>NC_041397.2:231780984-233080984 GCF_900747795.2 Erpetoichthys calabaricus | reverse complement strand
AGATTTCAATGAAGTCAAAGGAGAACAACACATGAAATAAAAAGCAAAAACACAAATTATCAGGCAACTGTTGTGCTTCAAATTAAATTGCCTTTTTCAAATTCACATACCTATCACATTTAACCTCACTCTGCTTCTCATCTAATAAGTTTAGTAATAATCTCTCCTACAGAGCAAAATGAAAGCACATTTACTTAAACTTCAGAGAAACCAAGCAATCTGTTGTAGCCTATAAAGTAGTGTATGCAATGAATTAGAAGTATTTTTCTCTTCAGTGTTATTAGTGTCTTTACAGGAGCTTTGTTCATTTTAAGCAATAGGAGACTACACAGCATGGCAGGCTATTACCAACAACGCATGACATTCAATGCATCTATGCTAATAATGTGCAAATATACTCAGAGAAGCCGCCTGAAGAAGAAATTGAGTCAAATATCACTGTAGCATGATCTGTGTGTAAACTGGAGCAAGCAGAGGAATTAAAAGTACATTTTGGGATTTGAACACTTAAAGAAAACCATCTTCCCCACAGCTCACCAAGCCTTCATCTAATTTAAATCACCCTTCCCACCACAGCAGCACAAGTTCTCCTCTATTTGGAGGCATGTTCTAAAAGAGACTCAGGAGGTCTGCTATTTCAGAATCAATTAAAATCCTAAAGCTTTGGCCATTTCCATATTAAATGTTGACAAGGGGGATTCCTAACTTTCTCTGTCCAATCAAGATCATCATATTGGTGAATGGCTCAAGCACATCTCAAGATGGAGAATAAGCAGTTCTGGTACATATCAGTTTTTACATTAACTCCTGAGTATGTCAGTTACCACAATGTGCAAACTTGGTATGAGTGGAAGTGTAAAAGTAACACAAAAACTTAACTCTTCAGCTGTTCCAGGTAAGTACTAGTTCTGCCATTTTATATTTAAAGCTCTCAAAAGAATTAGATGATCTTTTTCAGACAGTCTTTGTCATTATTGATTATAGCTAAAATCACCAAGAATAATACAAAAATACAAAAACAAGCTTCAATAGACTATAGTTGTAATTCTTAGCTTTGCTAGAGGTCTTCAAATTTTCTCAAATCTGATGAATTATATTGTGACTCCAGAAATGCATACTAGATAAAAATGTGGACAAATTAAAACAAAGTTAAGATAAAGCAAACTGCAGACCACTCAAGTAAGTAATGTACTTTTACGAGATTATTATCATGGAGCATTTCATCACTTCCACCGGTTAAACTATGCATGTCTGTAGTCCAACATAATGATATAAGAACACTTTGTTTTTGTTCCACACCCTTGTAACCCATTTTTAGGTTCTGAATGTGAAGCTTCACTTCAAATACTCATGTTCATCAGGGTGTTTATTTCTCAGTTCAACATCTTCCAACTACAATTCAGTAATGTTCTTGTTCTGGCCTCAAATTAATAATGAGAAATTATAATTATAATCAAGAGCCTTAGATAAGATCCATCCATCCATTTTCCAACCCGCTGAATCCGAACACAGGGTCACGGGGGTCTGCTGGAGCCAATCCCAGCCAACACAGGGCACAAGGCAGGGAACCAATCCTGGGCAGGGTGCCAACCAACCGCAGGACACACACAAACACACCCACACACCAAGCACACACTAGGGCCAATTTAGAATCGCCAATCCACCTAACCTGCATGTCTCTGGACTGTGGGAGGAAACCGGAGCGCCCGGAGGAAACCCACGCAGACACGGGGAGAACATGCAAACTCCACGCAGGGAGGACCCGGGAAGTGAACCCAGGTCTTAGATAAGATGATGCTAAAATTGTGGTCAGTGAAAGGCATTTTTTTATTCTGATGCTTTCATGCATGGACTATACTTTAGTATATGAGAGTTTCAAATTCAGATGATCCAGTACAGGAAAAAAGAGGTGGAGAACTCTAATCAAGATGGCCTCAGTTCATAATACTGAATTTAAGAAAAGTAACAAAACTCCATGGCGGTGAAGTACAGCTCCAAATTATGAATGGCCAGATTGTGCATGGATAATAAGAACAGCTGTTTGGATTTAAGATTTTTTTTAACCAATCTGACACATTTTCACCTAAGAAATGTACTCCTCTGGTTTAAATTGCCCGGGTTTCTCCAAGACAGAAAGCATCAATTGTGCCATCATTACTGTCAGCACACTGCACGGTATATTTGACTGGTTGTCAGGCTATAATTTTTTCAATTATTCTTTAAATAGAAAGTATTTTCATTCAGCTAACAGCCCTTTGATCACTGGCAGGAGGCACAGAAATCATCCTATACACAAGTGCTCTTTCTTCAGCTCAATCGATGTTTGTTTATTTATCCATCTGCCACGGCACAAGCCATAATAAGCTCTTGTAACAAGTGTATACACTCTTTATCCAGCTGCATAGATGACTCTAATGTACCCTCATTTAAAGACACAAATAAAATACCTGCTGGCTGCATGTCAATCAACAGAGATTAAATCAAATACTGGGCTACACCTACTTACAATGGTGGTAATAACCATGAAGGCTGAGCAATGCCTATCATTCTATAACAATGCAATTAAAATAAGCCATGGGCAAAGTAACACAATAATAGTCAATTCTCTGTTTCCTTGTTCACTTCCAATAATATGAACTGATTAGGGTCACAGTCTGCCCTAGAAAGCCTAAATCTACCAACCACTGCTACCAAGGCACTATAACCTCCAATCAAAATTTCCTACGGAACCTTTTCTAATCAAAAGCTCTCAATGCAGGTGCTGGAAATCTCATCTGCTTTATAAATACAGTGACCCAGACCTTATAGCAACATAAGGAGTGCTAATCTATTGTGAAGCTTACTCATACTCCCTGTAGAAGGAGAACGGGCATCCCGGGAGGAACGGCGGATATTTCATTACTTGGACAAGAGTCCAGTGTGATAACGCAAGCGAATTGGCTGGTGGGATGAGGAAATAAATTTGTACCCAGCCAGAGTGTTTTAATGGACTGATAAAATCAGAGGATCGGGAATTGTTCCATTCCCCTATTTGCTAGGTGACAGTGGTTCTCATATGGTAACCCATTTGAGACACCCGCAGAGGTTCTTAGGACTTGAAGTCTAGAAGTGCAGCCCTGTATGGATCACTGGGTTTCAATAGATGTCGTTGTCGGAGACATAACATGGCACCAGAAGCATTCCTGGGTCTGACTTAAAAGGAGTCCTAACTTCATTTGAGTCAGAGTCAGGAGGCATCGGCAAACACTCAAAAGAGGACAGAAGGAGGAAGAATTGTGCATTTATTGTGTAACTGTGACGGATTTCTGTAACGGTAATTGTTTAGAAGTTCTTTATTTAAATAAATATTGTTTATTTTATTATAGCAACGTGTTGGGTATTACTGTGTCTTGAGTTTGGGGCTAAGTGACAACACCTTGTGGCCACAACCCATAGTCACTCACATCTGGTCAATTTGGAGATATCGGTTTACTTAGAAAGTACATATTTTAGGTAAAGTAAAAAAATAAAGTGCTTGTTAGAAAAAAAACATACAGAACCTAACAGAATGTGTAAATGCTATACAGAGCATTGATGAGCTGTAAATCCAACCCTGGTCTCTAGAATATTGAGGCATATGCACAGCCCCAATTGGGAAAAAAACCTACCTTGATGTTTTAAAAACAGCAAAGAATGAAAAGCACAGGTGCCTCACAGCCTATAATCCACAGGTTAGGACAATAGATGGATGGATGGATGGATGGATGGATGGATGGATGGATGGATGGATGGATGGATGGATGGATGGATGGATGGACAGACGGGGACAGACAGACAGACACTTTATTGATTCCAAAGGAAACAGATAATCTAAAAATAGTGAAGTCAAAGGTAGTCTACCATTTACACTGTCACTCATAGATCCTAAATCGGGATCATAACAGCTGCCCTTAATACACTTCACCACAGAAAATTGGGGTTCCAGATTCTTTTACTGGCCTCTAGAACCACTCTGAACATTTAAGTTGAGGATTTATGGTATATATAGAGAAATATATGTTCTTTCACCTGCCTCCCTGGCCAGATAAAGTGTGTATAGATATATTCATTTAACAACTATGCATCTAACAAAATAGTTAAAAAATTAACAGTTTTAGCAAATAATCAAATAAGGAGTGTGGTCCCACCAGTAGTTTCCAATATAATGAATCTGAGGGTAGACAACAGCAGGCATTAATAATTCCTGTGTCTTACTGACTAAGGAGTTAAAATTGTCCCCCATACAGCCAGCTCATTGTATGGTAACCCTTCAGAAGGTGGCACACTAATGCAAGTCTACGGGAAAAAATGCAAAGCAAAAATGAGGCTGAATTTTGTTATCCATTAACTTACATTTTTATTTTGAATTATTGGAGTGGCAATATTTCATTTTCCCAAGTATCCAAGATGGCTACAACAACATAACATCACATATATTATATGTCACATGATATAGCTAGAATGGTGATATGGTCAACGTGTGATGTTACAGGGAGCAGTCATGTGAATAGATATTATGCAATCTTGGGGCCCATCTTGCTCCATTTTAAAAGAAGACCTGGAAAGTCGGTAAGATACTCTATTCTTATGGTCATTTAAAAATAGCCTAACTTACTGTATTACACTGGTCTGTACTAAAATCCTCTTGCACAAAAAAAATGAGTGTACTTTATATATATGTGTGTGCTGAATGCATTTGTGAAACTGGAATTTCTCTACCTCAAACTGTTTCTGTGAGATATCAGATTCAGTGAAAAACAGCATTTTGGCAAAAATCGTTGATTAAAAAAAATAAGTTTGTTGTATGGTGTAAGTATTTTTCATGCTCAGAATACTATCTGAAATACAACTGGAGATGAATAACGGCAGTTTTCCTCATTCTTAACATTAGTTATGGTGAAAACCCAAAATTTATGTGTGCTGAATACTTCTCTGAAATTGAAATTTTTCTACCACAAATTGTTTCCATGAGATTACAGATTCAGCGAAAAATGCTGTTTTAGAAAAAAACTAAGTTTTTAAAAAAATAAGTTACATTTGTTTTATGACATAAATATTTTTCACGCTCTGAATACTTTTTGAAGTATAACTTGAATTGAAAAATGTCAGTCTTCCTCATTCTTAATACTAGTTAAGGTGGAAACAACCCCAAATTAAATATTTGCTACACATTTTTGTTCTCAATCAGTATATATTGTATTTTTCTCTCTTCTTATTCCTTCAAAATAGCCTAAATATATATTATGAAGATTAGAAAGATGCTATTTTATTTTGCAAAAGAGAGAAGGTTGTTGTTGTTTAAATGGGTTTTCATAGAAATATACAAGCATGGCGGCTTTCCCCAAATTATTACATATATTAAAAAGAAATCAAACACTTAAGCATCGATCAGTCTAAAGTAACAGTTTATTTGTTAGAAACTCACAAATGCCCCATGTCCTAGGATGTCTGTTCTCAGTGGACTGACAACAAGTGTCAATTCTCTGAATAACCAACAAAAATTTTTTAAAAACTAATGGGAAGTGTAATGTATAAATAAACACAAATGTCTAATGCCTGTATCTTTGACCTTTTGAAACAAACTTTCATATGCAGCTTTTGGTAGTACAGCTCACAGAAAGAGGCTTATGAGTCTTAACATACATTACTGCTGCATTATTTGTCATAAGCCAATATATAAGATAAGACAATAGTTATAAAATAAGAATATAAAGGCTAAAAGCAGTTATGAGCTAATATGGGCTTAGATAAAGTATAAGACCGCTGCATGGTTAGAAAGACAATTTAACCTTTAGCACTCAACTTTCAAGATTTTAACACTCCAGAACTTCACCATCCCCTACACTCCACCCTATGTGGCTAAAACCAACACAGAAACAGAGTGGGTCTTAGGATATTTCAGAACACATGTCAATTATTGGGGAAAGAGTTGAGAAAGGGGACTACTTGTAACATATTTTCATTGCAGGTATATCAGCTGACTTCTTAACCAAATGCAAACATACACTTTTAAGACTGCAGGTTTGTAACAGAAGAATATATACAGTAATCCCTCCTCCATCGCGGGGGTTGCGTTCCAGAGCCACCCGCGAAATAAGAAAATCCGCGAAGTAGAAACCATATGTTTATATGGTTATTTTTATATTGTCATGCTTGGGTCACAGATTTGCGCAGAAACACAGGAGGTTGTAGAGAGACAGGAATGTTATTCAAACACTACAAACAAACATTTGTCTCTTTTTCAAAAGTTTAAACTGTGCTCCATGACAAGACAGAGACGACAGTTCCGTCTCACAATTAAAAGAATGCAAACATATCTTCCTCATCAAAGGAGTGCGCATCAGGAGCAGTGACTGTAAGAGAGATAGAGAAAAGCAAACAGATCAATAGGGCTGTTTGGCTTTTAAGTATGCGAAGCACCACGGCACAAAGCTGTTGAAGGCGGCAGCTCACACCCCCTCCATCAGGAGTAGAGAGAGAGAGAGAGAGAGAGAGAGACAGAGAGAGACAGAGAAAAACAAACAATCGAAAATCAATACGTGCCCTTCGAGCTTTTAAGTATGCGAAGCACCGTGCAGCATGTCGCTTCAGGAAGCAGCTGCACAGAAGGTAGCAACGTGAAGATAATCTTTCAGCATTTTTAGACGAGCGTCCGTATCGTCTAGGTGTGCGAACAGCCCCCCTGCTCAATCCCCCTACGTCAGGATCAGAGAAAGTCAGCGCAAGAGAGAGAGAGAGAAAAGTAAGTTGGGTAGCTTCTCAGCCATCTGCCAATAGCGTCCCTTGTATGAAATCAACTGGGCAAACCAACTGAGGAAGCATGTACCAGAAATTAAAAAACCCATTGTTCGCAGAAATCCGCGAACGAGCAAAAAATCCGCGATATATATTTAAATATGCTTACATATAAAATCCGCGATGGAGTGAAGCCACAAAAGGCGAAGCGCGATATAGCGAGGGATTACTGTATGCCTATAACAATAAAAAGTATGATTTAAAACATTTTCCACAACCAAGTAAGAACCCATGACAACCAGTCCATTCTACCAGAAACAAGATTAAGTCCAAATACAGGTGAACTTGCAGCAGTTGCAGTCTTTTGGAATGCGACAAAGCTAAAGATGAAATGTCAGCTCCTGCATTCGAGTTTCAAATAGTATATAACATCAGTTACCCACTGACTTAGAATAGGAGAGTTAGGATTCTTCCAATTGAGCAAGATAAGTCCATTTGAAGTGCCAGTAATGTAATAAAGGCAATCACAGTTTGTTTGTCCTTCTCCACTTTAAGCCCATCTGGAAGGACACCAAACACAGCTGTTAGTGGGTTAGGAGAGATTATGAATCTGAGGCTTTCTGAAAGGCATTTAAAGATTTTGATCCAAAATTATGTTAATTTGGTGCAGGTCCAAAACATGTGGCCCAGTGAGACCGGAACTTGATTGCAGCGTTCGCAGGTTGGATCTTGCCTTGGAAACATTTTGGACAATTTTAAACGAGAGAGATGTGCTCGATATATAATTTTGAGTTGAATAATGCTATGCTTTGCGCATATTGTACCACCACTTTATACTCTGGTGTTCTGAAACTGACCCACAGCAGCATGGGCAGCAACAGCGACACCTGAGCAAATGCAAAGGTCAAGTTTTGATCATGGGGTGGGTATAAATATAATGAGGACTTGTTCCAAAATCCAATAAATGTTAAAAGACACACACTTTTGAGAAGGTAAATTAAAACATTGCATGCAATGCTGTTAGAATTTCAAGTGTTTTTTTTTTCTTTTGTAATATTTTTAATTGTATTTGTCATCTCCCTTTGTCGTTTTACTCTGTGCTGTCTTTAAATCCCTGCTCCCTTATCCTAAACTGTATTAGTGCTGTCAGGTGCTGTACTAATTCAATCTGCAGTCACCTGAGAGTCATGATTAAGCCGCATGCTCCAAAAGCAAATGCATACTATCATTGGTTTGCTTTGTCCAACTGTGCTCTTCATCTCTCTTTTACTTCCCCCTATTGTAACGTTTTTGGTCTTTAACAATTTTGACTTTTGGATTTTTAATTGTTTTTTATTTTGTGTTTCTTAGTGTTGAGAATTTTTACATTTTGGACCGTGGACTTTTGCTTTAGTAGTCAGAGCTGTTGTAGTTTTTATTAATTAATTTCAGTTTGAAATTTAGATTTTTTAATTTTGATATATAATTTTATTAGAATTTTTTTAATAAATAAGCTTTGGCCAAGGGTTTTTGCTGGTTTGGTCTTCCCATTTGGGAATAATCATAACAAATGCAGCGCAAAAAACAATTGTGACAATCATGTGAAACTGAAAACCCAAGTACAGAGTAAGACTGCTGTGTTTAAAATAGACTGACGTGGAGTCCAATTGCACTGGATGTTGTTTTTGAAAATGGCAGAGATGAGCAAATATCATTCTTATGGGAATAAAGAAGAGATTTCATTGTCAAAGGTAAAGTCTGTTACACAAATTTCTTTTGAGCTGTTTACCAAAATCAAAATGCTAGCTAAAATGTTAAGGGGAACCCTAACAAGAAATTGTTTTGCTGAGTCTAAGCACTAACCTGTGGTGAGTCTTTCCTACAGTTTACCAAAGTTTGGATGCTGAAAGCAGTTATCTTGTATATCATGGCTGCCACAATGTCATGTGTCACAAAGCATGTTGTCCTGTTTCAGCCAGTTTTTCTCCCCTGGCTGAGGTTCAAAGTCATGCTTCTTGTCTGTTTTGTCCATTTTTATGTCATTTATTTATGTTTATTTTGTTTATTATGTGCATTTATTCTTTGTTTTTTGTCTGTGACTATAAACTGCCTTGGTTATGTCACATGTGTTTTGTGGGTGGTCTCCCAAGAGGCCGGGCCACCTGCTAATCACAGCCAGGAATTGCCCTCCGCCCTATAAATCCAGAGGGTCTTCCATAGTTCCTGCAGGTTCATTTCAAATGCACTAGGTATTGGAGTATTTACTGGTGTTTCAATTATACTTATTGTTATTTCCTTGATTTTTGAACCTGAACTTAGTTTTTGACTTCACCTTGGGATTCTGTACTGTGTTTGCTATGGATTGCCTTTCCTTCTCAGGCAATTCCTTTTGTGTTCTAAAAATCTTCTTGTGCTACAGAGAATCTTTGTTAAAATCTTGCATTTTATAAAGAATCTCCAAAGCCAATTTTGTTTCTAGTCAGGGTTTTGATGGTAATCCTTTCTAAATTACAATTTTGGAAATATTTATGGAACTTGTGTGCTTTTGGAGCACCCATTTCACAACCCATGTGCCTCATGTGCCAAGAAACAAGCATCATGACATCCAGACACACAAAATGGCAGTGCATATGAAATCTAGAAACATAAAATGGCGACCAAAAGATACCAGAGACAAGAATCAAAAAGACAGCAAACAAAATTTCAAAGTTCCAAAAGGCACTGTTCAAGTCAGTCATAAACACAGAGCAATAATGAAGGAGAGACAGAATAAAATCAGACAGGTCAGCTGAAGTATATCTACAGTAACTCTGAAGAAAGTATCACATCGATAAAGCTTGAGAGAATCTCCACTCCTTTACAGACTGGCAAGTCTTAACACATTTTTTCCCCCAATGGATGACGACAGAATTTAAGCTGGGGTCATTTTGACAGTAACACTGTCTCACATTTCCTGAATGTTATTGTCGAGGAGAAAAGCTACATAATTACTTGTGCAATATCATAAAGCTGAAGCCCTTATATAAGAAAAAAATCCAAATCTGCACGGATATTTTTTTTTTCTTTTCAGGGATTTTTTTCAAATAAAGGCAGAAGACATAGCAATAACTACTTTATATCTAATGTTCAAGCACAAAGGATTTCAAATCTGTGCTTGGATCCCTTCCTTAAATCAAAACTGGGCTGTCGCCTGCCCTTGGGGACATTAGCTAAAAATGATAGAAACCTGAATTTTTCCCCCAGCAGGTGGGAAAAAAAGATAAGCCAACTTGTCACGCTGTACTCTGCAACACTATATTTAATAACCATCCTGGGATGGAACCGAGACCTGCTTTCATAGGCCCCGAGTTATTTTAGTTGATTTTTCAAGCTTCATTAGACACACCACAACTATCTTCTAAAAATGTGTTCATTCTTGGTGCAAATGGGGCGAACACTGGACTTGAGAAAAGTACTCTTGTTTGCATTTCAAGGAGTATGCTTTAGCGGCCCCCTCTCAGTGCATCTGTTGTGCCTATAAATCTCTGCTCTAGTGGCTTCTTATTCTTGTCACACCTCTCACATGTACAGTAGCTCATCCTTACACCTCTACGGTCTGTTTAATCCATGACAAGGCACAAGCAGCACTGCAAGTCAGAAACAGATTGTGACTTCACAGATTGAGTGCACTAAGATTTTACCAAGTAGCAGACCTCTTAGGAACAGAAAAAGTTACTGTTGGAACAGTACATGATGGCAGGAGTTTTCAAAAAGTGAAACAGGCTACGGTGACTTGGTAAATGCCGAAGCTACTATATGCAATAAATACTTCTTTCAAAGAGATAAGCCTGTGGTTGTCTATAGTCAATTCTAACAATAACTCAACTAGCTAAAATGACCCTGTAACTCGATTCTGGGGACCCAACTGAATACTGCACAGTGGCATGAACTAACACATATCACCTTCTTGAATGCACTTTCTCTTCAGTGTGTTGCCCAAATGCCACTCTTGTACTCCAGTTGTAACATTCTTTGCTTTGATTAGAGCAGATCCTCCTCAAGCTCTGCTGGCAGCATGGTGTAGTGGTGAAAGTCCTGGTCACTGAACTGCATGAATGCTGATTCAATTCCCACCACTAAATTACTTTATGACACTCATCATTTCATTTAAACATTACATGCATCAACTGTTAAAAGATATGCAAACAATTAAACTTGAAATCTATTTTGCAAGTCACCTTGCATAAAGGTGTCAATCAAATGCATACATTTATACATAAAGACACATACATTGCTAAATCTTTTTTAATCCATTTTAGTGTTGCAGGGGGCCAGATACTCTCCCAGCAGCACTTTGTATGAGGCATGTAACAACCAGTTAGTTCATTTCAAGGCACACGTCCCTGTTTACTTACACTAATTTAGAGTTGCTAGTTCACCCATCCTAAATACCTTTGAGGATGTGGAAAACTAGAGTCCTTAGAGGAAAACGCACACAGACATACGCAGAACTTGCAAACTCCATTCAGACAACAGCCAGAAACATGATTCAAACCCAGCACACTGCACACACAAGGCGGAAATGCTAACCATTAATCAACTTCATCTAAATATACAATAAAACTAGCTGTGTAAGCCCGTGCTATAAAAAGCCCGGGGTCCTAGAAACTATTGAAATCGTCAGAAAAAAAATTGTAATGTAGAGATGTCAGGTAACTGAAAGGAACTACTCTGGGCATCTCTCTCCTAGGAGGATTCATTTTGCCAACGTGCTCGCATCACTTGTGCATTAGCGGCGGGTGGAAAAGTAAAAGGGATACCGTTTAGCCGATGTTAGCGGCTGAGCGATTTTGTCTTTCTTCCAAGGTTTCGCTTTGCAGACGTGCTGGTCTCGCTTGTGTTATTAGCAGCTAAGCGAGTTTTCTGTTTCCTCAGAGGAGGAGCCCTTACCCTGACCCCACCTCTCACTTCCGGGCTGGACAGACACACACACTTCCATGCATAGACGTTTATATATAAGACAGTTTCTTAAGTTGGAGCACAAACATTGTGATCTGACTTCTTAACAGTAGTAGTATTGTCAAGTGTACATAAAAAAATGAAATTCTTACTGATAAATTCATAAATGGATAAACAGAAGTGTACAAGTGTACCATGGAATGGACTGTTACCCCATTCAATACTGAGCTCTTGATTTATGCCCAAAACTGCTGGGATAGGCTTTGGTTAGCTGATAATAATGGTTAAGTAAAGTGGTGGCTGACAGAATGTAACAAGAAATTTACTTAAATCTTATTCTCATGTAAATTTTCTTTTGTATACAGATATCCTTAGAAAAAAGGGGACATATGATGGAGTAAACACACAGACAAATATGACACCCAAGACGGTAATGGGCATAAGACCAAGCATAGATGGGCAACTGAGACTGACCACTTAACACCAATTTTTAATTTCTCATACTCAGTGGTTGTTGATGTTGGAACCAACTCCCCTTTAGTTCTAAGCCATTGCGCTTATTTATCATCTGCCGTGTGTGCTTCCTCACCTAACATTAAAGGAAACAGGCTTATATGTTTTTCAAAAAAAACAGCAAGGGCAAAAACTGTGTCTCACCGTAAATCCACTACCACAGGCGACACACAGCGGTTCATCATGTGCCAGGGAGATGGCAAACCTGTGAGATAAGCAAGAATCAGGGAGACAATTGCTTTTATTACACTTACATTTCAGGCTCATTATACCTACCCTGACATTCAGCACTATCCTTTAGACCGCTGAAGCTGAATCTTAAGAAATCAAATATATTGAAACAGATATACAGTTCAATATTTGCTGTACAGTTTGTTCTTTATGGCTTTTTGCTTATCATCTCCTTGCAGAAATAGGAAGAAGAAAGTAAGTGGATGCACCCATGCACATGCATGCACTCTCAATGAGACAGTTCCTATAAAAAAAAATTCTATAGCTTTCAATAAACACAACTCTGCATTTTCTTTATGGCATTTATCACATCATATATTTTGTTGTCATGGACTTTATTCTGGAGCCAGAATAACCAGTATTGAAAGCAGAAGGCTGTGGTTCAAAACCTGCTTCGAACTAACAGTCTAATTTACTCACAGTTAATTCCCTTGAACTAGCATGTTAACACAGGTGACAAACCACATAATTCCAGTTTAGGTTTGAATCCTGAGGGTGTGAAAGTAATACTGTGATTGGAAACAGAGAGGACATGCTGTTGTTTACTTTAGTAACATCTATTCATTTTCTGAACCCACTTTTTAATTACAATGATGTTATGATTGTTATGAAGTTAAATGTTCAAAGGAACAATTAACCTGGGATAATAGGCCACTACATTCCAAGGTACACTCACTCATCCACCCAATTACTGAACCCATTTAATCCAATTTTAAAATTACAATGTGCAAGGCAAGAACTTGGCTGTGAATGCAGCAATAGTCCATTCTTGAGTATAACCACACATTTACACACACACATTTATCCTTTCATCTTGCATTAATTTAACTTGCTTAATTTATGTTTAGGATCCCTGGGTGCCAGACCCCATCCTGGCAGCACTGGGTATAAAGCAATAACTCGACCATGAGTGGAGTATCAGTCCATTCCACGACATCCTCATGCAGTTGTCACTATCATTCATCTGTTTATTGAACCCAAATATTCCAAATTTAGGATCACACACTATCCTGGCAACACTAGACACAAGACAGGGGACTCTATCCTCAACAAGGTGCCACTTCATTTTAGATTATACAATACACACACCCATATACCTTCATTAAATGGTCACCAAACATTGCAGTTAATATGTAAGAATACTTGTTATTTATTTAGTTTTATATGCTGTGAAAGGTTACAGAGCAAAGCATTAGTGATTAAGCGTTATTCCTGTACATATATCAGGAGAGGGTGCCAGAAACTTGGGTACAACAGACTGAGTGCTTTGGAAACTAACATGAGGCTGAGGGCTAATATCTTTTAGAGAAAGCAATTAAATTTTAAAAGGTAAACTAAGAATGAAGTCAGAGGGGCTTTTAAATAAAATGGGAAATGATGGGAAATGAAACTAAACATGTTTACCAATAGAAACAAATGTGCATTAGTTTTATCTTTTTGAATATGTTTAATTATTCAGTTGGTTGATTTTTGGAGAGTGGACTGTAAAGCAACCCTTACAATAGTTGACACACCCTGGAAGAAATTGGAAGTCTGCCAACAGACAAAGAATAGAAGAGAACAGCTTTATAAAGACAGCTTTATTTCACCTTGCCTTGCTTTGCTCCTGCTATCAAGCAGCAGCACAATACAGAAACAAGGTGTGAGGCCTTTACAAACAAGACAAGGCCAGAGAACTCCCTAGCCTGCACATAACAAGCCTCGCCATAGGCAGCCTGACCTCTAAAATTCCAAAGGCAAGGGGAATAGGCTTTTAAAATTAAAATTATACCAAGATATATCAAAATACCTCTCAAGGGAAGGGAAACCTATAATGAAATGTTGGCTTAAGAAACAAGCCCATAAATAATCATTATTAAAGAATTAATTTATATAAACCGAAAAAACAAAAAAAAGCGAAAGAGTCAAAAATAAGGCAAAAAGACTTGCCTAAAAAGACATACCAGGGTGAACAAGTTAAATCAAGAACAGAAGAAAAAATTCTAAATCTGAAAAACCAATACCTACAAATGAATAAAACTCTCCAAAATTCACTGAACCACAAAGGATCAGCTTCAGAATTTGAAGGATAATGGTGGTCCTTCAGCAGTGACATTAGGGCCGTCCCACCTCTTCAGATTCCGCCCAACAATAACAATTTATTTCTTGTACATCCCAAAATCACACAAGGAATGCCTCAATGGGCTTTAATAGGCCCTGTTTTTGACACGAAACACTGCGCACCTCACCAAGTGCAGGCACAGAGCATTGTGACAACCACAAAGCATAAGGAACTTAAGAGAACATAAAAGCACAATACATACTATAAATACTAAATAACAAAAGGAACAATATTTAAAAAAATACATAATAACATGAGACACATGGAAAAACAATACTTTAAAATAAAGAAAGAAAGCACAAAAATGGAAAATAAACATAAGCCAGGGATCAAACCCTTGGTGTAACATAACAGCTCCCTGCTTACAATGTCTGTCCTTTTGTAAAGCATTTGAAGAAAACAGAACCCTAAAAAGCCTTCATGTAATAATCTGTTTCCCAATGGGCTTCTTTCAGCTGTTCTTACAAAAGAGAGTAAGCAAGCAACATTAAAATGAAGCACGTGCAGTTATTCTTTGGTTTTATATGGTTGTATATTTTCTGTGCCAAGAGGAACAGTATTTTGGTTTTCAGTTTTTTTTGTTTACTATTACAAAAAGAAGCTAATTTGTAAAGTAGCCACCAGCTCTGTTGGTAAATAACTTTGCATTTACACGTTTGGGGGCACAATGGACACCCAATGAAATATGTAGATTGCACATTTGGCAGGAAATCAAATTCAGAAAATCTGTGCAATGATAACAGCTTTTAGCAACACCCTATTTGTACTTTTGAAATTGTGTATGCCAGTGAATTTTAGGCTCAGTCTTGGGGTAATCCCATGTCTGCAGGTTTTTATTTCACCAAATATCCCAAACATTGTGTCATTTTTACTTTTAATTGATCTCATTGTTTACAGTAATTAGGCATTATCTAGCCTACAAATACTTCTAAGAAATTTGTAAATATTTGCAATCTTTGCCATAGCTTTAAAGACATACAGTACATTATCATAGCTCTTTCTTTTTAATTTAGCCTTTTCTATGACCCCCCCCCCCCCTTAATTGTATGTAGATGATTAGCAATGAGCAGTGCAGACATAGTAGCAAAAAACACTAAATGTTAAAGGGAAGCAATTACTACACTGCCATTTTCACTTATCTGCTCTTTAAAAAACATTTTTACAAATGAGCAGTCTAGTGAATATGGCACTGATGTGATTTTGCTCCTCCCTTTATTTAGCATTGTCAATGTTGGATACAATTATGTAAACCCTTAAACATGGTGAATTAAAAAGAAAATGTCATATGAAGCAAGAATTTCAAGTTTTGGCAAAAAAATGCATTTTCCTGAATAAGAAAATAAAAAAGGAAAGCTTACTAAGCAATAAGATCAATTAAAAGTAAGAATGATGCACTAATTGTAAAATCCCCTGCAGCCACAGGACTGCACTTGGGAACCACTGGTCTATGAATACAGTATGTAAAAATTACTAGCACAAATGAAGTATTAAGATGGCTAAAAGTAAGAGTTGCCAGCACTAAGGATTAGAAACACAGCATAGTTCTCCTCCATTTACCTCTCTTGCACAAGCTGCAGCTTTCCATCCACATAGGGCACACCATGGCAATAATATTTTTATGACTCAATGATCTTCCATTAGCACTATGTGTTTTTATTACACTTTCAGCTCACTTTTAAAAAGTTCATCAGCCTAGAACACTTCAAAGAATTTTAAACCATATAAATGTAGCACGGATGATGAACACAGGACCACGTACACTGAATGACAAAATGGAATGCCCACAGAACGTTTCTTCTCCTTTACAGTCTGTTTTGTTATTCTGTTTAGTCTGTCCCTTTGAGAACATCAATCTGATGTGCTTGATGCTGCTTTATACATAATGCAGGAGAAACTGCACTCTGGATAGCTGTGCTAAGATAAAATGAAGCATTTAAAATGTGTTCACGAGGGTATCTTTTTATCAGCATTGAAATCCAGGTCCTAATTTTCTGTGGCACTTAACATACTGGGAAGCTGTCAGACGAATATTTAAAACAGAGAAAAAAAGAAAAAGTCGCAAGGAATCAAAACTAATGTAAAGCTTTAAAACAGGAAAGTGATTATGCATATTTGGTCCTGTATTTTGTAGTAAAAAAGATGACTTATTTTCATTTAGTCGTCTTCACGTTTCATTCAATCATTCAAAACACCACCTCAAGCATGCTATCAACAATAAATAAAGTAAAAAACAAATATCTGTCACATGCTAAAGGCAAAAACCAGAAGAAAAAACTCTAGCATGACACATATTATGGAGTGAGTAAACTAAATATTCCTGTTACTAATGTTTTAAAAATAATTGAAGCTATAAATATCTCAGTAGCAATTATGTAGGGAATACAAAAGCTAAACTCAAGAGGCACTGGAGCAGACAACATTTATCCTTATTTTCTGAATGAAGTTCCATTCATGCCCTTTCTATACAGCATGATTCCTGCTCAGGATTTCAGGAGGCACGACCTGCCTTAGCAGCAACATTCTTTGAACAAGACTGGAATTTTTGGAATTATTAATTAATGAAAACTAAATATTTTAGGCTGTAATATTTAATTAGTATAGAAAGCATAGTTTTATAATGTCAAAGTTTACTTGTAAACAATCCTGATGGTTGCTGGTGTAGTGGTTAGCAATGCTTGCTTAAAGCTCTTTATTAAAAGGTTCAAACCATGATCCAGTAACTGTCTGAATGGAGTGTGCACATTTACTCTGTATTTGTAAGATTTTTCAGTGGATACTGTTGATCTTCATCATTCCTTTTACATGCATGTTAGGTTAATTAGTGATTATAATTTCTCTGTCTTTGAATGTGTATTTGAGTGATGGACTTATGCCTTTGCCTTACCTTGCACCTGATGCTGCTTGAACAGACTCCAGCTCCCAGGCTCCCTAAATTACACTAAAATTTCCTTTAAGAATGTTATGTTACATCAAGTTACTGAAACAGGCACTATTTGACTTGATGATTTTCGATAGCTATGGCATATGTTGTGTATTCATTCAATACAGGCACTCAGTGTTCCCTCTTTCTTCCCTTTGTATAGTAAACTTCTAAAACCCTAGAGAAACTCCTCAGCATGTAGCGTAGTTCAGTTCTACTGACATTTACTATCTGGCACAAAGAAATTAAAGTCAGATTGAAAAATCTCAGAAGCATGTGGCTTTTATTAGCAATACAGTACATTTCTGTGCTATACACAAGCAAAATAAAGAGAATCGACTTCCCAGCATGCTCCAGTCTGCAAATCTCAAAAGCAGATGGCTAGACCCAAGTGGGCACTTTGCTCACATTTTATTATCTCAAAATCTGCATACAGTTTGCTACTTATAAGATGATAGCTAAGAGAAGAGTTGAACATTTCCAATCACTTGACCAATCAAATGGTGTATCACTAATAAAAATCATTAAAGAAGACATGGCATAAATCAGCAAGTACTCCATGTTAAATTACAGTCAGGATAAATTTAGAAAGGAGATATTGTGTTCATAAGAATTACTTACGAAGGCATTGAAATCACTTCAGTTTTTTTTTGTCCGGCGCCTCCTGATTCACTGCCATGAGAAAACCTCAACGTATGATACACTCTTCAATGCATCTTAATGTCTAATTATGCAAGACATCAAGCTTTTCCCCTCTGTTTTTATCCCACTAGAACCATTTTAGGCCATTTTTTGACCATATTTTGTTCAAGAAATTACACCCAAATGATAAAGAGCAAACCAATAGATTTCTTCAGCAAAAATGATCATAAGGACTTTGAGCTACACATGCCACATCAATCTACCAAAGGAGTTCACCACCTAGTGGAATACGAGAGGTTAAACTTACTATTTTTCATAAAACTTTGAAAAATGTGGATTGTAATATAGGTGTATGTGTAGGTGAGTGTTGTTTTATGCTATTTCAATGTTACTGATCATGAATATGATATTTTTAATATTTGATTCTTTACTGTTGGACCTATCCCTCTAGGAGCCACATCCAAAAGGTTTAAAATGACAGATTTCAAGCATAAGCATGCATGGCATTGTTTTAGACAATTTCAAGGCCTGTGATTAAGAATATGATGTTTTTTTTGATTTTTGACCCTTTACTAGGGATCTAGGCCTTTATGGACCTCTATCAGAGGGTGAAAAATGACAAAAATCTATTACAATTGAGAATATTCAGACTTTAAACATTTAAACTGAAGCACACATTTTGATATTTGAAATGTTTGAGGCAATTATTCTTGTGAATTATGAACCTCTACCTCATGAAGTAAATCATTATATTTCCTACTAGCTGTCTCCCATGGCTCCGCCCGCATGGTAGTGAAATAGGACAAACTTTAGAAATCAATAAAAAAATGTAATTTGTATTGAGAAAAATTTATATTGATAGCTTTCTTAATTGAGGGCCTCTTCATATACAATATTTTTGGTATTGTTATCAGGGGCAAGAATGTAGCTGTGATCTCTTTGCCAAAAATGTGAAAAGTTGGGAAGGCCAAGCAGAAGGTAGGTACGGTCCAACGTCAAATATTGGCACTGTATTTGCTCGAGTTAAGTTCTGACGGGAGAGTGCACCCCGTGTGGGGAGAAGAGCATGTGGCCGTGATATTTCTGGTAATCAGCAGCTACCCTGTAAAACACACATAGCTGTTATCTCTCTCTCAAAAACGTGAAACGTTACTCCTTAACAATCTCTATGTGATAATGTCCACTAAACAAACACACATTGCTAGCTAAGCGGAGACAGGGCACGCTCCAACACGTGGCGAGACATACACCAACAGGAATGGAGGCTGGCCCCGCCCAGCTCCCCACTCCTGACGTCACACTTCCCCCTCCCCTTGGCCCGCAACCTGTCTCTTGGATTTGCACTAATAATTCGCTGCTAGAACCAAACTATGATTCATAGCAAGATGACAGAAGTCACAAAATCAACCGGAATGCTTCAGCAAATTATATAAAAAAAAAAAGATCTAAATTTGTTAAGTAGTTCTCTCGTGAAAAGTTTACAGACATACAGACAGATGTTGGATTTTATATTATATATATATATATATATATATATATATATATATATATATATATATATATATATATATGTAGTTGGAGATCCAGAAAGGGAGAGAATGAATCAGGTATCATAAAGCAGTTTTTATTCCTGAGCTTTCAGCTCCTGCCAGGAGCCGTCATCAGAGGGCAATGATTAGACATACAAGAATCAAAGGCAATACATTTCAAAATAAGGTGGGGGGGGGGGGATTTGGGATGGGTAGGTGAATGTGTGTGGTGTGGGGGGGGGGGGTAATGAGGTGGGGTTAGGAAAGTGTTAAATGATTTGGTGACCCAATAGGTTTGTACCATAAAGCCACGCTGCTCAATACTGTAGACCACTATCCTGATGAGAAGTCGAGTGACTGAGTGAAGAGGTACGGACGGTATGCACCCAGAAGTTGCAAACGGAGATTAAACGTTGTGACAGCTGTCCGGCGCCTACCTCATTGTTCCAACGCAGGGGCATCCCAATGTTTCAGGAAGCCCCACTCCTACTTACTCCTTATTCTTTTTGTCGTACCCATCATCTTCCTACTAGTAAGAAAGAGTCCAACTCATATACAGTAAAAGCTAGCACATGCATTGTGCAGTATAGCACAGTTGGAGCAACAGCAAGATAAACCAGTTTCACATGGTCATGCCATTTGTTTAGTGGTAGAGATTGAGGCTGTAGTCTTCAAAAGATTTTTTTTTTGTCTGGTGCATTTACACTAATCCATATCTTTCTTTTTGATTGGAGTTTTATATTTGTATGTTCAAGGTTACAAGATTAAAAATAAATATAATAACACCAATGTATTTTAGTGTGATGGCTCTTTTTTATGCTTCTGCCCAGAAACTGCTATGTAGGGTAGACATTTTTCTAGGTCCGGAGTCAGGCAAATAGGTTAAGACTGCAAGGGCCATAACAACACCCTTGCCCACAATTAAAGTACCCACTTGCCTATAAGCCAGGTGCTAATTCTGAGCATTTTCTCAATTTTTCTTTAAGAAAAGATTAAGACATTACATACTGGAAGAGTACTAATTGAGAGGATAATGCAAGACAGCAATCATGAGTGAACCAACAACCTTGCTTTTTCAATCCCAGCTCTTTCAACATCTTGCTGAAGCCAACTTCTAAGAAATTCATCTTTGGTCTTTTCAATATTTTGCCCTGTGGGTCTTTTCCTGTATTTTTATAGAAGGTGTATATTTTAATGATATCTGCAGCATATTCGTTTTTAATGCAAATGCTCAATTGTAATGTTTTACAAGATAAATGAGTGTTAACCTCAACAGCTGGTTGCATCCCTTCTCAGGATTTGTTAGCAACCAATGCTTTTGGCTTTCACAGCTCAGCTAAAATTGTTAAGCAGTCGAGAAGATGGTGTGACACATGGTTTTTTCTCTGAGAGCAATTCAGTCAAGTGACTGTATAATTATGCCTGGCAATGTCAGTGGTGCAGGCTGCCCAGTAGAATCTTTGTGTGGATCTGCACCTTATTGTAAACATGGTATCTGATTTGCAATATTGTTTCCGCACTATGCAGCAGGCACACAAACCTAATTATCAATTGGTGCATGTAGTGCCTATTAGCGTACCAGAATTTCCAAAATGACTTACATTAATTAATTTATGAAGTGCATTTTTGTGATATGCCACATCTACAATAATACTCCACTGCTGACAGACTGAGAGCTAAGTCAGTGTTGATGGGATTCAGTTGTTTCTCTTTAGCTGCTCTATTGCTTTATGTCACAAAGACAATGAAATTATTTTTTCACATTTACCCTCAGTGAAGCAATCAAGCATATAATGCATTCACAACAGTACCTTCTGCAACATTCATTTCACAACAGCAACAAAAATATAACATTAATAACCAAGTACAGGATCTAATAATATGTATGTTATTCAGCAGCCTTTCAAAAAGGACTTCAGTGTTACTGTCAAGCAGGAGAACAGGCTCAAGTGCGACAGCTTGGCTACTGGAGCTCATCGGACCAGATATTTCAAAAGCACTTCTTTATACTATCGAGGCAAATAGACTGATCTGGCCAAAGAAGGTTTTTATTTACTAGTATAGTTAAATTAACATGGTAAAGAAGAGTAACAATTTCACACATGGACGTGTTCTATAGTATTTTTGTGCACAAATTACTTTAAACCAAAAGTATTTATTTGTTTTGCCTATGTAAGGATAGACTGCTTGCTTTGTGACTGGTTATAACTTTTAGCATATTCCTGCATTCAAGCAAATGAAGAGTTTTAAGTAGTGAAATTCATTTAAACTCAGTCACAACCTCACTGACAGGAGTCCTGGTTTAATAAGAGGTTTATTACAATAATGTACCTTACGAAAAGGCTTCGAAAGTGTAATAAAAACAATTATTCTTCTCCTTCCTCCTTTTTCTTCTCCTTCCACTCCTCTAGGTGAGTCCCTTTTCCACCCGACTCCAGGCCTGGATGAGGTCAAGCGGCTTCTTTTATGTTGGACCTGGATGTATTTCTGGTGCCATAGCACTGAATGATGGAAGCTCTTCCGAGTCACGTAGAAGCCCCACAAAACAGGGATTTCTTCTCCCTACAGTGCCATCTGACAACACTCAATGTCACTAGCAGGGTTGTCCCTAATGGCTCCCTGCGATATTCATACTGAGGCCATGCCAGAAGAACACTGCCATTTTTTGTACTGGGGCAAGGAACTGTTCTTGACAGACATTCTCTCCCAGTCCATCTATTAATCTTCCATCCCCACTGGGATAATAATTAAGTACTACCCCAGCCAGGTTACACCTCAATATAACGTGTCTATCTATTACATCCTCCCATCCAGGCCAGGAATTGCCCTTCATCCTAATCGGTGTACCAGTCGATCCCTTAGGGCACTTACAGTATTATATAACCAAAATCAAATTGATTGACCCTATATTGTATTTCTTGGAACTCAGAAATGTATTGTTGCATTTTAATCCATATTACTCTCCATTTACATACAATTCCATTTATCCCTGCCACTCAATGTGTGTACTTAATTGTTTTTTAATAGCAACTTATCCCTAAAATAAAACAGAAAATCTGTGTGAACTAGTGTAAGCCTGCCTATTTTGGGTTGTCCACCTCTCTCTCTCTCTATATATATATATATATATATATATATATATATATATATATATATATATATATACATACAGTGCATCCGGAACGTATTCACAGCACATCACTTTTTCCACATTTTGTTATGTTACAGCCTTATTCCAAAATGGATTAAATTCATTTTTTTCCTCAGAATTCTACACACCCCATAATGACAACGTGAAAAAAGTTTACTTGAGGTTTTTGCAAATTTATTAAAAATAAAAAAACTGAGAAATCCCATGTACATAAGTATTCACAGCCTTTGCTCAATACTTTGTCGATGCACCTTTGGCAGCAATTACAGCCTCAAGTCTTTTTGAATATGATGCCACAAGCTTGGCACACCTATCCTTGGCCAGTTTCGCCCATTCCTCTTTGCAGCACCTCTCAAGCTCCATAAGGTTGGATGGAAAGCGTCGGTGCACAGCCATTTTAAGATCTCTCCAGAGATATTCAATTGGATTCAAGTCTGGGCTCTGGCTGGGCCACTCAAGGACATTTACAGAGTTGTCCTGAAGCCACTCCTTTGATATCTTGGCTGTGTGCTTAGGGTCGTTGTTCTGCTGAAAGATGAACCGTCGCCCCAGTCTGAGGTCAAGAGCGCTCTGGAGCAGGTTTTCATCCAGGATGTCTCTGTACATTGCTGCAGTCATCTTTCCCTTTATCCTGACTAGTCTCCCAGTCCCTGCCGCTGAAAAACATCCCCACAGCATGATGCTGCCACCTCCATGCTTCACTCTAGGGATGGTATTGGCCTGGTGATGAGCGGTGCCTGGTTTCCTCCAAAAGTGATGCCTGGCATTCACACCAAAGAGTTCAATCTTTGTCTCATCAGACCAGAGAATTTTCTTTCTCATGGTCGGAGAGGGGCGGCACGGTGGCGCAGTGGGTAGCGCTGCTGCCTCGCAGTTGGGAGACCTGGGGACCTGGGTTCGCTTCCCGGGTCCTCCCTGTGTGGAGTTTGCATGTTCTCCCCGTGTCTGCGTGGGTTTCCTCTGGGCGCTCCGGTTTCCTCCCAAAGACATGCAGGGTAGGTGGACTGGCAATTTTAAATTGGCCCTAGTGTGTGCTTGGTGTGTGGGTGTGTTTGTGTGTGTCCTGCGGTGGGTTGGCACCCTGCCCGGGATTGGTTCCTGCCTTGTGCCCTGTGTTGGCTGGGATTGGATCCAGCAGACCCCCGTGACCCTGTGTTCGGATTCAGCGGGTTGGAAAATAAATGGATGGATGGATGGTCTGAGAGTCCTTCAGGTGCCTTTTGGCAAACTCCAGGCAGGCTGCCATGTGCCTTTTACTAAGGAGTGGCTTCCGTCTGGCCACTCTACCATACAGGCCTGATTGGTGGATTGCTGCAGAGATGGTTGTCCTTCTGGAAGGTTCTCCTCTCTCCACAGAGGACCTCTAGAGCTCTGACAGAGTGACCATCGAGTTCTTGGTCACCTCCCTGACTAAGGCCCTTCTCCCCCGATCGCTTAGTTTAGATGGCTGGCCAGCTCTAGGAAGAGTCCTGGTGGTTTTGAACTTCTTCCACTTATGGATGATGGAGGCCACTGTGCTCATTGGGACCTTCAAAGCAGCACAAATTTTTCTGTAACCTTCCCCAGATTTGTGCCTCGAGACAATCCTGTCTTGGAGGTCTACAGACAATTCCTTTGACTTCATGCTTGGTTTGTGCTCTGACATGAACTGTGAACTGTGGGACCTTATATAGACAGGTGTGTTTCTTTCCAAATCCTGTCCAATCAACTGAATTTACCATAGGTGGACTCCAATTAAGCTGCAGAAACATCTCAAGGATGATCAGGGGAAACAGTATGCACCTGAGCTCAATTTTGAGCTTCATGGCAAAGGCTATGAATGCTTATGTATATGTGCTTTCTCAATTTTTTTATTTTTAATAAATTTGCAAAAACCTCAAGTAAACTTTTTTCACGTTGTCATTATGGGGCGTTATGTGTAGAATTCTGAGGAAAAAAATGAATTTAATCCATTTTGGAATAAGGCTATAACATAAAATGTGGAAAAAGTGATGCGCTGTGAATACTTTCCAGATGCACTGTATATATATAATACTGTATGTATATATATATATATATATATATATATATATATATATATATATATATATATATATATATATATATACACATATATATATACACTGGTTTCTGCCAGTTCTGAGCTGATGGCACTGCTGGACATCTTCCGATTTCGAAGGGTAGTAAGCTTGATGTGTCTTTCATCTGCTGCACTAAGTTTCCTTGGCCGACCACTGCGTCTACAATCCTCAAGGTTGCCCGTTTCTTTGTGCTTCTTCAAAAGAGCTTGAACAGCATATCTTGAAACCCCAGTCTGCTTTGAAATCTTTTTCTGGGAGAGACCTTGCTGATGCAGTATAACTACCTTGTGTCTTGTTGCTGTGCTCAATCTTGCCATGACATGAAACTGTCTTCCACAACCTCACCTTGGTAGCAGAGTTTGGCTGTTCCTCACCCAGTTTTAAGCCTCCTACACAGCTGTTTCTGTTTCAGTTAATGACTGTGTTTCAACCTACTTGTGACATTGATGATCATTAGCTCCTGTTTGGTATAATTGGTTGATCATACACCTGACTATAATCCTACAAAATCCCTGACTTTGTGCAAGTGTACCTATAAGAATTGATGCTGGTTTGAAAGCAAAAGGTAGCAACACCAAATATTGATTTGATTCAGATTTTTCTTTTGTTCACTCACTTTGCATTTTGTAAATTGATAACAATAAACAATCATTATTTATATTTCTGAAAGCATTCTTTGTTTACAGCATTTTTTCACACCTGCCTAAAACTTTTGCACAGTACTATATATATATATATATATATATATATATATATATATATATACACATAAATATATATATATATATATATATATATATATATATATATATATATATATATACACATATACATATACATAAATATATATATATACATAAATATTATATATATATATATATATACATATACATAAATAAATATATATATATATATATATATATATATATATATATATATATATACATATACATATACATAAATATTATATATATATATATATATATATATATATATATATATATATATATATACATAAATATTATATATATATATATATATATATAGTGGAATATGGCCAGCCGTTCATCCCGGTCAATACCCCCAAGCCGCCAGGTGGAGCTCTCCCTGCAGCATGGAGGTGCCCCGAAGGCCAGCAGGGAATCCTGGACAATGGGGTTTTTATCCACAGCCCTGCTGGATACCATGGGGGCCTCTAGAGGACGCTGCAGGGAGGCCCAAGGATTATTACGTGCCCTACGCCGAGGAAGTACGTCTTAGTCACAGCGACAGGAGGAATGACGTGCTTCCGGGATGAAGAAGAAGAGAACTTTTTATCTGACCCGGAAGTGATGGAAAGTCACATGGACTGGGGGGTTGGCAACACTTCCGCATCAGGGACTATAAAAGGACCATGGGAAATCCCAGACGGGGAGCTGAGCTGGGTGGAAGGGTGGCAATGCGTCTGGGAGTGTGGAGGATTTTTGTAGTGATTAGTATTGTGTATTATATGAGTATTGTGGAGAGGGGAGTGCTTTGTGCACGTATTTGTTTAAATAAATTCAATTATTGGACTTTTACCTGGTGTCTGACGTGTGGTCTGAGGGCAGACATCGTAGGTTTAACACCACACACACGTTTATTCATATTTACAATACTCACAATGATGCACACAACCCAGTGCCCCAGCACCAATCACCCTCAGTCCAGGCCTCTTTGCAATGCCTCTCTCTTCTGGTCCGCCTCCACTCCTCTCCTCCGTCCTTCTTCCACCTGACTCCAGCCATCTAATGGAAGGAGGCAGCCCCTTTTATGCTCACCCGGACATGTTCCAGGTGCCTCCCAATGAGCTACTGCCGGCACTCCCTGGTGTGGCAGAAGTGCCGGCTGTGCACCTGGAAGCACTCTGGGTGTCCCTGGTCTTTGTCCCCCCAGCGCTTCCGGGTATGGAGGAAGTGCTGAGGGCCAGGGCTCATCAGGCATCTGGGCACCCCCTGGCGGTGACCACAGGCCCCTATAGGGTTGGGCTTCCATGCTACTTTCCCATGGTCCCCATAGCCACTAGGGCGGTCACCCCCTCGTGGTCCGGAGGAGGCGTAATCCCTCCTTCAGGGGAATCCTTCCAGGCATCCCGGCTGGGTACCGCCCCCAGCTGCTCGCCACTATATATATATATATATATATATATATATATATATATATATATATATATATATATATATATAGCGAAGAGGCCCTACACACCAAACCCTGACTCACTTTTAATGTCATCTAATTCTGAGTAGGTTCCTTGCACAATAATCCTTTTGTTTCCTATATTTATGCCAATTTGGCACCCATCTACAGTTTGCTATTTCATATTGGCACTATAAACTCTCTTAAATTTGAATATGGATTAGTAAAATGAGTTATATTTAGCAATCCCTGTTACAACATATTTAAGTATGAAAGGTAACCCCCATGGCTACCGTGTGTAACTTAACATTGTACCAATTGTGAATGTAGCTATCATCATATGTTTAAAGCACATCTTTGTCCACGCTTTATTAGCATCAATATCCAAGGTTTAAAATGTATCTTAATTGTCCACAGAGGCCAGTAATCACAGAAAAGACAAAGCAATGCAAGCTTGTTGTTAAACCTACTGCTATTTTCATCCTGGCCCATTGTTGTATCTGGTATTAGTGAGAGCGGGAGGACTTATTAAAGCATGCAAGATGTCAAAGTGAAACATCACCTGTCACTGATGCTCTAGCAGGGACGCCTTGCTCATCCACATAATTCAAAAGAGATCAATATAAAGATTTCACTGTCAGCAGTGAAATGCACACTGATTTACAGCTTTTGATTTTTCTTCTTATTTATTTATTTTTCTTTAAAACCATGTAGCTCAATCCCAAATCATGCTGTTTCAAATGGCGTAAATGACTCGGTTAGTTGTCATAATGATCAACTGACAGGCAGCCTCATCCCTAACTAAATCACTTTTCATCCCGTCAGTGCATTATAAATCAGGCTTCTTTCTCCCTAAAGGACACTGGTGCAGCTTGATCAATGACAACGGTGAGAAAATGAGAAGTTCACCCTTTCAATAAACCCAAGTGGGGTCGCAAACGTCTCGCTGACTGCATCTACAGACTATGGTTCAAGGCCTTCCCCCTCCCTCAAATGTATTTTCCCTTAAAGAACCTAAACAGATGATTCAGAGGGTCATGACTCTCTAGTTTTTTGATAATTTATTTAACTTTATTTGTAAATTTGCCTGAGAACATATTACTGTCAGCTGCCCTTACAATAAAAATTAGGCATCTTTCTTGCTCCTTGCCTTTAGGCACATATGCAGCATTAAATCAATATCAACCTTTTTAAAAGAAAGAAGTAGAATGGTCTGTTTCTTAAAAAGTCAGCTCAGGAAGCTTACATAGTTTAGCATTTTTGGTAATAAATGCAATCATCAACAAACCTAGTTTGCTTTTCATCTGTTTATTAGGATGAGGGTAATAAAAGGGCAAACGCCAGCACAGCTGTAATGTATAAAGAGTAGAAAAAGTGCACAAAGGTGAACATTTATCCAACCCACAAAGAATAAGCTATTGTTCTTCATATTCTGAACTTAAATGTAAGCAAAAGGAAAATATGCAATCTATGACGATTTTGGCATGAAAATCCTAGGTGGGCTATTCAGTCCTGGGAGAAAGACTCTGTCAGAAGAAACAAGACTATCTTTGGAAATACCGCAGAGTGTTTGTCTGTGTGTGAGCATGAGAGTATGAATGAAGTCATAAAGAAAGAAATGATGGAGAAATTAAAGAGCAGAATTTACAAGATCCACTCCACTGCTTAAATTAACTGTGATGGTACATAAAAGCTGGCAATCCAAACGAAGGATCCTGGTTTAGATCAGCTAATAGAGTTGGGAAGGTGAGTGCAGATGGTGTTGATTCTGACAAAAAGTAAGCTATGTGAAGCAAAACCAGTGGAATTAATGTGCAGGTAGTGGATGTAGCAGAGAAGAGATCTTTGGAACTTCATGGAAGAAGCTGTGAAAAGATTAGAGTGAAATTAGAGGCCGAGGAAAAATACAGTTTCTAGGAAACCTCACATCAGGAAGTGAGGGAAAGACATTGTGTTACACAATGTTTTAGGTGATCAGCACCAGTGAAGATAAAATTTCAGCTGAACAATGCCATAAAAAGACCTACAGTATCACATACTGTTATATAGCACAACCACACACCGATCACATGAGCCAAGATTGTGACTAGAACATTGCAGGGTCAGAGGGCCTGTCAAAGCAACCCAGAAATTCCAAAATATACAAGAACCGTATTGAGCATGTCATTGAATACTGGAGAATTTGATTGTCAGTTTGATTTTCCTATAAACATTTTAACAATGTGTTAAATTATCAGGGCTAGTTTACTACTTATTTAATTTTTGCACAACATCACTATCTTCTGGGAGATGGGGGGGTAGTACCCCAATTGCCCTAAATGCACCGCCATCAATAAATGGAATAAACGTGCTCATTAGAAACAAAACCTCAAATACTGAAAATAGTCCAACAAAGCACAACACAAAATACAGAAGAATACAAGAAACTCATCTCAAACGTGTGAAAAGAGTTCTTAGAAAAGCTGTAGTACTTTTAACAAATCTTGGGAACCAGTTGAATTCCTTGCTCTGAGGCATTCTATGCGCAGTATGGAATGGAACCCATTTATGTGTGCTCCATTTTAGGACTGTGATTTCTTAAAGTTCAACTTCATGTTGTTAGGTTTGCTCACCACTCCAAACTGGCCTAGTGAGGGAGCATGTCATGCTATGTATTATTGTGCTTTGCAATGTATGAAAAACTTGTTCAGGTTAGGTAATTTCTTTGTCTGCATTGCTGCTGCAAGAAGTAGGTTAATAAAATATATGGAGAGAGTTTTTCATTATTGTTTTAATAAATCTGCACTGACTTCTACAAGGTTACTGATTCAAGTCTTGTTACTGCCAGAAGGGATCCTACACTGTTGGGCCTTTGACCCCCAAAGGTCACGTGGAAAGACAATTTCCCTGAAGGATTAACAATGTATATCAAACCAAAATCAAAAAATGGAATTATTTGTACCCAATTTCATTTCAGGAAAATAATGAAAATCATTTTTCATGTGGCACAGGGATATGCTTTAAACATCATGGTTGGGATTTTAGCTGGTTCTGCCAAACAATGACTTTAAAAATCAATATCTTTGGGATATATTTTGGAATCTGTAATCATACACACAGCATAAAGTACTATACCAGTTTATTTTTTAAATATAATAGAAGGCAGGAGTAACACAGCAACCAAAAATGCAGTTTCCTACAGTCAGTTTAGTTTGATACATGAACCCAGCATTCTGAGCTTTGAATCCCACATCCAGTATGGAGTTTACACTTACTTTCTGTGTCTCCTTGGGTTTTCCTCTGGATACTTCAATTTTGTTCCCACATCCCAAAAACATGCAGGGTGGGATAACTGGTGAATCTATTATGTTAGTGTGGATGTGTGCAGGAGTAAGCCCTATGATAGACTGCCTTCCAACATTATAATAGGCTAAGATAGGCTTCAGACCCCAGGATCCTGAAATGGGTTACCCATTATTTTGGAGAATAAATCAGTTCTAACTGGTGGTGTTCTAATTAGGAATACATAGATAAAGAATATTTACATCTTTTACAGTATATGTCATGTTTTAAATACTTATAATAAGCATGGGCTTCAAAGGTAAATGCATCATTATTTAATTCATGGTGATGGATTCAAATATTAAGTACAAAACTAAAAAAAAAAAAAACCTGCTGCATGTAATGTTCTTTGAAATCTCTTACAGTTGGATAGCATTGAGAAAGTGCTTGTCACCCTTCATTTCCAGCTTCTTGCCACCTGCTATGCCCCTTTCCACAGAAAATATCTAATCAAACACCATTGACAAGTGTTTTGCTCATAAACATATATCTGTTTTGCTTGTATTGAAATGTCCTCACTTCGTGCTTGCCACCCACCACATTCCATTTTAATGTAAAATATCGGCAGGTACTTTAGATTTATCGATTTATTGCCTGAGGGCAGTAAAAATTAAGATATCTAAAAAAAGAAATAAATAATGTGCCACCTACTTGATGCAAAGTCAAAGCAAAATCCATAATAAATGTATTATATTTGATTAATTTATAAAATATATCTAACATATATCTGGTTGCTTGCAATTCCTTGTTTTAGTATACTTTACTTCCAATTATATGAACACTAAGCATCCTCTGTCGCAATAATAATAAGATAAATTATAATAAGATAAATTCAGATATCTTTTCCTATGCTGAGTGAAAATCTAGGCACAATAAAAAAACACAGTGACCTAGTCAAAGGTTGCTGAACCCTTATTAAAAGTTATAAAAACAGCAAAGGCCACTTCAGAGGCCCTTATTAGAGAACAATAGACGACTGCCTCTCCTCCTTTCCCAACCTTTGTTGCCGCAGGGTGAAAATGACTTTTTGAATCAATAATAATGTTTGCTTTCAATGAAATGGCAGGTTCACTTTTGCAGATAAATTGACATTAGCCCATATTATTTGCTGCCTGTTGTTGATGAGAAAAAAAAAAATAACAGGCTGGAGTACCTTAGACACTCTCATTGTGCTTTACATCACAGGAGGCAGCTCCCATAATCTCAGTCCACCGCAGGCAATACAGTTGGTGTGTGTGGCCTGAGGTGGGCAGATGAAAGTGAAAGTACTTTCTAACAGATGGCTCCCGTGTAGGTGCTTAGGGCCGCCTGCTGAAAGCAGAGCATAATCAAATAGTTGTTTGCTGTGTGGGAATCTTTTCCGTAAAAGTAATAACTTAAGCACTCAGCATCTTATTAGCTATTCTGAGGAGACTTTCAACAGATAGTCTGCTGTCACATTGCATTACCTGGTACACCGTCTGCCTGAAAGCCAGCAAGGCATGCAAGTCGCACATGCTTTCAGCACAACCGATAGTGGGAGAAACACCATTATCAGCGTGCTCATTAATTCGCCCAACCATCTGCCAAGGTTAAAGGTGTTTAATTGCGGGAATATGATAATGAGTGCCACAGAAATGTTCTTGCACATGCAGACTCTGTCAATAACATCATTAGCACTTTGTTCTTTAAATAAATATATCAACACATAAATATGCAAAAAATAAATAAGTGGCACATATGAGACAGATATAATTTTAATATATTTTCTAAAAGGCTAAAGTCTCCCATTATTGTATCTCCTTAATGACACGACTTCAGGCATAAGGCAACCCCAGCTGGGGCACTGATGTATCACAGGGAATACTCATAAATCCACCACCATGCTCAGTCACGCAGGGCCAGTAAAAAAAAGTCAGGACATTTATATATATATATATATACACAAGTATATTATAGATATACAGTACTGTACTTTGATTAATCAACCTATCCCACTGGCAGCATTACAGAAGAAACAAGAATAAGCACTGAGGTGGATTAAAGTCCACTACTTGCATGAACGCAGCTTTGGAGATGCTGCTCAAAAAATTCTAATTATGTGTAAAATATAGACCTCCACTTTTACTGAAGAAAGAAACAGCAAATGTTCTATTTTTCCCTTTTCTTGGTTTTGGTTTTCCCATCCAAAGTCACCACAATATATCGTAGCAGCAAAATACACTCTGGTAGAGTACAAACCCATACGCACTCATACAGGGCAATGGTTAACCAAACATGTATATCTTTAGAAAGATATAAAAAAAAACACAACATATTGTTCTCCAACCTACTTCATTCATCTCAAGGCTGATGATCAAGTGCTGTTGTGGTGGGTGTTAGGGATAGGTGTGAAGCTGGAGGCTACCCAGGCAGCACTGGGTAAAAGGCCAAAATTAAACGGGAAAACTCCACAGCATGACCCACTCATGCGCAAATACACACAGGGGTGAATTTAGAATTTCCATTTAACCTAACATGTACATCTCTGAGCACCTAAAGGGCAACAAGCAACATGTACACAGGCAGAGAATGAGCGCAAGGTTCAAATTTAGGCCATATTTATAATAAATTACCAAACCTACTTAAACTCAAGTTAGGATCATGGTGGTCTGAAGCCAATCTTGACAGCATCTAGCACAAAACAGCAATTAAATGTGAATAAGGCGGTAATCCTTTGTAGAGCCCATTCATGCACACACCATCACTGGGCCAGTTTAGAGTTGCCAGATAACCTAACCTGCACATTTTTGGGAATGTGGAAGAATTACCCACACAGACAGAGATTGTGCAAACTCCACAGATAACAACCTGATGTGAGATTCTAATGCAAGATGTTGGGTGTGTGAGGTAACAATGTTTTTTCCTCACTGCACTGCCAAGCCACACACACATACTGTATATATACAGTATATACATATGCACACCAGAGGTTCACTATCCAGGCTCATCATAGGTATGTAATACCCCACTATGGTAAGAGGGGCCGCTGTCTTTAACAGCATTGTCTCTTCTCTCATCCACAGTAAAAACATCTAGTGATGGCAACTGCCTCCACTCCTTCTGGTCAGAGCTCTATAAGGCCTGGATGATCCCAGAAGGAGTCATCTTATTTGGACCCAGGTTTGCCCTAAAATGGAATTCCAAAGCCAACACCTGCTCTACCAAACCTCTGATCTGTTGAAGCCAAGAAGGCTGTATTCTTTAGGTTCAATAGTTTTCTGATTTTTCGCAATTATCAGGTTAAAACAGGGAAAACTGGCTGGTAGTCCAACATTTCTTTGGACTTCCCCTGTGTTTTTTTTTGCTCATCCAAAATCATGTATACACACACAAATATGAATGAAGCACACTGCATACAAATACCGCTTTTCATTTTTTGCTAATGTATTTTCTGCCTCCGACAAAAGCTTTATCGATCAGGTATTAATGCGCCTTGGTTGCCGAGTAAAAACTGTGAGTAATTCAATACTTAGCAATACCCTTAAAAATCAGCAAAGCCATGGAAGGGCATACAAATCCTGATCAGGTACACTGCTCCACTGCCAATCTGTGGATTTTGCTTTCACTTTTTTTATGAGGCTCCAGGGACATTCACTGTGAGGATATCAAAGGAAAAGCCACACACCGGTGCAGCTCTGTTACTTGAAATGAATTATATTAATGTCCCAGGAGTCTGCAGTAAGATCAGTTGCACACTGAATCTGTTCCGATGCAATCTTTATAAAGGCACTCATCACTTATCCATTTCTGCTTCATCGGTGATCTTAAAAAAAAAAAAAAAAAAAAAAACAACAGATGCTGAACAGGGACAGCACTAGAATTCTGTTAACCACCCTTCATTATAAATCTCATTTCTGACTAATGAGGATGTGGCACCCAGCATTCAATATCTAAGAATAACAAAAAGGCTACTGCATTATTCCACTGACTACCCTCAGCACTGGAACTCAGAGCTTGCATTGGTACACCACTTTCAAGATTCGCTTGTTTATATTACATTATTCATCATACATTCAATTTAAAATTGTGATTCTGTCTCCTACAGTGACTTTACAGCAGGAAAGAATTTCAGTCTAATAAATTAAATATTTGCTTTAAATATATGTTCATTAAATATGACACTTTTATTACCAAAATATACCCAACTATAATATGTAAATATATTTTATTATGGAAAAATCTATACACTTACAGTATTATTAGTGGGCACACATGTTTGCACCAGTACCTTCCTCAGTTCATCTGTGGAAGCTTGTATGAGGATGGACAGAGTGTGTCACTCTAAATGGAATATAAACCAATGACTGACACATCCATAGTACCTTTTATTGTACTGATCACTTTAAAGTGCTTAAATTCTCATATGACAATGCTAAATCACCATGCAGAAACAATGTTTTATACCCAGAATAAAGATATCATAAACAGTGCCGGCTGAACTATCACACTGGTATAGATTCCAAACATGTGCCTGTCTTCAGTGTCCCCTGGCAAAAACAAGAAAAAAAGAAAAACATCAGGGGTGACTGGCAAAATTTAAAAAACTGATTAGACTTTTTCATTGTTGAAACCAGCACACTGAAGACATTTCACATCCGTTCCATTCTTTTACCTGCCAAATTATTTCATTTAATATACTGTAATAGGAATGCATGTACAGTATACCTATCCCAGAAGGATTCAGCACTAGTATTAAACTGTAGCTAGAGACAGTGCATTAGAAGCCTGGGCTGCAAAACTTCCTGGTTCCCCTCTGTGTAGCCTGCACATTCTCTCCATGTCTAAGTACTTTATAGTTTCACTTAGAATTGTGGTTATACTACAGACTCTATACTGGCACTATGTGAATATGAGCATGTGCTATAACTGATTCCTCATTCTGAGTTGGTTCTTCCCTTTCATTTTATGCTGCTGGGCTGGAGTTTGACCCCCATTATTTTGTATGGGTTAAAGGGGCTTCAGCAATTACAAAAAAAAAATGCAAATAGGATCCAAACAAAAATACATTTTTTAGCTTTCAGCAGACATTGGAACATGAATAAACACTGGCAATAAAACTAAATGAATGCTTTAATTATATGGGACCTCTTATAAATGAAAAAAAAAGTCCTTAAAACCTGTAATGAAAAGCCTCCACCATAATGAAAGCCACATCATTGCCTTTAAGTATGCCAAAAAGGAATCAGCATTACTGCTCCCTGTCTGGCTTTAGGCTTTTCAGAATGTTGAGCTATTTCAGAATGTAGCCGCAGCACAACATGTCTCTTGGGTGTCAAATAACAGTAATAAGTTCCACAAAGAAAACACCAAAGCAATTTACGTTAAGGCAAGTATTTAATCAACAGTAATGTACAGGATGATTAGTTTTAAATAAGAATCCAATGTTAGGAATGGTAATTTTTAATAATCCTGTATAAACATCATTAAATTTTCTAATGTAACTACGGTTGCAGGCCTGACCACCGACAATGATAAGATAGTTTACTGAGAATTGGTGCAATGGTACTGGATGTCAGTAAAATGTGATGCTGGGGTGCCAACAGCTTGGCATCTTCTTGTACCTAACACACTGATAGTCATGAAATCAAAATTAACTAGTACAGAACAACAAGGTTGGTGCATCAAAAAGTGCATTGGGCATTTATTCCAATGAAACGGTCAGTGTTAAAAAAAATAAAGTGCAGTGCAGTGTCTTCAATCAATAAATAAAAATCCATGATAAAAACAGTACTCATTGTGGAAGGTAAAAAATCCATAAATAAAGCCAATAAATAAAGTAGGATAAAAATCCAGAATTAAAACAAATTCAGGATCAACTATCTTTTTTTTTATTTCCACCAGACATTTACATTTACATCATTTAGCAGACGCTCTTATCCAGAGCGACTTACAACAGTGCTTAGTAGTCTACGACTGTTCTTCAGTCTTTAAGGCTAGGATTAAATCTACTGTCATTAAACAAGTTACCGCTGACCAAGTTGTATACAAAACCCTGCTAGAAGAAAATAGTAAGTTAGTACAAAATTTTTTTTTTTTTTTTTTTTGAAAAAAAAGGGTAGAAAAAAAAGTATGGGGACTTTAGTCCAAGTGCTGTTGAAAGAAGTGTGTCTTCAGGCGACGTTTGAAGACAGTGAGGGTCTCCGCTGTTCGTACAGCAAGAGGAAGTTCGTTCCACCACTGAGGAGCCAACACTGCAAAGAGTCTTGATGCATGTCGTCCTCTTCTTTTAAGTAAGGGTGGTTCGAGACGTGCAGTGCTTGATGTTCTGAGACAGCGAGAAGTGACACGCTGCTTGACCAGTGCTGATATGTAAGGTGGTGCAGCTCCAGTTTTGGCCTTAAAGGCAAGTGTTAGGGTTTTGAACCTGATGCGGGCAGCCACAGGGAGCCAGTGCAGGTTCCGCAGCAGAGGTGTAGTGTGCGAGAATTTGGGAATATCAAAAACGAGTCTTGCAGCTGCATTCTGGATCAGTTGAAGTGGTCGTGTTGCCTTTAGTGAAAGTCCAGACAGCAGAGAGTTGCAGTAGTCCAGCTTAGAGATGACCAAGGTCTGGACGAGAAGCTGAGTAGCCCCTGTAGTGAGAAAGGGGCGGATTCTCCCAATGTTGTAAAGGAGATATCTGCAGGACCTGGAGGACCTGGAGAGGTTGCTGATGTGTGGAGATGTGCACTCAAGCACTGGTGCATCCCTCTCTTAAACTCATCTCCTCTGCTCATCCTTTAGCAGACAGAGATGCCAGTAAGCATGGTCAAGTAAATTTGGATCATTTCCCCATTACCATCCCTCACCATAGTTTTGGACCATTGAGCCATTCCATAAGAAAACTTCAATAGGAAACACAGTACATTTCCATATACATTAGCAAGGATGTGATAGAAACAAGTTAGTACCTTTTAATTTGTCGGAGTTACTATCATTGATGACCTGAGGGTGGGAAAAACACATCAAGAAGTCCTACTGATGTGTTTTACTTCAGCGGAAATCCAGGATGTTTCCACTTATTTTCACACACTTCTATAGGTGCACAGTGGCATTTAACCTCATTTTCTGAATTATGTCCTGGAAAGGGACCTGCTCAACTCAGGACTCCAAAGTTCTTGACATGTGATCAAGTCATCTTGGAATAATACCAGTGTACATCTCACTTCTGTTCAAGACATATTTAACATATGCTGCTTTAAAAATGCCAACAGTATTATCACATTCATGTTTTGCCCTTCTTCGTTCTCTAGATTTAGGGGAAATGTCTATACACAACAGCTACTCCTACTGAAAAAATCATGAGTATTTCCTGTGTCCATCATCTTATGCTGCAATTAACCTACTGTACAGTACGTTGTAATCCTTGTGTGTTTTTTGTCTATGATTTGTATTGTACAAATGTCACTTTTTTACTATGTACACATACCTAAAGTTGTTGTACCAAGATTATTATAATGTTGCTTTGAATAAAATTATTTTGTAATGGGAAGCAGCATTGTGGCACAGTGGTAAGTTACATACACATGTATAGTACATTATGCATTTTATAAAACTTATTTTTATTAAAAACATCTAGTTACTGTCTTAATTCTAGTTACACCCAAAAATAAAAAAATTTGACAACAGCAGTAAATTTAGTTCACCTGTTTAGTGAACCCGATTAACTCTTGAGGACCAAAAACCCATCTTGGTAATGCTTGCAGAAAAGTAGCAATCAATCCTGGATGAGACACCAGACCCCATGGGATGCACTTGGACACACATACATGAATGTAGGACTCACACTGAGCCAATTTAGAGTTGTCAGTTAACTTCATTTACCACACATGTTACAAGAATGTGAAAGAACAACTGGTATAATGAAAGAAAACTGACACAGAAACTTGTAAAATGTGTAAACCTATACACACAGTGACTGCAATAGGCTCTGGAGCTGTGTAGCTGTACAGTAAAGCTTAACGCTGTCTTACCAACACTTAACATGCTATCCAATAGTACCGATGATATAGTATAATTAGCACCTATTATAAAGTGAATCTGATGAGATACACTAGTCCGTAGTATAGAAATACACCACAGGCCCCATGCCCCATTTCATCAAGGCACAAAAGGAAGAGGCAACTGTTTATCAGGCATCATCTCTGTAAACTGATGAGTAAAAGTAAAAACACATTTACTTTAATTCATTCCAGAAAGGTTAAAGCAATATATAAACATTATTGTGTGGCATCAGAATGGCACACAGCCGCACATTATACCAGCTGCTTGTGCCAAGTGAGGCTGAGCAGCTGAAAATAAATAAAAGGTCAACATATGGGGATGCGCATTAATCTGCCCAAGTGTACGTGTTTCAGCACAGCACTCCGACGCATTCAGCATACACCAGAACAGCAACATCTCTGGGACTGAAAATAACATTAATCCTCCTCTTGAAACCTAGAATGGACTCTTGGCACCTTCAACAATTACAACTTTCCAAATCTCAACAAGCTGCCCTGGGTTTTGTGTGCTTGTACGATTAAAACGGAGGTAAGGTGAGCCTTAAAATGGAAAAAGAGTTAACTCTAATTACATGCACAATTACAATTCCATCTGTTTTCTGTGAGGCTGTTTTGTGGTTGAACACCCTTGAATAATCAGTGAAAATTAAATAACATGATAGACAGTGAAATTAATTTTCCTCTGTTGAGACGGTGGCTTTAAGTCAGGAAGAAGAGGTGAGGGAGGCGAGAGGGCTTGAGAGAGGAAACTATTTTATCACAAACACATGATTATGTACAGCTTAGGTGTGCAATGAACTCTCAACTGGGATTTAAATCTGCAAAAATGTGAATTTTAAATAAATATAAGAAAGGAATGCCAAAATCATAACCCACCAGCTGCTTAAGAATTTTAACAAATGCTTGAGAGGATATGATTCAAGAATTCATTACATTATAACGAACATTTCACTCACAACCATAAATAAGCCACTCTGGTTTGTCTGTAGCACATGCACATGCATAAATCAACAAACTCAACATCTACCACCCATCCTTAAAATATGTGAAGCCACTAACTGTATTACTGGGTCACTGGAAACCAAGGCAATTTAGAATCACCATCTAACTTAATAAGTACTAATTTGGGGTAGGGGAGCAAAGAGGGGAATCCAAGCAGAATAGGCACAATGAACCCAGACCCTGAGGAGTGTGACACGGCAGCACTGACTACTGAGCCACCACCCTGCAGAAATAATATAAGTACATAAATGAAAACTAGACATTTTAGCAGAACAAAAATAAGAAAAGGCACCAATAAAGAATTCTTGTCCTTAATTAACAGCTTGAATTAGTTGCTTTGTTACTACCTTCAGTGTTTACAGTCAGAATCAGGGCACAGTATATGATTAATTTTTATTAAAGAAAATGTATGGAACTTTTCATTGTCATTATTTTTAATACACCTGACACACTATATGCTCTAAACTCTTTTTCTTTTAATTTTAACAATTAATTTTCTTGGTAATGGACAGTCCACAGGGGACACACTTATTTTCAGTCATTAATTAACCAAACATGCATGTCTTTGGAATGTGGGGGTTAAACCTGATTACGTAGAGGAACACAAACACAGAGAGAACATGCACTGCCTATACAGAACGTGACCTGGCCAGCATTCATACCAGGCTCTCTGAGGCAGCAGTGTTAACTATAGTATTACCATATCAACAAACAAAATGTGAAAACTACATCTTCACCCTAAAAATAAAAATGAAGACTACACACTTTGCAAAAGTGCTTAGTAAGCAGGAAGAGCCCATAAGAAACAAAGTACTAAAATGCATGGTACCAAGATATCATTTAAATCCTACAATGCCAAAAGTTTATTGAATCATACATTTCAAATATTCAGAACTGTCAGGGTTATCAGGTGGGGTTATCTTTTTATATATATATATATATATATATATATATATATATATATATATATATATATATATAGTGGGAAACAGCCCAGACACAGACAGGCGGACATCATTTTGTCACCCAACACATGTTTATTTACAATACTATGTACAGAAGTAAAGCACACAACCTCAGTGCCGCAGCACCAATCACCCCAAAATCTAGGCCCTCTCACAATGCCTTTCTTTGCCGCCTCCACTCCTCTGCTCCAAGTCTCTTGTCCACTTCCACCCGACTCCAGCCCCCGGATGTGAGAATGTGCTCCAGGTGCCTCCCAATCAGCTTCCACCGGCACTCCCCAGTGTGGCGGAAGTACCGGCTGCGTACCTAGAAGCACTCCGGGTGTCCCTGGTCTTCTTCCCCCCAGCACTTCTGGGTGTGGCGGAAGTGCTGAGGGCCAGGGCTGCCAAGACATCTGGGAGCCCCCTGGTGGTGACCACGGGCCACTACAGGGTTGAGCTTCAAAGCTCTGTACCCGTGGCCCCCAAAGCAACCAGGGCGGTCGCCCCTCATGGTCTGGAGGAGGCGCAAGCCCTCCTCCGGTCCTCCTGGGCATCCAGGCTGGGTACCACCCCCAGCCACGTGCCGTGCCACAATTTATATTTATTTATATATATATATATATATATATATATATATATATATATATATATATATATATATATATATATATACACACACACACACACACACATATTGGCATGGTGGCGCAGTGGATAGCGCTGCTGTCACACAGTAAGGAAACCCGGGTTCGCTTCCTGGGTCCTCCCTGCGTGAAGTTTGCATGGTCTCCCCGTGTCTGTGTGGGTTTCCTCAGGGTGCTCCAGTTTCCTCCCACAGTCCAAAGACTGGTGCATTGGCGATCCTAAATTGCCCGTGTGTGTGTGTGTGTGTGTGTGTGTGTGTGTGTGTGTGTGCGCGCGCTGTGGTGGGCTGGTGCCCTGCCCGGGGTTTGTTTCCTGCCTTGCGCCCTGTGTTGGCTGGGACTGGCTCTAGCAGACCGTGACCCTGTAGTTAGGATATAGCGGGTTGGATCATGGATGGATGGATATATATATATGTGTGTGTGTGTGTGTGTGTGTGTGTGTGCGTGTGTGTGTGTGTGTATATGTGTGTGTTATGGACCATTTCTTTCTCAAGACTGAATTTCAAGTTATCTGTTGTATATGTTCTTCAAATTTTAATTGCTGGATTGTATACTGTATTATTTTCTTGAAATAAAATGATATAAAAAATTTTAAATTAAAAACAAATCAGGGTTGTCCAGTGACCTGTGAAACAGGCATAAAAGGAATAATCCACTCAAAAAATGATATATATTTTTTAAATTTTATTCAACCCATGCAGTAACAGTAATGATGGCCAAAAATTTTTTTTTTAATTTTGTGTTTTCATATAGAGATAAAAAAAGGTTCAGATAGAATACACGTTTATGGTAGCCAACATTGGACAACATCGTGGTAAATAGTAGTACTTTCACTCTTGACTATTATGGAGATTTTATATTTGAAAAGGATTTATCTTTGTTGGGCTGAGTGACATTTTCTCACCAAATTTTTTCTAATGTTCATTTACTTATCCTTTTCTGGTTTAAAGAGGGTTGCCGCTGTTATTTTTTATAGGTGGTTATGAGCAATGAGATATGGACTTTCTGAGCTTAAAAAGCAGCTGTATAGTAGAAATCTTCAATGGGATGTTAACTAATAGATTACTGTCTTAAGATGGAGAAGAAGAACAGGAATATATAGAAAGTGAAATACAGAGCATGAAAAAGGCAAAAAAAAAAGTTTTTCTTTTGAGTTATAAAAAAGGTCAACCCATATGTCTTGCATTTTCCAAAATCATTCAGTCACGTTCACACATGGGCTCTGAGAACATACTAAAATAAAAATTATACTTGAGTCACCACAGCCACCTCAGCTGGCTCTCCCATTTTTACAAAGCCTCATGCCATTCAATTGAGTGTTCAGAATATAATTTTACCTATGAATTTTATCAGTTTAAAAATCTTTTTGCTCCTATTGCCTTTTTTTCCCTTAATTTATAAAACTAAATTTAAACTGGAACAGGCTTTCAATAAATATCCAAGCACTGTACCTCTTTTGGTAGGAGACTTTTGATTACCATATAGATAGATTTTCTTTGCCGAGACTTAAATAGATAAAATGAAAATTAATACATAATTCTGGCACAGATTACTAGTATGACCTACATGCAGATTACAGAGGAAAACGTCCAACTTATACTAATCACTTAAGACTATTGTCACTGTAACCTTGCATGTAGTTAGAACTGATAAATTAAGTTATTTTATTATATAAAGTTGTATGACCACCACAGCTTCCAGGTGTTAGAAATCCAGCTTTATAATTGGGGATTCTATATATTCATGGGGGATGAGAGCATACATTGAAGCAGGAAACTGCTTGCTTTGAGCTGAATGATGGAAAAAGTGCTACAGAAAGCTTAGCTTTTCTGAAAACATGAGGTCTCAAAACTGCAGTTGGAGTGTGCTTTCCCAGTCAAGATATCTTCTAAAAAACACAATTGTCTATAAAGTAGAAAAAAGATGCTCCTTAAGAGTGTCCATTTACAAAGCCTCTATTTTTTCACTGATAGTTAATCATTCTTTATTTTATAGAAAAGGGACCATACAACAAGCATTCTTCCATTTTACTAATATACCTTATGGAATCAAGGTGTATCACTGCTTTTAGTCTTCTGTATGAAATAATCATATTCATCACAGGTAATAGCTATTTCCTGGGTTTAATCAGGTTAGCAAATCAAATCTTTATCCTCCACCCTCCAATGTACAAGGAATCCTATGAGGTAAGATGGATTCTTTTTTATTTTTTAAAGAGTTATTAAAATGATACACATTTAATCAATTTTTGCATATAATCATAAATTCAAAGAATTTCTTACATGAATGTATGAATGCCATTGACAAAAACTACTGGGCAAAACTGAACCATTTAATTCAAAAAGTGGTGGCTCATCCTTTAACATAGTGTCACAGTTTCAAATCCTGGCCCAAACACTGTGTTCCACATAAGCTTTCTCCTGGTTCTTCTCATTTCCCAAAAATATGCAGGATAGACTTTTTGGTGACTCTAAATTTACTTAGCTTGGTTGAATGAATGACATCCAATGAAATGGCATGTGTATTATTTGTTTAGAGGGTGCACACTTGCAATGACCTGCTATGATGCATAAGGATATAATGAAATGTGTAGAACTATGTAATAAAGTGGTAAGGCACACTGGTGTACTGGAAAATACAGACAACAGAAAAGTTGTGTAGTTGCAGGATATACGGAGAAACACTGACAACAAGTTCTTGATTTAATCTGCAGAGTTAACTGATTCAAAGTCAGCTCTTTACAAACTACATCTCATTGCCATTTCATAGTCATTGTCTTAGGCTGATGAGAATTTCTGAAGTATTCCTTCTCAATAAAAAAACATCGCTTTTCTGTGATTTATTTATTTAAGATTTTAACACATACAGGATTAAATATCGGGTTTGGTGAAACTCAAATTTCAAAAGAATGTTTACGGATGGAAGGATAATGAAAGTGTTTGTTTCAATGCATAAGAAACGTGTGCTGGTTATCATCATATCACTTTGAACCCTCTGCAGATACCATAACCACATTTGCATTAGTTCATTTGAGGTTAGCAGTCCCGGAGGACCACGTGCATTCATATCTCACTGTCTCCACGATTCAGTGTTTTTAGTTCCACTTGAGTTCTCTGATAATTAATTAGGTCTAATTATTAATTAGTACAAATTAAATACATAGAAGGACTTTCAACATTTAAAAGACAAGTATGTTCAAATTAATTTGTGTTTAAACCTTAGCTTGGGCTAGATGGAAAAACAGCAATTGTATCCAAAGGAATGAATAATTAGATCAGCAAAGTTAATTGGAAGCTTCAATTGGGAGGAAAAAAAATAATGATGACACTGCTTACAAGGTCTAGTGAGTGCAACCTCTGCTTAAATATACATTATGTTGATTAGAATTTTAATTGGCTCATCTTCCAAAAATAAATAATGTTTACATTCAATCATGATTGAAAATACTGGAAATAAAGGCACCTACCCTAGTGCTAACAAATAACTGAAAACGGCTTGACAGGATTAGCTGAAAAAGTGAGTCTCTCCACCACTGTAAAAATGTGGCTTAAGCCTCTATCAAACACAGCTCCATGTAAAATTAAGAGTTAAACATCACACAAATTTCCTGGGAATTGCTTGCTTCTACGTATCAAGAAAAGATGGTCATTTCACGGGTACAGTAAATAGCCTTCATGCAACAGCCACAGATATGGGGATAGGAATCCAAAAATAGACAAAACATCTACAACCACTAAAACAGTCTTTAATATAGCTTGGTAAACAGCAATGACCAAAAGAAGTGGTTGCTCTATTTACATATTTATTATTTGCCTGATTTTCTTGAATTAAAAGAAGTACCCACAACTCGAAAAATATATCAAAGTTAGGAAACTGAAAACCAGCCCAGTCAAACATGAAAAAGCACAGATCCAAAGCCATGTGATACACTATATCTAAGGTCTTTAAAGGCTGTGCAAAGCTCAGTTTCCACCAGAGTGGTGCAACATTCAAATAACCCCCTCCCTATTTCAGGGCTGCTTTACTGTCCCCTAAGGGCACCATTACTTTCACTGGTGGAGATCATCATCTGTGAAGAAGACATCTCATGGCTGCTTTGGTTTGTAACTGGGTTCAAAAATTTCCTCCCTGGCTTTAATGCAAAGGATCTACTAATTTCTAGCAATTTTGAAATTGTCTAACTTTAGAAAGCACACTAATTGATAGAGAGTAATATCCATGTGATGATTAATGTTTATTAATTAGAATTACAAAGTAAAAACTCTGTGGGCGATTGGCATATGGACAACTGCACCTTTCTCATTTTCCCAGCTGACAAATTATGTCCGTGCCTTCTCGTAACTGTATCAGCCATTATATAATATGGACAATAAAAAAGTCATATGGCAGACTACTTATGCTTATCTGGAATGACATTCAAAAGTCCCAATTCCTAATATTCCCAAGGTAACCAGGCATTTAAATTTGGCACCAAACTACCATTCTTTAATACTAGAGAAGAGGGTATGCTATGTATTACATGCAGATGGTTGCAGAATTCAGTCACTTTCACATTAGCCTTGACTTCTTGTTATTATTGTAAAACAAAAGGGTATATTGGCATCTGTGAAAAAAATATATCAATTTGCACCTGACATCTTACACAAAAGTAAATATCAATATTGAAAGAGTTCACCATATGCACTTTATAAGCAATTAAGACCAAAACAACGATGTCATTTCAAGTATCTGTATTAGTAAACCTTTACTAAAAACACTTCAACTGGACAACAGATTGATCAAAATGGAACTGAATTTTAATTCTGTGGTCAAACTATTATTGATTCCACAAAAATAATGAAGTACTTCTTTTGATCACCGTGTCCTTTAAAGGGTCTGTGCACTTTTTTGTTGATATTGACTACCATGGATTAAGGAGAAGACTATTCTTCATTCATGGTTATGGTACCAAGCATACAGGCTGCTGCAGTACTCTTGGCACTACAATTACATACTTACACCATGTTTACCACCAGTTAAAATAACGGTATACAACCCCCTGATAACTGTGAATAAACTGTTCACTGTGTCAAGTGCAGGAGGTGTCTTCATGAAATTTGACCTAAATTTGGCAAGTAAGATGTTAGCTGCAAGTGATACAACAACAAAAATGGTGAGGATAATTGGGCACATCTTGTTGTCAGGAATTGTGTTAGGTAAAGTGTTAATTAGTCCCATGGATGCAGATTTAAAGTAGAAAAGCAAAAAGTGGATTTTTAATACCCTGATACAGAATGCTGTAAAGACAAAAACAGTATACAGCTATAACTACTCAAGACTAAACAGAACTCCTTACATTGCTAGAGCTCCCAATCTTTGATATCATCTGCTTGACTAATCAAACCGTCCAGATCATATAATTAGGCAAAATAATTGTTACATCTGGATGACATTAAGACCTATTATGATGAAATAAGCCTCTACCCGTAATATGTGGCACTTATAGGCTTGATACTCTGCTGGCGCCCAAAGAACCAGATGGCAAGGAAGATTCCATTTGTTTTTTCTCTACAACTCTAACCTCAACTGACAGTTAAAATACTCAGATCATAAGGGAGTCTGTCTTTTGCCTTTGCAGTTTCAAAGTGCCATCAATACTCACTCACCACACTGTCATTTACACAAACTACTAGCCTCTGTTATAGGAGGTTTTCCATGGGAAACCAACAGCACAGGTCCTGTTTCTCTGGAGCCTTTCCCTTGAAGACAACAGCTACAAGTTATACATGTGACTTGATTAGCAACATACAAATGGAGAAACCTTAAGCCAACTGCCTTTGTGCACTCCAGTAGATGCAAATCTACCACCGTTGGGGATTATTCTCCTTCATGCATTTTGTGAACTCCACTTTCACTGTGTTTTGCATAGCTGGCCTTCAACATCCAGTTTAAGCATTACATTGCAGATCACTGTGAACTATTAGCTCACAATAAATTGCGTGCTTTGGAGAGGATGCCAATGATGGTAGTATCCAAGCTGTTTTGAAAGGAAATCTTTGCTACTCTGCATGAAAGCTCACCCAATTACCATGGATGTTCTTCTATGAAAATGTAAATTTGGGGCTCCCAGAATTTAATAGAATAAAGGACATGGAAAAAGGGTTCAGACTACATTATCTTATTATTCCATCTCTACGGTCCAATAAGGCTCCTTAGCACCTAATTAGCTAATAAGCCTTAAAAGGAGATCATTTTATTTAATTAATTTATTTATTTATTATACTAAAACAAAACATTCTTTTATCAATTGCTGTGTGTTAAATAGGTTCTTTACATTTATAAAGATAATGCTTTATAATGCTTCATGTGCATTATTTTTAAAATGTTTATGCAAATTCTTATTTTATTAATTCTTTCTAATGCTTACATTGAATTTCACTTAGGTTGAAAAAAAAACTGTCAACATACATGGCACAATATTATGAAATATTTCTAACCGTACTCTTCGATTTAATAATGTTAGTATAATCATGGCACTGGACAGTGGCAATATATCACATGTTGATTAACTCATGCAAGTCAGAATTTCACTATATACTACACATGACAATAGTGGCCCTTTAAATTTATGATAATAAAGCTGGAGTAAGATCTAGTTATGCGTAATTTTTTTAGGAAAAATGTTTTATTGTCATATATTTTATTATTAATCCATTTTCTAAACCCACTTAATTAAATTATTAGGTTTGCTGGGGCTGGAGCCTATCCTGATAGTGTCAAGTGCAAGTTACTAATCAATTCTGGATGAGCTACCAGTCCTTCACACCACACACCCACATTCACCAACACCAAGCCAAATACTAATATATGCTGGTAATAAAACTGTTAAATTGATTGCATACACAGATGTTTGACTACTTTTTAACATTTGATCCTCTGATACACATATATCAGCAATGTGATCCATGTGTATAATACTAGAACTTAGAGTAAAAAGTGCAGCTCCGACCAAGTAGACATTCATTTGCTCTTACATCTTGGGAGATCAACTAATTTCAGTGTGAGACACCATTTTATCTTTATAGTAGCAAAGAAGACTATAACTTGCATTAACAAGTAGAATTCTTTGCTTGAAAAACAGTACAATAAGAAGTATGCTTTTTTAATAAAGCACATAAACATTTGCAATTACGTAAAATATAAGCAACCAAACAGAAACTTAAAAAGGTGATATGAGCTAAAAAAGATGACGTGTAAAAATGGTGATGAAATAATATTAAGGTGTGACACATGCAAAATCAAAGAGATGGCAGAATAAAGAGATGATACTTGTTGCAATGCTACAGTGAATTAGAAGCGTTAAGAAGTGGTAAGTGCAAAGGATAACATAGTATGTGATAGGACAAATGTGAAAGGTAGGTATGAACTGAAAACAAAAGAAAAATGCTGGTTGGTTAAAAGAATTGTCAGTCACTTCTGAGAGAAAGTTTGTCCAATGACAGTGGTATGCAGAGACAAAAAAAGTAAACTTTTTCTATTGTTTTTTTGTTGTGTTAATTTTTTATTATTATTTAAGTGTATAGTTAATAATTTTTACATTTGCTAATATATTACCAGAACTTCTGTAGAGCGGCCAAGTAAAATCAAGCATATCATGTGAATTTTGTGACAAATTTTGCTTAACACAAAATCTCATTTTACATATGCATTTCACTATATTCCTGTGTGTGAATATGTGACAAATAAAATCAAAGGTGCATCACTGTCAAATATAGTTTCAGCTCTGATGCTGTAGTTCTAAATAAAAAGGAAAGAGAGAAGAAGAAAAGTTTAAAATCATCTTTTGTACTTTGCATACTTGTACAACAGTTCAACTACCTGCAATAATGTATTTTATGCTTCCAACTTTACCTCTGAACAATCAAGATAAATTTACATTAACTGTGGCAATCCTTTTGATTCTGTGGGAAACACTACGTAATCCTGCCATCCTGCCAAGTAAAAGTAGAATGATTTTATTTTCAATGCCAAAAACTAAAAAATAACCTTGAACCTAGTCAAGTAACATTAACCTGTATTTGCTTGTTTAATATATGCTCCCCCTGAACCAAGTACATGACAGTATGAAGCTGGGGTGGGAGGTCCTTTTTGTGCTCACTTTACAGATACTTCCCATTTTTTCATGTGATATGATGAAAGTGTAGTAGGGCACAGATAGCTTCAAGGTTCAGAAAATTAAAAAGGCTTAATGCAATTCCACCCAGGATAATTACATTTCTGGTGGTCTTAAATTTCTGATTTTATCGTCTGAGAATGTAACACTAAACACATCCAATTAGGCTACAATACAAGACAGCGTGCAGACTGTAAGAAACAGAGGTCATGTTCTGCATGATCTGTAATAGCAAAATGAAATGTGCTAGTTCTTTTTTCCTTTCAACAGAGACCTTAATGGACTGTACATTAGCACCTGGGGAGTTTCATAGGCCTGAGTCAGCAAGTCCTGCATGCCGTTATGGATTCAGGAACAAAGTTATGCTTCCCAACAGCCATTTTTTCATCTGCTTGCTTTGTGGAGTAATCCCAGGTGCTCTAGTTTTTAATGACTAAATCTGAAGCCAAACACAAAATATAGACAAGTTCCTAACATCTACCAAGCACTTCACTATAGAGATGAGTAATGCTGCCCAAGATTGTTTTGCTAACTATTGCACACAAAGCCCCACATAATGAATCCTTGTGGCTGAATATGGTGCTCAATTGTTCTAGAGTCTGGCTACAACAAAAACAGGCGAAATTGTGAACAGAATCACATGTAATTTAATGATAAAACCTGGCATGATGGATAGTAACTCTTAAAATAAATCAAAATATAAAAAGAGCTTGAGAAAAGATCACTTTTAAAAGGAAGCCTGATTGTTAAAAGTTTCTTTACGCAAAATAGAATGGTACAATCATAGTGAAAAACAATGCTGAGAAAGATTCTTCTTTTCATCTACAAGTAAATCAAACTGAGGTGCTTCCCTCAAGTAATACAGAGCATATTGCGTTACCACATCTTTACCTGATTTTAAACCTTTCTGTCAAAAATAAAATGTCTTACATGGATAGAATGAGGGGAAGAAGTCAAAACGATCCACTATTGATCAAACATAAACAGATTACCCTTAAGAAATATGAGAAAATCAGATGTCATCCTGCATATGTTCCATACACCAACTTCTAGTTTTTTACCAACCAAGCATTTCTGGGTCCCTCAATTAAGGCTAAATAAGAATAAGCATTCTTTTATAAAAATGTTGATTAAAACACTTAATATAACAGTCAATGTGTTGACTGTTTTAAGACAGATTTTGGAGAATCTGGATGAATAGTATTGGCAAGCTTGTTTCAGCTGAATGGCCTGTTCTTGTCATAATTGTTCTAACGTTTAAAGTGAAAGTCATTGTAAGTATAAATAAAATGTACATGTCTGTTAGATTTTAATGATTTTTAGATGTTGATGTGCTCTTAATTTAACAGGATTTTATGTTTTTTATATGTTGATATGTTTTAATTAAACTTCTTACTGTAGATGTGTGATATGTAACTTATCTTGTCTTATCTTGACTTATGCCAGTCCCTCCATTATTCTACTACGACTAGAGGGTCATTACAATTTGTGGTCAGCTAGAAATCACCAGAAATTTTTTGTGTGTACAGCAATTTTAAAACTTAACTCAATTCTAGTTTCAAAAATAATTTCATAATCATGCATACAAGACAATACTAATTTGGTTAACTGCCTAGAAAAAAAAGAATAAAATTAAAACAATATCACACAGTAGCCCACAGGCATAATTATTTGGTAATTGTTGCTCTCTAACAATAGTTCTCTGGAAATTCCTCTGGTAGTTAGAGTGCTAATATTTCCAACAAGCTGAAGATGCAAAAAAGGAAAAATGGAACAGTTCACGGTATTATGTTTTTCTAACTGTGAAAACTGAAATCAATTAGTGGACTAATGTAGCAGAAAACTGAAATTCCCACTGAGAGTAATCTGACCTTTCTGGAGCTTGCGCATAGCCCTAAGTAGAACGATGTTAATGCTGACAGAAAACAGAGTTGAAAAGTGAGTGGTGACTTATTTACATTTATGCCTTGGAATAATTAATGGACTTGCACAACATATCTTTTTTGCTTAAAAGCATTACATATTAAAGTGTCTGTTCGTGAAACTATTAGAGTGTCTCTCCATAGATGGGAAATAACAATACTATAACAACATACTAATTGCCTGGCACAACTGACGGTAATCAACTGTATATACCGTGTTTCCCCGAAAATAACACAGGGTCTTACATTAATTTTTCCTCCAAAAGACACGGTAGGGCTTATTTTCAGGGGATGTCTTGCTTTTCCATGAACAAAAATTTCTCTCTATCATAAAAAAAAAAAATCATGGAAGGCTTGGAAGGAAATGATACATGATTTGCTCGGAGACACTTTAACGACCCGCCAGACAAGGCAGTGAGACAAAAGGACAGCTGCTGCACAAGCTTTTAAATGATCAACACGCAGCACGACAGCAGTAAGACAGCGGCTAATTCCACTGCGTCTCCTTACCTTGTGTTCAGCCCCTCCGCCCCCCCTTCACAACGCGAGTGGCAGAGACACGAAGTGGCTGGTGTGCAGCGCGCCCCGGGAGGTTGGCGAGTGAAGTGAGCTGAGGGCACAACTCCCTAGTATTCTGGAACAAAAATCTACATTTATTCAAATACAGTCATTTCATCATCTTCTGGAACATCACCATAACTCTCCAAACCCCGAATTCCATTATGAATTTCTTGCAACTCCATTTCCTTTAGAATAATATCCCCCAATTTCTCATGTCTAGCAATAGAGCTTTCCTTAAATGAGCACCTCTTGTCCATGTATCCTACTTGTAATGCATTCGGATATCCAATTTCTTCTCTTTGCAGAAAGCAGTAAGATTTTTGCCCTGAGATTCCTCCGCAATTACTTTCTTGTACTTGACAAAATAGCTCTATCTTTTTGCACTCATCTTGTTGGGGGGTCAAAATACCGGTATTATTTCCTGTTCATCTGTGTACATACAGTAGCGGTAGGCGTTTATCGCTCATCCAAAGGCGCCTGCGCGGGATCATAACTAGGGCTTATTTTCGGAGTAGGGCTTATATTACGAGCATCCTGAAAAATCATGCTAGGGCTTATTTTCGTGGAAACACAGTACCAGAATATAAGAGGGTACTATTCAGGTGCATCAAAAAGGAAATGGCTATGGGGACATATGATAATGATTTTTTTTTTCTAAAATGTATAAAAATCTATGAAGTTTTTACACATAATTTTCCACAGCATTACAGGTGTTTTGTAGCTTTACATTTGTTTAGTACAAAGATCAAATGGAGGAAAATTAAATTAAGTCACACCGTCTGAACATACAAATGCTTCTGCCTGAATGGTGGTTAGAAAAAATGTGCCCAATAGTACAGAATGTTTTTTGATTTTCAGCTTTGTACAAGAAAAACTTTTTATTCTATAGTTGCTGGCTATTTTTTCTATATGTGTTAATTTGATATTTATTATAAAAAAAGTCACTTATTCACATGCTAGACTGTCAAAGTTGGTGTACTGTCAGGTGTCACACACTTGGAACTTATTTATAACAATAATATTTGGCTGATGATGTGAACTCTTTCATTTTACTAAATCCAGACATAAATATGAACATAATTATGAAGTCAGATATTGAGAATAGCATGATATTAGGTGTCTAGTATAGGGTAGCCATACATTGATTTGACAAAAATTTAAAAAAAATTTTTATTAATGGCAGGAGACTGACTGACACCACACATATTTTAGTACGCTTTACTTTAAATATTTAATATCATATGTGCGTTTCTTAAAATATATCAAACCTTATTATCCCATTCTGAGGCGGTTAACAGTTTCTCTGATTTAATGTACTGTAAATAATTTTAGACATTCAGACATTACAAGAAGCAAAATGACAAAGGGCTTGCCCTTGAAAGTCTTTAGAGAATTATAAATTAGTCTGCCACAAGCTGCAAATACTGTGCTGTACATTAAATCAAGTCGTTACAAAGAGTATGAGCCTTTCATCAGGCCATAATTAAAACATAAATAGCTAAAAGCCTAATGTATTGTAATGTATTGCTATCCAGTAATGCACAATACCATAAGTCAAAACTTCAAATACACTGCTAATCAACTTTCTATAATTAAGTCAGCGAAAACAAAAAGATATACAGTGAAAAAAGATGGAAAAATGTGATTCAAAGATGATGAGTGGGACCAGCACTGCATTATTCACGGCCTGTGCTAACATACACGTAATGAGAAGTTGGACAACCATTTCAGTTGCTCGTTGTAATTAAGAACCTTCCCTTTGTTAAAAAATATGTTTGTACCTTTTCAAAAAATATAAAGCAGCATGGACCAAACTGAACATAGTAAAACTGTAGACCCCAAAATTTAGAGGACTCATTTTGGATTGCATTTTGATTTTATTGGGCTATGTTCCAGAATTAATTACTCCAGTAGAAATCATTTCATTTAGTTTCTCTTTTGTTTGTAAAGCCATGTGTTCTTTTCTTGCTGCTTATGTAAGTGTGTATACAATGACACGCCTTGACATTTAGAGGACATTTTAAAAATATACATTCTAAACAATTTCATTAATATTCATCTTAACATTTAAAAAATTAATTCATAAAACAAGGCTATGTTATTTTTCAGTTTAAGCATTGCATTGTGTTTTTTTATATTTAGCATCATCTTTTTACGTTTTATTCCCTGATGCTCTATATTTTATATTGGCTGTGCTATAGTGCTGTATATGGGCTTATAAATGGATGCCCTCCATATAAAAGTAAACTGAAATGATTTGACTACAGACAGTCCCTTCAATTTTATAATAATAGAATACTGTTGGTCATATACTAGATGGACCTTGTCAAAGTTATGGCCAAACAAGGGCCTATTATAAGGGACACATAGAAGAAGCTGGTCTTTTATTTCATGTGGAGTACTTGTCCACTGTTAGAAAACTAATAGGTACAAAAATTATGAGGAAAAAGGAAATTTAATACAGAACTAAACTAAAATGGAAATAAGTAAAATAAATACAAAAACAGAATATTTATAGAAATTGTAATGTGCTACCAATAAAGATGAATGAAATGAAACAACTGATTAAATTAAGCAGCCAAATAATGTGACGAAGGTGCCATGTGATATACATGCCTCTGCTTTTATTACCTTTGAAAAAAGGGATAGGTTACACATCAAAGCATAACAATATAACATAGTTGTTTGACCTTTACACCTGTCTGACACTGTCCTAGACGTATGCTTTCCTTCTACACATACCTTTTATATCCTGCTTAATCCAATGAACTGGATGCCATTCTGCCACAGAGCACACTCACTCTCTCACACATGACCAGTTTACGGTTTTTCCAATGAATCTAATATACATTGGGCTGTGGGAAGAAATGCTTGACTGTCCAAATAAAAATCCATTCAGACATAGGAAAAAAAAAAAAACTTCCCAAAACTCTACACAGACAACAACTAAGCTGGGATTCAAAACCAGTCTCGAACCTCGGGGCAGCACTGCTAGCCACTACATGAAAACTACCTTACAATTTATTATAAAAAAGTAAAATGGTTGTCTTCAGTTATTTCAAGAGGTTTGGTAGCTAGAAAGGACATGCAAAATACAAGCCATGTGTGGCACCAGAGTGACAGTGTTTTGGTGATGTGATAAATGCACCACTACATGTTTTATTAGTCTTTTTCAGGGCTTAATTTAATTAATATGCAGAGTACTCTGTTACAAAATTGAAGTGATTGTACAAAAAACATGAAAACAAAAGACAGGTAAGTCATTTATTTAAAAAAATGAAATGGCTCCAAGCTCTGTTTGAGTAATTGGAAAAAATTTCTGCAACACTGCTAATTAACATACTGGATTCAGTTAAACCTGAAGAGAAGTAAATCATCAAATAATAAACATGTTTCAACCTTATTACTGTCAATTTAAGAGAAACTCTGCTGACAAGTAATTATTTATCCTAAATTGCAGTACTTAAAGGTTTAGGGGCTATCCGTTTGACATCAAAACTGCTAACTATGTGTAGGCTCAGATCAAGTGCAATGATTACCATCTACTTTTATGTAAACTTTTCAAAGTAAAACTACACCTTTTTGATTATTAACTGGCAAGTCCAAACCCTGTATGAGAGAGTAAATACTGCAATAAACTGGCATCCCATCCATAATACTAAGATAAGGTAAGGCTCTATGCGGCCATTCATAACGGAACTCCAACCTCAGAAAATTTACAGCTCACATTTCATTACAAAAAACATCACACATTGAGCATAATGCTGATGCAAAGCAAGGTCGTCATGCATCAAAATTCCCATGTCAAAGGATGACTTGACAATGTGGCCCTAAATAGTCCGAATACTTCCTGAATCCATTATATTATATTATATTATATTATATTATATTATATTATATTATATTATATTATATTATATTATATTATATTATATTATATTATATTATCCATCCATCCATTTTCCAACCCGCTGAATCCGAACACAGGGTCACGGGGGTCTGCTGGAGCCAATCCCAGCCAACACAGGGCACAAGGCAAGAACCAATCCCAGGCAGGGTGCCAACCCACCGCAGGACACACACAAACACACACACACACCAAGCACACACTAGGGCCAATTTAGAATTGCCAACCCACCTAACCTGCATGTCTTTGGACTGTGGGAGGAAACCGGAGCGCCCAGAGGAAACCCACGCAGACACGGGGAGAACATGCAAACTCCACGCAGGGAGGACCCGGGAAGTGAACCCAGGTCCCCAGATCACCCAACTGTGAGGCAGCAGCGCTACCCACTGCGCCACCGTGCCGCCATATTATATTATATTATATTATATTATATTATATTATATTATATTATATTATATTATATTATATTATTAAAATACTGGACCTGGACTCACCTGTGTGCTAAGTAGGCATTTTTCCCTACTAACAACAGACTGTATGTCAGACTGACCCTTGTCACCTTAACTATTATAGTTAAATAGACAAGGTGGCCCTAGGACACTATAAAGGGTACTATATATTAATCATACATATGTACATAATTTAGTCTATTAACTGGCATTATACTGTGCTTTATAGTTTTGTATTACCTTGAACTATGTGTTTACTGTTTAGAACAATGTCTGTGCACTTAATATTGTATATTGCTGCCAAAGCCATTGAATTTCCCCTCTGCCATTAATAAACTAAGGGGGACAGGGCTTTTGCAGCTGCTGCTCCTCGCCTGTGGAGCTCTTTACCTCAATACATAAAGGAGTCATCTACAATTGAACTGTTCAAAACAAGATTAAAGACTCATTTCTATTCACTTGCTTTCTGTGACCTTCAGTAATACTGATGGTTTCCTCATTGTGATTATGTAATCTTACTTCTATTTATTATTTATTTTATTTATGTTCATTTATTTTATTTCTATTTATATTATGTATGTTAATTGTATGTTTTTTTTCTTCTATTATAAAGCACTTTGGCCACAGCATTCCTATGTTGTTTTAAATGTGCTATATAAATAAATTGACATTGAAATTGACATTATCTACCAATAAAGAAACAGCAGCTGGAATTCCTATGAGGAACCTACGAGGAGCTCTAGAGTATATTTGTAAGAGCAACCACATCAGGATCAGTTCTGGTTGTCTGGTCATTCTAGATTCTGAAATTCAAGTAGCAACTGACAGACACTCTGATTTAGTGGCCAAAATGCCTTTCAGGACCAATTCCAAAAGAGAATTTCAAGAGGTTTAGGGGGATTGGAATGTCAATTATAAACAAGATTGGACAGACAGCTTAAGGCAGGAGGAAATTATGTTAATGAAAGAGAGTAAGAGAAACAGTTTTTGAAAGGTGTTAAAACGGAAAGAAAGAAAAAGGGTAAAGTGGGCTAGCTACTTCCTCAGATTAGCACAAGATTCAGCTTTTTTGGGTTGGTCTGAATATTTGTTTATTGTTTTGTGTGTGATTACTCAACTGCTTCCCCACCTTGCTGCATTCAGTTTAATAAATGCCTTTAGGAATAAATCATGTCTGTGTCTCTTTGGTCAATTCATGTTTAAGCAGCAAGACCACACAACAAGGTAACATCTAAATGAAATGCTTTTCTATAATAAGTATAATACAAATGGAAAAATTTTACCAGACTATACAGATCCTCCAAATTCCCAAAATATATTTATTTATATATATATATATATATATATATATAATGCTTATTCATTAGTGTAGCATTCTTCCAGAAGGAAAGAATTCCAAGCCACAAAGGCTTGGGAGATAGACAAGGAGATAAAAAAGAAAAAAATACAAAATTTAAAGTCAAACTAAACCTAGAAGTTGCAATTTCAAAGAATCTTTAAGCATGTGAAGCAGAGAATAAAAAATATATACACAATATACAAAGGAAACAACAATGAATTTAAATGTACTGTGGAGAAAACACAAATATCAGAATTCATGAAAAAAAATGTATTAAATTCAGGTAAAATTAATAGCCTATGTCAAATAGTAACAAGGTAGGTCCCCAGTAGATTCTCCAATGATTTTACTAGCATCATAATGAATGTTTCTGTGTGCTATTTGATGCAGATGATTTTGTTGTTCATATTGTTTAATGTAGACCCCAAGTTATATTATAAGCAACATCTGGCATTGATATTAATATATCTGTTTTGATATGCATATATACATTTTTTTAAACTATACATTATTTTTTTTTGGCTCTAGGGAACAATAAAACAGAATCCACCTGAATCAAACTAAGACACCCAATGTCTTTTGTCGGGCTATTATACAAGCTATACCATACTATATTTACAGTTACAACATATTTTAATACATTAACAACTATAAACAAGATTGGACAGACACTTAAGGCAGGAGGAAATTACAAAATGTATTATTGTTGTTGTTAATTTAATATTTATTAATTAAAATGTCAAGTATATATCTGAATGTTAATTTTATTAAAGAACTAGGAAGTGATAACTGTTGATCATCTCAAAGGAGATGCTCTATTGGGTCTTCAATAATTATTGACCCAAGATACTTTATGAATTGCCACACAAATAGCTATAAATGCTTTAATTTTAGTTTTGTATGTCTGATGTGTTCCTGTTCATTAAAGGAGAATCAAAATGAAGAAACCCATGGCCTTCTTAGCAAGAGAGCTGTGCAACTTTCAGTTCCTAATCCATTGTGAGCCTTTGTTGTTTCCCATTTAACATTTTATTTTTATGACTATCCACTGCATCTAAGACTTTAAGCTTAACTGTATACTATTTAACTACAATTTTTTTTCATTTTCATGTATATCATTAACATTATAATATTCAAAACTTCATAAAGACAAAGGCAGCCCTACCAATGATATTGCTATTCTTCTTGGTGACTGGATTTAAGAAAACTAAATAAATATATATTTTTAAAATTTGTATATTTTTCAGAGAATCTTAAAATAATTTAAATAACTTGCAACCACTAAACATTTGACTTTATTACTATCATTATCTACGACTGACATCCTCTTTTGTCCTATGATGATCACAAGAAAAACAACATTTCTCAACAGAAAAAACATGTCCACACCAACCATGTTCTGTCTGTATGTGTTCCACACAAGTTCAAAATGTGTCAATGTGCACAAACATGCTATCAAGCACATTGGAATTTAATAATGCTAATTAAAGTAAGATCAGTTTAGACTGTGAAGGCAAACTTGAGTCTGTGCAAAAAATCTCATTAATATACTGTGGAAAACACATGAAAACGTCAAAAAAGCACATCTTGACTCAGAAAAGAACATGATACCAAAGAAATGTAAAGCAAAAAAGATCCACATATTAAATTATGAAATCACATTTAAATATCATTGTTAATTATGCATGTTTTAAAATGCTGAACTTGCTCACAGTATAGTGGTGATGACTAAAATTCCCTCAAACAAACAGTCAATGTCTATGTCACAAGTGGACATTATGTGACACATCACAGAGAAGCAATCAGCAACAATAAAACTCAGACCTATGTTCTAAAAGGAGAGTGGCAGTGGTGTTAAAATAGTGTTTACCTGTCTTGGAGTTTATAACAAAAAAATTCTGTGGATTTCCACTGGATATGCGAAAAGTCAGCTTATCTCCCGAGTTGGTATCTGGATCATGGGCCTGGATCTGAATCACAGATACATCCTTTGGGGAGTTTTCCATCACAGATGGGTGGTAGATGGGTTCTGAAGTCAGAGGTGCATTGTCGTTTACATCCTCCACCTCTATATAAATTTCAATTGTGGCATACAGAGGAATAACACCGTGGTCAGTGGCATAGACTGTGAGCCAGTAGGATGGTGTTGTTTCTCGATCAAGCATGTCAGCTGTATATATTACACCTGTAAAAGATAAAAATAAAGTTATAAGAATGACCACTATTTAAAACTCATTTAATTTACAAAAAAATAGCAAAGTGCTTTGAAATGAAAAATATTTGTTACAATATATTGGTATTTGATTTCATGCCGAGAACAGCATCTTTTTCAAGCTCTCCCTATGTTTTTACTCAAGATGCCCCTTTGACCATTACTGACAAATGGTTCTTTCATTTTAAACCCCTACTTTGGTACCTTATTGTATGATTAAGCTATTCCTTTTGGGGGGATTGCTATTATTTTATGTTCATTCACAGTTTAACATCTCCATATTGACATCTTTCTCAGTTACTCTGCAATGCACAAATGTGGTACATTTTTACTGACATCTGATCCTTTGCTTACATAATGTATGCACAAATAAAAGCAAATTGACCAATTTTCTAAATTTCATTACACATATCCTCCCAAAAAGCTGATGCATTTATCTTATCTAGGAATGGTAACATGACAAACTAAGCAATATGGTTATGTTGTTTGTAGTAAAATGCATTCAATTATGCATTCCCAAGATTATAAAGGTCATGTTTAGCAAGTGTTGTAGATCGTAACTGTTAACCAAGAGGTTAAATGATTTTAATATGACGAATGGTATTAGAATTTTGCTGTAACTTTGGAAATATTCTACTTATAGCTCAAGAGAGTATAAGAAGATGCATTGCTTTGGCACAGTGACATTCATCCCTTTATTTCATTCAGCACCCTTGGGTAAAAGCCACAAACATGTCCGATCTAGTGTGTTTTTCTACAGAAAGACAGGCAATGTGGTGAATATGCTTAAAATGATATTATTAAGTAGAAGAGCTCTTGGTAGACTATCAGAGAGATTGACTTACTGATCAAAAGTATAATTAGCAGAGAGAATATAAACGACGAAGAGAAAGAAGAAGAATACAGTTGTGTGACATGAATATGACTGCTGTTGAAGCAACAATGAAACCTTCCATTTACAACTAAAAGACAGGTATTACCAGTTAATCTGTAACATTTTCACAAAGGTGGAGCTGCAAAATTGAGAGGTCCGACAATTCATCTTTATCAAACCAAAATCCCAGTATTATTAACTAATACATTAATGTAGTACTGGCACACAGGGAAAACACAAACAGGGAGAAGAGTTGTATCTGCTCTACCAGAGGCATGATCTGGCTGCACGCTCAACTCAGATCAATACAATTTATTTTTATTCATCCCTATTAACTAAAGAAAGACTCATAGGGCTTACAATACAAACACAGGTATACAAACACAATACAGCAATGAAAAAGTATATAACCATGCAATATTTACATGAACATTCACATATATAGTAATAGAGATTTTGAAAGTTGCTTAAAATGTAACTGACATGAAGATAACCAAAGATCTGCATAAAAAATGGATGGCCAATTGTAAAATGAAGACATCAGTTCACCACAGTTCCCAGAAAACAAAAGTAAACATCTGAAGGTTTCACGGTCCATATAAATAAGCAATGTCAAAATTAAGCTAACCTCACGTTCACCCCAACCACTTGACTGGGGATTCTAACCTAATACACTTAAATATGAATATAAGCAAATTCACAGATGAAATGTGTAAAAAAAAATAAATCACACAACCTGCAACCCGAGAATCAATAACAACCACTTGACAAAACCGGTCAACACCCTGTCTTTCACAAATGTCAATGGTGTTAAACTTGTTTGAGGCAATATTTAGTTTCAACAAAAGTTATCCATTGAAAAAAAATGCCTTTGCTTGGTATTTGATTTGAATACAATTTCACAGTACAGAATGACAATAGCAATTATCAATTGTTTTCTACTGGGTAAATTATTTTAATTACCTTGAAGATCACCATTCTGTTGTTGAACACAACATAAAGTAAATATGTCTTTACTTTTAGCTGACATCAATTTAGATAATCCTTTATAAATTTCTTCATTGTCTGTAAATGCTCATTCCAATAGTGGATTGTAGCAGATCGGAGTCCTAGCAGCACTGGGCGCAAAGCAGGAACCAGTTGTGCACAGGGCACTCAGTAATTGTTGTTAGAAGCTTTTAATGTGGGTGCAATATATTTCCTTTATACACACACCTATCCAACAGTGTATTTTGTACATGCTTTGCCATGTTTGTTGTCTGTATGGATTTTACACTGCCATTTTGGTTTTCTTCATACAGGCCCTAATTTTTTTTTGGTCATTGCCAGCTTTAAACTGGAGTGGATGAGAGTGCCTGTGTTCAACAGGGGGTCTGCCAACAACTGGTTCCTACCTGATGAAGCCAGGACAGTCTCCAGGTCCCCATCACCATAAAATGGTAAAAGTTGCATTGAGAAACAGATGGATGAATAAATATATTGAACAGAGAGCTGCTGTTTATAATGTGAAAGCGTAACTAATATGTTTTATTTAAGCTGGACTTTAAGGGTTTTTGATGCTTTTTTATTTTTGTCTATATTATACTCTCAAAGAACATTTGGAAAAGGGTCTGTACATGGCTACAATAAAATTTACTTTTAATGAATTAAAATGTATCGTAGCCACACAACACTTGCTTTTAATGTGTGATGGGAGGCATGCATTTCCCAAGTGTTTCTTGAATTTGACATTCTGTTCAAGGGGACAGGAGCCTTTTCTCGCAGCTTTTGGTGCAAGGTGAGAACTTGTTCTGGACAGAGTTATCAGTTCATTGAAGGGTACCTTTAAGTATATAATAATATGATTGCAGCAAATGAATAGTAGAAAGTTAATTTTAATATTCAATATTATTTCTATTGGATTAAACAATTTCAAGAAATTAGGTTTGGTGATACAGCCAGTGAAAGGAAGTCCCATATAAAAGAATTCAGCTAGAATTATAACAGAATTATAAATTAATAATTCTCAACATGACAGGATAATTTGTATCAATGAACGATACATACTCATGGAAGTTACACGCATTGGATATTCTGAATTTTAACTTAATAATACAAGCACCAGCCACTTGTTAATCACATCTACAGTGCTCTTGGTATCCATTGAACCCAAACTTCTGGGATTTGAGGTCTGAACATAAATTCTGGTTTCATTTTTTATTATTATAATTAGTTCCTGCAATAAAAGTAATGAAATTATTACATTTGCACAGGGCATCACTAGAGCTATTAAATTACTTTCCAAGCCTTATAGCAATTTCATCCAGAAAGTTTAATCTCCAACCAACTGAACAGAAGCAGACTGAGCCCTTTCCAGCACTAACCTCACCCAACTTAATAGAGGTCAGACTCCTCCATAATATGTAATTAATAAATTCGACTATTTTTAAATCCATAGAAGCGCTGAGGCTTATTTCCATTTCCCTAACAAGAAGAAGAAGTTTTTGCCTAAAGTTATGTGTATTCACCAGCACCAGTGTCCATTTCTAGTAGATGTAATTGATATACCAAAAAAGAAAATATGTACACTTCTAGGTATTCTGTTGATAATATTATAATAAAATCACCTAATATTCATAATAGCATTCATAGTAAGACAATTGATAAAAAAGACTCCTATCTTTATCACAGAGGGTTTCATTATTCTGAATTAACCAGAATTCTTTCTGAGCGGTAAAACAGATGTCTTGTGAATTATGTAGTTGAAGTGATATACATAAATTATTTAAGCATCATTTTTTTGTTTTTTGTAGGCATTCATGCATAATGAAGCACAAATATATAAACATAAATATTAGAGTGTCTTCTTCTTCTTTTGGTTGTTCCCATTAGGGGTCACTTTTTCCATTTCTTCCTGTCCTCTGCATCATGCTCTGTTGCACCCACCTCCTTCATGTCCTCACTCACCACATTCATAAACCTTATCTGAGGCCTTCTTCTTTTCCTCTTGCCTGGCAGCTCCACCCCTAGCATCCTTCTCCCAATATACCAAGCATCTCTCCTCTGCACATGTCCAAACCAGTGCAATCTCGCTTCTCTTTGTCTTCCTACCATCATCCTGTCCACCCTTGTCACACCCAATGCAAACCTTAACACCTTTAACTTCAGCTCTGTCTCCTGTTTTTGGGTCAGTGCCACCATCTCCAATCCATATAACATAACTGGTCTTACTACCATCCTGTGGACCTGCCCCTTCACTCTTGCTGGTACCTGCCTGTCACAAATCACTCCTGACACTCTTTTCCACCCACTCGACCCTGCCTGCACTCTCTTCTTCACCTCTCTTCCACACTCCACGTTACTCTGTATTGTTGTTCCCAAGTATTTAAACTCTTCCACCTTTGTCAACTCTATTCCCTGCATCCTCACCATTCCTCTGACCTCCTTCTCATTCATACACAGGTATTCTGTCTTGATCCTACTGACCTTAATTCCTCTCCTCTCTAGAGCATACCTCCACCTTTCCAGAGTCTCCTCGACCTCCTCCCTACTCTTGCTACAGATCACAATATCATCTGCAAACATCATAGTCCACTGGAACTCCTAGTCCTCTTGTCTGTCAACCTGATCATCACCATTGCAAATAAGAAAGGGCTCAGATCTGATCCCTAATGTAACCCCCTCTACCTTGAATTCATCCATCATTCCTACTGCAGACCTCACCACTGTTACACTTCCCTCACATATGTACCTATACCACTCTAACATACCTCTCTGCCACTCCCAACTTCCTCATACAGTACCACAATGCCTCTCTAGGCACCGTGTCAAAATGCTTTCTATAAATATACAGAGACACTATACTTCTCCATCAACACCCTTAGAGCAAACATTGCATCTGTAGTGCTCTTTCTTGGCATGAAACCATACTGCTGCTCAATAATCATCACCTACCTTCTTAGCCTAGCTTCCACTACTCTTTTCCATAACTTCATGCTGTGGCTCATCAATTGTATCCCTCTGCAGTTACTACAGTTCTGCACATCTCCCTTATTCTTAAAAATCAGTACCTGTACACTTCTTCTCCACTCATCAGGATTCCTCTCACTTTCTAAGATTGCCTTAAACAATCTGGTTAAAAACTCCACTGCCATCTCTCCTAAACACCTCCATATTTCCACAGGTATGTCATCTGGACCAACAGCCTTTCCATTCTTCATCTTCTTCATAGCTGTTCTTACTTCCTCCTTGCTAATCTGTTGCACTTCCTGATTCACTATCGCCACACCATCAAAACTTCTCTCTCTCATTCCCCTCCTTCATCAGCCTCACAAAGTACTCATTCCATCTGCTCAACACACTCTCCTTGCTCCTGAGTATGCTTCCATCTTTATCCTTTATCATCCTAACCTGCTGCACATCTTCCCAAACTCAGTTCCTCTGTCTAGTCAATTGGTACAATTGGTCAATCTGACACAAAGAGATCAGGTATCTCACAAAGCAATACGTAAGCTGACATCAGACATGCTGTTAATGATACTATAAGTAGCAAGACAAGGGCACTGGTATAATTTCTGAATTCCAAAGTAAAGGAATGAAAGACAGGTAAATAAACTTTACTCCAAAGAATAAGGAATATAGCATGGGAAAAATGTATATGCAGGATGTTTTACAATTATGTCGTGAAGCACTGTAACAACAAATTGCTATACATAAATTATATTTTAGTTAAAAAAACCTAATACTAAAAGAAGGAAAATGTCACACCTTTTTAGGGCTGTGATTAACAAAAAAACTACTCGACATAAAGTGCAACAACTGTTCTGGCACTCAGGAGTTGAAGCACTGGATTTTACAATCACACAATGTTTTATTTCGACTGAGCTTCATACAACTGATAGCATGGAATACCTTGAGAATAAGCAGAGGACTATGCTGAATACATATAATAAGTACATAAGTAAATAAACAAATAAAATTTACAGCATCAGATGTCATTATATGTATAACAAAGACAACAAAGCTATTGTAATAATGTGCCATTATCAGACCTTTGATCTTGCATAAAGACTGTACAAATGTATCAGAAGTCACCTTCACAAGCTGATTCTTTGAGCCATCCTATATCAGACTGTCAAACAGATTAACTGCCCAGATTGCTGTCACCCAGGTGACTTTCCCCACAGAAAGGCTATGTGATTAACTGTGGAGCAATTGGAGACATTTCACCATTGAACAGCTTTACTCTTCTAAGATTCTCTTTCCCACATTCCAGAAATCCACAAACAACCAGCGATTCTATTTTAACCTGAACCTACATGCTGATGGCAAAATATTTTTTTTGGAATACAGAGCATATAATAAGCTTTCACTGGAAATGACTTTAAATCAAAAAGCTGCAATTTCAGAGCCTCCACACCCTATCAGGCGTAGTATTGAGAAATGCTGTACCATGCAATTTAGTTCTAGTTCCCACTCTCGACCGCTTTATTACGGTTTCCAATTGTAAAGAAAATGTTTCTCGTAGGGAGCAATAATATCACAGAAACAGTCAACTTGACAGCAAGTCATTAAAACCCATGACTAGTGCTCACAACAGCTGTAAAGCTGAAAGAAAAAGCAGCACAACTTAAAACCAGCATGACCAGTGAGACAAGGGAGGCAGTCAATGACTGTGTGCTACTTAAAGAGTCTTGTTTAACAAGCCTTTGCATATGTTACCTTGCAAAGGAAAAAATAGAAAAGTCCCCTGAGAGTTCAAGCAAAGCAACTCATTGAATACAGTCACTGCTTCTCTTTTGTTCTACAACATTGAGCTCAGTTCAAAATTAACTCAAATTTAATCGACAATAAAATAAAAAGAATCAGGTCCTCATTTGAATAGTGCCCTTGGGATAGTCCATGGGTTCATCAAAACAGGTCTGCTGAGGCACGTATTACAAAATGCATTAACCAGCTGAGGTATTAGGTCAAGGGACAGATGGATGATATAACAAGCATAAAATGTTACATTCATTGTGAATGACAAAGAAAATGTACAAAGAGAAGAAGTAAACCAAGTACTGCATCATACTGTGTGGTATTCATGGCTTCTAATTAACATGTCTTGTGCACCAGTAGACAAACAAAGCAAAACATTGATCAATTTTATTCCTGAAAACATTAGATAAGACTTTTGATATCTTTAAATTTTAATTTTCTCAGAAATGTTGTACCTTTAATTGAAATAAATTTCTTGCTTGGAGATGGTTATGTGACTTCACTTTCACAAATTCTGGGAAATAGTTTTGACAATGGTGGTACAGTCTGCTTCACATTCTACTGTGCCACTTTTTAAATATGATGTAGTGAAAACATGGTTTAACAAATAAGGCAGTGATTACCACAGTTGCATCTCCATCACTTCAACCGGGAACTACTCAATAAAAGTGTCCATTGATCCATAATCAGTGCAACTTAATCCAGTTCGGGGTTGTGATGGTCAGAGTTTAACCCTGCACAATCAGATGCAAGTCAGAAACCAATCTTTAAAGTGTCATTGATTTGGGAGATGAAACAAAGCTCTTTTTCTAAAAAATGTAGTAACACCCAAAAAGTTATTACTGACATGCAGGCAATAAAATTAATTAGAGAGAAAGTTAAACACTATATGGTTTGGTTGTCTCAGGAAGCTTTGGATGAGTTTGTCCTCCTATCAACAAAATGCTTTTATTGATTTTCAGATTCAGTACTAGTGGTAACAATGGTGGAGAATTTCACGTGAAAACCACCTATCACTTTAATGTGTATTAAACAAATATGGAAAGTAAACCATAACACAGAGTGGTTTGATAAAGTACATTACATGTGTAATGATGTAGGTTAGGTTAGGTTAGGTTTCTTTATTTAGTCATGTTTACACAGGAAAACATGAAATTTGCCTTCTCAGTTGCATCTAATAACAGGTAACAGACAGAATGAAATAAAACAGACAAATAGAAATAAGAAAGGTTAAGGTAAGGCAGTTAGATAAAACATATTTATACCAAAAAAAAAACAGGATATATATCAAAACCTTAAACATTATCTCCGATATTTCTTATTGAAAAGTCGTATGGCACTAGGAAGAAAGGAGTTTCTGGAGCGATTTGTGTGGGTTTTCAAAGCAACTATCCTTCCTGATTTACTGAAGTTTAGTTCTACATGTAATGGATGACTGTCATCAGTTGAGATGATTTCCAGTTTCTTTAGCATTTCCCTCTGACACACACTAGTCAAATCATCTACATCAGCCCCAATAACTTTAGCTGCATACTTCGTAATCTGCTGGAGCTTTTTTGAGTTTTGGTTTGTCAGACTATTAAACCAGGCAATGAAACTGAAAGTGATCACGGACTGGATCATACTACGATAGAAGGACAACATGAGGTCCTTGTCTACTTTAAATAGTTTGAGTTTATGGAGGAGAAATAAGCGCTGGTTGCATTTAGAAAATAATTTTTTTGTATTTGTATTCCAGTTAAGATTGTTATCTAGGTAAGTTCCTAAGTATTTATATTCATTCACTATTTCTACCTCCTCTCCCAGAACTACAGTAGGTGAACATACAGATTTCTGTCTCTTAAAATCAAATATCATTTCTTTGGTCTTTTTTACATTCAGAGTGAGACAGTTTTTATTGCACCAGTTTACCATACAGTCCCCTTGATTTAGATAGTGGCTTTCATCCTCCCCAGATATGCATCCTATGATTATGGAGCAGTGGCCATTGTTCTGTCTCAGGTCACTTGTGTACAGAGTAAACAGTAATGGTGATAAGACACACCCCTGTGGACTTCCTGTGTTTGAATGAAGAGCTTTTGAAAAAGTGTCCTGAACTTTAACTGTCTGTGAACGATTTAAAAGAAAGTTCTGAATCCATAGTGTGATAAATGGGTTTACATTCATAAAAATAGTGCTCTGACATATGAACCAGGCTGATCAAGAAAGGTGTAGATTTGATGTAAGATAACAAGCAGAGCATCTTCCACACTTCTGTTTGCACAATAAGCAAATTGATTGTTGTCTTGAAAAGACTTTGTCTCTGTCATTAAAATGTTTTTCACCAAGTGTTCAAAGCATTTCATTGGAATAGAATAGATGTACTGTAAATGTACAGTATATCAATAAAATACTAATGTCTCTCACATGATTACTCATGAACTACTGGGGGCTAGAACCTTGATCTGAAGTTTATGAAGCAATACGTTCTGTAAATATTCTTAACATCAAATGACATAGCTGCTATGTTCACCGCAAAAACTGGTGAACCACCAGTTTAAAAAGATTTGGTGATTGACTCTAAAGGGCAAAGGCCACGCCTAGCAATTTTAAGACCTCACACTGTTTTTTCATGTTTGTATATTTGATGTTTTTTTATTTAATAAAGCAATTATTTCATTTTTAACTTCCATGGTCCCTGTAAGCCCATTTTCACCTTGCTCTTTATGAGCAACTACAAGTTATACAATACATTATGACTTCTAGAGGAATGAAAGTAAGCAACTATATAGAAAACACCATAGGCCTGCATGTTTTACTAGTATTAAATGTTTCCTTATAGGCTGCGCTTTGCATAGCAATGTGATCCTACCTAAATAGCTACAGTATAATTAAATAAAATGAGTACACATTTATAGGATTTGTTTTGCACATCTGTAAATTCAGCTCCATGGATTGGTAATGATGTATAGTGAACACAACAAACTGAATGCCACCAACAACTGCATTTAAGTGGCAGTTCTGAAAATATCTCACTGAAGCCCTTGATTTAGGACTATTGCTGCCAGCTAAACAACAACTTATTCCATGCAATACAATAAACAACTGTAAATGGTTAATTGAATGGAAAGGCTAGTGTACTCATGCATGATACATTAAACATGCTTTATTTCTCAATTTGAAGTAACAAATGCTTGTTAAGAGCTTAATACAGTATTTCACATTAATAGAAAAAAATTATAAAGGAGTTTCTGGTGTACAAAACATAAGTGAAAAATTCATATACAAAACAAGTATATGATATGTATAATGTATAAGCAAATATAGCATTACACGAAAGGTGCTGGGGTGTCAAGGATTGCTAGGGGTAACAGTACCACCGACATGGCAGTGGCTGGTTTACGCAAGAAATCCACAATAAATAGACCCACACAAGCAAAGTAAAAGTAGGTGCTTAAAAGCGATGGTAGATACTTTCAAGCATGGCACTTCAGAAAGCAACATGCGCAAGAGCAAGAAAGACTGGGAGAGAAAGGGAGAAGGAGAGAGAGAGAGAGCTGGCTGCAAAGGAAGTCTGATGAGATTCCAACAGGAAACCACCATACCTCTTCTTAGAGATACTTGACCATAGGGCAGGCAAGGAAGCCACATGTGTTCCATCTTGACAGACTACAGTAAACAGCTCACACTGGGACCCTCTACCCAAGTATGACATAGTGTATACATGACCTTGAAAGAATCCAGAAGATCTAAGCACTAAGGAGTATGGGGATATCAACAGCCACTACAAGGAGTTCTACCTTGATTAACCCTGTAAACAAAGAAGAACCAACCCTGACCAAAAAAATAATTATGAGGCTTCTTGGTATAAGAGTTTAAAAACATCTCAAGCCAAAGGTAATAGGAGTCTAAAATTGGATGCACAGTAGGAACAAAGACTCAGTAGAGTATGAAAAAGTAACCAGGCTTATAAGAGGTATAGAGAGATAGGACTGTAGATTATTTTGGGTACAAGGTAGTGTACAATGCACTCCACCTGGAAGAGAAGGTTCCAGACCTACAGTAGCTAGACCCATTGAAAAAGCTAGGGTTTTCTTGGACTTTGGTACTTTGTGTGCTCCCTTTCATGTATGTTGGGGAAAAAAAACCTACTTATTTTAAAGCTGAAATCTCCTAGTGCACCCTCTAATTTGTATTTTAATCATATGCATTTAACTGTATGTATGCAATTTAAGACTTTTGGAACCAATGATCAAGCTGCTCTCACCTAACATTTGTAACCTCAGATGTTTTCAGTGTTCCACAAGTTAAATGAATTTTCAGTGACACATACATCCATTCTGTTAAGTTCATTTTTTGTTATCAACTTCAAGTTTAATTTGAGTTTTACTCAGCAAGATGCAGCAAGTCCAGATGATGATGGGCATTGCTAAATTATATCTAGACATGATGGCACTTAAAACATTAAAAAATGAGAGATATTCTTGTGAAAGTATGCCTTTTAGCCCAGTGTTTCAAAAAAAAAAATTAGGATTGAACTTTCAATGACACTACTGAGAATAAGAGGTAAATGAATGGATGAGTCCCTGAGTGGGCTTGAGACTACTGTCTCCTAACGTAGATGCTCTTCAAGATCATAAGCTTGCAGTCAATTCATTTGGACACACTCAAATGGTGTGCATGTGAGTGTGGGCAACTCCTTGAGGCTTTCTATCCATTACAGTAGTTATTCCATTAAATATTTATTGCTGCCAAAACAACTTGATCATTCACAATTACATTTGGGATTTAGTGCCACCATCTGTAACTAGATTTGGACTTCCTAACTGGCAGGTCATAGCATTCGCAGATTGGCAGCATTACTTTCTCCACACTAATTCTCAGCACAAATACCAGCCTCAGCCTGTTGAGCCATTCCCCCCTGTGTACTTTTTCTTCATCAATGCACGGCCAGACACATCCCAGCTCCATCATTAAATTTGAAAATGACACCACCATCATGAGTCCAAAAACCATCAATGATTACACGACTTATAGCGAAGAAATTTGCCTTCTGACGCTGTGGTGCCAGGACAACAATCTGTCACTTAATGTCAGCAAAACCTAGGAGCCAGTTATAGATTTCAGGTGTAAAGAATCAGTGAACCACAGACATCTCACTGAAAACGTTTTTTGCCTTGGATAATTTTTCTGTTTTGATTATTCTTTAAGTATTTTTTTCAAGTTTGCATGTTTTGGATTAATTTTTTAGTTTGAGAGAAACAAATATTTTTGTTATCGAATTTTATGTGTGTCACACTGCCACTTTAGAGTCCCAGCTTTGTATTGGTGCATTGCTAGGAAAGACTGCACTACTGCTAAGAAATGCCTCCCTAGAAGAACTACATATCACATCAAGAATACTTCATTATGAAACTCAACACACAACACTTTAGCTCTCCTTCTGAGATTACTGATTTAAACCTTGAACAGTGTTAGTTTTGAGCTTATGGTGTTAAGGAAATTCTAGTTAATGACACCTAGGTTCCCACTTCTTGATTTGGTTCATAGTCTTAGTGTTTTGATCCTGAAGATATTTTCGTGATTCTGGTAACAGCTTCTGGCAATTCTTCTTTAGACTTCACTTATGGTTTGGCCAACTGAATTTTCTTTTAGAAAGTAATACTTTGGTATTCTAGAATACTGTTTTGTTCCAGTTTGACAAAAATACACAAATCTCACGGTCCTTTTTTTTTAATAATCTTTGTAGTTGTTACAATTCATTGTACCAGCAGTCAAAATGAAGAACATGGCTAGAATCAAAAAAGCAGGTGAAGCAAGTCTGTGCTATGATCCAGCCAAGCTACCGGCAAGTATTTGTAACTGGCATAATATCAGGAAGCTGGAGGCAGATCACAGTCATCTATTTCAGAAGGTATGCTGTGGAGAGGGTCAGCAGCTTTAAATTAATCAGAGTCATGATCAACAAAAGCCTGATGTGGGCACAGCACATCTCGACTACAGTCAAGCTAGCCCACCAACGGCTTTATATCCCCAGATGTCTGCAGAAAGCCAAATGTCTCCATCTGTGCTCACTCATACATAACACATGCTGCCTTAGAAATCATACAGTATTATTAAAGATTTCGGCCATCCTACACATTCACCTCCTCCATTCTGGCAAATGGAACCGGGCTATTAACACTCATACAACTAGACTCAGGTACATCAGGCTACTCAACAGCCGCTTGTAGTGACAACTATATGTCACCAATATCAAGATGTAATGTGATATACACAGTTAGGTCTATGCAGTACATTGCACCTTTGTGTTGTCATTTTCACAGTGTATAAAGACAAAGTTCTAAAATGAAAGCCTGAGTATAAAAACATTTCTGCTGAGCTGTTGGGTAGGTTTCTGAATGAGAAAATGAACTTATTTCAAAAATGCCAGATTGTCAGCCAGACAATGAAATAACTGTAGACAGCACAGCAGCTATTATACTCAAGAAACAGATCCAGTAAAGAACAGACACAGCATTTAGAAGCCAGCAATTTCAACAAATGACTAGAAGAGCTGATTTCACTACAGGGCTGACTCTTTTGCTGTCAACTGATGAGCACCTTTCAAGGTGTTGACTTTAATGATTTGAGACCCACAAGAAGAAAAGTAACATTTCTGTTTGGAAATGCAATTGCCATTAACTTTAGAACAATTTTCAAGTGAATAATAATAGCTCCAAATTACCATTTTCTTCATCTTAATGATTTCCAGGTGCAGTGGTCTTACTAAATCAGCATAACTTTATTCTGTATGAAACACTTTTTTTATGATTTTACCAAGTGTGCTTTAATTATAAAGCAAAAAAAATCACCTATCCGAAAATAAAAGTGAATAACTAGGTTTTTTTTTTTTTTAATTTGATCAATATTCATTACGGAGAATTAGTTCAATGTGGGTTCTTCCGTACCTGGCAAAGTATTTTGTTTAATTAAATGAGATAAAAAGAACAAAACTTTGTTTAGACAATAGTAAACAACTCTTTTATAGCAAAGTTGCACTTTGATAATGCTCTAAAATATTCATTTTGCTTCTTAAAGTGCGTTTCATAATAATTTAATATTGTCCTAAAGAGCCTTGAAATGAAAATCAGTTGTACACAATGAAGGCATATTACATTTTACGCATCACAAAAATGAAATCCTGCCATGTTCTGAATTCAGAACCCAGCTTTTGCAGTTCAGGGTTGTCAGAGACTATAATAGGAAAAAGAAGTACAAGACAGTGGATGGTATGCCAGGCCACTGAAGAGAATGTTTAAGCACACTTTAGTATAGTGTAACTAATAAAACAAATAGCTCATCATAAAACTGTGGAGATGGAGTCCATGAAGGAAACCTAGACCCTCCAAATGAGAAAATGCATACCATGGAGCTAGGTGAGCAGTGAATAAGATATGTGACACAATTCATGAGGAAAAAATGAGTACAAACTAGTGTGAAAATAGAATAGGAGCAAAAATGGATCCAGCCACTATCAGTCCTGCTTACTGCAGTTCAATAAGTCACTTAATGGCAGTCCGTAACAGAGCACACTTCTGTACTCAGCCATACTGACTTATGCAAAGACAAGCCAGAGGTTATTTTCACCCACATCAATATACTGTATTTGTGCACCCATTTTCTAACCGGATTATCCAGTTCAAGTCAGCAGGAAACTGATGCCTATCCCAGAACAACTGGGCACCATGTGTGAAAGCACTCTGAATGAGATGACAGTCTGTCTGAGTAAACAAAGACACCAACACAAGTTAAATTTGTGGTTACAACTTAACCTACCAAGCATGCCCTTCGAATATAAGAGAAGAATTACATTACAATCCATGCAGAGATAGAAGTATGTTCAATATCCACACACTTACAGCAGTGTCAAACCTGAATCCAGGTTTGGGGCTCTGGAACTGCAAGGAGATAGTGCTAATCACTCTATCACTGATTTATAACAAAAAATGCAATTAACTATTCCTTCAATTTAAAGGAAGGATATAGTGAGAATACACTGCTGGCCAAACATAATAGCAAAAGGATTTACAAGTTGGCTATCAAGCTAGCAGCAGGCTTTTGTGCTTCATGTCACAGGGGACAACTCAGGCTAGCATATGGAAAACATGCCAACCCTAAAACATTCCCACTTCTGCAATTATCTAATTTAAACACACGTGTAAGTAATTTACTAATGTGTGTGTGACTCATTTAAATAAAATAAGAGACAGCAATGTGATGACCCCATCTTACTGTTCAGAAAAGCCACTTAAAATTTCAACTGGCCCGAAACAGACTTCCAGATTTATTTTAGCATTGGTCAATCGGTTTTCTTTCTCTTTCTTTCTTTCTTTCTTTCTTTCTTTCTTTCTTTCTTTCTTTCTTTCTTTCTTTCTTTCTTTCTTAAATTTCAATTTTGCCTTCTGATAGGACAACCAAGTGAACTATTAGCTCATTGTTGTTCTCTGTCATTTCATTTGTGCCATAGAACCACTTTCCCAATGGCAAAGACAAGACAGAGTCAATGAGGCCATTCATTCATCTAGCAAACCACACTCACTCAGGAACAATTTTAAAAAAAATATTTTGCAAGTTCCCTGTCTTCCTAGGTGCTCTTGTGCATTATGGCCCTTTGATTAAAAGGACAAATCTTGCTGCACTCTGGCACAAGTCAGGCTGTCTGTACCAACTCTCATTCTGTTTCCATGGTCTCTTTAACAGCCCTCTTTTTAATGGGCAGCAACTCCCACCTGAACTTTAGTTCAAACACTACTTCGCCCTCATTGCCCTGGTGTCATCTGCAAACAGCAGATATCCTTGTCTGTGGTGATATATTCTTTAAGCACACCACATGAATTAAATCTCTTGGGGGTACTGAATGCCATAGCAGAAAGGTTTTTAGGTCAGTGAGCCACAATAGTGTTTCCATTCAAAGGGGGCGAAAATAATGCAATACACAAATGTAAAAGTCAACTTACAAGACATTACACAGTAAAATAATGACAGCATTCGCTACAATATATTCAAACACAAATGCAGCCAAATCACTACATGTCTATGGCTAGGGGGCAACGATGAGATTTTCCCATGTATAGTGATGTTTGATGCAAGTTTTCACTAGTGTTATATGAGCTTGATATGGGTCATTGAGTATAAGCTGCAAATTAGCAATCACACCTGAACCAGCAAGACTAATAAGCCCTCAAGGGAGTCTGGGAAGGAGACTCATATGTCAAGGAGCCTCCTACTGACACCTCATGGGACTACGACTGAATTTACAAATGATATGGTCACTACAGTCCCAGAATCTGAGAAGGAAATAGCTTTAGAAATTACTACAATGTAGCAAGAGTATGTGTTAAATTAAGTTGCTTTAGTTTATGTTATGAATTTAAAAAAAATATCTACCATTGGTATAACAAAACAATATCTGAAATAAGTGCAAGTATAGATCTTTTTTATTTTCTTTACTGAAATAGGCAAACAATTCCTTGAACAAAGGAGAAAGATATTGCATGTTTCAGTATGCTCTCACTGGGAAAATTATTAGGAACTCCTGCACACCTGCTTATCCGTGTAATTATGTAATCAGCCAATCGTGTGCAAGCAGCATAATGCATAAAACCATGCAGATACAGGTCAGTAGCTTCAGTTAATGTTCAAATCAAACACCAGAATGGGGAAAATTGTGATCTCAGTGATAGTGACCGTGGCATGACTATTGGTGCTACATGGGCTGCTTTGAGTATTTCTGTAACTGCTGATCTCACGGGATTTTCATCCACAACAATTTATAGCATTTACTTAGAATGGAGTGAAAAACAAAAAACCTCTAGTGAGTGGAAGGTCCACATCTGTAAACCGCTTGTTAATGGGGGGTGTGTTAGACTAGTTTGAGCTGATAGAAAGGCTACAGTAACTCAGATAGCCACACTGTACAACTGTGGTGAGTAGAAAAACACAAGACATCAAATCTGGAGGCAGAAGGTCTACAACAGCAGCAGACCTTCTCTGATTTCACTTCTGTCAACCACGAACAGAGAGCTGAGGCTTCAATGAGTACTGGCTCAACAAAGCTGGAAAGTTGATGTCTGGGCAAACATAGCCTGGTCTGATGAATCTCAATTTCTGCTGAGGCACACAGATGATAAGGAGAGAATCTGGCACAAACAGCATAAATATATGTGCCCAACCTGTCTTGTGTCAACAGTCCAGGCTGGTAGTGGTAGTGTAATGATATGGAGATTATTTTCTTAAAACACTTTGGGCCATTAATACCAATTAATCATCATCTAAATGCCATGACATATTTGAGTATTGTTGCTGACCATGTGCATCCTTTCATGGCCACAAGTCACCCATCCTCTAATGACTACTTCCAGCATGATAATGCACCATGTCACACAGCAAAAGTCATCTCAAACTGGTTTCATGGACAGGACAATGTTTTTAATGTTCTTCAGTGGACTTCCCAGTCACTGAATCTGAATCCAATGGAACACCTTTGGGATGTGGTACAGATTTGCAATAAAAATGTGCAGCTGACAAACTTGCAGAAACTGTGTGATGCAATCATGTCAACATGGGCAATAATCTCAAAGGAATGTGTCCAGCATTTTATGAAACCCATGCAATGAACAACTGAGGATATTTTAAGAGTAAAAGGAGGCCCTACCCAGCATTAATATAGAGTTCCTAACAATTTGCCCAGTTAATGCATATCTGACTGTTCGCAATGTTGGATGTGCAAAAATGCTGCATTGGGCATATCTTTTCATTTTCTTTGTTTGACTTTATTGTTTTCTTCCTGGTGTAATTAATCAATAGGCTTAACATGTAAGCAAAGTGAACAGACAACACAACAATGGCATGAAAAGTGAGAAATATTCAAACCGTTAAAACATAAGAAATAAAGAAAATATACAAAGCATTTAATTTGGCAAATCCTAAAATTAGAGTAATTTAATGTCTAGTCAAGGACATTAAGCCATGGAAAAGAGTGAAGGAAGATATGGTCAGGTATAAAAGGATGGCATAAAAACTACCACAGGAAAAATTAAATAATGGGTGGCATGGTAGTTCAGTTAAGGCCTGCAGATTTCAACTATTTTGTATCATACTGCTCAATGTTACAGTATATCATCAAATTTATTTCTGCATACTATTAGAAGGATTGATTGACTGCTCCATAAAAACCTGCTACATGTATGTAAATGTGTATAGGTGAAGTGACTGACACCTTGTTCAGGGCTATTCTGGCTTGAATTCATGGTTGACTGGGTACTTTGTCTCCACGTACAACTGAACAAAAAAAAAAAAGCAAAGGTATGGGTGGGTCATCCATTTACTGAATCTTTTTTCCTTGATACGGCTGTGGGAGGCTTTACGGATATAAGGAGCCAACCCATTGCAGGGCAGACTTTGCCAAACACACCGTCACCAACCTTTACTCATAAAAGGGCATTTTTGAGTTATCACTTAGCCTAACATCAGTGGGGGATTTGGGTTATGGGGTGAGGGGAATAGCAGAAAACTCCTGAAACTCTCAGACACATGAAGAATGTACAAAATCAGCAAAGAGAGGTCCAAATACTCTTAATGACCTATTAAAGTAAGCCATTAAGTGGCACATTTAAGCACATTTTGTATATCTTTTTGAATATATTTTTCAATGACCCTTACACACAAGTAGTACGAGGGATGACTAAGCACACCAATCTTGCTGTGTGACCCTGAACAGTTAAACTGCCTGTGCTCTTACAGAAATGCTGATCTCGTTCATTGCTATGGAAAAAGACATAAGCCAAACAATAATGATGAAAATAAAACTGATACATCTATATGTGAGTAACTTATTGTCCATACAATCAAATAACTTTTGGTTTTTGGGAAAAATACACAGTGAGCTACAAAAGGAAGGATATAGAAAACTAGCCTTTATACAGCCATTGCAAACTCTTCATTTTATTTTACATTATGCTGCCTTTCTTTCTGTCTCTTTGAAGCAGCAAGCATTAAAACAGAGTTCCAGACACATCTTAATCATAAACAGTGAGGCATTTTAAACCAAAATGTATTCTTACTAAAATAAACCCATTCATACTTATATATGTTGAACAAAGTAAAATAAATTAATAATAGTAATAAAGACCTCTGCAACAATTTCACTTTAATCACAGGTGATCCTTCAGTAAAAATGTTAACGCTTCAAAACTGAATAGCTCAAACTTCAAGTTAAAATGTCGAAAAGGCACTACATAAAAGTAAAACTGGACATTAAGAACTTGTTCTTATGCTATACTTTATTCAAAAAGTAATCGCTAACTAACATAGGATCTGCTGCCCTATTATTAATGTTTAAAAAAAAAAACCCTTTCATACTGTAAAACTAAAACAATTAAAAATAAACTTTTTTTTACAAAAGGCAAGGCATAATAAAAACATGTTTGTCATTGTCCATTCAGCAAAAGAAAAGATTAAAGAGCTCTGCATGATTACTAGCAGTTTATTAGACAACTGGAACCAAAGCCTTGATTATACAAATCCTAATTAAGTGCGGAAAACAGTTCATTAGCTTTCATTTTAGTTTCCGAAGAACAGGAGAAAAGTTTAAAATAGAAAGAAAATGCTAAGCATTAAATAGAGGGTTGAAGTTTTCATGGAACTTTGTGTGATTGAGCACTAGAAGCAGAATTTATGATATATAATAAAATAAAATGTGTCTTTCTACACTTCCAATGTCCATTACTTCTTATTTGCAAAATACAATACACCTGAATGTACAGTGTTTCAAGGATTTTAAGAGGTTTTGTCTGACTCCTTGGATGCACATATTGAATTTAAACTCCTGGAAAGCTTTTGCCAGCCATTTTGAAGGGTTCACCAAAAGACGCTATGACCGATGTCTTGCCATGTACATGCCCTGAGTCTTTCCATGTAACATTTACACATTACCACATATACGGCCTACCAATACTTGGTGACAGAAATTCCCTAGCTGTACCAGAAAGCTTATTTTGCCAAATATAGCTGTATTAATGTAAAATCTCATTACAATTTCAATGTAAAAGACAACAGTGCTTTAAAAAAAGGGATATAATAGGTTTACTTTGGTATTGAGTTAGGGAAGAACTAAGATCACACATTTTAATTAGCAATTTGATTTTGATGACTTCATCTACTTGATTCCTATAAAAATCTCATTTCAATTGCATCTTTACCTGAAAACATTCACATGTTTCTATTATTAAAAAAAAAGCCTACTTGTAAAAAACATTACATCACAAGGCCATGGTAAGATTGCAGATCTAACTGGAAAAGAAACATGACAAGCAGGTAAAATAAATGCTGCTTTATCACTCAGCTATATGATCCAACGAGTAGTCAATAAAACAGCTCAAACACAGGCAAAAGAAAAGGAATAAGAAACAGCCAAACAGCCAAAAGACAAAAACAGTCACAAAATGACAGAATGGACAAAAAAGCACAACATCTCTAAATACTAAAGGGAAATGGCTAATTGTTTTTCCACAAGCTTCTTCTTGATCTCTACTCATATTATTGTTGCATAATTAATGTTGCTTATTAACAGATTGGGATGGGAGGAGCCAGGATTAAATTATATAAACAATATATATTGAATAGAGGCCAATGTGATAGAAGGACATGAGAAGACAACTGGTCAGGACTACATGCTCCTCCAATACGTTAGGTGGCAGGATCCATGGGTGGCACTACCTGTTTGGATTCCCACAAGGCATGCTGTAGTCCCATGGGGCAGCCTTGTTGAGTTCCAGAGGTGCAGCCAGAGGGTGCTGTAAGGGTTTGTGATACCTACTTGATGGAACTTCTGTTTGACATGGAAGTGCTTCCATCAGGCTATGCCCTAGCACCAGAAGTACTCCTGGGTCTAAGATAAAGGAAGCCGCTTGACCTCATCCAGGTGAGTCAGAATCGGGAGAAGTGGAGGAATAAGAAAGAGAGAGGAGAAGAGAATATTGGTGGAGACCCAACATGTAAGAACCTTTTGTAAGGTATTTTAGTTAATAAACCTGTTTTATTTGAACCTGAGACTTGTGTTGTGTGGTTGTGTTTGGGATTTGGGGTGCTGCAACACCCTGAGAGCCTGAGCTAAAGTTAGTTTGATTAAAACATAGATATGGCTGTACATTTAAGATTAACATACTTAAACAGTTTCTATAAGCTGCTACTGGCACACAGCACTAAATAGATAATTCAAGGACTTGTACATTAACACAGTGGCAGCTTTGGAATCACTACAGCAGTACAGATTTTGGTTATGATTGAAAAGAATGATTACTTCAGCACGTTTGCTGAGGCTCATTTAATAGTTGATCCTTATGCATAAAGTTTAGCACTCTTTGATAAAAATGATAATCAATTTAAAATCTTCAAGCAAACTTCACAGTAGCTTACTGCTCAGATCTTTTATTCTGAGCTTTTTCACAGACGCCTCAAATTACAAAAATACTCTTACACTCTCTTTAACATGCTCATTACTGATTTACACTTCCAGTCTGCAAACCCACCTTTTTTATAACAGTCTTTAGAAAAAGTTTTTTTTCCTCTTTCTCTCCGTTGCTTTTTCTCTTTCAATCCAGAATATGACTTCAGTTACTTAAATAGAACTAATTACCATTTTAACTGAGTTTATTTAAAACAGTTCATCTGCTGCATATATTTAGCACTTTAAAAATATTCTGAAAGAGTGATGCTTCAACAATTAAAGGATACCAAGTCTGGAAGTTAAAAATATATTATTATTTGTTGAAATTAAAAAAGACTATTTAAGGAAATGGCATATTATTATTTTCTGACCAAAAACTGAAACAGTCAGCATCATCCACTTCCAGTCGTAGACCAATAATGGTTTTTATTACATTTTAGCTTCATGAATTATGAGATTATTTCCATTGCACTTTTTCTTTAAATTATTATTTCCTAATGTCTAGATTTAATAGTTTAAAAATGTAATACAGTTTACGATGACAATAAGAAATGGAAGAAATTGCCAGACAAAATTTAATTATATTCATATACTAAAGTAACTAAAAGCTAAACAAAAATAGAAAACAAATATACAGCCATCTGGGATTAGACTAAAATACTGCAAACTCTGCTTCTAGACATAATGCCAGACCCCAGCACCTTCATATTAAGTATACATTCTGAGTATGTCGCCCTCACACTTTCACGCTCTCTCTTACAAAAAAGTCTGATCTGCTATTCATTGCAGAGATGAGCTTGGAGAAATGTCTGGATTTTAATGTCCGGTGTTTACATGATAGAGAGTATGAGGAACTAAGACAGATAATGTTTTTTTTTTTTACAGAGCCGTGGTTCATACAAATGCATAAAACAATAATGTCCCCTTTCACACAAATGTTTACAATATTTTAATAACAGCACAGTCACAACAGCAGGATATTAAAAACCAGTCTGCCTGCCAGGTCAGCAATTACACCTTAAGATAGTGGTGCTGACCAGTGGTATCTCAAACAGCTGCATTTTGCCATAAATTGGGATTAAGGATCAACATCATTGGAGGATGTGTTAAGATATCTTGGATGAAGGCAAGTTCATCACTTTGTCTCTGGAATGGTAACTCACTGGTGGATTTTTTGTCACCTTGGGCCTGATAAAGTTGAAAAGTGGAACTTAACCCTCTAAATTTAATCTGCACTCCTCTGCTCCCACCTTTCTGGGTGCTGAACACTCAGTTTTCAGTTACTGTTGAAGTTTTCATTACAAGTAATTTGTGTTAAGCAGCAGGATGTTTGGCTTATGCATTGCACTTATTGAGAAGTAATACAGAATAACTGCAGCAGTCTGGGACTTGAGACTGATTATGACTATAATGGGTTGGGCTGTATGTAACATGCTGTTATTCAAGGTCACTGTCCCTTTGAAAAGGAAAAGGTGGATCTGTTCCACCCTCGCTGACTGTCATCTAATTAGTTGAATTGGTACTGAGCACTTTTCCATCTTGGTTTTTGGATACCAAGTCTTTGAACTCAGTTGCTCCGATTCAATAGAAACCATCCCTGAAGATTAGCCATTGACGTTGATTATCATATAAACCCAGAACAAAGAAAGGCAAAGCAAAGAGCGAAATCCAGCAAGAGTTCCCCCTGTGTGCTGTTGAAACTCGTTAGTAAAGCATTTTATAACACAAATTAACATGCAGGGACTACAAGTGGAAACAAAGGCTTTTTATACTTATCAGCAAAAGTACGCCAGATTTCTCATTAAGTGTCAATTTTGAAGAGAGCTGGCATTACGAGGCAGATAGAGCAAGCCCAAGGGCTTAGCTGATCAGAAACAAATAGAACTATCTCATCTAAGCATCTCCATATTACAATTAAAAACAAAAATGATAAATTGAATTAAAAACTGAGATGGGAAGGGGGGGGGCAATCGTAGCATCTGCATGACAGGCAGCTTGTATTAAAAGGGAAGATGTACAGCAGCTGGTCTTTCCTAGAGCAAGGCAATAGATCTTTGGCGTTAATACAAAACAAAAGGCAAGGCGACAGGCTAGCTGATAGGCAATTCTGAGAGTGGTAGAGATGAGACAAAGCAGAGTGCTCTTTCAGCAAACCCGCTAATGTAGGCTTCCACTAACTTTGCGAGTGCCCAGACAATTGAGAGCTGCTGCAGCCAGGAATCTATGTGGAAGAAGCCTGCTGCTTTCGGTTTTTGTACTTGCATATCTGAAATTTGTTGAGCTTTTTGAGAAAAACATAAACAAAAAGGAACAAACCACTGTATCGATATCTTCAGCTAGGTAATGCAGCAAGGATATGAGCAAGGATTCTCAAGGGAAGAAAAGCCAAATGTATTAGTGGTAAAACATAATGAACACAACCACCGCACAACTCCTGAGATGGCAATTTGCTTTGCACGCACATGCAAAAAAAGATCCCTCTGCTGAAAACTCAAGTCTCAGCCTTTAGGTGAAACCAAGTGGATGTAAGAAGAATGTGAACGCTCCATTCCAAGGATATCCCAATTAGAACTTACAACTAGGGTAGTAAAATTGTGGTACCACACATCAAAATGGCACTCTTTCATTGCCCATAAATATGACTGAAAGCATTTTGAGTCTACGTATATCTTTACAGATTAAAGTGCATCATTATTGTTCTGTAAAAACTGGTAATATCAAAATTCAGTTTCTCACCACAATAAATCTCTCTGGTGTCACAATACCTGTAGTAAAGTTTTGCCCAAAGTAAAAATACATCCAGATAAGACAGCTTAAAATGTATCGCAGGAAAGTATTTGGTACAGGTTGTGCTAGCTAGAAACTTACTCATTAGAGGAGATAACATACAGATAAACTCACAACAAATACTTAAAAAGAAAGCAACACTTATTTTATCTGATATAGGTTTGTATTTTGTCTTTCAGTTGCACAATAATAATAATACTTGCATAAGTACATTAAGTCTTTGACTGAACAAAACCTCTGAAAAAGCACCTAAGATTTTTATGACACATGGGTAGAGAAAGGTGCATACCGATAAGCTCAGCATTTGACACTTAATTATCGCAACATCACATTAATGAGAATTTCAGTGTGGTTTATTGGAAGTTACAGGTCACTTTGTGCATCTTGAGCTATCTCAACAACATACACAACTGACGGAGCGGCAAGAAGAAATGCAACATAGCATCAGTACACACATGAAAAAGCATCACATATAATAATGAAAAGTACACTTAGGAAGAACGGGTTATTGCACTACAGACAATGATATATATGTTTCTAGATCATGTCTTTTCTTTGTTACACTCAATTTTTTAAGCATTGAATTCTTACTTTCACAAATTAATAAGTTTTTGACAATTTGTCACAGATTAGGTTATATAAAACCCTGGCAACATTTCCAACTCTTTATCTCACAATAACTACTATGCAAAAACAAATCATTTCCATTTGTTTAATCTTATCCATTTTACATTTTTCTTTTGGCACTATTAGAAGCAATAGTAATTTTCACTTTCACCAACAGATGGTGGGCAAATGTTAAAAGTAACTTTATTTGCATGAAATTATTCACATTAGTTAAAGTAATTCAAATTCAAATATTTTATTGAAATACTGTACACATGTGCGTACATTTGATATGAGGCAAATCACAGATGTTTTAAAATAACTTTGCTGTTTGAAACAATTATATTTTGTCTAGATATTTTACACAGATGTGCATGAAAAACATCGATCACATGTCTTAGATACTGATGTCTCCTAGGACTGTCAGATCGAAAGTCACTATATGAATATAATTTGAAAATATTTGAAAAAGTTCTAATTCTAAGGCAAAATATGACATTCATTTGCAGCAGAACAGTTGTTTATTTTACCCAACATTTATTTTGTTATTGTGTTACTCGAGATACATTATGTAACACTACCTTACTTTGTAGATCAGTTTTTGCACATCACTTCCACAATCTGCTTTTTAATCAACAGTTGTACTAAGAGTACATTTTAAACACCTCCCTAACACCCTAGACTTTTCGTTATGCTTCTGGTCCCGTTCTAGTTCACACTGGAACATTAGATCCCTGACGAAAAATTTTGCCATTTTAAAATGGATTTTCAGAGTTAGCCAAGAACATTCAGTTACCTCAACAAGCACATGGCTTTATGAAGCCAATTTCTTGACACTTGACACAAAGGCATAATGAAAAATAAATGTTAGTTATTTAATTTTTTTCTGCATCTATAAAAGGGAAAAAGGGACTCAGTTTAGTTTCATCCGTTATGTTACAGTACTGTATCCCTTGACTGTGACTCAACTAGCATCCCAAAGTACAAACTTACCAAATCTTGTAAATCTTGTAATGTTGTAAATCTTACTCTATTTACCTTACACCAGCTGCTTTTTTGGGTTAAACTATAACCTAAGCTTCTTGCAATTTGTTTTAAAATGTAGCTCTGTATTGTTTGCAAACTTAACAGTAGAAATTTTAAGTTTCTGTAAATAAAAAAGTAACAATAGGAAGGAAATGCATGAATATTATTACAATGCAAAATTACTACATTCAGTTATTTAATTCATGAAACATGAATAAACTCACAGTTCCTTAATTTATATAAAAAAGACAAGGGTAGTAAATTTATATCTTATGGGTCCAAATACCAAAAAGTTGTGTAACAGTCACATAAAAGTCCTTTTCTTTGCGGTCAAGTTATGTACAGTATATACAGTAGACATGGTGGTGTTTGACCAAATCCAAATCTCAGCCATATCACTTAGGTACAAGAAATAAACAAGTCCATTACCTTTGGTGAAGTGAAGTGAATCGAAAAGATAAACACATCTGTTCATTTATAACTGTCTCAGACCCTAAAGGTTTTAGGGTAGGTCATGGAAAAATAGTTTTGGAAAATTCCCACATCTTACAGTTTTTTAGCAACTTATTAATTAATTAATATACTTTCAATATAACAGTAAATTAACATTTTTAAATGTTAATGGTTTTGGATTGGCAGAAATGTGAATGCTATCAATATGTAAGCAGATGACTGTGCTGAATCAGTGAAGGTAAGAGTAGATGCAGAACACAATTAGGGTATTACATTTTTATGTACTCATTCATTTTCCTAATGTTTAAGTTCTAATTCAGGGTGAGAAGAAACTGGAACAAATTCCAGGGGTATTGGGTATAAGGCAGAAATCAATATTATTTTTATTTCTTTTTGATTTATTTATTGATTGCAAGTTAGAAAAGTTAACAGTTCAAGAGACCAAACATGGAAACAATGTGTCACACGTGTCATAGCTACAATTTCCAACTCATGTCTCTAGTAACGTTTTAAAATCCATATCAATATATTCATATAAAAAATTACAAATGATTACATGGGTTGGCAGTTTATCGTAGGGCATACTCAGTCACACACACCGTGACTCACTCATTCCATACCATCCTTACCCGCATGTCTTTTGGATGTTAATAAAAATCAATGCATCAGCAGGTAGTCAAATGTTACTTAGTCCAATCACACATTCTTCAGTTGACCCAGTCCTATCAGAAGAAACAATACTCAGATTTGCTCATGTACAAGACCTGAGTGTGACATCACCATTAGCCAGCTAATCAGAACTGTTTCAGTCATTTTGTCAACTAATAGCTAAAAGTATACAAATGTTAATACAGTAAACAATGCATATAAATGTTAAATGTATTCTAACCACTTATATTGAGGTTTTGTTAAACGGAAAACTGCCATTCTTGTTTTAGAACTGACGTACTTTCTAGCAAGTGGTTCAGATCAACACAAAAATATGGGTGCTGTATATTCTGGTATGAGTTAAATTCTTAAATCAATGCTAAACATGTGATCAACTAACATGACACCATAAGAAATGTGACCACATTCATATGAAGAAAGAGCTTGTACTGGCTTAATGAATTTTTATAGTGCCTGCCCAATATAGATCAACACTGAAGTCTCACCATATGACCCTGAGGAAGTTGCCCATTTGCACTCTGTCACACACATGGTGCATATATATTTTCGTAATAAAATGCAACATTCATCCCAGAAATATTCTTTGTTTAGGGGGTTGAAGAAAACATGTTGAATAGTACCAAAAAAAGTAGTTGATAGGTTACATTAGAAATTAGGTTGTAAATTATTCTGTCTTATGTGCACTGTATGGTAATTAGGCATTTCTTGTGTATAGGATTCATTGCTATTATGACCATTAACCTAACAGTTTTAAAAATTTTTATAAAAATAAAAGCAGACACATGTGACTACAATTCAGCCACCACAAAACCCAGATTAGCACAATGCATGATCAGCAGATGAAGCACATTACAGGACTTTTAATTTAGGTGTGCCAATATCTCAGCTTGAAATAAAAGTTGACATGCACAGCTGTTATTTTGCCATCACTGAAAATAAATAGCAGTAAATCTGTGAAAGAATTTGAATTCTTTATTTGTTTCCCCTGTTTGACCCATTAAGTGGGTTTCCAAATGCACACAAATTCTTGTTTTTACTTGTGTGTTTTAATACTTGATTCTTTGTTAGTCCTGTTGACTGCTGAACTGGCAAGCCTGAGTAGAATGAATTACATTTTGAAAGTTTAGCTTTTCACACCCTTCATGATGTGAAATGCTGCAAGTGCTTATCTGAGATCTATGATACCCACAATACAAATGCAAAAGATTTGTGTATACACCCGTTAACAATTTCATGATTGGAACTTGTATTGGTGCCAGGCATCATGAAAATGCACAACTGCATTGGACTCTTTGATTCACAAAGAACGGTGATGTTGGATGGGGAGCCACCTACAGACACATAATAATGAATTTACTCACTTTAGTACCATGCTGCTCTATTATATCATCTCACATCCCATTTTATGTCATCTTTATCTCATTGTCCTGGTCAGATTTGCAGTGGAAACTTGCTGAGCATATCAGACCATATTTTTCTTTGCCTAGCAGCAGGTTAGGACAGTTAAGAGATATATCCTTTCAGCATAAACTGGGTTTGCATTTAGGTCACCAGCCTGTAGACCACTCTGCACAACCCCACCTAAAACTCCATGTACAAATCCCATTTTGATCATTTATACATGGGATATTATTTCTTCAACAGCACTATTGATCATAGGTGAATACAAGCACTTTAAAGGGTGGTGAATCCTCAGATTACTGGCTATTATACAATCACTATCCAGAACAATATGCACAGAAATCAAGCCAATGCATTGCCTACTGTCTCTTGACAAAATGTATTTGACATGCTTAACATTCTTTCACCTGGGGTAGCTACTTCACCTCTCATTTAGGGAGTAAGCCATTATTATCCCAAAGAGAACCATGATTTCAGATTTAGTAATACTGATTCTTATGTTGACACCATCTTGTTTTCCTGCCCATATTACAAGCTCATTTACGAACAGCAATGGTGCAACTCTTAAAATAGAATATTCACTTTTGTTCTGAAATTAAGCTTCACCGATAGATAGATAGATAGATAGATAGATAGATAGATAGATAGATAGATAGATAGATAGATAGATAGATAGATAGATAGATAGATAGATAGATAGATAGATAGATAGATAGATAGATAGATAGATACTTTATTAATCCCAAGGGGAAATTCACATACTCCAGCAGCACCTTACTGATACAAAAAACAATATTAAATTGTTATTACCTGATAATAATGCAGGTAAAAAACAGACAATATCTTTGTATAATGTTAATGTTTACCCCCCCGGGTGGAACTGAAGAGTCGCATAGTTTGGGGGAGGAACAATCTTCTCAGTCTATCAGTGGAGCAGGACAGTGACAGCAGTCTGTCGCTGAAGCTGCTCTTCTGTCTGGAGATGACTGTTTAGTGGATGCAGTGGATTTTCCATAATTGATAGGAGCCTGCTGAGCGCTCGTTGCTCTGCCACAGATGTCAAACTGTCCAGCTCCATGCCAACAATAGAGACTGCCTTCCTCACCAGTTTGTACAGGTGTGAGGCGTCTTTCTTCTTAATGCTGCCTCCCCAGCACACCACCGCGTAGAAGAGGGCGCTCGCCACAACCGTTTGATAGAACATCTGCAGCATCTTATTGCACATGTTGAAGGACGCCAGCCTTCTAAGGAAGTATAACCGGCTCTGTCCTTTCTTACACAGAGCATCAGTATTGGCAGTCCAGTCTAATTTATCATCCAGCTGCACTCCCAGGTATTTATAGGTCTGCACCATCTGCACACAGTCACCTCTGATGATCACGGGGTCCATGAGGGTCTGGGCCTCCTAAAATACACCACCAGCTCCTTGGTTTTGCTGGTGTTCAGGTGTATGTGGTTTGAGTCGCACCGTTTAACAAACTCATTCATTAGGTCCCTATACTCCTCCTCCTGCCCACTTCTGATGCAGCCCACAATAGCAGTGTCATCAGCGAACTTTTGCACGTGGCAGGATTCCGAGTTGTATTGGAAGTCCGATGTATATAGGCTGAACAGGACCGGAGAAAGTACAGTCCCTTGTGGCGCTCCTGTGTTGCTGACCACAATGTCAAACGTGCAGTTCCCAAGACGCACATACTGAGGTCTGTCTTTAAGATAGTCCACGATCCATGCCACTAGGTATGAATCTACTCCCATTGTCCCTAAGGAGCAGAGGTTGGATTGTATTGAAGGCACTAGAGAAGTCTAGAAACATAATTTTCATAGCACCACTGCCTCTATCCAAGTGGGAGAGGGATCGATGTAGCATATAGATGATGGCATCCTCTGCTCCCACCTTCTCCTGATATGCAAACTGCAGAGGGTCGAGGGCGTGTTGAACCTGTGGTCTCAGGTGGTAAAGCAGCAGCCTCTCCATGGTCTTCATCACATGTGATGTCAGAGCAACAGTAATAATAGTAATGTGATTGTAACAATAACTACAAATCTGAACTAGTAAGGATAAATTGTACAAGTCCACTATAATTGAAGGAGTGCTAAGGCTATCTGGATGCTTTGAGCACTCACAAGTATGGATTCGCAGAAATTCCTCATCATGTTTCTTCTGCCAATAATATCCTCAAATAAGGTCAGCTTTTCCATACATGTTCTGAGGTGTTCTGCTTTGCCTTTCTAGGATGTCAGGACCCATCTTAAACTACCAAAAAGTCAATCTTTATGGACACTCCATATTTCTTCTATACTAAAGTCACTATTTCCTGAAGCTGCCAATACATCTCTCAGTTAACCCTGGAGGTCCATCTCCTAACATTATATAAAGGTCCTGCTATTTCAGTTGAATGGCTATTCATACTTGAGTATATCACTGAGTCTTAGGATTTTCAATTGGACAGGCACCACCATTCAACCATCTTTTCTACTATTTAACTACTATTTAACTCTTGGACTCAGTTCATTCAGACCCCATTTTCCAAGCCTTTCATGAAATAATGGGAAAATGAGATAAACTCATCATCAAACAAAAACATCTGTTTGGCAACTCCAGAATACACTCACTACTGGCAACCCATATGAGGGTATTTATGACCATGAATATGATCTTTCACCAATATTCAAGTGCTAAGTGCCCATATATGCTTCATTGTGTTTAAAAATGTTTTTATGGGACAGTGCATGTCCAGCACAGCAACTAAATTGTAATTCTCTTCTCAGAGATAGATTGGGCAGGCCATTAAACCGCTTCATAGCCTTCCATCAGCCGCAATGTTGCTAATAGGTTATGAAATAACCTTTGTATGGTAGACTTGCCAATGATTTAAGAAGTGCCTCTTAAGAGTAAATTCTTGGTGGGGTTTAATGTCTGCTGACTGTAAGTGGGTTACTGACTCTAGAGTCAGGATGTGAAGTCAATGGAAAGAAGGCCTACACTCAGTGAAGAGAAGATAGAAAAGAGAGAGAAAGACAGAAGTGTGAAGAAGGCTGCTTATTTGTGGTGCAAGGATGCAGACAAACTACCCTTCCCAGTGGATAAGGGAAAAAAAAGTCTATGTAGGCAGGTCAAGAAGAAAGAGGCCAGATGTTATTAATGTGATTGTTTAAATGTTACTTTTTCACCCTTGGCCTCTTTTTTGGATAAATATTATTAAAAACTGTAAAGTCCAGAGGTACTTAATCTAGTTTGCAGTAAGCCCACTATATACTGCATTTTCTACATATTATATACTGTTTACTATAGGTAGGTATGCTTAGAATTAAAAGGCAAACAAGTCGCTCCCCACTTTGAATACAATAAATATATCTGTGGCCAATAGATCTGGGTTCTGATCCTGCACACCACCTAATCTGCCATACTAATGTTAATAATGGCCACTTCCCTAACATCAGGTTTCTGATAAGGTGGAAAAATAATTATTCTCTTTAGTTTATCTCTATGTCAGTTGATATCTTTGAAAGTTGAGCTGCAAGTTATAAAGAAACGTTAATCTGATATTTCCCCTTGTACATTATCTATTTTTAAACTTTAATCTCACCACTGACCTGCACAATGATAGCTCACTACTTTATGTGCAAAACAAATAAAAGCTTTGATCGTACTATTTCATGCAACTGAGCTCAAATTATTATTATATTTTTACATTTGTTTTACTTTCATTCCCTCTTTTATAACAAGAAACTGTTGTTGAGCTTATCAGGAATATACATATTCATTAAAAAAAACTAGATTATACAGCATACATACAGTACACTGTGATAAGAATAGAAGGTTAGAAATGTCATTTCAGATATGGATAATCTCCCAAAGAATAAGAATGTCAGCTCTTTTACCCAGTTATTTATAAAAAAGTCCCTTGAACCTAACAACTTGTCTATCTTTCTTTTCTTTCCATATAATGTAATCATTCATATTTTTTAATGTATTTTCTAGACCTGAAAGGATAGAGTTTGCTCTTCTTTTTATTGTGCATCCAGCTTATTTTAATTTATGTTTAATGTGCCAAAAGAATTTCCAAAATTGATGCTCTTAGTCCTAAATTCGTTGTGCATTATTTAGGGCTGTTGTTCTCAAAGCTTAGCTACAGTGTTCACTGTTTTCAGTACATAAAATAAAACTTTCTCTGACTGCTCACAACAGTTCTTTTTATTGTTCCTGTGTTGACATTGTTCCTGATTATGCATTTTAAGAGATAACCTTTTTAATTGAACTTTTAAATATGATATAGACAAACCTCTAAAAAGCAAGAAAACAAAAAACAGTCAAATTGTACAAAATTTGCAAATAGTCAAATGCAAAACACATTTCTATTTTTATATTGCACACTAGTTCCAGACGAGATGGAAGGCACAGTTCTTGCAACCCCCAAGCCAGTCCGCAGAGCTCAGCATCACCACACAGATGATTATACCAGTGCCTGGGACACCCGCCAGTATTCAGGCTGAGGAGCTTTCCACACCACTAACCAGGATACAGTAGACCACGGTATAAAAGCAACAGAAATGAAAGAAAATAATCATGTAATCTGTAGAAATCAACTACTCTAAATACTCTAAGACACTGAAAGAAGAATTCTGGATAATTTATCAAGTGTTAGTTTTGACAGGATTTATACACAGTGATGTACCATCTGGCTCAAGTTCATTAGGAACACCCGTCATTCATTTATTTATTTTACTTTCATGGGAATACAAGTTAGGGGCAATTAGTAAGTGGGAAGTTAGATTTTTTGGCATTGCTGTTTTTTATTCGCATAACAAAAAAAAGGAAAGTTGAATGGGATATGTAGTAAAAGATTTCTTTTAGGGTACAAAAAAAGCACAGTGGAAATAAGAGTGATTGCTGCAGAATCTGCATATAACTCTGTTAAACACATTCTGGGACTGGCCATAGAATAACAAGGTTTGGAGGCACTTGTTCAGCACATGTCACCAGGACACACCAGCAGAGTCTCATACTGGAAAGATGCATTCAATGTTAATTTGTCAAAAGTGGTGTAATGATTTCCTTGTAGACAATCAGTTTACTGCTAGCAATCATCTGAACAAAAGGGGCCCTGAGGAAAAATTGGCTAGTGCAGTTGCTTTCAAAAACCAGCTTTCCAAAAAGATATAAAACCACTTAAGTTGACAGAGGACTTGTCATATTGTTGAGTCTGTGTGTCTAAAGGTTTAGGGCTTTTATAATAAAACATACTCACTAAACATCCATAATAGTTTTGTATTCAGTACTAGCTGAAATACCTGGCGTTGCCCAGGAGGAAAATAAAGTTTTTGGGTTTTTTTTAATTGTTTGAGAAAAACATAATAATAAATTAACAAACAATGAAGACTCACTAATGTGCTTGTCTTGTGGTCTTGTATGTATGTTATCATCCAGTTGATGCTCAGAACCGGCAAACTCTATTTAATTTCAAAAGCAACAGGGGTGCGGTGGTGCTCAAACATAAAGAATGCTGGTAGTCACTCTCCAGTTCGCCCTCTGGTGGTCGTTCCAAGTGTCAACTGAATGATAACATGCATACAAGACCACAAGATCACACCCCACCCTACCCAGATGGGGGTGGGTTAGGGTTGATTTCACCCTACAGTATTTTTAGTCGACCAATGAGAAACATGTGTACCAAGTTTCATGATAATTGCTCCAGCAATTCGGAAGTTATGCTGGAACATACATATACACACACACACATACATTGATCACATTAATGTCTCAGATCAAATATTCATGCTTTGGTTACTTTAGTCAACAAAAGGCAACAGAAAAAAGTCCTACTGGTCTTCACTGTAGTACAGTGATCCCTCGCTATATCGCGCTTCGTCTTTCGCGGCTTCACTCCATCGCGGATTTTAAATGTAAGCATATGTGAATATATATCGCGGATTTTTCACTGCTTCACGGATGTCTGCGGTCTACAGTACGTGTGCTTCCTCAGTCGATTTGCCCATTTGAATTCAAACAAGGGACGCCTTTGAATTCAAACAAGGGACGCTATTGGCGGATGGCTGAGAAGCTACCCAATCAGAGCTTTCGGTTAAGTTCCTGTGTGCTGCTGATTGGCTCAGCGACGGAGTGCTGCATTAACCAGGAAGTCTAATCTCACTCATTCCTCATTAACGCACGTTACTGCTACTGCTGCAGGAGCCGTGTCCAAGCGCCAACAGAAGATGCAAATGACTGCAGAAAAGGTAAACGTTTTGGATATGTTGAAGGAAGGAAACAGCTACACCGCTGCAGGACACCATTACAGCATCAATGAGTCCACAATTCTTTTTATTTAAAAAGGAGGAAAAGCATATAAGATCTACGGCCACAGTGTCCTTTAACCAGGGTGCAAAACGAGTTGCAAGTGGACGTGATAAGGCAGTAGTCTGGATGGAATCTGCTTTAGGGATTTGGATTGAAGAGTGATGGAAGAAGTACAACGGCAGTGCTAAACAGTCGCCTGAAGAGGCTCCTTTAGAAAAGCTGTAACGCTATCCTTTGTAGTGCAGTAAAATTAAACTCATCGTTATCGGACAAGTCGTTGTGTCATTGTTGGTGAGTAACCATAATTAATTATTTACCTACAGTACTTATTACATGTACATAGTTTAGTGTCACTGTACATACATTTTACTGTATACAATTTTTCTTGCATTGTACGTATTTATTGCTGGTGGCCTGTCTGTCGTAATGGCTGTAACATATGTGATATTGGAGACGCTCGATATCTTTAAAATAATATTTAGGTTTTACTGTATGTAAACAGTTAGATCCCTAGAGTTACTTCCCATGCCACTTGGTGCAGTTCTCAAAAGCCTTGTCTGCCCAATGGAAGGAAGGGGTTGCCAGATGCCTTTACAGTGTTAAGATTTTTCTCACCTTGGATGTAACTCACTTTTATTCTAATGTAAATTCTATGTAGTATAAAAGTAGACTGAAATGGATGTAGGATGGAGTGAACCCACTTAAAAGGATCAACCTTATTTGACAGTAAGTAAGCAGTATGGGAGTCCTGTTTAACTTTTGCATACAGCAGGAGTTTCATTTACAGTTTCCTGTTAAGTAAACAGGATGTACTGGCAGGACATTTTGAAAATATGTCAACAACAATCAATAAGTGCTTATTTTTTATTGCAATGTCCATTTACTTAATGAAACAGGCCTCTTAGTTTATGTGTTTTTTGGAGACTGCTCATTGTGCTCCTGTTATTTGTCAACTTTCAAAAAAACTGCAATGTATACTAATTCACCTACCCGTGTTAATTCCATGGCTTGAAAAAAAAAAGGAGAGTTACAAACCTGGGTGGAACTGCTAGTGTGAAAGAATATTCAATTTATGCAAAACATGTAACCCCCAATGAATTTCATTCTCTCCAATGTTCATTACATTGTTTTTTCCCCCTTTTCAACCAACACTTAGGTGTTTGAAACACACAGAACCTTGGATTTGTAACAAACTATATTTTCAGCTACTTACTACAGTTCAATATTGGTGGGTGCTAAATTTAATCACCAAATTATAGGGGCCAAGTTAAGAACCAACCTTGAATGAGGCTTCTGTTTTTTTATTTTTATGTTTACAGCCACACTTATTCTTTCTGGACCAATGTAGAATAACAACTTAATATGCACATCTTTGGGATGTCATAGGAAATTAGTGTACTCAGAGTTTTACAAATTTTTAGGCCTCAAAACTCAAATATGGCACTTACCTCAAAACTAGATCTCACAGCTCCCATGATGCCTAAAAACATTAAGCAAGTCTGACCCAGAAACTCAAGAACACAATTACAGCCTATATAAATGCAAAAACAAGGCCAAGTTTACAAACTTAAAAAGGGATAGGGGAACCATAAAATCCCCATTCCCAAAGAACAAAAAAAGTCAGTTAAGCAACCTAAGGTTGAGTATTTTAAACAGAGCCCAAAACTTGAAGTAGAAATCAATGTCAAAAAGTATGCTGTTATTGGGGCAGGAGCCAAAAAAGTCAATTAAAATTTATTTGCCAATTTGAGAGACAAGAATTGAGGTCAGGAAACCAAAACCAGTCAAAGCCAAGAGATAAAATGAATATAAGCTGCAAGAAAAGTTCTTAGAAATAGTCTGAATACTCAGATGATTCAGAAATGCTTGATTCCAACCTTCATACCATAATGGCAATGATTATATCATGCAACATACACCTTCGATCTTGAAGTCCAGCAACTGCACAAGAAAAATGGCAGCATTTATACAAAAACAATATGCCATTGTTTGAGAAAGAATTGAAAAAGAAATATTCCTAAAAATGCATCAAAACATTTTAAGTAATCTGAATATTCAGGGGATTCTAAAAATGCATGATGCCAACATCTACATCGTTGTGGCGATGGCATCACACGATGCACAACTCTGACTGTTAAGCCTGGCAACAACCCAGCAACTGCACAACAAAAATGGTGGCATTTATATAAAAACAGTTTGGCATCGTGGGACAAAAATAATTAAAAATGAAGTATTAAAAGAAAATGTATCAAAACAAAAATGAATGAAACCACTGAATTCCTTGACCTTAGAAACTCCCAAAATGACAGCTTAACAATTTTTAAGGGCAAGAAATTACTACAAAAAATGTAAATAGTCCAAAATATAATAAAAACACACTTTTTCTAAAGGTAATAAAGTCAATTTTACAAGTGCATAAAAAGAGGAAGCACATGAATAGCCAAATCAAAATCCAAACAAAAAAAAATCTTAAATGTGGCCAACAGTGGGTTTATGTTGGCCTCCTTAGCTCACACCTCAGGGCCCTACAACATTAATAGTGGGGAAGGTGGCCATGATATAATTATAATTATTACAATAAACATAAACAGAGAACAAACAAACAGAAAGACTATAAAATTTATAAAAAAACTAAATAAACAAAGACAAAATCCTAACACAGAGAAAGCCAGTGCAGACATGAGAGTGTATATAAAAATTGCTCCTGAAGGCCGCTTCAGAAATATAATAGCAATTTTTATATTCACTTATATTTAGAATTGTAGCAACAGGGTTTCACACAAACAAATCTATCCAGTATTAGAATCTGGTTATTGTACAATGTTGTAAATCAAGGTCATGGTGGCTGAAGCCTATCCTAGTAGTATCATGACGAAGACTGGAGTTAGTCCTGAACACGACCCCTATGCAGTACAGGGCACACTATAAGCCTAAGCCCTCGTTTTTCCTTTGTTGTTCTTAACCATAGACCGACACAGTGGTACAGTGGCTTGTGCTTCTGGCACAAAAGATCAGAGATCAGGATTCATAGCTTGTCGTTATCACTACCTCTCTTCTACCTCTCACTCCCCCCCACCAAGTACTCCACCTGTCTCCCACATCACAAAAACTGAGAATTTCATAATGACTGCTAATTCTACAATGGTCCAATGTGGTTGTGTATGTGTGTGTGTTAGCATACTCTTTAGTGTCATTTCCAAGGTTTCCTTACTGTCTTGCACATGATGCTCCTGTGATGAATACGGCTAGCTCAAAAAATAAAAGAATGGACGTTTGCAAATGTACATATGAATGCATGGGAAGGAACACTAGTGAGAGTTATCACAACATTTTAAAAAAATACATGCCAGACAGACTGTTGTTTGACAGGACAGTTTGCATGGTCAAACTATGTAGAGTCCCCATGAATTGATTCCCAAGACCTCAGCTATACGCAACAGGATTTTTGTGTTCCTAATATAACTGGTGTTATGCATACATTTATAATTCAACCTGTGTGCAGACTGTCCCTTTTTTCCATTGTGACACCAGGGGTTTGATGATCAGACAGTGAATAAAAATTGAGTTACTATCCAAACATCACATGAAAGGAAAAAAAAATGTTGTTAAAATTAAAATAGAAATACAGATGGGGGATATGCAAGTTTACTGTAAAGTACTCATGAAGAATACTGACTGGCCACCTATATTGAGGCATAGTCAATGAAGTGAATAAGAGATTGTGGGTAGACAGTGAAGTCTTGAAACTGAGGTCACAAGTTCAGATCCATGGTATGACATTGGGATTAGTCAATTACACTGCCTAGGACTGATTTATAATAACATGTTTTTCAGTCAGTGTGGTATACAAGCAAAGTCAAAAGAGAAGATATTCACCATAAAATCCTGAAAATATATTTTTTTTTTTTCATTTATGAATTTTATAAAAGTTATGGTCTCATTATTGCCTACATATGAAAGAACCCAAAAAGGCAGATGTATATGTTACTTCTCTTAACTGGAGCCTTCACAGCAGAGGCTTAACTGCCTGCACCTGGTTCAAAGTCATGCATTACCATCTGCAAACAGACTGGTTTTATCAGATGTGACTGCTGTTGGCCGTTGTCTGCTGCAAGCACATGCATAATATCTGACTGTGCTGATGAGGGTGCATAGGGTATTTGCATTTCAATTGAGGCTTCATCATTTTTTAATAACACAGCCCACCCTGTCCCACAATGGACAGTGCCTCATAATGAGGTCTAGACATTGGCACATCTACTGTAGAAATGATAAGTAAAGTCTCAGTCATGCCAAGCAGCAAACCAAAGGAGATAAAGAGTCATCTTATTAAGTGCCAGATACCAATGGGGGGCAGATTAAGATAGGAAATATAAATCTAGGAGCTAAAGAATATCTTACACAAACTTCCCAGGGCACAATACGCCTATTATTCAAAAAAGGATTGATACAGGGCCATACGTTTTAAATAGAGCAGAAAAGAAGCAACTCTTATAAGGAAAAAGCTGTCTATATCCAGCTTTAGAGTGGAATACAAAAATACATTTAAAAATTAAAGTTTGTATTGTTTGGCATCTTTCTGTAAGAAGATGTCTGTAAAGCAGTTACCATTTATTTGTAAATATTTTGACAAAACATTCTCAAATCTGTTTAATTCAAATTAGAGCCTAATCTGGCAGCCAAAGGTATAAGGCAGGAAACAGTCCTAGGCAAGGTATAATAAATCACATTTTTATAGTCCAGGTTGGCTCCACCCTCCTTGGCAGCTTCTAGAAGACACTTGAACTCAGGACCATCAATAACGTATCCGAGAATGAGCCATGCATATGACAACACACACAATCAGCAAGAGGTGGTAAAAAGTGCTTTTATTTACAGTGTCCAAAGGTGCAGTGCAGTACACTCAGTAAATAAATAAATATTCCATAAAAATGAGGTTCAAAGTGGAGGTTAAAATGTTAAATAAATAAATCTAACAAAAACAAGGTAAAATCTCAGCAATCTGTCCATTCCTTTAAAACAAGATAGCTGCATTTCTAAAAATCGACATCTCTTCCACTTAACCTAAATGGGTTACTTCAGCCTGAGGAGATGTCCTTTCAGCAGGCACAGCCAACCCTTTAACTGGGCTCTGATCACTGCTGTGGTCACAGGCTCCCAGCAGGGCTCTGCATCAAGCAGTGCTCCTTCACTCCCTCTGCCAGTCCTTGGCCTTATGCGGGAACCCTGCAGGAGAGATGGGTAACTCCTGTTGCCCAGATCATTCAATAAGTGTGACCCCCAGGCTCACCATGAGTGAAAGACACATGCTTCCCTCCAGGGACTCTCTTCCCGGCTTCCTGCCCCCACTCTCTTGCACTGCCTCTTCTTTCTAACATCTCTTTAACCTCTTGTTTCCTGCCTGGACTTCTTTTGTAGATGGACAGAGATGCAGGTGTGCTGATGACAGACTCCGGATCACTAATGCGGCAATCGATTGAACCACGTGTATCTGCAGGTGAATGCACGATCGGTCAGTTTCCCCAATTAACACCCCAGAGCTGCTCGGGAATGCTACCACACCCACCTACACCCCTCCAAAGCCCAACTTATTTCAATAAGTTATTTAAAATCCTTCTCTTATCACAAACAGGCCCACCTACATAGTGCTTCAGTTTGGGATTACCAATTAACTTAATCATCTTGGGTTTAGAGATGTAGGAAGAAAGTTGGAGTATATGGATGGAAACACATTTTGACATCAGAAGAACATGCAAACTCCACATGGACAACTTCCTCGCATGGAATTCAAAAAAATGATGGTGGATTCATGAGGTGGCAGCACTGTCCACTGTACCATTGTGCTGCCCACATAAATACTAATATATAACTTCAATTGCCAGAGGCACAGTGCTTGATGCTTCACAGCTCCGGTAGACTAGGTATGAATCCTAGCCCAGTCAAGGTATATGTTGAGTTGAACATTCTCCCCATGTTTGCATGTTTTATTAAGGGGTCTTTAGCTTCAACCCACTTGTCAACTCCACATGGACGAGTTAGCCTGACAGGTGACTCTATACAAGCACACTGAATTAGAATGTAGATGTGTGCATCAGTGTGCCCTGCCATGATCTGGCTTTCTATTAAGGCCCGACTTCTGCCATGCTCCTTATCTTGCAAGGATAGACTCAAGTTTTACAGAGCCCTATAATGGATTAAACAGGTTTAGAAAATGGATGAAGGGATTGAATATAAATAGCACAGACACAATCAATAAAACATTAAAGAACACATACTGAGAAAAATATGCACAATCAGCCCATTACCTCGTTCAAAACTCAGAATATGCTAACTTATTTTTTTAACAATTTCCTGATCTCTTGAATTGCCAATTCCACAAATATTCTGTACCAGCTATCCCACAGACCAAGGCCAGGAAACATTTTTAGGAGGATAGAGTCAAGAATAGAGACTGTGTTTTTTTGTTTTTGTTTTTTTTTTTTAACTGCATAAATACAATATAGATGATCATTTGAAGTGGGTTCACTTTTGAATGAATAACAGAACACTGAAAAGATAATTGTTGACTCCCAGATAGGGTCATACTAAGTCAAGAAAGCTGAACACCTAGGCTGAGACTTCAAGGTGAGCTTTGATACTGACAATGACAGTCAAGGTCAGTCTCCTCACAATTGTTTACATAAAAATGTGTAAAAATGAACTTTATCAGATCTTTCTGAACCCTGCAGCCTTCCCAGCTGGGCTGTTCTATCTGTTTGCAAATCTGAGAATACAGATTTTCACATGTGGGAAGCCAAACTGTAGGTACTATTTGAGGTTTGAACTTCACAGTTTGTCATAAAGGTTTCAGATAACATCTTTGGATGTGCATTTGAAGTTTTTATGCTTACATGGTTTTAAACTTTCTTCATTGCACTGCCCGAATTCTTTAAGCTGCTAATGTTGCTTTTTTTAATATGGCACTGGTATGACAGTACATAAAAAAGGGTGTCATTTCAATAGGGAAGCTAGGCTTCTTTAACAAACTCTAATAATATCAAACATAAGCAACACAAATGTACATAAAATATATCACACAGTATTGATAATTCATTGCAAGTAATTTATGCCACAACCACTACATGTCTTGGGGAGGTGAACCATGCCATTTTTATTCTCAGACCCACTGCAGCATAGAAAACAAGTTACTGTACTGTACTTGGTTTTTAGAACCATGTTTCACTAGGTGACTATTATTGTATCTCTCTTGTTCAGTCTGTAGGGGCGGTGACATTATTTGATCTTTTATATCAGTTAATTTTGTTATACTGTACTGTGATAGACTGCTCTGCTGGCATAAGGTTTTCAGGGGCAGAAGAGGCACAAGACCAGTGTGTGCCACATAAAGACACAGTTGCCCATGTTGGTGCCTCTAGACTATAATAAAAAGTTAACATGAGTAAATAAGAGGTAGCAGGGGGATGAGAACCTATGTACTAGCATGAGATGAAGAAAAAAGTCACTAGAAGACACCATATTTTGACAGACGTTATTGGGATTTGGAAGGATGCTGGACATATAGCCCCAAACAGTAAATTGCAACTGATTATCCCAATGAAAAACATTTCCAATTGTCATGGTGAGGGAGGGTAAGTAGCATAAAGGCCACTATAAATAATAATAATTCATTACATTTATATAGCGCTTTTTTCAGTACTCAAAGCGCTATCCACACAGGGAGGAACCGGGAAGCGAACCCACAACCTTCCACAGTCTCCTTGCAGCACTACCACTGCGCCACTGAATGTCAGGTAGGGTTTAAATGTCTATTCTATGCAAATGCTTATTGAGTTGAATCTCTGGAACTAAATGAAAGACAAGCTTTATAAGCAGTGATGAAGTGCAACCATTATTATTGTGGAGAAAAGTAAGGAAAACAGTAGGAGTGTTATTGAGGAGCATAGTTTAAGAAGGGCGTGTGGGTAATCCATCTCATAAAGGGAGTAAAAAAAGAACAGAAACCAGTGTTTTTTCATTTCTTTATAATTATATTTAGTATTTAGTCTTGAAAAGAAAAAGCTACATGAAGATCTAATTCAGGTGTTCTAAAGTTTTTAAAGCTGAGGATCACCTTGCTGGCTCCCATCAAGTATGCGGTACCACCCCAGGGTGAGATGGGGCATTGTCACTAACGCCAGCTGACCATACCCTCATCATTTCCTCAACTCCCGCCCCTGCTGGTTGAAAACATAAAATCTGGCATTCACCTTAGGTCCACACATCGATAAACTTGATCCAACCAAATTCTTTTCACTACACAGTAAACCAAGTACCTCAGGACACTAGAAGAAATTAATAGAAATTTCATTTGGAAATCCGGGAAGCTCTTCTTCACACACACAGTCTTGTGAATCTGGAAGAAACCACCTAGTCACATAGTATTGCTGAAAAACTTTGACAATGGTTTCACATACTTGGATGACAAATTGGTAACTTTTAGTTATTAATTAACCAAATGAGTTTTATAGGCTGAATTATCTTTTTTCATGTGCTAAATATTTTTTTTGTATTTCTGAATCTGCAACATGAGATTAGATGCAAGCAATCAGACAAAACAATGATCTTAACTAATAAAGGGAGTCAGCCATGGCTACTGACTACAGAACTGGCTGGGATATAAACTACTGGCCTTCGGGATCATAAGGAATGAGCCTAAGAATCCAAACTATTTTTTAAAATAGTTTGGTTGTGCACATAAGGTATGCTCTGAACAATCTTTACAGTATTTGTCATTTCAAATTCAAGTTTATTGTCAAGTGTACACAGCACAGTGAAATTCTTACTTGCATGTATTCTACTGACTAATGAAAGTAATATAGAACCAGATAATTAAGTCACATTCTAAAAATGGCTTTTAAGATGAATACAACACCATAAATTAAATATCAGATAATGCACATAAGAAACACATATCAGATATGCTAATGCTGTTGTCAGTACAGTAGTACAAGCAGCTGTTAAGAAGCCTTTTGAACTGTGGGTATAAACTGTTAAATCTGCTGGTACAAATTCTAATGGTCACACATTGTTTGCCAGAACAGGGGGGTTGAGAAAAGTGACTGTGGAGGACTGCAGCACATGTTATATATTGTATTTCCTAAACATAAGGCAGTTGTGTACCAGTATTACTCTGATCTTACTTCAGCATTCTCTGTAGTGCTTTATAGACCAAGCTGAGGAGGTGATATACTTGATGTTATTCATTTTTTTATGTTATTAGATAATTTTGTATTATAATGATGTGGAATTATAGTGTCTACAGGTTAGCCTGTTATTTACATTGAGCTAAATTCAGAGTAAAATACCCTTCAAAAGCTCATTGCAGGGACCTTTGATTGTTTAGTGAGGTTGGTGGATGTAATTCACTTTAGACTGAAGCATATTCGTTTTCTTCCTTTGCAGGAGACATTAAGAGTGGCTCAGAGATGTGCCGTCATTTGTGGTATGAGGTATTTTGATTACATATTGAAAGACAATTGCAATAGTCACTGATAATGACCCAAGTTTGATTTCTATTCAGAGGCATAACATCCCTGGCAGGGGAACAGAATTTCTACAGCAGTCTTGTAAAAACGTTAAGTGTAAGCAGTAGGCATGCAATGAGATGAAAGAGAAACAGTAGGGTTGGTACTACTGTGTGAATCATTTTAATAGGAGATATTACCAGCACTCTGGTGTGGAAAAGCCTGGTGTGAATGTTATAGGGAATTACTGTAAGATCATTTTTGCCAGTCGTTAAATTATATAATATTTTACTCAGCATTTAAATATAATGACCTGTTCATTTACCCTTTTTTGAAATTCCATTATTAACCCCATAAGTGTATGTTCAGCAACAGAGATGAGTAAGTTAATGGTGGTAGGATTACAGACCAACGTAACTTGTCATTATTGGAATAGAAACCCAGCTATCTTTTAAGAAATGACTGGATGACATACAGCACTTTGATCAATTAGCAGCACATAAACCAATTCAGCTAGTCAGGCTGAATAGGCTCTGTTTGTATTCCTACTTTAAATACTGCTCAGCAGGGAAGTGTACAAGGCACGCCTGAGCCTTAAATCTATTACAATCATAGAAACCACTTAATTATTCAAATTAGAAACATAAGTCTAATCAAATTTCATGAAATACATTTATTTGAGCTAAGCATAAACATGAAAGAAAGTGATAGCATTTGGTAAGTTGCCTATTCACTGTGAATTGTTTTCAGACAATTAATGGAAAAATTACTCAGGGTATGGCAAGCATTCAAATATTAACCAAAAAATATGAAGCAAAAAAACATATGATTAATAACAGAAAAGATAATGCATGTAATAAAATAACATACATTGCAAAATACAGAAAATAGTAATGTCTGTTTGGCATAAACTCAGGCGATCGTCTTACCTGTCATCATGAGAAAACACAGAGTGGAATTTCAAGATGTTCTAGGGTTTCAATGACTTCCTGGATCGACGTAAATCAAGGGCACTCACAAAGTCTCTTGACACAAGCATTTTATTTAATTATTAAGATTATTTCTTATTCATGGATTTAATGAACCAGTATGTCATTTGTGTTCAAAGATTAATTGCTAATGACATTATTCAGCATTCCTGATGCATGAATATTAATTGTATTGATCTCCTAACCCCTGTATACTGAGATACATGCACTGAATTTGAATAGAAATGTATAGAAATTACAGTAGCCACACAGAAACATACCTTATCTTACATGGTAATTCAAAACATAAACCAATGTTAGAAGCAGATCTGAGCAGTCGGTCATTACAATGAAAAATTAGTTTATCCATTAACTGACAACAGCTGTTATACAGAGCAATGAAGAAATACTTTATTCTGAGGGTGATTTTTAAATAATAATGCACAATCATGCATCATGCAATAAGCTATGAAATGAGCCATTATTAATGTACACATTTCCGTTATTAACAAAGTCCTTAATGATACCAAGGAACACAAGAAATGTTTTGTGAACTGTGGATTGAAACAGGAATGGACTAAAGTTAAAGTTAATGAACTGAACAGTCGCATTTATGTCTGAGCTCTGTGCTTGGATCTTGCCTGACAGTAACATCAAAGTCAGTATTGAAGGTCTGCTGAATAATGTGCCCTATGTTTAATTACTGTTGTAAACCTTCATGTTGCATTTTTTGATGTGAAATGCATGTTGTGGAAATATTACAGTTTTATTATAACTTATTATGTATATTTTAAAGTGACTGTTTTATTTAGGGCAAGTGTGAAAAAAGGAATCCTGTAGTCTTTGTGACATAGCAATAAAGTAACTAATTTCCTAATTAATTTTCATACTTAAACAATGATGATACAAGAGAAAACAGCAAAAACTACAGAAAAGACTCACTTATTTTTATTTCTGCATCCATCAAATCACTTTATCAGAGGCAACAGTGTGTCCTGACATCTTCACATTGAAACTGAATAATGATCATTATACTGCGTAACATACATTATTTCAGCTATTGAATCTACATTGGCTCTGTATAATTGTGGGTCTGTGCATGAGTGCGTTCTGGTCCATACTGTCGCAATGTACAGGCTTGGTCCCTATCTTGAACCCTTATGCAGCTGAAATCTGGTTTGGAAATTAATACATGGATGGGTGTACACACAGTTAATCAAAGTACAATTAAGCAGTGAAAAAACAGCTGTTGAATATGTGAGAACACCTTTGTTAATAACTTTAATAACTGCCAGCAACCCTGTATTGGAAGAAGCAGGATCAGAAAATGAAAGGATGAATGAATAGATGGATGGATATACATAAATGCATTGTACTACCTGCAGTGACAATAATGATTTTGGAGAATATTTTTTGTTAATATGCAATAAATGTGATAACAGTGATACTCAAGCTTTACCAAATTCTGAAATTATGATAATAATTATTATACCTGATAAAAAAGCACACAGACAAAGGAAAAAATAGATGGGGAAATTAAATAATGGTAGCAAAGGAGAGCTGTTATCAAAGCTCAGCTTAAAAAGCTAAAAGGATAAAAGATTAAACATATCAAGTTCAAATCAGACATGAGTAGGAAGGAGTCTTTTTTATTCCAATATTTGTCTGGAAGCAGCATTGCCATGTTTTTTTTAGCTACATACAACTAATGAAACTTTTCACACAATGACCATCACATGACCTGTAGTTGATGAGGCAGCCATATAGAGGATGGTGGCAAGCCATAATATTTCCATAGAATCAAATTAGATGCAGAAAAATGCTAAAGAAGTAGCAAAACATGATGACAGTTAAAACACAAATGCCTGGAATGTAATGACTAGAATATAATGACTTTTTCCAGATGTCACTAATGTGCCACTCAGTACTCTGGGAGACAAAAGACAGAAAGCGCATATACTGACTCAAAAGGCTCTGAAAAGTCCTATCACTAACCTGAAAAACAAAGCAAATAGCACAATTCTTATGCACAAACCCACAAAGGTTTGCTTTACTCACTTATCCCTACGTAGTTACACATGAATGTCTACCTAACACAACAGCAAAAAAGCATACAAACAGGAGTACAGAAAATACCAACAAGTTCCAAAAACACAAAGGAAAACAATGTCAAACTGCAGGCACAGACTGATAAATTGTTTCAGAAGATATACGAATAAGAAAATGAAAAAATGGAGTCTGTCAGTTCCAAAAAATCAGAGAAACGGATTATATTAGAATGGTTACAGACCACACCAAAACATATAACCATCTTGGATCCCATGGAACATGTTCGCCTAGTTATAAAACCAGATAATAACACTGATTTCATATTTACAGCTATGATATGACTTCCAAAATGCTGCAAAAATTTTGATTTCAATGTGCACAATCCTTACTGTTGTGGGAAGGATCTCTCACCTATGTGTCATATCTGTGTTTAATAAAGTAAAAGAGGTGCTCATAGCAGTAAGAGTCATATGAAAGAACATATTGTATAGTGCCTCCATTATTCAGTCTAGCAACGGAAACCAACCAAAATGGTTATGGGTTGCCCCTGCTTGAAGCTGTGTCTGGCTGGAAGATTCAGAGCTTGTGAATTCACTACGCAAGAAGCAGGCATTATTGATGAGGTCTCTTTATACATTTCATCATCATCTCTAGGGTTAACACTGCCCAGTCTAAGCTATAGTTCCTTGTGCAAATATACCGCTGCCATCACTACTTTTTATAAAATGTAATATCAGAAGCCAAAGAGGAGACTCAGGTCTTTTGACGTGGGCAGCAACCTGCTGGAAATGTTCTACCAGTCCTTAGTAGCCAGTGTGGTGTTCTATGCTGCAATCTCCTGAGGAAGGAACCTGAGCACAAAAGTGTCAAGAAAGCCTGCTCCATCACAAGCCAAACCCTGGATACACAGGAAGCTGTTGTGGAAAAGGGGATTATGGAAAAATTGGATTCTATCATGAAAAATCCCCTCCATTCCATCAAGGAGGCACTCTCTTGGAGCACTATTGGCCATAGACTCATTCACCACGTTGTTCTAAGAAACACATCTGGTGATCTTTTCTGCTTGGCCCCAACAAACAAATACTAAATACTTATTCTCTTTAATTTGCTATTTCTGTACAATATATAGTACTTATTTATTATATCTTATCTAAATAATTTAGTAATTATTTATTTATCTATCTATTGATTGCTTGTATTATTTGTTCTGTGAGTCTGTACCTTTGCTTTTTATGTTACTGCTGTTGTATGCATCTAAATTTCCCACTAGGATTAAAAAAAGTTTAAATCTAATCTAATCACAGGGAGTGAGAGACTACATCAATTGTAACTATACAAAGCAGACACCTGTGGATGAAACCACCAACAACCATATACACCTAACAAAGTCAATTCTGGGAGATGAGTCAACAACATGTCAGGTCATCGTACTATGACAGGGAGTACCTACAAGAAACTTAAAAAAACTTCAAGAGACAATACGAACAACATACATAATGTAACCAATCTTAGATCCACAGACCAGTAACTATTAGTAAGAATTGAGACAGACAGACAGATACTTTATTTTCAAGCAACAATTGAATGGCCTAAATATCTCAGCTCCATCAAATACACTTCTGAGTTTGGTCTTTGAAACTATACGTTTATGATGCCACCTTAAATTAATATGCATTGAGAAGAAAAAGTTATCCTGCTTTTAAAAACATTTTTTACAGCAAATAATCTTTTTCAGGGAAATCTAATTAAATTTTAAAAAGGGTCAAAAGACAGCAGCATCATGTGTTCACTTCCCCAATAATGAGACATAAATGTCTCCACTAATTGGAATGGAATTCTATTTTCTATTCAACTTAAAAAAAGAAAAATTCATTCCTTTTTTTATTTGTTATTATAGAATTAATATTAAATACCTTTAGTGGTTCCTGATGATTTCTAGGATAAAATTTCAGTTTTCACATATTTTTATTTTTCAGTGCGCAGTCATTGTCTGTGTTAAGGTTGCATTTCCTTTCTTTATCTGTGTGGGTTATCCTCCAGGATTTTCCTGGATATTTTCCTGTCACATCCCCAAAGTCATGTGAGTTAGGTTAACTGGTGACTTTTAATAGGTGCTCTGTGAATGTAAGTGTGGATGCATGAGTGGGTGCTGAGGTAGACTAGTGTCATGTCCAGGGCTGTTTCTACATTGCAGCTGATACCACTGGAATATTCTGTGACTTTAAATTGAATTGAGTGGCTTTGACAATCTTCTGTTACAATACTTATTTTAAAATCTTACAGTATAAGAAAAAGTATATTCTAGATGGAAAAGAAGTGTTCTCTGCACAGTCAGTAATCAACATCCCAGTCATGTTCCAGTGGATACCCTGGCACCTTAAAAGAACTAACTATATTGGATCCTAAGGCAGAACATATTAACTATCAGCTCCTTAAATAGCTAAATAAATGGAATTGCCTCCTCTTGCTTTTAAAAATTTATTTTTGTTTTTAACTGATGATCACTCTAACACTTCTAATCATTCATTTAAATCTGAGACCTGCTTGAATCCATTCTACAGATGTGGGTGGCCTGAACTTGCCTATTCTGGCATAAATCATTCATGCCTACTCCATTCTGATTATTTATTTTGTAGCATTTCACTCAGCTGAACAATTAAAACGTAACTGTAGATAAGCACTCAAAGTATGAGAGACACAGAACTCCTAAGAGTTTAGCCTAACTACTCTTCAGCATGGGTGGGAAAATATGTGCCTATGTTGTGCTAGGTTAAAATAAAACACAAAAATAGACTGGCTTTTTGTTTTAAGAACGTATAAAGTTTTATTGTTGTCTTTCATTGTTATCCATCATGCATTTTAAACCCTGATAGACTATTTCTAGTTTGACTAAGTTGTTAACAATTCATAAGAATTTTATCCAATGCATTTCCGTATATACCCCTAATGATACCTGGCTGAAAATATAAATAAATTAAACATAAATGAAAAACAAAGCATTTTCACCAAATGTTAAGTAAGGCAAAGGTGAACAATTGGGTATTTTTTGACAATACTACATTGCAAAAGAAAATTATGTATATTCACCTTCTATCTATCCATTGAATTTCAACCCCTGCTTAATCAAGCATTCTGATGTGGGTCCTTTTGCAACATTCTAACATTTATTTTAATTTTAATAGTGTTTTTCCTAATGACAAAATCATTTGACATCTTACCACAACACCGTTATTATCACTTATGCGTGCCATTTTTTATGGTTGCCATAGTGTTATGTAAGGATGACCAGGGGAATTATGCATAACACCGTGCGTAGAATTCACACTAAAACATGGCATACGGACAAAAGTGAAAATGTATGCACAAAAAAATTTAGATGCACAAAACCATGCATAAGCCAACTTCCATGCACTTCCGCTACATAAAAGTAACGCTTGTGCATGCGCCTCCCATCCCATCCCGACTCCTATCAGAATTTTGCATATTTTAATAAGCAAATCAATATAAATAGCCCTTTCCGTTCAGTGTTAGGTTAAAAGACAATGCAAAAGGCACGTGAAAAAAAAGAACTCCAAAGTTGAGGCAAGATAAAACATACTATTTGTTGGCTTACGCAGTGGTATAAACAACAAAAGGATGTTGATTGAGTGGTACAAAGTACGGAGAAACTCAAAAGTTCAAGTTCAGAAAGTCGCACAGTGCCCAAAATAAAAAAGAAATGGTCAGATATCAAAGTCGCTGTAAAAAGAGTTGTTGCCTACCGTCTGAGTGTCATATGGAAGTGTAATAGGGTATATAGAAAAGAAAAAAATAGGGACACACTGAAAAAAAGGTCAAATGTCCACTTCAATCTCGTAGTTTATTTTGTCATTAAAGTAGAATGTTGTAAAGTTAATCTTAAAATCAATGTTTAATTTACTAGAGTTTCTCAGATACCATCGTGACTAAGTGTCATGTTAAATGCTTCGTATTCTATGTGTTCTTCTATGTGCTATATGTGTGAATCACTACATGCTTCTTAAACAGGCTTTCACTTACGCCAATAGGACACAGAATACATTACATTCGTGATATTACAGCTCTCTGAACAATTTAAATACTAAGATGTATACTTGATTATCATTTTCATGTGAAATGAAGTAAAGCATGTATTAAACAGTAGTGTTGTGGTAGCAATGAGCTGGCTCCCCGTCCAGAGATTGTCCCTGCCACCTGCAAGATGCTTGCTGCAAGACCCTCGATAAAATAATTTATTGCAGCAGTACTGTCTCTTTCAAACGTACTAACCCCCAATTCCTGTCCTTCCTTTTCTTTTCCCAAGTAACCAATCGCCACACAATCAGCTCTTTAATAAATATCAAGCCATCTGTAAGCTTAGAAAGCTGATTCTTCAGTACTTTAAAGGAACAGTGAAATATCTTCGTGTTTAATTATTCCATCCATCTATCCATCCAGTGTCGCGCCAGTCCCAGCAAGCATACAGTGCAAGGCAGGAACAATCCCTCTACTGCAATGAAGTTAAAAATGTATCTGTATGATGTAATATACAGTACATACTTTACTGCATTTCATCTTAAAAGTGGTATCAAGAGCTCCAAGAAGACAGCGATTGAAAATCTATTTTTTTTTTATCAATTTACAAGCCAGTCGTCTTCATCTGTAAATACGTGCTCTCTTCTATTGAATTGAATTCCTTTATTGATATTGTATGGTACAATGAGATTCAATATGCAAATCCTCAATAAATATATTTTCTTATAAAATAATAAAATAATAATAATACTACAATAAAAAAACAATGAAAAATATACAATATGCAAGCATAAGTGGATCAGGTTGTGCAATATTTCAACTGTAGTGCAAGTTTAAAGTGAGGTAATTGTACTTATAAGTACAAACAGTTCTACCAGGAGCACTTGAAGGACTGATTGAGTGCGTTTAGCGCACAATGAAACTACTTCTGGACCTCCCAGGTCCAGACAAGAAAGGCTCTGAACCGTTTGCTGTATGGAAGTAGTTCAAATAGACTGTGCGCATGGCCGAGGCAGCGTGTGCTAGACGCTATATACTGATAATCTTCTTTCCGATCAGCTGCTGTAGAGCTGTGATCCCGCACTCAGATACAGTGGGTTAAAATACTCTGAGAGGTGCACCAAGATTAACAACGCTAAAGCAGCTATGATATTTGGAATAGTTTGGCAATTCAGTGTGCCATTATATTATTACAGGTTGATTACAATCAGATGCCTTAAACTAATAAATGATATGCAGTTAATTTCAGTATATTTAACAAAGGCGCGTCAGGAATGTGAATCATAAAAAGAAAGGGAAACCGCACAGAAACAGTAGCACTGTTTTGACTCTGGGTGGCGCCAGTTTACAAAACCGAGCAGAGGACTTGTGTATGCAAGGGATTGAGCTGGTGTGAAAATATGTGTGGCTTTGCACCAAGTTTAGTTTTTATACATCACGATGCGAGCGTGGAAAAGAGCGTACGCAACACTTTTGTGCATATTCAGTTTATACATGAGGCCCCAGGAGTTCCTTCCTGTTATTTAAGATTGCAGATAAAACTTTGCATAAACAGTAGTTAACTCTAGTGTAATGACCCTTTGGTTTTGTTAGTGACATTCAGTTTTATTTAGCATTTGGCTTTGGTGACAAGTTTCTCAATGATGTCTCAATTGCATAGTCCCTTAAACACCATTATCTGCCATAGCTTTTACTCTGGCAGAACACAGGATCTGTCCAAGCAAGTTTTGAGCCAAGCCTGAACCTGCACTGGGTTTTGTATTTTAATTTACTTGTCACCCATAGTATTAGTGTACAACTTATTTGTATGACATTCACCAGTGGAAAAGAACGAGTCATGCTGAGCTGTACCAAGACATATCTAACAAATTGGTATAGAAAAGCTTGTCAAGATAGTAGTAAATGGCCATAATGGACCACATGTGGCGCCCAAACATTTTAGTTGGCTAGAAAATATGACCCAGAAAGACTGCACCTGAAAGTGAGGAATCAGGGAAGGTCAAATGGTTACTCATTACTAGAAATGAGGGTACAATTAAGATTCAATAGTAAATAACTTTTGTTTATTTAAAATAGCTGAATAGCACAGTGGTTGGCACTTCAATCTCACAGCACCATCTCTGAGTTCAAATCCTAAGCTTAGGCTTTGCATGCATAGAGCTGACACTTTCTGCCTGTGTCTGCTTATGTCTTCATTCAGATACTCTGGTTTACCACATCCAAAAAAAGCGCATGATAAATGATGACTTTAAATTCATGTAGTGGGCAATGGACTGGTGTTCTACGCAGAATTGAACTGAATAAGTAGGCTACAAAATAAACTGGAATGTTTATAAAAGGATGGCCATCTCGGACCATCTCCAGCTGTTATCCTGGAATACTTTTCGTGTTTTAGGTAAAAAATGTAAACCTTAAGCTTTTGGATGACTCAACATTTATGAGGGAATACTGCACTACTACTGTGTACACTTGGCTTTTTGTTCATTTGGCTCTCAAAAGTATGTAGGGACTGAGTGCTGATACTGATTTGATTTAACTTGATAAATACATATGTATGGGAGGTAGTATCAAATGAATCCTTGATTGCTCTGAGTTCCTAATTATTTTAATGTGAACCACATCGGTGCTATATAAATAAATGTATTATTATGATTAGCAATATTAACATAATGTATAAATTAATAAAATAAACAAAAAAACAAACAAGGCTGATCCATAAGTTGTCCTTACTGGTAAGGCTGTACACTTTTGCCACGTGGCCAACTATTCGCTTGAACAAGTTTGGAAAGAGAATGATGGGTGTTAAGCTCTGATTTTGCCAGTGGAATCTGGGATTTTTAGAGTTGTCCAGTACCAAATCAATCTCAGGCAATATTCTTCCCATTTTAAATGTATGTAATACTGTAAATTGTGGGTACTAATGACGACTGATTCAGTGTCTTTGTTCTCCTGTAATGCATCCCTTGTGGTACATAGGACATTGAAACTCTTCATAGCGATCTGTACAAAGACAGGAAGAAAAGAAACTTTGTCAATATTAAGAACACCAGATCTATGTCTTGTCTGGATTTCTTGAGATAGCTTCTGAAGATCATTCCCAGCAGTCAGATGTATGTAACTTATCACTATGCCTACGCCTTTGAAAGAAAATATTCTCAAACTGGCACGATAGTTTACTGTATGCCAGCAAATACCATTGCTGAGTACCTCTAAAACTTGTCGTTTCAGTAACCAGTCATGGTGTGCAAGTAAACAGAGATGAGATTCTTTTTAAAGTTGACTGTCATCCATCGGCTGCCAGGAAACCTGTGGATCTGTAAAGACGTTATCTAAAGTTTTCCAGCAAAATAATTGCCAATTTCACACATAACTGTAGTCTTGATGTGCCAAAGAGATAACTGGAGGGTGCACAGTGTATTAGGAGATAACAGCCATCAGAAAGCATTAACTTGGTTAGATATCTCCACGTTTACTTCATGTCCCCTCTAGTCCTAAAAAGCTTCCGCAACTAGAAACAGATAAAAAAAAATCAAAAATCTGCCTCTTCATCTTCAGTTTGGCAAAAATACAGACCCATAGACAGTAGCTATCTACACTGTTCAACTCTGACAACTTACAAGTGCTGGTCATAAAATTAGAATATCATGACAAAGTTGATTTATTTCAGTAATTCCATTCAAAAAGTGAAACTTGTATATTAGATTCATTCATTACACGCAGACTGATGTATTTCAAATGTTTATTTCTTTTAATGTTGATGATTATAACTGACAACTAATGAAAGTCCCAAATTCAGTATCTCGGAAAATTAGAATATTGTGAAAAGGTTCAATATTGAAGACACCTGGTGCCACACTCTAATCAGCTAATTAACTCAAAACACCTCCAAAAGCCTTTAAATGGTCTCTCAATCTAGTTCTGTAGGCTACACAATCATAGGGAAGACTGCTGACTTGACAGTTGTCCAAAAGACGACCATTGACACCTTGCACAAGGAGGGAAGGACACAAAAGGTCATTGCTAAAGAAGCTGGCTGTTCACAGAGCTCTGTGTCCAAGCACATTAATAGAGAGGCGAAGGGAAGGACAAGATGTAGTAGAAAAAAGTGTTCAAGCAATAGGGATAACCGCACCCTGGACAGGATTGTGAAACAAAACCCATTCAAAAATGTGGGAGAGATTCACAAAGAGTGGACTGCAGCTGGAGTCAGTGCTTCAAGAACTACCACGCACAGACGTATGCAAGACATGGGTTTCAGCTGTCGCATTCCTTGTGTCAAGCCACTCTTGAACAAGAGACAGCCTCAGAAGCGTCTCGCCTGGGCCAAAGACAAAAAGGACTGGACTGCTGCTGAGTGGTCCAAAGTTATGTTCTCTGATGAAAGTAAATTTTGCATTTCCTTTGGAAATCAAGGTCCCAGAGTCTGGAGGAAGAGAGGAGAGGCACAGAATCCACGTTGCTTGAGGTCCAGTGTAAAGTTTCCACAGTCAGTGATGGTTTGGGGTGCCATGTCATCTGCTGGTGTTGGTCCATTGTGTTTTCTGAGGTCCAAGATCAACGCAGCCGTCTACCAGGAAGTTTTAGAGCACTTCATGCTTCCTGCTGCTGACGAACTTTATGGAGATGCAGATTTCATTTTCCAACAGGACCTGGCACCTGCACACAGTGCCAAAGCTACCAGTACCTGGTTTAAGGACCATGGCATCCCTGTTCTTGATTGGCCAGCGAACTCGCCTGACCTTAACCCCATAGAAAATCTATGGGGTATTGTGAAGAGGAAGATGCAATACGTCAGACCCAACAATTCAGAAGAGCTGAGGGCCACTATCAGAGCAACATGGGCTTTCATAACAACTGAGCAGTGCCACAGACTGATCGACTCCATGCCACGCTGCATTGCTGCAGTAATCCAGGCCAAAGGAGCCCCAACTAAATATTGAGTGCTGTACATGCTCATACCTTTCATGTTCATACCTTTCAGTTGGCCAACATTTCTAAAAATCCTTTTTTTGCATTGGTCTTAATTGATATTCTAATTTTCCGAGATACTGAATTTGGGACTTTCATAAGTTGTCAGTTATAATCATCAACATTAAAAGAAATAAACATCTGAAATACATCAGTCTGTGTGTAATGAATGAATCTAATATACAAGTTTCACTTTTTGAATGGAATTACTGAAATAAATCAACTTTGTCATGATATTCTAATTTTATGACCAGCACCTGTATTATCAGTCAAGTAAAAATGAATTCTTTGTATATATTTCAATCTTAAAACATCAATACTTGCTGATATGTAATTATGCAATTGATGTCATAGTGAACTTTGACTTGAACTTGAGTTTTGCAGAATCAGTGATTCACTAACTTTTAGTTATTCAATTCAGGCAAGTGAGCCAAAATGTAGGAACCAACTGTGGACCAGATTCTAGTTCTTTACAAGGTAAATTCATTCAAACAATCTTTTGTTATATGTATTTTTTATGGATTTTAATTTGAAACAAATAACATTCAATCACAACCAAGTCAAACTTAGCAAGCCAAAATTCAACCCCCATTCATACAATTCAAGTGTAAAGTTACTGGTCAACCTAACCTATCAAAGTTTTTGTCAAGATCACTTATGTGGACATGGAGAAAATGTGAAAACTACACACAGAAGCTGTTATTCAAATAGAGTCTCCTGGAGCTGTGAGGCATCAGCACTATCCTCTGCATCACCAGGCTGCTTCACATTATGATCACTTTGCTAAATAATTTTGCTTTAAGGTGGTTATTTAAAAACCAAATAATTAAACACCAAATCATAGGCTCATGCATGGGCTACATTTTTTTCTTTTTTCTTTGATGATTAAGGAATCTGGATCCCCTTGGAAAGTTACAACCTTGTGCTTTTGAACTGTACCACCTTATGTGTAGCTATAAAGGTTTTTGATCCTAATTATCTTTTTTTCATCTACCTTCATTTGAATTGACTTAATTCCCTGAGGTACACATTACTTTAATAACAATAGGCTTCGGTGAGCATTAATCTAATGCAAATTTTGCTGCTTAGAACGCTACAACAATATTTTCCTGTATGTGTCTAAAGATGAGGAAAACATCTGTTGGGTTTTTTGTGAAAATAACCTCTGAAAGAAAATACTAGGCAACTGTTAACCATTTTTCACATTTTCTTTCTTATATTTATGTAGAAGATCCAATTTTCCTTTAAAACATTGATTAGCTAACTGAAAAAATGCTATAAATAAGCACCCAAGTGTGACTTTCCTATTACGTGCCTTGAATTTTCTAGAAGAAAGTGAAGCAATTGTCTAAGCTGCCTAACAAAGAAAGGTATGGGGGTTGCTTTGAGAGATGATTTTAAGATAATGGCGATGAAAAAAGGGTGAGAGAAGCTCACCCCATCACACTTTACCTAAGCTGCCCATCCCAGTATCAAATACAAGTCACACTGTTATTGTGAGCAAAAGAATAAAAGATGATGACCCACACCCCAGAAAGGGAATGCATTAGGAAAATGTGTTCATCCTTTTAATTAAATAAAGGAAAACTATTTGCAGAAAGACAGTTAAGAAAAACAGATTAATACTATATGTATCCAGCATGATGGGTTCAAATGGCACCTTGTCAGTGTAGAGTCTGCACTTAACAAACCAGAATTCAAAAATGAGTGGAATCAAATAAGAGATTGTTCATATAGGGGTAGCACAGTGGTATGGGTCTTTATGCTGCTGCCTTATAGCTTAAGATATCTAGAATCCTGCCTCGGCCACTGTATGAGTGGGGCCTACATGGACTTTCTTTAGGTACTCCAGTTTTCCTTGCACTCTAAGAAAACATTATGTGAACTGCTAACTCCATATAAATTCATGCATTTATTTCTAGTAGGAATGACTACTGCCAAGTGGCATGCACTGGCTGTTCAAATTGCTGTTCATGCTTTCAGTAATTTCAAAATGCTGCTACAAGAATCATTACAAGAACTAGAAAGTACAACCACTTCACTCCTGCTCTGAAGTCTTTACTCAGGCTCCCAGTTAAGCTAAGGGCTGATTTCAAAATCTTCCTTTCAACATATAAAGCCTTATATGGTCAAGGCCCTGTATAACTATCTGAACTTATCTCTTTATATATAAAATCCCACGTCTGTATGTCTGTCTGTCTGTCTGTCTGTCTGTCCATCTACTTTTCATGAGAGAACTACTTAACAGATTTAGATCTGATTTTTTTCTGTAATTTGCTTGAACATTCCAGTTGATTTTGCGACTTCTGTCATTGCGCTATGCATCATAGTTCGCTTGCGGTACCGATTTATTTGTGCAAATCACGCGCCAGCCTCGGGGTGTACCTTACCTTTGCTTAGCTAGTGGAACGAGAGAACTACTTAACAGATTTAGATTGGGTTTTTTTCTATAATTTGCTTGAACATTCCAGTTGATTTTGCAACTTTTCTCATTGCACTAAGAATCATAGTTCACTTGCAGGAGCTATATATTCGCACTAATCCAAGACAGAGGCTGTGGAACGAGGGGAGGGGGGAGCGTGATGTCAAGAGTGGGGAGCCGGGCAGGGCCCTCCTCACTGTCCTGTTTCACAACTACACGGGCAGAGCTGTGGGGGGACGGCTAGTTACTTATAATGTAAACCAGAGCATGCATTAAGAACTAAGGGTGTCAGTCTGCTTAAGATTCCAAGAATTAATAAAATAAAAGTGGGTGATCAAATTTTTAGTTACTTGGTCCTGACGCTGTGGAATGATCTGCCTGCTTATATAAGAGATGACCTTCACTATGTTGTATAGAATACCCTGATTAGAGTCTTCTCAGATACTGGGACCACTGGAATCATCTGATGGAAAGATTCTGTCATCAAATTGGATGGCCCAGCACAGACTGTACTTTAGAATGCCCAGGAGAGGACTGGACTGTGACTCTGTTTGACATTGTCTTTGATTTTCTTACAATTGGCTGTGGACCACCTAAATGTTTATTTTCTCCAAGGTTACTGTACACTGGAATTTTTATTTTCCTCTTCTCTGTTGTCAACTAGTGACAGTTCAACAATTAATTAATGGACAGATATGATTGGCTTCCATGTAGGTTCTACTTTGTTTCTCTGTGTTTTAGCAAATCTGAGTCTTTATGTGTACTAATTCTGTATTTAGTGATTGGAAAATGTATACTTGCATTTTACCTGAGAACGGAACTTGGCCTCATAAAAAGAGTGCAGACATATGAGCAATGGACTTGCAACCTGTCCAGACATGGTACCTTTTTATTACCTTTGCTGCTCAAACAGGCTACAACTCCCAATGCATTTCAATAAATGTATCCATTGTGGGGAACAGCCCAGACACAGACAGGTAGACAGGCTGGTTTCACCACACACACGTTTATTATACATATTTACAGTTATTAAAATGCACAATCCCAGTGCCGCAGCACCAATCACCCCTTAAGTCCTTGGTCACACAACACAATGCCTTCAGTCTCTGGTCCGCCTCCACTCCTCTCCTCTGAGCTCCGTCCTACTTCCACCCGACTCTTGCCAATGACCGGAGGGAGGCGGCCCCTTTTATACACCCCAGATGAACTCCAGGTGCTTCCCGAGGAGCCTCCGATGACACACCCCTGTGTGGCGGAAGCTCTGGTTGTGTACCCGGAAGTCCTCCGGGATTCCCCAATCCTCTTCCCCCTAGCACTTCCGGGTGTGGCGGAAGTGCTGAGGTCCAGGGCTCCCAAGGCATCGGGGCACCCCCTGGCGGTGACCACGGGCCCCTACAGGGTTGGGCTTCCAAGCCCTGTACCTGTGTTCTGGAGGAGGCACAAGCCCTCCTCTGGTCCTCCTGGGCATGAACCCCAACCAGGTGCCATACCATCTATCCATTTTCTAACCTGCTTATCAAGTTTAGTGTCACAGTAGGCTGATGCCTGTCCCAGCAGCTTTGGGCACATAGAGAAGTTCAACTGTGGATGGGGTGTGGATGACTAAACTCTTAATAAATCTTGAAAGGATGATGATTCTAAAGCGGCAGAATAATAAACAGATACTTGAGCTTAGCTAGACAAATTTATTCAAACTAACTTGTGGAAGGTAAAGAGTAGCTGAATTCATTTGACAAGCTTTAACATATACAGAATGACTCACCACCACAGGTTTCTTTCTCTACCACGTGGATAGTTGAACCAGTGCTCATTTTTCACAATTGTAATTTCTGACTCAGGACACAAAAAGCTCTTTGGCAATCAACTGCTTGCTGTATGTATGGGACATTGGGAAAAGACAGCTGCTTCAGTACTTCAGTAAAAAAAATGGCATGACCTCCTAATGCATGTCAAATATGCAACTATCTTTAAAGAATGTGTACAGTTACTTTAAGACATAGAGCCAATGAGCTTATAAAAGAGAGCAGAAGAAGTCCAAGCAGAGAAGGTCTGTGTGGGATCAATATTTTACCCATGCAGGCATGCTGCCCTACCCTTAATCAAGAATGTTGTGCCTTTCTTTACTTTGAGTTTTGGCAGCTGTAAATTGTAACATGTTAAAGCAGTTCACTGGAACTACTTTGGTGGAAGAGCAGTGAAGTAGTAATACTAAAAAGGGAACTTTACAAGAACAACAGGCTGCCAACAATGTTGGCACTGAATCCTCATAAAATAACATTCCAGTAGCCAGCAAATCAAAATTGTGCTGAAACTCACTGAAACATTTTAGTTCAGAGATGCTGAGGTTTTTTATCTTTGGCAAACAGCACAAGAAGGAAAAAGCACAGAAGGCGGTCTGAAAGATGTGCTTATACTAATGGACTAATTTTCCAAACAACTAGTATACCAATAACAATTTAACTAGAGGTCAAAGTGCAGCTACACCAAAAAAAAGCAATGAGTGTGCTGCACAGCTTCATATCGCATTATTTCAGACAGCATATGATCAAAGGTCAAGCCGGATGCCAAATGAAAATTCACTAACAACAAACTAAGAGGGCTACCATTTTTCAAATTCCTGTATGACAGCGCAGACAATCACAAGCCTTGAGCTTTGTGAAAGACCATCCCAGGTTGTGCTGAGTGATGTATGAACTGAATCGACTACAAAGATAATTGAAAAATGTTCCACTCCGATATTAAAAATGTAGTTCAGTTGCGTCGTAAGCAGGTTCATTGCCCATCTTTATTGTTTCTGCACAAATGGTTTAATTTGGAAATTGCTTTACATCAGGCACTACTGCAGTGAATAGATTGTGCTTTGTTTAGAGAAATATTAAGGTTATATGTGAAAGTATGATCAGGCTGTCCCAATAGTCATTAAGTTTTTCTGAATAAACTAGATAATTTGCTAACCTAAGCCAAACACCATCATTTCACATTTTACTACTAATGATCCAGAGAACTCTAAACATTTTTGAATAAACCAAAATAATTTTTATTTTTAATTAACTACTATTCTATTCTGGGTTACCCAGCTCATCGTATGATAAGAATGTTTCTAGGTTAAGTGGAACTAATACTTCATGCACACCCTGTGACATTGTTGCATGGTAATGCGGTCATCCAGCCGGATCACACCTACCTTTATAGATTTTTCCAGCACAGGGACTCAGAGAGCCAGTGCAAATCCCAGCAGTAGCTCTGGACACAAACACTGCAATACACAACAGTTTGAGCAGACGGCTCCTAACTTAACAGCACATGTAATTTTTCTCATCCTTTCTCACCCATTGAACATTTTGTGCCCATTTTTACATAAATTCTCAAATCTATATAATCTAGATTAGTTAATGGCTATTGCATAAATATCAGATGTGTGGAAGGAACAAACCCTGGGTAATGTTGCCATTCCATGGCAGGTGTATTTTAAGAAATACTTATATAAACATTTTAAATCTTTTTGTATTTAGGTCATTTATTCATTTCTTGTTGTACGTATTACTAATTTACAGGATAAGGATACAAAACACTAGTTGGTTGGAGCACAGATGGATTAAGTGACTTGTTCAGGGTCACACATAAATCCCAAACAATTTGAATTTTAATGCATATGCATGTGCCTACAGCCCCACCCCGACTCCCTCCTGAATTTCGCTTATTTGAATATGCAAATCAATATAAAAAGCTCCTTTCATTCAGTGTTTAGTTAAAAGACAATGTAAAAAGCACATGTAAAAAAGAAGAATTTCAGCAAATGCGAAATGGAGGCAAGGAAAAACATACTATTTGTTGATTTAAGCAGTGGTATAAGCAATGAAAGGAAACTGAAGGAGTAATACAGCAAGGCAGAGACACTCAAACATTCTAGTTCAGAAAGACGCACAGTGCCCGAAATAAAAAAGAAGTGGTCGACATGAAAAGGCAAGTCTCAGCCCACCGTCTGTGCATTCTGTTTTAGACAATATTATAAAAGCTGACCCTCATGCCGAGGATGCCCTCACTCCAGGAGGTGATGGTACTGCTGTGCCCAGCACATCTTCAGGCACTGACTGCTCACACACTACTACCTCAGAAGCCACCCGGCGACAATCTGGCCATGTGCTGACGGGCGCTATTCTGGAGTCACAAAATGCAATAGTGGGTGCTGTAATAGATGTGGCCAATGAACTAAGAAATATAAGGGCTGTACTATGTGATATTGACCACAAATTAAATTAATTGGTTAAAAAAAACAAATGTTGCCTCTGATTACCTGTTTTTGCATTCTGCTAATTACATTCCAATTTGGCTGATCATTTGGTGGGTCAGGGTCAGGTTCTCCATTCCACATCTCTTCAGGTTCTGGCAAGCCACGATTCTGTGCCACATTATGCAGCATGCTACATGCTTACACAATGCAATACACTTTCTGTGGACTATACAGCAGCACATTAACAGAGTGGAAATACCTTCTATTTACACAAGCAAATTCATTCTCTGAAGGTGCCTTTATAGTGTAGCATCGGTGCTGAATGCCACAATGGATTGATTCTCTGCTGTTTAATGGCTTTTGTGTTTGCCAGTTCAACCACTGTATAAGGACATCTTGTATATCTGGATGACAAGCAGAAAACACCATCCCATACAGCTGTCATGGCGCGACTCAGTGATGATTGTGAAAATATCCAGTCTGTTAGCAAGTTCACATTAAGAAGCTCCTGTGGCTAAAAAAAATCTCAAAAGTGTGCATGGAAATGGGTATGGGCAACATTTTTGTGCGTACGCACAGTTCATACATGAGGCCCCAGGAGATCTCGGAGACAATTGTTACTGGAAGTAATTCTGTCATACCTGCCACAGGTCCTAAAATCTCCCTCTAACCACAAGGAAGGATAGCTTAGAACTGGAAAAACAGGTGTCAACAAAGGCTGACTTGACAGGGGGAAACAAGGAATGAAAAAGTAGAAACGGTAGACGGAGCAAGCAGTAACAGTCAGAAAGTGAGTCAACCGCTGTGCCAGGGATATGGAATAAATTATTATATAGTTAGCCCTAGAGAGAGAGAGACATACTGTAGGTTTATTGTCTTTTCCTCTGTCTTTGTTATTGTTTCTAGTACCTGCTCGCCTCTGTGTTTTGTTTTGCTACAATAAACTACTTTCTTTTATATAATTCAACCTCCTTAGGTTCTTTTGGACTCAGTGACAGCTCAAAAATATTGCCTCCAGGTCATACCTTTAGGTGAAGAAGCAGAGCATCAGAATGATTTTGTTTTCTTTATGGTTATTCCATACTTTGTGCTCTCCCCTTTGTGTATCGCTTCTTTCAGTATTGTTTTTAATAAAGGCACTATTTTTATTTACCATTTGACCCCTGGATGCAGAGGGATCATATGAGGGCACTTTGCTATTACATATTTTTTACAACATATTGTTTAGACTAACAAAAATGTGTGTCTAAAGTATTGTATAGATAAACTGGAAAGCAAGGTTCAAATTAGCAGTTATAAATTATTGCTCATGCATTTTCAATACATTTTAATTCTGTGTTGCCAGTTGTAATTCTCTGATTTGTTGACATCTCAAGCTATAGTTCTATAGTTCATAACTAATTCACACAAGAATTGTAACAATTATTTGAAACATCTTGTATTCCATGTTTATTTTGAAATGTAAGCTTGTTTGTTATGTAAAGTGCTTATTATGAACCTTTTGAAAGGCACAATTTATAAAATATCGATAACTGATCAATTGATAATTAATTCATTAATTGATACCACTAAACCAAGGAACTGGTTATTGAGTTTCCCCACACCAAAGAGCCTTTATATTTGGACGCTGTTTAGGGAGTGGATGTAGATATGGTCTACTTCTACAAATACTTAGGGGTCCACATTAATGACAGGTTGGACAGGTCTCAGAACACAGAGGAACTATTTAAGAAAGGGCAGAGTCCTTTCCTTTCCTTTGAAGACTGAATTCCTTTACTATGGAAAGTGATATCCTTCACATCTTCTATAACCAGTTCAATTTTCTACGCTGTGATGTGCTGGGCTGGTGACATCACTTCAAGAGAGGCCCACTGAATCAACAAGCTAATTAAAAGGGCAAACTCAGTTATAGGATGCACTCTGGACCCCCTGGAGGTCATAGCAAAGGAGAGAATTAAAACAAAACTGGGTTCCATTATGAAAAATGCTGCATATCCTCCCTCTGACACACTAACACTGAGTACTTTCAGCCAACATATTATTCGGAACAAATGTGTCAAGAAATGCTACTGGGGCTCCTTTATACCAACAGCAATATGCCTGTACAATTCCTCACTGTGATTGTGACTGCTAAGTTACAGGTTTTCTTTATTTTTAATTCTCTTCCTTTATAGTTATTCTGGCGTATTCAGAGCATAGAGTGGGTGTATAAAGATTTATTTATCTATTTATGTATTTGTTTAAACAGCTTTTGTTGATTTATCAGAAGCTAAGAAACAAGACAAAGTGTAAACAAATGAGCCCTGTCATTGGACCTCCATGTAGAGACGATACTAACCAGTGTCACTGAAAGGACATGACTGCTCTTGGACAGAATGTGTTGGCAAAATAGTTAAATAAAATTATATGAGGACAAGATTTTAACATATTTTTTCTAAGTCGCATAAGTTTTCCTCTCTAGTCCTCAACTTGTTTAACAGCCATCCTAGTTATATATTTATATGAACAAGTCTTTCTGAGGAAAGTTTCTGTCTTGTTCCATTGGTGCTATGCAACATACTGTAACAGCAATCCATGTAGGATGACTGTCCAGAGCAAATGAAGAATAACCTCAGACTCTGCAGAAGGCTTCCACCCTCTGTTACACATTGATAACGCAGGGCTGGCATTGAGCCATCAGTGTGTGTATTTGGTGGCATGCAGTACATCATGTGTTCCAAAAAAACCCAGGTGGATTTTTCTTTTCCGCTCAGGTGATCCTCAGTCAGCCTGCGTGTTTGCAAGAACTAAGATTTTCTTTAGAGACCAACTTGGTAGCACTATAGCTCCTGGTCAATAAAAGCAACAGCCAGAGCAGAGTCTAACATCACCTTATTATTTTAAAGCCAGCTGCTGTCTGGTGGTCCACTTTACATTCAGAGTGTAATTTAATATCTCTCCTGTGTTTTCTCAATTCAGTACTAGCATACACAAAACAAGGGGTAGACTAAAAGTGACATTATTCACTTCATACTCCACCCTCCAGACTATGTAGACTAATTTTTTTTTCTTTTTTTATTATTATATTTAAAGAAATGTATAAGAGCTAAAGGCTTAGCTGTCAGAGGCCAACACATTTGAAGTCTTTCACTTGGAAAAGTTTGCAAGCAGAAGCAGCTGGTAACTGAAGGCTCTCTTGGATCTAAAGCATGTTTTATAACGCAGTACCCCTGTTCCCTACCAAAAACCACCTCAATCAGACTCCTTGAATTTCCAACAAACCACATGAAGACTTCTAGTTAAATTCACCATGCACCACAACACAGCCCACTAAGCTCTATGAACGTTTGATCATTTTAAGAGATGATTTGCATACAGAAGGGTTTCTGTAATTTTGTATCATAGTAACAGATATCTTAGTCCAGTGAGAACAAATTACACATTATCAGTCTCTGCTGACTCTTTCCAAGATACCTGCAGAGAAAAGCCAAGCAAAATGACACCTTTTATTGGCTAACTAAAAAGATTACAATATGCAAGCTTTCGAGGCAACTCAGGCCCCTTCTTCAGGCAAGATGTGTCATGCTACTCATTCAAGTTATTTGTATACAATTACAGGTTGCACCCTATATAGAACAACATCACGTCTAGGAGCTATGCTGAGAAATACGGTTCAGAGAGGACATTTACATTAAATATCCCAGTATATACTTAGTATTCTAGAGGGAGGGTCACATTTTCTGCATAAGAACGTGGGGACATAAAAATTTTTCTGTACATGGACTTCTCGCTCAAAGCTTAGCCTCATTTCATCTATGGCCCATTTAATAAGTTATAAGCAGAAGTCCCTGCAGGCACACTTTATCTGGATGCAACTGATAAACCATATTTCTGCTTTTAAGGTATATCAGTGGACACATTGCAATCTATTCCAGTGTCAAATTATGCAGTAATGGTATATAATTTATTAATATCACCAATTTCTAATTGACAGGCTTAAAATAATGGCTCTGATGAAAGTGTTTTTATAAAAGCTAAATGTTTTAAGTTTCAGTTTCATATTATTTATTAATGATATATTATTGCTACAAGTCCACTTAGGATGACATGGTTTCAGATAATGACTGGTTATATTATTTATTAATATAGGAGATCACAAAATGGTCGGCAGACAATGTACAGAGGCACATGTACTAATGGCAGTGTTTCAAACTATACAGTTATACTAATACATGTAAGCCACATTCTTTACTCTGTGTCTTATTTATTATTACTGATCTCAATTGTTGTTTGCAAAAGAAGTAGGATCTCTTTCAAGTGATTTTAAAGGCAAATTTAGTCCATTAGATGTGTGCAAGAAATCAAATGGAGTACAGCATGAGCAATAATAACCAGAAGTCATAATAAGGTGGAGATGGTGTTGGTCAACAGCAAGTCTTTAATTGCTCCTTCCAGTAGGCAACCAGCAGAGCCCAGTTATGCTAATCTCCTTCTGATTTAAAATCCAACATTTATATCAGCCGGCGGCAGCTGGTTTTAGCCAGAGCTGGGAGTGCCAATTTTCAATATGCAACCTCCCTTTACAGACCCTCACATATCCTGGGCCAAGACAAATAAGCCCTTCAAAAGATGGACACAGACTGGTGTTAAAATGCAGAGAATTCTTTGTTTTTACACCCAATGCTAATTGGATTGAGTGTCTTGAAAACTGGAGGCTGGCCTTGAAACAGCTTGTGTAGTGCCAGGAGGATATGGTAGAGGAAGAGCTGCCATTCAATTGGAGGATACACACCGATATTCAAAAATTAAATTGTTTAAAGATTCTAAATGTTGTCAGGGCATGCATTTTGAGTGTGTGAACAACACATGTAAATTTATGCAAAAAATGGCAAAAAAAAACCTTCAAATGTCACACAGAAGACTGGTCAGAACTGAACTGAATTAGGATCAAAGTGCTTAGAAGTATCAACACCACTTGGATGGATCCGACATAATGGAGTAGGTTTCAATATCTTAAATGGAATTTTCAACATGTGGCACACTGTGGCATTCACCAGAGCTTGTGTCAATACCTGAACCCTTTTTATACAGTATAAATAGTTTAGATTTTTAATCGTTTCATTTTTTCCTTCACCATACTACGTTAAATACAGTTTTCATTGCAATTTTTTTAATATACTGCTAATCACGGAGTACAGGCTTGGAGCATGTACATGATTTTATGACTATAATGCATTAACAGTAAATTGTTAAACCATACAGCAACCACATACACAAACACAGAAACAATGCAAGTTTTGTAAAATATGCTAAAAATGTTGTTAATTTACTGTGCTATTTATTGAATTAGTTGAATTGCTGATTGAATTAAATTCATTTTAATAATAATTACTAATTTAGTTAACTGCCATTAGTTAAATGCTTAAAAAAGTTTAAAAGGCTAACACTTCATTTTTTGTGAGCGCATGTCTACCAAATATTCTTTGCCCATCCTCTTTTGTGTGTACAGGAGGTGGGGCAAAGCAACACTGACCTGTTATTGGTTGTCAAGTCAGGTTATATGGGGCAATGACTAGAGAGCAAGCAATCAGGAAACCATTTACCAACAAGTATTCACCCCCACACTGGAAGCTGCACATTGATGTGGTATTATGTCCTTCATTTTGATATTTAAAAAGCAAAATTTTGAACTCCTGAAATACTGTATTAAAAAAAGAGTGTTTACTCTGAAAAGGAAGAAGCAGGATGTGTTCATAAAGTATGAGGTATGTACTACAAGATTAGCAGACACTTTGAAAGGGTTTAAAGTGAAAGCAGGAAAGATTACACATATTGAAATATTTTTTTTTTCTTTTCTTACCAAAAACAGATATAAAAATGGTTTCACATATCAATACTGGCATTTCCAGGAGTCATAATGAGCTCATATGTCAAAACAGGTGAACTCTCCTTTTAAGTGAATGTTTTATAAGGCCCCAAGGACCTCTTTTATTCTTGTCAAGAGAAGTGTTAGAATTTTTTTCCTTCCAAACAACATCAGGTCCAAATGAACTTAAAACAGCCCCAGGTTAAGAAAACAAGCAGCATGTCAGATATCAATTAATACAAATGGGCCACGGTGATATTCCTACCATGTGGCCACAAACTACCTTCTTAGACTGGTGTAATGACCCTAAACTCCAAAGTGTGAATTTGGACAAACTGACTTTTGGAACAATGTAGGCCTATAAAACTAACTGGCAAAGCGGTTCCATAGCAAAGGGCACATGGCTGACAGCTTCACATGCACTTCTGTCTGGAATGAGATGGCTATTTAAAGCTGCTTATTTTGGCTTAATAATTTCCCTTTTCTTTCAATACCAATAAAAATGAATTGAAAAGAATTCCTTTTCTAAACTTTTTCAGCACATTTTTGTCAAATTAAATGAGGCTGATTTGTAGGCTTAAGGGATCCTGATGCTAAAAATTACAAGCAATAAAATAAACTTAAAAAAACAAAATTGGAAGTAGATATATTTCTTACAGGGTTCTAAACTTATACTCTTAGCCCAGTATTGCCCCTTGTGATAATTAAAATAAAACATACATAGAAGGTTAATCTGGGCTTAATTGCAAGTTGGTACTCTCAACAGTTCTCCATTTTTTGAACCTGTAAGGTGGAACAGGATAGACATTACTAGTCCTGGTCCAGAGGTCCACAGTCCAGGGTTCAAATCCCAGCCCAAGCACATTCTGTGAGGAGTTCCCATGATGTCTTGAGTGGGTCTCCCTATCAAAGGTACTGTACAACAGATCCTGTCTTGCTTTATTTCTCTATTCTAATCCCAGCTCCAGTTGTCTAAAAGAGCCACATTAAATTACTTCACACTCTTGATTAACTAGGACAAACAGGTCTCACTGAACATTGCTGCGGAGAATCAATCACAGAGAGAGAAAAACACCAGAGAGAGGAAGTGAAAGAAAGAGAGAGAGCCTAATAGCAAACTAATCAAAGCAGTGATATTGCAATGTGGGGGGGGGGGGGGTGGGGGTGACAGAAGCGTGCCTATGATTAGTAAGCATAAAATGACTATTGGCAGGTTTGGAACATGTTCATTATTACAGAGGAAGCTCATTAATTTCAACATTCAGACAGAGACTCGGTTCCACCTGCTTTATCTCCATAATTAGTATATCAGTACTAATAATTAGCAGCTCTGCCCCTTTTCTGACTAATACTGTAGTGGTGGTGGGGTGGGGGGGTTCTTCAACTAAGTTGATTTCTTTCAGCAAATTTTAATAAAGAGAAATTCCAGTGTTGTTCAGACGGCTAAATGACTGTTAGAAAAATGTAACCGAACAACACAGACTCAGACTTTAAGAACAGAACAGTATATGCCACTACACAAAGTTGTGGACAGCAGTTATACTTTCACTTCAAAAAAACAACTAAACTTTACATCTCTTCACTAACCAACGTATAATTAAATAGACCAAGCTGAATGGCAGCTCTGTAATGGACTAGTGCCCCATCCATATTTCTTCCTGACCAACGCTCATTGCTGCTGGGATAGCCTCTGACTCCTAATGACCTTAAAACTGGATTAGCAAAATTCAGCTGTTTGATGATGGAATGGCAATTTTTCTCATTTTTGTTTTTCATTTATGAGATAGCCATCTGCTGAATCCAATTTACACAAAAATGCCTTCATTGAATTTCTGTTAATATTTTTACCCACTGTGCAAGTTATAATAATTTCATTTAATTAGTTATGTGCTTAAATATTTGATATAATTTAAGGGATGCAATGATAGCTAACACTGCCACCTCACAGATCCAACATCTTGAGTTCAGTTTCCATGCCTGGTTGTTATCTTTGTTGTGTTTGCATGTTTTCCTCATGTCTGTGTGGGTTTATTTACCACCACCCTAAAGATATCCATGTTTAGTCAATCAGTGATTGGCCTTGTGTTGAGTGTAGGGGTGTTTAAGTAGCCCATGTTATGGGCTGGCACACTGCCCATGGCTGTTTTCTTGCCTCCTAGGACAGATTCCAGGCCCTCATAATACTGAATTAGACTATGCTGGTTTAATGAATGCTATGTTATGATTTACTTTAAATAGAGAGCAGCCAAGTGGCGGAGAAAGCCACAGAAAGGACACCAGTTAATTTCCCTAGTGGTGTGGCTTCAGTATGGAATTTACATGGCCCTCACCAAGAATCCAATGACCTTACAAAATGGAAGACAAGGTGACTGGCATCCCAGTCAAGGTTAAGTTGCTGTCTTCCACCCATTGATACTTGGATAGAAACTGCCTCCTCATGACCCACACTAATAGAAGTTATTGAAATGATTAATATAAACAGAAAAATCCTACCTCAGATTAAAGATAAGTAATTTAATAAATTATTTCTAAAGTCTAAAGTGAATATAAATTGATTTTAAAAAATGAAGAAACACATTATACAGTACCTTATTTTTAAGGCATTAACTAGTAGCCCTCAAGCATATCTCCGAAGGGGGTGAGGGTGGAGCTTGGACTGCCTCAGGGAGATGTCTAACAAGACTGAACATACAACTCAGGAAATGCGCCTGTCATAAATAACCAGTTTTAATGAAGCCTTAAATTACAGATTTAGGCAATATGATTAATAACTCTCTAATGACAGACAGCAAGCTCATTAGCATCCACTTGTATTCCAGTCACTTTTCTCATAAAGGCAATGCCAGCCTACTGTACCAAGCACTATTAAGAGCTGTGTTCTTAAAAGTTTTCATTTGTTCCTTAAAAGTTGCAGTATGTCACAAAAACACACATATCCTACACAATGTGGACACTTTGACAGCTCCAGGAGCCTCTGTCCTGACAGCAACATTAAGAGCAGCTTCAGTGTCTGGTACAGTTGATACCACTGGGGATTTGATTGAAAAAGTTTTTATACAATCATAAGCGTAGGACTAAAATGGGGGTGGTGGGGGTGGCTCATATGACAAGCTATTCTCTTATTCTGCTTGTGGTCTACTACAAATGTCACCTAGAAACACCAGCATCAGATTACTTGCAAGCAAAACCATATGTGAAGCTGCCTATTAAATGTTAGAACTGCCAAGCACATGAGACTAATGGCTCCTGTCCTGGGACTCATTTTGAACACCTGGATTAGATTTCCATATAGGTTTCTTTGTTTGAAAACCCAAAAGACCAAGTTCCCTTAGCCTGTTAGAGTACGACTTGCTCTTTAGTTCATGGATGCACCTGGGGTACTTTTGTGATTTTTTAATTGTGGTGACTAAAACTGCACACAAAATTTATAATGAATGCTCATTAGTGAACTGAAGACTTTGAGCAGAGCATCACTTGGTTTATATTCTACAATTGTCATGATACAGCATACTGTTCTTACTTTTTAGCTTCATGTAAAGTATGCATTGATAAGACAATATTCTGCTAATATGGACATTCCATTGATTTTCAGAATTTGGGCCTGGTACCATAATTGGCTTTTGTATAATTTGCTATAGATAAGAAATATGCAATGTCATATGTGTGAGTAAATCGCAAGCCTTGCCAGGACAGATTTACAGAGGAAAATGGTGAGATTGCACAACAACTTGCCTGGTTGTCCTTTTTCTCTCGAGTTAAGAGGACTAAAACCTGGGAGAGGAACAGTGAGTCTGCCCAGATCTGCCTACATCTTCAGCCCTTCCAGTCTCCAGGTCATACAGCCCTTGATGATTGACTGCAATGGCACCAACTGAGACCAGCTCATGTCATATACACACCCGTGTAGCCAACACATGATTTTATTATTTTTTCTAAAAACACTTTTCCATACATCAATAGATGGAGGTGTCCTAGCTGGATCCCCCAATAACAGTCACACATTTCTTTTGTCTTTTTAAATAATTGTAAATAACTGTATTAATTATTACTTGTCATTCACTTTTCTGTTTACTCAAAAGTGATCGGACCAAAACTATAAAAAAGCTCAAAAACAATAAAAGTCTACGGCAGGAGTTTTTAGAACACTCAAACTTCCACTACCAGGTTTTTAAAAAATAAAGGAACAGGTAGAAAAGTGGCCAAATTAATTTGAAGTTTTTACCTACAGTATATTTGTTCATAGCCCAAATTCTTTGAAAATGTTTTGGCTGCCATCTCAATATAATGTAACATCATCTACTTTGGTGTCTTGTGCAAATCTCCCTTGTTTAGAAATGTAGAAAATCTAAAAAAAGGTGTCATATAATAATAGATTGCAATGAAATGTGTGGCTATTTTCTCCTTCAAGAAGGCACAGTGGTTAAAAGTCTTCTACTAGTGACATGAAGGCTTTGGTCCTGCAATTTTTTAAGTGTCCTTTGTTATTAAACAATGCATGACTTTTACTGCTGAAAGTCCGAAGAAGGACCAATAGCCAGCCATCTTTTGGGAGTTGCGTCACAGAGCATGTATGGGCATGAGGGAGTAAAGCTTGGAGTTGGCATTAGGCTGCTAGTCACTCAAGAATGTTTTTTTTTTTTTTGCACTGATAAATTAATCACTTTTTCTGCAAAAGAAACTTAGTAGTATTAACAACCTCCCACAACTTTAGCTACAAGAGCAGATGGCCAAAGGAAGCCTATCGTAAAGATACAAATAAATGCTCAAATGAAGACCTAAATCAGAGCAGTAGATTCAGTTTTGCAAACATACTACCACATTTCACTGATGATATGGGAACTACACCCTTGGACAAAGCTTTGAATGTAAATTTCAGATGTAATTTACATCCTCAGTTATGGTCATGAGTTTTGAGCATGAAAGCAAGTATTAGCAAGGTTTCTCTCCACAACAGGGTCAGAAGTGCAAAATTTTAGAGAATCTCAAAATATAAAGTAAGTTGTAACACATTAGTTTAGGTACTGCAAAAATGAATCTATTACTCATTTACTCTTATGAAACATGACCTTAACAAAGGCTTCTTTTGGACTTCATAGACATTTATAAAGCATCAGTAGGTTGGTTATTCATCTCTGTGCAGTGTGTCATACTGACATGATGGTAAAATGACTAGACTAATATGAAGGAGTCACAGGTTGTATACTAAAATGTAATATTAAGAAAAACATCTCAGTTAAGCCATCTCAGACCACTCCAGAGTAAAGTTTTGTTAGTCAGTCCCATTACAGAAATGAAGAAACACTTTACTGATGCTTTGTAAGTGTTATGAAGACCCAAAGAAGTATGTTAAGGTCTTGTTACATAATAGTAAATGAGTAACAGCTACATTTTTTCACTACCTAAACTGAAACATTTTCCAGTAAATGCTGTTTCTCTGGATTAAATGGAATTTGCTCAAGCTGACTTGGGTGATCCCCGGAATTCTCCAGAACTACCAACAAGTTGCTGCTAGAGCACCTTGGTTAGTTTAAAATTGGTGCTGCATTGTAGGTCTGAAGGATAGCCAGCAAATAGTTTAACCAAATGAGCTAAAGATCAGTCCTTAGGCACAAACAGCTTCCATCGTTTTACTCACAGAAGAGAACATACCTTGACATGCTTCCCTTGATGTGCCATTGTTCGCAATGTCAGGCATTGCCTATACCAGACAATGCATCTTTATAGTATAATCTACAATAATTTCATCCTGAACAAATTACATACATTTTTTTATCATAATACAGAAATTTAATTGTCATCCTAAATATGTTTTAATGATCATTGTTAAATTACTTTTCAGTGATTAGCTTAGTCTAAGCAACCAGTGTATGATGACTGTACAACTAAAGTGACCATAAATTTATTTGAGAATACACACATTTACATACCTATATGCATTTAAAGTACTAATAATAAATTTCATTATTCTATGCAGATCTTTTCTTTAGTAGAGAACTGCTCTCTTTAGTAAAAAAAAAAAAAAAAAAAACAAATCTAAAATGTGCTTGTTAAATATTCTAAGAATATTGTTAAGCTCAGAACACTGCTTTCAATTAAAATAACACATAAAAATAAAACACTAATGGATAGAATTACTCTTTAGTAGTTTAGTCTAAAAGAAAGCAATGTCTCCGGATAGTAAGGAAGAGTAAACACTGACTTTGACTCGTGTTTTTCTAGCCTGCACATGCCATTTTTGTTACATGTCAAGACTGCCTGTCAGCTGCGAAAACCCTGGACTTTGGGTTATGTGGACTGGAATTTGATTCTTAAAAGAGGAATAAACTGTTATTGTTATTATATACAGCAAAGAATGAAGAATTCATGAGAAATGCTTTTTTTCCATCTGTCAGTAATGAATATGAAGAATAAGACTGGGAATTTATGAATGTACAGATAAAAGTGTGTATTCAGAAAAATTACAAAGTAATTACTTTAAACCTTTAAATATTATACCTTTTTGTAATTAGCTCTAGGTGCTTTACAAAAAAAAACAATGTTTCCAAAATTCAAATAAAATCAAAAAGCAAATCAAAAAATAATCTGACTTGATTGACTATATCACATGCAATCAACACAATAAGGAAACACCAACATAAACTCTCTTATGGTGCTGGGTTACAATGAAAGAGCACAACACCTGTTTTGCACTTTTGCATAGATTTTACAAGTATCTCAAACTGTTTTGAAGAAATGGTATTCTGATGATGTTACTGGACAAAATCTCAAGCACCATTCTCCAAGATTTGTTCAGTTCATTTGATACAGTATATGGTGACTCGGATAGTTGTACTACTGTATATGACATTCATTGACCACGTGAGCTCTGGGAATAGGGACATTATCATCCTGGATGATTTCTCTATCAACAGGTGAGAAATGCTTCACCATGGGATGAATGTGAACACGTAGATCAACTGTTTTGTACTTTTAGTTTTCAATCTAAAGAAATCAGTAGATGTAAACAATATCTGGAAAATAAAATGTATTACAAACATAACCCATAAATGTGGAACCAGCAGAATGTAAACCAGAGGCATCTTTTGCTGTACAGTAATCCCTTGCTATATCGCGCTTCGACTTTCACGGCTTCACTCTATCACGGATTTTATATGTAAGCATATTTAAATATATATCACGGATTTTTTGCTGGTTCACGGATTTCTGCGGACAATGGGTCTTTTAATTTCTGGTACATGCTTCCTCAGTTGGTTTGCCCAGTTGATTTCATACAAGGGACGCTATTGGCAGATGGCTGAGAAGCTACCCAACCAGAGCGCGTATTACGTATTAAATAAAACTCCTCAAATATATTGTGAGCACGGGGGCTCTTCGCACCCCTAGAGGATACGGCCGCTCCTCAAAAAACGCTGAAAGATTACCTTCACATTGCTCTCTTCTTTGCTGGGCTTACATATGGCTGCTTTATCAAGCGATATGCTTCCTGCACGATGCTTCGCATGCTTAAAAGATCAAACAGCATGTATTGATTTTTGCTTTTCTTTCTCTCTCTCTTGCTCTGACATTCTCTGCTCCTGACGGAGGGGGTGTGAGCAGGGGGGCTGTTCGCACACCTAGACGATACGGACGCTCGTCTAAAAACGCTGAAAGATTACCTTCATGCTGCTCCCTTCTGTGCAGCTGCTTCGTGAAGCGACATGCTGCACCGTGCTTCGCATACTTAAAAGCTCGAAGGGCACATATTGATTTTTGATTGTTTGTTTTTCTGTCTCTCTCTCTCTCTCTCTCTGACATTCTCTGCTCCTGATGGAGGGATGTGAGCTGCTGCCTTCCTTGCAACTGCTTTGTGCAGCGGTGCTTCGCATACTTAAAAGCCAAACAGCCCTATTGATTTATTTGCTTTTCTCTCTCTCTGACATTCTCTGCTCCTGACGCGCACTCCTTTGAAGAGGAAGATATGTTTGCATTCTTTTAATTGTGAGACGGAACTGTCATCTCTATCTTGTCATGGAGCACAGTTTAAACTTTTGAAAAAGAGACAAATGTTTGTTTGCAGTGTTTGAATAAAGTTCCTGACTCTCTACAACCTCCTGTGTTTCTGTGCAAATCTGTGACCCAAGCATGACAATATAAAAATAACCATATAAACATATGGTTTCTACTTCGCGGATTTTCACCTTTCGCGGGGGTTTCTGGAACGCAACCCCTGCGATAAAGGAGGGATTACTGTACACCTTACATGTACAAGTCCACTTCTGTTCCACATGCTTGAATTCTTTGCACCAGATTACACCAAAATGTAGACTTTTACGTGTAATAAGCAATTTATTCAGTCCGACCCAAACACCATGTCTCTGTCCCTCTATAAAGCTGCTTGGCAGAGTGTTTGTGAGTCACCTTTCTGATCCTGCCTTATATTGGCATTACCAGTCAAACTAACCCATAATTCCTTGATATTTTCTTTGAATCTTAGATGAATAAATCAACATTATTTTTAAGGAGTTTTCATCAACAGTCCCCTCTGACCTTCATTGTGACCTTCAGTGACATCATCTTGGCAAGTGTTCATTATCAAATATCTGCAAGTTAAGCAGACTTTATTACTGAAACACTGGCAGAGGATGACCCAACAATTACCTCTTTCTCGAAGTCATCAATAGACAAATGGTTCTGCCCAGCTTTTAATACACAACCTTAACCAAGATTGGTGGTAATTGCTTATTTATGACAATAACCACATCTGCATAGAAGCACCTGCTTTCAGTGTAATTTGTATTCCTAATTTTCAATATTTGTCAATTATACTGAATTGTATAAATATACTATGCTATACAGTACTGTAGTTCTTTGATTCATAGGGAAAATTTCTGCTCCTACCCATAATTGATTTTTAATCTGTTCTAAAATGTTAGGATGCAGAAGAATGTTGTAGTAAGCAAAACAGAAATGTAAGAGTGTATATTTTAGATTTACTCAAAATTCTAGTGTTCTGCAGCAAATTATTCTAACTAGGTTATCCTCAAATAAAATACACAGCCACATAACAAATAAAAGCTGCACAGACAAGGCAGTGTGCTGCAAAACTGTGAAATTTAAAACTCTGTATTTTCTCCGAAATAATAACCTATTGCTATGTAATTATCTATATGACTACAGTTTTATTATTTACAATGCACTTGATGTATAAATAGACCAACACAGCACAGGGAGTAAATGTGCATTTCTGTTGTTATTCCATAGAAGGCTAGCTTATTTTTTAATCTATGTTGCTCAATAAATAACTGTAAACTGACTGACGGTATACTTAATATGGGCTTTTACTGTTAGATAGAATCAATTATTTTCCACTTACAAAAAAAATTAAAAATTAAAAAGTTTGAATAGCAGCTAAAATTAAATTAGGAATAAATTTCAATAACAAAAAGTGATATTTGATTCTGTTAACTGGGTAATTATTTCACATTTGGTTCAAATCACCACTAACCCACAATATAGTATGGGATAAGTTTTTTCTAGAGAGATAAGGTTCAATGCTATATAACAAGCAATTATTACCGCAGCGAGTTAAAGTCATGTTCCTGTTCTGGAAGCAAGCAGGATGTTATTTCCATGTTTAATTATCAAATATATGAAAAAAATATATAAAGAATTAAGTGTCCCTAATAAAAAAACCTAGAGACTATTCTTTGTGTGGCCCTCTGTTTCTAAACCTGAAAATCATCTTTATTATATAAAACAAATTATCCAGGGTATAGATATACACTGTCACAATTCATAATTTTGAAATATGCATTACAACAGCTCCAATATGTCATTCTGAATAAATCTTAAAGAAACATACCAAATATAAACAGCTCTAAGTGTGATTGGTAAGGCCTCCTTCATTAAGCAACAGGAACCTTTAGTGGATCAAGACTACTGTAATATTTACATAATAATAATAAACAACATATTCATGGTAAATTCAGACTTTAACCTGGTAAGTTTTTCTAACGGCTAATTAAATGGATTCCACTAAACTAATGTGATGATTTCTTGAAACATACCTGGAACTTCACTAAAAATGTCTTCTCTTAATGGACTAATTCATATCACATTTTTGTCTATACATTCACTACCTTTTTTTTGGATTACATTTTTATTGAAATACAAGAGCCAATATTTTAAAGGTATCCATTCATTACTTGATTATAATACTATTTGGATTTCTACTATATTTGTGTTTTAGTTTTTTTTTTCCCTTGCCTAGTATTGACTATTCCGTTTGCTTTATTTATCTTGTCTTGATGATTGCCAAAGTCACTTACCCCCACTTGTTTTTTGTCTCTATGTGTCAGATCTGATTGGCAATTACAGTCCCTCAGGTGCTACAGTCAGTTACTTGGAGTCTTCTTAAAGAATCCTGCTGGCTCTGCCTCAGTGCTGTGGCATTAGTTGGGCTGCAATATTGTTCTCTGGCTACTCGGTGTGCCTCCTTTTTAGTTACTTCTAGTTTTGGAGATTTGCAGGTATTTACCTTTACCATAATTTAAGGATTTTTTAAAATAAATTACTGGTTTCTTGACCATTTAGTTTTAATTTTGATTAATTTGATTAACATTTTTAATTTTCCTGATTCTACTCATTTTAATTTTTCTTTCATTTGAGGTTTTCTGTTGAGGGTTGATTTTTTTTTTTTGGTTTTCAATTTAATACTTCCTTCTTCATTTATTTCATTGATTAATGACTAAATTTTTGATTTAGTTTTTTTTGGAAGTATTTCAGGGAAAGACCCATTTGACAGTTTCTAGCCTCTGTTTTTTATATTATGAAAGATTCATAACAAAATTCACTATATAATTCCTGGAAAGCCATTAAACATACTAAGTTCAACAAAAGATGAAGTCAGCAACAGGCTGTTTTCAACACAATACAATACATTTCCTCCCAACATTAAATCGTCATTGACTTTTTAGACATTTTATGGCTTTCCTTGTCAATTCACAGTACAAAGGATAAGTAAAAGCAACTTCAGTATCACGTTAAGCAGGCACAAATGCATAGGCTCTAGGCCCTCACAACCCTCAGCTAAATTAAGCAGATTTCAGAATGCTTTGTTATATTGTGCTTTATTTGTCAAACAGTTGTTATGTTTTCCAAAAGAAAAAATAGCTAAATAGAAATAATGGAAAAAACCATGAGGAGAAATATCATAAAACCAGAACAAAATCAATACCATAAATCTGTCCTATCTTTCATCTAAACCAAACTGTTAAACCAAAACTCAAAGTCAAAGCCAGAAAAATGATCTGAAACACTGATAATGAATAGTAACAAGCATACACACAGATGTCTTTCAATTTATCTGCAAACACAGATGACCTGGAATTGCACATTGCCAACTCCTCATCCCGTCACGGTGATAACGTCAACACTGTGCACCTCAGATTGTTGTTGCATAGCAACATTATAAAAATTAATGCTCAAAATGGCTCCACTCAGGAAAGCAAAGATAGTGCCAGAACAAGACACAAACAATATGAAACCATTAGAAAATAATGTTTAATCCAAAAACTGGTTGCCAGAATTAAGCTCTTCCAACTCAAAAACATCTATCAAGATATATAATATAAAAAAGAGAGTTCCAAGAGATAATTAATTTAAGACGAACATACAGTAAATCATAACAATAGTATATAAAATGGAAACAATAGTTATTCTTTAATATGTATATATAGTATTCACATTGGTGAAAAACTACATTTTTTTAATTAATAGACAAAGTACTGGGAAAAAAGCAATAACAAACTTAACCACAATTTGCTATGTATGACTAATATGCATACCTAATCCAACCATTCAATTTCTGAATCTATCCTTTACATTCTAACTTGCAGGAAACTAAACTTATGTTACTGTATCAATATTGGACTGAAGGTGTGACCATAGAAGCAGAGACAATCAAAGGGCTCCAATGAAGACTCACCAGTTGATCGAACGTGCACATCTTTGATAGAAAGCTGGAGCACCTTGAGAAAACCCACAAAAAAAGCTGCCAGAATTCACAAGTTCCTTGACCCATGAACTAAAACTGTGTCAGTGGAGCCATGCAATGGCATCACTAACCACTGTGCTACACTAATTATACAGTACATAGTTCATTCATTTATTTCCTGATTAAATGTAAGGGTTATGTAGATTCAGAGTCTGTCCCAGCAGTTCTGGTAGCAAAGCAGAAATCAGCCATGGGCAAGACACCAGTTTGTTGCTTGGTAAAGTCACGCACACACTCAAACCTACTCATGCCAGGCCAGTTTAGAATGTGAATTAAATGCACAGAAAAGGTTCCGTAAATAGCAATGCATTAAAAAAAACAAAGCATTAAACACCAAGTCAAAGATATATGAATTAACCTATGTGGTATTTTTAACAGTATACATATATGTCTCTGTTTCAGAGTATTTTTCTACATTGCAGTATATAAGAAGCACTTACTCTTCGAATGGCCAACACTGCTGGGTTCATCTTTACTATTTTCATGCTAAATAAGACCTAAACAACTTTGGAAAAGTACACAACTGCCAAACAACAGCCACAATAGGCTCCAAAGATAAAGCATACTGGATCTATTAACTCACACAATACACAGTAGTAAACTGAGTAGCCAAAACCTGTACCTGACAGGCAGTTTCTGACAAAACAACAGCTATTAAGTTACATAGTGTATTTTGCATGACTGCATAATATATCTTTTCTGGCAAGCTAAAAAAACTCAAAAGTAAAAATAATTAAACAGAAACGGCTGTGTGTGGCATTTCTAATGTAAATATTCAGTCCATTGTACATAAGCTTACATGGGCTTATATTCAAATTTCTATCACTAGCAAGATATCTTTCCTAAGAACATATATGCATATAATAAGTCTTATTTAATGGCCATATTGCATAAAAACATTTTCACGTGGCCTTCTCAACAAGACTTTGAAAATCTAAATGGAAACTTAAATACCATTATTGTTCTTGATAAGTGACACCTTGTTAAACCATTAATTTTATGAACAAACTTCAACAGTATGGCTTCAGGGGCACATAGCATTAGCAGCATTAAGCTGATGTTACATTGTGCAACTTTTTGTTGTTGGGTATGTCAGATTGCTGACCACTATCGCTGACCTCATCATGGTACCATTTCAAATTACACAACTGAAAATCGCAGCTCATATCACACTTACTGACCAAACAACGATCTTCCAGCGCAGTTGTGCTTGCCCCTTTTTCTGACAGCCAATAGCATGCTGCCTGACAGTGCTGGCGCTGTGCAAATTTTGAACAGCTGCTACAAGTTCAATACCAAATCTCTTCCCATTATTTACTTTTTATATTCTGTTATGGAATATAAAACGCAAGACATTAGACAGATCAGCTTCTCTTCTGTTTGTGAGGTCCACAGCCCCCATGCTGTCTGATGGAGCCAGTGCTGTACAAAGGGTTAATTGCTGAGGTGAGGTCAGCCACAGTCTCAGCCTTTTTCTTTTTTCCATTCTGTTTAAGTACGTAAAACACGAGACATCAGAGACTATTTTTTCTTCTATCTGTAATGTTCAAAGTACGTGTTCCTTATTCCTTGTCGCTACATTCTTTGTATTCTTTGCATTATACTTCTGGATGTACATTCGGTGGTTGTCAGCTCTGCACACACAGCCTGCCCCTCCAACTAAAGATAAAATCAAGCTTGTTTGATTCTTTGTAGTGAGTCACAGACTTGTTGATTAATTAAGCGAACGGCTTCACAGGAGCTCATCTCCTGAATTGCTAAGGTTTTGTAAATGGAAGCTATGACTGAAAAATTCTGGAAAAGTCACATAATGTGACATATGCTGTAGATGGAAGTCAGGAAAAAGTTACATGTCCTCACAAACACCTTCACTTACATGCCATTAGACCAATTTAGTGGCTAGAGAAAGAAAATTTAGACAGAAGACACTCAAACTGAGTATCAAAGGGGGTCAAAGCATTGCCAGGCTGCTACATTCTTATTATCTTTGTTTATCTTTTGTTTCTTTTTCACCTCTGCTTAGCTGTTTTGAAAACACATATCTCATACTAACGTCCAGCAGTCCAGGACACAATCAGCTCCACTTCTGTTTCTGCACACAAGTTTCAGTTAACTTGTCTGAAAATCTCCCTTTGAGGTGAACAGCTGCAATCCGCTTGGGTTTTTTGTGAGTGTAAATCATGTCAGAAAATATTACAAACTATTCATAATCAGAGTTTTTCTATAATAGACATTATATTCTATTTACAGTATTTGAGTACACATTTTACAAGAAATTCCAAAAATATTATAGAACATTTTTTTTTTTTTTTGTAAGGCAACTTCTTATTTTGTAATAAATCCCAGGCATGTCAAGCTGCTCTATTTTACAATGTGCAAGTTCATGAACTGAAAACACTTTTAAATCCTTTTCTTCAATGCCTTCCAGACAGGATTTATGGAGTCTAAGTAATTATGTTTTCACTAGTAGTAACAGGTATATGGCTGTGTTAGTAAGTCTGTACAAAACCCATTTGCAACCTGCAATTTCTGACATGTGTTGTTAGGGAAATGTATTCTGCCAATCAAATACATACACAATTTAATTGTAATGGAAATACAGTAAACATAAATAAAAAATAAATGTTATGTGAGATAGTATTCTCAAACTTGTGGAATCTAATCTATGACTGTGAGGGGGCTGAAGCCTATCATGACAACATATGGCCCAAGGGAGGAACTAACTCTGGATAGGACATCAGTTTACTGCCCAAATCCACACTCATATTTAGAGTCACCAAAATGTGGGACATGAAATGTGGAAGGAAAGGCAGAGTATCCCAAGATAATGCCACAAACCCAGTGGAAGAATGTAAATGCCACAGAGAACACATAGGATTTAAGCACAGCACACCATATCTGAGAAGAAGTGCTAACTACGTATGCTGCCCTAATAAAAATATAAAACTGCAAAGTATATTAATTTCTTTGAAATGAAAACAAAAGACAATATCTACAAAATATACAATACGAGCAAAGCCATTTAACAGCAGTAATATGAATTTCTTGACCACAAATCTGGAGCCACTGGCTTTAAATTCTGCAATTCACTTTGAATCAGACAGCAGCTATTATTGTGATTACTAAAAAAATAAATAAATAAACCAAAACCAAAGTCAGTCTTTAAAGTAAAAAAAAATGCAAAACCAGATGAACAATAACAGCAGGAATTCCCAGTCAGTATATTTCAAAGAGATTCTTACCCTTGCCCTTTTCTCACTTCCCCAAATTGCAGCTGATAGGGTGGTCTTGGGAGATGTCTGGTTTACTTTCTTTTTTTATTATTAATGCCAATATGGTATTTCTTTCTGGACTTCTTTATTGGAAAAACACGTTTGGTTCTGATTTCTACTCCGACTACACTGTGTGTGGGCTGAATGTAGGAGGATGGACTGGCTTGTATTAATATTAATCTGTTACTCTTTTTAAGAGGTTTCAACACAATAATGAAAGCTGCTGGAAAAATTATGACATCCTTGTTTCATAAAATAAATAAATCTATTTTGAAGAAGAGGTGAAAGTTTGTCTTTGCAAAGAAGTTTAGAAAACAATGTTGTGTGTGTGTGTGTGTTCACTTAGCGATGAGCAGACGTTAGGTCTAAGGATCGTTCCTGCCTTGTGCCTGGTTCTTGCTGGGATAAGCTACAGCTTTCCCATGACCCTGCTTTGGATAACTGGGTTTACAAGATGAATGGATGGATGGAAGGTTTTGCTTTCAAATCCATCTTACTTCAATTATCTTTTAAGGATAAGTTTGAGGATAAAATGAAGCAGTTTTTTTTTTAAATGGGTTATAGCAGGATGAATAAAGTTTAAACCGCAGCATTTATCATTCTTATTTAACAAAGCACACCACTGTAAGACCCCATACTAAAAAAAGGAAAAGTGATATACAGACACAATCTACGGGGCAGATAAACATTAGAAATTGGTTATATAAGTTAAAAATAAAAGCAGATCATTGTTAAAGAGTCATGTATTTACATCACTGTCTGTAAGAAGATTGAATGTTCTTTCCATTTCTGTGTGGCTTCTCTAGGCAGTCCATTTTAGTTCCCACATCCTAAAGTTGTTTGTGATACACTAATTTACAAATCCAAATTGGCCTGTGGTGTATCTTGTGATGGGCTGGAACTACATTTAAAGCTAATTCTTGCTTTGTGCCCTGTGCTCTGGCCTCTTCGCCACTAATATGGATAAACAGATTAGAAAATGGAATTAAAGATAAATACACAATGAAGAAGTATGAGAGTAAAGCTTAAATAGGACAGTAGACACAGCAGACAGTGGACATAGGAACTGACAATATATACAAGGGAACTTTGACTCAACAGCATTATTGTATTTGACATCAGTTTTGAAATTAGATTTTTGAAAAGTGCAGACTAAATTTTTTCTTGATAAGAGGAAGAAATATTTTTCCTTACAACTATATTATAAACTGACATCTGTGTTCCATTCTAAACATAAAATCACCAAACTGACCTGTGCACACCTGCTGTTGACTCCACAAGCCAAGTTTAAGTACAGAAGTACTGTGATTCGTAATAAAGGAGCAAAGCCCAAACCAGTTTAGGATGCTAAGTCCTATGGTCTGTTATGCAAAAACAACTTATCAGAATGGTGCCTCCCTAACCTTACTCCAAATGTGGTTAGAACTATGCAGTAATGAATCAAATTCTAATGTCTCTTGGAGCTCCAATCTAGAAAACTTATACCCAATAGCTTAATAAATATTATGGAACCCAACTCTCTTCACAGACTTATGGCGGCATCCTAGGTGACACATTATATCCCAAAGGGCCAACACTTCCACACTGAGTGACACTGGGTGTTTAGTTAACCCTAATCACCTTATCAGAGAACTGCAGGGACAAAAAAAACTAAATCACAAAATTCTACATATGGATGGTCCTTTATGTATAACCTTTACACATATATATATATTAAACAATAATACATCTAAGTGGTCAATCAATGGTGTTATTTGTTTTGCTGGCCTACTGTCTTTGTCTTCTGAGCAGTCTTCTCATAAAAGATATAAAGAAGCACAAATGGCTACATCTACAGTCCTGCCATAAACTGAAACCATTTAGTGGACTAAACTAAATTACTAACCAAAACTTCAATGCTGCCAGGCAATTTTGTACATCAACTCATTGTGAATTTTGGTGATATAAACATCAGCTGCATAAGCTCTCCTTGTTATATTATGCAAACATTTAATACTGTGGGTGCTCCATACTTTACTTACTGACTTGCCCTTGACACCACAGAAGTCTGGTCTAGACAGCAGAGCCTGTATAAACTACAAATGGTCTTCTGAAGCTTTTCTGTGTGTGTGTGTGTGAGTGTGGGTGTGTGTGTGTGAGTGTGTGTGTGTGTGTGTGTGTGTTGTCCTTAAGACTTGCTATATTAATGATGATAATGATAACTTCATTGGGTGATGTCCTCTCCCTACAGATCCATTTCAATGTCTCATCAATTTTCTTACACTTCTAGAGCTGATACTAGTTTGTTTTAAAATTTTGATGCAATGTTATTAACAATAGGGTGAAAAGCACTGCATAATTACAGGCAACATACATATAAAAGGATTTTATCAATTAGCACTGAATAATGCATTTTTAAATAAAAAATTAAGTTAACTTTGTACTGTTTTCCTATTTTGTTGTCCTTAATTGTAGTATTTTTTTGTACTGACCTTATCATTTAGGTGGCAAGGTGGCACAGTGGTATCGCTGCTGCCTCACAGTAACCTGAGACCCTAAACTGGATTAAATGAGTTTAATAATGAGTGAACGCACCAACTAATCATGTACACAAGATAGCCAATTGTGAGAACAAGGTCAATTTTTGAAAGACACAAAAGCAAATCAAATTGGCAAACCCTAAAGATTCAGGGAAAAAAACTACAAATCAGGGTCAAGAGTAGCATTATGGGACTTGGCTGGAAACAGAACAGAGAACAATTAGAAAAATGCAACGGTTAAAAAACAATGAATTAAGAAGGGGTTGAGAAAAATGTTTAAAATAAATAGGGGAAAGTATCAAAAAAGTATTAGTTACAGTATGGTGGAGAAAAGTGGAAAAGGAATGAAATAAAAAATAACAGTACAGAACAATCAGAATAACATTTATTCACCAGGTACATGACACGAAATTTGATTCAGTACACTGTGGGGTCTGACACAACCTAATTCATGAGATTAGTTTAGAGAATTTCAAGAGAGCCATAGAGAGTACTTTTAAAAGAGCAAGTTCAGAGAGAGGTCAGAGCGACACAAGTTGAAACACTAAAGTCTAAAATGACATGTAGAAAATCAAAAGGGAAGGTTTCAACAGGATCAGAAGATAAAGTCAAAAATCAGAGCCACAAACTAAAAAAGGGTGTTTAGCTAGGGCAGTAGAATTAATTAGTAACCAAACCAATGAAAGTCAAAGTTCTATGTTCCCTAAATTGCTCTGAATCACTAGCTAATCGCACTGAGGTTTTAGTACCAAATTCAAAAACTTGGATGAATAGCATGCCACCTTTTTAAATAACAGTGGGCTGTTGATATCACACTCTATGACTTTAAGGGGCTATATGCTAGCAACAGGGCACAATTAGTAATAATAACATGGGCTGTTGCTGTCTAAAAACATACCATGGCAATACCTGTGTTTGAAAACATTAAGAAAATGGCCACCCACAGCCTCTTTGTCCCACTTTCTTCTGACAGAAGGTTCTGTAGCATCTGGAGCAGTTCTTCCAGGTTCCGCAACAGCTTTTACCCCTTGGCTGTCCAGACTCTGAACTCTGTGATGCCCCACTCTCAGATCTGCTACTTATTTACGTGCAGTAAATTTTTTATACATTTTTTACACTTGTTATTACTGTTTTTTTAATATTAGTTGTTGCTATTATATATTTATGTATTACTATCTGTTTCAAAATTATTACTATCTATTCACTTACCTAATATTCATCATTTATCTATTTATAGTATAGTTCTTTACCTGTCTTGTACTTGTCCTGTATTTATGTATATGTTGCACCATGGCCCTGAGGAACACTGTTTTGTGCAATATGTTGTATGGAAGGTACAACAATAAAGCCATTTGACTTGACTTGACATTGTAAAACTGATAACAGAAAACTTCCTTAAAATGTAAATATATGCAAAATAGTGTTTTGCATGTTCAAAAATCCCTAAGTCATAACAATGGGCAATCTAATTAAAGGGGAAAACAAAAACATGTCATCAGGAAACAAGTACTAGTCTAGGCATTCATTACTCTTATTTTGTTTCCTTTGTCTATCTAATTTTCTCAAGAACTGAATTCTCTTACAAGGTTGTTTTTATCATTTGCACAGAATTCAGATGCTACTTAACTTGCAATCTCAGTTTTAATTACCAACCACTACAACCTTATCCATCGCATATAACACGGCTCAAGCAACTAGCAACACACACCATCAAGTCAACAAAAATAATGAGAAGGAAAGGCGTTTTTTTTTTTAATCGCAAAAAATGAAACATTTAAATCCTGACATGCATGCTAAGATCACTTCACATAAAATATTCATAATCTACACCATCTGTCTAATGTTTGCATATTTTTCCCATGTCTGTATATGTTTTTCTATATGTACTCCAGTTTTGCTCTGACATCCCACATATTTGTGTATTAGGTTAACTAATGATTCTAAATGTATGTTGTGTGAATGTAAATGTAACCGCTGGTGTGTAAGCAACTATCCCCTGTGATAGACTGGAAAACTGTTTGGCATTGTTTCCTGCCTTGTGCCTGATGATACCAGGATAAGCTTCAGCCCCCATGACCCTAAATTCAAATGATTATACTGAGGCTGAAATTACATGAATTTGGCCACTTATGAGCGTGCTCTGCAGTTGACTGGTGCTCTATCTAGGGTACACTTCCTTTATTTTAAGTACTGTGCACAACCTACATTATTTACAGCTGGTTATCATAACAATGAATAAAACAGAAATATTTAATAAAGTTCTCATGTGGCCTGTTGACCATACTTGAATAATTTGAGGTTAAAAACCTTGAAAGTACTGTAAAATTAACAGTGAATGACTGTTTTGTTTAAAAAGACTCCAAGTGGGATTCTTCTCATTTTTTTTTGCCAGAGTCACGCTGTCACCCTGCAGGGGAAGAAAATTAAAAAATGCTCAAAAATACTAAACAAACTACAACTAATAAGCGTTTAATAAAAAAATATGTGGAACAAACAGAGTCCACAGTTCAGTTGTCAATAAGAAAACAGCCAGTATGGCTCCCTTGGCAGACAGAAAAATGTCAAAACACACATTAGAAAAATTAAAAATAAAGTCAAATAATGCATATTTTACTCAATTAAAGACAGGCCACTCCTAAAGTGTTTTGGGACACCAGCAGAGTAATTAAAACTATTTCCAATGGAAAACAAAATCCTGCAAAGAATTAACCACAAAGGATAACTGAGAACTTGTTTTTTGTAGAAGTCAGGAGGAAAGGGAGGACTGCATGGGGGTGAAGCAGTTAAAAATGTTTTAGTGTGACAACACTGGAGAGAAAGAGGGTCAGAGTTTGTTTAATGTGAATCATGTGACAAAAGAGATGAGATGGAGAGGAAGAGAGTAGAATGCCCTGTGTTTCTTCAAGAAACGTTTTTACCTTTCTCCTGACAGCCTAGCAACTCTAACAAAGCCCATTTATAATTATTTCCAGTCACTTGTAAATTATATGGTGATGCCGCTTCCGTTTTTGGTTCTCCCACAAAGATTAAAAAAAAAGTAGTGAGGCTGACATGGAATGACAGGTTTTAACTGGCCTGCGATGCTGAGATCATTTCTTATTTAAAAAGCAAAAATACACAGTTTGGAAAACTTCAGGGCCCAGGGTGTAATTTACCAATTGGTGTGGTCAAGCAGACTGCATTGAGAAAATGAGGCAGAATATAAATCTACAAATGATGTTCGACCATGGTTCTGTTTGAGCAGTATAAAGGAATGATAGCTTTGAACATGTTCAGGGCTTCCCGCTTTCACAAGATCTGATTCATACTGTAGCTGTTGTCACAAAGAAAGACATTGACCAGACTGCATCAAACAAAATGAAAATGAAGTGTGAAGCTTAATGAAGTGTAAAGCAAATAGGAAATAATAGCTGCAAGCAGCAAGTGAAACAGGTGGCCAAGTATTCAAAGATGTGCAAAGAGTAATCACCAAAAACACGTTTTTTAATGGTAACGTTATGAGCAGTCTGGACTTCTCAGAGAGTAAATTAACCAAAAGTGCAGTAAATATAACGAATGCTATGAGATGAAACTACATATAATAAACACTACTAAAGGGTTACTCTTTCAAAAAAATTACAAATGAAAAGTATGTTTTTACAATATTGCCAAAGAAATTAAAAACCAAAAATTTATAAAATTAATATAATAATATATTTCAAGGCGGCACGGTGGCGCAGTGGGTAGCGCTGCTGCCTCGCAGTTGGGAGACCTGGGGACCCGGGTTCACTTCCCGGGTCCTCCCTGCGTGGAGTTTGCATGTTCTCCCCGTGTCTGTGTGGGTTTCCCCCGGGCGCTCCGGTTTCCTCCCACAGTCCGCAGACATGCAGGTTAGGTGGATTGGCGATTCTAAATTGGCCCTAGTGTGTGCTTGGTGTGTGGGTGTGTTTGTGTGTGTCCTGCGGTGGGTTGGCACCCTGCCCAGGATTGGTTCCTGCCTTGTGCCCTGTGTTGGCTGGGATTGGCTCCAGCAGACCCCCGGGACCCTGTGTTCGGATTCAGCGGGTTGGAAAATGGATGGATGGATGGATATATTTCAAAAATTGACATCACTTTTGAATATTTCTTTAAGGTGTTAAAATGTGACCTATCAACTTCGATCCTTTGGTTGTTTATTAAGAGCACCAGGAATGCCGCGGAGGTGCAGTTCTTAACCGTTTCCTTTATTTCTCTCTCTCTCTCTCTCTCTCTCTCTCTCCTTCCTGTCCTGTTTTTCCTGTCTTCGTCAACTCACCACTTAGGTTGAACCACACAGCACACTGGGTAATATTTCTGAAGTGACAGGCCACCTTATTACATACAGTTCATTTTCATGTCCACATGCAAAGACATTACCTTTAAGGCATTAATAAACTAAGACAAAATTGCATTTACAGTTTTCTTTTGCTTGCACAGATGTACAGTACATGTTTTGTGTTTTATGCTTAAATGAGTTTACAAGTTTTCCACTAATTTTAAGTGTATTGATAAAATCGTTTTCTCAAAATTCATACCAGAAGACGAATTTCATTAGGTATATCCATTCAAATGATATATACTGTTTGAGTATTCTGTTGTCTCCATTAAATCCCAAAGAGTTCATGGTCAATCATTCATTCAGTTTCACTCCATTTTCTTAGTGAAAATTTACAATGGCAACATGTTAAGCTCGACTGACAAAGCCCAGCAAATTTTTTTAGCTACTTTTGGGGAAATCACAGATGCTCCTATGCCCGATCTTGGGTCATGTCTCTAGTATATGTGTCATGAGTAATACAAGAGGGCATGCTAGCTGCTACTCTGGGGTCTCCCCATATTCTTAAGCTTCTCACCTGGTCACAGACAGCAACCTCTGCAACCCTGTGGAGTAAGTTCATTTCCACCAATTGTATTTGAAAGCCCATTACTTGGGTTACTACCCAGATACAGTACTTTATCATCATCTTAGATGACAATGGGGAAGTAGACTAACTGGTAAATAAAAAGCTGTGTCTAAGGATACAGATCCTTCACCGTCATGGTCGAGTACAACATCTGTGAGCAACTTCACTGATTCATCTCAGTCATTTTTAACCTGATTTATGCATAGAATCTCAAGAATCTGTATTTGAACACTTTCTCCTTTCCTTCAGGGAACAAGCTCCTGATTTCTGAGAGAGGACCATAATCTCAGATTTGTACATGCTAATTCTCATATCAAATGCATCAGTCAGCTGTGAACCATTCCATATATCACAATCTGATAAAACCAAGAGGACAAACTCATCTGCAAAAAAGAAAAAAGCAATTCTTAGGTTTTCAAATTGGAAGCTATCCATGCCTTGAGTGAGCCTTGACATTTTGTCGATGAAAATCATGAATACGTCCAAATTTAACAGATTTCACTTAACATCAAGTAGGATATGTGAAATCTCACTCTGAAATTACACATAACAAATTACATTGTGCAGCAACCCCAGAATCCCACCCTCTTGGAACACCTTCCACAAGATACCACAGACTACACAGTCAAAAGCTTTATCGAAGTTTACAAAGCACAGAATTGGCAAATGCACCTGACCCCTCAAACATCTATGTAAAAGTCAGTTACTGTTCCGTTCCCTGAAAATAATTCATATTACTCCTCAAGGAGGTTCAGTTATCACATGAAGTTACCCCACCAGCACCCTAGCATAGATTTTCCTAAACGAGTTCAGAAATGTGATTTATTGGTAAATGGAACACATCCTCATTTTTTCCCCTTTTTAAAAAACAGGAACCACCACATAACCTGCCATTCAAAAGGCACTGTCCCTCCCTTCAATGCAACATAAAAAGGAGCACTGAGATTCATGTTGGTAACTCTGAGTTTAATTATATAAACAAGTATGAATGTGTGTGAGACTTTTCCCTATGATGGTTCCATTCTTGTACCCAAAGTTACCTGGAGAGGCTTAGCCCCACCATGATGTAATCAGATACTAGAAAATGATCTCAAATAATCTCATGTATAATTGTAAAGTGTATTTGAAATTATTATAATAATGAATACTTTTTTTTCCACATACTACTTACTGCATGTAGTTTGTACAGATGGCCAAGAAAATATTTTAATCTAATGTTTTCATTCAGAACCCAACGATGACCAGTACTATACAATGGCAAACAATGTGAAAACATCCAAGGAAAAAAGTAGAAATTCTCACATTCACAAACACACACAAAACTATATGCTCAAAACATACAAAACACATTACTTTTTTTGCCAAAATATTATTAAATGGTTGCTTCCAGAAAAATCAGCGTACATCATGAACATGAAACGCACTCCCATAAAACTGTTTTTTAAATTGAAGATCCACCTATCTCCTTCTTGATTTGGTTCTGTCTTCAGTTCAAAAGCACAATTACATTTTTTCTCATCCATTACTACAAGCTACATATGAAACATATAACTTTTGGGCGGGTATATTCCTTTAAAAGCTGAAACTGAAATTAATTCTCATGCTACAGGCCTGTCCTTGCATACACTGTCACACTTGGGAGTCAGTGACTCAGTTTTATTTGTCTGTATTTTCACCTACAGAACATTTCAAGGGAAAAGGCAATAATTATTCCTGATAATGCAAGCACTGTAATGTACTGTAAATACTATAATTTAAAATAATTTATAATTTGATATTAAAAAATCAAAGCAAAAAAATTTACTACTACTATTGTTACTATTGTCCATTTAAAATTACAACCTGAAGCAAAGCAAAACATGGCAATAACAAGCAATACTTATTATACACAATGAAGTGAAAAAGATGACTTTTAGCAATGAAGGCAAGTTACAGGAGGCAATTAACTTGACAAAGCTTGTTGAAAATGGACTTGTTTGAGGGTACCTTTATCTTTACACAAAGAAGTGCAGCAAGATTAAGATGCTGTTTTACTGTGACACAGCATGTAGTAATAATAGATGAATGGATTTTCATACGAAAGGGGTAAGAGAGCAAGTGATAGGTAAAATTAGGATAAAACTTCAGAATGAGCCATTAAATATCTTTGGAGAGGAAAAGCCCTCTAGAGTCTGCTTTGACACACAAGAGTTTTCTGGGTGGTAGCCTAGTTATGAGGTCTTGCACAAGAGGCACTGCTAGGTAAATTTATTTTGGTGTTTTTAACACGTAAGTCCTTTACCAGTAGCTCCTAGAGGAGATTGTGATCAGCTCCTACTGACTATGGGGCAGTGCAGGGTGCCTGGCCTCTCACATGAGTTCACAGTTGAATATGGCTATTCTCAAGTCACATGTAGCACACATGTCCAATAATATGAGTTCAAAGTGAGAAATAAAAAAAGCTATTAAACAGCATGCCCATCAACTTTAGTTGGGAGGTGAAGAACAAGGTGGCTCACAACTAAGGAAGCACACAAGCCACATCTATAGAAAGAGCATTCTGAAACCAGCTGTTTTATTGACTTGAAGAGAAAGGTTTCTGCTAGAGCATAAGGCAAGTGGTAACGATGTGAGGGCAAGATTTGACTATATAATTACCACAGAAGACTGCCATTTTTTTCATCTAGGAGTAACTCCACTCATTACAAAGCTCTACAGTATTTCTATACAGTAAAAGGAAACCGCTAATCAAGTAAAAGATTAGAAGAAAAATAGCAGGATAGCATCCACTGGTTATTAAGATGTAGATGACTGTGTAAAAAGTTACTAAAAAGTTTGCTCTCTTAGCAACTGATGTTGCAAGAGGAGTTTTGTAAAGTAATTAAGTCTTATTAAAAAACATGACTTACTGGTGGCACATCTGTTAGCTTAAAGTAGATCAACAATATTTAATCAGCGTGTTGCACTTAAAAAAAGCCTGTACATTTAAAAAAAGGGATGGTGACTGCAAAGGAAAAAAAGGAAACCACCACATAACCTGATTTAAAATTTCCAAACGTATCTCAATCAGCCTGAAGCAACAGTCTGTTCCACTACGCCCACAATGCATCTACACTTACTTCCAACAATCTCCAAAGCACAACCAATGCTCAGCTACAGTACCGAACTAGTCCCACAGAAAAGAAAAAATTACACAGTGCAACCAACAAAACTAGGGATGTGGTCATTTGCTGTTGAGTAATACGGAGCTTTGAGGCCTTGGCGATGACTGTGTTGGTCTGGCAGACAAAAGCACGAGAGTCAGCAGCTTAGTTTGCTGTTCATAAAAACAGACTGAGAGAACAGAGCCCACTTGACAGCACCAAGCCTCTAGTACTCTCCTACACATTTAGAAGATGATCCAAATACGCACGAAGTATGACAAAGGATAGAGAAGACTGGATGATGTGTACACCACTAGGCACTTCTAGTAAGTTTAAGCCTGTGAAACTGCCATGATATACTGTGCTTAATAAAGCTTATGACAATATACTGCATATAAAATTTTTATCTTGACTACAATTAGTGGTGTGGAACACAGTGATTAGCTCAGCTGGCCCAGTTATTGTCAAGGGGAAGTTTATGTCTCAATACTTCCAACTCAGGCTGGCCCTAGAACTCCGAAGTGAAATACGAGGGTCTGAAGAACAACCAGATGGATGGTGTTAATTGCAGTGAAAAGCTACTTCACTTGGAAAACAAAAGCAAAATGCGTCAAATAATATCTATAAAAACAATGTCTTAATTACATAACTTATAAGGATGACACAGAGAACACAAACTAACCTGAACAATGAGACTAACTGGCTCAGCTGGACATAATTATACAGTTTTTTCACTCTTTGCTTGTGCTTTGGATGGCTTAAATACTTCAACAATACACTGCAGTATATTTCCTTCTCATGTTGGGTTGGAAACCTGGCTTTGGATGGATTATCCCATTATTTCTGGTAGATCCTCTCCAACTCCATTAAACTGGATGGGAAGTGTCTGCAAACTGCTGTCTATCCACATATATTATATGTGGTTTTAATCTGGGGTTTGGCTGGGCCACTCAAGGACAGACAGAGACTTGTCCCAAAGCCACTCCAGCTTTGTTTTGAATGCATGTTTTGGTTACGTTGAAAGATGAACTATAGTCCCAGTGTGAAGGTGTGTTCAGTCTGGATCAAGTTTTCTTCATGAACTTCTATGCATTTGGCTGCATTCATCCTTCGCTCAATTGTGACCAATCTCCCTCTCCTTGCCAATGAGAAGCACTCCAATAGCATGATGTTGCCACAATCATGGGGATGATGGCAACATCATGGGATGGTTTTAAGCAGGTGATGAGAAGTCTTTCTCAGACATAGTGTTTGAAATTCTGCCCAAAAAGGGTTTGGTTTATCTCTCATCAGCCCAGAGAATCTTTTTCCTTATGCTCCCAAAGTCCTTTGAATAATGTCTGGCAAACTCTAAGCAGGTTGTCATATGCCCTTTAATCAAGAGTGGCTTCTTTCTAGTCACTCTGCTTTAATTGTCTGATTGACCGAGCAAGGCTGAGATGGCTGTCCCTCTAAAAGGTTGTCCCATTTCAGCAGAGGATTTTTGAAGTTCTGATAGTTTGTTAGGTTCTTGGTCACCTCCCTGGCCATGGCCATTTTGTCACAGTTACTCAGTTTGGCCAGACAACCAACTCTAGGAAAAGTTCTGGTGGTTTCAAGCTTCTTCTATTTCACAACTACTGAGGCAACTTGGTTTTTTGGGAGAACTCAAAGCTTTATCCTTGCACTGATCTATGTCTCACCACAATTGTATCACAAAAGGCTACAGAGACTTCCATGGACTTCATAGCTTGCTTATAACTTGAGAAGCAGTGTGTATTATGGGAACTTATATACAGAGGTGTATGCCTTTCTAAACTGTGCCCAATCAACTCAATTTGCCACAGGTGGACTTCAATCAAGTTCTAGACACACGATAATTAAAGCAAACAGGATGAACCTGATCACAATTTGGAGTACCACAGCAAAGGGTTCAAATACTTATATGAATGAGAGATTTCAGTTTTTCACTCTAAATGAATGTTCAAACCCTTCTGAAAATATGCTCATTTTGTTATTATGTCTTATTGAGTGTAAATTGATGGGCAAAATAGCATATTTATTTATTTTAAATTAAGCATACAACATAATAAAGTGCAGAAAGTGAAGAGATCTGAATATTTGTAAATAACAAGACTTTACACATAGAATAAAGTGATTTGGCAAGATCATAATGTAATTTTCTAATTTCAACCATCATCCAAAATTACCATATTCTGGATAATTCTGGATATTTCATATTATTCTGCACAAGCCTGTAAAACAAGGACATAATATCAATGTTGGAATGTTTAATAATCTAAAATTTAGCAGTGGGCAGGCTGTTATATTAGCAGTAACAAGTGTGCTAGCTTCAATCAGTTGCTACGCCTAAGCCAAGGGAAATTGGTCTTTAGGTTTGTTGTTTTCTGTTTAATTGTGTGTTCTGTGTTTCTCTTCCCCTGTGATTATTTTAAATTGAAATAACACAGTGTTTTGTATGTTCTTGTCATTTGGGTGTTGTTCTGGATTCCGGGATTGCTCAAGAATGCTCCTGTCATTTTCTCTCTCTCATTCTTTCTCTGTTTCTCTCTATGTAAATATTCATTGGGTCACTCATTAAAACAAAGTTGGGACTCTAATCTCTAAATGACTGAAAGAACTAAGACTAGGCGCACAAGATATTCAATTGCAAATTCTCAAATCTGAAATTTGCAAAAATCTCAAAGAAAGAAATTTAACTTGATAGCTTAACTGGTTAACTTAATATATTTTATTTTTAGTTCTCCATGAAGAAATGAAGTACAATAGAATAAGATAAAAATCATGAAAATCATGCAAAATATCTCAAGGATAGCTAAGAACACTCTAAATGTTCCCAAAACATTGATTTGTTGATTTTATTTTTCTCTATTTTTATCTCTGTAATTGGAAAAACTGCCTATCCAGTGTAACAATTCCATAGTCAACACGGTACTTTTTCAAAGCCATCAAAGGTGCTCTCATTAGTACATGAGGAATTTAATCATTCAGGATGCTCAATCAGCTGCCACTCTTAGCTTCTTTGCATACATGTAAAGCTGAGCAAGCAAATATTGACTTTTTCCTTCTGCTCTTCCAACACAGTTTTATTCACTGTAGCAGAAACCTCAAATTCTAACTTTAAATACTCCTGACATCTATTAGCCCATAGACATGGGCTCCTTAAAAGACTTTATGCACCAGCACTGCATACTGTAAGCATAAAATGGATCAAGGCAGTGGAGAAATGCTTTTTAATGTTGATAAGGAAATGCCATGAAAAGCCAAGCTAATATAGAAAAAGAAAAAACAGACAAAGCACTCTGTGAGTGAGAGAGAGAGAGAGAGAGCAGGTTGTAGGATGCTGCATACACAGTATGTTCAGTGGGCACAATGAGACATGCTGGCAATTCTGTAAAGAAGGTCAGAATCAGGACATGCTGCTAGGACCACCAAGAGACTCCTGCCAATGAGTTTAATTAAGATATCAAAAACTACCAACTGAGCCACATGTTTCAAATAAAACTCCACCCAGCCAGACCATGAATGGTAGCCACTCACTGCATGGTTTGTCCTGTAAAATAACAGAGATTCTTACTCCACTTTCTTTTCCTGTTCTTCACTAGACTTTCTGAAGTGAAGAACATCAACAATTTCCCTCATTGTTCAACTGTAGTTTGCCATTTGCTTCTCAGGTGTGTTTGATTTGTATTACTTTTTTGCCTTAAGATAATACTTTAATATAAAACTGTAACTGTCCCACAAAGTTATCATGGAGCCACCTAATTTTTCCTCAATGCTCCATGCTTGAAAGTTGCTGTTATTAATTGCTTGACCCTCGTACTATCCAGCCAGCCAGTTCACCTGCTGGGTAATTTCTGGAGCAAGCTATGTAAAGAGCCTAGACCAGGGGTCCCCAACCATAAGTAAATTTACCCCTGTAAATTTGACCTACTCAGGGGTTAAATTTGCTTAAAAAAGCTGAAGATGCGAAGATCTAGATTAATTCCCAAAGACAGCATGAGACTTGCTCTTTCCCCAAGTATATTCAAAATTGTAGGTGAAAAGCAAGAACAGGCTTTTCACTGACTGATATGTTCTCATTGACTCAGTGTGTTTTATACTGGTACTAAGCCCTACTCTCTCTTCTGTTCTTTTTCCGGTTTTCTGTGGTGGTGATCTGCTCCACCACCACCACCTAATCAAAGCACCGTGATGTCCCTACATTGATGGATTAAAGACCAGAAGTCCATGTGACCATCACTATCAAGTCCTTCCATGAGAACCCTGAATACAATGAGGACTGATTGATGTCATTTATGTTAGGTAGAATGCCTAGACGGGGCTGGGTGGTCTCATGGCCTGGAACCCTTGCAGATTTTATTTTTTCTCCAGCCGTCTGGAGTTTTTTTGTTTATTCTGTCCTCCCTGGCCATCAGACCTTACTTTTATTCTATGTTAATTAGTATTCTTTTATTTTAATTCTTATTTTGTCTTTTTTCTCTTTCTTCATCATGTTAAGTACTTTGAGCTACATTATTTGTATGAAAATGTGCTAAATAAATAAATAAATGTTGTTGTTGTTGTTGGTATACTGGTACCTGCTATAATTAGCTGTTTTTAAACAAGTGAAATAGCATTATGTGCTATTTTTATTGTTATTTGAAGTTGAAGTAAACGGGAAAAAAAAATGTTGGGAACCCCTGGTCAAGACAATTCAGCTTGTACAATATGTTTTTCGACTGTTACACTTACCAAAATTAATTAGAGATTCTTGTTTTGATAATGAGCTACTTTCTGTACCTTTGAAAGCTGATTCAAAGTTAAATTAGGATTGTAACTCAAGATCAAAAAGTGTAATTGTCTTTTTCAATTTTCATATTTACTTTTATCAGACTTACTTTTAGCAAAAGGTTACAAGAAAGGTTTTACGTTATCTTGTTACTTGCCTAAACATTATGGAAAAGTTGATGATGGTAGCTATCAATCCAAGGTAATCTTTTTTTTTTTTAAACTAAGGCTTTCTCCCAAATCTCAAAAACATGCACGATGACTCAAAACTATACCAGTGCAAAAGATTATGGGTGTGTGTATATACGAGTGTGCCTGGTAGTGGCCTGCCAAGATATGTTCTACTTTCTGCAATCAGGAACAGGATTAAGCAGAACTGCATGCATGTGTAGATAGTGACGGATAAATGTTTAGCTCTGAGCAAGGAAAAAAATTACTGCCTTTTCATTGTAAAACCTACTGAAACTGAACCACAGTTTCTAAGGCTAAAAGTGCTCAGTGGTTGTAGGCTGTCATTTTATTTCAAACCGTGGTGAAATACGGCTTGTGACTAAATTAGACTTGGTGTAGAAAATGGATGGATCGACAGATAGATTGATGTTTCCCTGTTTCTGCTTGCAGACATTGAATTTAGAATGAGCCTGTAGGCTGATACCCAGCAAAGCTGTATTTTAAAGCTGTGACATTTCCACTGTGAGAACCTCTAATAAGCTTGCTAATAATTTCCTTTTTTTTGTAAAAGGCTTTCAAAAACCTGTAAATTTACACCTAACAGACTGAAGTGAGAACTATTTTTTACCTCCTAAATCAGAAGTGAACAGATTTATCTAAGGAATACTAAATAGATTATTTGTGTATTCGCTGACCTCTTTGTCCATAACAGAAAAGTAAGATGCAGAACCTTTCCTGGTAGCAAAAGGTGAAAGGCAGGAACCATCTCTAAATGACATATCAGTCTCTTAAAGTGCATACTTGCATACATTCAGCCTGGGTCTCTTTATATTCACAAATTAAGCTAATGAGCATGTCCTTGAGACATAAGAGAAAAGTGTAAGTACTCAGTAAAAAACCTGCGCAATCATTGGAATATTACGGTAACTCTATAAATGCAATGATTCAAACCCAGCCCCTCACTACTGTAAGTACATTTTCTAAAGCCATCAGATGTGTCTTGTGATTTTGTGGTAAGAGGACACCCACAGAGCTGGGAATGACATCACCCCCGAGTTGACCATGTTCCAGTAAAACATTTGGAGAACCAACATGGATGCATCCAGGAAAATCTTTGTTGTATGTGCTTGCTCCATGGGAATTAATGGCAGTAGATAACAATGCATTACGTGGCATTTTGTGTATCCAAATAACAAGGCAACATGACGGAAGATAGATGAAGTTAGAAGAAGGACAGTACTGTGTGTACGACTGATTTAATGAAACACAAATAGACAGAAGTGCTAATAAACAGTTTAATATAACTGCTTTCACTAAAGTTAACAGTGTACATAAAGTATGTCACTATTTTAGATTCATGTCATGATCTGAAGTCGGACAAACTCAGACTTGACTGACCAGCTCCAAGTTTCCAAGTTGGAAATCTGACTTAAGGGGGCAGTCCAGTTGAAACTTCTGACTAAGAACTGGAAAATTTGGACTTCCCGCTTCAAATGGAACACAGTGTAAGTCTATCTGTGGATGGTGTATTTTGCTGTGTCTTCATGCGGAAAATATGCATCATGTTTTATTTTTAAAAGGGCCACTGCAGCTTTGTGAAGGTGTGGCATGAACAGAATTGATTTTATGGGTGTGTGGTAATTACCTGCATTTTGCAGTCTGAGAAAAAAAAACATACAGGTAAATGCAAAAGTGTGACAAGTCTTTAGGGAACACTATTCCTTGTTTTCTACTCCCCCCAAAAAATCGCCCCAAAAACTAATTTTAGTAAGCTCCACAATTTCAAAATTGCCAACACAGCAACTTTCAGTGCCCATTTTACAAAACTCGAAAATCGAAACCTGGATGTTTCACTGATCACTGTGATGCAGCAGCACTCTTCACCAACACACATAGAAAATATACTTAGTGAACGCAACAAAGACACATTCACACCTATATATGCACATGGCCTTCCGTTTTATTTAGTAGTCTGTGGATTTGACTTCAATCAGTTTTTATTTTATGAAGAACCCTTCACAGAATAATCCATAGAAATGCAATTGACGAGCTAACAAGAATAAATTTCAAACCATGAAGACAAAATATTTACTTAAATTTCTTTTTTATCATCCATCAGGTAAAAAGTGACAGTGACTTTATATTTCATGTTATTACAATTTTCCTCAGAAGACAAAATAATTGTTCTTTGCCTTGCTTTTTAAAAAATGTCTTCAGGTTGTGGATTTGAAATATATTGCCGAGATCTGGAGATAATCCAGTCACTAATTTGACATATGAAACATACCAGACACTTAAGTATTATTTAATCACATACAACTTGAATTTGTGCCAATATGAATGACATGTTTGCAAGGTCTGTGCATTGATTGTGTCCACATTTGAGGTGCATGAGGTTTTATGTTGGCATGCAAAGGAACGCACAAAATTGTGGCAGAACAAGGAAAAAACATAAATAATGGGTACTATAGGAAAATAAATGGGAACGGAATAATTAGAAAGGCACTAAAACAGAAGTAGCAAATAAAAAAAACATTAGACAGCACAGTGATGCAGTGGCTGACATTGGGGTCTAACAGTTCCAAAAGACTGAAATTAAATACATACCCTGAGTTCATTTATACTGACTTTGCATATTCTCCCCCTGCTTGTAATGTTGTACCTGTGTTTCAGTTTTGCTCCCAAAATGTGTATTTTAAATTCACCCTTGATTTACTGACTGTGTGCACTATATGGGCTTGAGTTTGTCCTGTAATGGACTATGACCCATTTGGAATTGATTAGTGCTTTGCCACAAATTCTGCTAAGGTCGGCTCTTGTCCGCCACTGATTTTAAATATCAATTAAGTTGATAGAAGTTATATCACTAAAACAGGAACTGTCAGAGCCAACCTCACCATTGTGTTGACAAAAGCATGTACCATTGGGATGATAGCAACATTTAGACCAGCACAGCACACAACAAGTGCTGGGTAGAGATGGCATCAGGGCACAGAAGTGCATTGCACAGAACTCTAACACATTAAGCCCTGTATTCACACACTCAGTGTGCTTGAGTGGGTTAAAGGAACCCTGGGTTAATTTAGGGTCAATCAATTAAACGAATCATATCCATATTTAGAGATGTGATGGGGAAACCCACAAGGAACTCCCTCCATGCAAACATGGGGTGAAAGTGTGATCCCTACAAAGGACATGCCCAGGGCTAACCAATGTGCCCCAGTGGCATCCACAAAGTGATCTGGTCATCCGTTAAAGTGCTCACTGTTTTGTTCCATTTTTAGACATCCACGTAATCTTCTTTCCTGTAATGCTTATTTTGAAATGTTTCATACGGAAATGTTATGCCTAATTTTTTTTATATTGCTAATGATAGCACTAGTAAAATTATTGCAATATGAAATTTTAATTGCATTGTGAGGACCTAATGAATACCCTCAATTTGTCTTTTAACTGAATACAGGGGGACATCTGATGAGCGCTGAAGTCTGGCAATTCCATTCTGCTCTGCTCAACAAGGGTGTCATCACCAGCCAAACACAGTGCCAGCTGCATCTGTGATGTAGGTGTGTTTGATCAAGCTACAGCTTTATTCTTTTCAGTGTAAGACATCCCTGTGCAAATAGTTCAGACCACCAAAGAGCCTCATTACCATGACCTTCACAACAAACAAACTGACCTGCCAGTGTTAGCTCACACATTGATCATCATCAGCAGGTCACCATGCACATTGCACAGTATTTCAACAACCAACCCATAGATTGAATTCATTATTGCAAAGCAAGAAATTACACATCTGGACCTCCCAGGGACCAGCACTGAAATGGTAGCACAATATGTCTCTCAGTATGATTTTCAACACAACATTTAAACAATTACTCAAACAACAGCAGCCCCCTTACCAGTTTCCTAGAGATGATGTTTAAAAAGCCAGTGTAAGAAATGTATGACATACTCATACTAGTGCTGGTAGGCCAAAATGAGAATGCTATACTGAACACTGGTTCAAGCACACTATAGAATTCCATTGTGTTATGGATGGATGAAACTAAAATAGCAGCAGCTTAACACTAAGACCTTCATTGGTTGAAATCAGCTTTATATTCCATTCAACCTTCATTCTGAAGCAAGGTTTACATCCACAATCAAAGTGTGCTTTAAGCAACACTATTTACCCTGCTTCCTTGCTGCCCTGTTGATATCATTTTTATGTACACATTGTGCAGTCCTTGTCAAAACAGTCCATTGTATCACCATAGCCAACACTTCTACATGACTTTAATGACAAGAGATGCTTTAGAAAAATCACTTTCCATCATCTCATATCTCACAAACCTGAACAACACAGCCATTCAGCAAACAATATGTGCCATTACACTGTAATTTGCCTACAGTCATTTAGTTGACTTGTAATCAAGACTCCATTACTAACTTTGCCATATTGTCTGTGCGTTACTTGTCATATCTGATACATGGAGTGTATTTAAATCTGACACTTGCTTATTTATTCACTTTAGTTTAACAGTGTTGCATATTTGTTGGTGTTATTTATTGCCATGGCTTGTTTAGTAACTTATTATAGACATTTTATTATGTACTGTACTGTTTTGTAGCTCCTTTTTTGTATCTGTGCAAAATGGACTATCAAGAAACACTTTACTTGTAAGGTATACATTAATGCCAATAAACTAAATCAAACGATGAAAAAAAAATTTTTACTGCTCAAAGGCACTTCTATCTTTACTTTCCAGTGAAAGTTAAATTTCTATCAACAACGACTTCTCTTTCTCCTCTACAGTAAATGTATATTCACCCCAATTCTCTCACTTCCAAATCTAAACTAAAATTGCATCTGGGTTATGTTGCAGCTTTAAATGGCAGTTTTAAATTCTGTACTGGAGTCCCCTCCATATAAGTCCTGTAATCATCAGCTTAGAACTTTCTGCAGTGGCCCCTGTTGCCCTTCTACCAATGCAACCTTTTTTGCTTTCCGGTGACATAATTTCCCTGGCAGCACCAATACTGCCCGTTCTACCAAAACGTGACAGCATCAACCTCTAACATTCCCAGGTAGGAGTTCTTTCAACCTCTACCTTCCCTCCCTAGCCTTACTCTCTTTAAGCAGATCTGATGGATGATATTTTTTCTAGTGTCCTGGGGGAACATTGCCTGCTTCTGTTCAGGCTACTGCTTGTTCTCTCTCTTATCCCTGTCTCTAGAAACCCCTACACTTCCTTAATGGCATGTACTGCTAGTGCGTCTGTGTCTTTCTCTTATTTTGACTTCCTCCTAAAAATGCCATTTCCTTTAGCAAATGTATATGAGCCAGGTAGTGCCACACACTTTACTTGATTTGAGAAATCATCTTATTCAAAGAATAACAAGTTTGTTTCCACTAAAAAAATAATTTAATTAAACCTTTTGCCCTGCCTGTTCTGTCTACAGTGGATAGAAACTATTCCTGGGGTGTAAGAAATTGTGGTTTGTGTCACATGCTAAAATATGGCAAAATTCTAGGCATTTTGATGTGTCTGGTACTGTTTTCTGGAAATATTTTGCACCATTTCAGCTCCAGTAATGACACCAACTGTATAGCTGGCTGGATATGGTAGTCTCTTAAAGCAGCTGAGCAGAAATCAATGCACAAAACACATTTCTGTGGGTCTTCAACTGATATAGTAGAGTAGACAGCTGAAGCAGTTTAATCTCCCTACTGGTTTACAGTCAGACTCACATCACACTCTCCATTGTGCCAGCAGAAAGTGCCTGGTAGGCACTAATATATTAGAACTGCAGAAGCGCCTGTAGATATTTTGCCAATTATTTTGAAGTTGTTCTAATTTGCTCCCTAGTAGCAGTGAAGTATGACAAATCAAATTCCCAATGGTTTTCATTTGCCTTTTAATTATAACTGTTATCTCGGTAGAAAATCTAGAGACATGCCTGTTTTTTTCTTTTTTTGAAGTGATTTTCATTGTACTGTCATAGCAGGTACCATTGCCTTTAAAATTCAATGTTGGCAGCTGGATTTTGGCTTGCTTTTTATTTATTTTCTCCCTCTCATTATCATGGATGTGCTACTCAAAAACCCAACATTTAAACACTGTGGAAAAAATAAATCTTTTTTATTTAAATAAAGATCTGTGATGGTTGCAATTTCTTGGCCAAAAAGAGTGATTTACAACCAATCCATGCATCACGGGTAGGGGTGGTGGTGGGCAATGATGTGTAGTGACAGTCTACAGGACACAGCTGTTTCATATGAATTTTATAGAATTAACCATAAAAAATGTGAAATAGATATGGACGTGGAGGATATGGCAAAGTGAAATGAAATGGATTGGAGGTCAGTAGCCAGCTCACCTTTTTACAACCTGTGCTTTGTTATAAAGCATATTATACAAAGGAGGGTTAACTCTAAAAGTTGGAAGAATGCATACAGGGTGTTCTTTATAAATAAACATATTTTGGTATTCAAAATAAACACTAAATGACAAATAGAAGTACATATCTGAATGGTCTAGTATTCATGTGTGGCTGATAACTGGTGTTTAACTGTAAACAAAGCTATATAATAAACTGTAAACTAAAGTCCAGTTTTTACAGACATTAAACATGAGAGCTGCAAAGCCCACAATCATCTCTATTTTCTGTCCCCTATATTCCCCACCTTGGGTTAAGCCTCTTGATAAAGTTGAGGGACCTTCTTACATACCCTGGCAGTTGCTTATACATAGTTGAAGAAAGGTAGAGCACTATGGGTATAGTTTGGGAATATTATAGTTGTTGTCAACTCAAAGGTATTAAACAAGGTTAGCACTGTGCCCCATACAAATTAAAACATGTCAGCATGGGGAAATATTTTGCAGCTTGCTATTACAGTCAAATGCATACCTCACAATCTACAGTTGTTATAAGTATTTGCTCTTTTTCCATTACATATTGCATAAAACCACTGAGGGATTTCATACCTGTGCTGACAGATTAAAAAGCCAGTGCAGCAAGGGAAAACCTTAACAGTTATAAAGGCTTAACATTTTGATGGCAAAATGCACTTTAAATTAATCCATTTAATTTTCAGGTCGTCCTCATCCAACAGAGAGTAATGAAAATCAGTGGCATAATTAAGTTTTCAAAATTACTGTATAAAAGGAATTTGTACAGTGGAGCCAGGCCGTTACTTTAAAATGAGTTCAACAAGAACATGGGGATACTTGTTAACGGTAAATATGACACAAATGTTAGACAGCTTTTCTTCATACAAAGAACCACAGACACTTGGAATAAACTATGAAGCAGTGCGAAGATTAGGATTTTAGGAACATTCAAAACTCAACTAAGATTGGACAGATGTGCTTTGTCTGACTGAGTGTTCTGTTCCTGTTGAAAATTGTCTAATGTTTCTAGCTAGAATTAGATGGGCTCTACTGCAAAAACAAAATTAGGGCCCCCTGATGTGAAATTAAATAGAATCCAATTAAAAATAATCACTATTACTTACTTTGACAAAATGATTGTAATTGCCTATACCACCCTACTAGCATGTGGACTCATCTTGCTCAACTGGAAGAATCCCAGCCCGTCTGTTATAAGTTAGTGGTAACTGATGTTCCATACTATTTCAAATTGGAAAATTGGAAAAAAAATAAATTCTCACTTACAGGATCTGTTCAATTTTTTTTTAAATGGTAAGATCAAATTAATAAATTTTTAGAATTAGCATTTATATTATATTATTTTTACTGTTTTTAAAGATTTGTTCTTGATTTTGGCTCTCCTCTCTTTCTCTTGGACGGGGATGAATTTTGGATTGTTAAGTTTGACTTGATATTATGTAATGTTATTTTCTTCAAATAAAATCAATAAAATAAATAATATAACCACTATCCATAGCATACATCAAGCATACAGTATAAAATACATAAATGGTCAATATTCATAATTAAGCTTTATGGAGTTGTGGGAATGGTAACACTCTTATTTTTCACATTCTGATGCCAGGTAGCCAAGCATGTTAAAAGTAAAGCCCTGCAGCAACAACAAGTAAAATGTAAAACCTAGCAACAACCATGCGGTTATTGTGGGCTTTCCAGCCCCATGGGCCCCGGTGCAGCTGCCCCACATGCATTGCCTACAGTTACGCCACTGTGGACAGAAAAATTGAGACAAAGATAGGAATCAATCCTGACATATAACCAGGCCGAAAATAATTCCCCAATCAACCATACACATGTACATGTTTTGGGATATAAGAGAAAACCAGAGTACCCAGAACAAAATCCATGCAGACACAGAATGTTCAATCTCCACATATTTTCCAGGTCAGAATTTGAGGCAGACCTCTAGACATCAACAGAAAACACTGCTGCCACTCAGCTTCTAATGCATTACTTACTTTGTTCTTTTTCTCCCTGTTTCCCAACATCATGCACCCCAACTATAATTGACTTTTCTTCACCTTACAGCTTTATGTCAAAGTAGCTAGACATTAGCAATACAAACCTGAAATAAAGTTTATTATAAAGCAACAATTACAAAGTCCTGCTTACACCATAAAACCTTCCAGTCACCCAATTAATGCATAAAAGGTGCAGAAAGTGTGACAAGTTGAATGGCTAGTTGATTATTACCCCTCTGAGGTGAGTGAAAGTATACGTCATAAAAGCAGCATGAAATAAAACCTCAGTATATCAGGAAGCAGAGTGGTCTTATGGATAAAAATTAAAAAATTACAAGCTCAATGACTGAAAATTGACTTTTGACTATTTTGTTAGTTTTAGCAAGTTGGTTACCTTTCCTTCCCTTTCCTTAAGTCAGAATATATATTCACAGTTAATATAAAAGGCATTCACATGCTTTGGGCATTTTCACATTTTTTTTTGCATAATGTTAAGAAACTTTACTATATTTAACTGGATTTTTGTTATTCATCAATGCAAAATTAACACAATGTTAATAAATAATGTATTTCTAAACATATTATTAATGAAAGAATAACATAGCTAATTTAATTTACTACAGAATGCCTAAACAGCCATTCAACTTAATGGACTGAATGGCCTTATGAAGTTTGTAAAACTAATAATGCTATGCTTGGGTGTTCTCCATTTACTTTAGGCAACTTATCCTCATTACCATGAAAACTCTTTTTGAAATTATAGGAATCTGACTTGTATTGCATAATTTTCTAAAAAATAAATCTATGTTCACAAAACAAAAGTATGGCATTGTACCCAAAGTAGATGGAAAAAATGATTTGAGGACAGCCATTATGGCACACAACCAACAAGTACAAGAGGTTCACTAAAGCATGTTCACTTTGCATCACCGATGCTAAACATTTTACATGAAGATATTCCTGTAAGATGGACACAGATTAAAAAGAATCCAAGTATTGCAAATTAAACAAACAAAAGAAATCAGCCTGAGCCAATCAAACACACTAAGTTTAATGTGATCTACTATTTTGTATTACTTAAGAGGAGACTGACCATACTGGGTAAATTGCAGACCTTGTTCTGTTAAAGGTAATTAATGGCCTGAATTGTGATTAGGGAGTCATCTGCACAAAGAGACAATATAAGGATCTGACTACAGCAGCATGTTCCTTTCAATTATCCAGGCACCTTACCTCAAGTACATAGCCTTTGTTTCATAATCACAATCTGATAAGCTCACTTCTGCCACAGTCTAAAATGGGGGAATACGTTTGGAATAGAAGGTGTGACATAAATTAGCTCAAAAAGTCTTTAATACATTGTACTTCTGCTTAAAAAACCTGGCAGCCACATAATAGAAATGCAAAATAATCACCACAGACTAAAATTACCTCATGGGGGGTTTTAAAAATATTTGTTCACTATTTGTATTCCATGTAAAATGATGCTTGTGAAAGTGACAGACTTCACCTTCGAAAGGAGGGAAACAGTAAAATTACCAGCATGCCGGTAACCAATAACCTTTCAACCCACCCTGGAAAGAAGGAGCAAATTTTACTAAAATGCCGAAATGAAAAATGCAGCATACAGCATAAATAATGTACATTTCCCACATAAGCACAACATCTGTTTTGTCATTTTCAATTTTAATGCTGTATTTTCAAAAGAAAGAGAATCAGATGGTTAAATAGAGATACATGCAAAATTAAACACAAGCATCTATTTTCATTGCTTTGATTTAATCTCATGCGCATTTAAATCTAGAGCATCCTGAACTGTTATTATTCTCTTCAATAATTTGTTGATCAATAGGAAAAAAAAGAATGCTAGAACCAAATGGTGACGTGTACTTTCATAAAACATGAGTAATTTATTATTATCACATTTTTGCAAGATGCAAAATAAAACAAGAATAAAGAAGTCTTGCTATTATTTTATCCTTATAACACAGTTCCTTGTGTTTCCTTTTTTATATTCTTCTGTTTCACTGTGGATGGATGAATGAAACACTACAATCATTAACCTGGTGAATGTTATTTATTTACTAGGTGAACATGTATGGCAAGAAAGCCTTACACAGAAAGGGATAAAATGTTCTGCATTGCTTAGTGGAAAAGAAAACTTTAGCACATTTGCATTGGAAATGACTCAAGACTCAGTGACCTTATGAACATGTAGAAACATCTACATTATGCAGTGTTATGTCATTTGAGGTGCTGGAGCCTATCCCAGCTATCACAGGGTGCAAAGCAGTAAAAAAATCCTGCACAGGGTGCCAGTCCATTGCAGTGCAAATATACAAAAGTGGCAATTTATCATCACTAATTCATCTAACATGCATATCTTTGGATGCTAGGAGGAAACCAGAGCCCCTAGAGGAACCTACGCAGACAACATGCAAACTCCCCACAGGGAGGACCCGAACCCTGGTCTCCTTAATGAGAGGCAGTAGCACTACCACTGTGCCACCATTCCACTCACAAGATGCAATGTTTCTATAGAATTTCATTTTCTTCCCAGTTTAAAGTAGTTGGGATTCCAAGTAAAGCCAATGTGGTACATTTTTTTAAATAAATATATACTACTGTAAAAGTCTTGATCACAATAACCTTTCAGAAGAAAGAAAGATCTCATGGTAAACAGAAACTGACCAAAATCTTTTTTTTCTTCATTTTGGATATATATGAAAGCAAGCCAAATGTGCAGAAGTGCTTAATGTTTAAAACAAAAATGAGCCGAAAGTTTTAACAGCACTCCTGGCCAAAACCAAACTTGAAAATCAGAACCTTTCACAATTTGGTGCAGGATTTCAATGTTAGATGGGATTAAAACCACACAGCATTTGTGGCATATTAGAAAAAAAAGAGGAGTGTCCTTGTAAATTGTGGAAAATAAAAGACAAATGTGCAACCTAAAATAAAGCCAACATATACAAGAATACTGAAGTTCTTGTTTCAGATTACACCAATTCATACAGCGCTTAACACACCATAAGTGGACAGATTAACCCTGCAATAGTGCCATTTCACTTACATACTGCTTTAATATCTGCCTGTGCAGGTTAAACTGCACAAGCCTTTCTCATATTTTACAACAATTACCCACATCTAGGCAAAAAACACAAATAAATTAATCAGTTTAAGAAAGCATTATTTCTCTTCAAATTATAATGATATTAGCCACAAGTCAGCTATTAACAGCTGGGGAAATATCCATCTCCAGCCACACTATGCCACTTTTAATGCTCAAATGAGACTAAATGAGTGCTTGTAATTCCAATGTATTTTTCAATAACTTGGAGTTTGGAGGGTAGAGAAGTGCACATTGTATTATTCACTCCCCCTTCCCTCAACTGTTATGCAGCAGAGTGCCCTATCCTTGCCAAATGCCAAGCACACGGGGGCCCAGCATTAGGCTTTGACTCATACAAGATTGTACGGCGGCAGCAACAGAGAATGGAAAGAAGGTCATCAGCTAACATTAAGCCTCTTCTGACAGCAGGCCAAAATCTCTGTTTTTCTTAATTGAAAGATTGATGCTGTTTGATGCACATGTATGTTTCAATAAGCTTGTCTAGTACAAATGCTCTGGGGTACTAATCAGAAGCAGAAAAATGTAAGGGGCACAGCTGTGAGAAGTGCAGCAAAAAAGGAGAAGACTGGCACAGCTTTCATCAGGAGGCCCCCTTTGTGCACTCACTTAGTAGGATTGGGTCACGGTGTCTGCTCTTAATTAAGTAACTGGATAAATCCTTATTTGGTCAATATCTGGCTTTTTGTTGCTATTCTTATTCTGTTCTCTTACATGTTTTTAATCCTTAATATTAGGTTAGATTTCTCCCTTTCCTTCTTTTTTCTCCTCCACCCCATATGTGATTTTAAGCCCTGCAGCAGATGAGACATGACAGCTTTACACCCCTGTCTTCCACTGGTACCACATGACTCCTGAGGCATTTTGGGTGAGGTTTTATGAAGACAGCTTTAAATACAGAAGACCTCTTCAGGCGCATAAGAGGAAAAGAAAACGTGAAATAACTAACAAAATGAATTCCTGGGTGGAAACAAAACACACTATGTATGGAATGAAACAAGTAATAAATAAAGTACAGTATAATGAAGGCTGGTGCAAGACGTTGAGTACTGCAAGAATGGAACAAACCACCCAGTCACGTCACTGAAGCAGATACCCTGCCATCTTTAAACCAGAGAAGACGAAATGTAGCTAAATCAACATAATGCTCTCCTCATATTTGTAACTCGTCTTAAGCGCTTCCACTGGCAAATAATTGGAAAATATTTCAAAATTGGGGCATTTGATGAAAGAAAAAAGATAATAGTAATCATATGCCTTAGAGGCTTAGACAGATAAAAGACAGGAGAAAATAAAAAGAGACAGTGAATCTCTTAAGAGTGATGATTCCTAACCATGGTCCTAGATGCATTCCTCACGTCAGTGAATTTAATTCTAAATGTAAATAATAATTTCATCTGACTATGGTAAGACGACACACAGTTAAATGACAGAATTTTCACAGAGAAAAACATATGTTGTCACAAAGAAAAGAAGCACAGAGTGGACTTTTCCCCCATCCCTATATCAGCTTTTGCTGTACTTTCAGACAGAAGAGTCATACACCAAATGATATTCCAGAAAAAATAGCTTCACATTCTATGCTAACATTTCTGTTAGAATGAAAGTAATTAGCCACTCTATGGTGTTTAACACTGGGATTGGTTAATATTACTGTGTGAAAATTTAAAGAATCATACCATCTACGGATGGATGAAACAGTAAATTTAAAATGAAAAAAAATGTTACAATTTGAACTAATGAAAATTTATACTACAAAGATACTCTTAATCTCTAGTATTATGGCAATGGATGGAGTGCATAGACTCGTCCATCGATCCATTTTCTGAACCTCCTTACTCCATTATAGAGCAATATTTTGCTTATCCTGGCAGAACTGGATATAAGAAGTAGAAACCAATCCTGAAGGTCTGTATCTTGTGAGGTTGCAAATCACAAAGCAGTTACACATCCTGCCTTATACAAGACCAATTTGGAGTCTTCACTCAACTTACCATGCATGTTGTTAGGATGGAAGAGAAAAAAGAAAACGTAAAAGACAAAAGCAATTGGAAAGATTGTACAAACTCCACACTGAAAGTAACTGAGGCCAATACTGGAAGTTGCTTCAGTTGTGAGACTACATTCTTACCCACCACACCACTGCATGGAATATATGGATTTATTCTGCATGAAATTAATTAGTACTGACAGTTCTTCATCTTTCTCCTGGGTACATGACAGGCTCTCCATATTTCATCTTCTGTTCCAGTATGGCTGGGCCTTTCCTTAGCCATAGCTCTTGAATGTAGCCCAGTCCACCACTGTTGTTTGCTATGTATATTATATACCTCCTTTTAAATTTACTTTCCATTCTCATGTAGTTTGTCTCAGAAAACCCAACTGGAATCACTAAATTACCTCAGTGTGAACTGGTAAGTCACCCAAAGAACATTGCTTAAAGGTTCGGCTCTGACTCTTCAAGACCATAAATTGAATAAACAGATGAGTAAATGGTTGAATGATTGACAAAAATGCAAAGGAATTGAGATGCTTAGGCTTTGTCTGTACTCCCCAATTTGAAAAGGTATTGCAGGTGTCACACAAAATATAAAATTTAAAAGATGCATGTAAAAGGAGCTGAAATTCACACAGCAGCATAGTAGAGCTCTACCTCCTCCCCAGTCCAGAAAATCCTTACCTGTAGGAAATGCCATCAAGATGACCTTGTCAAAGTTTATAGTCTGCCTCTCCCTGTCTTGACATCATAAAAACCCTATGGTAAATACAGTAAGTCATCATTAAACTGTCTAATGATGAATGTTCTCTTCTCACCGAAAAAACTTACAAAGAAAGAAAAAACTAAATGAAATGAAAATAAAGCATGACTTGCTTGGAAAAAGCAATCATCAAACATTAACGTGGGCGTCCCACAAAGCAGTGACTATTTAGCCACTCTGGTGTACTGTACAGTAATCCCTCGCTACTTCGCGGTTCACTTTTTGCGGATTCACGACTTCGCGGATTTTATATGTAAGCATATCTAAATATATAACGCAGATTTTTCGCTGCTTCGCGGGTTTCTGCGGACAATGGGTCTTTTTACTTCTGGTACTTGCTTCCTCAGTTGGTTTGCCCAGTTGATATCATACAAGAGATGCTATTGGAGGATGGCTGAGAAGCTAACCAATCAGAGCACGCAGTTAAGTTCCTGTGTGCTGCTGATTGGCTCAGCGACGGAGTGTTGCATTAACCAGGAAGTCTCATCTTACTCATTCAGCATTAACGTGCTACTGCTTCAGGGGCCGTGTCCAAGCGCCAACAGAAGATGCAAATGATTGCAGAAAAGTTAAAAGTTTCAATGAGTCCACGATTCTTTTTATTTAAAAAGGAGGAAAAGCATATAAGATCTATGGCCGCAGTGTCCTTTAACCAGGGCACAAAATGAGTTGCAAGTGGACGTGATAAGGCAGTAGTCTGGATGGAATCTGCTTTAGGAATCTTTGCAACAAGGTCGACGACGTCATGACCGCCTACAAGCTGCTACGTGTACTTCGCTATACAGTAAGTATAAACTTATCTACCGATTTCATATTGCTTAGCAGTTGTCCCTGTTATTAATAGAGTAAAGGGTGGGTTGTAAACAATACAGGGAGGGTTTAAAAACGTCCAAATACACGTTAAATAATTAAATAAATATGATGTCCCTACTTCGCGGAAATTCAGTTATCGCGGTCGGCCTTGGACCTATCTCCCGCGATAAGTGAGGGATTACTGTACTTGCTTAAAAAGAGAAAGAAAGGATTTCAAATGAGGAAAGAACAGGAGATGAACATGGTCAAAAAACTTGCTAAGTTCATACTGAAAATCCAAACATTTGATTGTCAGAACTCAAATCACTAATCAAAAGTCAAAGTTCAAACACAAAAGCAGGGTACGCAAATCCATAAATTCATACAAAAATAACAGTTTTCTTGCAATAGCTCACAAAGCCCTAATCTCAGAGGATACATAAATACATGGGTCTAACTGTATACTGTTGCTTTAAATAAATTTGAAAGCAGTGCACACCCAAACATATCTGGGTAAAATCTCCATGGATACACACGAACAAAATGGTGGCAACCATAACAAAACAATTCAACGTCACGGCAAGATGAAAAAGAAGTTTCAATTTTTAAAGGAAACATTTCTGGAGAAAACAAAAATTTGGATTCTGAGGGGTAACAGAACCCAGTTACATGCACTCTTCATAACAAAAAGGTGAGGAATTTCTAAAAATTAAAGAAAATCTCAACAAATACAGATATACATCCAGATAGTATAGAGCTTGATTCGAACTCCAGTCCTGGAGGGCTGCATTGGCTGCAGGTTTTCATTCTAACTATCTTCTTAATTAGTGACCTGTTTTTGCTGCTAATCAAATTCTTTTGCCTTAGTTTTAATTAAGTCGACTCAGGCCTCTTAGATGTTTGTTTTTCCTTAATTGGCAATTAAACAATAATGAGACACAAAATAAGCTGCCACATGACCAGCTCACCTGTGCCTATCGCACAATATCTGAAAATAAAGAAAGGTGAAGGTCTCGGTAAGGTTGAACTCTCAGGTGACCAAAACATGAGAAAAAACAGAAAATCAACAGTTTTGGAAATGTCTGCTGTGGCAGAACGAGAGCAGCAGCAAGCCATGGAATTAAATTATGGGTTTAATTAACAGCAAGAATCCGCTTCTCATTAAGAAACTGGTTGGAGTTTGAACCCCCAATTTAGGTGGTCAGCTGTTGGATCGTTTTACGTCTCATTTCTGTTTGTCTGCCATTTAATAAAGAAAAGAATCAATTAAGAGGATTGATTCTTTAAAAACAAGGCTATTAAAATGAAGCAAAAAGAAGTTAATTAGCAGTGAAAACTGGTCACTGATTAGGAAAAGAGTTGGAATGAAAACCTGCAGCCACCAGACCCACCAGGCCTGGAGTTCAACACCCCTGGTATAGAAATATATTTATAGCACTGATGATTTATATGTATTCAAAGAGAATCTAGAAGTCATAAAATGACAAGTTTTATATCTTATTGAGCACTAGCATTGTAAGGATAAAACTGGAAAAGGCTTTTGTCTATATATTTTTTTACGTATCTGAGTAAGCTAGAAACCACCAATATAATATAACTCAAAGGTAAGGTATGCGAAGTGGGGTTGGGAGAGCAAGCTCCTGTCTTTCAGATGGGGAAAGTAAACTTTAGGCTGGAAATATTGGTGGGGAACACTGGACCGGTACTAGGCAGGAATAGGGTCTGTCAAGCGAGAATGATGTATAGGAAGGGTGCTACGCCCATATTGGTGAAATCAGTTGGAGGCAGGATTGAGGGGAATGGAATGTTAGGAGTCAGATAAGGATGACAAATGTGTTGGGAGGTAACTGTAATAAAAGTAAGGTATACCCACCATTGGGCACATTATTCTGCCACTTTGGTACAATGTCTTGCTGCTAGGTGAAATTCCATAGTGTATAAAATATACATACCATCTAATCTGGTATATTGTATTTTTGGTGTCTCCTCCTCATATCTGATTAATTTTCACATTCATTTTACAAAAAAAGAATAAGAATGAAAATTAACTGAACTGAACTGAAAATGAACAAAACCAGTTCAAGCTTATTTAAAGAATTAGCAGAAAAAAAACATGAACATGTAAGAATTAAATATTAAATGTGCTGTGATATAGGAATGTGAAAAACCATTACTGTAAGTTAAGTTATGTATTATTTAAAAATTAAAGACAATCTAAAAATACATGCATACACAGGAGAATTGCTTGCAAAAAAGTACAAATTACAAAGGCCTAGTGAAGTAACTTGGCAAGTTAAAGTCACCACAATGTAGAATACTAACTACACCATCTGCCTTGTTATGAGTTGAAATTTTATAGTTTTGAAAATTTGTGAGTGTGTCACTTCATGTATTTGTAAAACAAATTATGGCACTTCCACTTCAAAAGATTTGACACTTCCTAAGCCAAAATTCGTATGATCAGTAAGGTTTTCTCTTGTCTCTGTTATCTTCTAGTCAAATGTCTGATATGGCTAGAATTGGCCTAGTGGTCAGCACATAAGATCACTCATATAATATACCAGGAAATTACAGAGTGATACTACATATATAAAGTGCATTTTAAAATTATTAATAATGAAAAGTCATATTGAATGGCCTTCTACAACATAAACACAGAAGTTGTTCTCATGCTAATGTAAGATTTAATCAAGAAAGACAATACGATTCTGAGAAAAAAAATGATCTTGCCTTTGTCATGTCAGCTTGACAATCTACCTCAGAAGTGTAGTTTCTTTCAGTAATGACTGCAGCTGCAACACAATAACTGGGTTTATCAGAAAGAGCATGGGAGAGCTTTCTGGTCAAGCTTAAAATTTCATCTCCTTTGGATGGCCTTGTATGAACTAACTGGATGCTTTCTGTTTGGCCTATTACACAGATTTCATTTTTTTCTGACTCTGCTGGAAATTAAAGGTTCCTGAAAGACCTACAATGAATAAATGTGTCCACCCAAAAGCAATCCCATATGTAAAATCCCTAGGGAAATTACAGAAAACAGAAAATGTGCTTGTGTTGTAAGCCAGCTGACACTGACAGGGGTACACTATAACAACCACTACTTGTGATGCAGCCATTAATATATGTGCATATACACCTTCTAAACTTTGCTCCTGCAGTGTTAAATGGGAACTCTTCTGCCCCACTCATATTTCAAGTACAATATTTGCATATTTAATGCACATTATGTGTATACATAAAAACACCCTTAGGCTTTGAAAATGTGAAGAATCAGCAACAGAGAGTAAGCACCAGGTGACTGGTCATCAAGAATATGTGTACAACAATTCACACAAATGCTGGTGTTGAATTTACTTAACTAAGCATTCGACAGAAAATAGTTCTCTTCAGACCACTCCCACATCACAGACTCAGTTTAACAACAAAACCAGCTTTCTGTTGTCAGGAACTGGTCCTTTCTAGCACTTCCTTTCATGTGCAATGTTCTCTGGTCTCCTACTTTCTCAATTTGTTCTTCAACAACACTAACAGTGTTCTAGTAATAATATGGGAGAGGATAGATTAAAAAAGAGAGGAATCATGAAGATCTCATCACTATTAGTAGCATCTTGCTTTGCTGGCTCAATAACAGCCTCTAGACTTTTGTGTTTCCAAAATGTAGGGTTTTTGACTTTTTGTATACTTCTTACCTCTACCTACATATTTTTGGATACTGCTGCCTATTCTTTGTTGCCTGGTTCTTGATCACTCTTTGAAGATTACAAATGTGAACTAAATATGTCAAAATTTTCTTCACCTGCTCACCATAGTTCCTCAGATACCTTCTGCTTGACTGGATCTTTATCAACAAACTGCTACTCATTATATGTTAAGAGTGAAAGAGCACAGCTCAGTTCTCCATTTCTGTTTCTCATTTTCCATGACTAGTAGGCTGCTTTGGGAAGGTCACACTGAGTGAGCAACCTCCTCTTATGTCATGGTTGGGCAGTGCAAGCCTTACAGTTAAAGCACAATAACAGTTTTGGCTCTAATCGCTAAGAGGAAGATCTGATCATCTCATGTATGTGTAGTGAATTTAACAAAAGACCAGCAAACTACATTTAATCTTTACTAAGCTTCATGGATATACAGTATTTTGCTGTCTGTTTTGTATAAAATTTCACTATGTGCAGATTTCTTCTAAAGTGTACAGTTTCTTCACAGCATCCTCATGTGGGCCGTCCTCTGACAGAACAACTACTACAACAGTAGCAAGTTTATTTTCATTACATTACATTGCATTAGATTAGATGCGGCACGGTGGCGCAGTGGGCAGCGCTGCTGCCTTGCAGTTAGGAGACCTGGGTTTGCTTCCCAGGTCCTCCCTGCGTGGAGTTTGCATGTTCTCCTCGTGTCTGCGTGGGTTACCTCCAGGTGCTCCGGTTTCCTCCCACAGTCCAAACACATGCAGGTTAGGTGCATTGGAGATCCTAAATTGTCCCAAGTGTGTGCTTGGTGTGTGTGTGTGTGTGTGTGTGCGCGCGCACCCTGCGGTGGGCTGGCACCCTGCCCGGGGTTTGTTTCCTGTGTGGTGCCCGGCGGGCGTCCATGCCCGGCCGGGACGCCCAGGAGGAGTGGAGGAGGGATTGTGCCTCCTCCAGGACACGAGGGGGCGTCCTCCCTGGTGGGTTTGGGGACCACGGGTACGGAGCTTGGAAGCTCAACCCTGTAGGGGCCCGTGGTCACCGCCAGGGGGCGCCCCAATGCCTTGGGAGTGTTGGCCCTCAGTACTTCCGCTACACTGGGAAGTACTGGGGGGAAGAGACTTGAAGACACCCGGTGGTCTTCCGGCTTCACCATGGGAGCTTCCGCCATACAGGGGTGTGGCTATGAGCCCTCAGGATCCACCTGGAGTCCTTCCGGGGGGAATAAAAGGGGCTGCCTCCCTCCAGTCAGGAGCGAGAGTCGGGTGGAAGAGGATAAAGCTTGGTGGAGAGGAGTGGAGGCGGTCCAAAGACTGAGAAAGGCATTGTGTGTGTGGCCAGGACTTAAGGGGTGATTGGTGCTGAGGCACTGGGTATGTGCACTGTATATAGTATGAATAAACACGTGTGTGGTAAAACCATCATGTCTGCCTGTCTGTGTCCAGGCTGTTCCCCACACCTGCCTTGCACCCTGTGTTGGCTGGGATTGGCTCCAGCAGACCCCTGTGACCCTGTAGTTAGCATATAGCGGGTTGGATAATGGATGGATGGATAGATTAGATTAGATTAGATCTGATAAACTTTATTGATCCCATGGGGAAATTTAAAAGTACACAGCAACAGAAACATAAAAAAACAAGAATACAGACTCACATGACAGATGCTATATCCAATCAATCCATCGATAAATGAATAAATAAATAAAAATAAATTTAATGAGTATATCAGTTTGTATCTCTCTTTTTTATATTTTTTTTGTTTATGTATCTCTCTTTAGATTATTATGTAGGTCATATTACAGAATGAACTACCAAACATAATTGAAGAGCTCAGTTCCAAAATCAGCTAAGTACAAAAGATAAATTTTGGAGATGAATAGGAAAATCTGGGTCCGTAAGCAGATTTTGAAACTAAATCCCTGAAACTATAGTGCTACACTGTTGCAATTAGCAGGTTTTGAAGCTCAAACATATTTTCGGCGCATGACCAACTGCATGAAAAGTCACAATCACGTGTTCACTAAATTTTAGCAAAAGGTGTAATTAGCAGATTTTGGAACTCACATCTTCAATTACATTTGTTACTTTTTCTTTTGATATTTGGTACACTGTATTAATCCAAGGGGAAATTGTCTTTTTGCATGTCTAAAAATACACATATAATTTTTGCCTGTATGGTGCTTCATAGTGTACTCCATATTCATCTATGACTGTGTGGCCAGACACAGAGATGCTGTTGACAGGGCCAGGACTTTAAAATTTGTTGGTGTCATAATCATTGATAGCCTTACGTTAGCGCAACACTTCTCAGCTATCATTAAGTGGGAATGCTAATAGGTTTACTACACCAGATATCAAAGAAAAAACAATTTGTTTCCATTTATTCATATCAGTTTTTGTAATTGCACAGAGGAGTCTCATCACATTGCTTTTTTCATATCCTGTTACAGTACCTGTTCAGATCAGGACCACAAAGCACTACAGATGATGATGAAGGCAGGACATGCTTAACACACACTGCCTTAAAAAGTCAAAATGTATTATTAAAGCCCTCAACCATAATGAACAGTCAATTTTCTCCATCTGTTCTGTGAAATGCTAAAGGGCCATTAGTACTCATACCACTAGATTTACCCCCCTCAGGGCATAATTCTGCCCAACAGGAACTCATGAACATCGTACTTGTACTGAAAACTACATGAGCAGCCCTGTTGTGTTTTTGCTTTTCATTATATGAAATTCATAGTCCTTTGTCAAATGTAGTGTTTGGTGTTTTATTTATTGTCTGCTGTTTGTATTAAACTGCTGCCTATAAGAGACATGGAAGTAATATGTGCATATAAAAAAAATTAAACTTCAAATCTTTGCCCAACTACTTGACTATGCACATGTACTTTTTGCCTGCCTTGATATTTTCCTTGGACATTCCAGAGACATGAAAGTTAGGTTGAATGGGTACTTTAAATTTACCCAAGAGTGTAATCATGTAAATGAGTAGTAATTGTGTGAGCGTATCAACCATCTCCTCACTCCAAATCTGGCTCCTGACCTGCACTGAGTGACATCAGGATAAGTAATGGTCTCCAATATCAGAATAAATAAAATAAATGCATTGGATGTATCAAAGACAATATCTTAGTGTCATGAATGAATGTTAGAAGGAAGATATTTTCTTTGTTATTATTATATTTGTTCTGAAAATTGTCATGCAATGAAGACCAAAATTTAAGATGCTGAAATTCATAATATCCATCCATTATTACACCTGCTTAATCCAGTTAAGGGCATCGAGACAATGCCAGGACACACTGGTACACATGCATACATGGGGCCCATTTACAGTCACCCATTAACCTAACACAGTCATCTTTGAAATGTTGAAGAAAAAAAAACAGACAACACAGTGGACTACTCATACAGAAACAGGGAGAACTCCAAACAGGTTGCAGCTGAACTGGGGTTCAAACCCAGGACTCTGAAGACACGAAGCAGCAATTTTAACCACTACAACACAAAAATAACATAAAATTGATAAATAAATATTGTTGTCTTATTTGAAGATAAGTTTTATTGCAGAATATTTAGTACTTTACAGTTTGATATTTTAATTTGCACAGTAACTTGCTAAATAGGGAAAGTGGAAAAACATGAGTAATGTGGAAAGATTATTGATGTTCTTGAAAAGTCTGTTAAACACTGAGAAACTAAAATTAGGACATAATTTTGAAATTGTCTTATTAACGGAGTATCTGTTACTAAAGTGAGCATAGAGTATACTTATGCTAGTACAGAATTCTTCATTTTTAAGCAACTAAGACTACTGGTAAAGCATTTCCACAATTTGGTAAAGGAAGAAGGAGATTGGAAATTTCTAAATGCCTAAGAGGTAACAGGAAAGTTCAAAATTAGTTGCAGAAACATACTCACACTTGTTAGAAAGTATCTAGTAGGCCTGAAGAACAACACCATAGAAGAACTGGTAAATTATGTGACAAGATGTCTTAATTGTACAGCTCCTTCTATAGAAATTTGGCATTCACCTTGGATCGTCTGATTGGTTCTCTGAATTTGATCCTATAACTTACTTCATTCACTCTGTTTTTTACAGTATTTACTATTGACCCATGTCAATTGTCAACTGCATCTTTACCAATGCTGTGCTTAATTGGCCTTGTTGTCTCTGGGGTTCAGTCATCTCATCATCAGTAATGACTCCCCCTGTGTTTCCTGAGGATGATGATCCCTGCATTTGCACATACAAGTGACATGGGTGACGGTGCACTTCTGACATTATTATCCAAAGGCAAATCACCAAAATAGTCTGTGGCACTTGGGACATGCAGTTGCTTTTGCTGCTTGACCAATTGACCATAAATAAGGGAGATCCTGTTATCCATCTTACAATCTTATACTGCACAACTTTGTACATTTTTAATAAAAAAATTCCTACCTGTATATGTCTGTCATTTTCTGAGGACAGTACCAATTTGGGGAAATATATTTAAGACTGAAGTTAGGAAGCACTTCTTCACACAAAGGTAGTAGGAGAACAACTTACTATTGGTTTATGCGGCTAATGCAGAAACCTTGTCTACTTTACAAAAGTATCGAGTGAGGCACTGAGTCATCTTAACTAACCAAATGAGATGGATAGACTAAACAGTTTCCTCTCGTTTGTGAATCTTGTTACGTCAACACTCTTTTTAATAAGGTGTCCCAGGACAAAACATGGAATCAGAGGGATGCGAGTCTGCAAAGTAACTTCCATGTCATCATCTTTCCAGTTTAAGACAAATAATACGATTTGTTTCTCACTTCACTATTTTTAGCTTAACTTAATAACATTAGTAAAGCATAAGAAACGCTTTGCCACTGCTTGACTTGCTGTCGTTTAGGGTTGCAAAACTACTCACTTGATGTAATGTGCTTTTACAAAATTGAAGCCAGAAGGAGTGTGTGTTTCACAGGCAGTAATCAAGTTTAAGCTTCAATTACGCTGTATACTTATGGACCTATTCAAACTAAAAAATTGTAGGAGCCAAAACAAACCTTTCCTGTCCAGACACACATAAAATACCTCCACAGGGAGCATTATTTAAGAAACATTACTTACATTAATGATAAAATATTACAAATGTCTATATTATTAGTAGAGCACAAGATTTTGGATAGCCAGACAGTTCCAATTTCAAGAATGTGTCTGGGGTGCAGGTGAGTACAGTTAATGGGTGCCTAAATGTCAGCAGCATTTCTGCTTCTGGGTGGTTAGAAAGCATCTGGTTTATGTGAAGTAAAAAATCGGCAAACTGTGGTATCATTTGTCCGTGTACTGAAACGGCAGATTTAAAAAACAGGGGACTGACGGGATTATTCCTTCAATGAATGTTTTATCTGCAATACAAGCCATGAAAATACAATGCCATACAGATGCCTGACAAATCTATTTTCGAATTTTAAAAAGGTGTAGCAAAATGTGCACAGATCAACTGATAAAGTTTAAAGTGCCATTTAGTTTACTCTTTCTGTTTACTGAAGACAATCTGGGATGACTAGCGGAGATTTACAGTATAGCAATAGAAAAGTAACTGTTCGTGTCTTAACCCAAGTAGTGCCTGTTTGGAATTTGCATGTTTTGGCATTTTGCCAGTTTTCCTCCCACATACCAAAAATCAAAAATGGTATCTGTCAAGGTAATTGTTTGGGCATATATGAGTCTTGACTACAATGAACTTTTGTACCATGATTTAGTTTGGATCCTTTCTTGTAAATGATGTTGCCACATGAGTGGTGGCCCTAGTGCTGTGCATGTCCCCACATGGATTCATATTTGGTTCAATAATTAATGGACATATGGAGCAGAAAAGCAGAAAAGAACACCTCCATACAATATGTATATAATAAACTTACCTAGTTAAATACTATAATACGTATATCCATAACTATTGATTAAAATGTAATACATGCCATAATAAAAGAAGATCCAGCTATTAAATCATGTGGATGTTTGACACATAATTTATTTTAATGACCTTCACTTGTCCACAAACCAATTTAAAGCCATGGCCCTCAATGTCCACCTATTCAAGACCTCTCCTTTGCTTGCTCAGTTCAATTTCACCTTTCCAAACTATCCTGTTGTATTCAATTAGGTAAAGAACATTTGTTGTCAAGTCCTTGGCATGAACACTAAGACATTGAAAAATGACCAGAGATTTGAAAGTTTTTTTTCTTTCCAAATTCTCCTGCTGGGCAAACTCTGCCTATCAAACAAGAGCTTGAAAAAGATTAAGAGATCAATAAACTAGTCCACTCATCTTAACAAAATAGAACAAAGAGATTCAGCCAGTAAGTAAACTGCCAGCATAATCTGAAGATGGCAGTAGGTTTGTACTTGACAATTAATCACGATTTAAAATGTAGAAGACAAGTGTTCTAGGATTTCTGTTCAGCTTCTTACACTCTCAACAGCTTGCACTGCTTTTTGGGTCTAAAAACTGATTGCATTCAGTGAACTATAAAACCCACAGAGTAAAAAATGATGACAATGTAAGTTACCAATGGCCATGGAATCACCAAGACTTCCTACAATTGCAGAGCAATCATTTCTGGTATTAGAAATTGAGGATCATGACCTCATTAAAAATGGATGAATATGAAACTCCATATGACCGCTTTATCCTGAGTTTGAACCATCCAATGCCAACTATATTATAAACTACTAGACATTAAGCCCGTTACAATAACGGGCGCTAGAACAGTAGTGCATAAATATTTTTGCAAGAAGCCTAAATTAAAATAATAATAAAAATAAAATAGAAACGTATATGACAATATAGTAAGTATAATTAATATTACATTTATCCTCTCCTGTGTGGCAGTTGATTGATGTGTTGTGTCTGTTTGAAGATCTCCTATCCTGCCTCTCTTTATTTTAGTTTGCTGTGGCATCTCTCCAGCAAGTACTGTGCAGTTCCCCAGCAAGTATTTTAATCTGTGCAGGCGTGCAGCTGATTATTGTATGTGTGGCATCTCCCCAACAACGGATTTTATATGTGTGCGAAAATAAATCTACTTTTAAAAGTCATCCTATTGTACTATCATGAAAATTCGTATATTTAGGAAAACCCTTTCAACGACTGACACTTTACATTTTACCAGGCCAAGCTTCTTAATTGCAAATCTGACATCCTCAGAGTGAACACTTGCACAACAACAAACACTAATCCCACCTCTCTGGGGAAGCTGGTCTTCGCGTCTAAGTACCCGATTGGATTTTTCGTGCCTTATGTTTTAGATGTTACCTCATTTACCGAAATCCAATTGGATCGGCCGGGTGATATTTTATAGGTCCCACCCCCTCTGTCTTGTGTGACGCGTCAGGCGGCCTTTGAAGCATCTGCTAGAGGCCGGTGACTCTGCCACTCATTCCGCCCTTCCCTGTACTTCCGCCTTGTCCGTAATATGCATTTAATTTTCTGTCACAACAGTGGGCAATCAGCAGAGTCTCCCCAGGAACTGATGTTATGTGTAGCATGCAGCTGATAATCGTGGCTGTGGCGTCTCTCCAGCAAGTACTGTGCAGTTCCCCAGCAAGTATTTTAATCTGTGCTGGTGTGCAGCTGATTATTGTATGTGTGGCGTTTCCCCAGCAATGGATTTTATGTGCACGGCCACGAGTACCCAATCAGCACTCTCCCCAGCAATGATGTCCTTTATTAAAGAGTGCTCCGCACATGCGCACTTCACCAGAAGACACACACACACGGACACATGGACGCACACAGGGATTTTATTAAAGAGGATTGGTCAGACTGTATGAAGCTATTCATGCCATTTACTTGAAAATGATAAACAGTTCTTTTACAAGGACTGTGAAAGACATATGCATTCCCAAGACAACAAAAAAAAAGGAGTCAAGAAAGTTGAAACTCCAAAGGTCACTGTAAGTGATAATCTGAAGGATAGTACAACAGTGGTTTGCACTGTGGGTTCAGATCCTGCTGTTATGGCTTAACCAGGGTCTTACCCCTGGTTTAAGTGCATTTTTGTATTGCTATTTTTTGTCCTCTTTTAAATATTATTGTATAGGTTGCATTACTGCTCATACTTTGTTTTATGTAAAAATTGTATACTGTTCTGTTTAATTAATTGTTGTATTATGTTAATTATATGTCTAATAGTCTTCTTTTGTATATGTCTTCTGCATTGTATGTGTGTAGTCAGGAGGCAGAACCTGCCCAACGTGGCAGGTGAGCTACCTTAGCCTTTACAATGGGCTGGTTCAAGCTCCCCAGATCAGCATTAACTCTCCTTTATATAGGATTATTGCATGTACTTGTGGATTTTTCTAATTTTTGCATAATTTTACTTTGCCTTTTCAGATTGTGTTCTAGTTTTTGACTTTGGCTTTGTTCACTTTTATGTTTTTGTACAGTTTCCCTCCTCTTTCCTGAACTTTCTTTTGAAATTAAAAGTTTGTTATGGGGCCTGCGCAGGCTAGAAAGTCTCCTGTTGATTTTTTTCTGCCAAACTAAGGCATAGGTTAAGCAGGTTGAGCCCCATTTTGGATTAAAAGTAACTCCAACTTAGAAATGAAGTATGAATCTGGATTTTTGGAGAGCCAGGCTTATAACAACATATTTGTTCAGGTTTTTCCCACATACAGTTAGGTCCATAAATATTTGGACAGAGACAACTTTTTTCTAATTTTGGTTCTGTACATTACCACAATGAATTTTAAATGAAACAACTCAGATGCAGTTGAAGTGCAGACTGTCAGCTTTATATCAGTGGGGTGAACAAAACGATTTCATAAAAATGTGAGGCAACTAAAGCATTTTTTTAACACAATCCCTTAATTTCAGGGGCTCAAAAGTAATTGGACAATTGACTCAAAGGCTATTTCATGGGCAGGTGTGGGCAAGTCCGTCGTTATGTCATTATCAATTAAACAGTTAAAAAGCCTGGAGTTGATTTGAGGTGTGGCGCTTGTATGTGGAAGATTTTGCTGTGAACAAACAACAAGCGTTCAAAGGAGCTCTCCATGCAGGTGAAAGAAGCCATCCTTAAGCTGCGAAAACAGAAAAAACCCATCCGAGAAATTGCTACAATATTATGAGTGGCAAAATCTACAGTTTGGTACATCCTGAGAAAGAAAGCAAGCACTGGTGAACTCAGCAACGCAAAAAGACCTGGATGTCCACGGAAGACAACAGTGGTGGATGATCACAGAATCATTTCCATCGTGAAGAGAAACCCCTTCACAACAGCCAATCAAGTGAACAACACTCTCCAGGGGGTAAGCGTATCGATATCCAAGTCTACCATAGAGAGAAGACTGCATGAAAGTAAATACAGAGGGTGCACTGCAAGGTGCAAGCCACTCATAAGCCTCAAGAATAGAAAGGCTAGATTGGACTTTGCTAAAGAACATCTAAAAAAGCCAGCACAGTTCTGGAAAAACATTCTTTGGACAGATGAAACCAAGATCAACCTCTACCAGAATGTTCGCAAGAAAAAAGTATGGAGAAGGCGTGTAACAGCTCATTATCCAAAGCATACCACATCATCTGTAAAACACGGTGGAGGCAGTGTGATGGCTTGGGCGTGCATGGCTGCCAGTGGCACTGGGACACTAGTGTTTATTAATAGATGATGTGACACAGGAAAGAAGCAGCCGAATGAATTCTGAGGTGTTCAGAGACATACTGTCTGCTCAAATCCAGCTAAATGCAGGCAAATTGATTGGGCGGCGTTTCATGATACAGATGGACAATGACCCAAAACATATTGCCAAAGCAACCCAGGAGTTTATTAAAGCAAAGAAGTGGAAAATTCTTGAATGGCCAAGTCAGTCACCTGATCTTAACCCAATTGAGCATGTATTTCACTTGTTGAAGACTAAACTTCAGACAGAAAGGCCCACAAACAAACAGCAACTGAAAGCCGCTGCAGTAAAGGCCTGGCAGAGCATTAAAAAGGAGGAAACCCAGCATCTGGTGATGTCCATGAGTTCAAGACTTCAGGCTGTCATTGCCAGCAAAGGGGTTTCAACCAAGTATTAGAAATGAACATTTTATTTCCAGTTATTTAATTTGTCCAATTACTTTTGAGCCCCTGAAATGAAGGGATTGTGTTAAAAAATGCTTTAGTTGCCCCACATTTTTATGCAATCGTTTTGTTCACCCCACTGAATTAAAGCTGAAAGTCTGCACTTCAACTGCATCTGAGTTGTTTCATTTAAAATTCATTGTGGTAATGTACAGAACCAAAATTAGAAAAAAGCTGTCTCTGTCCAAATATTTATGGACCTAACTGTATACCCCAATATCCCCTTACACCTACTATTACTTAGGTTAAGTGGCAGCTCTAGGAGAGACTGGTATACCTTTCAAGGTTTATCATACTTTATGTCCAATGATGCCAGTATAGCAGATTTAATGGAGAGACATTTCTGGCAAATATGATGCACCTACGATATTTCAGGATAGCAAATTGTAACCAGAAACATGAAAGTCTCGCTTTCCAATGATTAATGACATTTGAAACCTTTGTTGTTCAGTAAGTCTGTTGAAAAAGGCCCAGTACCCTACCTGAACATTTTTACAGCAAGTATTTGAAAAACCTGATACAATCTACATTGCCGACCTTTCTGTTCTACAGACTCAAGTGCTGAAGACTAAGATTAAGGTGACTCTTCAAGATTGGTGTTTTGAAAATGGCATAGAACCACGCTTAAATCATTCTAGGGTTAGTATTTAAAAACTTTCATGTAATCTAAAAGGAAGGCTATTAGGCTCAGAGTCTTCATATGCAAAACACATACATCCACGAGAGTTTTTGAGAATGTTGTATGATATACAGTATATTGCAATGATTTATGGGGATATTTCTAATTATTTATTTATCGTGTCCTGTCATTTTGGATTACATTATCATTTTCACCACCATTTTCAAAACATGATTGCCGATATATTGTGTTGTGTTTTCATGAGCACTGCCATTTTGTTTACTGTTTCCATAAGTGGTTGTCAATCACATGATTCACAGTGTAATATCTCATGTCACAATCCACTGGTATAAACCACAGTGGCCCTGGAACATGAACGTCTAATGTTTGGATTCAAGAATTGTTAACAACTCCTAAACCTTCTTTGTTTGCTATTCTCCTTTTTGAGTATGGTTTTTGATTCTTAGCCAACATTATTTTGAATATCACTTTTGGCTCATATTTTTGGTTTTGGTATCATAATTATTTTGCCTTCCTTTTTACAACCCTCACTAATCCTTTAAAACGACCCTTAGCCTTTTCATCTTCCTGTCCATTTGCCCTTTATTCTTTTAAACACAAGCCTTTATCTTCCAAAAGGCACAATATACACATGCAGAGTCTGACCTTTCTCAAAGCAGAGGTCCTCTAGCACAGGGTGAAACAATCCTTTACAATTTCTCCATTCCTAATTTAATGTTTTAACAGCTCTTTCTTCCATTAAAAGTGAGCTAGGTGTCTATGGAGTTTAAGCTGAACGGTAATTGTCTTGGAAGCTTTAAAGACAACTGAATGACTTATGGTTTTTCTGTAAATGCACAACTAACAAGACATGTGTATTACCGAGCCTCCTCTGTGTAAAGCTGTCACAAGTTGCTAGGCTGAACAGTAGTGGAGTGAAGAAAGCACCGGACTGGGTGACTTTACACAGATTAATGAATGTTTTCTATTATTCCTCTTATTTATTTATTTTTAATTATATTTAAGACTCTTGCAACCAGTGACTTTCTTCATATTCACTTATGTAAATTAAAAAACATCACAAGTACAAGAAGTGACCTCTATATATTTTTAATAAAGTAAATAATTCAGTAATAGCATAGCTATAAAGGTGTCCTATAATGTTAACATTACAACATCTTGCAGGCAAGGATTAATATTGTTTAGGGACATGCTTACTTTTGTATTAGTGAAAAATGTGAGAAATAATACTTTCACTGACCGGGAGATTAAAGAACATTCTCACTGTGCATACCATCTGTGTGGTTTATAGTAGTCCTTATATATAAGGGAATCATTTGGCTGAGTCCTCCATCAACACTTTGCATGCAGGGAGCAAGAAAAGCATGGCAGTGAGGTGTCATTCTTTCAGACCCACTTATAAGGCAGAATTAGTTTTTCTGAGCCAGCTCAAATACAAGTTTAAAATACCTAGCAAATAAAAAGAGCTATAATAAGAAACTATTATGATATTATAAGTATCGATGGATAAAACACAATCTACTTGAACATTATAAACAAATTTAGACTGGTTACTTAGTTAAAGCCAACAAGTTCCTGACATTACTCCATATGGAACAAGAGCAAGCTTCTGCTGTATTTTTTTTTTCTGCCCACAAGTCCATCAGCCTAGTATAGTATTTTGCTTGTGAAGCATGAAGCAGAAACCAAAGGTATAAAAATCACCATAGTAACGAAGGAAAAGAACATGCTTATTTGTAAAATTTTAAATAAATGCATTAAATTATAAGCTAAAAATAAACATGTAATAAAAATATAAAGGGTATATAATCAGTATGAGTAAAACTGCATGACTTTCTAGGATACATGAACCCCAAGAGTAACAAGATGCAATGTGGTTTAATTAGAAGTTAATTTAAATAAATCATACTTTTTTTCTCATGCAGTTATCAGTAAATCTACATACTTTAGGAAAACATCCCCCCCCCCCCCATTGCTTTAGAGGTATATTAAAAATGAATTAATGTATTAGAAAATAGAAAACACTGACTTTTACAAAATTTGCAAAGTCTCTATGTGTGTATTATTACTTACTAGTCTGGGGGTTCCTAATATCTTAAATTACAGTACAAGAAGACAAACGTTATGTCTAAATTTGCCTAGATACAAAAATAGCAGTGCAAATCCCCAAATGCTATGTTAATTAAGGCCAGATAAATCTTAAAATGAATACCACCAGTCATTTTATAATAAGACTCATACCTGTATAATTCCCTAGACTAAGAATGTGCATAATTAGAATATATCACCAATGACCTCTATTAAAATATCTACTTTGGTTAGCCAGCAAATTTGTTTCTTTTCTTCTGGCTTTTTTTTTGGGGGGGATGAAATTAAGATTTCATGTTTGACAAGCTGCTAAAAAATCTGACAATAGCATGTGAGCTCCCATAATTTGAAGACCACCACATATTTAAGCCACAGTGGACTTTATTTTAAGTACATTTAATAAGTAAGCCCACCAGTAATGTTATTTTAAGCATACAGTCTCATAAAGCTATTACCTATTTAGGACCATCACAAGACATAACAACCATAAATCATTTTAAAATAAAAAACACTCATTCATGAGGTATTTTCCACCTGGAGATTTGGCAAATTTTAACGTTAGTTAAACACTCAAAATATCCTTGTAATGGGGAAGGTGGGTTCTGAAAATTGGATGAATGGATTATACATTTCAATGGGGTGAGTAACAGGCAAAGAAGGACTTCTTTGCTGTAAGATTTTGGAGAAGAGTCCAAAGTGTTCAATCAATGAAATTGACATTATAAACACACATTTACAGTAAGCATCACCGTAAGGTATTGTCCAATACAATGAAGGACAACACAATGAAAAATTACTCAATAATTCTAATACAAGTTAAATCTCAAACAATGAGTGATGGCATTAAGTTGAAATAAGAAAAAAAGGCAATGAATGTACATAAAAGTTAACTGGCAGCATAAAAGTAAGAGTAAGAGTAAGAGAGCGATTAAAATGTCAGTTCTAAGGAACTGAACTGCTAAAGTAGATATTAAATGCAAGTAAGAAAAGGTGATCTTACATAGTATTGACACAATTATAACCAATAAAGATGCCCTGACAGAAACAGATATTAAATGTATACATGAGCTTAATAAGACCTTTGTGATACCAAAATAAACTATTTTTTAAATTTGCATCCCATTGGCAATTAAAAAAATTACCTAGCCAGTGCAATGGCTACAAGTTTCTGGAAACCATTTTTGTTAACACTGTCCACATGCTGCAAGGAGAATCAAACGTTAACCCCTGTGAAGTTTGTATATAGGCAATCCACACGGAGAGGGGCAAGGTTTGGGGTTCCCCTTCAACAATTTTTGGCAAAAAGGGGCATGGCAGGCAGTGAGAGACTTTTGACACAATCTAATTGTTTGCCAGCAAAAAGAAATTTGACAATCTTGTAAAGGAACAGAACATGTAAGTGAAGATAGCGGGGAAGGATTGGCTACTCATTTTTATCAATTTGCTTTGAGAAGAGCAATCATGTGCAGTAACTGAACCGCACTATTTAGAAGCCATTACCTGACTGGTGATGACTGCAAAGACAAGACAAGCACAGGCATTACAGCTGGGCTATTTTTCAGATTTCTTTTTACAATTCAAGGTGGACACCTTTGATTGATTAGCTTATGAAAGTTTATTAACAACAGTATTTTTTGTTTAAAATGGGTGGTTCTTTAAGGAAGTCAAAGACAGTAAAACTGCTATTTGTATAAAATATTGAACTGACATCTCATCTAGTACAGAGAAATATTTCAGACCAAATCAAATAGAAACATGAATACACAAATAAATAAAAGTACTGTGAAACGTAACAATAAATAAAGAAAAAGCATGAATTGTGAACATAAATTAAAAAAATGTGCAACAGAATGCATTTTGTCGCCTATTTATTTATTTAATTTTGACCATAATATTCCTCCAAATACAACATGAAATATGGCTTGAATACAAAACTCACTTTTACTCATGGAAGCTAAGAGGGCTGTGTTTTAATTGGTGAATCATCAGTGCACCAGACGTAAACCTTTGGGCTTCAAATGCCACATTTACAGCACACACATTTCGGATGCAGGGAGTTGCACAGTAGTAGTGCTGCTGCCTTGCAGTAAGGAGACCAAAGTGCATATCCCAGGTCCTCCATGTATGGAGTCTGCATGTTCTCCCCATGTCTGAGTGGGTTTCCTCCAGGTGTTTTGGTTTACTCCCACAGTCCAAAAACATGCAGGTTAGGTGAACTGGTGACACTAAATTGATCTTTGTGAGTGCATGAGTATGTTTGCCCATTGATGGACTGGCACGCTGTCCAGGGTTTGTTCCTGCCTTGCACCCAATGCTGTCTGGAATTGGCTCCAGCAACCCTGGTCTAAAATTAAGCAGGATAGTAATTGAAATGACATGGCTTCAGATACTGTACATGCTCCAAATGATGAATTCAGCATTTATAGAATTAAAGTAGTCACTTCACACAGTAATTCTGGGCAACTCTTGTAGTTGACATGCAACTTTGAGCATGCACATGATCCACAGGATTCCGAAGTCAAGCAACACACATCCATCCACTCTGTGAATGATCCACCAGTCAAACAACACTACTCACTACAGCCCGTCCCCTGAGCTTTGACAAGTAAAAGTGACAGTTTTATATTCATACTGTATTTCAGCGTTTCTCAACCTTTAAGTATTTGCGACCTGTGTTTTCGTAACAGTTTTAATCGCGCCCCCTAACATTTTTTTGAAAGGAGCCCACTAATACCAATTTGTTCTTTTTTAATTAATGATATATCATAGAAGCATATTTTATTATACCTACTTAACTTTTATCGACATTTATCTAACTCTTTATTTATTTTTCTAGTATCAGAAAGTAGTTTAAGTTCATTTGTTTGTGGTTTCAATAGATGTATTTTTCATATTTTCAATTCTTGCTTTCTTTTTTTCACATCTTCGCGTCCCCTTTTTTGTTACTTCCCCACAGTTTGAGAACCGCTGCTGTATTTCATGTTGCATTTGGAGGAATACTATGGACAAATTTAAATAAAAAAATAAGCAACTAAAACATATTCTGTATACATGGATTTATTTACACTCATATTTCAAGCACTATTCTTAATTTATTGGCACATTTTACAGTGCTTTTATTTATCTGCATATTTATGTATTTATTTTTGTCCAATACTGTATATTCCTCTATAAACTAGAACTGGTTCATTCTTAACAATGTCTGGCTCCTTTCAATGAACCAATCTTTTTTAATTAATTGAATGTAAAAAAATTAATATTTTTTCATTTGATCACTCTTATTTGAGAATTCAGAAAAATGTTCTAAACTGCTTTTGTAGGAATTTGCAAATATTGATATGTAATAGTAGATAAGCCCACACCAACATTTGGATAATATTTTGAGTTCAGTTGTCTGTGTATAGTAAGGAATGGAAAGTACGAAAGGTATGGTGAGTATTGAGAGGGTCACAGGCAATTATGGGAAATAATAGTTCAGTAAGCTTAGAAAAAAGTAGGCAGTGTAGTTTAGAAAATATGAGACCAGCTGATAGATCTCAAGGTTGCTGGTTAATCTAAGACTCTGACTCCTTAAGTGATCATAATCAAGTCATCTGCATCCACATGCAAAGAAACAGGAATACGCAGGCATCAAGCTAGCTGATTTCTGTTTCTTATCAATTAATATAAAGTCCTGGATTTTAATACATGGAATGATGTTCATACAGAAAGGTGGTAAATGAATAAACTGTAATTGGATGTTTAAAGAACAGATCTAAAATGGAACTGTATAATTTACATGTTCAAGACCTGTTTTTTCAAGCTGAGTTAGGGTGACACAAAGCCATGGGTGCAAGATGAAGTCTGATGCAGTTGTTAACAAGATGTAACCCACCTAGTGCAATGTGTACTCATAATTTATAATATGAAATAGAGAATCAGAAAGAATTCTTGGAACAAGAAGAAAACATCCAAACTCAACTTAATAAATTGAAACAAGGTTCCATCTCTGCCCCGCCATGCTACCAAGTACTGTATCTGAGTTTTAGAGTTTTAGTATTAGAGCTTTAAATTCCACTCCTAGTCCATTGAGTAATGCTGAGCAACATAACTGGTCTGAACTCCCTTGCAAGAAGGAGTATATTTAGAAATTGGCTTTGGCTATACATTTTAAGCAATGGCAAAATAAGAATACAGAATGGCTAGAGTACTTAACAAGGAAAACATACATAAGAATAGAAGAGGAAGCCAACGGGAAACCTATCAAAAATAAATAAACAAATAAATAAATAAAAGAAATTTGTTTACACAGAGGACTGTCAGCGTGAACAGCAAACTGTCCAGTCACTCTGTTGATGAGGACATGTTACCAGACAGATCTGTTATAAGCAAATGAAATTAAATGCTATTTACAGACCTGCAAGACATTGGATATGAAATAGTGATTCATTGAAAGAATTGCCCAAAAATAAATATTATTTGAGAAATATATTTTCTTAAAGATTATGTCTTTCTGTCAACAGCAAATAAAGTATAGACATTTATTCACAAAACCACCAAAACATGTGTGTATTTCCAGTCTTAATAAAAGTGCATGATGTGCTATTTAATGTATTATCTCAAAAAGTCTTACCATAACATACTTTAAAAGAACAATAAAAGAACTGTGAAGAAACCAGACATTTTGGCAATGTGTCTCATGCTTTTCAACATGAAAAATTCACTCTGCTTGGTGGAAAGATTTGGAGCCAAATGTCTGGGTCAGCGGCAGAGTGACAGCACAACTGCACCCAGCTGTACATAATGAGCCATGGACAGTAATTTAATCTGACCTAACAGTGCTGCACCAACAAAGCATTCAAAATAAAAACCTCTGCACAGTCCAAGCATCCTGCTGTAACTTAAGTTCAGTCTCTGTCTGACCAGGGTACTGCAGCATGTGGTGGATCTAACTGGTTACACCTGTCATTGAGTAGCATTGAATTGTCAATGTAAAAAGTCACACCTGTGCAAACAACATGAAGCTTCCTTTTATAAGTAAAATTTAAAGTTTCCTGTCCACATGCTTAATATTAGCACAAAACAAAATATCTGTAGCAAATGTCATTGCTGAATATAGAATGGACTGTGATGCCTAAGTTTCACATGAAAGAGGTTCTAACAATAGCATTTGTCTACTGCATATACAGTACCCCTCTTGCTATTGTTTGTCACTCTGAAAAAGTGGCTCCGGATTAAAAGGATATACATAATATAGCTGTTATTTGATCAAAATAAGGGAGGAATAGAAAAGACATTCAACCTGAAATGCAAAAACAGCTTCACTCAACACAGGGAACATCCTTTTTCTGTCCTTCAGTTTTACATAATTTGAATCAGTTATCAAAGGAATAATAACACCAAGGCAACTATTTACACCTTCTTCCTAGCCCAAGGCTTGTGAAGTGCTCACTTAGAAACGTCTACTTAAAGGAGCACCCTATACATGGGTTATGAGAAGAACACTTCAAATTAGGACATCTCTTAAAACATCTCTAACACCGAGTATTGTAGGATGCAATGTAGTGTGTAGTTTAGTGAACTGAGAAAAAGTGAGGGCTTGCCTGTTTTTGGTGACTGGCCTGTGTTACCTCCACGTCAGAAGTCTTTTTTACACACTTCTGGCTAGTTGGTCACACATCATGTAAATATACACACCAAATAACCACCAGAGTCCTCATATTGCTACTGTGCTTTTGTGGATCCCTGATGTTGGGATGTGGGGTAGTAATTTATAGTTTTCATGCGAAATAAAGAATCAGCACATTAGAAAAGAAAAATGGACTGAAATGAGAGTTGTTAATATAGTTGTTAATCAAAGCAAAGTGAATTAAAAAAAACTGTCATATACCACCAATATATTAACCAAAAATAACACAGTTAAGAGTCTTTAATCAGAGAACTGAATAGAAAAAATAAACTCAAGAAATGTCTTAGATTATCTGCAGTCTCAGATAGTGTCAAGACAGAAGGTTGACCTTCGTGACATTTAATTGACATCATGCATGGCCACCAAACTGGTCATATCCAAGGCTACAAAACAACTAATAGTGAAAAATAATCAATGCGTAAAAGATGAACGTAAATAATTTTAGCCATTGAAATAGTCGTTAGTATGAATAAATTAAATTCTCCACTAATGAAAAATCCAGAATAGGGGTGAAAGTTGACAAAATTTCAACAAGTAGCAGATGAAAACAATTCATAACAATAGGACTGGCCTATGAAAAGGAGTTTCAATAAGTAACATCATCCATAGAAACCCCTGGAATATGTGATTAAATCCACACACCAGCTACTGGTTGGCAAAATAAGCAGTAATTATAAACACAACATAGGGTATGGTGACCAATAAGAAACAAACGCTGAAAGAGTTTTAGGAGTGTACCATTACCACCATCCTCTGGTCAATATATACAGTAAAATCAATGATAAAGTAGATAAAATATCAGGTTAAATTATAAATATTGTATCAATTTACTGTACTTTCATGGTCCTGCTTAGTATTATGTGGGAGTTGTTGTCTATTGTGACAGCAATGGAGATAGGAATGTTGAACACACATTAAAGGTTATTTTCACAATCTATATTTTTTATAAAATCAATTTTTCTTATTTTTTGTTTCTGTTCCTATATTATTTACATTTAAATAGTGGTTGTTAAGCCCAAGGATTCTGAATCTGAAACTAGTTTGCACTCAAAAATTTTTTTTACTGTCTTTTTCATAATGCTATTTTGTTTATAGAGTGGGCACCAACACTTTGTCTTGTGGTTATTTCTGCTTTGCTAGTAAAATGAGCCAGTATTTTACACTTGTGACATCACATGGATAAGGGCATATGAGTCACAAAGAGCACTTCCTATCTATCCGAGAATACACAAAAATAACAAAAGAATAGTATGTGGAATGGTGAGGATGCAGGGAGTAGAGTTGGTGAAGCTGGATGAGTTTAAATACTTGGGATCTACTGCACAAAGTAGCAGGGATTGTGGAAAAGAGATGAAGAAGAGAGTACAGGCAGGGTGGAGTGGGTAAGGAAGAGTGTCAGGAGTAATGTCTGACAGACGGGTATCAACAAGAGTGAAAGGGAAGGTCTACAGGACGGTAGGGAGACCAGCTATGTTATATGGGTTGCAGATGGTGGCACTGTCCAAAAAACAGGAGACAGAGCTGGAGGTGGCAGAGTTAAAGATGCTAAGATTTGCATTGGGTGTGATGAGGATGGATAGGATTATAAATGAGTACATTAGAGAATCGGCTCAAGTTGGACAGTTTGGAGACAAAGTCAGTGAGGTGAGATTGCATTGGTTTGGACATGTGCTGAGGAGATATGCTGGGTATATTGGGAAAAGGATGCTAAGGATAGAGCTGCCAGGCAAGAGGAAAAGAGGAAAGCCTAAGAGAAGCTTTATGGATGTGGTGAGAGAGGACATGCAGGGGATGGGTGTGACAGAGCAAGATGCAGAGGACAAGAAGAAAGGGAAAAAGATGATCCGCTGTGGCAACTCCTAACGAAGAAGAAGAAGAAGTATGTGTTTATGTTGATGCTCCTGGTAAGCAACTTCTGAGCTGTATATTTTCAAATACATTTTTGGGTTTTTGATTTTGGCTTGAAAATAATTTTCTGGTCCTTCACTTAAAGATTCTCTGTCATCTGTTCAGTGTCAGAAAAATATTGTACTAATGAAACCATATTTACAACATTTGGTGCTGTTGTGGTAGCATGTTAAACAAAAGAAATAGTACTACAAGAATTTGTGTGTTCTACAATAAGCAATGCTAATGCATACACTGATTAACTGGCAACAAATAAGAAGCGGGAAGTTTTTGCTCAAAATATGACAATGGCAAAGCCGCATATAAATTATCAATTGCTAGCTAGTTTTATGATTTAGATAGGGAAAAATATACAGTGCACTTCTAGATCTAGCTTCTGTAAGGTCCTTGCAGGCAAGATGAGGTCCTCATAGGTCAGATGGGTTGCATTCAGATGTTGGTGGGGTTGGATGTCTAAATGCTATCATTTAAGATTAATTTTCCTTGGAAAACATGAGATGAGGTTGGGAGAGATGCTATACCTTTAGCATATAATGAGACCTACTCCTGTATTTTGGTGCAGTAGATGCTATACAGTGATGAATAAATAAACAATATGATTACTAGCAAACTGAATAAATAAATAATGTAATTACAAACCAATTGAATAAACAAACATGCATCTAACATCATACTTTCCTTATATGGTAACATTCAGACATCCAGCCTACTGTAGTTTACATCTGATCCTGCCTCATCCTGTGTTCCATAGAGGTAAAAAATTTGCCAGGAAAGTATGCCAGGAAAAGGTCAGTTACGGTGTTAAAATGAAGATGCTTGGCATTACTAATTTGATAAGACATTTAAGAGTGTGTCTTGCAGCCGAATATGCAGATTTTCACCAACTCGGACTGTAAGGCAATGTGACTGCAATACTACATCCAAAAGCATCCAACTTTTACATTATGGATGGGGTTAAAAGTGTTCTAGAGCGAATGGGCTTGTAGATAAAGGGAGAAACTGACACTGCTAGATATAACAAAAGCAGGACATTTCATCAAAGTGTGTGAGTATTTCTTATAGATTTCCAATGGGGGATGAAAATGTTCTCCACTTAAACAAGTCTCATGAGTGTTTTTAGTAGAGGGGCCCACTAAATTGCAGTTTGATCTCCTTATGAATCCACTTTATTATACAGCTGAGAGGATACTATACAGCCCATTAAGCTTGTTTGTTTAGATAATAGCTTAGATTTCCTAATATTTCACGTAAATACTACATTAAAAGTTGTCTCAGATGCTACTGCATGACTCAAAAGTTTGTCTAGGACTCTATGAAGTAGATCCATCTGATTTCCATCTTCAATATACTTCCCTTTAAATTCCATAAATGTAATTGATTTTGAGATTCACAGTCACCTGGAAGAATTCTGCTAGATTCACTTTACTGCTTTGAGGAATTTGAAGACTTGGATTAGGTCTCGTAATCTTCTTGGTTCAAGACTAAACAAGTTCTCATTCCCATAGCTTGAGAGATCTGGAAGTATTGCTACGAACTCGAGTCATGTGGTCTGTTAAAATGTAACCATGAAGACTGGGGTGGTATAATTTAGTTTATTGAGCAGTTATTGTAACACATGTTGACAGTTATGAACACTCCTTAAGTAACAGCTGAACTTTAAAGTTATTTTCAAAAGACTGGTGGCAAGTTACTAGTATTTCATTCATGTTTATAGTAATTTTTGCTGATTTCATCCTAAAATCCATTTGCTAATCCTCCTGTCATGCAGTATTGTGCACCTGCAAATTAAATTAAACTACTTAAATAAGACTCCACTATCTGAACTGACTTCATTAAGTCACCCCAAACTCAACAAAATTGAACGTTTTTTTTACTTTACACCAAGCTAGTCATTTAGCAGTTTCCAAAGTGGAAGTATATCGTACTGGTATGCTGTACAGAATTAATTCATATCAATACAGTTTTCATGCTTGTAATTTACTTCAACATTTAAACAGAAATCTATAAGAAATACTTAAGAATAATTATTTTCCACATAATAACATAACTGACTGTCAGTCATCCCTCACTCCACCACCACCAACATGCACAAAAGCTGCCTCATAAAATCAAACCAAGATTTTATATGCAGTATCAAGTGTGGCATAGCATAATACACTAGTGAGGCCTGATATGGAGTACTGTGTACAGTTTTGGTCACCAGGCTACAAAAATGACATAGCAACTCTAAAAAAAAGTCCAGAGAAGAAGAACTAGGATGATTCCAGGGGGATGAATTATGAGGAAACATTAAAACAGCTGAGCCTTTTCAGTTTAAGCAAAAGAAGATTAAGAGGAGACATGATTGATGTGTTTAAAATTATGAAAGAAAAAATTAGTACAGTGGATTGAGACTGTCATTTTAAAATGAGTTCATCAAGTACTTGTTACAGGTAAATTTCACACAAATGTTAGGAAGTTTTTCTTTACACAGAGAACCATAGACACATGGAAGAGCTTGCAAAGTTGTCTGTTACAGTCATCTTCACAGCTATTGGTAAACCAGCAGAAAACATTTTACTTTTATTATTAGATAATGGAAATGATCATTCTTCGTAAACTGACATATACCAAACTAGAATGTGCCACAGAAAACGCTCACTGGATCAGACCAGTCAATAGGTCTGACTTGGCAATTGACCTGTGAACATATTCATCATTCAGGCTATACAACTACTATTAAATTTACCAAAATCATCAGCTGTGAAGTCAATCTTACAAAATCACATGGTACAGTCCATTATTTAAACTAATTTAAAAAATATTGTATTTAGGACTTAATAAGTAAGAGGTTTTCAGTTCTATTAATCAAATATATCTAGTCAAGGCTGATCTTTCTTACAATGACCAATGAGTTAAAGTCAGAACGAATCTTCACCAACAAGTACTAAGTCAATTTAAAAAGCTGCATGTTTTAAATATTCAGCACTAAATATACATTTGTATTATTTATTATGTTATTTACATTTTTTCTCACTTATTGTTTTTTAACATATTTAGGAGATTCAAGAAACCACTTGGCAAAATATAGTTAAATCTCACCTAATGCTTCCACAATATATGTAATTTTGAAAAGCAGTACATTCTTCAATATTATATATTTTATTATTCATACAAACAATGTAAACAACATGTTATACTATTACCTAAAGAGATAGAAAAAATGTGTGCAAGCATTATTACAGCAATGTCGCAGTTTAATTGTGGAAACACGTCTTTGCGTCCTTGTTGACCTTCCCTGCAAAGGAAACTAATGAGGCCACCTGCAGACTGTATCTGCAGGGGTCCAAGTCACTCTGTCACAGCCATGTGAAGCAATTAATTAATTAACAAATAAGCAAGACAAAAAAACAAACACGGATGTACAGTAATCGTATTATTTTAGATATCCATGAAACATTTAATTATCCTTAAATATAATTCCCATTTGACTGTTTGTAACCGATTTCACTTGGTTTAATGATAGAAAATAAAAGTTTAATAAAACTTTACATTTTTAACATGCTTCCAAGGTTTCTACATATATTCATCTGCTTTTTTTGCCAATAAAATACTGAAAGAGAAAATGTTCACTATAAATGATGTGCCCGTTTGTTCGCAAAAAATTGACAGGTGATTGTGGTTGCAACCCTGTTACTTGTTAAAAGACAGGAACACTGCTGGAAGTGCTGCCAATCAAATAAATAAATATGATCATAATTAGAAATATTTTGCAAGTAGTCGAATGAGTATTATTATATAATTATTTCCTTTGATAATTTTATTGTTACTGAAAAAATAAATGGAGATAAGAATTCAAAGTCAATGATTACATGTCACAAATAAAAAGTGTCTATGTACCTGAAAAGAAGTTGCAGATGAATGAATTTCAACTCTTTGGATCACCTTGATCACTAATGATTCCTAAAGCAGACTCCCTGGATTGGGAATTTAACCTTTTAAACCATACCCACAGAATACTTTACTCCCTATTATGAACACCTGTCAGTCTTTTTTTTTTCTTTACACCCGCGAGAAGCAAATATGTTTCACAAGGTTTTATAAAATCCTTTGGGTGTAGAACCTTTCTTTTATCTGCTCAATTTACTTTTCATTTTTTAATTCATTCTCAAAACAAAAACACATTTTATGATAGGTAAACTCTAACAACTCCTATGGTTTATTAAAATAAGAGAAAAAATATAATGCATGTAAGGAAATGTGTGGCTGTTATGGTCTGTTTGTCCTCTAGTTTTGACCTCAATGGAATATCTTTAATTCAAATCAATGCACCATCCCTATACTGACCACCAAACCCAAATTAATAATTGACTTCAACATATATGGGTCAATTCCAGTTAAAATACTAAAGGGTAATTCATACCTCTTCAGTAAAGTTAATATCTTTTAAATAATTTTTGTATAAATCACACATATTCATCTATTGTAAAGCAGAAAATTGAAAAACATGACTATAAAAATTGTACAATCCCAAGTTATTTAAAACACTACAAAATTGCTAAATTACAACATTATTATTTAATCACACAAGTAATTCTCCATCTGAAGTGTTTAAGATTCTTTCAGCAAACTCACTTACCTGTCTCTTCATCAATAGTGAATCTTCCAAGTCCACTCCCATCCCGAATGGAATACTGGATCTCACCATCTCTTCCAATGTCATCATCCCTTGCAGTAACCTGAAGAACACTGGTACCAATCCGGGCATTTTCTTTCACTGATGCCATAAGTGCAAAATCCAAAAAGTAAGGAGCATAAAAGTTTTCATTAACATCCACCACTTCTACCTCCACAAATGACACAGAAAGGAGTGAAGTGGGACGACCTTTGTCTTTTGCCCGCACTGTTAGATTATAAAATTGTTGTTTTTCATAATCCAGCTCTTTCCCAAGACGGATCACTCCACTGGCTTTGTCAATCTCAAATCTTCCATTATAATCATTTGCTAAAGAATATCTAACCTGGCCTCCGACGCCCAAGTCTGGATCTTGGGTTTCCAGCCAGGCTATGACTGTGCCAATAGGGAGATCTTCCAAGATCTTAGCACTGTAGCCATTTGGGATAAAAATGGGTGGGCAGTCATTGATATCATCTAAGGAAATCTTCACGCTAACCACTGAGTACCTTTGGTGGCCCTTCTCTGCTTTATCACGTGCCTCAACTTTAAGATGATAACTTTCTTTTAGCTCTCTGTCAAGCTGTCCTGCAACATAAATTATTCCAGTAGAGCTGTTAACTGCAAACGGTGTCATGCTAGATATTATGCTGTAGGAAATTTTCCCATTTGGCCCCAGGTCCTTGTCAGTAGCCTCAACCTGAACAACTTCTGTTCCAAGTATTGTATTTTCAGGAAGAATAACAGAGTAGCTCTCCTGTAAAAACTGGGGAGTGTTATCATTTGCATCTGCTATATTGACTGTTAATAGTCTCCAAGTTGCTTTCTGAGGTGAACCAAGATCATAAATGGTTATATTCAAAAGATACCGATCTACTCTTTCACGGTCCATTGGAATTAAGACGCTCATTAAGCCAGACTCCATATTAATATCAAAACAGCTATCCTTATTTCCATCAGTGATTACAAACATTACCTGGCCATTGAAACCGGTATCACCATCCCAAGCTTTGATCTGATAAACACTGGCTCCAACTGGGAGATCTTCCTGGACTGAAATTTCGGATGGGAAGGACTTGTCAAACTGTGGTGTTTGCCTGTTGACTGAATACAGATCTATAAAAGCATCTTCAATTTTCGGAGCAGTGTTAGCTTTAGCCTTCTTCATGAGTTTTTCTGCAAGTTTTTGGGCAACTCTTGTTTCCCTACAGCTGAAACTTTTTGAGGACACTTTGCCATGAACAATGGAAATGTTCACAAACATTGGGTCAGAAAAGTTCTCCCCATCAGTGGCTATAATTTTTAAATTAAAAACCCCATTTTTGACTTTGGCTGTGATCAGTGGCTTCATCAGCAATAGAACCCCAGAGTCAGGATTCAAGTCAAAGAAACCTTGCTCATTTCCAGAGAGGATTTTGTACTTGACAAGTTCCATTTCATCAATGTCTATTGCTGAAACTGTTGTTATCTGTCCACCAACAGGGAAATCCTGGGAGATAACCCCTTGGCAGGCAATTTTTTCAAATAGTGGCTTGTTATCATTAACATTTTCCAGGTGCACGGTGATATTAACTTCACTTTCACGTCTATAAGGTGACCCCCAGTCTGAAGCCCTGACCACAAACGTGAAACTCTCTGATGATGATTCAAAATCAAGCTCACTGTCAATGCTAATAGCACCCGTAAACTGATTAATTGCAAATGGCAGTGACTGAAGAGTGGCAATACTGTAGGTTATATATCCATTTTCCCCTCTATCACTGTCTGTGGCAGAAACAGTCAAAATATTTGTGCCAACAGCTATACTTTCATTCACAAAGCATTCATATGATGGTTGCACAAAAACAGGAGTATGGTTGTTGGCATCCTCCACTGTTATACTAACTTTGGTTTTCAATTGGGTTTCCAGTTCCATTACTTCTAGCTCAAAGTGTTCCTTTGTCAAGATATCAAATTTTTGGGTGGTAGTGATTAGGCCAGTAAGAGAGTTTATTGCAAAAGACTGAGAATCCTCACTAGGACTCAGTCGATATTCCACATCAGGGGGCTCAGGGGAAAGTTTGACTAGAGCCACAGTAACTCCAGGTGGTGAAACCTCACTAAGCTTCACTTTGTATTCCCTTTTTTCAAACTTAACTTCCACAGGTTTGGGTCTGTCAACAAATAAATGTACAACCTTTACTGCTGAAAACTTCTGTGGGGCGCCTTTGTCCTTAGCCTGAAGCGTTAAATTGTAGCCATAAGGAAAATGATCCCAGTCCACTGTTTTGGTTGCTTTTATTCTATATTCATTGCTCCCAGACACCTTGACCAAACGAAACTGATCCAAAGGGTCACCAGCCACAATCGATAGAGACTCTATTTCTCCATTTGCACCCTCATCCAGGTCTTCAACCATAACAACTGCAAAGGTAGGATCTATATCAAGAAGTGAGGGGGTGTGAGTGACAGTTCTTAAAGTGGGGGCATGCTCATTGATACGTTCAATGTGAATAAAGAGTTTGGCTGTGCTGCTCACTCCATTGTTCCCATAAAGCTTCATTCCACGGTCAACTGCCAGGATTTCCAGGTCATATCTGTTTTTCTCATCAGAGTTTAACCTGCCACTCAAAGAAATGATGCCACTGGTGGGGTGAACGGAAAAAGTGTCAACCTTTTCCTTGAAGAAATAATAAAACTCTCCATTGGATCCAATGTCAGCATCTGTTGCCGTCACTTGAGCAATACTAGTTCTTAGTGGGGTGCTCTCAGCTATCGTTACAGAGTACGTCGTGGGTGAGAACAAAGGTCGAAGGTCATTCATGTCTAAAACCTGTATATTCACTTTAGTCCACGCTTCCAAGTCTTCTCCTCGAACAGAGGCTTTTATATTGAGCAAATAATTATCCTGAATCTCACGGTTCAAAATGGCTGAATTTCCACCTTTAGTCCTAATTCTGAGAAAACAAAAGTCTCCCATTACAAATTCCTCTGCTTTAAAAAAGCCTTCTTCATCTCCTGAAATGATTCTGTACTTTATATCCCATGAGCGATGCACAATGGTAATTCCCATTTTAATTTTACTGTTGGCATAGGTCCGCGCAGCAGAGTTCTCATAGACGGTGGCATTGTAAAGTGGATGTGTGAAGTGAAAAGTGGGCAAAACAATGGAGTCCTGGAGGCCCTGGCACCAGCAGCACGCCAAACAGAGAAACAGGAGGGCAAGGCGGAGGAAAAGGGCCTGTGTGTCTGCCCTGTGGCCCATATTTAACGCCATCCCATCATTCTTCTATCCTGAAATAAAGCAGAAGGGGAAATTATGTCACCAGAGACAGCCAGCCAACAAAGAGAAAGTTCTGTCTCATAAAGATAAACTGCAGTATAGAAGCTGACCCCTCCACCAATAGAGTGACAGCCTCCTCATTATTCATTTGATCAATAGCATGGATCCGGCTCTCAAATTGTCAGGTTGCTAGGCAACAAACTTCAGAGTAAACACTTGTTCTCATTTGCATTATTTGGCTAAATAAGTGTCCCAAAGAAACAAAAAAAAATCTATACAATAATACTCTACCATGAGCCTGTCTAAAATGTTTCCATTTTTAGAAATGGAAGCCCCCTGAAATGCAAAGCACACATACAGTTTTCACTTTAAATGAAAAAGCTGTTTATGTTAATTACAATGTGGTGTAACAGCTCAACATTTCATTTGTTACTTTCGTTTCACTTTAAATTAAAATGCTAATGTGTAAACATGAAGAACATCAATTTGCAGTAAATGTCAAGTTACACAAATGATGGATATATAGTGGAGGTCAAGTACAAAGAGAGGTTACACTGCTATGAACAACTGGAGAAGTCTGAAACATTCATGTCAAACTATATTGGGCCAGCAAATTGACAAGATTCACTATTCACAACTTTGAGCACATATGTAGTTTCCCTTAAAAATGCATGAAAAATGTGAGAGAAAATTTTTTTTTAAAAAGTATGTGACCAAAATGATGTGCATCTCAATTTAACATGTTTGTCAGTGGGCCTTGCAATGGGATGGCTCCCCATCCTGGGCTGTTTCCTGCCTTGTGTCCGGTGATGCTTGGAATGGCTCTGCAGCCCTGTGTACCTTGATTGAATGATGCAAGTTTGGCAATATTATGTTAGGGATGGGTATAATAATAGCCCAAAAAATTCAACAATAAATAGTGTAACACAACTACAAGAATGTGACAAATGCTTGTTTAAGCAAAACATGTCAAGGAGGTGCCCCTCTAGATTTTGGGAAAAAGCGTTAGCCATTTTGCAAAGGTGTTTTCACCATTTAAAAAAGATCTTGAAATATCATCGAAAACCTATGCAGTTATCACTGCAATTCTCCATTAAAATTGCCCAGACCATGGAACATAGTTGCAGTTACATGCCCTAATGTTTTTATTACATTTTGAAATTACAGATACAATGCAACTATGTAAGTACACTTGTTTTTGGATCAGTGATAAATTGTTACATTGTAATTATATTAACTGTGGAATAACAATGACAACTGAGTAATTAACTATAACATTACTTTGTACTACACAGTAAGTACGGAGTAATAACTCATAGTTACACTGTACTTATACAGGTAATAACATGGTAGTTGCAGTGTAATTATGGACACTTAATGTAAAGTGTTACCCATTACTTCCATAGGCAAATAATGCCACACCAGTAACTTCAGTTACTTACTGCACTGGTCTTACTGCTTATTCTTACTGATGAGGAATGCAATCCTTTTTTAAAAAGCGACACGCTGTATGTGTTTTCACATGTAGATATAGTTAAAGACAAAATTTTGTAAATATTAGCATTTTTTCTGCAAGTAAATGCACAATACAAAAAAAACACCACTTGCCATTCCCCAACAAGTACAAGTAGCACAGTACAGAAATGTATCCAATATTGTCTCTGTCATCTCAACCCATTACTTTATCATTCTCCTTTATTTTCATTTGCACAGAATCAAAACATTTGTGCCTTTGTTGTCTATGCTACACATACCACTCTTAAACCACCACACCATGTTTAATTTGTAGACTGGACATCTCCCTTGCCTACAGCATAACTGCTCTAGTTTTGCTCACAAAGGCAACATTCTTGACAATTCAACTGGTCATATTACTCTGAAGCACGGATCAAATTGTAATTCAAAAGGTGTGGTCTATTTGTTGCTATGTCCATGCACATTATTGTGTGTGGGTAAAATGTTTAAGAAAGTTAAGTCTGGTATGATCAAGCACAAACTTAGTATCTGTTAACCTAATACAAAACATTTCTCTGTCTCATCACTTTACAGAGGCTAATCATATTGTACTTCAGTTGAACTACTGTAGTTCAGCCGATCTTGGAGGCTGCTTTCCCACATCCAAGAGGAGGTGATTATAATAAGCATTTCCTATGCCGCAAGTCATATTGGTTATTCACATTTAACATGCAGAGTCACAAGGAACAAATTAACAGAATTTGGGTGTTTTTGATAACATTCACCATATACCCTAATTTGGTCATTTTTACTTTTGCATTCACTCCTGTCTGATGATTACAAAACTGACTCACAATTGCACTGTTACAAGGTCTTTGGACTTGCAATAAATATTACAAGTTAATCTTTCTCCTTTCAAATATTTACAATGAATTTCAATGAAACTAAGTTTTTTTATATGTTTGTTCTATATTTTCCTGTATATATACAGAAGTTAATAAAGCTATTGAAATAATCATAATGTGCATGTCTTTTTCCATACAAACAAGCTAAAAATCTACTTTTGCCTTCATACCAAGTTTGACCTTCTTAGGATTACATAGTACATGTTTATGTAGACGACAGACAGAAAAATAAGGTGATATATTTTCACATTTATAATTATCCTTCTGGCGCCCTGCCCAGGGATGTGTTCCTGCCTTGCGCCCTGTGCTGACTGGGATTGGCTCCAGCAGACACCCGTGACCCTGTGTCAGGGTACAACAGGTTGAAGAGTGACTGACTTACTGACTAATTATCCTTGTAGTATTAACTTCGTTGACCTGGCTATAAGCAAAGTCTTCTTAAACATATACATTTTCATTATGTGTAACATTCATATAATGATATGCGTATTAAAGAAATTATGCCCAATCTATCAAGGTGTAGAAACATCCCAGTGATGATCAATAGAACAATTAATGTTAATGATTTTAGCACAAGGCTGCAATATAGCAAAATGTGAAAAAAGAGAAGGGGTCTGAATATTTTCTGAATCCACTGTATATCAGCACACACATTCTTATTGCAGCTTACTTTATGAGTTAATTTTCTAAGACATCTTTTTCCATCATTGTAGGGAGTCAAAGCCTATCCGTTCCAGTTCAAGTTCAAGTCAATTGTCATGTGTACAACTGCAAAGTGTGCATAGTATAATGAAATTCTTACTTGCACATCTAGTTAGAACAGCAAACAATAATACAACAGCAAAAAAGACACATACATATACACACAAATAATATTCATATCATGCATGCAATACGTATATACACACACTAGGAAACACCCCAGGTAATTCCACTAAGGGTCCCTCCACTTCTTTCATGCCCTAACAAGTGTGTTTGACAGTGTTTTGCGCTTAAAGTGTATTGACCTGAGAATAACCCAAAACCCAATTACATTGCAGAGGTGTATGTAACACTTGATACTGTGCAGATGGCACTGCTGTTCTTCTTGTTCTTCAGTCTGTACCATAAATCAATGGATCTATATTGAAGTTGACCTCTCTCTTTTGTATTTGTGGTAGTGTCCTATCGTTTCATTATAATGTTTGTTGTTGGTGAAACGGCTCCCATTTCTGGTTTGCTGCAGAGGTGAGGTTGTGGATCGTGTTGTTGTTCATGGCATAATGGTATGTAGTTGACACATGTTTAATTACCCTGTGCTGTGTGCCTCATTGTGAGCACACTGCACAGTGTTCTCTTTCTATAAGTCATGGCGCATGCACTCACAGCTCTGTTTTATTTGTCAGCTATTGTATGTCGTCATGCCGGTGCTTGCAGTGAGAAGGACCCGAATCCCAATTATATGGCTGAGGTAGCCAGCACATCCAACTTACAGGTTGTGTTATGTGTATCAGAGCATAAGCTCTTGAGTATGAGCAAGATTAACATTCAAAGCCCCATATTTCGTGAGCTTTTATGTAAGAGATGGACAACCCTTACCATTTTATATATATAATATACATATATATATAAATAAACAATATATATTTGCAAGTATTTTGTTGATATACTGTATATACAGTGTTTGCTATGTTTACTATATTGTTAATATGATTGGCTGTTCAGTAACTTTATGATCTATGGAATCAGTACAAATCAGGAATAAACCTAGGAAAAGAAGCTAGCCAACCACTGGTTACGCTCACTCATTCAATCAACAATGCTTCTTCGTAATGAGCCAATTTAGAATTACCAAATAACTCACAACTTTGACATGTTAGAGGAAATAATTATATCATATTTTCACACTAATGTTATTTTGTTATATTTGTGATATCTTTATTGTTCTGGAGTCGACTCCATGGCTGCCTGTCACATGAAGCTTGTCTTGAAGGAACCCCTCAATATATGAATTGATTTCTCCATACATTGCTTTCACTTGTATATTTCAACATAGTACTAAGCACTTCAAACATTTATCATAAATTTTAACTTTTTACTTAGAATGTAAAGTAATCCCTGGTGTTTCCTTTCCAGCATAAGGATATAACCTAAAAACTATAAAGAAATAAACATTTTTGCAGTACTTCTTAAAATTATGATTTGTTAAGACAGTCAAAAAATTTAAATTCTCTAAAAGTTCTTGCAATATGTAATATGACAATTGCATAACTGTACCCCCGACATGTTGGCACAACAACAAATCTTAATCTATTACCCTTCAATGGATGCAGATGCTCCTCAAATGTCTGAAATTTCAACTTGGAAGTATGCAGCAACATTGAAGAGGGTTCTTGGCAAAACAAGGATTACACTCAACATTGCCATGCATGCAGCTTCGGCACTTTATGTGTAAGAAATGAGTAAAGGCCAAGTTCATTCACAGTAATCTGTTTGACAATCTGTTAATTCAATGTCTGATTTAAGAACTGACTGGAATATTGTCATATTGTACCTATGATATAATAGTAATGCATTTCAACAAATACACTTGAACAAGTCACCTTAACTTCTCTTAACGTTCGAAGGTTTTTATTTTCGCAAGCCACATTCTAAATGATACATTTTTTGCAAATTATAATGGACATTTTAAAATTCCATTTTAAAAAAGTAGTGGATTTAATTATTTCCCATTACTTTACTTTGACATTAGTCTGGATTTAAATTAAAATATTTTCAAACAATACTTTCAAAGCATGAATAACAGAGACAAATTCACGAGTATGCATATTATTTCCATGTTCAAATGGGCTTTCCTCCTACATCCCTAAGTGTGTGTTAGGTTAATTAGTCATTCTAAAGTCACTCGGTGTGAGAGAGACTGAGTGTGCAAGTTAAACAGTGTGTGCGTGTGTAAGTTTTCTCTGTAGTGGACTAACACCTGTCTGGGATTGGTTCACACCTTTTGTCGACTTATTACAAGTCAGGCAAAGGCTCTCCACTGCTCTAAACTGGATTTGAAATGGATGGCAAAAGAATTACACAGCAAATGAGAAACCACATGTAGTAATGTATCAAACCCCCCACACCTTAAGTCCCCAAATGCCATATTCCCAATGCAGTTGTATTCTTGATATGTATGGGTTTATGGTGAAAAAAATCCCAGCATGAAGCATAATATACATTTAACTGAAAGGTATAATATCTGTCTCCTTTATCATCTTCACACTGGAGTTATTGCCTTGCAAAAAAGATAAAAAACTCTTTCGTCTACAGCGAGGCATTGCAAATATTAAAGTTTATCCTAATTCTCAGTGTGATTATTTTAAACATTTACTGCAAAGCAATGAATGCTTTCCCTGTGAATGCTTCACAGATAAGTAACATTTAGTCTTATGTGTATACTTAAGTCTTACAGCACTTTCCTTGCAGAGAACTAATGAAGTTAGTGATACATTATATATTACTGTCACTTTGTTGAAAGTAACTGCACTGTCACAGCTTCAATGACCTGTGGCCGATGAGAATTGAGGGAGTTTGACATACAGCATGTGGAATATCTGAAGACAGGGAAACACAAATCTGGCAAAAAATTAAACGGAAACAGTAAGAAAAAAATGAGGCATTCTCTTAGGTAAATAAAAGTTCATTGAACTCACAGGCAAGCGATGGCTTGTCCTTAGAGAAACTTACAGAACTGCACTACAGTTGACCCTTGAGCTTGAAAACAGGGGAGCAGGTTTCTTTCATTCTATCAGACTAAAACTGCAAATGGAAGATGATTACTGTATAGCATGTATGTTGGATTTGACCTGGATGAATAATCAAGCTTCAAACAATAATCAGTGTGTGACTGCAGTGATGGATGTACTCATTGGTACCATTCAGGACCTAGAACAAATAGCTTTAATTTTTACAGACAAAGGAGGGTTACAGATAAAAGTGCAATGCTGAACAACAAACCATTAGGTTTACTTCCACATAGCAGTCACAAAAACTACCCTTGGGATGTTTGCAAACTAGCCATATCTAATGAAATTATCTCCAGTGCACCCATTCAGCTTCACTCTTCTGCAGCAGTGGCCATTCTTTTCCCTACTAGCAAGCTACTTCCTAATTATGTACTAGTAGTGTACAGGGCTGTCTTTGGGGGATACATGATGAATTATTTGGTTTCGGCAGGACCCAGGTCAGTTTTCATTCTCCCTGCTTTTAAAAACCTTCTAACCTTGTAATCCTGGATGTCTCATTTTATCATTACAAATGGTATAATAAGCCGGCTAGTAGAGGCCCTTCCTTTATATGCAGAAGACACCAATCATGCTCTCCTGATGTTTACCATCTTTCAATTTTATAGTCCTGGTTGTTTCATCTTCTGTCTACAATGAAGGTATGACAGCATTCAGATCCTGTCATACTTTCTAATTAGACTGTAATTTTGCTGTTTCTATCCTACGAAACTGTTGTACAATTTATTCATAGGTCTTTTGTCCTTGCATCTCCCAGGACTCAGATGGTTAAATAACATATAAATGAATATTTTTTGGAACAACACATATATAGCACTGATTTCATTAATAATTGTTATGACAAGAAGGTTCTACCCTACTACAAATACAGTAGTAACCTTAGTTGTAAAACTAACCTGAAAAAGAAAGCTAGAAGAGCTCACAGAGACTTGCTTCACTCACAAAGTTTGTGTAAACTATAATGTTTACTTCAAATATACATATATGTGTGCACATATACACATATAATAAGCTTATTCCATTACAAAGAATCAGAGCCAGTACTGTCAGTATGGAATACAAACCGATAACCTGAATAAAATGTCATTCAATTGCAGAGCACATGCATATACACTCACTCATACAGTCACTAGACAAACACAATATGAACACCTCTGGATGAAAAATGTCTTTCTTAGGAAAACTCAACACATCTGTCACCAATAAATAGAAACATCTAAGAACAGAAGGGTGCATATTCTCAGAGTGTGTCATTTTCTTGTCTCAAATACTCAATTTACACAGAACCATATACAGTAGATAAAATCCCTCATTTTAGATATCTTTCACCTGCTTGAGGTCAACATTGCTGGTTTACCTCTTTCTTCTCATACTACTTATACTACTCACAGAGACAATTCCATGACCTGTACAACAATCGAAATGACAAGATCAAGCCAGCGATTCAGAGAAAGTGCAGAAGTCTTCTGTCATAAGATATTTTTGTTTCTTCATGACCATGGCAATCCAATACTGCTGCCTGTAATTCTGTAACACTATAACAGGTACACTTCTAGGTCCTGTCCTTGTGCCAACTGTTAGCTGAAATATCACTTTTCTGAAAATATTTTTTACAGGTTACAAACTGAGTGCCATTAGCCCAAAAATACTGGAAATCAGAGAGACTGTACTGAAGAAATCTTCCTTTGAACTTAATGCAATATGTAGTTTCACAAGAAACATTTTTATAGCTACATTGATCTTATGTACTTGTGAATTTCTCAGGCATACTTTCGCTGGAGTTTGCCTATGAATTTCAGTTGAAATTATAGCTGTAGAGCAAGGCCTCTGGTACTAGCCAGGATTTTGGCTGTAATTTAAGACTACAACCTTTAAACATCCAAAAGGAGACACATGAATACCGTGTATTGTTCTTTAGCAGGTGCGGATGCCATTAACATACAACTCCACTTAATGTCAAGTATCAGTTCCCGACAAGAACACAAAACCCAAGCACACCATTTAATTTAGGCTGCAACGCTTATCAGGTCTCCTCCTGCTCAATCTTTACTTCCCTAGAGGCCAAAGAGTCCTGATGAAGCAAAATAATTTGCCACTCTGGGATTTTTGACAAAATTGGCATTCTCACAGGAGGTCTGAGCAGAGGTCTGTAGTAAATCTAATACTAGCCAGTGTCCTAAAACTGACATCTATCAACAATCCATTGTGTTTCTTACTAGTTTTCACGTTTAAGAAATAATCTGAGAATCTAAAAAATATTCAATGAAGGCAGAATTACATTATCCATTCTTTAATAAGAGTTTTAGATTTTAAAAATATTTGCTTTACATGTGTGTTTGATCAGTAATTACTGCTAAATAAGTATGTGTCTAAAATACAACAAGCCTCTCTATCCAAGGAAATACCTCCCAGCACAGTCTGCAAACTCTTTAAAAATTGACACACTGCTTATTTTTCATAGCTTGCTGACAAAGACTGCTGGGTTAATATGTGTAAATCTTATCTGTACAAGAAAAAAATACATTTTTTCAAGCTTAAGCCACAGTGATCAACTAAAAGTATTTTGTAAGCACAGGGCATCTTTCTATTTTCAGTAATTTATTCAAAAAGCATTGTCTGGCAGTAACAGATAAAACATTAATCTAATGCTGAATATTTGCTCAGAAACAACAATTTTTCACTTAGAAATTTAGCATTTGGGTGGAACGGAACTGCTCTGCTGCCTCACAGGTCCAGAAACCAGATGAAATTCCCAGCTTTGCAAGTTTTATCCGTGATTCCATATATTATTTGCATCTATTGTGCTCTGGGTTTCTCCCACATCTAAAAGCTGCTAAAGCTGAGTTATGGGATACACTGCATGGACCTGATGCATGTGATTGCGGGTGTGCGTGAAGCTTTGCTCTGCAATGGAATCTTCTCCAAAGTGTCTGGGCTCCAATTTAAGCTGGGATTGACTACTGTGATTATGTAACTGAAAAAAGAAGTTTCAGAAAATTAATACATGGGAGTCTTCCTTACTATTACAGTATATATTCGGAGAAAAACTAAAGTGCAGACACACCAACTGTGATGCTACCATTACACCTTAAATTACCAGATAATATGACTTCAGCAAAATATGAAGTATTAGTTATTGTGCTTGCATGATTGTGTCTACTTTTACAAATTGCTTTACCACTCCCCCATCTTGGAACAACTGTCAAATTGGTTAGCAGGCTGGTCCATCTGACTCAGAAGTTTATGACCTCAACAGGAATGCTGACATCCCATAAATTAAAGAAAATATGTCTAGGACCTTGTAATCCAAATTCTGTAGCCCAGAGTATAAAGAAAATTAAGAAATCTATTAATCAATGCCAACTTCATTTTTGTAAGTCATGTTGAAAGTTACTATAGATGAAGAGCAGGTTTGATGACTACGTTTCTACCTGTACAATGTATTTAGTCATGAGTAAACATAAAAAGCGGTTACCCAAAACTGAAACAAATTTCATACTATAGTTATTTCAGTAATGGGAAGGCAGATTTAAGGCAATGTTTTCACAGATTAGGGACTATTAATTTACCCCAGCTGGTCAATCCATATATTTATTGGTCCCACTTTGTCCAATTTAGTGTCTCAGAGGCAAACACCTATAACCAGAAGAATCAGAATTTGGAAACAACCCACGATGCAATACTGGTCCATGGCAGGACATACTCATTCACATATTCACACCAAGACAAGTTAGAGTTACCAATTAACAACACATCCTTGAGAAGTGAAAGAGAATCAGGAGTACTCTCAGAACAAATCCATCTAGATTCTGTGAGAATGTTTAAGCTCCACACTGCCACTAACGGCTTAATGTTACCTTCCATTAAAACTGAGAAATCACTTGTAAGTTCAGTGATAGCCATTCTTTGTTTTCACAGATTCCAAACTGGATTTTCCTTTACTCGTTCATAATACTACTGCACCTCAAAAACCTCAGCACCTTTCAAAATGCCTGTCTTCCCAAGCTCATTGCACTCTGCGGGTAGCACAATTGTGGTTGACCCTGGAATGATAGCTGACCACTTCCAAATGGTACAGAAGACTCTTCCTGCCATTATTATATTGCTTGAGTAGGGATCAATCAATAGCAGAATCTAATATGTTGCCTAATATGCAACCTAATGGGTTGCCTGCTCTTAGCAAAATTGTAAAATCTCCTCATTCTTGTATCTACTCTCTCTCTCTCTCTCACACACACACACACATACACACACACACACAGGTCCATCCATCCATTTTATAACTTGCTCATGGAAAATTCACTTGTGCACTAACATATGGCAAATTCAAGCACTCAATAGGTATCCCACAATGCCATTTAGCAACATTGTCCCAATGGTAGTGATGATATCTTTCCTATGAAAGATTCATATGGCACAGTACTCTGCCCTCTTGATGGTGCCCTGCCTCACCGAAACAACCACCTTTACAAACAGACACCCTATCACAGCATACATAGTCATTAAATAGGTAATTCTGCTGAACCCACTTATCCAAACACCTATTATCAGACCACATGGCATATGGCCATCCATATATGTATTATATGAATTGTATATGTGTATTGTATTGTATTGCATATGTATGACAGAATTGATTTTACAATTACAAGTAATCAAGCATTGAAACAATTCAAGTAATGCCTTGGATGATTCAGACATTACAGAAAAGGGGAAGATCAATGAAATAGCAGTTGGTGAGAACTAATAAGCTCATTTGGAGATAATGTAATAAACAATGTTATTTTTGCTAATTTGATATTCTAAACATGGTTCTGTACCCTGAACATTAAAAGGAGGATGGGTGGAGCATTTAAAAAAAAATTCTGTGGAAATAAACATTGCCGCATCTCCAGCACTCAAGAGGACTGCAGAATTAATTAGATATTAATTGTTATAATGATTTGGGCCTAAGCAATACATTACTTGTGAAGGGATATGATTAATGATTAATGCATTCCACTGGCTGTATCAAAAATCATGCATCCATTGGCAGAAACTATGATAAATCACTTTCAACAAATAGTGGAAATTACCATAGAGTGCATTGTGAGAATCACTTTCATTTGCTCATCCCAGTAATATTTCAGTACTGCCTATGTAAATGTGAACACATACATGTCACACTCAAATCTGCGTATAAACACAAAAGATTGTGGAAAGATCGGAAAATAAACTCCACAATGGTGTTTTCAGTTCTGCTCTGCAAAGGTAGCCTTCGTACGTTTTCCTTTTTTCTTTGTTTTTTACTCTCTAAAAGTAATATTTTAGATCTTCTCCTGCTATTTGGCCCTTGTTTTCTTGTCAATTTGCATCTCTTTTTTACAGTTCTGCTCTTGATGTCACAGATTTACATTCAAAGTCCTTTAGTCCTCATTCTTGACCATCCACTCCATGTTGCTTCCACTGGTCGTTTGCCTCAGGCAACATTCATAAAACAACACCTCACACATCAACACAATTTATTTTCACAAGCTAATAGTGTGCGGGGCCTGTTGTAATCCCATCTTAATCTCTCACTTCTCAGTTTCACTTTTACAAGAAGATATTTTGTCTAGGAGGACACGAAACAATAGACATAGAGGACTGGTGTCAGGTAGGGGGCTGGACTCTGTCTTGTTGCCTCCTTTCAGATGCTTTTGTTTCTGGCCAAACCCATTGCCTTTGTTGCCCAGCAACACTAATCATGCCGCAGTTACATGAGAGACTTGGGAAATAAAAATGGAGAGATGGCTTTCATCAGGGACCATACCATTGCGCTGGTCAGCAGTTGTCTTTTGTTAAAGCTTTTATTTAGCTTTGTGAATTTAGAATCTAATGTTTAGTGTTGCTTAGTGTTTGAAAGAACTTTTTCTAGCTTTTTTTGCTACCTCAGCTGTGCTCTGCTAAGTCTTGTGTTTTGACCGCTACCTGACTGTTATCCTGGTTTTTCATACTAGTAAGTCAGTTTGCCTTTTGCCTGCTTCATTCCCTACTTTCTTATGGTTTCTCTGTTCACATCTGCTATTCCCCTTCTGCACCAGCAGTTTGACTTACACTGAAAATGTGTATACTAAGCAGACAAACACCATATGGGATAGCAAACCTGACAAATATCCCTTCAGTTTCCAGAAGAGTCCAAACAATAGCATTATGTGGTTTTGTTCAAAGTGTAATTATTAAGACCATTGCCTCTATAATGATCAACCCAACTTCAACATTTGAATGACTTCTGGATTATAGGCCAAATAAACTGAATGGTGGTCACATATTCATTTGACCTTATATATAAAAAGCATGGCATCATGGTTTAGTCTTGAAGTAGATTCTATATTTCCCCGTTTCAGAATTTCAGAAGGAATCGAGAGAGCTCAAGGGCAATTTACATCGGTTTAAATGCCAAACAAAAAACTGAAAGGTAACTAGGCCTGTTATACCGAAGTTATGGTTTCATATTTTAGACCAGCGACAGATTCTAGAATGTTGATTTCATCAATAATACAGGCAAGAGTGCCGTACTCTGGTTTTCACTGGTTTGCCTCCAATGGAAAAGTTATTTTGCCAAAAACACTTGTAATGTTTACATATTTTAGTTGTTTGTGTCAAGAATACTTGGGTCCACTGGTCATCAGACCTGGTGATCCCTACATGGATTCACAGCATAATTTCTATTGCACATGCCTCTCTTAGAGCTACAGTACACATGAAGTGCAGAGTTTTAAAACGACAGACAGTGTGTGGGAGTTGGAGGTACAGCATGTATTTTAAATTGCATCTTTCATAATAGACACTATTACAGAAACCTTTACCATATGATGTTTTTCTTTGGATAGATAGATAGATAGATAGATAGATAGATAGATAGATAGATAGATAGATAGATAGATAGATAGATAGATAGATAGATAGATAGATAGATAGATAGATAGATAGATAGATAGGCAGGCAGGCAGGCAGGCAGGCAGGCAGGCAGGCAGGCAGACAGACAGACAGACAGACAGACAGACAGACAGACAGACAGACAGACAGACAGATAGATAGATAGATAGATAGATAGATAGATAGATAGATAAATGCCAAATAAAGTACCCTATGAGAGATACCTGAAAAAACTTTCTTTTTTCTGTTGAAGTAACTTCATTTATTCATCTCATGAAATTGTTTATTAGTTACCACCCATCATGAACTTCATTAATATATGCACTCTGAAATAAAATGACAAGCATGCAGTTAATGTGTTCATTGTCTTCTGTTTTTGAAGTGGTGTCACTGACTCATTAAGCTGCCATTCTGGAGTCTTGGACAATATTTCATTGAATGAAACATTTTATGTTTTACGTTTATTTTTACAATGTCCCCTGTGTATCTATTTAAAAAATGACAGATAATTAGGTGTGTAGAATTAATCTCATCCTTAAAAATCATGTACTGGTGAAAAAAGGACTTGTATCCTGTACCAAAACTCTCTACATCCTCAAATTACTTACATGTGATTTACGTCAGCATATACTTAAACTGAAAGAATTACCAACAACTTTGATCCTGAACTCAAAAAGTATGTAAAGTTTTTGGTACTTGGCATTTAAATGTACTGTACTCATATTCCATTCTTCTGTAAAAACTGTACTAATCTTAATTTTACCATACTATGTACTGTATATGCTCTTTCTATTTACATGTAATTGAAAGGACTCTCATGCAAGTAAAAATTATATTGTACTCCATACATGTGACAATACTGACCATATAAACCTATAAATCTATTTGAAGTGTTTTCTTTTTTTCTGTGTAAAGAACTACAGTTTATATTCTCTATTAAATTATGATTACTGGCAGCCCCACAAGTTAAAAACATCCAACTTACAGACAGATAACTCATACTTATGAACAGACTTCCATAAAGCCCATTATGTTAAAAACTGAAGAAGGCTTGTTTATACAGGATGTGCACTCTGCTCTGTTTATAGTTGCAGAATCCCCCTAAGTTTTTCTTTGCCTTCACACATCAGTCTTGCAGAGACAGTCATACACCAACTTAAGGATCTATTTAGGGCTTGCCATTTTGCTGTATTTTAGTGCCAAAGTGTACAGGTCATTGCAACTAAGGCTATGTAGGTCTGGTGTGGGTCACCAGTACACTGGCGGTTTTATGGAGTCTCTGTGTCCGTATGCAAGCTCTGTGTAAGCCAGTGTTTCTCAACCACTGTGCCACGCCACTGGTGGGTCCCAGATTGCTGTTGTTGGTTCAAGGGTCACAGTGAGTTGTCTATGAGCAGTGTAGTGCAATATGTTCCCCTTTTCTACTATAGAAACTGATAAAAGCTAAAAACAATCACATCTGCACAGGTTTTATTCATATTATAATGAAAACATTTGAGAATTAAAAAAGTTTGAATGCATTTTCATGGGTGAGAACTGCTGCATTTGCAATAAAATACATTTAAACAGCAGTCAATCAATTAATTTGCCTTTACTTTAAATAGCCTGAAGCTTTGCAAAGCAAGCAAGAGCAGAGTCATGTTATTTTCTAACCCGCTTAAACCATAACAGGGTTATGGGGTGTGCTGGAACCTATCCCAGCTAGTACAGGGCGCAAGGCAGGAACAAACCCTAAATGGGACACCAGTCATGCCACCATTGCGCCACCCTCCAAGAGCAGAGTTAAAATAAAAAAATATACATAGGAATAATTATTATTTAATACAATGTAAATAAAAATATAACATACAATGAGTACTTGCGTATAGATAGATTAATAGAATATGGGAGTAGATGGATAGTATGAGGCAAAAATAAAAATCCATCCATTTCCAACCCGCTGAATCCGAACACAGGGTCACGGGGGTCTGCTGGAGCCAATCCCAGCTAACACAGGGCACAAGGCAGGAACCAATCCTGGGCAGGGTGCCAACCTACCGCAGGACCAAAAATAAAAATCCATATGGTAAGTACTAAGCAGTTAATCAAAGAATATAGTGCAGTTTAACATTTAAAAACAAGAACAAAGTTTTTAGCTGTGGCCACAAGTGAATCTTCCAGAAGAGGACAAGGAAAACATTTGCAGAATGTAGAAGCCACAAATGTAACTGAGTGCTCCAGGTTTTAATTCTGAGAATATGCAAGTGGGATTAATAAAGTATCTATCTATCTATCTATCTATCTAGAGGATAGCAAGTATTTAGCAGGTCAATGTGAGGCAAGTAACAATACCAGGTTGAAATTAACAGTCAGCAACACAGTTCTAAAGCCAACATGCTATCATACATAAATAGTGCACATACATGCTGATTCATATAAAAACCATTTGGCCATATTTGTGCTGTTTTAGGTTATGACTTATAGTGGAGCTATAACAGTTTAAAACAGTAATCTTTCAAAAATCTTGTGTATTGTAAGTAGATTGCCTGCCTGATAATTTAACTTTCTTATAACAAAGGGAAGGATTTATTTTCTTATAAATGTAAACTAGGAGAGTATGTAGGAATAGCAATTTCTGTCTCCACACTAGTTACAATACTGGGGGTCACATTGGCAGCCCACACACATTGCCTGTGTGAGCCATCTTAATCAGGGGATAAAGCAGTAATTGGAAATCACAACATTAATATATGACAGAACTGTCATCCTTGAGGAAAAAATCAATCAAGTGTTTTATGCATCATAATATATACAAAAATGTTAGAGGCAAACATGGAGAATCCCATTACTCAAGGTGTGCCTCAGTATGAATTAGTTTATCAACCCTGAATACCAAAAATTTCCCAAAACAGGCTAATTAGAAAAAAAAACTCATTGCATGTAAAATTACTCCATTAATCTACAGAGCATTCCCTAGTTAATCTTTGAACAGGGAGAGGGTTCACCCTTTGTAAATTTCACTGAATACTCAAAAACAATCCCTGGAAAAGAATGACAGGTTGCAGCAGGACTTTGTCTATGTGATCTGTTTTATTATCAGTGATTCTACCATTTTTTGCAGCTTCCCAAGGCATCATGAAGAGGGAAATTTGTTCACCAGGTTTGCACTAATCCTGTGGCAGTTGGCTCACTCCACCTGAGCCTGCAGTGGCATCAGAGATTTCTAAATAAGCTCTGCAGATAGGCTGCTCATTATAAGGGCTCATCTGGCAGAACACAACTCAGTGGAGATAAATAATGGGAATAAGGGAGGAATGGACATTGGACAAATTACAGATTCTCAAGACAAAAAGTGTTTTGAAGAATTACATGTAATTACAAAAAAAGGGCTTTGCTATTAACCTGACTTGACCATGAACACAAATATGAGGCACTCAATGTATAGCAGCCCACAGATGGTCAGGTACTCTATCCAGGATTGGTTTCTGCCTTACACTCAACATTGTCAAGATGGTAGGTAACTAGAGAGTAGATAACTGAGAGATAGTTGGATAGAAATCAAGCCTAATCAGACTCTTCTCCATCATACTTTTACCACTCTTTCAATTTTCTTTTATAATTTGATTTCAATGACACAACTACACTCTTGTATTACTTTAATACATATGAGATTCTCTGAAACTGACTGTTCCAATCAACTTTAATATTCAAAAGTATGGATACGTGTGCCCCATGTGACCAAAAAGGAATTTTACCAGCATTGTCAAGCATGTGAAAGAACAAGAAAAAACCTAAGTACTGTATGAGTAGTAGGTAAAGGGCAGTAATGCTTCCTTGTTTTAGAAGACATAGGTGGTTTGGCTCAGGTGTGCCAACTGACGAGGTGTTAATTGATTCACAATCATTTCAAAAAGGAGCAAGAACAAAAGACATCTTGACATATTGGCTCATGTGTAGGGATCGCTGTTTGATTACTGTACATCACAGGGGAACAGCTAGCCAATAAATTTCAACCCTTAATTACAATACCATGCTTGGCCCCTCTTGTCTATGCTAAAACACCATCCTTGTCACAAAGTAATAGTCTACATACCTAAAAATGTTAGAACCCAAGAAAAAAAGAGGGAAGTGTCTCCCTGATGTCAGCCAGTGAAGAATGGATTCTCTTCAAAGTGAACACATTTGCAGAAGAAGAAGAAATCAAGCAAATTCATTTAGTCATTTTTAATCAGACAACATAATGGGAAAACCTCCAAGGTGACTGCCAGGCAGCCATACTGAGCAAGAGTTAAAAGTCAGGATCTCCATATAAATTTCCCAAGGGTGATTGTAATGTTTTCAGGCCTCTATGATAAATATTCTAGGAGACATAATGTTATACATTATTATGAATTCAGATGTAACATTCAATGAGGATTCACAATAGTTTAAAAGCAGTATAACATAATAAAGGCCAGAAGAAAATAAAAAAAAGAAAAAAATGCATTTTATCAGGAAATGTGCATTTTCTGTTTTACTTATATAGAAGGTATTGGATGTAGTGTATACTGGAGATAAATTTCACACTTCTGTTTACATATTTCCTTTGTACAGCACATTTGCATATTCATGAATCTTGCGCCTTGGAGGAAATAATATTGATGTATATTTTTACTAAAGGCAAAGTTTTAATCATATCCTGGAAGAGTCACTTTGCATATCACAGAGTTCTTTTAGTTACTGTTATAATTTCTGAGATTTGTCGGAGTTAATGCAGTTCCTGCTATTACCGAGAATGAAATCTACTTTCACTTATTGGTCACAAGCAAATCAGAGTTCCATGGCTTCTAGAAGCTGAGTGGATGTAGCTTCAGTCTTTGGACAATGTTAGCATTCAGTAGGCTTTAATGGATTTAAAATTTACTGACCTGGGCTTGGTAGAAATTTGGTAACATCCTGATCAGTAAGGAGTTTACAGTTTTCGTCCTCATGTCTCCACCCAGTTATCTCTGGATATTCCAGTTTCTTCCCACATTCCAAAGTCATGCATGTTAGGTTAAATGGCTATTGTGAACTACAGCATATGGCTGGATATGCACATGAGTGGACCTTGCAAAGGAATGTAACCCTATCCAAAGCTAGATTCCACATAATGCTTAGTGTTTTCAGGGACAGGCCCCAACTCACAGCACCCCTAAAATGATGAGGTTTGGAAATGTTATTTTAGAGACTAGTTATATTAGATCAAGTTTTTCTTCCTGATATATAAATTGACTGTAATCATTCATGGCAAGCTAATGCAGACTAAAACAAAAAGGTGAATGCATGAAGTGGGCTGGTACTCACTAGCTTTTCTTTTAGTTTCTACCTACTGTGACAACATCTTTTCTTATCATCCCTTTGATTTCTAGCATGCTAAACCCAGGGTGCTCAAGGCTTCATTGGAAATTTTGAAATCTGTGGTGCTGGAAATTTGATAGTGGATCTACGCAGAGTACCAAAACCTTTTGTTAGAGTGCTAGTGTATAATGCTGCTCGAACTTTCACTGTTATTGCATTGTGGTGCTCTAAGTTTAATAGAGAAACCCTCTCCTCCTGCTCTATGATCAAATGCTAGTGTATCAATAAAAAGGTTCCAAGCACTGACAGGGACTGCAGTTAACTCTTGGTCTGGTCCCTGTCCGGGTGGTTCTTTAGGTTTTCCAATATCTAAGTATACATTTTTCTTCAGATATACCCCAAAGACATGCAGGTTAGATCTGGTCACTCTAGAATGGCCCCAAGTGCAGAAGTGTGGGGCTATTGTTGAATCCTTACCTTGTGCTCCCCATGACTTTATAATTCCTTAAATGTATGCAGGAAAGTTGAATTACAAACAATCAGCACATTGGACAGTTCTGTATTCCATAAGTACACAACTTTCCAAATTACTATATATTTACAATGATAAGAGCTTAAATACTCAGTGTTGGAATGGTGAATTTCAAATCAGATTATGAAGTCCAACACTGCTGAAAATTTGATGAAAAAGTGTTAAAAGATCTGATATTGCAGATTAAACATTTGTGCCTGAAACTGTATTTACTATGCGTCATTCTATTTCCACAATAAATGTTAAAAAATAATAATAATTTAAAGAATCTAAAATGTATTCCTTGACTTTATTATATGTAAGATACTGTTACAATTAATAAGAGAAAAAAAGTGTTACACTTTTTAAGATAGTGTTTTTATTAATCTCAAAGTCTGAATAAAGAGTATGAGTCCGCACAAACACTATAAATCTTTACAAATAAATTGCAATATAAATAACCAATAACTATTATAGCGGCAATCATTTGATTTGATCATTTGATCTTGGCTTCTTGTTCTTTTGCTTGAAGTATCCCAGTGAAATACCCACCCTTAAAAAATGCTTTGCAAATACTACACACCAAATAGAGTTCAGGCTTGTACTCCTGAGTGAGTTCATATTGTGCAATGTCTGTATATGTTATTAAACACTTACTTTCTTTGTGAGCTTTTTAAGCCTGGAATGCATGTCATACTCCTGTTATATAAAATTCATGATTGAGTCCTCATTTGCATAGCAAAGAGATGCATTCAATTCCCGAATGCAAAAAGCAGTCATCCACTAATGCTTCCCATCCACAGCTCAACATTCATCTGGCATTTAAACCACACTTAAACAGCATTTCCTTTTGTAGTGTCTGTAATATATAACTGCTCGGAAGTTTGCTACTGTAAATGAGCACAAAGAGTAAAAATGTTTTTTTTTTGCATTTGTATGAAAAATGGAAACCTTTCAACCCACAAAACATAAAAATTATATTCATGTTTATCAGGAGAAACACTTCAATAACTCCCCTTTTCCTGCAAACCACATGTGTAATAGAAAAGACAACTTGCAGCTTAACCCCATCACCTATCCAGCTGTAGTTACCATAAAATTTCATATTTTCCTCAGTAGCTTATCACTTGCAAAAAGATAATGTCAGGCTCAGACTTTGATTTCGGGAGTTCCAAGAAATTATGCTTCCTTTATGAACTCCTATGGACAGCCCAAAATGTTCATCCCTTGTCTGTATCCTGCACAATAATTCCGTCAGCAAATTTCTTGTAAGGCATGCAAATTTTTTTCTTTAAGGCATGCAGTGCTACATTTCAAAACTGTCTTATCTCTTGAATTCTCAACTCCTACTCACATTAAAATACATCATTCTACATCTTCAAATGAAGGACAGAAGTAAAAATATAGAGTGAAAAAACAGCACCTTAGACTCTCAGGGCTAAATTGCAAATATATTTTACCCTCAGCAATAAATACATATTACTTATTACTCCACATAACATGTCACTGGGATAATGTTCTCTTAATTATGACAATACACTATTTTGTGGATTTTACAGTAGATATATAATCCTCATAACTACAACTTCCTAGAATGTCCAGGAGTGTGCAATAAGGTAAATCTTCATTTACATTTATATTCTTCTTCTTCTTGATGTTTAATAGATCCAAATGTTCCTTCAAGAGAAAAGAACATGATAATTCAGGCACCTCTTACAAGAAGGTAAGAGTGTTTGGGCTACTGTTTGTTATTGTTATAACTGTTCTGTCAAATTCTTCCATGAGTATCACAGACTTGGGCAAAGACTCCAAAATCTATGTTTATTTTAAGAGTTAAAGTCTTCTTCAACTAGTGTCACAGCTAACTAAACATGAGAAATATTGAAAAAGCTAGATCTGTTATACAGTTATGCCATGTACTTCATGCCCCTGTCTTTGCCATTCAGATCATTGTTTTTGAAAGTCAGACGTGTAATCTTTAGGAAAGCCACCAAATGCAGGAATCCAAATATGAATGAAAAACCAAACAAATCTGCTTTGTTAGGTATATGAACCTTTTACCTGCAATACACAAGGTTGTATATAGCACTGTTTGTTTTGCAAATGCATACATTAATATTTTCAAGTTCAAGTTCAAATGTAACATAATGTATTTATAATATAATGTACATCTTACTTGGATGTCTCCAGCAAACTAATGATTGTAGTACAATAGGTACAACAGACAATTTGCAAGAAAGCATCAATTATTCCTTCTTGACACTTATGTTTGGATTTGCTCTGTAGTTAAATTTGTCACAGACTATTTATACTTTTTATAAGTATCCTTAGGACATAATCACATTGCAGTTTTGAGCATGTGATTTTTAATGAGCACTGCCATTTTGTGTGTTTGGTTGCATGGGTGCCATAGATTTGTTTGTCTGCTCACTATGATGCTGCATAGTTGTTAGGCATTTGATGCATGTGGCATTTGACTCATGACACCCTGGATATTGTGTTTGAGCAGAACACAGGGAAATGTAACCAGGAAATGAAAAAAGGTCAGCGGCAAAACAGGAGTCATATCTAGGTGGGCAAGTGTGTCAAAATAACAAAGGCGAAAATGTAAAAAAAATAGGGAGAATCAAAAAGTAAAGGCAACGTACCCTTTAAATCCAGTAACTGTGAGAAGATGAACATTACAGTTATATCACTTCTCCATATAGTCTCCCTGCAGTTCAACACACTTCTGATATCATTCCACTAATTTCTTCATTCCTTGGGAGAAGACGCTTTTCGGCTGTATCGTTCCTTAACCTCATCATGAGAGGTGGATGTGGAACCGTGTAGACCCTCTTTAAGTGGACCAAAATGTGATAGCTGCATGGTGCTGGATCAGGACAGTAAGGGGAATGTGGAAAGGTACAAACCGCAGCTGTTTTATTGGCTCTACTACATGGGGACGTGCATTGTCATGGAGTAGCAAGACTGTTTCTGACAGCATTCCCCTACTTTTGCTGTGAATTGCAGGTTTCATTTTCTCTCTAAACATAGCACAGTACATTGCACTGGTCACTGATTGCCCCTGTTTCTGGAAATGTACTAGTATAGGACCCTTCATATCCCAAAAGAAGGTCATCATGATTTCATTGGCGGAAGGCTGTCATTTGAATTTCTTCTTTACTGGCAAAGACAGTTGTTTCCACTGCCTCCTTTGTCTCTTGCTTTCCAGCTCACAGTGATGGACCCATGTTTCAATCCACCCCAAAACACAAAGATCTTCTTCATAACATTTCAGGACTTGGGATGCAACCTCCACACATAGTTGCTTATGGAGATCAGTAAGATGTGTGCGTATTCATCTTGCATAAACTTTACGTTACACAAAGTCATCATGCGTTATGGCATGTGCAGATATTGCTGATATCCAATTGTGCAGCAGCAGCAGACCTAATTCGTTGGTTTCCTCTGGTGATGGCATTTACCATGTCAATGTGGGCTTGCATGAATAATGTTGATGATCTACCAGATCAAGTTTTGTCTGTTACATTTGTTCTTCCCACTTTAAACATTTCTATCCATTCGTAAACCTTTTGTTCAGTTATGTTGTTTTCACTTACATACTGAGCTAATATCCTGAATTTCAGCAGGTTTCACTCCCTCTGCCCAGAGAAATCTCACTACACCACATTGTTCAACAATTATGAAATACCGCAGCAGAGCATCCATATTCATCTCATCTTGTCTTCAGCTAGACTATAATGACAGAGCACTGAGCTTATTGAAGATGCCTATTTTTGAAAAAGTGGTGACTAAGCAAGGACTAACTCTCCTATGGAATACCATCAGATACACATTTCCTCAATGAAATAGCACACTTTTTATGTCTTATTTTATTTTATTTTTTTTATTTACAAAAACAGTAAATATATACTTGAAGAGTTCATTCATCACCTAGTCAATAGTCAATGTTCTCTGTATAACATGTAAACAGTCTTTCTCCATTATCCATCACATAGACTATGTTCAGTGGATAAGCACAAGTGATCAACAAAATCTCATAATCATGGCAAGCTAAACAAAGATAATCAACAAATTCTCGCAGCTAGAAAGCACTCGCTTTCTATTTGTAAGTTCTTTAGATACATTAAGGAGTGATGCATCCCCTGAAATGAAGCACACTTAAGAACCCAAGTCTACCAAATCAGTAATGAAAAGTTTTGTGTGTTTTATTCCATCACTCTTATTTATCCTGATCCTTAACCTTAAGAAAAAAAGCAATAAAAATAACCTTGAGGCTATTTTTCAATTCTGCCCCTTCACAGCCTTCCAATCAAGACCCCAATGACTTTTATTTCAATAATGTGCTTTCCCGGAGATGTGAAAATGTTGCTGAGATTCCCATGGCAAGTATAATCTCTCAGATAAACTGTTTAAAATGTATGATATTTTTTAAAAAAGACAGATTTATTTTATTATCCTAGCGTAACAATCAGATAAGAATCTCGCTAGAGACCCAGCAAAAACTGATGACCTTGGCAAAGAATATTAACAAAGCTAATTGTTATTTAAAGAGCTTTTGTCTTTTTTGTCCTTCATTACTGATTATTATAAACTCCTCCACACTTTCCTTTTCTCTACAGTTAATCTCTTAAGAAGTTTCTGCTTGCTTATATTATCTCTGCTTTAAAATAAGTATCCTGTTATAGCAAATTAATGTTGATTAAGGTAAGGTTTTGATATGAATAGGGAGAAATGTTCCATGAACGACTGTCGGCATCAATTTAGCACAATAGCTTAATAATTACACTTGAATCTCTCGAGCATATACGTGTTACAAGTGCACAAGAAGACATTCTTATGTCACAGTTGAATGGGCAGCTCCAAGTTGAAGTTTGCAGAATTCTTTTCTTTCATATTAAATTGAACACTTGAAAAATGATGAGTGTGGATTTTTTAAAAGTGAACTCATTTTAAATCACAAAGGAGAAAAGCAAATGATTTAACACCAATATAAAAGTAATATTGCCTTCTGTTATTATCAAGAAAAAGCTTAAGGCAGTCAACTTAATCACTTACTCCAACACAATCTACTACACCTTCACTTGTCCAACTGGGAAGTCTGGCAAGGGAATAGAAGAGAGTGCCAGCAATCTGGGATTGTACTTTAGACAGGGACACATTTCTGCTTTGTTCAGTACTGAACAAGATGCTCTTCTTACTTCCTAAGGCACTGGGGTAAAAGGGTCCTCTATCATGTTTTTTTGTTATATTGTGCTTTATATGTTAGGGGAAATTCCTAGGAGATAAGTTGTACATTTATTTTCTTGAAACTCTGTAAAGTGGGATTTTTACCGTAATTTTCACAGCCATACAATCCAACTATCTTGCTACTAAAACTAATTAATTTAAATTAGTCAGCCTTCTACCCATTGAACGCTTCTGGGTTATTATACCTACCTATGTTATTATAACTACCTATGTTTTTCTGGTGATTATAGGAAACCCTTGCCCTGCATGTCTAATACTCTCCTATATTAATGTAGCATGAGTTCTTTGCCATAAAGACTTGTCTCTGGTCCTTTTATTAAATAATACTGCCTCACAGTTCACATCAGACAAACACAAATAAACATATAAATGACCAACTAACACCTAAGAATTTGTAAATGAAAAAAATAACAGTCAAAAGCTTAGGATCATCTGGCAATTTCAGCTCTCTTTGACTTACAGAAAGGCTTTATGTACTTCGCCCTCAACCTGAAATGGCTCTGTGGGATCTGAACTCAGAAGATTGCTTTTCAGAGTTGCTAATGGTATTTTCATGTCCCTGAACATTTCCAAAGAGACTTGCATCTTCTTATTATAAATTTTTTCCAAACTGAAGATTAGTGAACACAAATGGGGAATTCTGGGCTGGGATGTTAGTAACAAACATGAAGAATAATTAGATAGAGTATACAGTCAAAAGTCCTATCCATAGCCATTTTATGCCTTCCTCCCAATGCTGCTGGGGATAAGAACTGCGGCCCCCTAACCACTTACATGAATTGGATCGAGTGGGTTTCAGAATGTTATATGAAGTGATAAATACAAAAACATACTCCCTACCCATTTTCTGATCCCACATTATTCATTACAGAGCAGCAGGTACCAACAGCATTCAACATAGGGTATGAAGATGAGGGGAACATGAATTATTATAAACTGATTTGTGGGCAGTATATCAAAAAATCTAATATTTGGTCTTCCTTAAAAATTTCTGTGGGATGGGGTTTGGAGTAGTTCACCATCAACAATTTAACGTGTAATGGGTCATGGTAAGTGGGAACAGCATTGCCACCTCTTTTATTAATTTGGCAATCAACAAAATGACACATTTCAATGCACATAATGATCAGGTGACATTCATAACGCACAAATTCAGAGATATTGGGAGAAAATACAAGTTTATGATGAGGCAATATGCAGATGGTGTTTGATCAACATTTTGGTATGTGACAGGGCATGGCATGTGGCCAGGACAAAACAAAATAACAGACTGGAGGTTTCTATAAAGGCAATGAATTACAAATTGGCCTGATTTATGGAGCCCTGTTTTCTACTTTGCATTTTGAATTTCAATAAAGCACTCAATGATTATCGATTTAGTTATAATTCCAAGCCATTCTTAATAAGACATGACCCTGGATGGTACCAGACCATGAAAGAAAATAGTTATGCATATCCTGATTCATGAACCAAATTATACCAATTAACATGATTTACAAATCTGTTTGATATGGGAAGAATCCAAAGTAACTTAAGGAAACCCCACTGACTTACCGATGATTCTATGGCATTTTCTAAATTCACCAATAAAAAAGTTTCATATTAAGTGATTGCGTTCATTGCTACTATTTTTATGACCTCGTAAAGCTTTCTACATTTTTGCACATGGTACAGTATTACAGCCACTGAAATTCTAATACTGTTTATTTTCATGGAAATGTAAATCAAATAGACTTCCATGTGAGAATTTTGCTCCTTTGAAAGTTGCCCATTTCAGACTTAATCTCACTGTGGGATGTAGTAAATGAAAGATGTTAGCTATAGTATACCAGTTTTCCCTTATTTCAGTTGGTTTCATAGTGCTGGTTTAGATATAGCTGTTGGGTATCAATTTCTCAATTTCATGCATAGTTACGGCATTAAAAAGAGGAGCATTACTCCACAAAATATCTTGGTCACCCCACAAAACAAGAAATATGGATCACCATCTATTTCTTACCCTATAATCTCTGTTGCCAAAGAACAGATTGAGCTTCCAGGATGACCTGGCCGACTTCTTTAGCAGAGCTTCACACATACTGTACTCACTTAATATGTTCCCTACAATGCCACATCCATTTTTTCTTTCAGACATGCTACCGCACATGAACAAAGGCAGAACACTGATTTATGAATTCTTCCTTGTAAAACAGAGCAAATTGAAGAGACCTGGGAGGGAGGAGGAACACATCATGATCAAAGCGTGCCCAGCAGGTATCATACTCTCACACACAGAGTCGCAGCAGTTTCAGTATTTCATCTTTGCTGTTCTCTTTTACCTGCTTTTAAACACAGCCCTGAGTTTAACTCGGCGAGTCATATTTCTACATTGTTATATACTGAGGGTGGTAGATGCCCACCATAAGTTGTTTTTTTTATAAAAGTGACTTAAAAGATAGCGCTTTACTCCTGCCAAAAAAATTAAAAGAAAAAAAAATTAACAACCGAGGAACACTTCATGTTGCCTTTACTCCCTGCTTTTCAGTGACATTCGACTAAAGAAGCAATCAGTTCACAATTCCACCACAGCGGCACCTTGGCAATCTTGTTTCCAGCCTTAATCATGTGATGGACAGCCTGCTTAAAAGCGATCTATCAACAGAGAGGACAACTTCATAGTGAGCAATGCAGCTGCCCTTTCAGCTGAGAGAACATGATGAAGATTGGGGCCTAGGAGATGGAGGGGTCGTGTTGGGGGATGGCAGAATTTTGCTCTAGGAAAATAAACCTAGTGAGTGTAAGAGAACCACTCAGTCATTCAATAGCCTCTTTCCTGAATGACTCAGACATCTTTCTTAATTCCAGCGAACAAAGGATTAAGCAAGAAAATATTCAGGGTCAGCAGCATGGCAACACCTGTATTATCAATCACGGTTATATACATTTAAACGTGCACAAGGAGAAGCTTGCTTGAACACATGCTAACTCATTCAAATGGAATTAGCAACTCTCAGCTTCACACGTACCGTGTATTGTAAAATGAATATTGCCATTATGGGTTTTCACTACTGCGGCTAACTTAAACATGCATTAAAAATGGAAGAAAATACCTCAAACCCCTGGATAAACTAAGATAATCTGGATAACCTGTTAAATATGTCCACAGTTTCATCTACAGTACCTGTATAAATCAAGCTAATTTCAAATACAGGCACATGAAAATAGTCACATTTACTCATAAACGAGACATGCACAAGTGTTGTTCTTCTTATTTCCCACAACAACACTCAAGCTATCTTCATGACAGCATCAAGTAGGCCGGTGAGCACAGAAGTGCATACCTCTCTATATACTGTACTGCTACAAACCTTCATTAAAGGTATTTATGTAAGCCCCCACCCCAAATCTGCTACTTGCATATAAACAAAGTGGTACATAACTGCAGGCTGCAACAAATCCTCTAGTGTGCATGTGAGATTTCACCTATGTATCCCATCTGTCAATCCATTTTCTAGGATCCTTACCCAATTCAAAGTCACGGAGTGGAGTCTCTACTGGATGGGGATTAATCCCCCACCACTGGCACATTCACACACAGGCCTACACCAAGCCGACTTTGAGTTGCCAATAAACATAACCTGTATAGTTGTGGGATGTTTTGAGAAAGCTGATAGAAAACTCACCCAGACACTGGGAAAATAAAGTTTAAAACAAGCATCAGGGACTTTCAGGTTTTCCTTTCTTCTTTACTGAGGGGGAATATATCAAATTAAGGAAATCATTCAACCATTAATTTGTTAATCTTTTTTTTCAGATGAAGACACAGGGAGCTATAGCCCTTACTGGCACCAAAAGGTACAAGGAGGAAGGAAAGCATGGATGATACAGTGATCCATGACAAAACACATTCCCACACACTCTCCCACACCAAGCTAATTAAGAGTCAAAAACTGGAACAAGTGGAAATCTGAGTCATTAGAGTAAACCAATACCATCAAGGAAAAAACCGTATGTGCAAACTTCAATAAAAAGAAAGGCAAAAAATCTCAAGTTCAAATCTTCAAAGAAATTAACTATTAATTTTCTGAAGCAGAAGTCTATAGCATAGTTACTTGGTGCACGGCTGGAACTAAGACTAAAAGGGCAGCAATGCATCACCAGGCAGATACATGCATACCCTTCATACAAATACATGGACTACAGTGCATTACTTTTGGTGTGAGAGAAAAATTGGAGCACCTGCACAAAACTAAGTGGACACAGAAAGAATATTGAAGCTTTCCACAGATACTGTAGGCATGAGTTTAATTATTTACCCTGTAAATGAGATTACATAAATTAGTCTCTGACACATTATTATTTATTGTGAAAATTAATTTTCATCCGCTTTTGATCCAGCTGAATTCAGATGAGGGTTGCACTAGCCAGTGCCCTTCTTTTCAACAACATGTGTTACGACAGGTAAGAACCCTGGCCAGAACACCATATCTATCTACTATATAATAAATGCTAAGATCTGTGATTCCAATCTCTCAGAGCAATCTGATTGGTCAGTTTGGCTTTGGTGGGATCGGTCAGTTTGGCTTTGGTGATGCAACAATAGAGCAAGTGCGATTGTGACACATATATGGAGGAGTAAAGGCGTATGAGCCATACTGAGAGAGTTGTGTTCAAAGATGGCAAGTATAAAACCAGATAGGAGGCGAGAAAGGTGCCTCACAAAAAATGAGAACATGAGAAAAGGTTTTACGGGAATGTGCTGAAGAGAGGGAGTGCCAGTGAAGATGTGTTCACTAACGCACGAATACAGAAAAAGATGCTGAAGGTACACATAGGGCAAGACACGGCGAATACTTTTTAATTATTCTAATAACTGTCTGTGACTGGTAGAATAGCTAGTAAATTATCTGTTAATTTACAGCATGACAAGAATTAATTAAACTAATCATTGAAGTTAACTCGCTCTCTACATGGGTTTTAATCTGGCTAATCAATTTTTCATCTTGAACGTTCAGTTGACTAACGTGAGAGTGTAAATGCTCTGTTCTGTGCTGAACTGCTGCCTCATCTAAGCTTGAAGTCCACTCTCTACCCCCTTCATGTGTTCACAAGTATACACGCACAAACACATGAGCCCCTGGTATGCTCACCCACACCCCTCCCCCATGTTCTGCCCCAGTGCCTAGCTCTGTGCAGCAGCTCATTATAATGCTAATTTAGGTTCAAAAGCCTCAGTCCCCTAGCAGCTGTTTAAAGTTTTAACAACCGCCCTTGGTTTCCAGCCTAGGAGACGAACTTGACCAGCAGTGTTGTGTTGTCAAGACTGTCTTGCCAGACACAGGCTTTAGAAGGATGAAGAAATAGCACAGCTTCAGTAAATTTAACTGTTTGTTGACAATTGCAAATTATGCAAGCTATTCTGTTTTTTTTAGACCAAAGGGAAAACGGGTTTCTTTTTTGTTCATCCAGGCTGATCTAGTAAAAATAGTTGAGACAAAGTGGCTTTATTTATAAAATTCTGTCTACTATATAAGTTTAAAAGTAGAATAAGGCTGTCACAATGTCATTACCTATTGATGTTCTCAGCCTTCTATGGCTTTAGGAAATTATTTCAGAATGAAATAAGTAAAACTCCCTTCAAGTCAAGTTTGGGAGCATGCACTGGTACAGTGCGTTACCGTACCCACCACACGTCGAAACAACTTGGGATGCAAGTTGGCAACCCCCCAGGCAGACACATGGTCCAGTCCCACTCCCCGGAACTGACCCTCTATCTGCCGCAGGCAGGTGTTACGTCGGCAACTCCTTGGCCTGGTCCAGCCACTCAGGTCCCCAACAATGAGGATCCTACGAGCTGGATCACCCTCGGGGAAACGCGCCACATGGCTGTAGTGCCGTAACTGACACTCCCTCACAATGCAGGTAATGTGCCTCATTCGAGACTCCATGAACAACAGCTCATTCAACACAAAGTCAAATCAGGGGTACCCAAGGATTTTCCAGAGAGACACAGTACCAAAGGTATCCAGTCTTCGTCTCAGGTCACTGGATAGCATCCATGTCTCGCAACCATATAGTAAGACAAGAAGAACCAGGACTCTAAAGACTTGGACCTTTGTCCTTTTGCATAGATATCAGGAGCGCCACACACTCCTTTCCAGCGACCTCATGAGTCTACTGACTTCATAGGAAGAGTCACCAGAGACATGAATGTCACTGCCAAGGTAAGTAAACCTCTCGACAAGGTCAACACTCTCTCCACAAACAGACACACTGTTGATGGCTGTGCCCAAGAGTTCATCAAAGGCATGAATCTTGGTTTTATAAGATACTCGCAAGCCCAGACACTTGGACTCCTCGCTCAGTCCCTCGATCGCTCTGATCAGAGCCTCCATTGACTCCACGAAGATCATAGCATCGTCAGCAAAGTCAAGATCCTTGAATCTTTCTTCACCAATAAATGACCCACAGCCGCTGGGGTATCAACTCCCTTCAATGTTTTTCAAAATTAACATCTATATTACCTGGTTTAAGGCCATGTCACGTTACTCTACCTTTCCAGTGATTTTCAGACGTAACCTTAATTTACATAATCTAAGTGAGTTGGAGGCAGGTGGTGGTGCGCTGCTGTGCATCTGGTCATGTAATGTGACACGTCCCATGATTCAGTCCAATTTCAATGACTCACTCAAATAAAATCCAACAGGTTTGATTTTGTCTTCAGTCATAGGGGTGGGCTCTGTGTGCATGAAGCTGACAGCCAATGAATTTACATCTGGAAGAACAATGCATATATTGAAGTGAAACGAAATGAGGAACGTGGGTTTTATGACCTTACAAACAAAAGACAATCTGGTCTGTCAGATATCATATTTTTTTTCTGTACAAAAACAGAATGAAGAAAAAAGTGCAGAGATTGCAGCTAAACTCACCATACCGATTAATCCTTCGTACAACGGAAGCTATGTCAGGCAGCACTTTATTGGCTGTCAGAAATGAGACAATCGTGGCGGTGCTAGAAGGTTAGCAGTCAGTTAGTAAATGTGACATGGGCAGTGATTTTCAGTCATTTAAACTGATATGCCTGGGTTCGCTTCCTGGGTCCTGTGTGGAGATTGCATGTTCTCCCCGTGTCTGCGGGGGTTTCCTCCAGGCGCTCCGGTTTCCTCCCACAGTCCAAAGACATGCAGGTTAGGTGGATTGGCAATACTAAATTGGCCCTAGTGTGTGCTTGGTGTGTGGGTGTGTTTGTGTGTGTCCTGCGGTGGGTTAGCACCCTGCCCAGGATTGGTTCCTGCCTTGTGCCCTGTGTTGGCTGGGATTGGCTCCAGCAGACCCCTGTGACCCTGTGTTCGGATTCAGCGGGTTGGATAATGGATGGATGGATAAACTGATATAATTTAGTGACAAGATCACCAACCGTAGTCAGCAAATCAGAAATATCCCCATGGCTAGAAGTCATGTAATATGACATTGGCTTTAGAAATAAAAGTTGAAATAAAAATAAGAAGTTTTCAGAAGCATTTTTTCTTAAAGATGGCTCTTTGCAGCATCACAGCATACAAGACACATAATGCATTTGCATGTAGTGTGTTTGTAAGTTTTCTCGATATTTTTAAAATTTTAAAGGTGTCCCAAAGGTCTGCTACTTACAATGAAATTATAGGGTTAAAGTGTCATAAGTAAGATTTTTTCCTTCTCACTTTATAAAATCTCACTGCACTACCCACAATTACTCATAAAACTTTAGAGATTTTCCTCTGTATCAATGTGTGAAAATACTTCTGCCTAAACATTCACTGAACACTTTGCCTACTCTTTGTTGTATTTGAAAACAATATTCTTTAATCCATAATTAATGATCTACCTCTTTCTTCCCTTGTGTACAAGATGTATGACATGCTGCTACTGTTTGTGGCAAGGTGGCACAGTTTTTTAAACCTGTTTGTTGTGTCACAGCTCAAGGGAGTTGAGCTTAGTTTAGTCAATGCTTATATAGAGCATGCCAATTTCCCTCTATATTTTTTGGAGTTTAATTGTGGTGCTCGAGTTTATTCTCACACCCCAAAGAACTGAACATAAGATAGAGGAGAAGGTATCTAACTGAATTTGAATAATATGTAATATAGTACAGTATGTCTTACTGATTGCAATTTACTCATTGTGAAGCAAAATCAATAAAATATGAGAAATACATTAGCTTGCTTAACTGCAAAGAACTGATTTCTTATCCAAAGTTGCTTCCTTCCTTTCACTTACACATGCCTTGATGGACACCTTACTGTAGACTAAGAAAACTGATATACGAGTCGAATATTGTTCATCACTTTCTGACAATGTATCTAATGAGTGTCATATTCACACTGCAAAACTAGATACAGATCAAATAATAACAGAGAGAATCACAATGTAAAATGTTTGTGATCAGAATTAAAACATTGGTTTCCAAGGAATCTTTTTTAGAAGACCTGAATTACATCAGATGGTTGTGTTAATGCTCTACAAAATCCATTTTGCCCTGCTCTGTGTTTATTCCTTACAAAACATAAATAATTGTATAAATAAATAGATTACCTGCTCACAACCAATTCTTCCCATGTTTTAGCAATCAACTCTGGACAAAAACTTCTTTTATTATGCAGCTTGCACATGCAGTGTATCAGTGTCTTTTTTTAAGCTTTTGCTTTTAGTGAACCTGTTTCAAACAAGCACCGGGAGTCAAAATTATGACTGGACAATAGATACAAAATATACGTATTTTAGCTGTAACTGCATGACAGTTTGCTTTTTGCTCTCCAAAATTCAGACAATAAGGTGGTGTCACAACTTGTTACATACTGGATAGCCACATGTGTCTAAGCAGAAGGCCAGGTGTAATACTGATTTTTTTACAGCTATATTAAGAGGTCACATTAAGTCCAGGTAGAGCTGAATTTTATATGCCCAATCAATGAGGTTCTCTGTCAGTATTTAACAAGTGTCTTGGATTAAGAAAACACTGGCTCAAAAATCTCAGAGTGATGTAAATTTGGTCTTACTCTTAGTAGGAGTAATTAGGAGTAAACTACTCCTAATTTCATTCGCTAGAAACGGCAAAAATATTGCGATCGGGTAGAGATCAACACACACAATAGGGAAAGGTGGAATGTTTTGGAAATGCTGGACAACAATGAACTCATAAAAATATATCGTTCCATCTATGCAATTACGCTGTCAGTCAAAATTAAAGTGTTGGTAACCAAACTTTGCATGTTCTTAGAACATATACAGATTCATAATAAACAGATTTAAACATTTCACCACCACTCAATGTGAAGAAATGTTAAAGCAAGCTGCATTCATGCAAATTGCTGGTTTTTCTGGAGTTGGAGGTGTGACTGACTGGATGCAGCTAACAATCACTTCCGAAAGTGTGAATGAGTATGGATATGTGAATTGCATGCAATAAAACAGTATCAACACACAGGTGGCCATAGATGCAAGTTGTACTGTAGTAGCCAGCATATTATCCAGGAGATAAGCGGGTCTGGATGGGTGATTGACAGTGAAAATACTTTAGTAACTGTTAATTTACAAGGCCTGTCCCGTGGCTATAACAGAAAAAAGGTGATTCTTTTGAAAGTAAGGCTATAGATTATTCACTGTAAAATAAACATGCCCCATTATCAGGCTTTACTCTCACTAGGCTTGTGTCTCTCAATCTTTCCATCTCGGTGCTCATTGCAGTATTATTCTTGATGCTGTTGCGAAGTGACAATTATTTCCATCTTAACGCAACATCCTACCTTATTATGTTTTCCTTCTTCATCTTGAATATTACTATTATTATTATCATAATTTTTTTGGTGATACCTTATAACAGGCTAATTCAGAGTGGATATGAACCAGGTAATAGGCTGGAGTCAGCTTTTCTGATTCCATACTCTTATAAAGTAATAGCATCTAATTCAATTAGAAAATAATGAAAATATGCTTAATGAGTGAGGGATACATAATTGAAGAAATAAATAAGCTGAGTATATTCTAGTAATCCATACACTAATTTACAAATCTGAACATTTTCTATTTATTGTTAACCAAGTATGACATTTTTTTTCCTTCTACACATTTATATAAGGTTGGGAGCATGTGCTGATAGCACGTTGCCACACCTGGATTGAGACCCGAGCGCAACAGGTGACATCTCAGCACCACACTGGAACAGTGTGAGTTTTTTGACGGTGAAAAATCATTATGTTGATTATAATGGCTGATTTCTAATTTATTCTGTGTAATTGTAAAAATCATCACTGAATTATCAAAACATAACACATTGTTAGTGCATCAAGCACATTTGGTTAGCTAATAGCTACGTATTCTTAATATCTCATCCAGGTACTTGTTAAAAGGTGTCTATTGAAGTTTCTGCTTCAATTTCATGACTTATAAGAATATTGGAACTCCTTTTGTTCATGCCCTCCTCCTGAATCTTCTACTTATAATGTGCAAGAGAGTTATGACTATTGTTTACAGAAAAAAGCTGAAGAGTGCAAACCTAAATTCATCCCAAGTCATCAAGACATAAGGTCTCAGTTCAAAGCCCTTGGCTTCAAGGCCTAATTATTAGCATTCCAAAAAATACCATTAGGCCAATTTTGATGAAACTCATGTTCTTAATTTACTTGAAGCTTATACAAGCTTGTTTATGCCTGCATGGTGCCTCCCACAATTTTGCTAAGATACTCTTAAATGAGTATGTTTTTTCATGATTAAGATTAAGCTTTTATTTACGATAGAGATGGCATTCCAGAAATGACCAGCTGCGTATATCCAAAATATCTGGTAGCCCAGAGGCAGAAATGTGTTTGTTGTTTGCAATGAAATCCTTTAATTTATGTTATATACAGCTGGCTTACTAGTAGATTATTGAAATTGTTGTTAGAGTTACTTTATCTAAAACACAATCATAAGTCCCCAACTAATAAAATGGAGAAATTAAATTGGTCTAGTGTCAAAGATAATGCATTTATGCAAGCATGTGTGCTGATGCTTCCCCAAACCTAAAAACTATGTAGATGTTCAAAAATATCCCTAATCTTTACAAAATCTGTGTATCTTAAATTATCCACTTAACTTAAGCTATTTAAGTTATTTTATAGGCTTTAGGTCTCTATGAGCCTGAAACTTTTAGGCAGGCTAAAGTAAATTGTTAGACAGATGGACAGGTGGATGATTAATAGTTTAAGTAAGATATTCCTGGTAAGTGAAGTTTATTAGTTCATTGATAAATAAACTAAATTTTCCAACCAACTAATTGATAAAGTACACAGTTAATTCAGTAGTTAACTATTTAGTAGATTATTCTATTACTAATTTTAGTTCAGTGGTGTCACTTCTTGCAATTAACTTTCAACAGAAAAATATTAATTATTGCTGTATATTATCAAGCAAGCACTGAAGTAATTTTTATGAGTCAACCTTATGATAAAAAGGTACGAAAAAATCATTAACATCACCAGTTTAACTGCCATTTTCTGAGTTTTCCCAGATTAGCTTGTTGCCCCAAATCTTTTTCCTTATTCTCATTCCCCACAGTCCTGGGTATCCAAAGGTCACACTCCGGCAAACTGTGCATTGGCTTGAGCTTCTCCCAACACCACATGGTCATGCACACACTCCCTTCTTTCACACCTCCTGCCCATTTGCCTCCAACTATCACCTTGTCTTTTCTAGATTTACCTTAAGGCCTTTTGCTTCAAAAATACTTTTCCATTTCAGTGTCTTCTCCTTCATTTCCCATTCAGTTTTCACTATTAAAATTCATCAAACAAAGGTGCCCATAGCAATCCCCTAAAAACTCTTGTCATCATCTCCATCACAAAAAGTAATGTACTCAGTACAGATCCCCGGTGAACACCACCTTCACCTTACAATTTTCACTATCTTAATCTTCTGTCCTGTCCACTATTTGACCTTTCCAATACATCAACATCACTGTAGACACTAACCTATTTATTCACACTTAATTTGTACCATCGTTTGAGGCACCCAGAGTAATATCTTCTCCAGATCTACAAATGCAGGGAGGGCTTCCAGTGAAGGTAAAGATCCAATATTACGCATTTGTAGATCTTGAGAAAATATTATCAAATGTAAAAAGCAGACGTTGGTGATGCACTCCTCTATAAATATACATGAGGCAGGAGCTAAACACATTATGCAGGGAATCTGTGATATTTTTACTATCATATTCATGCAAAGGTGGGTGGAATGGTTGATCACAGTTCCAACATGCTGGATTCAAATCAAACATCTGTGCAACATGTAGGCAAAAGGAGTATTAATTATAAATATATACATGTTGGGTGGTGATGTCCCACAAAACAACCTCTGAAAAGGATTTAAGGGTTTATTTCAGCACAACATTCTTATTGTTAAGAAGCAATTGAAAATTTAAATAAAATGTTATGTGTTTTGCTGTAGAAACTATTATATAAGTCATCTGTGAGCATAAGTCAAGGAACATTATGCTCAGACTGTAAAATCTGCTACTGAGACTGTATATGGGTAGGAGTACTGTGTGAAGTTCTTGTCACCATGCTGTAAAAAGACATGGTAGCTCTACAAACTCAGCTGAGGAGAGTAACCAAGTGCATTCCAAGACTTATGGGCATGTCCTGCTCTGACAGACTAAGGCAGTTAAACTTTTATTCAGAAGCAGATAGGCCAGCATGGGGGCTTAATCCAGGTTTTCAAAATTTAGAAAGGCATTGTTAAAATTAGTCTAGCAGAATTTATTTTAAAAAAAAAGAATAGTTATCAAATTCTCAAGGACACAAGCAGAAATTAAGGTGCATTTAAAATTGAAGCAGGAAAAACTTCTTCACACTAAAGATCATGATAATAAAGAAAACACTACTATGTCATGTAGTTAAAGTTCAGATTCAAGTGGCTCTATTGTCATACCATCTATACACCGTACTGAAGCATACAGTGGCACGAAATAACATTCCCTAAGAATATGGTCCAACATATATACAAATAGTATACATTTAATATAAATACAGGACAAGTGCAAGACAAGTCAGAATATTACTATACTGTATTATATTCCACTATACTATACTATACTATACTATACTATTCAATCAATAATAGATAAATTAAGAGATAGTAATAGATTAAACTAAATAATAATAAATAAATGAATAATAAAAACAACTAATAATAAAGACAACCCTAGTAACAGATCTACTTTATATAGACTACTAGGAGCAGATCTGATGGGTGAGGGGCAGCACAGAGTTCAGAGTTCAAACAGCCAAGGGGTAGAAGTTGTTGCAGAACCTGGCAGAAATGGTTTGAATGCCTAGGTACTTTCTGCTAAATGGAAGTAGGACAAAGAGACCATGGGAAGGGTGGGAGCAGTCCTTCTTTACGGATGCAACACTTGATGCAGATGTCTTCATTGTATGGTAAATCAGACCCAGTGATCTTTTCTGCTGTGTGCAGTCTCTATTGTAGGACTTTGCAGTCTGAGACACTTCAGTTCCCAAACCAGACAGTGATGCATCTGGTCAGAACACTCTCAATGGTGCCCCTGTAGAATGAGTTGAGAATGGAGGCAGGTAGGCTTGCCTTCCTTAGCTGTCGAAGGAAGTTTAGATGCTGCTGTGTATTCTTAGCTATGGAAGACAAAACCTTAACTACAGTGGTGTGAAAAACTATTTGCCCCCTTCCTGATTTCTTATTCTTTTGCATGTTTGTCACACAAAATGTTTCTGATCATCAAACACATTTAACCATTAGTCAAATATAACACAAGTAAACACAAAATGCAGTTTTTAAATGATGTTTTTTATTATTTAGGGAGAAAAAAAAATCCAAACCTACATGGCCCTGTGTGAAAAAGTAATTGCCCCCTGAACCTAATAACTGGTTGGGCCACCCTTAGCAGCAATAACTGCAATCAAGCGTTTGCGATAACTTGCAATGAGTCTTTTACAGCGCTCTGGAGGAATTTTGGCCCACTCATCTTTGCAAAATTGTTGTAATTCAGCTTTATTTGAGGGTTTTCTAGCATGAACCGCCTTTTTAAGGTCATGCCATAGCATCTCAATTGGATTCAGGTCAGGACTTTGACTAGGCCACTCCAAAGTCTTCATTTTGTTTTTCTTCAGCCATTCAGAGGTGGATTTGCTGGTGTGTTTTGGGTCATTGTCCTGTTGCAGCACCCAAGATCGCTTCAGCTTGAGTTGATGAACAGATGGCCGGACATTCTCCTTCAGGATTTTTTGGTAGACAGTAGAATTCATGGTTCCATCTATCACAGCAAGCCTTCCAGGTCCTGAACCAGCAAAACAACCCCAGACCATCACACTACCACCACCATATTTTACTGTTGGTATGATGTTCTTTTTCTGAAATGCTGTGTTCCTTTTACGCCAGATGTAACGGGACATTTGCCTTCCAAAAAGTTCAACTTTTGACTCATCAGTCCACAAGGTATTTTCCCAAAAGTCTTGGCAATCATTGAGATGTTTCTTAGCAAAATTGAGACGAGCCCTAATGTTCTTTTTGCTTAACAGTGGTTTGCGTCTTGGAAATCTGCCATGCAGGCCGTTTTTGCCCAGTCTCTTTCTTATGGTGGAGTCGTGAACACTGACCTTAATTGAGGCACGTGAGGCCTGCAGTTCTTTAGACGTTGTCCTGGGGTCTTTTGTGACCTCTCGGATGAGTCGTCTCTGCGCTCTTGGGGTAATTTTGGTCGGCCGGCCACTCCTGGGAAGGTTCACCACTGTTCCATGTTTTTGCCATTTGTGGATAATGGCTCTCACTGTGGTTCGCTGGAGTCCCAAAGCTTTAGAAATGGCTTTATAACCTTTACCAGACTGATAGATCTCAATTACTTCTGTTCTCATTTGTTCCTGAATTTCTTTGGATCTTGGCATGATGTCTATCTTTTGAGGTGCTTTTGGTCTACTTCTCTGTGTCAGGCAGCTCCTATTTAAGTGATTTCTTGATTGAAACAGGTGTGGCAGTAATCAGGCCTGGTGGTGGCTACGGAAATTGAACTCAGGTGTGATACACCACAGTTAGGTTATTTTTTAACAAGGGGGCAATTACTTTTTCACACACGGCCATGTAGGTTTGGATTTTTTTTCTCCCTAAATAATAAACACCATCATTTAAAAACTGCATTTTGTGTTTACTTGTGTTATATTTGACTAATGGTTAAATGTGTTTGATGATCACAAACATTTTGTGTGACAAACATGCAAAAGAATAAGAAATCAGGAAGGGGGCAAATAGTTTTTCACACCACTGTATTTTTAAAAAGGTATCTCAATGAGAGATATTAGGAATTACCTATTAGTAAACTAAAGAAGCCTGATGTCCTGGATGGTTTCTTCTCATCTATAAAACTTATATTAAAATTAGCTCATAAAGAGAACCCTGAGAATTGGACTGTTATAGGACCATGCTAGGGGATGCAATATACAGTAGCATAGAAGTGTATGTTTTACACATTTGAATAGTTCAACAACATGATAGCTGTCACTCAAAGTTTGCAATAGCAATTCACTTATTAAAAGCAAAATCAACTACCTTGGTATCTAGATCACTAAAATCCCTTACACCAGCAGTCCTACAATTCCATTTGAGGATGAGGCAGCTGAAGTGATATCACACAGCTGAAGATTTACATCTCATTCTTAAGGGAACTGCAACTGCTGTTAAAAGCCAAAGTCTCTGAACTTTGTCTGTACTATTCATCTCTGGCCCAAACAGAACAGTATTACACCATAAACAGCTCCATGAATAAAATTAGAAATGAGTCAGAAGGCCTTTGTTATTTTTTTTTTCTTTATAAGCTACTCAGTTGTGCAGACAGTGACATGCTTATCAAGGTAGCGCACATCCCAATTACCAACAGGAATAAAACACAGGTAATACAAGCATTAATATTACAAATAAATAATAAATGTAGCATTAATCTTTGCAATGGTGTATAAGTATACTATATACAAATAATTTAATGCCTAAGCTTACAAATCAAAAGGCCATCTTGTCATATTTCCCAACATTTACCACAGCACTAATAATTTCAACCAGACATGATCTTTTCTAACACTACAAACAATAAATGTATTTATTTTTCTAAGCTGACATCAAGAGCATTCAAAGGCCAAAATGAGCACAAAAGAATGACAGGCACAATTTTAAAAATGAATGGTCATAATTCTGCCTCTTCTGCTCTGCTTCTGGGCAGGCATTTTTGTTGAAGCTGTTTAGTGACCAAAATACAGGTGAGTGGGTTCCATACAAAGGATAACGCAAGCCAGGTAATGGCAATGCTTCCAACAACGTGACAGTAGCTAAAGGTTTCTGTTTTGAATTAAACTGTTGACCCCAGTGCTTTTCACCAGGAGAATGTAATTTGAGTTTTCTGCATTCGCTTAGATTATTTTCCATGCTCTATTCTGCAGAATTATTCAACTTGCACCTCTGCTTTAGGAGAACTTGTCAAGTCATCGAGACATCTGATTGGGATTGCATATTATTTCATGACAATCACTTGGGTCTCCTTTCATTGGGTGCATACTCTACATATTGGATTTGTCAGTCAGTTTATTGTGTAGAATTTAAAAGATTAAAAAAGTAATATAAAGAAAAGTAACTATGCTTCATATGTGCATTACATACTTTATAATTTTCAAACTGATGGTTTTCTTAATTGAAATGCAGTATACAGAATACATTTACTACATTTACAGTAGATGGAATGAATCCCCAGTTCTGTTGTGTATTTTAAATTATTTGGTCTCATTTAGTCAGCTTAATATCATACCCTAGACAAGCACAGGTATAAATACAGACATGATATCACCCATTCAGGAAAAGCAACTGTAAGGTTAAACCTATCGGTGTGGTTTATTATAATTGTTTCTGCCTCACTGATCATTATATCAGTGTTTTCATAAGGTATAGAGTAACAAAATCTAATGGTTATCACCTTGAAACTATTAACACATCATTAGTTTTGGTATTTTTTCAGCTTTATCTTATTTTCTTAGTTTGAACATTTTCTCCATGTCCATGTGGATTTTCATCCAGGTACTCAAGTATTCCCTCCAAATACCAAACATGTGCTGCTTTAAATTAACTGATTATTCTAAACTGCCCCCCTTTATGAGTGCAAGTGTGGATACGTATGTAATCAGGCTTTGCGATGGACTATTGCCAGATCATCAGTTGGCTATGATTTCTCTGGTCCTGAATTTTTAGAATTGAATGTTATGGTGTGGACACCTGCAAACGCTACAGCTCTTTATTAACATCAGAGCTTACTTGTTCGACAAGTATACAAAAAAGTTAATTTTTAAATTTAGAATTCTAAAAGAATTACTAATGATTCTGGTGAAATTTATTTATTAATTTTACTTTGAACTTTGCACTTATTGCAAAATTATTAAAATGATAATAATTGCTATCATCGTTTTCTTCTGGCTGCACATTTCAGACTTTCAGAAAAGTCCAACACATGGTGTTAACTCGTGATATCTTTACAGGAACAAGAAATTCTATTTAGAGGAGGATATCAAGTGTCCAACCACTTCTGCCATTAACAAGTAGGACAACGTCATACAAACAGAAGAAAATAAGTTTCACTGCTCAATCTAAATCTTTTAAAATTATTAAAATTAGAGATTTGAATGTATACAAAAATACTACAATCTACTATTATGCTTGGTTACTTACTCCATGTACTGTCCTCACAGGTGGCGCAGTGGTAGTGCTGCTGCTTTGCAGTAAGAGACTGTGGAAGATTGTGGGTTTGCTTCCTGGTTCCTCCCTGTGTGGATAGCGCTTTGAGTACTAAGAAAAGCGCTATATAAATGTAATGAATTATTATTATTATGTATCTAGCACCTTCCTTACATGTGTCATTGGTATACAGCAGTGTTTATCAATCGCTGGACCACAGACTGCCATGAGTTGCTAACGTTTATAATTGTTGTGGCTTGGAGTTTATTGCGAAGTAGGTCGCAGTGGGACCATTGATTGTCCTGCCACACCCTGCTCTGATGATCACTCTCAGTTTGAACCCATCTGATTAAGCAAGGTGGACCTCCCTGCTCTGACAATCGAGCCCTGCCCCCCGTTGATTGGTAATGAAAACGCTTATATGGGAATAAGTGGGTCACAGCACCAAAAAGGTTGAGAAACATTGGTATACAATATATATTATAGGACAGCAGGATCACAATATCAACAACAAGTTCTGAATGGACTCATAAATCTCTCATCCCTGAACAAATCTGTGGTATGATGGTTGTTTGTGCTTCTTTTACTGTCACAACGCAAGTCTGCCACCAACTCATATACAAATCAATTAATATAAATGAAGCTTGCCCCCTTTATTAGCTTTGTAAAACAGTAGCAGACTTCTGATTTTGTGCAAAATTGCTCTAATTGATTTTGTTCTACAGACATAATGATTCTGCATTTTTTGCATGTACTGGCATGTAATATTTTAGCGCTAATAATCACATCTTTACACGGGCAACAAATTACAATTTTGTTTCTAGTTTGAAATGCTTTTGTTTTGTGAAATGCACCCTTAACCACATTCAACCTGTGCTCCCATGTACTTGTTGAAGTATTTATTTTAAAGTAACAGCTGGTCTACTCAACTAGTTCCCTTCATAACCAAAACACTTCTATCATGTCAAACTTAAAAAAAAAGCTTTGTAGCTTTTCAGACAAAAGCAGCATTTATTGTATATAGTGCCTACACTTTACAAGCACAGAACTGTATTACAAATTTAAATATTTATAAATGGATACTGTTCTGTCCCACATCTTGTTAGCTGTTACTGTTATTTGTTGAACTGTGCTCCCCCTTCATCTTATCATTTATTAATACACCAGTCAGTCACATCCCACATGCACAGTGGTGCTATAAAAGTCTATGAAACTCACGTAAAGCACATAGGTCCCATAATAATCATTCGAATACAATACAACCCATGTGTCTCACGTAGGCACCCCTTTATCTCTTGTTTAAAAACCTCTGTGTCTGGTTAGTTGTGGTATGCAGCAATTTGAACCTCTGTCTACACGCTTCTCTTTGACTTGATCCAACCGTGGAAATCACTCACCTTATAAGTGTCTTTTAAAGCTTCATTGTTTAGTGTATACTTTCTGTTATGTATGGCTTTGTAAATCATTCTTTATTGTCTTTGGTTGTACACCTGTAAATTACCTGTATGTTTCTTTTGTATATATTTCAGTTTACAATGAGGTACGTCCAGTAAAAGCCTTCAAGAAAGCTCAACCCTTGTCATTTTTTATGTGGAGGTGCGGAGTTGTTTAAGCTCTCTGCGGCTGCGTTGCACGGATAGCGCAGAGTGAAGCAGAAAAGATACATTCAAAATACAATGTTTCCCAATTATTGCATATGGACTCTCTCCCACATCCTTAGTGTTAACTCTCAACTCTAAGTTGGTCTGTTATGAGTGAATGTTTGCCCAATAACGGACCCGCCTACTGACAGGGGTTAGATTCTGCCTTCTGGGGTCCCTCCAAAACCCTTAATTGTATTTACTGTGTTTGAAAATCTATGGATGTTCATTTAAACAGGCTCACACAGGAAGTCAAGGGCCAAGGTTGAACCATCAACCATGTGATTTAAACTCTACTGTCTAAGACACTAGGCCACACTGCCTTAGTCATGTCTTAAAAACAGAGCAGCAAATCTTTTCTTAGTGAATCTGACAGATCTCAAGCCCCTTTCTCATCTGTATTCAATAGGCAAGTGCCCTTTTCTCCTTGTATATTTTTCTTACCGTCATTTGGGAGCATGGTTGCCTGCCAGGGTGGCATCAGTTATTGAATTAAATTTAACGTTTATTGTTATGAAAGCAGGCTTACAGGAATGGGATTCATTCTGTTATACTAGTGACAGGCCGGAAAAGACATACATTTCTTTTAGTTTTTATCATATAAGAAGTGTAACAAGTTGGCATTATGCAATTTTAGCCTGTCTTTTTGCAAAATAAGGAGCATCCATGAATATATCCATTTTCAAACCTATTTTTTTCTCTAGTAGGAACATAGAGAGTTGGATCCTATAACACTAGAAAAGACATGCAACCTCCCAGAGTGTACGCCACCACTGCCATGCAATCACATCAGCACAAGTAGAGACACCAACTGACCTGACCAAAGTCTACAGAGAAAAGCCCCACACTGCCCAGAAGCTGAGGTCTAGCACTACCTGCTGCCCCATAATTCCCACTTAGCAGGACACAAAATATTAGCCTAGCAGGGTTTAAACACAGAATGATGCATTTGCAGTTGCATGGTTTCATTATTTCTGAATCCTGACCTACTATTATAACACAACAGAAAGGTAATACACAGGAGAAGAAGAGCAACTACATCAACTCTGATAGGAATAAGGATGAGAGAAACTGACAGCAAAAGGGCCAAACTCGTGGGGAATTGTTTCTTGCTAATGTCCCTACTAACTCAGGCCACAAGCTTTTCTTAATTTTTAAACCTGTTTGTGATACTTTAACAAACATTTCACACTTGCCCAAGTAAATTTCTGATGTTAGTGTGAGTGTGTGTAACGCTATTAGGCCAGAAAACACATCAGAAGCCTTCAGATGATGGCTAAATTATTAATGTGATTTAAATCACTTCTCAGCATAACAACCTCACTGCTGTTTGAGGTTCACAGCAGGAGAGCCTTTCCTTTTCCTTTCCTGAGATCCACTGGGGTCTCTCTGCATTTCTTATTTTTTTCCTACTAAGAACAAACTGTGTCTCAGCTCAATTTCAGCTTTATTAACGCCTCTGCAAGTCCACTGGATACGGTGTAATAGGTTTCTGCTAGTTTTCTAGGCTGAAAAAAGAGCCAAAAGACTCCTAATGATTTCCAATATTGTTAACAATATCAGTGTTGATTTGCTTCACTGTATCTTAATGTACAGTATAAAAGCAAATTACAACACCCAGCACGGTAGATGTATTCACACAATTGGGTGATACATAAAAAACCTTTATATGACTGAACATCCTCTGTGTGACGAGAAAATTACCAGGCTATGAAAACAGTGATATCTACCTTCCCCTGGGACAGAAGAGACAGAAGAGAACACTGGCACAGACGGAAGAAACATTGTCAGACTAATAGAAAATGAGGTGCTAGGTGGCCATTTTCTGTCTACCAAGGTCAATGAAGGACTGGTATGGCTGTTTGAACAAGGTTGTCTGACTCCAAACTGTCCACAAATAGTTCACTAAGATTATTTGATGTAATACTGTAGGTTTGGATAATAAAATAATTAATGACAATTATTATTTTTTAAAGGCATTATGGTGTCACAAGTCATACTGCAGCAATGGCAGATTTTTCTGTAATTTAAAGCAACTGCTCAATAGCCACAAAGCTATATTGAACAACATTGTTTGACACATTTTGTAGCCAGTGGTTTTAAAATGTATACAAAAAAATTGTAAATATGATATTATGATATTCTGATGATATTATATTACTGAAAAGGGCTCCAAAGAATCCTGATTTTTATCCCTAGACATGTACATATAAATGGTGTCTGCATGGGTTTTTCTCTTGATACTTCCAGTTCCCTGCACATCACAAAAAGGTTAGGTTGCTACCATCCCTAAATTGGCCCAGAATGAATGAAGGTGGAAATGTGTGAGAGTGTGCCCTGCTAATATCAATTAAGAATGGCAATCATCCAAAACGTGCATATATTTGAGATGTAAAAGGATAAGCACGGTACTCATAGGAAACCCACACACACATGCAGACTCTACATAGGCAGTGACATGATCTGGATTTGAATCCAGTACTCTGGAGCCATGAGACAGCAGCTTGGACCATTCTAATCAGAGACTTAAAATCAAACATAGCCAGCTTTTCCAAAGTATGACTCTGGACAGGAACCACTGAGAAAAGGGACATAGAATTTTTCAGTTTGGTAATTTGTGACAATGTTAGAAAGGAGAAAATAATATTTATTTTAAGAGGATGGTCACCACGTCAAAAGTATCATTTTTGCCCTTACCAGATGTTTGTTTTTGGGTTCTGCATATTTTTTACTAAATAATTATTAATAATTGTATTGTTATCTGGTTTATTTTTATTCCATTTCTTTCATTTATTTTCTTTGCCGCCATTTTGTGAGTTTTGGGGTGGGGGCATATTATTTATAGATGTTGGCTGCTTGTTGGTCAAATGACTAAGAAGTTACTTGATATGTGATATTACTGTTTCCACCACACACGTATTAAGATGGCGGCAAGTTTTATCCAAATTTTAGAATAATCTACACCAAGCGACAAGTTATATTAAGATTTTGTTTAAAGAATCTCTGTATAGTTTTAGATAAGAAATGTTTGCTTTTTTTGAGATTATGACTAGGTACTTTCATTAGCCTTTTTTAAATTGTTGACCTTAGTCTGGTTTCTGACATTTCTTTAGTATAGGTCCTGAATTTTGTCTTTCTATTTCATGGCAGCACTTATTCTTAAGTCCTTTTGAACTACCCCTTGTCTTTCAGGCATCCTACACAGATCATAGCAGTAGTATTACAGCCCTACAGTTAGGACAACTTAATCAAGTCAAGTCAATTTGGGGAGCATGCACTGGTACAGTGCGTTGCCACACCCATTACAAAACTAAACAACTCGGGATCCCGGTTGGCAACCCTAGTTGGGACTAGTGGGTCTAGTCCCACCCTCCGGAAATGACCCTCTATCTGCCGCAGCCAGGTGTTACTTAATGTCACACTATAAATAACCTCATATACATTATGGAAGTAACAAGGATGAACTCTGTCTAATGTATCTCATAATTTGCTGCTTAAGTGATAGCTACGTTCACGGGAATGTCTGGGCATGGAGGTGAGGTTCACATTTCCAGTAAACGTAAGTGTATAGATCTTAACTTAAAATCAAAAATGAAAATTTTAAAGAGGCTTAATTCTCTAAAAAGACATAAGATTACAATTGACAAAATAAAGAAAGACTTTCACTCATCATAGGCAGCACCAAAAAAGAGCAAGTTCAACCAAAGTTGTAAGTGCAAGCAAACAAGCCTGTACACAGATGTCAAAGAGCATGTTGCTGAAGTAGCTTAAATAGACCCACACGATGGTAACTTCCTGTAAGCGGACTAACACTTCTAAGGGTTTCTGAATGTCTGGTATGCATTTGTCCCAATGGTTTTAATGGCTACTATATTAGTGGTTGATTGACATTTGGAGCATATGTTTACAACATTTTTAATTATGAAGGTACCATCTTTATATATAATACATTACTATGGCTGTCCGTTTGTCCAGGATTTTAAATCACCTGTAGCTCGCAAACCGTTTGACCCATTGACCTGAAATTTGGTACACATATACTAAATGACGTCTACTATCCGCTTTCGGGGTGATGATGACCTCCAAAGTTATCCCTCTTTTTATTTTCATTTTATTTTATTGTACAATCAACTCTCGGCAGCAGCCAGCAGGGTGGCCGTGCAGCACATGCATACGGGCGCTGTTCTCATCTCTAACCCCTTCACCGTCACTTCCCCTGCCTCTTCATATCTTAAATCATTCTTGAGGCAGATTGAAGACTTAAGTACCAGCTTAAGTGAAAAATTAAAGAAAACTTACTAAGTAATTGCAACACAAACACTGACTTAATCAGTGTTAATGCGAAAAGATGCCGACGAAAGAAGAGAAGAAGCGGGCCGCTAGGGTGGAGAAAAGAAGAGCTGCTCAGGAAGCAGCAAGCACAGCAAACTCTGATCAAACGAATGCTAAACGTAGAGAAAGAGGATGAAAACTATGAATGCTCAAGTCAAGTGTATTCACTGCACATTATGCAGTGCGCCGTTACTGGTGTATTATATTTGAATTATGTTTGATTCTGAATGTTATTTTTCTGTATAATGTATACAAATTTATAGACAATTTATATAAACAGCATGTGCTGCCCTCTTGTGCATCATATAACACAACTACTGTCAATGTCAACTTGACAGAACTCTAAGGAATGATCATGATAGAAAAATACTAAATGGTTTTCTCAGTAGTTAAGGAGCACAATCTTAAAGCCAAGAACAGATCTAGCATTCCATTTTTTTCTGCCCCTCAAATCGCATACCTTTTGCATATTTAGCATTGCTGATTATCAAAGGCAGGTGAACACCGTCTGAAGCAAATGTCATTTGAAAGGAAGGGCCAGGCCCATCCTGATAAGCATTTTGTCTGCTCTAATATTTTACCAATATGTCAGCAGGATCTCCAAGATTTCTAGCTTCAATCACTCTGACATCCACTTCTAAAAAATATAAATGTAGCTAAGTGGTTGGGTGATGGGACATCCACTACTTGTGTTGTCCTCATTATTTGTGTCTAATTTAAGTGTTTATTCCCCAAGTTAAATGGGAGCCCTTCCTCCTTATTTGAACATTCAGCCAGACCCCATTTTCCCATGTCTTTGGCCACAGAAACAGACGCTATTAAAATGAGCTGCACAATAATAAAAGCCTTTGTAGCTGTATCATATTTTCGTGTTTTATTGTATGCAATAACCCTTCATTGAGGTCTGTCCTTTCTGCTTTTTGTATCAGTATGATCGGGTGAAGGTGAGGTGCAGATTATGGGATTAGGGGACTTTTTTTTTTTCTTATATGGGTTTTAGGAAAAGATTTCCTTTCATATTAATTACATCTCAGTCTGGAGAGGACGGGAAATCCTTCTTTGTATTATTGTCACTTGGGCCAAAAAAGCGCCAGCTCATGAAGAACACTGAATTTCTTGATTTTGTACTTGGCAAAGGGATTGTTTCATGATTTATATACTTTATCAAAGAGCCATAACAAAAGAAATACAGTCAGCTGTCACTACAATGTACAGAAAATACTTAAAATGTCAATCACTGCATGTACTGTGCATATCTATACTTGACTTAATGAACATGGACCCTGTGAAAAGAATATAGCATGCAAGGCAGTAACCAAGCCCTGAATAAGACATAACAACACAAGAGCAATTTTGGCAAGAAAAAGCCTTTCACACTATTAAAACTCATAAACCTCATAAACTGAGTTATTGAAAAATATCATTGAGGCAAAGATTTGAAGGTCCCATTGTACTATTTACTACACTACTTGGCAACTGATTCTATGTCATCTATGCTTCTCTAAATCAAAATCACATCTTCTGATTTTTGTGTGAAATTTACACTCTGCCTGTTTCAAACTAACAGCTGGCACCTACTAACTCCCTTCATAATTTTGAACACTTTCATATTTCCTCTTAATCTTAGTCTGATTTAACCAAAACATTCAACTCCTTCAATCTTTCCTCACAGCTAATCCAACACCTCATAGTTTTGGAGTAAGTCTTATTCGCTCTTCTTGAGAAGGCATTTCCACAGAGAGAATCTTCACACAGGTTGCACACATTTGAACTGTGAGAGGAAACTAATGCACTTGAATAATTACAGGAACACAGACAAACCATTCAAAATTAACAGCAAAGGCAGCTTAGCTGTGAATACTTCTTTGAAGTAGCAAAAAACCCAAGGTGAGATACTTAAGTGAGTACAAATGTTTTAACTAATTTTGAGATATTGAAAGGGACAGGATTCTGGTAAAGCCTAAATCAATAAATAAACTCCATGCACATATGACTCACCTTAACTTACTGAGAGCCTTGTAGTCCAAATGCTTGATAAAAGTTCACATTTCAAAGCCAGTTATGGGAATTGTAACATTTTTTACAGTAATAATGTAACTGCAATTATATAAAAGCAGACCCCTAGGTCTATTTTCTTCATGAAATATTTGAAATTTTATAAATAAATGATGACAGAATTGCATAGTGAACTCTGCTGAAGAAAAAGCGAACACATATCAGATCAGCTGCAAAATCTGACAAACTAAGACTGAATGTTTCAGCTCACTTTTGTTCTAGTCAGAGCCTAGAGGCGATAAAGCCACCCAGAGGATGGCAGCGGAGAAGTCTCAACGGCACTTATCTTTTAGTCCGCAGCTGGGAGATGTGATTTGTGAGCACACACGAGAAATCTGAGCAGCTTTGAAACAAGTGCTTGCCGTCACAGCAGTCAAGCCACTGAGCTAACTTTTGCTTTCCTTTTATATGGGTCTACCACAGAAATGGCAACCTCACCCCCACCTGCAGGGATTTTCTAGTAAGAAACAAAAATTTAAAAAAATATACATGCAACAGGCCGAATAAATCCATTGATTTGTCTGTGTGTGCCATTATCAGATCGATTTCAGATTTATATTTGCCATTGAAAAATGCATGTGGCTGTCTCACCAGCCTTCTGAGGCTTTATCGGAACAGTAAAAAATAAATATAGCACACCCACCCTTCCAGTATGACAATGGTACACAGAGCATTTTGAAAAGTGGAATTCTCAAACTAATGACCTCAGCTATTACACCTCACAGAAGAAAATGAGCGCAGCACTGTCAATACTGTCAATTACAACAATTTCACTTTAAACGGTCAAAGAAAATACTTTTATATCAATATAAAAATCACACATACTTCTTCACTGAACAATGTGATATCATCTACCTTTGTATTGACCATCTCATACCATGCAGCCCTTCATGCCTGTGATTGATTAAGCAGCCTGCCGTAGCTCCATTATTTAAACTTATTTAAATTGCAACCTACCCTGCAATACATTGACTGAGGCAAGTGCCATTGTTTAGCTCACAGTAAACACAAAGCCTCTCATTCTCTTTTTTTGCACAGCTGAACAATGCAAGGCTTGAGCCGTCAAACGTAATTGGGTGCTGAGCACATGTACCCTTTTAAAATTGGGTTAATCAAAACTAGAAATACAGGAGAAAAAAAACATTTCCTTTCAAAAGACATGTTCATTAATTACCTAAGGAGAGGAGATTTTAATTGTGCGTTTGGGGGCCTTCACTCTCAAGGCTTTTTAACACAGCACCCCGTGAATATTGTGGTCTTTTTTTCAGGCTGTACTATGCTTACATCCAATTCATGTTTATGTTTAAATTATTTAACTTTTGTCTGTCACTTGAGAAGTAAGAGAGAAAAAAGCAGCAAGGCCTGAATGTATTATGAGACAAAGGAATCTCAAACAATTTAAACATTTGCACTTTCAGACGCTTCTGCTGCAACCTGATGCTAATCCCTTCCCCCTCTGCCAATTCATTTACTCTGGACAAACAGACAGAGGAGTCTTTGCAAATGCGAGGACTGCAAGAGCCAGTTACAATGCATGAAAGATGCTAAGAAGATTCCTCATTCAGTGGGTTTTAACGGCAGCCCTACAGTTTCACAGGCATACCGCCATGTAACCGTTTCTCTTAAAGCTTGTCACTGTAGGAAATTAACAACTTTTCTGCTTAGTGGCAGGCTATTTTAAGGTTTAAATCTGTATATATTCCACTGAAAATTACATTTGTACAACAACAGTCTCTAAAACAATGGTTGAGAGTAACTGGTAAAGTGGAAATCAACTCCCTAGCTAAACACTTCAGAAATGTTCTAATACAGAAGTGCATCCCCAATGGATATCTTTGGCAGCATTAATCTTGAGGATATAGATGAAATAAACAAAATGACATAGCTTCCTGATTAAATCAGTGAATTGATTTTCTCAGAAAGACAAAACTTTGTGAAAAACTGGTTAATGTTTCAACATTACAGCCCTATGTCTGAATTAAAACTCAGTGAAGTTTCCCTGTTTAACTCATCTCCTGATTTATTCCAGTATCCACCTGAATCCTACAGAAATGTTTGTTAGGTTAATTGTAGTACTAGAGTGTTGTACTGTGTTAGCCATTATGAATGTAGTGAAAAGTCAAGCAAAATGACACCTTTTATTGGCTAACTAAAAAGATTACAATATGCAAGCTTTCGAGGCAACTCAAGCCCCTTCTTCAGGCCTGAGTTGCCTCGAAAGCTTGCATATTGTAATCTTTTTAGTTAGCCAATAAAAGGTGTCATTTTGCGTGACTTTAGGTTAATTGGTAAGTTTTGTTTTTTTTCTCTCTCTTTTCGGCAAACAAAACATCCAAAAGGCAAGAACAATGCATACTTTTTTTTAGCCAGCATCAAGTTTCTGCTCACCAAGCAATACAGCAAAGTATACACGAATGAATTGAATTGTAATCATGGGTTATTAAAAAAAAACAATTTAATAAATGCAGATACATAGAGCATTGTGAAATGATTTGCTGTATACACCACAAATTACACATTCTGCTTTGCTAAATCTACTGTGTATTGCTATGAAGAAAATCCTAACCACTGCAAAAATGTATACATTATATGCATATATAATACATTCAAACATCATTCATCTCGTCTGACTTTAAGACCTTCCAAAAATATTTGGCACCAAAAATAAAAGTAAAGCTTTCAAAGAACCCATCCCTTCCCCCAAAAACATGGGAAGAATGGTTCCTTTTCCAGATATGTATCCCATAACATGTGCACATGCTTATGCAGTGCCACACACAGAGCTGGGATTGAAACCACAAGGCAGCAGCCACAACCCTGATGCCTAGTGAGCATTATCTTCTTATATAAATCTCAACTATACAGCACCCCCTTAAGTTGTACTCTACATCTAAAGTATTCAGACTTGGTATTCAAGATAAACAGTGCTTTGAAAAATTTAAACTGATTTTTAAAACTTGCATAACCATGACACATACTGCTTTTAAAAGTGAACCCCGCAAATGCAATAAACTGCATCAGTTTTACAGAATGGACACCTTCAAATCAGCGCTGTGCTCCTGATGGGGCTCATAGTGGGGCTCATAGTGAAAAGCAAGGACAAGCTAATTTCTTACAACTCCTTTTTAATGGTAACAACACACAGCTGTAGACGCATCAGTCATTTCTGTTAGATTTGTATGTTCATCTTCAGGAAAAGCCACCGATATTAGATTCTTTTCATGTGAAATATCAATACATTGTAAATCTGTTCAGTTTATAATAAAACAATATTAAAAATGACGATATGAAAGCAGCAGTACTCTTTTCTCTTACTTTTAAAAATAAACTGCTCTGAAACAGAGTACAAATGTATTTGCTCTAACTGGATTAAGGGTCTGTAATAGATACAATTTGTGTATGCTTATGATTAAGTCTGAAGCTTATTTCTTACTTTCTATGAGCTTTTGGTCACTCTCTGGATGTACTACATTAGTACATGTAAGACAGTAGTACTTAACTCTCCTGTGGCCTTCTTGTATTGCAAACTTTGAGAAATTTGCTTTTGGCCGTTCTCGCAACTTGGTCAAAAGCCATAATATTTCTGTAATGGTGTGGCTCTCTTTACAAATAAGATTCAGCACTAACTATGATTAACATTTATTTTGTCACAAAATTTCTCTTGATGTGTTTCAGATTATACATTTTAATGTGTTTGCTGTCATAAAATCCAGTATATTTTTGATGTCAATATTGCACTGGGCCAGAACATGTTCTGCACCTTATGGTAAGCAGCAGTTTTCAAAGACAGACAGCTTAGAAGAAGAAGAATTTAAACTGCAAGGATACTACTAAGACCACCAAGAAAAATGAGTGCTCTTTTGCTATTCAGACAGAAAAACTGTATAATATTTTCAGCCTCATTGTTGTTGATTTAGTGGTTAACTACTGTACTATGGAAATCATATACACATTAGACAGTCGAAGTGCTGTGAACACCTGGGTTTACATCTTAATGCACCCATCCTCCTAGTGTTAAATAGACAAGTCTTTTCCATTTCTTCTTGATTTATCTTTCACTACTTAAAATATACCATATCGACTTAGACATGCTATATTCTAGTTTTGATCTTTTATTTGTGTTCTGTTCATTGTTTGAACAGTGTCTTAGCATTCATGGTGATGTACATTTATGAAATCATCAGGACCCTTAATGTGTGATGTATGTCTTCACATTCTCAGTCACACATGATGTTGAATATTGCATTGCTATAACCCAAGCAGAGCATTCTTCCTAACGTTATGTTTGGAGAAAAGAAGAGTGGAGATATTTCCACCAAAAACAAAAGGGAAAAAAATATGAAGAAAAGGGTTAAACAGGTGGAAGCAGCAAGAAAACAAACCAAAGTGATGGTAATATGACAAACAAAACAAAATACAAACAAGAATAATATAGCTTGTTAATGTAACAGTATTATAAGCATATGCAATAGTAACGATAACATCCTTTCCTATGAAGATTTTTATATTTATGTATATACTGTATGTTTTACATCCCCAGTGTATTTGAGCCAGTACTCTGTGACTCTGTGGCCTGAAATGAATTAGCTATGTATCCAGGACTGGTTCCAACCATGCACATAATGCTGCCAGATGGGAACCAGCCAGCTATTACCCTGAAATGGATGGATAAATGCATGAATGGTTGGAAAAAGGATGGATGTAATTAATGTGAGAAGGATACATATATAGTGTGATGGACGGTTGTGGCCCTTTTCCAGCTGGGAGGCTGGATACTGCTTCCCCAGGAGCACTAGATAGCAGCTCCCCCAGGTTGCAGCAGCACCTCGGATTGCCTCAGGGCTCCATGGGAGTTGTCAGTTGGCCCAGTCTTGTTGGGTCCCATGAGGACCTTCAGGGTTAGATGGCAGCAACTCAATGCATTTAAGCATGTAGACATTCTCAAGGCGACTGCTGGAAGTTCAAACTGATTGAAGTATTGTTGTTGAACATGTCCATCTCTTTATGACTGCAGTGTACCCATCTTCTGATGCCTACTTCCAGCAGAGTAACACACCATGTCACAAAGTTCAAGTCATCTCAAACATGACAATGAGTTCACTGTACTCAAATGGACTCCATAGTCACCAGATCACAATCTAACACAGCACCTTTTGGATGTGCTGGAACAGGAAATTCGCATTATGAGTGTGCAGCCGACAGATCTGCAGCAACTATGTGATGCCATAATATCAATATGGACCAAAATCTCTTAGGAATGATCCAGCACTTTGTTGAATCTATGCCGCGAAGAATTATGGACTTCTGAAGGCAAACAGGGGGTTCAACCCAGTACTATCACGATGTACCTAATAAAGTGGCCGGTGAGTGTATATGTGTACAATAGACCCATTAATTTCGCTTTATACAGGCAGTAAAATGTTAACTGAATTTAGATGCTGTCTGATAAAGGAATGATTTACAGAGCTGGGATAAAAGAGAGTGGAAATTTTCCAGAACAACTCTGGAGTTTTGAGGTTTCTAATTGATATAATATAAGAGGATGGACTGGCTAATTTCTACTCATCACAAATACAGAAAATGCATGTTTAGTTACATTAATATATGATCTCTGGAAAATGTATTCTATTCCTGATGGACTTACAAAACAGACAATCAAGTTATATTCAAACTCACTAAACGAAGACATGTACTGTATCTACTTCTGGTAAAAACGACACAGAAGACTGTCTGAGATCTTACTATGACCTAGTGCTGTTCTATGGGCATATGTCACTTTTTTCATTTTGAAAGTGTAAGTCAGTGTAAAAAAAGGACTGAATGCATCATTTCTCTAGTATTTTACTTTCTTTGTCTTAACTATTTCTACCAAGGGTGCTATGAAGGGGGAATGATATTTGACTTTCAGCAAGGCTGCAATTTTCAGTAGCCATATTCCCAGGAAGGATGTGCCACTGCTGGATACAGTATTTGAGAGGAATGTGGCAGGCTTTTGTATGTATTTTTGATACCCTCTTTCAAATTAATTTTCCTCCCTCACTTAAAACACAAAAATCTATATACAGCATCTGACACCAAACACAAATCAGAAGCCAAGCACACACAAGCATTTACATACTGTATATACAAAAGGACATCAAAGAATGCAAATTAAGAGTCTGCTACACTACTGATACATGAGTAAACCTCACCTCTCAACCACTACCTTTCATTGGTACTACTTAAAAGGTGAATTATTTTATTACAACATATCAACAGTCATTAGTTAAAGTATATCAAATGAGTTCATCCCCTCATATTTATCATATCCTGCTTGATAACAGGCACAGCAGAACAATTACATTTTCTCTAATGTTTGGTATTATATAGTCTTACACCTTATCACTCACAAAGAGGCTTATTTCAAACTCCTTTATAAGTTAAATGATATGAATATGATGAAAAGATTAACTATTGGAAAACAAAAAGTGACAAATTGGAAGATGAAAGATTGTGGTTATTAGTGAAAGAAGACTGGAGAGTGTAAAAAAAGGTTTACAACTAAACTTGGCACAAAGTCAAATAACAGCTCCCATACCTTTCAATACAGCAGAGCATGCACTTAATCAGACAACTGCTAGATAACCCAGACAGAAGCTGGGGTGTATTTACAAACTATAAAAGTTTATGGAAGCTGAGATGAGAGTAGCCCTGTATTTACAAATTATAAAAGTTTATGTATTTTGAAGCTTTGCTCAAAACATGCATTAAAATTTGTAAAAACCAGCATGTGCCTTTAATAACTAATATTTCTGTGCAGCCATGATGAGAGAAGGAACACTTCTGGGTACTAAATTAAACGCATTCTTGGCAAAATCTAAGGGGCATGACACCAGCTTGCCAGCTTGTATTGTGCAAATGCTGCAGCAATAGAAACTTTAATGATTTATATTTTAGTCAAAAGGCAATTTTTTCATCAAGAATACAAAGCTTCAAGTTACAATGCTAAAACAAACTAAACAGAAAGGCAGTTGATCCCAGAGAACAGCCTATAAACAGTTTCATCATGTCTCAGTATGCTTCTTTACAGAACTAAGCAAGTGCTGAATTCACATTCTCTAGTTGATGGAAAAATTGAAGAAAGTAACTAGAAGATCACTTTGACTTCAAGCATCTGCTAGTGTGAGTTATAGCAGAAGTAAACTACAAACTGTGTCAACTATGAAAGAATTTATTTCAGTTATGCTGTTTATTAAGCATAGCCATCATTTTGAATAAAATTATCTGTTCCACAACTTCAAAGAAAAATGGTATATTCGGTTTTTTCAACAGAACATCTTGATAATAGAATGTCAGAAAAGAAAAAGCATTTGTGGCTTTCTTTCATGCTTGCAACCATATTGTTGTCAGAACCTGCTAACAGTAACCTGAGCCACATGTGCACTTTTGCATCATAAATCCAAACATCAAAATCACCCTTGCAAGTCAGTTAGGAAAAATGCTATCAGCCACAGCAATAAGGTAAAAATAAGACAAAGACAGACAGCAAGCACATCACACCCACTCCTTAAGGTGGCCAGGTGTCATAATCCAAATTTCACATTAACCGACTAAAAAAGCAATTACCTGTCTTTTCCTTCTGCACTTTAGAGGGTTCTGGGGTTTGAGGAGTTGTCATCCAAATAGGGCATTCTACCATATAATCCATCCATCCATCTTCCTAACCTGCTTATTCAGGGCAGGGTCGCAGAACAGCTGGAATCAGCAATCATCACTTAAAAAGCAGGAACACCTGGGCAGAGTGCTAGCCCCCAAATAATCCATCCATCAATATTCATTTTCAAATCCAGTTCTCAGTCATGGAGGCAATAGCCAATCCCAGAAGTGCTGCACACACACTCTGAATGGAACACCAGTCCAACATAACACACATTCATACCTCTGATAAATGGAAAGAAAACCCTCAAAGACAAAGAGACTATATTGATTAGAACCAATGAGTCTCCGGAGCAGTGAAACAGCAGAGGTAAAATAAGTAACACCTTTCTAACCTTAGTGTATATCACCTCCTTAAAATGTTTAATCTAGATATCTCCCACCATTTTTGCATCAAACATTTGGTAAACGGGAGGAATCCACCTAACCTTTGCTGTCATGTCACACAAACACATTTACATTTGCCAATGAATCCACTCAGACTGATATTCAAATATCCCAAACTGGGGCAGTTGTGAGTCTTCTGTAAAATATATGAATACTGAAAGAACACCTGCCAGTTAATAAGCTTTGTAAAAACACGATCTACTGAGTCGCCACACACAACAAAATGAATATTCAGACTTCAAAATACATTTAATCAATTTCTCACTGTAAAATAACATTTCTTTTCTAGTGGGATTCTATAATTAATAAAGGGTGAGAAGCCATCTCTCTGAAAACTCAGGACATAGGGTTATAGTGAAGAAGTGTTTCTTTGGTATTTGAAGACCATCCAGAATACAGAATTTTATTTTAAATATGATATTAGAAACAATGAATCTATGCTTCTACATTAAAGACTCCTATCTGCAAAAACAGAATATCTATAGAACTTCACTTTTCCTTACAGCCTGTGGCCCTTCTGTTTCGTCTCAGCAGCCCCATTTTCCGTGTTGTAGCATCGTTTCTATAAACCTTCAGAAGTGCTGTAACGCTGAGAAGTACAGTATATTCTAGGCATGCTAGGCACTCTGACACCTTCCGTTATATCAGACCTAGTCTAATTAAAGTCCATAGTGCTAACACAGGAGTTTGTCATCTATTAAAAGAACAAACACTGCACAGTGGTTCAGTTCTTCTTAGAAATCAAATCTTGTCAGGGATCTGCAGCTCGCATCACTTAGCCCAGGTCACTCGGCGAGCGCTTATCCTGAGTTAAGACTCGTGTAGTGTGTACGTAATCCCGAGTTAACACTCGTGTAGTGTGTACGTCGCTTAACAGCTTTCACACGACGCAGGATGACGATGTGTGCCGATTGAGAGTGATTAAGAATTTGGGTATAAATCACTAATGGGAAAGTCGGGACTACCGCCAGTAAGAAAAAAACGAGCACTTTATGTACTGGGCTGGAGATCGTTGGACAGCGGAGCGCTTCGCTGATATCCAAGACTGGCAAAGTTTGATATCCAGCAGGGGCAGCGAACACCACGAGAAGAGAAAAAAAATCCTACTAAATGAAAAAAGTGGTGAAATCGTCTGATTGTCACTTCCATTAATCATTCATTATTAATAATACTTCATTTCTCGTAACCGATTTGATTACAACGGGTCTCATTAAACGATGTACGTGAGAATGTCGACTGTAGTTCCACTGTTGTTATTTTTGTAGTAATTATATTTCGGTGATTTAGGTTCTAAAACTAAACTGCTTCGCGAAGGGCAAGCAACCGACTGATCCATCCGTGTTAATTGTTAAGCAAAGCATTCGCTACTGTGGAGCTGCTACCAATATATTAATACAGTTTTTAATTATCTTACCATAAAAAAATCAGAAAGGACAAATTTGCACTGCATTGTGCGTTGTGTTTATCTGCAAGTTCAATAAACTGAAGATACCATTGTTTATAGTACCCGAAAATATCCACAATGTTTAATAACATTATAATTGATTAACAATGAGATGTATTAATATATCGTGCATTATTCATATTTTTGAAATCTAAAATATGGTTACTCGAGCAGACTACCGATTATTTAAGGTATGAATAAAATTAAGACAACGTGCCGTTTATAACTAAATAGCTGTAACATAAATTCCTAAATAAGCGGCGATGTGAAAGCCACATGAAAGTGGATTCCTTATACGGTATCCTTGTATTTAAACAGAAACGGCAAAGCAGTCCTGTATTTAAAATCTTAAATACGATCGGTCGGTGATAAAGCACTGCCGGGCATTGAATGTGAAATATTAAACGTCTACTCTTTGCATTATAAGAATTCAAACTCAGTGAAATACTGTGGGCTATATCTTCTATGGAAATGTTATCATTAATCATCTTTTCAGTTTTGCTGGTTGGTATAGGCGCCACCCGTTATGCGATGCGTAGTTAATTAATATAAACTAATAAATGTAAGAGTAGATAGGTTTTACCAAGTATAACATTTGGTTGGCAAGTATAACATAAAACCCGGACACTGCAAGTGTTCCGAGTATGACAAAGCAAAGGATTTGTAAACTACATGACATTTCCGTCTCTCAAAAACTCTGTACAACGTGCACCAGGTGCACGGTTAGTTGCAGACTATATAACACCTCTCTTAGCCCCGGAGATCTCCATGACCCCGGCCACTGACCCGTCCGGCGGATAGCCTACCTTGACTGAGAGGCGCAGCACGCGCACATCACCCTTGTGCTGGGTGCAAATCACTGGCACGCACTTCAGGGACAAGCTTTGCGCTGTACTCTGCTTCTCCGAGTGTGCGTGTGTTCATTCAGGGGACCTAACGCAAACAGTACAGATCCAACTCCGTCCAAATTACTTCCAAGTGCACGGCACCGTCTGTCTTCCCATCCTTCCATTCATTACTCCGTTAGTCCACAAACGAAACACTCGCAAGAAGCGGGACGCAAACTCGCTGAAAGAGCTGCCGCGCATTGACTCTTTTTTATCTTCAGATTTGGCCCCGCTGAGAGAAGAGCTCAATGAGAAAGGAGCCAATCTTCTTTAGATAAAAAAAAAAGGCACGGCGAAGAGGAGGAGGGGAGGAGAAGGGGGAGGGTGGTTGATTAGCGAGGAGAGGGGCGTGCGAGGGAATAGCGCTGCGATGTGACACACATAAGCAATGAGCGCTCAAAAGAATGCTGGCAATTGGTGCTGGCCAGTCAGTCACTAAACAAGCGGACAGCCGGAGGAGAAGGGGAGAGAGGGACAGCGGCAGGCTTCCTCAGTAGCGTAGAGAGTGGGCAGCCAACAGCTCTCCGCGTGGGCACCGCAGCGCTAGGGGCGAGGAAACTCGTTCGCTTGTATGCTTGGTGTGAATTTCAAAGTGTGGCATGGAAGGTAACGTTCCTTCCCAAACACGAGAGAATGAGAAACGCTTCTGCTACCAGTATTTGCCTTCTTCTAACTTGTTTTGCAATTTGTTGGCGTAAGCAGTTTAGTTGCACGCGGTCATGTTTAGAGACACCGAGAAGAAAACAGTTTGTTTAAATGCTACAGAATGTATGCCCGATGAGACTTTATCGACACTTTTAAATTTAATGAAGTCTCTTGGTATCTTCTCATGTTTGATTCGGAGACAATTTGTTCTTTGAATTAACTAGCTGCATTGTTCTCGGATTGCTTTCTGTATGAATGACATAGAACGCTCTGCTTTAACTGGTACAGCGAGCATGCATTTAACAATCCAGCACTTTTTTTCCGTTGTTAATAATACACTAGACGGGCGTTGTTGGCATTGCTGAGTAGGTCGCAGAATTCAAAGTCAAATAACGTTTCCGTTTTATTCGCGTATGCAAAGTAGAGGCGACCTTCACGAGCCAAACAATTGTGATAAAATTCATGAGGTCTTAAGTTGTGGTTTGCGCTTATCTGATTTTAGTGGCCTGATTATAAAAAAAAAAAAAAACATTTTCATAAGAGCATCTTGACAGGATGTCCTTTTCACCTGACACACTGACTTTTAGGTGTATCGTGTTTATATACTACGAATTAAAATGCCATTTAAACCATGAATTGAACATATCCAACCTTTTGTCCAATATAAAATCTGTAATAACAAAATTCAAAACACGTATCAGAAGGTGTTAAATATGGCTGCATCACATTAAGGGTTTCTTAAATCTACAGTAAAAACTGAATACTACGCGTATTTTAAGCCTACCCAGGATGTCAAAGTTTGTAAAGTAAAAATTGATTAAAAAAATCCCATTAGTAGGAGTGCCCCCAAAGGCAGGAATGTAGCATCACAAGAATGCCATAAATTGTAACATCTATTATTGCAAAACACATCTAAATGCAGTACGTGGAATTTTACAAATGCTTTCTTAAAATTCTAATAGTTTGGGCAAGATTTTGTTTAAAGGGGTGCATTTTATATTGTATCTAACTATATCAAAGTGTAAACTGTACGTTATTCATACAGTTAAGCTTTGTTGAAGAAATAAAGTAGCCCACATGAATTAAAGAAAACGTTTTCAGTTGTGCATGCCAGGTTTAATACTTAAGTACTGAATTTCTGAATCTTAAATTGATAAATAAACAAACTTTTGTAGCTGTGTCTAATTAGTATTTCTTAATAGATAGGTATTGTTTTCCTAGACTGTCTAGTAAAAGAACAAGGCTTTCAAGCCACCACCATTCCACATGCAAGATATGTAGGGGGAAAAAAATAATAATGCGCTTCCACTTGCTGTTCCACAGAGGTTTCTCAGAAAACATTGTAGCTGGAAACAAAAAGCAAAGGAAACCAGTATGTGCAACTTTGTAAATTACATTCACACTTAGAATTCAGCAAAGTATAAAGTGCAAGGCAGTTTTTCACAGAGCACAGATGGCCTGCAAAGACACAGTTTACTCTTTTTTCTCCAAGTTATTTAAAGCACATGCAGCCTGGTAACATTTGCAAACTATGAAGCTCCAAGCAGTCTCACATTTGTATGAGTAAGACTTAAGCAAAAGAAAAGCTAAACCATACCTAAATTTTCACAGTCCTAGAAATTGTGTACCTTAAGTTATTTGTGATAAATACAAAAATCATACAGGCCCATAAGAGGTTATTTTCTTCTGGGGAACAATCTGGTGTGCACCTGAGACTATCACTTGAGCACCAGATCTTTTCAGGTGAGCACCAGATACTATATTGCATGTGCTCAAAAATTGTTTCCAGTTTACTGAACATACTGCCTAACAGTTCTGTGTTGCACAGTATCAGGTGTGCACCAGATTGTTTGCCAGAAAAATGAAATATTGTGCCCCCTTAAGGGCTTTGTAAAAATCATAATGCAATTCAGTTATAGAAAATCATGGCAACGCTTAACGGTTTTATTATCAGAGATGTGTTTCACTTTTCTTTAAAGAATACATTGTTTTCAGGGATCCACTTTATCAATAATCTAAATTATTTTTGAATTGGATTGGGTTAACCATTATATATTAGGGAGAGGTGCATGGGATTCTTTCTAAGTTTTTTAAATGTGGTCTTAACTGGACAAGATATTCTTGAAGTGACATGTCTTCTTAGAAATATTTAATTTATCAATGTATTCTCTTGTGAAATTGTGGATCCCTAACTGGAGTCTTTTTTAGTCATTGAGGATATTTGAAAAATATAGAACATTCTATGAAAAAGCTTTCATATCCCAGTTTATTGCCATGTCTACACAGAACAATGAAATTCTTACTTGCATGTCTCCCAGTAGTACAATAACAAAAACAGACACTTAGTATAAAACAGACAATGAATATAAGACCATGTATTAAACACAACATAAAAAAAATCATCAGGACTTAGTTGACAGCATGTATGAGTGTCTGCTAAGAAATCTTATGACATGAGGATAAAACAACACCTATGAATGCGTGTGCATGCACATACGCATAAACCGTGATACTCAGGGTGGGTTTCAGAATAAAGCCTCTGTTTTTCTAAATTTAGGATAGAAAAACTGTGATTAAAAAGGGCAGTAAACAATTTTATGAAGTAATAATTTCTTATTTTGTTGCCAAAATTATTCTGAATGTATTTAACACTGATTAATCATCTGTGCATTAATTTGAGTTGATGGGTTACACTGTGATAAACAATTGATCACAGAAACACAGATAATTTCTTCAAAACAACCTCTCAAACATTGTACAATTGTTTGTTAAGCATGTATGTGGAAATCATTGCAGTCTTGCTATATAAATTGTATGTGTATATATAATATTACCATTTGAGTCTTTTGTAGATTTTACGACAGGTTTCTTCATACATACCTATTTAGATGCTTTATATTTTCAGAATTAATGGCATCTCCAGTTACTCAGCTATAGGAGAGCTTTTAAATTTCATAACAGCAATAAATACTGTACTTACACCAGAAGTAATTCACCCAAAATTACTTCATAAGGCTTAACATCCTGCAGAATTTTGACTCTTGAAAATTATTCTCTTTCTCTGATGGTTTAACATTTTAAATTCCATCTTATTTATCCAGATTTAAATAAACCTGTTACAGTACTGGCCTTTCTTGACCCAAGAATGTTTATTCAATAGTTTTTAAAAGAAAATATGTCTTACTCAGAACTTTTCAGCTTCACTTGATCTGAAACATATTATATATTGTATATTGCTACATTATGCCTTTAGATGACACCCACACATCTGTCATGGATTTTTCTAATAGGCTTTAATGCATCTAATAGCACTTTTGCCTTTAAAAACCTATTAATCAATTGACTTTTCAGTTGTGTATTATGCAAAACTCAGCTTTATGATTATTCCTCTTTCTAATGCTTTGTATAAAACAGCAGGAACATGATTGACATTGCAATATTTAAATGAATTAGCATAAATGTATTGTGTCTGTAATAACATCTTTATAAATTTGTACTTAAATAAGATATGATATGATTCATATTCTTTAAAGGTCACCACAGAATATCACTACCAAGTGCTGAAAGTACATTTTTGACATGCAATAGCACTGTGTATTCTAAAACTGATTAATTCTTTTCCTAGAATAATAAACACTGAACACCTAAAAACAATACTGCTGTAATCCTTTGTCTACTTATGCTTATTTTTAACAAATCTGTAATTATATATATTTAATGAAGGTTTTTAAGTAAATTATTAAAACTTTCTGTAGTTTATGTAGTTCAGTTTAAAGCAATAAGCAGTAATTGAAAATATATGAACTCCATCAGTTTTCTTTTACTCTCTTAACTGGTTTTTCAGGTACTGGAACAGAGGGCCTCTGGTACTCATTTTCAGACTGTATTCTTACTTGTGAATTAATAGAAGAGACATTGTCAACCCTTTTAGTCATGTATCTTACACACTAGGGGGCTCATGTATTAACGGTACATACACACAAAAATGTTGCATAGGCCTGTTTCCATGCAGACTTTTGAGATGTATAAAACTAAACTTACTGTAAAGCCATGCACATTTTCACAGCAGCCTCACACTCTGCATACGCAAGTTTCTGCTCGATTTTACAAACTGGCTGTACCCAGAGTCAATCTACTGCTACTGTTTCTGTGTGGTCTCCCTTTTTTTCAGATTTGCATCAAGGATGTAGGATTTATAAAATACACCAAAATTAATTGCGCATCATTTACAAATTTAATTCACTTGATTGTAATTATTCTGTACCAATATAATGATTCACTGAATGGCCAAACTGTTCCAACTACGATGGCTGCTTTAGCATTGTTAGAAGACATTGTAGATAGAAGAGATTTAGAGATGATGATGATTGGCTTCCAAGTCGATTTCGATTTCCAACAGCTATCCTCTTGGTGCTGTGTGTTGAAATGGCGCCAGGCTTTACAAAGCAGACTTTGAGGAATTGTGCTCTACCTGCTCCTTTGCAAGTTCTGTCCATCCTCAGGTTTTTAGCCACAGGAGCTTTTCAACGTGAACTTGCTGACGATCGGGAATTTCATAAGCATCATTGAGTCGCACCATGCCAGCTGTATAGGATAGTATTATCTGCTTGCCATTCAGATAGGTAAGATTTCCTTACACTGTGAACTTGGAAATATAAAAGCACAATTCACAGCAATGTCCAGTTTTCCAAATGTAACGAGTGCGGTCAGCTGCACACACATTGCTATTGCAGTGATATTGGACAAATTATATTGGCCAGGGATGAACCACCAAAAAATGATCTGGCATTGCATCATCTATAGCAGGAGAGCCTATAAAAATGGCAACCACACACAGTCACAGGTGCTTTTCCCAACTAGTGCAGCAAAAGGCTAGCAGTCCTTTTAAGGATAGCGACTCACCTCAAAGAGCCATGTAAAGAGCAGAGAATCTATCCATTGTGATGCTTAGTGCCGACACTACACTATAAAGACATCTTCAGAGAATGAATGTGCTTATGTAAATAGAAAGCATTTCCACTCTATTGATGTTCTGCTCTATAGCCATATGGTCACCCAGTGGTTTCTGAGGCAGAGGTGTGTGTGCAGCCAGAACCCAAAGATGTGCTGGCTGACCATTTCTTTTTTATTCCAGGCACTGTACATCTTTCTCAACTTGAACTGTCGAGTGTCTCCACCACACTGTATCACTCCCTAACTTCCTTTTGTTACTTATACCACTGCTTAAGCTAACAAATAGTATGTTTTTCCTTGCCTCCACTTAGCATTCTCTGAAAATCTTCTTTTTTCCACATGCTTTTGCCATTCTCGTTTAACAAAAAACTCAATGGAAAGGGCCATTCATATTCATTTACATATTCAAATATGCAAAATTCTGGGAGGAGTCCAGGTGGAGCTGTAGGTGTGTACATATGTGTTAAATTTCACATTTATTGGGATTTATAATGGGGAAGTGCGTGGAACTTGATGTACACACAGTTTTATGCATCTGGATTTTTTCGTGCATGCACACATTTCCAGTTTTTTCCATACACCATGTTTTAGTGTGAATTCTAGCGCAATGTTGTACATGAGGCTGTAGAAGTGTCACACTAGTGGAGAATAAATTGAACATACTAACTATATTACCCTACTAAACGCAATTCATAAAAGCAAATTTATATTATATTGCATTGATATTCTATAAACTTATAAATGCTAAACATTTTATTCAATATTTGAAACCCCAACACACCTATCTTAACTTATAAACAGATTCTTAAGTGCCAATTTGTGCTGACACTGATTTTGTCTCAGAAGTATAGCAAAATTAGTCTATGACATGTTTTTATTTTCATAAGAGTATCTAAAGGTTGAGGCAACCCTACCCAAGACAGATATTCACTTTCTTTCCAACAGAACAGTCAGCACAGGAGCATAGTTACTTTCATAATTTTTATATGGAAGAAGTTTAGAATAACCACAATGTTTCCTAGAGACAGCCATCGTGCCATACTGAACAATTATGAGAGAAAGGTCAAGCTAAGAGAGGAGACCAACTACCCAATAGTCACTCTGGCTGAACTCCAGAGAATATGTCTGGAGATGAAAGAAATGTCCAGAAGGACAACCATCACTACAACACTCCACTGATCTAGGCTTTACGACACAGTGGCCAGAAAGAAATCTCCCCTCAGTAAAAGATACATGGAAGCTCCCTTGGTGTTTGGGAGATAAATTATTCTCAGACAGTGAGAAGCATCAAATATGAAGAAAACCACCATTCTAGTAATGGTGGTGAAGCATGGTGGTGGCAACATCAGGCTTGGAAACTAAACAGGTTTGAAGAAAAGAACAGAGCAAAGTAGAGGGATATCCTCAAAAAAATGGGGCAGAAGGTTCACCTTCCAAGAGGAGAATCAAAAAGCAAAGAAAACACTGGTGTGGCTTAGGGACAATTCCGGTAGTGTTTGTGAGATGCCCAGCCAGAGCCCAGACTGGGGTCTTCATGTAAATAAATGGTGTGTACACACAAAAATGTTGCATACTGCTGTTTCCACTCTCACTTTGAGATGTATAAAAACTAAACTTAGTGTAAACCTACACACATTAAATTATTAAATTAAATAGTACTGTTCTTTCATGTAAGCAGTTTCTTTCATTCTTTGTCAGTAAAATTGATACAATCCGCTGTGGATTGTTCCAACTGGCTATGAACTTAACTACTGTTAATCATGGCATTGTCTTGGAATCTTTTGATCTTGTCTCACTTTCACAGTTAAAAAGTACTACTGACACCCTTAAACCTACTCTCAGTACTCTTGATATTGTACTACCACGCCTTTTAGTGGAAGCCTTTGATGTTTTGGGTCCACCTTTACTAACCATTATCAATAATTTTATTAGTGAGGGGGTTGTGCCCTCATTTTTTAAACATGCTGGGGTGAGTCCCTGTCTAAAAAAGGCATAATTAGATCCTGGAGTTTTAACCAATTTTCGCCCGATTTCCCAATTGCCATTTCTGGCTAAAATATTAGAAATAATTATTTATAATCAATTGGTTGATCACCTTAACTCCAATAATTTATTTGAGATTTACCAATCTAGCTTTAGGCGTTATCATGGTGTTGAGACGGTTCTCCTGAAAGTATCTCTATTATTACTGACTCAGGTGGTGCTGCAGTCCTTGTCCTCCTTGACCTGTCCCCTGCCTTTGACACTATTGACCATGAGATATTGCTGTTGCGACTTGAACATCTTGTTGGGCTTAAAGGGACTGCTCTTAACTGGTTCAGGTCATATCTAACTGTCTTTTCAGTGACTTTAAATTCCTCTTTTTCGTCTACTGCACCTCTTAAATGTGGTGTTCCTCAGGGATCCATTTTGGGTCCTATTTTATTCTCTATATACCTTCACCCTATTGGAGCTATTTTTAGGAAATTTAACATTTCTTTTCACTGCTATGCTGATAATACACAGGTTTATATTCCTGTCTGCAACTCTGCAATGAATCAACTGCACAACTGTCTTTTTGAACTAAGATTCTGGATGGCTAATAATTTTCTTGATCTGAATCAAAATAAAATGGAGGTGCTTATAGCGGGTCCATCAGCTAAAGCTCAAATTGGTCTTGGACTTCTCGGCTCTTTCTCTGTCTTTTGCAAACCTCAAGTCTGCAATCTTGGCATTACCTTTGACAGTAACCTCTCTTTTGAGAAACAGATTAATTCTGTAGTCAAGAGTTGCTTCTTCCAGCTTCGTCTTTTAGATAAGATCAAGCCTTTTTTATCTTCTAGGGATCTTGAGAAAGCTACTCATGCTTTTATCTTTTCTTGAATTGATTACTGCAACTCACTGTATTCTGTGATTAGCAAATCCCTGATACGCAGGTTACAGTTGGTCCAGAATGCTGCCGCTCGCTTTCTGGTTGGGGCAAGAAAGTCTGATTCTGTTTCTCCAATATTAGCTTCTTTACACTGGCTGCCTGTCTGTTTTTGAATTGATTTTAAAATCTTGTTGCTAGTTTTTAAATCTTTACATGGGCTTGATCCTGCCTATTTATCTGAATTGTGTGCTTTACACCAGTCATCTAGAGTGCTTAGATCTTCTGGTCAGTTGTCTCTTGTTGTCCCTCATACCAAGTGTAAAACTAAAGGGGACAGGGCTTTTGCAGCTGCTGCTCCTCGCCTGTGGAACTCTTTACCTCATTACATAAAGGAGTCATCTACAATTGAACTGTTCAAAACAAGATTAAAGACTCATTTCTATTCACTTGCTTTCCGTGACCTTCAGTAATACTGATGATTTCCTCTTTGTGATTATGTAATCTTACTTCTATTTATTATTTATTTTATTTATGTTCATTTATTTTATTTCTATTTATGTTATTTATGTTAATTGTATGTTTTTTTTCTTCTTTTATTGTAAAGCACTTTGGCCACAGCATTCCTATGTTGTTTGAAATGTGCTATATAAATAAATTGACATTGACATTTTCACGGCAGCCTCACACCATGTGTATGCACTTTTCAGCTCAGTTTTGCAAACAGAGGCACCCAGCGTCAAAGCAGTGCTACTGTTTCTGTGGTCTCCCTTTCTTTTTTATTCACATCCATTACGCATGCTTTATCAAATACACCAAAATTAATTGCATATCGTTTACAAATTTAAGTCACTTACTTGTATTCATTCTGTAACAATATAATGGTGCACAGAATGGCCAAATTATTTCAAATAACATAGCTGCTTTAGCATTGTTACTCTCAGTGCACCAAAGAGAGTGTTTTAACCTCTTTATTGTATTTGTGCATGGTATCACAGCTGCACAGATTGTGTCGAGAGCTCAAAGGATTACAGCTTACAACAGAGGATATAGCATCCAGTCCTTAGGAAAGCCACCATCATCTGCATGGATTCCACTCACCCAATGCCACAGTCTATTTGAACTTCTCCCATCCAGGAAATGCTTCAGAGCTTTTCCTGCTTGGACCTCGAGGCTCAGAAATAGTTTCATCCCAAGAGCTATAAACGCACTCAAATCAGTCCATCAAGTGCTCCTGTTAGAAATGTTTGGTCTTATAATTGCAATTACTTCACTGTAAACCTGTACTACAGCTGTGATATTGCACAACCTGAGCCACTTTATGAACCATTTGCACTGTCTGCACTATATGTGCATGTATTTTGTACTTCTGTATTCATATTGTATATTTTTCATTGTTTTTTTAGTATATTATTTTTTTAACATTTTATAGGAAAATAAGTTTAAGGAGGAGTTGAATATTAAATCTCATTGTACCATACAATGACAATAAAGAAATTCAATTGAATTAATTAGAAGAGAATGTAGTTTACAGATGATTATGACTGGCTTCTACTGTAAGTCAATTTAGATTTTCAAGAGCTATCCGCTTGAAGCTATGTGCTGTTAGAATTAGGATGTATACTTGATATTTTTATAATGAAATGCATTAATGTATGTTTATTACATTTTACAGATAAAATAATAATGTATAGTGTTAATAATTAAACATTGGGGTGCACAGTGGTGCAGCAATAGAGTTGAGCTAGAGGCCCGGGATTGATCCTGCCTTGCACTCTATGCTTTCTGGGATTGGCACGACCCTGGGTGGAAGGATTGAATAATAAAATTTGTATAATGAAGATTTTTCAACATTCCTTAGCAGTTATGAAGAATCAGCGCTCTAAGCTTACAGCTGGTTTTACATTTATTACAGATGCTTTTAATGTGGTGATTAGTTGTATGGAGAAAGAAAACAGAGCAACTGGGGGTTGGTATGTTTGATAGAGACAGTATTGCTGCAATAAATTATTCCATCGAGGGTCACACACGTCCCAGCAAGTATCTTGCAGGAGGCAGTAACAATCCTTGGATGAGGCACTGGCTCATTTTGACTTTAATCTCAACATAGACCTTTTCTTCCTCACTATGTCCCTATTTCTGTTTTTTTTCTCTGTGGCCCTAATATGCTTCCGTATGACACTCGGACACTCTCCTTTTCACGTTGACTTTGACATCTGACCACTTCTTTTTTATTTCAGGCACTGCACAAGTTTCTGAACTTGAACTTTTGAGTGCCACTTCATCAATTTCCATCTGTTGCTCATAACACTGCCTAAGCCGTCAAATTGTACATTTTCCTTGCCTACACTTCACTGAGTATGTGCTTTTACCATTGTTTTTTAACAAAACACTGAATGGAAGGGGCTATTTATATATTGATTTGTATATTTAAATATGCAAAATACTGGGTAGAGTCGGGGTGGGGCCATAGACACGTTCATGTGCATTAAAATTGACATTGATAGGAATTTATAAAGGGGAAGACAGTGGAACTTTGCTTACGCACATTTTTATGCATCTGAAATTTTTTGTGTACATGCACATTTCTGTTTTTGTCCGTACATTATGTTTTAGTGTGAATTCTATGCATGCTGTTATATATGAGGCCCTTGAAGACAGTCAAAAATCTCTAGTGAGACCTGAAAAAAAGCTGTCCATTGATGGTCTCCATCAAACCTGACAGAGCTTGAGAGGATCTGCATAGAAGAATGGCAGAAAATTCCTAAATCCAGGTATACAAAGCTTGTCAGGTCATACCCAAGAAGACTCCAGGCTTTAATTACTGCAAGTATATTTCAATAAACTACTGAGTATTGGGTCTGAATACTTCAGTCTGGGGAACATTAATTTAAATGATTTTTAGCAGCAACTGGAACATAATGAAATGTAAAAAAAAAGTGAAGGAGACTGAAAATATTCTGAACCGATTGTATATCAATGTTGCTGGAGCGAGAGGATAAGGAGATGTAGTCGTATTAATGAGAAGGCAGTGAAAATCAGTAAGAATATAACAAAACAAGCAGCACTTTAGCACCTTCTCATCAATAAAAGCATCAAGGTTAACACTGAAATGAGCTAAACAATTGCAAAATTGTGTAGTTAGGGAATACAGAATAGACTTTAAAACAAAACACTGAACAAAGGAACTGAATCAAAAAAATCACAGACTCTATAGACATGTTTATACTTTCCTTAGCATGAAATGCTGCCCCATTAAATTCAACCAAACCAGAAAATTAATTTTGGCATTGCAACTTGATCTCCATATATTCTGAGTAAGCCTGGTGGTTTCATATGCACACTGTTACTCATTTACTGTAATACTTTGCTCTTCAAGAAAACTGTAAAATATATTAAAACTACTCAAGTAAATAACATAAATAAAACCTGAGCCAAAATACAAAATAATTTGAGGGAGGGTGACCTGAGTTTAGTGAATGTGCATGAGAATATGAATGAAAATGTGCATTTAGTTCAAGTAGCTTACCCCTCTCAAGTTGCATCCCCTCTACTATCTTAATACTGTACATGTCTTGCCCTTCCTGTTCCCAAAGCAAGCTGTGATTCAGTAGACCCAATGGATGTCTGTTTTTTTTTGTTTGTTTGTTTTTTGCTATAGTGTCAAGGCTAGTTTTTGATTCCAGCTGATGATGAGTAACTGGTTCATGAGTCATGAGTCTAAAAAGGAATCAGACACCCATACAGAGAGCATAATCTGCTACGTCAGAATTGAAGATTACTGAATTCATATCAAAAATTCTAATTTAAAATGCAATTTCTTTGCAAATCTATGCTGTGTTTAAGTTACAGTAAGTTATGAAAAAACACTACTGCCAGGAATATTTTTGGCTTGGACCACAATCATTTATACTGCAATGCAAATAAGTAACATTTGCTAAGATTTTATAGCTTGAAAACACCTAATTACTCATCAACGAGTGAAGGATAGAAGCCTGTTTAAAAACACCAGCAAGTAGGGAGCTTTGCATCATGTGACTCCTAAGTAATTACAGCTACCAGGCAACTAAAGCATAAGGTGTGGCCAAAGATAAACTGTCATTCAAAGTGGAAGTGGCAGGCTTGCCACAACTATTTGCATAGTAAAGAATAATGTCTCCCGTTGCAATTATTATTATTTTGCAATATTATTTATGCATTTTCAAACCATTTGTGTTGCGGCGATGTCTTCCAAATAATAAGCAAACTTTTTAAACTTTGGGTTTTGAAAACCATGCTTTTCTGCCTCTCCATTGATAAATAAGGTGATATCTCACAATGTTAAAATATAGTCACTGTCGCATCTGTTTGCATTTCTCTTCTCTAAACTAACTTTAATCTTCTTTCTGTTAGTTCTTTTAGTCTCATTCATCACAGTAAATGACTTTGGCCTCAGAGTCAACATCAAGAAGGTCAGTCTGCTTCAGACTATTTGTGGCTCAAGAAGACTGACATGGCTTTGGTATGGGAGACTAAGCTCCAGTCGGATGATATGTGCAGATTTTGTAGTAATCAGTCTCACCAACCTGTATGTTGTTTCTATTTTGCTTTGGCCTGCAAGCTAAGCGTGGCTGATGCTGCTGTGTATTTGTTGAACTAGCACAAAAGATCACCTAATCCATCTCCCAAGCCCTATCATTCTTTTCTTAGATTATTAATCAGATTTTCCCTTTAAAAGATTATAAAACTTGTCATGGGCATAAATAAATCCAATACTTGATAAACTTCTTTCTTTCAACTAGACCACTTCGCCGAGATTTTATTCGTCCCTCACCATTTACATTTGATGAACAACTATATTTTATCATGCCATCATTGGCAGCTTCATTGTCTGATTCAAATTTGTTGGTGACTTCATTATACCATCATACAACCATCAAGATCCAAATTTTTCTTTTGCATCTTTCTCCTTGTGCTCCATGATGGTGCTTCTCATGTCAGAAATTTTTACCTAATGTCCAGTCTCGTCGGACTGCATCACCTGCATTACTCCACCTGCATCACAGATCATACTTAAGTGTGACTGGATGTAAAATGTGCCGTTAGTGACATCATGGTAGAGTTTGCTACAAATCAGGCACATATATGTCAAAATAATTTGAACGACATCTCTCGACTCTGAAGGAATCACACTGTCATGTGGAAAATCCTGATTACAAACTGCAGGTTTCCGTGATTAGATCTTTTCTAAACTCTATGTAGCTTCATCTATTTCAACCCACTCTAGCCATTAAAAAATTGGGTTATTGCACCCTCAGTCATTTACAGATAAATAACTGCTTTTATGAGCTCTATTCTAAAACTTTTCTTGAGTGCTTTAAACCTATTTATGTAGAATTGTCTTGTTTTTTGAGAAGCTATCTCTTACCTGACTGACTGCTAAGGATGCAGCCATGTTAGATTTCTAGATTTTATTGTTAAACCTATGAGAGGCCCTTAAAATAAATTAACTTGGAGTTCTATCTGGGCACTGATGATTTTACAATTCAGGAAACAGCTGGCTCCCCATAATCTTCAATTTTTAATTCCTCAATTACAGCCTCCAAATGGATCCCTACAATTAATTCAGCCTCAATAACCCTGTTTTTAAAACTGGACAAGAACAAAAAATATTGTTCCAGCTATCATCCCATTTCATTTATAAATTCAGATGCAAAACTATTATCTGAACTTCTTCCAAAATGATTACTACCAGTCATTCACACCCTCATCAACCCTGATCAGAAAGGCTTTATTCGCTTTTGCCTTACTGCTGATAATAAGCGTTGTCTCTTGCATGTTCCTGACATGGTCCTTACTTTACCTAGTCCAGCGACTTTATTTGCTCTTGACCCAGAAAAGGCTTTTGACCAGATATGCTGAAATTTCCTGTGCCGGGTTATTTGCAGAAGATTTGGTGAGGCTTCATTAATATGATTTAAACATTGTATTCCTCATGTTATTGTCACAAACATATCTTGAACTTAAGATACTGTCAAAGGCTCCAGACAGAGATGCCTCTCTCCCCTCTTCTGTTTAATTTGTGTCTGGAGCCTCTGGCCATTGCCCTTCATTCCCACAAACTAATCACCCCAGTTACTGCTTATAGTTCCCTCCATAAAATGTAATCCCTCTGATCTTTCCAATGTGTTTATGGTGTTTGAGTTTTCTGAGAATCTGTTGGAATACAGTAATCCCTCGCTATATCGCGCTTCGCCTTTCGCGGCTTCACTCCATCGTGGATTTTATATGTAAGCATATTTAAATATATATCGCGGATTTTTTGCTGGTTCGCGGATTTCTGCAGACAATGGGTCTTTTAATTTCTGGTACATGCTTCCTCAGTTGGTTTGCCCAGTTGATTTCATACAAGGGATGCTATTGGCAGATGGATGAGAAGCTACCCAGCTTACTTCTCTCTCTCTCTTGCGCTGACTTTCTCTGATCCTGACGTAGGGGGATTGAGCAGGGGGGCTGTTCGCACACCTAGACGATACGGACGCTCGTCTAAAAATCCTGAAACGACATGCTGCACGGTGCTTCGCATACTTAAAAGCTCGAAGGGCACGTATTGATTTTTGATTGAAAAACAAACTCTGTCTCTCTCTATCTCTCTCTCTTTCTCTGCTTCAACAGCTTTGTGCCGTGGTGCTTCGCATACTTAAAAGCCAAACAGCCCTATTGATTTGTTTGCTCTATCTCTGTGACATTATCTGCTCCTGACGTGCACTCCTTTGAAGAGGAAGATATGTTTGCATTCTTTTAATTGTGAGACAGAACTGTCATCTCTGTCTTGTCATGGAGCACAGTTTAAACTTTTGAAAAAGAGACAAATGTTTGTTTGCAGTGTTTGAATAACGTTCCTGTCTCTCTACAACCTCCTGTGTTTCTGCGCAAATCTGTGACCCAAGCATGACAATATAAAAATAACCATATAAATATATGGTTTCTACTTTGCGGATTTTCTTATTTCGCGGGTGGCTCTGGAACACAACCCCTGCGATGGAGGAGGGATTACTGTATAACATCAATTGAATAATTGGGTTTCTTCAATTGAACACTTCCTGTAGGCAATGCTCCTTCCCTCCAGCAATTTCTGTAGCAGGCACCCTTATATTTTTAGGTATTGACATCTTCTTACCCTTGCAAAATGTAATAATCTCTAATTGAATATTGTTATACAGTATATTCACTCAATTCAATGTCATCACTTCTGCTGTCTTTTTCCTTGAGGCTGGCCGTTGTTAAAATGAATATACTGTACACCGTCACAACTTTATAAGTGCTATGTTACCGATTCCCATAACAAGTAACTATTGGTTTGAGGTTAGATCCCTGATTTTAAATTCTTATCTGTTAATTCTCATCTTGGGTCTAGTGAGTTTTCTCATTATTTAATTTTGATTAGTCTTTTACTGTACATATTATTTTAAACATATTATTGATTTTGTCTTTGTTTTCATTTTATGTTGTATGATTCGAGTGAACTTTTATTGATAATGTTGCATTTATGAATGACAGTTGTTTGGTGGTGTCCTGTCTTTTAAGTTATGTTCCTTGTAGTTCATTTGTTCAACCCAGGCATTGGGCCACTTGACGTTGCAGTTGGGAATGTCATTCTTACTGCTATTTATTAAGAACCAGCAGATGAAATGGCTTCTTTAGCATTGCAGCTGTTCCTGTCCTTTGGTTTGTGCTCTTTTCTGGATTTGTATTCTTTTGTTTTGAGCTCCTCTATTGTTATTCCGGTTTGTGTTATTGAATTTGTTCGCTTCTATTGTTGCTTTTTTTATTGGTTTTGCTTTTGCTTTGCTATCATTTTTTAATCTTGAACTAAAATATTTAAATAGTAAAGGAACTTTGTTTTGTTTTTCGTTAAAGGTTTTTTCATAGTTTTCCCTTTTTCTTTTACTGGACATTTTGACTTTAAAAGTCTTTGCTCCAATTTTGGGGGTTTGCAGGCCACAAGCGTACCTTTTGAGTTCAGGGCTAGGCTGCTTCAAATGGTGAGGCCTAAACTTTTAGTTCAGACCTGTGGTGAGAGCAGGTCTAGCTTTTGTTTTTTGAGGTCTGCACATTTTTGAGATTGTGAGCTGGCAGGATCACAACATTATGGAACAAAAAGAAAAAAGAGTCTCCTTTCTGGATTTTGAATTATACCATTTGGCTTTTATCCTGTACCTGGTTTAGTGCTGGCTAACCCCTCCTGTTAATCCCCCTTCCTAGTGTGAAAGAAATAGCCAGACACACAACAAAGGTTTGGGGCAGCCATCCATATAGTTTCCCTGGCTGCAAAAGGCTTAAATTTGTGTACAATGAGTACAGGTTAGAGTCCATAACAGAACTGTTTAAGTATGGAGGATGAGGGGTTTTTATAGGTGGTTCACAGGAAGTGATGTCCTCGGGGCCGGGACAGGAAGTGACGTCCTCGGGGTTGGGACAGGAGGGATTTCTTGACCTGTGGAGAGAAAAGAGAGAGGCTTAGTGCACCCCACCTCCCCCTGGCCTGGCATGGAATCGGCGTTTCCTGGTCCTTTAGGTTGACTCCCAAGCGCACATGTGTGAAAATAGATTGCCAGCAGATGGTATATAACTGCCCATAGATTCCTCTTTCCCACTTCCTCCCTCTTCACAGCATCTTTGATCTTGTATATGTTAACTTTATCATGCAGAGGTGAATTTTTTTTTTTAGATTATTGCTCAAAGTAACAGTTGTACACTCTCCTTTTCAATCTTGCTTTATGGATATACAGTCATTTAATTTCCATTCTAGGCCAGTCATGTCATTTAACAATGCTGGACTCTGGACATTTTACTCTCTGAGATTCAAGTTTGGAATTCCATCCTCTTCTTTTATCCTTTTCTTATAACTAAGATCTTTTCGTAAAATGCTTTCACTCTCTTCAGCTCTTTCCTGTCATCTGCTTTACAATTTTTGTAAGCCTCAAAGACCAGTGGCAACTTTATATGCTTGTCTGTGCAAGGCTTCTTATTGCTTTTATTAGTTCTCCTTGTTTGACAGTTGGACCTTTAATCAAGGATAAATCTTTTTTTACCAATATTTCATATTCTCCCAAGAACCCTAATCTCCAAAATGTTCAGTTTCAGATTGTTGACCACATTTATTTTACTCCTCAAAAGTGTTTTTTGCCATGAGTCTTTCTGTTGATCCATGTTTTGTCCCTTCTACCAGGCAAGTGTCTCAAGTATCTTTTTGCACATGTTTTGGGTGTGTCCTATAGTCACATCTTTCTAAATGTTTATTGATAATCTGCTCTGGACTATCTTCCTCATTACCATGCCTTTCTCTGTGCAGTTTTTTACTGGCCCTCTTGTCTCTCTTAATAACAATCCAGGAGAAGATGTTTTGTCTAGATACAAAAGTGGGTCTTTGGCTTCTCAATGAAAATCAGATTTTTCTATCTCCTTTACTTTTGACAAGTTTTATTTTTCAATGATCTTATTCTTATGGAACTCTCACCAGCAATGATCAATGGGTCATATGGTTCAATATTATACAATGGCATGCTCTGGTGCAACTTCTTCAGGGCTAGTTGGCTGTAAGTGCAATGCCTCCTGTCTTTTCCTTTGTTACACTGTTTGAGTCTTCACTAAGGTGTACCATCTAATTTTCCTCCAATTGTGAAATTCTATGTTCTGTCTTTGCCAGGGGTGTAGCTTTTCACTCTGATATCAAACACTGCACTTTTTCTGTCATACTCAGAGATATGCTGCTCACCAGCCCTGGTGTACTTATTTTTTATGCTGCTCACCAGCCCTGGTGTACTTATTTTTTTTCTTTCATGTTCCATCAACTATGGCACACACTACTCCGCCTCTTAAGGTTCAGATACTTCTCCATCCATCCATCAAACAGCCTTTTTCAGAGGTATGGTTTTAACTGACATCCAACAGTTGCATGCTGCATGATTATGTTGCAATAAAATGTATTCTTTCTTTTTGCTTTGTGAGGTGTGGCATGTTTTCTAATTGGTGAATTTTGTCATGCTCTTCTTGTTCTGAACCTAGGATGTAAAGCCAACACAGATGTCATACCATCAGGCCCCACAGAAGATGCAGAAGAGGCTAGAAGATGAAAAACCAACAATGGCAACTGATGGGATTACTAATTGTGTGGTTGAAGAGTACTACATAATACGGTCATTGGCATGAGGGGCCATCTCTGCACATAGGGAAATAGAAACAGATGGTAGCAAATGGTATTCATTGTCTTATTTAAACCAGGTTGTCTATGCCACTTGCTTATGGGTATTAATACCAGAATCAGGCTGCAGGGGGACCTTGGAATTGAACATTTTGTTTAATAAACATTCTATGTATTTTTTACATTTTTTTTTTTTTGTTTTTACCACAACACAGTTTTGGAATCCTATAGGAGTGTTACCATTTTGAGTCTTTGTGCATACTCTTGCTATGATGATTACCAGGAGCATTGTCCATGTGACACATGTGTGGTCGTGATGTCATGGCTATAAAACTTTACTAATCTGCATGCACTTTATCCTGGTATACGGATAAATGAAGACCTTTTTGCTTTAGGCTATTTTACTCTTTGGTATTATTTTTGGCTTCAGTCCTGTTCCATCTGTGAACAGACAAAGAATTTTAAGTGAATACTAGGAAATGGACAAGCAACAGAAAAATGTCAAAACCAGGAGATCAAAATATACAATTGATAAGCCAAAATGTGAGATGAAAATCATAGTGAAAAATATGTTTGTAAAAAAAGATAGAACCAAAAGATTCATGCGATCAAAGCTTTAAGCAAAAGGAGATTTTAGCAAAAAAGGTGTTTTGAATCTGCAGCACGGATAAGGAATTTGACTTTCAGCTGATTTTTTAAGCAGTTGCGTGGATTACCAGTATGTCATGACATCTAAGGAAACACCCCTCACAGTGTTGGATGCTGTTCTGACGATGGGTGTCCAAAGTGTCAGCGAACATTACAATTCAAAATGGTGGCAAAAATGACCCAAAAAAATTACAATTAAAGTAAATGGTTAAATGAAAACTTGAATGTCAGAAATTAATTCTATGACCCTGCGAAACTCCAAAACAAGTATCAGATCACTCAAAATGTTTGAAATAAACACTTTAAAAAACTTATGGATACTAAACCATACCTAGACTCTTGTATTATTCTCGTATATTTCTTGACTTTGATTTTGCTCAATAGTTTTGACTTGGTGATTTTTGACCCTTTGATAATGATCTTGTTTTGTTTATTTTGCTCCTTCTTTTCCTGATCCTTTTTTATCTGATCCTCTAAGGTCATCTCTGTTTTTCAGCTACCTTTTTTAGGACAGTTTTTTTAACCAACTGTTCTTTGAAGGGTATTTAGCTGTAAAACTGACCTTCTTGGGACACACCTGTCCCTTTTCTAATAGACACAACACCATGCTAATGGTAATTTGTGGTGTAGTTGTTAAAACTACTGACAATGTGTGACCATGAGCAAGTCGTTTGGCCTACCTATGCTCCAGTTGGAAAACCAAAAGAAATGTAACTAATTGTATCATAAATGGTATAAGTTACCTTGTATAAAGGTGTCAGCCAAATAAGTAAATGTAATTTACATTGGATTCTAATTATGATGGAAGCAAATGATAGAAAAACTATAGAGTATCATACCGGTGTGAAAAAAGAAAAAAAGAAAAGGAAAAGAGTGCCTTACATCTGAAGGCACACATAACACAAAGCAAAGGACAATGAAAAAACTTTTATTGCATTATTTAATCATAGGTTTATAGCAAGTGTAGGTAACCATGACCTACTGTATGTAGATGACAATCACAATTCAATGTACCAGACCAGAGCAGAGGAAGAGATGCCTCAGAATGAGGATGAAGTAACAAAGACTTACATAAGGAAAGGATTCCTGAGTTCACACAGCACCCTGCAGCCTGCTCTGTCCTTTATTTCCTTGCATGGCATTATATATACAGCAGACTGGCAATTAGAATTTGTATCTCTTAAAATATAACAAGATTGAAATATACAAACATATATGAATAACAGAGTTAATACTAGTACAATAATATAGTATAGGCTACTAACAGTAACAGAGTAGTTGCAGTTTCATCCATTTGTGTACAGTATATGGTAGACAATTAATGCCACACATATTTTGAATGACTTAGCCTACTGAGCTAAAAACCATTTTCTTTAGTCAGAGTGGTAACATCACTCTTATGTGTATCAATTTTTCTACAGAACAAACTGAACAGAACACATATTGTTAAAGACTACCCCAATGCTGACACCACAGTAATACATATTCACCACACTTGCCACACCACTGGAGTGAAACCTTCAGCATCTTGCTGTTACACTACCTGCAGAATAAAAAAACAAAAATAAAAAAAAAAAGACCACTTAGCCTGTCAATCTAAATATATGTCACTGTACTTTTTTAAACTGCAGTCACTATTCTTTATGGCTAAGCCGTGAGAACATTACCAATCAATGCAATAAGTTAATATCTAGGTGCCTTACACATAACCTCTGACCTTTTCCAAATACTTTTCCACAATTTTTCATTAAAATATCTGATTTTAGACAATAGATAGGTAAGAACAGATCAAGCTAGACACAGAGAAGGTATGAGAACATATTTTAATAAATGTATTGGTTTAATATTTCTAAATTCAACTCAGCAGGAAGGACTACTTATTGGACATTCCTATATTTTAGCTACGGTGCAATTTTTAGTTACATTGTCTTCTCCTTTCATGTCAGTTTGAACCACAATGAGAAATTGTTAGTGTAAGCCATGTCTGTGATAGTGGTAAATTAAGTACAATTCTTTTCCAAAAACTGTTTTTTTTATGTCTCTGAGTCCAATAAAATTCAGAACTTTGCTTACTAGGCACTTGTTCTGTGGACCATAATTTGGACTTTTAGAAATAGGCCAAAATGGTATTCTCCTGTTAAATTAGAGGAAAAGTAAACATGTTAAGTCAAACTAAATTTAAAACACTTCATACGTAAATGTCTTAAAATCATTGTACAACTAAGATTAAATTTCACTTTATTGACACTTTGCTTCAGGCAAATAGATGGGTGGCTGAGTTGTTCTCTCTGAGACCTCATCACTCCAAGAGACAGGCTTCATTTCATGACCCATTTGGGTCTACATATACTTTGTGTGTTCTTCACATGTGTCCACCGAGGTTTTCCACCTGGTACTCTGGTTCTATTCCTACATCCTAATGATGTGCAAGTAAAGTTAGCTGATGACTCTGAACTGGCCAATTGCAGTATGTGTGTTATTGTGGGTAGGATCCTATCTTGTGTACAATATTTCCGAGAGAAACGCTGGCACCATGTGACCCAAAATCTTAATTACACAGCTTTCATAATGACTGGATGGATGGGTCTGGCAAATGGGTGGATGTATTTTCTCTCAATTGCACTCTTGAAGGATTTGATGGATGGTGGTTTCATTCAGAAAACATTTATTTTAACTGTGAAAGTACAACCTATATGTTAAACACTGATATATGGAAATGCATTATTGATTTTTTTTATTTTATATTTTGCTTTCAAATAGAAGAACACATCACATAAATATATGCCAAGATATAAGGAATAAGTTCTCTTTTTTAAAAAAAGAAAATGACAAGTAGCAGCTCTGTCAGTGTGGGCTGAAAACAGTCACATTTTTTGCACAGATTTTCAGTCTTTTTCGGAAGTGTGAAGTTGTATCATATTTGGAAAACAAATGTAGGAGGTTAAAATCACAGCAAGCTGCAATGGTTAATCGTGTGCAGTTTTCGTTCTTTTCTCATCCCCCGCCCGTAACTCTTATTCCAATGTGATAAGTACTGGAAGATTTATGTGCAATGAATTTCTAATTACTGGTCCTCAGCTGCCAGCTGTCGCTCTCACATTCAGCCCTCTGGATGTCCTCACCTTCTCATTTCCTCTGCTCCATGCATGTCAGTGTCCAGGCATGTCAGGAAAGTTATGCGAAGAGACGTCTATCAGCCATGCTTAATTTTGGCTTAGTGCTTTAATATATTTCTCTGCATGCCTTACTTCATCTTGCTTGACTGGATTCCCCAGTACATGTTACAGTGCTGACTTTTAAATCTCATGTCTTTCCACTGTTTGGCTTCAGAAATAATGCATATATTAGTATAATAGGATCATTTGAAGGGAATATTTCTATTTTAAGAGTCTGGCTAATTCAAGCAGCACAACCTTTTCCATGTTTTTCATACAAGATGTAGTCCTCAGAGCAAAGGAGTATTTGTCAAAAATAAAAAAATAAAAAATTAGCAGCATCATTAATGCTATAAAATATTTTTGAGCTTAACACAAACATTTTGTAATTTTTTTCAGTCAGCTCAGAATTCAGAGCTTTCAAATACTGTCCCTGACACAAACACAATAAAGTTATAATGTTACTTGGAATTTCATTCTTACAGGTACACACTTGATTTTTTTTTCTTTCTTTATTATAAAGGAAATTTATAAACTTCTTACTCAATTACACACAACAGTTTGAAATGTTCTACAAATATTTGAAAAAACTTTCCCTGAAAAGTCAAAAATCCTTGCTAACAGTCAGAACAAATCTCTCTATGCTGTGTTAGGGTAATGGCTCAAAGTGAAACCTTCAAAAAGAAAATATTTAGGCTATTTCTAACATAGTTGCATCAGGCCAGTAAGAGGTAGCATACACTTTGGTGACAGACTGGACCATGTTACAGTTTAATAGCCTTGGAGATCGAGGGCCTCATTTATAAAACAATTGTATCAACAAATTTGATTTTAAATATTGTGTATTTGATTTTATGTGAAGATGTACACTATTTGCAAACTGGAATGTATAAATCCTGAAACTACAATATTGCTATAAATATGTTAATTAAAAAGAGTGCATATGAGTTTTTCTTCATGCACGTGCACTTGTAGGCTACTGCTTGCTCAGTTTTTCCTCCAGTTAGAGAGAGACTTACTCAAAACAGTATAAGGTTTCTATTAAAGCAATATAACAAACAAACTGAAAATTATATGATAGGTTCAGCTATTATCAAATGTGACAATCTTAAAACCCAAGTAAAAAAATGATAAAAAGTCAATATGAAAGACATTAACATATGGATATACTGAAGGTCAGAAGAAGGGCAATGTACAAAGACTTTTGAGAGCAAGCAGTAAAAGAATTCCCTCCAAATAAAAAACAATAAAATAGGTTATAGTAATTTAACAGCCTAAGCCAATGTCACATTACATGACTTCTTGTCATTGGGTATGTCAGTCTGCTGACTGTAGTTGCTGATCTTGTTCCCAGGCCATGTCAATTTACATGATTGAAAATGCCAAATTTTGAGACACCATGCCAACCCTCCAGCACAGTTGTGCTCGGCACTTTTTGTAACAGCCATGTGCATGCTGCCTGACAGAGATAGTGCTGTACAAAAGGTTAACAGGTAGGGCATGTTCAGCAGGGTTGCCAGGACCTTAAAAAATGTATAGCCAAAGGAGAGCTTAAAAAAGAAAACAGTGTTGCCAAAAAATATCCCAATACTTGATGTTGATAAAGTGACATACTAGAAAGCAAAGGATTTAGGTAAATACCATCAAAGCACCCCTGAACACAACCGAAATATATAAGAGTGATAGAATGGGTATACAGTATACCTTTACAAAATCTTCCCCTTCTGAAATTTTACAACATTAAAGGACGCATGCAAGTGAGAATACCCAGAGAATGGGGTGCCTCTTCCTCACTAAAACTTGTTAATAATGCAGAGGAGGGGGCTTGAAAAAAATAGCCCATAATACAACATTAAATTTTAAAAAGAGCTCCAAAAACACAAATCCCACAAAAAGCCATTTTTTCTTATGGACGACGATAAAAAATAGCCAAATTGAGCAGAAAAACCGCAGACCTAGCAACACTGAAGTTCAGCCACAGTCTTATTTTTTTTTCTTTTTTCCATTTATTGTGGTAAGTTAAACACAGGTTTCTCATCTGTTTGTGAGCTCCAAAACACCCACATTCCTCATTATTGCATTATATGCACTGTGCTTCCAAATAAGCATTTATTAATTAGTTATTAGTTATTCATTAGTTCCCCACAACTAAAGACAAAATCAATCTTGTCGGAGCAAGTCTCAGACTTGTTGGAGTGAGCTGCTGGATATGTCACACTAGGTGACTGGCATTCATGGGAGCATGCCTCTGACTGACTCTGACTTCCTAAGATTATGTAAATGAAGGAAAATCACTGGAAAATTTGTCTAATGTGACATTGGCTGTACTGTCCCCCTGTTTCTGTGAACATTTCAAATATAACTTAATTAAAATATGACATTCACATCACCAGACTGACATCATTAGTTTACTGTGGGAACAGAAATCTGTGAAGAGTAAGGAGAAATTGCTGAATTTACTCTATTAGAAGATTGCTTTAGGCAGAGAGTGCATTTTCAGATATCATACCTTTGCCTTATGATGAGGAGTGGCCTATAAGCCATTACTGGGTAACAGCAACTTCTTTATGTACTTCTACCAGCAGTTCCTCCTAACTTTGAGAGCTTTATTAATGCAATCATGTTATTTCATTTGAGTTGTAAGTTGTGTCTTTACTTCATTTACTTGCAACTTGGACCTTTCAGTGACATCTTGCTGGAAGGTCAATGGTATCTTAAATTCTGCTGGCCTGTCTCCTTCATCACAGTCTACAATATAATATATTTTGATTTTCCAGTTACAATAATCCTCAGGATACCACTTAATGTATTTATTCTTACCTTGCCTTTGTCTCCAAAATGATTACTGTATGTGGCTTATCCCATACGTATCCCTAAATCAGGGTTTAAAAGCCAACTCACGCTAGAAGGAAAACAAGTTAGGAGAAAACATGGAGTGAAGACTGGTGAAGAAGACATGTCTAACTTTACATAGACAGAGGGAATAAGTAGCAATAAAGGTAACAGTGTTTTGTGGTACCCAGAAAATGGAAAAAGGAGAAAGAGACCTACCTGATTGACAAAGATATTGACTTATTTAGAAAGGCCCAGATGTGAAATAAGATTTGATTTGTCTGATTTTGCTCAGTTGTTTGCCTTCATCCCATTGTTATCACCTCGTTATGTGTTTTATTTTTCAAAAAAATTTGCCATTTGGTATGTCTTTAAGAACTGAGTGTTGAAATGACAGTTATTGTAAAAATGTTCATTGTATTGTTTTTGTATTGTTTTGTTTGATTTACATTATTGGTTTTGTACAGCTGGTGGACTCTTAGGTACTCATTTGTAGTCAACTGAACAATTCAAAGGAATATTTAGAGAGGAGTTTCACCAACTGAAAGGGCAGTTGTTTGATTTTTTGTTTCCCAAATTGAGAATAGAAAGAAATACCTGAAATAATCTTTCAAAGAACAGTAGGTGCCCAGACAAAATGTGTCCTGTGGAATACAGGTAGTCGAATACGTCTTTATGGCTTCCAGGCAAAAATGTAAGGATGAAGAAATAATTTTATGCCTGGACCAGCAGAAGCAGAGAGTTGGGAGTGGTTCCATCCCCCGTACGGCAGGAGGCAGTGGTCCTTGTATGGGAACCCAGTTGGGACACCTGCAGGGGTGCTTAGGAGATGCAGTGGGGCTCCCTGGGGATTGAGAAAGAGCAATGTCAGGGGAGGACCACCCTATTTTCCTTATGGCCCAGAACTGCTCCTCGGAAGACATGGCATTTCACCAGAAGCATTCCTAGGTCCAGCATAAAAGGAAGCCTGCTGCCACACATGGACAAGTAGAAGTCGGGATGTAGGAAGGCAACACTCAACTGGAGGAGAGCAATGTGGGCTTGAGGTTTAAGTTCACTGGTGCCTCCCAGCTTCCACACTATAGAGGGGCAATCCTTAAACTGGAATGGATTTTTGTTATGACTAGGAGTCCCAAAGCACATAAGTCTCAAAAGCACTTCCAAAAATACCCGCTAGATGGGGAAATCCAGTCAAAACATTCCTATACAGAAAAAGGGCCTCATAAAATGTTTATGAAATAAAAAATCTATTCTTCTGAAAAACATTTTTCGGTAACAGTGAAGTTCCATGGAGCACAAAGGCAATAGGAGAGCCCAACATAACAGGGCAATCAAAAGTCTCAACACGAAATTCCAAGAATAGTTGAAAACCAGAATGAAATGTCAAAATTCCAAAAAGACACTAAGCACAGGAGCTCACCACTCCCAAGCACATTCAAAATGAATCGCCCGGAACTGTGGAAGATTCTCTGGATTCATAGGGTGGAGGCCAGCTCCTGGCAGTGATTGGCAGGCGGCCCTGCCTCTTGGGGTACCACCCACAAAACACATGGAATATAACAAATGCAGCTTACATACATAGACAAAATAAAAAATAAAGAATGATGCACATAATCAGCATAAATTAAATAATCAAGAATAAACAAAGGAGACATAAAACATAAACAAGAACCCCAGCCACTAGCTGAGATATTACAATTCTGATTTTTTTTTCAGGCATAAATGAGCCTATGATCAGAAGTAGAATTTGAGTGAGTGCTCTCTGGCAAGAAACCAATCTAGCTTTGCAGAGAGAAACCTTATGGTACTTGAAAAGTAGGACATGGAAAATCCATCCCATATAGTGCATAAGGGTGACTGACAAACTATTTAAGATGGCCTGTACATAAGTGGTTTTCTTCAATGGACTGACATCTTGTCCATGGCTGTTGGCTGCCTTGCATAAAATGTTGCTTGGATAGGCTGTAGATGCCACACCCTTGAATTGGACTGAACAGATGTAAGAATGTTACGTTATGTATCTTTGGGGTCTTTTGGCTTTACAGTAATTTCCAGACCAACAGTGCACTTTCATAATATTCTGTATATACATTATTAGTTTTTACTAGTAATAAATGATTAAAATGATATTTAATGTTTATTTACTTTATAGACTATATCTCAGTACTGGACCTGGCATATTCAGCAACTGAAACAGTGGCTGCTAATTAGCTTCTTTTTTTTTTCCCACTGGTTAGTGTCAGCCAGACTCCAACACTGATGTGACTTTCTCTACAGACTCAGCACAGATGGCTTTTGATCAGGATCATAACAGAGTAGATGGCATGTACTTGTGCTGCAAAATCTGAAAATAACAAAAGTCTGGATAAAAATGTGTCCTCTCCTTGAGCATAGATTTTCATAAAAGAGATAAAAGTTTAAATGATCTAAACCTTTATGTTTTTTATCTGACAAGACTCCAGTATCACAGCATTATTTTTTTTTCCTATTATAAAAAAAAGCACAGCATCCAATGTCAACAACGCACATAAACTAACCTTCACTGCAATATGTTTGATTTATTTAACAGAGATAAATATATACAGTATATGTACTACTGGTAAAGAGTTTCCTAACACTCCCATATTTCCAGATTTTCTTAAAAATTAAGCAATTCAAGTCTGTTGACACTCAAAAACTTGTGATTCTGTTGTCCCTTTGTTTCTGCCAGACCTAGTTCTATCAGAGTTTTCTCCAGTTTAATGGTGTAGAAACTGTACTCACTGACACTTTGGCTTTCTTTGTAATTTCCCTAATGGAATGACCTACAGTTTTAAAGGCTGAAATGGCCTGTCTGTAATCCTTTGTTAATGGCCTTTTTTTCTCACCATTATGATAGCAATATAATAATGCAAAACTGTCCAAATAATGTTTTAGAGGGTGTAGCAACACAGTTTGTTCCAACACTGCTTTTAGACACATGGAGGGTTTATAAGAAATCAACAAAAGTTTGACACCTGGAAGAACTGTTTGCATCAACTTTGAAGACTAATTTCATTTTTAGGATCCTGAAGTTTTTTTTTAAAACTTCTGTCAGTTTTCATTAAAATCTGGGAAACTGGGGGAGTTGTAAAACTTTTATATATCACCCACGTGTACCTGGAAATCTGGCTCTGTTGCGGTAGCAATACACTCTGGGGCAAGAGAGGGCACTAATGCTAACACGCTCTTCTCTTCCACCCACAGGAGGCATCTCATTTTGGACAGAGCTTCTGTGCAGTTCCTCACTAACAAAGCCTTCTTTGGGCTACTGTAGCTGTCCTTTAAGATGTGCCATTGTGCACTCTTATCTATTTTTTTCTGATTATTCATTAAACATGATCACTCTATTGGTGCCCTAGTTCTCACAACTGGATTCTCATGGTCAGTCACACCAGTCATATATATAGTGTATTTATATTTTAAAGAAGCAGAGATTAAGAGGTGACATGTTTGAAATATTTAAAATTATGAAGGGAATTGGTGCTGTGGATCCCAGGTGATATTTTACAATAAATTCTTCATCAAGAATACCGGGAAGTTGTTAAGGGTAGATAACAACTATTCCCTCAATATTCCTTCTCCTCCTTTTTAGGTGAACATTGCACAACCTACACTCCTTACTCCAACTCACATGGCTGGGTGGGGGGGGGGTTGGGGGGGGTTCCTTTTCAAGCCAGGACTAGTTTTACCTCAGACACATTGCCATTTTACCCAGGAAGACCCTCTGGGTCAGGCTAAACCTTCAGAAAACAAGGGAACCTCCTTCAGACTGTTCTCTACAGTGGTATGCAAGGATCCCAACAGTGTTGTCCATTGGAATTTCCAACTACAACAACCACATTTATTTGTATAGCACACTTTCATACACAGGATGTAGCTCAAAGTGTTTTACAAGATGCCAAATAAGTAGTTGCATGCCAAACAAATTAAAATTAGGTAAGAAAAATAACGCATGAATAGTATACAAAAGAAACAATGCACACTTACATAATTAATAAGTCCTTAAATACAGATTTTTTTACATCTCTAAATGACAGACCAATGATAAGGTCAGTTGAATAGTGGTAACAGAAAAAAATAAACAACTGTAGGATTCCTGACCAAAAGATTGCCAAACCCCCAATTGGCATTTTACCTAACATAAATGTTCTTTCTACCTAACATAAATGTTATTTCCACTGTGTTAGCCAGATGTATCTCTACTGGTAAATTATTACAGATTTTTGATACATAACATAAGGCTGCCTCACCGTTTCTTTTATGCTTGGCTCTTGGAATAGCAAGCTATTACAAGATCTACAGTTACCACTTGAAATGTATTAGGATAGGTACTCCAAAATACAGGAAGAAGCAAGCCTCTTTAAAGCTTTATATACCATTAGTAGTATTTTAAAGTCAATTCTAAAAGACACGGATAACCAGTGTAACGATGCTAAAACTGATAGATAGATAGATAGATAGATAGATAGATAGATAGATAGATAGATAGATACTTTATTAATCCCAAGGGGAAATTCACATTCTCCAGCAGCTGCATACTGATACAATAAACAATATTAAATTAAAGATTGATAATAATGCAGGTAAAAAACAGACAATAACTTTGTATAATGTTAAATGTTAACGTTTACCCCCCCCGGGTGGAATTGAAGAGTCGCATAGTTTGGGGGAGGAACGATCTCCTCAATCTGTCAGTGGAACTGGTAGAATATGCTCAAATTTTCTTTTTCTGGCATGGATTCTTACTGTTGCATTCTGGACTAACTGCAGCCGACTGATGTCTTTCTTTGGCAGTCCAGTTATGAGTGCATGAGAACTAAAAAGAAAAGCATGAATTAATTTCTTAGCATCTTTCAATGATATAAGAACTGTAGCTTTAGCAATGTTCCTTAAATCCAACTAGCTACTATATTCATCTTTTCCATGTGTGGTCATACAGTATATGTGAGATTGTCTTGAGTATGCCTGGGTTTAAGTCCAGTTGTTTTTTAACCTGATACTTATGGGATAGGCTTCATCTCACTATTGATGTATGCATGGACTAGTTTTTAGGATTATCCTTTGCAGCACTAGCAGCTGCTGCACTGTTAGTCACACTGGGATAAATACTTTTAAAGGAATGAAAACGCTTCACTTTTAAGTATCAGAACTTTCTCCCAAATAAATTATGCTATCAGAGCATAACTACAAAATTCATTTTCTGTGCAAATATAAATCTGTACTGAAAAATATTTCAGTTTGTAAGTAAATGCTAAGCACTTTCTATGTTTTAAACATGGAAATAAATGTGAGGATGAAAACAATAATTCTGAAGACTCCTGGCTAATACATTTGCAAGCTAAGCAACATCAAATTACCTAAATAACCTAAATGCAGGATACATGTGTCCAGGAAAACATGATACAGTCTCACTGCTCTTTACAAGAAGCAATAATAGATTAGTTTTAACACAATTTAAAAATAATGCTCTAAGATGATAGTGTGTGGTAAATTGCATGGGAAAAGGACATTGGTGGTGTGGACAGCAGAAAACGAGAAGGGATGTGGATTTTTCTGGGTAAGATGATTCTTTGTGTGCGTGTGTGTGTGTGTGTGTATGTGTGTGTGTCCTTGTCCTCCTCAGAAGCTGGGAGATGTGTTTTTTGCAATATATTTTCCAGGGTTTTTTCCAGGGTTCTGTCCTTGGCATTAGTTTTTTTTTTTATTGTTGCTTTTTTTCTATTTCTTTATAAATTGCTTTGCTGTTTTTTAGTAAACTAGTTTATGTTATTTCCTTTCTCTTAGTATTTAATCATTTTTCATTAATTATATTATTGTTAACAAGTTTCTTGATTTTATTTTATGTCCTAACTGCTTTAATTTATTTGCTACCTTTGCCTCTTTATGTTGAGCTCATGGTCTTACTTTCTGATAAAAATCCAAAATCATAACAGTTCTACTTTTTCATTTTTAGCCATCTTGAGTTCCAGATCTTTTATGCTCACCAGAGAAGCGGCAGGTGGAAAAAGAAATTAAAGAGGAAAAGTGCATAAGGAAAGATAGAAACATTGCTAAAAACTAAAACCAAATTTCAAAGCAACCATATAAATCCAAAAACAATAGTCAGAAATTAATGTTGCCAACATCCTAACACAAACTTGAATTAGTTAACTTTCACTAACTCTAATGATTGTGGTTTAGAAAGGATTCTGCACTCAGATAGTAAGCTACTGCACATCACTATCTTATATAGGAGGATTGTAATCTCGGTGTTACATAACTGGCAAGAAAATGTAAAAAAAAAACATGGCCACAAAATGGCACCGACCCTCCCAAAAACAAAAAACAAAATGGCTTTACCAACAACAACAACAACAACATTTATTTATATAGCACATTTTCATACAAAAAGTAGCTCAAAGTGCTTTACATAATGAAGAGAAGAAAAATAAAAGACAAAATAAGAAATTAAAATAAGACAACATTAATTAACATAGAAAGGAGTAAGGTCCGATGGCCAGGGTGGACAGAAAAAACAAAAAAAAACTCCAGAAGGCTGGAGAAAAAAATAAAATCTGTAGGGGTTCCAGGCCACGAGACCGCCCAGTCCCCTTTGGGCATTCTACCTAACATAAATGAAATAGTCCTCTTTGTAGTTCGGGCTTTTCACGGAGTCACTTGATGCTGATGGTCATACAGACTTCTGGCTTTTAATCCATCCATCATTGTTGGAACATCATGGTGCTTTGGGTAGATGGTGGTGGCGCACGCCACCACCAACAGGACACCGGAAAAGGAAACAGAAGAGAGAGTAGGGGTTAGTACAGATTTTGAATGAATAGTTATTATAATGAATTAGATATACAGAGTATCAGGATTAAATTACAGTGAAGTTATGAGAAGGCCATGTTAAAATAATGTGTTTTCAGTAGTTTTTTAAAGTAACGACAATAGTAATAAGTTGAAATGGATGCACAAAAATTCCAGAAATAAAATTAATTGATTCCAGAGAAGTCACAATAAAGATTTATTACAGTGTCAATGAGGACCTTGCAATGATGTTCCACTAAACCAACAAGACTGGTTATATCTCCAAGCATATTGTTTAGTTGTACACAATGTAATTCTCAAACCTTATTGGGCCAAAATTTCTATTTTCCAGGTTTGATAATGAGGATGCTTGGATCCCTTTGAGATTATGGTAAGCCTACCACAGAACTACAAAGACAGTCAATGTCTAATTTAATTTGGAGTTAAAGCAGTATGCTTTTTTCAAGGTAATCACATTCTGTCACTCTTTACTTTGTAGTCTTTTCTTTTCTTCCAATGTTGTTAGACAGACCATTTCAAATATGGTCAATTTTTCTAGCATACCTTTACAGGTTCAAGAACCCTGGTTTAAATCATAGCCTAATCATTGTCCATATGGAATTTATACATTATCCCTTGTAAAGGATAGCCCGGCCACAGACAGACACACACACTTTATTTACACTATTTACACAATATTTACAGTCCTTATTCCTTCAGCCTCCTCCACTCTTCTAACGCAAGTGCTGTCCTCTTCCACCCGACTCCAGCTCCCCGAAAAGGAGTGAGGCAGACCCTTTTATCTTGCCCCAGATGTGCTCCAGGTGCACAATGACGAACTTCCGGCAGCACTCCCCAGTGTGGCAGAAGTGCTGCCCTTGCACCCGGAAGCATTCTGGGCATACACCATCCCTGGTCCTGCAGCACTTCCTGGTGTGGTGGAAGTGTTGTCCTCCAAGGCTCCAGGACTGTCCAAGCACCCAGGGTGCCTTCCTCCAGGCGTCCCGGTGGGGCAGGATCCCTGGTCGTCTGCCACACCCTCTATTTGCAGAAGTTTTCTTCTGGCACTCAGGCTTTAACTTTAATTGATGTTCATATTATGCTGACTGCCGACTATAAATTGGCCTTGTTTGTGTGTGAGTGGGTTTGTGAGTGTGTGTGTTTTTGATGTGCAAGAGACTGTTGTCTCATTCAAGTTTATTTTCTACTTTGAGATCTCTGCTACTGCCAAGATTGGATTTGGTACTCCACAGCTTTCTAATGGAATGAATGTTTTGGAAAATCAAGTTAATGTATCAATGGAATTTTGGCCCATAAGACTCACCAATCATAGTTGTAATACCTCTTAAGTTTATTTTTCACACTCTGTATTTATATTTTTAATTCCTTGAACCTGTCTTTTCCTGAACCTATACCTCATTGATTTTTTCAATCAGTGTTCCTTTGCTATTATTATTCTTCATAGGTACATAGGCGCTTTGGAAAATGTGCCCTTTTGATTGCTTTCCAAAAATGATGATGGTTTGAATCTGAGTCAGTGGACCTCTGATAGCATGCTACAAATTAATTACCAAAAATCTTTCTTCAACAGTAACAGCAGTACTAAATTCTTAATGACTTCAAAACTGATTTAATTTAAAAGTCTGTTTAATTTCATAAATTTATAGTCAAATTAACAAAAATAACACCACCTACATCAGCACTTTTGGCGGAAAGTGTTGGAACTGAAAGTGCTATGTAGAGATTTCAGTAATTTATTTTCACATGCTATTCTTTTAAAGTGTCAGAATATAAATTTGTAAAGGAGCCATTAATGTCTACTCTGCCATTTCTATTAGGTGTAATATTTTAAAAACTGACTGATATTATCTATCAAGATCAGATCTGAGCTAACAAGCAAGAGTACTCCCATTATTTCTTGCCACAGATGTTTTATTCCAGTCTGTTTATGGTGTAAAATTTTGTAGTGTTTTAATAACGTTCTCCCAAAACCTATGTACCATATGAAGCCATAAAGATCATATTCTTCATATCTACTGAATAAATCATAGTAGCCTCAAAGTTAGAACGATAAACCCTTCACAGTGCATATAGCTGAGGCAGACAATGTGGCCCAGTGGTTAAGGCCTTGGACTTTAAACCCTGAGGTTGTGAGTTCACATCCTGCCGCTGACACTGTGCAACCCTGAGCAAGTCAAAGGAAAAAAAAAATGTAACCAATTGCATCTGAAATGTTGTAAGTCACTTTGGATAAAGGTGCTGGCCAAATAAGTAAATGTAGATATAATTCAGAAATATTAGACTATGATGTAATTGTATCTTATCCTCACTAAGTATGTCCCATTTCTCTTGCTGGAGTGGATGTTCGGCTCTTAATCAAAAGCAGTTATAGTGTTCATGCAGTTTCTGGTTGCAATTATATAAGTTCTTCACATACTTCCAAGAGCAGGTTCCTTGAAATAGTATTGGATGCTCCACTACCAAAAGTGGTGATTCAAATATTGAGTAGATATTTCAGTGATAACAGGTTGTCAGAAATCTGCTCAGAAATCAACCACTTCTGCACCCGAGTTATTGTCGAACACTACATGCCAAGGGGTACTACAGTCACTTGTGCCAGTTACTGTGACTTGCTGGAGACCAATGTGAAGCCTGCTGTTTAATCCAAATGGTGGGGACTGCTGTCTCAAGGAGTCCTTCTGCTGCAAGACAGTGCCCACCCACACACTGCTAAGAACACCAAGGCTTGTCTGGAGAAGCTGAAGTTTGAGGTATTGCCACATCCTCTTTATTCACCAGATTTGGCACCCTGTGATTTCCAACCTTTTGGACTACACTAAAACATTTGAGTGGTCGTCGATTCAAGACAGTTGATGATGTGAAGAAAGTGGTGCACAAGTGGGGGCGAGGACAAGACAAAACCTTTTATTCTGCTGGAATCCAGGCTCTTTCAGGCAGGTGGCGCAAGTGCATTGAGAAGGGTGGAGACCACATTGAGATATGACATTATTAGTTTTGTTAAGGTTCGTTCCATTTTCTAATAAATCCCATTTTCTAACCTTAGCTCGACTCCCCCTTGTACAAGATGACAGAACTGAGACCTCACACAGGTAGAAGTAAGAGGCATTTTCTAAAAAGTGTTATGCAAACATCTAAGTACAGTATAAGGAAAAGGCTAGCACTGTAGGCAAAACATAATTGTACTGCCCCGACTGAATTTGCAACCTTACAAACAACAGAGAATAACACATAAAGGCAATGTGCAATCCAGTATCTGCTAATGTGCCCTAGTTAAATATTATAATGTTACACCATTTCCATTTCAATACTCACTATATGGTGATCAGGTTGAGCCCTGCAGGATTTATATGACTTTAAAGATGGCTCAACACACCTCTCTTGCAACAAAGTAAATCCCTTGGCAATGTATTATCTCATTCACTGGGCATCTATGGAGAAAGAAATTTTGCACAAACCAGACTAACAGCATACAGCTCACTTATAAAGTATTACATTAATGAATATTATTAAATTAAGTTTAGCTTTTAGAAGTGTACACAGGGGACTCTAAAGACTAAAAATGGCTAAATTATCTGCCGAAAAGATACAAAATTAAATGTTCTAGACCATTTCTATGAGAATTGTAGCCAGTTCGTTAACACTGCCCTGTGTCATTACACTTTTGGGATCATTCAAAATTTCTTGTCATTTCCTCACAGTTATGTTCGCTGCTAGTCTGTTTTGGACAAGACACAGCTTTTACTGCTGTGCTTGGCAGCAGACCCTTCTACACCAGGGTAGTCTAACACTGATCATGAAGGACTACAGTGGCTGCAGCATTTTATTTTAACCATTTTGTCAATTAGTGACCAGATTTTCTGCTAATTAACTTGTTTTGCCTTAATTCTAATTGACTTGCTATTTAAGATTCAGACACTCAATTGTTTTTTTTTTCCTTAATTAGCAGACAAGCAAGAGTGAGATACAAAATGAACCAACACATGACCAGCTAACCTGTCTATTTATACAATAAAGTAAATAAAGAAGGGTGAATGTCTCAGTGATGTTGATCTGCTCAGATCCACAAAAATATTGATGGTGCTCTTAGAAAAAAGACCATCAACCATTTTAGAAGTGTCGACTGAGCACCAACAAGCCGTGGAATTAAATAACGGGTTTATTTAACAACCAGCTGTACTACCTGTCTAAGAGGGGTTGAAATCTAAATAATTTCATAGACCTCATCATAAATGTTTGCAGTGCACCATGTAATGCACATGTCTCTGTTAAATGCCATTTGGTATGGGAGTTGTAAAAGTAGAATTAATGTTTGTGATGGACCATCTGTTGGAATTACAATTGCAATGCATTTTATTACTAAAAATGTTTGTGATATGCCATCTTTTGGAATGATGGAGACATGCAAACCAGATGGACACACATACATATATCCTTTTATTAAGATGGACAAGAATCCACTTCTAATCAAGGAACCAGTTGGAATGAAATTGGGTGGAGTTTGAGGCCCTGACTTAGCTGGTCATCGGTTTGGCTCACTTCACATCTCATTTTTGTTTGACAGCCATTTAAAGAAAAAAATAAGAAATTCACATGACAGTCTTGAAAAATATGGAAATTAAGATGAAGGTGAAATTAGTCAATTATCTGTAGATATTAGTCACTGATGAAGAAAGTGACAGGAATGAAATCTTGTGGCCACGATAGCCCTCTAGGATCAGAGTTGGACAACACTGCTTTACACCTTCTTTTGCTTGCAGCAAAGCAAAGTTTGTGGAATCAAGGATGTGAAGATATGATCATGGAATATCAACATCGGTAACTGATTTGGAGGCAACTGAACCTTTTTTTTGTAGTGCCAGCTCTCTCTGCATTCGCAGACAGATAGTCTTGTTCATTTTGACACGTTGTACTTCACTGTTGATTAGCAATTTCTCACCCCACTGGTTAGAATTGATGCCAATGCCATAACATTTGAGGTGGGCATCCCAATCAGGAACTGAGACATTTCTTGGCTATTCAACATAATTAGGGAGATCTTGGTAGGATAATGCGCTAGTAGGTTACATAATATTTTAAAGTAGAACTTTGAAGAGAGTCCTTACTGCACGATACTGGATGGGGATCCTGCCGTGTCCCATAGTTGGGGATAGTTGGAACATTTGTCCACCCTTACTCTTGAATACTTCTTGTGGGCCTGGCAAACTAATGTGGAAATGATTTTTCCCTTAAGTCTTGATGTGAAGGTTCGAAATTTAAAGATGATGTCACTTGACTAATGGCCAGTGCTTAGTACATTTGTCTGGAGAAACTGAGGTCTGAGGTACTGTCACATCCTCCTTATTCGACAGATTTGGCACCATGTGAATTATACCTTTTTGGACCGCCAAAAAACATCTGGGTGGTCACCGATTCAAGACAGATGACGACGTGTAGTAGCAGACTACACTGACATTAGAGAATGACAGTGCTCAGTATTAATTACAGTGATCCCTCGCTATATCGCGCTTCGCCTTTCGCGGCTTCACTCTATCGCGGATTTTATATGTAAGCATATTTAAATATATATCGCAGATTTTTTGCTGGTTCGCAGATTTCTGAGGACAATGGGTCTTTTAATTTCTGGTACATGCTTCCTCAGTTGGTTTGCCCAGTTGATTTCATACAAGGGACGCTATTGGCAGATGGCTGAGAAGCTACCCAACTTACTTTTCTCTCTCTCTCTCTTGCGCTGACTTTCTCTGATCCTGACGTAGGGGGTGTGAGCAGGGGGGCTGTTCGCACACCTAGACGATACGGACGCTCGTCTAAAAATGCTGAAAGACTATCTTCACGTTGCTACCTTCTGTGCAGCTGCTTCGTGAAGCGACATGCTGCACGGTGCTTCGCATACTTAAAAGCTCGAAGGGCACGTATTGATTTTTGACTGTTTGTTTTTCTCTGTCTCTCTCTCTCTCTCTCTCTCTCCCTGCTCCTGATGGAGGGGGTGTGAGCTGCCGCCTTCAACTGCTTTGTACCGGCGGTGCTTCGCATACTTAAAAGCCAAACAGCCCTATTGATTTGTTTGCTTTCCTCTCTCTTTCTGACAGTCTGTGCTCCTGACGCGCACTCCTTTGAAGAGGAAGATATGTTTGCATTCTTTTAATTGTGAGACAGAACTGTCATCTCTGTCTTGTCATGGAACACAGTTTAAACTTTTGAAAAAGAGACAAATGTTTGTTTGCAGTGTTTGAATAACGTTCCTGTCTCTCTACAACCTCCTGTGTTTCTGCGCAAATCTGTGACCCAAGCATGACAATATAAAAATAACCATATAAACATATGGTTTCTACTTCGCAGATTTTCTTATTTCGCGGGTGGCTCTGGAACGCAACCCCTGCGATGGAGGAGGGATTACTGTATTTGTTGACTTGCTCTTGAACTGCTCAATATATTTGTCAATACTGTTTCTGATGCCTGGCTTTAATTTTTAAACCAAGAAACTGAGATCATATGATGTTTTGTACTTTTGGTTTCTAACTTTCCTAATAACTTTTCACAGTTTATAGCTTGCTTGACTACGTGTTAGCTGCCAATTATTGCGTGGTCTTTAAAAACAAAAAAGTAGAAGGGTAGTTCACTTGCCACTTTCCAATAAATCTATTAAATAAGTAAATATTTGTGCACCATACAATTTGCAGAATGACTGTGGAACATTTATTTAAAAGAAATCCATGACAATCTTGATATTTCTCAGAAAAGCTAGGTGGGGCCTGAACTACATGATTTCAACAGCTTGTGAATAGAGTATTGTACTTGATAATTCCACATAAAGTAGATGCACAAATTATCACTTCTATATCCAAAATATTCTCAATGTTATTATATTCATTAAATGTAAAAATGCAATTCTTCTAAAGTGCAATAAAGTGAGCATGTAATGAAATATTAGTGTCAAAGATCTCACATAAATTGCCTGCAAACTAAACTAAAACTAAAATTCAGACTGTTTAAGATAAAAGTTGACAGTATCTTATTACTGTCTGCAGAATCTCCACCAACTAATAGAATTTCTTTTTTTTCTGTGTGTAAGGACATGCAATTATCACACATGCAAAATTTAGACTCTTTGATTAAAGACATATTTTGAATATTTGTTTTCAGACGGTATCTCCTGAAGGTACCAAATAAAGAGAAATCTGTAATGCTTTCAGTACTGAGCCTGCAGGGCCATTGTGCAGTATGTAATTTAGTCTATGCCTTACAAAGCTGTTTTTTTCCTTTTTTAACTTCTTTTTCAGCTACTTATTTATCCACAATGGGGTTCTCTTTAATTTCTTACTCTTTCAAAATTTTGGCATAAACTTGTCCTGCATTATATGTAAAATATTTTTAAACTTGCCTCACATTTCCTCAGATATCTCCACACTTTAAAGCTTGTCCCAATTTATCTTGCTTAAACTGTGCTGCATCTGCTCAAAACATGTCCTACAAATATTAAACTGAACTATTTTCTTTTATGGATATGTACTCTGTTAAAATGCTGTGATATGTAAAATATTATGATCACTACATCCTAATGGTTCAATCACATCTGCCCTCTCAATCTATCTATCCTGAATATTACAGAATTTTAAATCTAGAAGGGCTTCCTTCCTTGTTGGTACTTTAACATATTGTGTTAAAAAACATTAATTACAACCAAAAACTCACATTTTTATGCTCCAATATTTGTATAGCTATCATATTTAATTCTTATGTAATTAAAGTCCCAAGACGCATAATATTCCCTTCTAAGCTTACCGTTTTAATATTGTTATTGTACATTAATACTATTGTCTGCATTAGGGGGTCTATAACACAGTCCAAATGTAAGGTCTCAATCCCTAATGCTTTCTGGTCAAATCCAAACATCCTTACTAAGCTGTGGTTTACCACCTAATTGAAAAAGACTTGTATTCCAATCCTTTTCACTTAAATAGCAACTCTCCCACCCTTTTGGTTCTGACTGTGATTCCTAAATAAGTTGCACCACATCTGTGTTATACTCATTCCCTTACCATTGCTATTATTTAGCCAGGTTTCTGTTATTCCTATGTAATCATAATTATTTGCAGATGCATATAATTCCAACTCACTTATTTTATTCTTAATATTCCTAGCATTAAGGCAGGGAATTTGTAATATATTATTTACTTTTCTTTGGCTTTTTGACAATGTACTAGAACTTCCAAAGCTATCTTGTATATTTGTATTTATACTACTGCCTGTCCCTTTATGTGAAGTTCTACGCCTGGCCTATCCTACAACCCTTTCCCCCCATTCCCTAAGTTTAAACAATCCCTGACTAACCTACACATATGCCTTACCGATACATTGGTGTCCATCTAGTTCAAATGTAACCAGGCCCAGATCTAGACTGCTTAAGTTGAGGGGGTGGGGTGGCACCTTTTCACACAATTAACTATATAACAGTGTAGTAGCAGCTTGTGACCAGAGAGTGGGGCCCATGGACATACTGTATTTATGTTTAATTTTTTATTTTAATAATTTTTAAGTCTGCATTTTGCTCTCATAGACATCTCTCTGATCAAGATAGACATATTATTATCATCATTAGTGATTTCTCTAAGGTGCTTTGGATAGATAGATAGATAGATAGATAGATAGATAGATAGATAGATAGATAGATAGATAGATAGATAGATAGATAGATAGATAGATAGATAGATAGATAGATAGATAGATAGATAGATAGGAGCTAATGAAACAAACTGTCTTATCTACAAGCATATTAAAGGCACATTTGGAACTCAAATGCATGAGCTGCTACAGTAAGAACATAAGAACAGAACTTGTAATATGAACAGTAATACAGTGGAGGGATCCTTCCCAAACACAACAAATAAAAAATAAAATAATATTTATCAAATCATAAATAAAATGGCTTTGAAAACAAAGGTGAAAACTTTGTTTATTTGACAGGCAAAAGTGGAAAAAATAGAAAGCTACTAATGATCCTGCTGCAACCTCTAACCAGTCATGTCAGAGCATCAGTCTTCTGTTTTCCTGGGCAAAAGCTCTAACAAACTGTTTTTTCATGAGCCAGAAATCACAATATTCTTTTTTTCTGTCATGTCATGGTGCTACGGAAATGGGTCAGGACATGTGATAGCGTAGAGAATGAACTCTCACATTCAGCTGAGGACACAGCCATCACCAATGTAGTTACAGACATTGCATGAAGTTTAGGAAATGCTTCCTTATAGACCTGTATATGTGGGCAAACAGTTGAAAGGCTTATATAATTGCCAGGGTCGACTGTCTTTAGCAGCATGGCTTTTGCTATTGGAATTTCATGATGCAGACTATTGGTTGAAGCATCCGTATAAGTGAGGAAGGGGGCCAAGAGTGTCAAATCTAGAAGAGAATTTGACTGAGGAAGAAGGCAATTTTCAGCTCTCATCGGGTCAAGATTTTTCTTTGGTACACAGTGGAGAGAACAATACTGTCAGTAAGCAGTTTGGCCATAGTTCTTTCCCTTTGCAGCCCTATCTGTTGATATTTCAAAATCATCCCATGGACCATCTCCTCCAATATCTTTCAGTGCTTCCAGAGAAGCACTGGTGATCTCCCCAGCATAATACATATCTACAGTGCATTCGGAAAGTATTCACAGCACATCACTTTTTCCACATTTTGTTATGTTACAGCCTTATTCCAAAATGGATTAAATTCATTTTTTTCCTCAGAATTCTACACACAACACCCCATAATGACAACGTGAAAAAAGTTTACTTGAGATTTTTGCAAATTTATTAAAAATAAAAAAATTGAGAAAGCACATGTACATAAGTATTCACAGCCTTTGCCACGAAGCTCAAAATTGAGCTCAGGTGCATCCTGTTTCCCCTGATCATCCTTGAGATGTTTCTGCAGCTTCATTGGAGTCCACCTGTGGTAAATTCAGTTGATTGGACATGATTTGGAAAGCACACACCTGTCTATATAAGGTCCCACAGTTGACTGTTCATGTCAGAGCACAAACCAAGCATGAAGTCAAAGGAATTGTCTGTAGACCTCCGAGACAGGATTGTCTCGAGGCACATATCTGGGGAAGGTTACAGAACAATTTCTGCTGCTTTGAAGGTCCCAATGAGCACAGTGGCCTCCATCATCCATAAGTGGAAGAGGTTCGAAACCACCAGGACTCTTCCTAGAGCTGGCCGGCCATCTAAACTGAATGATCGGGGGAGAAGGGCCTTAGTTAGGGAGGTGACCAAGAACCCGATGGTCACTCTGTCAGAGCTCCAGAGGTCCTCTGTGGAGAGAGGAGAACCTTCCAGAAGGACAACCATCTCTGCAGCAATCCACCAATCAGGCCTGTATGGTAGAGTGGCCAGACGGAAGCCACTCCTTAGTAAAAGGCATATGGCAGCCCGCCTGGAGTTTGCCAAAAGGCACCTGAAGGACTCTCAGACCATGAGAAAGAAAATTCTTTGGTCTGATGAGACAAAGATTGAACTCTTTGGTGTGAATGCCAGGCGTCACGTTTGGAGGAATCCAGGCACCGTTCATCACCAGGCCAATACCATCCCTACAGTGAAGCATGGTGGTGGCAGCATCATGTTGTGGGGATGTTTTTCAGCGGTAGGAACTGGGAGACTAGTCAGGATAAAGGGAAAGATGACTGCAGCAATGTACAGAGACATCCTGGATGAAAACCTGCTCCAGAGCGCTCTTGACCTCAGACTGGGGCGACGGTTCATCTTTCAGCAGGACAACGACCCTAAGCATACAGCCAAGATATCAAAGGAGTGGCTTCAGGACAACTCTGTGAATGTCCTTGAGTGGCCCAGCCAGAGCCCAGACTTGAATCCGATTGAACATCTCTGGAGAGATCTTAAAATGGTTGTGCACCGACGCTTCCCATCCAACCTGATGGAGCTTGAGAGGTGCTGCAAAGAGGAATGGGCGAAACTGGCCAAGGATAGGTGTGCCAAGCTTGTGGCATCATATTCAAAAAGACTTGAGGCTGTAATTGCTGCCAAAGGTGCATCGACAAAGTATTGAGCAAAGGCTGTGAATACTTATGTACATGGGATTTCTCAGTTTTTTTATTTTTAATAAATTTGCAAAAACCTCAAGTAAACTTTTTTCACGTTGTCATTGTGGGGTGTTGTGTGTAGAATTCTGAGGAAAAAAATGAATTTAATCCATTTGGAATAAGGCTGTAACATAACAAAATGTGGAAAAAGTGATACGCTGTGAATACTTTCCGGATGCACTGTATAGACTGGGCTTGCAATATGGAATTTATAGGCTTCAAGACATTAAGAATTTTTTACAGGAATTTTTCCAACCTCAAAAAAATGATGCTTCCTCAACTTAAGTAGATGCCCTGCTGCCTACGGTATGTGCAAATAGCCATCATAGCCCCACTGTCTTCAGAAACCTCAGACAAAATGTTCACTATAGCCTCCTGATTGATAATAAGGTATTTTGTCACATCATAGTGACTTGTCCACCGGATTTCCAGTAACCTTTTAAGCAACAGAGTATTATAATTCTGAGCTACATAATAATAATGAGAAAAAGAATGAAGTGACCTAGAGAGGTTTTTTTTTTGCACATGGCTCCCCCTGAACTGAATGACCACTGCTAAGTACAGTTGATGGTTATAGCAGTGCACATATGGAATGTGTCTAGCAAGCTTCTGTTGCAACAGTGCCTGCAGCCCACCCTTGTTCCCACTCATGACTGACTGGCGGATCAGGACTGTAACCTTCACTGGACAGGCATCTGATTATTTCTTTGGTTATATATTCAGCATTTAGCTGAGTCAAGTCCAGCAAACCAAATAAATGGTTTTCTAGAACAAGGTTGCACACAAACCATATCACTATTCAGAGATCCTCTATGTTACATCTGTCTTGAGTTCCATCACTTTTGATACAGAATCCAGGAATGTCTGTCATTTCATATTTCTTTTTCACTTCCTGCCAAACTTAACTGGCAAGAAAGTCAATAATGTCATTTTGTATGTTTTTTGTTGTATACTTTGCATTTTGAGGAATGTTTTTTTTCTATTTCAGCAAGTTTGGAACCCTTGAACAATGTATATTCAAATAAATTAATGAAAAGACTGGAGATGTCTTCATCATTACTTGTGCAAGACTGGGTAGATTCTGAGCTCCCATGAAGTTCATTCCAATAGAGACACTGCATTATTTCCCCTATGCTTTTAATGTAGTATCAATGTTTCGACCCGTGTTTCTCCCAATAAACACAATATACTTTAGTTTCACCAGTTTTTTCTCTGTATTTTATTTCTGCTAATTTCTTTGCTGCATTTAAATGGCAATTACTAGATACATGCTTTTGGAATCATCTTTCCTTTTCCAGTGCAGCTTTACAAATAGTATATCCTGTCTTGTTGAACACTACATCTCTGTAAGTCTTGCCATCAAACAAGTTCTGACAGGAGAAACAGAAGCATGCATCTAGTTTGACTACCATGGCCATAATTGGTACCATCTCAGATTTTAAAGCATGACACGTCCAACTAAACATTCTTTTAGGAAAGACTTATAGTATTGGTTGGGATGGTTTGCTATTATTCACATCACTTAGAAAATTTTAAGCTGTAAGAACTACACTGCTACACTGTGTTGGTGCAAAATGGCCAGGGAAGGACAGTGTAACATTACTGTTTGAACTTCCCGCTTGATCTGAAGGTGTTGGTCCCAAAGCCTGAATGTTTGAGCTATCAGCAGCGCCAAAATTGCTGGTAACGAGCTTTGATTTGGGAATGAAAAATCACTATATGGCATTTATGGCTTCTTTAAGAGACTCCCAGCACGGACTCTAACCAGGTAGTTTTATTTAAGCTGAGCGCTAATATCAACTTATGTCATTTTAAATACTTAATTTGTAAATAGTGTCCTAGTGAGCTAGCAAGCTAACAATAACATTAAAGCTTAAAAGTAACTATTCTTATTCAAATCAAAACTAAAACAAACTAGAGCAACAAAAAAAAAAAAAAGTTAAAAATACATAAATATTCTTCTTCAAATACAGGAGCACACAAATGCTTCAGAAAACAACATTGGAGAGTCAAGGCAGCACCTTTATTTATTCTGTTTAGTCAGCAAATCAGAAATTAGGAACTTGTGACAAGAACAGAGGAAATAAATGTGATTGGCATTTTCAAATGATGCAGAATATAGTTCATCAATTGGGTAGGCAGAGCATAAATTTGGTTGGGCATTGCCCAACCCTGCCCCTTTCTAGATCCGTCCGTGAATGTAGCCGTCACAAAAGAAAACGTCCCAAGGAATTCAAATGGCCCATAAACCTTTGCTTCCCTATTCTACAGCAAGATCTGAGCCATGCCTTAAGCTTTCTATTCTCCTCAATCTTACTGTACATGGACTGGCATGTGGCTCAAGCAGAAGTTTGGAAAAGACCACCTTGTTAGAATCACTCCTCAGCTTGGCACCTTTCTCGTTAGATGTGGATTGTAGAACTGACAGCCTGCCATTATGTAGGTCTATTGGTCCAACATGAACAATGACAATTGGAACCCCCTCAGCTCCTGCCAAGAGCATAGTCACCCTTCCAGGGAGGTCACTCACCTGTGTAATCGCAAGGTAAAACACCATATGAGTCTCTCTATCTCTGGAGCAAACCTGCGTCTCAGTCGCCCTTGTAATAAAATCAACCACTAATATTACTTCACTCATTTTGGTGCAGGGTTTGAAGTGACCTGTTGAGTTACTCATCCCTTCCTCTAAATCTCCTACTTCTACTAAACCACTTAAAAACGCTAACTAATTGGCTGTGTGTATTAACCTTCATTGGAAGAGGTAAGAATATTCTTGACCACAGGGCTTGTGACCATTTTTGTGCTGTTTGTGGTGAGAAAACCAACTGAAAATTTTCAAATAGTGTTTAGTATTTAAGATGAACTCAGTATAAAATGGAATTGGGTTGTAATTATTAAGTACATTCAGGCCTAAATTTAATTCTGTGGTCACATTTAAGGCATCAGAAACATTACTTGTCAAATAAACATGTATTAATAACATGAAAAATGGATGCTTCAAACAACAACAACAATCTTTATTTATATAGCACATGTTCATACAAATGATGTAACTCAAAATGCTTTACATGATGAAGAAAGAGAAAAAAGACAAAATAAACAAGAAAATAGAATTAGGGAACACTAATTAACATAGAACAAAAGTAAGGTCCGATGGCCAGGGAGGACAGAAAAAAAAAAAACAAAAAAAACTGCAGACAGCCGGAGAAAAAAAAATCTGCAGGGGTTCCAAGGCCACGAGACCACCCAGCACCCTCTAGGCAACACAAACAAAGCAATTAAGTTCCTAGTTTTGACTGGGTCTAAGGGACAGGCAGCTGGTATCATTTTAGAAATCAGTGGAAGAATGTTCTGCACTGTTATTAAATAAAAACTGCTGCGGCTGGTTGTGCAAGTTGTGATATGGACTGTTAAGTTTTGTGGAAAAATTTTTCAGTCTGAAATTTAAAAGCCATCTAGTTTACTATTGTTGTGAGTGAATTAGGAATTATTCACCTAAAATTGGCAAGATACTTTCAAGGGGCGATCCACAAATATAATCAGACTGACCTGATAATTAAACACTAAATTCACAATAGTGAACAGAAGCGAAAGGGAAACAGAAACTATAAATCTTAAAGCTGATAAGAGATAATCAAAAAACAATGATACATATCTGGGATTATTAATTCCCGAGAAGTGTAAACAAAACAAATATTTCAGAACAGTACTTACTGTTCTAAATAGTACATAATTGCTGTTTCTGTTTTCAATAATCAATTTGGAACAGTATTTAGAGTACTCTGGTTAACTTTCTCCTAAAATATTTAACTCTTTTTGTTTTCTGTTTGGTAAATGTGCAACAAAGATATTGTCCATCTAGGCTTTACAATAAACAGAATGTGTAACAGAAAAGGAAAATATGATTAATAGAATTAAGAGGCTTGGTGTCCTAGGCACCGGCCTGAGTCATAAGTGCATCAGAATTATACAGGGGGCAGAGCATATTTAAAAAATCTGCCATTACTTAGAAAAAAGTATTGTCCTGATCACTCACCTTCAATTGACAGTTCAAGTGAGTCATTATTTGAATCCTAAAAAGCCTGTATGGTATAGCAAAAAAACAAACAAAAAAAAAAACCAAAACAAACATGATGAGCAAGAACATTTGGAGATTTGATTATTTTCTCAAGTAAACACTTCACATCAGGTCAAATATACCCTTAGATCCGGTTCTTAAAGCCAGAAGACTACATGTAGTGTGACTTTGGAACAGAACAACTGGCAAGACATATTACTAACTCCACTTAATCTCATTTCTCAAGAGATACTAATGTGCAGTGAAAATGTGCAGCTCTTGAATTAGCTAATGTATTGTTAACTCTTGCTTACATATAATTGCAGTTTTGGAATGCCATATTACATTTAACATATGTCTATAAGAATATGACAAAGAAAGCAAGAGTCTTTTCCAAAACTGAACATAAGTGAATGTTTAGCAAAACCAGATATGTCTAAGAGCATGATTCAGTGTTCTGAATTGAGTGTTCAAGACTGCCAGTCTGTGGGGACATGTTTAGTAGAGCATAGTCTAATCTGCAACTATTTTTTAGGTAAACTTAACAGAAGATAAACCTTTCAACATTTTCCCCTGATGTTAGCTATCAATGCGGTGGGTTGGCACCCTGCCCGGAATTGGTTCCTGCCTTGTGCCCTGTGTTGGCTGGGATTGGCTCCGGCAGACCCCCGTGACCCTGTGTTCGGATTCAGTGGGTTGGAAAATGGATGGATGGATGGATGTTAGCTATCAAAGCAGAAGGAAGAGAGAGAGAGAGAAAGAGAGGGATGCATTTTATACTTGAATAATGGTGAGCAATTTTCTTGCGTCAAATGAGCGCATTTATATATGTTGCTGTTTCTCTAGAGTAATAAAAATAAGGGGTTCTTGACGTAACATTCATTCTGTAGTGCAGGTGGTCCAGGAGATTTATTTTTAATAAGAATGGATTGAATTTGCCAAAGAAACTGGAACTTCCAAATGGTGTTCTGACTTTAGACTTTACAGAGTGCTTAGGTGGGTCTAGAGCCAAAAGAGGAACTGGGCTGCAGGTCTAGAGTTTAAGAGTGATGATGAGAGGGCATGTTTTATGATTAAGCTGTTTGAATCTAGATAAAAGAGTATCTGCCCTGCGTAACACATAATTTACTGTATTCTATAGAAAGTCAAAATACTTATTTTTCCTTTTGATTTGGAGGTTTGTGACAGGCCATGTCAAGTAGTAATTTAATTGCCAGTTTAAATAGTTTTTATACCACTTTATTAATACTGTATTCTAAATAGTTATTGGTAGTAGTAGTGCTCCAACAAGGTTCAACACAATAGCAATGCGAGGATGCAAATCAGCAAGTGGTTCCCTCTAGGATGAATGTCACTCGGAGGCCTACAAGTCAGCTGCGCATGCCAAGGGTCAAAGGGGCAGATTTCGTAGCAGTTGTCTAGCACTACAGAAGAAACACAAGAGTGCTATTTAGCTACCAGCATATGCACATACTGTATACAACAATAGTATTCTGTGAATGGTTTAATGAATTATGAAGCTGGGTCATTCAGGCACATGCCTGCATGCATGTGCCCGCAAGCAAGAAGGTGAAAATATGAGGAGAACTCACCTGCTTAAAGGGCAACATAAGGTGAATTTGTGTTTGACAATTGGTTTATCCCAATAGAAGATACGAGGGACGTTCAAAAAGTTTCCGCACTTTTATATTTTTGTTGGAAAAGGTGAAGGCGAGAGCAATAGTAATTGGTTGTGTCTAAGAGTGTCATATGACTAGTTCTGTCTGGCAAGCCGGTTGCCCTTGCAGTTTAGTATAAGAGTTGTCACCCTCTGGTGAAGATGACTGCGAAACTTATAAATTGCAGAAAAGAGGAACAGAGTTCTGTCATATGCTTTTTGTGGACAGAAGGTGTGCTGGGAGCACAAATTCATCTCTACATTTGTGCTCAGTATGGGGATAAAGTTCTCTCTTGTAGAGTCGTCTATGTGTGGATTGAAATGTTCGAAAATGGCCGTACTAGTGTGACAGATGCAGAGACATCCAGCTACAGCCACGACCACAAGGAATGAAGAAAGAACCCTGGAACTGATTCGTGAAAACCGAAGAATTTTTTGATGATTGCTTTGAAAAGTTGGTACGATGCTGGAAAAATTGCATCTCAAAAGGAAGGTGACTATGTAGAAAAGTGGAAAAGTTTTGAATGTCCCTCGTAGAATTGGCCAGGCTACCACAAGACATCATCTTCTGAGCAACTTCGGGCCTCTTGACTTGCATTCTGACCTGTTGGACATAATAATAATAATTAATAATTCATTACATTTATATAGCGCTTTTCTCAGTACTCAAAGCGCTATCCACACAGGGAGGAACTGGGAAGCGAACCCACAATCTTCCACAGTCTCCTTACTGCAAAGCAGCAGCACTACCACTGCACATAGGAGCAGTGAAGAATTTGGTGCCTGTTTTTGTAAATTATTATATCATTTTATATATATGTTGTGTGCACAAAAGACAGGCAGGAGAGGATTGAGCAAAAATAACTTTTATTTTGGCATTTGCAGGAACAGCATTCAACCTTTATTCAGCAACTGTGCCTTAATTCACAACAAACTGGACATCTTCCTAAAGGGTTCTGTTACAGCAACTCCAAAGGTGTCTTCTTTGAGTGGACTAGACTATAGAGAGAGAGAGAGAGAGAGACGTACCGAGTCAGAGGCAGTCTGCACAGGACAACCTTTTAAAGACTTGTAACAATATTTAATGAGTGCTTTATAGCGGCAGCTGAACTGACAAGTGCCATCCTGAGAGTGCATTTCTTCTAGCACTGGAACACTGTTCAAATAAAGAGTGTTTATTACACAAAGACCCTTCTACAACGCCAAAACAAGTTGCTTTGCATCTCTTTCTCCACCTCTCCCTCTCTCTACTTCACTGCTCTCCTCCAATCAAGTGTTGCCTTCCTTCCTCCCAGCTCCAACTCACCTGGACAAGGCAGTACGGTCCTTTTTATTGAGGAGTTCTTCCGGGTCATATGGAAGTCCCAAATAACAGGGTGTGCGTCTCCCTGCAGCGCCCTCTTGTGGTACCCTGGGGCCCCAGCAGGGCTGTGCTTCCAGACTACAGTTCCCAGTATTCCGTGCTGGTTTCCAACTGGGCACCAATATGCAGGGCCACTGCCATCTAGCATCCTGGGGAAATAATCATCCCCCAGGGACAGTCCTTCCCTGACCTTCTTGTTCATCCTGGTCAGGGAATGTACTACACATATATCCAGTCAGGATGCCTGTCCTTTTGCCAGGGGCTTTCTGATTAGGAAAGGAATCATCCATCCACCTGAGAAGTCTTGTTCAGGTATGGCAACTTTCTCTTCCTTGGCCAGGATGCCTGTCTGTCCTCTTGGACGCTCCCGTCTGGATTAGGAACCATCCCTTCTCCTGGTCGGATTGCCCGTCCACCCTGTGTGGCACTTGCAATATATATATTCAGCTAGTAATCCACAGAAGGAGAAAATGAGTCATCCATCCATCCATTATCCAACTCGCTATATCCTAACTACAGGGTCACGAGGGTCTGCTGGCACCAATCCCAGCCAACACAGGGCGCAAGGCAGGAAACAAACCCTGGGCAGGGCGCCAGCCCACAGCAGAGAAAACGAGTCACCTATTTTAAAATAGTTTTTTATTCCTATGCTTTCGACAACCTACCAAGTGTCATCATCGGAGGAAAATGATTAGATATACAGGAATCAAAGGCAATATACTGTATACAGTAGCTAGTGAAGTGTGGGGATGGAGGGGGGTTGGATCAATAAGGTGGGGCTTGGAGGGTGTTGGTCATAAAGTTTTTTTTTTATTATTTAGGTGTCCTTCTTTTTAAGCTTGTATATGCTGGGTTCATGTCCAAATGTCTGTTAAAGGCATTTTCATTTGAGAGCCACTTTAGTATTACCCCTGAATTTTTCTTGCACTGTATCCCAGTTAAATGTGTGTCCAATTGAAATTGTAAGTGCATATATTAGAGATGGGTGGCATGGTGGCACAGTGGGTAGCGCTGCTGCCTCACAGTTGGGAGGCCTGGGGACCTGGGTTCACTTCCCAGGTCCTCCCTGCGTGGAGTTTGCATGTTCTCCCCGTGTCTGCGTGGGTTTCCTCCGGGCACTCCGGTTTCCTCCCACAGTCCAAAGACATGCAGGTTAGGTGGATTGGCGATTCTAACTTGGCCCTAGTGTGTGCTTGGTGTGTGGGTGTGTTTGTGTGTTTCATGCGGTGGGTTGACACCCTGCCCAGGATTGGTTCCTGCCTTGTGCCCTGTGTTGGCTGGGATTGGCTCCAGCAGACCCCCATGACCCTGTGTTCGGATTCAGCGGGTTGGAAAATGGATGGATGGATGGTATTAAAAAGAACAGTCCTCAGAGTGTTTTCAGGTTTATGGGTTACAAGTTACAAGTTACAAAAAAGAATAACAATTAAGGTAAGGCAATAATATTAAAGTATAAGTAATAACAAAAAGTAAGGTCAGATGGCCAGGAGGACAGAAAAAAAAAACTTGAGCTACACTGGAGAAAAAAACAAAATCTGCAGGGGTTCAAAGGCAAAAAGACAACTCAGATCCCACTGGGCAACAAACCTATAAAGGTATAAACCTATTTAGTTTAACGATCCTGGATTTTAACATTGTTCTTTTTTACATTTCTTGGTATTTTTCACTCCTGCCTGTCCAATGACTGTGTATTTAAACTGCTACAAGTTTTCCTTTCCTGTCCTGGTATTTAGAATAATTTCCCCTTTCACCAGGAGCTTGGTCTCACCACAGAGCTCATACCAGCCATATTTAATTCAGTTTACAAATGAGTGACACATTTCTGTGAAGTCAAAGTGATGCTGCTCATTCTTATGCATTAATGTTATGTGGACACTTCCTTCTTACTTTTATCAACATTGTGTCTATATGTTAGGAGAAAATGGTTCTGAATTGTAGCTGCATTGTGTATGCCACATGTATTCTATATAAGTGAGCTTGTACTTTCATCATTTGGTGAATTGTATTCTAGATTGCTGATGTCTGGATTATTCTTGGCTATAGGCAGAGGTGATAGTCATTGCCAGTCTGGTTAGTCAAAATAGAGTTATGCTGCTGTGGAGCATATGATTTAGAAGCCATACCTTTACACGTATGTAGCTTACAAAATGTGAATTCTGTGAATAATATTATTACAGTTAGCAAAAAATGATACAAAGTTATATAATAGGAAACTATTGAAATATGGTTAGTTGGTGTGGGCAGTTATTCTGTGTAATGGTGCAGTACATAGCTGCCATCTTTCCTTTCTGCCTGTAACATCAGAACATTAGAACAATCTGAACAAGAACAGGCCATTCAGCCCAACAAAGCTTGCCAGTTCTGTTCATTTAATTCTTCCAAAATAATATCAAGTTTAGATTTGAAGGTCTCTAAAGTCCCACTGTCCACCACACTACTTGGCAACTTATTCCATGTGCCTATGTTTCTCTGTATGAAAACATAAATCCTAATGTTTGAGCAGAATTTACTCTTTACAGGTTTTCAACTGTTACGTCATGTTCTTGTTGAACAGTAATCATCTCATCCACTGTACTAATTCCCTTCATAATTTTAAACACTTCAATCATGTCACCGCTTAATCTTCTTTTGCTTAAACTGTATAGGCTCAGCTCTTTTAAATTTTCCTCATAACTCATCCCCTGTAGCCCTGGAATCAGCCTAGTCACTCTTCTCTGGACCTTTTCTAGTTCTGCTATGTCCTTTTTATAGCCTGGAGACCAAAACTGCACACAGAACTCAAGATGAGGCCTCACCAGTGCATTATAAAGCTTGAGCATAACCTCCTTGGACTTGTACACATCAGGGTGCTATATAACATAACATTCTGTTAGCCTTCTTAATGGCTTCAGAACACTGTCTTGTCACTGTTACAGTATCTAACATAAAATAAAGGTTAAGATAAAAGCAAGAGGATAGATAGATACTTTATTAATTCCAAGGGGAAATTCACATACTCCAGCAGCAGCATACTGATACAAAAAACAATATTAAATTAAAGATTGATAACAATGCAGGTAAAAACAGACAATAACTTTGTATAATGTTAGCGTTTACCCCCCCGGGTGAAATTGAAGAGTTGCATAGTTTGGGGGAGGAACGATCTTCTCAGTCTGTCAGTGGAGCAGGACAGTGACAGCAGTCTGTTGCTGAAGCTGCTCTTCTGTCTGGAGATGACTGTTTAGTGGATGCAGTGGATTCTCCATAATTGATAGGAGCCTGCTGAGCTCCCGTCGCTCTGCCACAGATGTCAAGCTGTCCAGCTCCATGGCAACAATAGAGCTTGCCTTCCTCACCAGTTTGTCCAGGCGTGAGGCGTCCTTCTTCTTAATGCTGCCTCCCCAGCATACCACCACGTAGAAGAGGGCGCTCGCCACAACCATCTGATAGAACATCTGCAGCATCTTATTGCAGATGTTGAAAGACGCCAGCCTTCTAAGGAAGTATAACCGGCTCTGTCCTGTCTTACACAGAGCATCAGTATTGGCAGTCCAGTCTAATTTATTATCCAGCTGCACTCCCAGGTATTTATAGGTCTGCATCATCTGCACACAGTCACCTCTGATGATCACGGGGTCCATGAGGGGTCTGGGCCTCCTAAAATCCACCACCAGCTCCTTGGTTTTGCTGGTGTTCAGGTGTAGGTGGTTTGAGTCGCACCATTTAACAAAGTCCTTGATTAGGTTCCTATACTCCTCCTCCTGCCCACTCCTGATGCAGCCCACGATAGCAGTGTCGTCGGCGAACTTTTGCACGTGGCAGGACTCCGAGTTGTATTGGAAGTCCGATGTACTGTATATAGGCTGAACAGGACCGGAGAAAGTACAGTCCCCTGCGATGCTCCTGTGTTGCTGACCACAATGTCAGACGTGCAGTTCCCAAGACGCACATACTGAGGTCTGTCTTTAAGATAGTCCACGATCCATGCCACCAGGTATGAATGTACTCCCATAAAATAGTAAAATAGGATGTTTATTTTCACTTACTGTATGGAGTGTACTCCTTTCAACGAAGACCAGTCATATTGTAAAAAGACATTTTTTTTTAATTTTACATTTTAATTGGTTCCATAGTTAGTGTTGTTGCTTCACAGTTTTAGAAGGTTGGGGTCAAGTCCTAGTCCATTCCTCCACCATTACAAAGATGTGTGTGCTATGTTGACTGGCTCTCCTAAAATGACCCGATATGTGTGGGTGAATGTGCCCTTCAATGGACAGGAACTATGTGACAAATTCTGCCTGGGACAAGCACCAGTTCCCAGTTAGCCTAACTTGGATTAAACTGGATTGAGGATTGATGAAGGGAAATTGTTTCCATGTTGTATTGCCTTGTGCAATTTGTATTAACTACATGTAACAATATTTTTACATATGTCATCCATCCATCCATCCATTATCCAACCCGCTGAATCCAAACACAGGGTCACGGGGGTCTGCTGGAGCCAATCCCAGCCAACACAGGGCACAAGGCAGGGAACCAATCCTGGGCAGGGTGCCAACCCACCGCAGACATATGTCATTATGTAATTTTTTTTTAATTTAACAAAGGGGATTTTTAACCAAAAGAGAAAAATGAAAATATGCATTTCTTAATATTTTTGTGATATAATCATGCTTATAAGTATAATTAGGGAAGAAACTCATTGTATCCCGGCATTAATATTTTCAGGCCTTTTTAATGCAGTTCAAGGCCAAAGTGGGCTAGAGCCTATCCTGGATCCAACCTTGGAATGAGGCACCAGTCCGTGGCAAGGCCCACTCATGAACACACCTGCACCTGGACTCCCCAATCAACCTCACACATGTCTTTGCGATGTAATTCTACCAGAGGCTGAGGCAAACCCACATGCAAATGGAAAAAACATGCAGAATTCACACAGGTAGAGACTGGGCCAGGATTCATACCAGGCCTGCTAGAGCTGTCAGGCAGCAGCAGCAGCAGCATCTGCCACTACTTCACTTTTCAGCTCTTGCCTATATTTGTGGTGATTATAATGTGGTATTTTGTTTGTGTGCAGTGTCACTATGCTATCTGTTGTCATCTTATTTTTTATCACTTAATGTGTTATTGGTTTTATGTTTTCCTTTTTAATGTATTTGTAAGGAATGACATTTTTATGTGCACCTGATGCACAAGCATGCTCCCAAGATGATGTAGTTTATGTATTTTGATATATAGGATGTATGTTGACATTTCCTTGTTTTAAGAGGTATCATTATTGTTGTCAAACGATCCTCTGGAATAGTTTAAGCTTGACTGCATACATCTTTTGTTTTTCTAATATTACACATTGCATTAAGTCAATGGTCTTGATTAACATGGCTTAAATATATTCCATCTGTGCTTAACACTTGTTTTTGTTTTTGAGTCTGCAATGAATGATCCATTTATCATCTGTAAATGTATAGATATTACATTTTAATAGATGTGCAGCTGTTATTATTTCCATAATTTTCAATTTTTATAGTATGTTTTGGAAATAAAATTCTCAGTTGCCTGACATTAAAGTTTAAAAATTTTTTAGTTCTTTAACTTGCTGTGTTAAATGAATAAAAATATTCTAGAGTTGATGGATATAGATTTCTTCATTTCAAGCTATGTCCTTTGTAACTGCACTAAAAAAGTGATTGCCGTCAAGTTTAATAGATTTTATGTGACATAGATGGATGACTGATTTCCTTGGTATTTCAAAGTTAGAAATATTTTTGGCTGATTTTCCAGTTTTGACATTAAACATATATTATGACAGGTTTCCTTTTGCAATGGCATGAAAAATGTTTTCTTAGTGCATTGTGCTTCATCTGAACCTTATAATTCTATTCTATCAATCTTGATTTATTTGATGTTTGTGTTATTTTGAAACTGTGAAATTAGATTTAATGTGTCTTATTTACTCTGTATTTTGCATTCTATAAAAATACAAATAACTAACCCCATACTGTATATTACAGATGTTAACACTGACTATTTCTTGATTCTGAAGCTGAACTACTGTACTTGGTCCAACTCAGACTTGCTGGTAAGGAAAGATTCTAATTTAGACTTTTGTTTCATGCCTTTTGGTGGCACTCAGTTTTTCTAATATATACAGTACATATGTCAAGTATACAGTATAATATCTTTGTGCTTAGGACACCGTTGGTGTACCACATTTTTGCACTATAACTAAGTATACATATCTTAATGTCTTTCATTGACAAACATCTTTAAATATGGCTGGTGAAAGACAATATTCATTCATCTAAAGCTATTTTTTTTCTTATTGGCAGTACTCTGGTGTGCCTGAAGTATTTTACTCATTCAGTTTGTCATACTATAACTCTCTTTGTTTATGTAAACTACACAAATGTCCTGTATTAATCACTGTCAATTCAGACCTTTCTTGACTCTCTCATTGCATTTCTTAAGCTCTTAGGCAAGTTTCTACCATTCATAACATAACCTTCTCAAACCCACTAATTCAGGGTTGTATACTGCCAGAGCCTAGTTGGCAATTTTGGCAAAATTTCCAATTATTGCCACATCCATAACTATTCCCAAAGCACCAGGTATTTATGGAAATGAAATTCTGCTAATTATTGATTATTGATTTTCTGTTTGTACATTTTACATTTTCTGTTTAACTCCTGTTTTATTTGATTTATATGGTTCTGTTAATTCATCCATCCATCCATTATCCAACCAGCTATATCCTAACTACAGGGTCATGGGGATTTGCTGGAGTCAATCCCAGCCAACACAGGGCGCAAGGCAGGAAACAAACCCCGAGCAGGGCGCCAGCCCACCACAGGGCACATACATACACACACACACCAAGCACACACTAGGGACAATTTAGAATCACCAATGAACCTAACCTGCATGTCTTTGGACTGTCGGAGGAAACCGGTGTACCCGGAAGAAACCCACACAGACATGGGGAGAACATACAAACTCCGAACCCGGGTCCCCTAACTGCGAGGCAGCAGCGCTACTCATTGTGCCACCATGCCGCTCCTGTTAATTCATGCTCATTGTAATTTTTTTCATTTACCCTAACCTCCCTAAAATAATACATTTAAAATAATAAACATACAAAGGATCCATTGAATCATTTTCAAGTACAATATGCTGTCTTTAAAAGCAATTTTTTCTAATAAAGAATTCTTGATTCATGAACTTGAAGTCATCTTCCAAAAGATTTTGAGATGCAGGTTTTTCTTGATGTTCTTCCCGTCTTTATGCATGGAAGCACTGGATCAACAGCTCTGTTTTATTAGATCATAAGAACATAAGAAGTTTTTTTTGCAAAGAACTGGCCATTCAGCCAATAATAGCCTGTCACTTTTTACTATGAAAAAAATAAAAAAATAAATTTCAAGTCAATACGTGCAGATTCCACAGTGGTCTACTTTGATGAAGCTTCCTTCTACAGTATATTGGGGCAGTGATGTTAAAATTTCTATTGTTGCTTAATGGTGAATTATTTAAAACTTAAAGTTACAAATTAAATAGTAGGTAAACAATAGGTTGTCACCTTTTTAGGTGTTTAAACATATTTGTGCATTTTGTACATTAACAAATTAACAGTTAGGAAAATAAAACTGGTATATTTAGAATTTTTCAATTCTGCCAAAAGAAAACAGGTTTTCATTACAACTGATCTTTTATTGAGCAGGTAATTAAGGGTCACATGCATTAGTACTCTAAAGCCTTTTTGAATTGTTATGTTTATCCATTATTCTACTGATTTCATCACAGCCTTTGTCTAAAATTTTGGAAATAAATACTTCAGGCTTTAGAGTAAAATCAAGTAAACAATAAGCTCTAAAGATGCAGATCTTTAACTACTGCAGTTGTTCAGTTGCCTTGTCTTCTCGCCTGTTTCTGTTTCTCATAGGCATCCTATTGGCTTGCCTATCATATATTTAATTCTGACATTCCTTGATTTTTTTTGTCTTTGTTTCAGCAAGATAGTTTGTTATTTTACGCTTTTAAACAAAATATTTTGCCATAGTTACAGGTATCAGTTTATTTTCTGAACACAATTTTCTCGTTAGCAATCAGCCTATTGACTAATTAGAATAAAGCATATACAGTGGAACCTCGGTTCACGACCATAATTCATTCCAAAACTCACTAACTGTAAAAGTTATTATTATTATTACTATTATTATTACCGTTTATAGATCACAAACACCTTGTAAATGTGCATATGTGAGCACACTTCAAATGCTGCCTTGGAACATCCATATATGGAGCATGGCAATCAACCTCACACATATGACATCACGATGCTGCAGAACATCATTGGCTGGTAGGGCAGCTCACTCCTGATGCATTGAGACCTTGTCACCTGCATTTAAGAGTATCTGGCTGTGCCCCGCACTTAAAAGTACAAGATAATGTGGGGCATTACAGTGCCTATCCTATGTGCTCTGGTGGTAAGGAAAAGGTGTAAGGCGCCATCGTCTGAGTGGACTGTCACTATCAACTGGCACGTGTAATGACATGATTTCTGTTACAATGAACAGTACAGTCCTCATGAAACACTGAGGGTTCAGCCAGCTACCTTATCTATAAGCCAACCACCTGCAATTCTGGATTATAAAGAAAGTTAATTGCAATTTTATTTACTTGCTACTAAAAAAATGAATAAACCACAACCCCTAATTCTTGATAATCCATTCAAATATAAACTAAAACCAGGATGAAAATATAAAGTTTAAGAGTGGTAGTGGTTTTTAAGGTTATACCAAAAAGCACTTGTCTAGTAGTAGTAACCTTCTTCACAATTCTGAATAAAATTGTTTGTCACTTTCTGATTTACTATTAGATAGAATGTACAGTATATGTTGTCACACACGTGCGCTTTAAGGCAGCCAAAAGGTCCAAATGAGAGTGAAAGTACAACAGATAGAGGGTTGGAAACAAGTACTAACACCTTTATCCCTTTTTCAACAGACCTATGGAAGAATAAGGATTTTTTTTATCCCAATCAGACAATGAAAATTCCACTAACCATATGACAACATCACTTCTGGCCCTGAACAATAATGCCACTTCCACTCCCCTCATGATGACTTAAATGATGGCATCACTTTCAGGCCTCACATGATGACATCACTTCCGTCCTCATCCAATGACATCACTTCCGTCACCTCTTAAAGACATCATTTCCTGTTCCTCTGCTTTGTTGTAACTTCCTCTCTCATGATATAATAGAACGTTACCTATTGTACAAGAGTGTCAACTGTATATCCTACATATCTAATTTGACTAGTCTACATCCAGGAGATTATACGGGGAATTCCCCAACACTTTATGCTTGTTTCTGTCTTTTTATTTTGTGACCATGTTGAAAGATTTTTTTTATTCTTAAAAGTTTTGAAGACATGCTAAAAGAACTTGTGCAGACACCTTGAGTTTAACAATATTGATTTTGAGTCACCTCTAGCAGATGTTGTTTCTTAAAAGGCTTGTTTCCATAAATCTGAACATCCAACATTCCTACCAATTCAGAATCCTTGCTAACACTGTTTTGCTGGTAAATTGTTTTTATTTTATTATAAAATGATGAACACTGAGTGTTTACTATGAATTGTGTCTCTTGTTGTGAGTCTGTGTTTATAAATAATCGTACTTTTGCAAACGTCTGATTTTACTTGGGAAATGCTACTGGTTATTCATTCTTTCATTTGCTGTGTCCAGTTATAGTAGTGGAGGACTGGTGTCTATCTTGGCAGCACTGAGAGTAATGCAGGAATCAACTCTGATCTGGGTGATAATCTATTGCAAGGCATACTTATACACAATATGAGTTTATGACACACGTGTGAAGAAAACTGGAGTACTTGGAGACAAATTCATTCAGAGCAAGAGAGAACATGCAGACACCTCACAGGTAGTAACCAGACTGGGAGTTGTGAGATAGCATCACTTTTAAAAGCTTTTTGCTCCTAGTCTGACTGTGTATGAATATCTAGTATACATGCCTGTATCTATGGTAGATTTACTTTTAGAAGCTTCTGACAAACCCAAGGTAATGCAACTCTTTTAGTGTAAATAAAGCTAACAAACACTTCCAGCTCTGCACATAGGCTGAAACTAGCTACATTTGCACTTACCTTGTTCAATTTAGTTTTTACTCTTAATTAGGCCTTTGCCTTCGCAAGTAGAGTGCTCTTACTACTATGAATTAAACTACAACATATTAAACACACTCTAGTTCACCCAGGCACTTGCACAATGCTACCCACATGCTTCTACAAATATGTGATAGCCACACAAGGAAAAGCAAATAAAAAAATTGTGAAAATATACTTCCAAAAGAGCAAACAAACATGTGTAAAACTCTGCAATGTCCCCTTTTCAGTGACCAGAACCAGGTTTTAGAAGACTAATGTTACAGACCAAAAAAAAAAAAAAAAAAAAAAGGTAGAGACATTCATTGCCAAGCATACAAATATGTCTCGTCTGTTTGGTGTGCACACCTGGCTGTAAGAGCTGTCAAAAATCTTCCTTCTGTTCAGTAACAGAATACATTCCAGCAAGCCTTCATTAGTGATAACATCAGCTACTTAAAGCCTATGGAACCTGACAGGGTATAGACAGAATCACACAAGTGCAGCTTTCCAGAGACAACCTGGCACAAACAATTCAAAAGGAAGCACATTGGTCTTTTAGGAAAAAAAAGAAAGAAATGTTACATTTTTCCTCAGGAGAAAAATGCAGCATTATGTAAAGCATTATTTGATATAATATGTAGAAGATTCAAATTAATGTTTATGGACATTCTTTAATGTTTTTCTGACAATCAACTATCAAACCCTTTTAGTCTAGTCAAGGATCACAGGTCCCGAGGCTTATGCTAGTAATGTCTGGCTCAAGGCAGTACCCAAACTTTAATGTGGTACCAGTTCATCAAGAGGTATTTAATACTTAATGTGTTGAATCAGTGTAAAAAAATGTATAAATTAGAAAACATTATAAATAAGGGTGGAGTGGTGCCTGTGAGGCTACGGATCTGCGCTGATGGAAGATGGCCAGTTCAAATCCTATTACTGCTAGAAGGGATCTTGCTTCATTGGGCTCTTAACCTGAAAAATGCTCCAGTTTGTGCAACGACTGACCCTGTGCTCTGTCCTCCAAAAGGTCATGCAGAGAGACAATTTCACCTCATAGATTAATAAAGTATATCAAAAAATCAAAAACTTCTGTGATGTCTCACTAGCATGTCATCTCATCACTTGTTAAATATTCCATTTTACTGCTAAGAATTTTATATGTAGAAAGCTTTATGTTGCACTCAAAAATAACTATATAATCAAAATAAAAATCTTCATTCACCGTGATTCATTTTGTAGCACACTCAGAGAAACCATTAGGCTAGCATTTGGTGTTGCAAATTAAATAAGCCAGTGCACAAGGTATAAAAACACACAAAATCTCTGAAAGGACTCAATTTATTCTGTTTATTGTTACTGGCTTTGTCTCTATTGCATGAAAGAAAAATATTTATGTATCCCTGGCTTATAAACCAAATAAAATACAGTGGCTACAAAAATGTCATGAGGTCGATGGAAAGGGGCGTGTGGTGCTCCCGATATCTATGCAAAAGGACGAAGGTCTAAGTCTTTAGAGTCCTGGTGCTTCCTGTCTTGCTATATGGTTGTGAGACATGGACGCTATCCAGTAACCTGAGACGAAGACTGGACTCCTCCGGAAAATCCTTGGGTACCGTTGGTTTGACTTTGTGTCGATTGAGTGGTTGCTCATGGAGTCCCGAATGAGGCACATTACCTGCATTGTGACGGAGCGTCAGTTACAGCACTACGGCCATGTGGATAAATATGGATATGGATAAATAAGTATGCATTTATACATATATCACCTAATGATTCTCAGCAACCTTATCAATGAATACTGAACTAGCCCAAACATAAGAAAGAAATTGTTCACAAAAATGCAGTTTTAAGTCTTTGCGATTTGTAGTTTTATAATAGTAAAGATCTTTAATTAAACATACTATTATTGTTTACATTTTAAAACTGATATTCTGTTTGTGAAAGTAAACTACCATCAATGAACCTATTTATTATTATGTCATATTGTTATATTATTATATTTGTGATTTAACATTAAAACATTTACAAATTAACAAATAAAATATCCCCAGTTCTAAAATGCTAAAAGTCAAATTTACATTCAATTTCTTAATATATATAGTGTACTGTCAGTTTTCTTTTACCATAATTTGCCAAGAATTTTGAGATTCATTAAAACACATACCTATTGTCAATATCAAATGTATGAATGTAAATATATACATCAGTTCACAATCCATTAAAACAACTAGATTACAAACACATTGTTATATTCTGTAGGTAATGCTATATCATAGGGTAAAAGTGCAATAATCCAACATTTTATGACATAATAGTTACATAAAATGATCATACAATTGGCAGAGGGAGAGACCATTTACAGCTTTGCCTAGGGCAGATAAAATGCTACAGCTGGCTTTGGTTTGTACTTTGATAGTAAAATGACCAGTTTAAAACAATGAAAGATGAACTGTATACTTATTATAAAAGATAACTGCAGATGGTTTTAAGATTTCTCCCAGTTTTTTGAAATCTCTATTTTCCTTGAACTTTTCCTGTATGTGTTAATCATGTGTTAGATTGAAATCCTACATAAAATCTCTCCCACAATATATATGTATTGCTGAAAAAATTAAGGGAACACTTAATTATCACAGTTTAACACCAAGTCAGTTAAACATCAGGGATATCAATCTGTCCAGTTAGGAAGTGTAAGAGATTATGAATCAACTTCATCTGCTTTGGTGGAAATGAAAGTGACTATAGGTACACTGAAGAGGCAACAGCAATACAATTCCAAAAACAAAAAGGTTTTGCAGGTGATGGCCACAGATAATTGCTCTTCCTTATCCTTCCTGACTGATTCTTCTCTATTTTTTTCATTTTGCTAGTATCCTGGCCACTATTGGTAGCAGTCCATCCCCTCCAGCATGACACATCCATACATGCCATTGCAAGAAGGTTTGCTGTGTATCCCAGCACAGACTCAAGACCATGGAGTGTATACATATATCTTGTCTTTTTTAATAATTTTAATAATGATCTGAGTATTTTAACAATATGAACAAGAAAATGCTAAATGATTGGTTTGCATTCATTCGATGACTTGGAGAAAATAAGACAATCTCAAGCAGACAAATGCCCATAGTGGAATTGTCTTTTTCTGTGAGTAATAGTAAGCTGAATAATTTCATAACAAATATGTCTTCCTCATATTGTGAGCTGCTTCTCTTCATACAGACTGGAAAGTTTGTATAATCTGAATGGAAAACTGATAATGTAAAATATGAGCAAATCTTACAACAACATTCTTTGTTTGCTAGAAAAAAAACCCAGCAAATGCAGAAAAATGACATTAATGCCAGACAATAAGCCAAACCAGAAGGTCAAACCTACGTGTGAGCATTTTAACAAGAAGAAAATGGCCAAATAATCATTCTTACTTTAATCTGTCAACAAAATGTGACAAGATTTCAAAATTGCTATCGATAATATCCAATCAAACAGAGGACTAGAGCAAATTCAATCAATTAATCCTTATCTTATTTAGCAACGTTTACAACAGGCAGTGTCACAATGTACCCTACAAAGCATCAAGGTTTCAGTATAGTAAAAGACTGGTCACAAGGTAGTTGCAGAAATGAAAAATAAAATAAATATTGCAAAGAGGGAATAGTAAGGAGTAAACCAGATAAACTATACAAGTGTGCTGGCATTCTTTCATATTAAAGTTCAAATCACTGAAAGCACTTATTATTGGTGCAGTTAATGTATGGTACACCAAAGTAAATGAGAACTAATTGGAAAATAGGTGGAAGAGTTCAATAGTGACCATTACCTGAGAGTAAAATTCAACAGAACATTTACAGTATTGGACCATACAAACCATAAAGTTAGGCATACCAGGTCAATTTGCTGTTACCAGTTAACCATCCTAATACACAAATCTTTGTAACATGAGAGGAACAACTGGCTAGAGCTACCAACTGGTCATCAGTCCTCATCCTTCTAGATCTCTCCTCCCCCTTTGGCAGAGTCAACCATCATATCCTCCTTGCCACCCTCTCTGACCTTGGCATCACTGGGTTTGCCTGCAGGCGATTTGAGTCCTACCTTTTGGGTAGATCCTGCTGTTTGTCCTAGCAAGGAGAGATGACAAGGGTACATCAGGCAAGCATAGGGGTGCCCCAAGGATAGGTGCTGTGTCCTCTCTTCTTCTCTCTATACACCACCTCACTATGCGCTATCATCCAGTCCCATGGTTTCTCTTATCAATGCTATGCCAATTATACACAGCTGTACCTGCTGTATCTACCAAAGGATCACAAAGTATCAGCTAGAATCTCTGCAAGTCTCACTAATATTGCAACTTGGATGAAAGAGCACCACCTCCATCAAACTGGCAGATACAGCTTGGACCTCCTTGTTATCCCAGCTCATCCATATTTTCAACAACACACTATCTCTGCTCAGCTTTGTTCATTATCACAAACACATGTCAAGCCAGTACACACCTTGAGGTTGATGATTGATGACAAGCTGGCATTTATTTACGATGTTTTAATGGTTTCTTGGTCTTGCAGATTCACTCTGTACAACATCTGCAAGATCAGACCATATCTGACAAAAGTACGCAGCACAACATCTGGTCCAGGCTTTGGTCTGGTAATGTCTGGATTTCTGCATCTTTCTGCTGAGTACAAGCATGTGCTACCAAGCAAATGATTCAAAATGCAGTGGCACATTTGGTGTTCAACCAGCCAAGGTGGGCACATGTCACTTCACATTTTTGATCACTGTATTGGCTTCCTATAGAATCACTTAAGTTAAAATCCTTGATGCTTGCCTAGAGTGTACACTGTGGGTCAGCATCTATATATATGGACACACTTGTGAGGCCCTATGATCCTCCTTGCTCACTCAGGTGTAATGATGATCAGCATCTGGTGATGCCTGTTCTGCATGGCATCAAATCTCAATCCACACTCTTTTCATGTGTAACTCCCAGCTGGTGGAACCAACCACCCACCTCTATTTGAGCCGCTGACTTCATTAGTGTGTTTAAGAAGCATTTGAAGACTCTCTTGTGTAAATTTCTGTCTAATTAATAATGGCTTTGATAGGTTTTTGTAATGAAGGAAGTGTAACTAGCCTGCATTTTAATCTGACCTTTTCACTTGTGATGATCAATTTTGTAACCTTGTCCTGTAACACTTGTTCCTAAACAGTCACCAGACTAATATTTACTTGATTATGTTGACCTCTTTTGTAATCACTTCAGATAAAAGTGTTTGCTAAGCAAAAAAATGTAAACCAGAGTATCCCAAGAAAAGTCAACAGAAACACAAGGAGACCAGGGTGCTGGAGCTGTAACTGAGCAGAACTAACAACTGTTTCAGTGTGCCTCCCATTCTCTTTAAGATCATTAACAAAAATAATGATATCCTTCAAGTGGGCTGGGAGAGCCTTGTTTGACTTTGCATACAGAACCACAAGACTAGCAGTTTAGAAGCTGTCCCATCAGCGTAGAGGGCAAGTCTTATTCTTTAGCTGAAGGAGATCAAAGAACTTCTATGCAACCAGAAAGCCACTGGTTTAGCCAGATCAGCACAGAATGATTTTCCAGACTAAGACACAAGTTCAGTTAGGGCAGTAGTGGTAGGAAAATCCATTTGGGAGTAGGTTCTGCAAATCTGTATGAAGTATTATGAGTATAAGGACCAAATATTATGTGAAATAAGAACAACACAGTAGAACAGTGGTTAGTGATACTACCTCACAGTTCTTTAATCCTGGGCCTTGATCTGACCGAGATACTGTGCAGCCACCTGTGATGCTCAAATATAGGTGAGTGCCCCAAATATCCACGAGCCCTACTGCATTGAATCCTCTAGGACAAACCCTGGGAACAATGAGGAATGACTTAAGAACATGTATGTTAGGTAGAGTGCCCAGTGTTTACTGGGTGGCCTTTGGCCTTGGACTGCCTGCAGATTTTTGTTTTTTCTCTAGCCTAACTGCAACTCAGCAGTCACAGTAAGAAAAGACTGCAAACTCTGTCATTGTTTAAGGTGAACCACCTGATATGAAGCTTGATGTGTGGACATTTGATATAAATCATTCAGGTTGTATGATTTCATTTTTTTTAACTCCTAGACTCGGATATGTCTGGTTTCTCTTCAAAACAAACATGTATAAGTTAAGATAAAATACAGAGTTTTTTTAAATTCAATGAACAACCTTGTGTTTATAGGACTCTTTCCTAACTGACCCAGGTCATGCAGGGATCCAAATAAGCACCATTGTACTGTAGGAAAGGTGAATAACCGTTAACTAGAACTTTTTTCTCTTCTCCCAGCCATCTGACTTTATCAACAGACTCATCTTTAGAGGCTTACAATATGATATATATTAGACCTTACTTTTCTATTAATTCTATATTTTTGTTATGTAAGATAAGTTTTATTTATTATTTATTACTTATTCATTATTATTCTTGCCTATTTTAACTTGTTTTTCCTTCCTTGGAACTATTTCTTTGGCATCTTGTATAGCACTTTGAGCTACAATCTGTATATGAAAATGTAATAAAGAAAGAAGTGTTGTTGTTACTACTGTGTGTGTGTGTGGTTTGCACTTCTTACCTGTGTCTGTGTGGACTTTACTCTGGGTACCAAGGGTTTACACTCACATGCCAGTGTTTAGGTAAACTCTATCATGGATTGATTCTTTCCTTGCACCCAATGCAGCCATGAAATGCCTTTGTTTCCATGACCCAGGCTTAAGTACACTCATTAATGGATGGATTAATGGCTCACTGCACTATGATGGCTGAGGAACTGAAAAGAACAGGGAAGATAAAAGTGAGATGGGATATTACCTCACTGATCATTGAAAATACATACAATATCTAAAAATTGATAACTTTGGATATCATTTGTTATACTGCCTCTTAGTGTCTTCTGCTGTCAAAGCACTAACAGCTCAACCTTTTTTGTCCTGTAAACTTTTTCCAGCAGTTTCTGAGGCTGTCACCTCAACCTGCTGTCTTCTGAACTATTCCCAAATAGTGTTTGAATAACAAAGTGACATTTTATAAACATCAGACAAAAAAAAGTTCAATATCTGGAATTATACCAGAAGGGATAAAAATGTGTTTTGATGAATCACATTACTTGCCCGAAGACCTATTCTGCTCAACTGGAAGAATCCTAATCCACTGTCTATAACTCAGTGGGAAAGAGATGTTTTGTATTATTTCAAATTGGAAAAAATCTAATTTTATGAGGATTATAAGAATTTTTTCAGAACATGGCCAGAACTTATTAATGTAATTCTAAAATAAACATACTGGGCCTGTGTTCTACCCTTTTATCTTATTTGCTGTTGTATTCTATGAAAGAATCATTTTAGATGGGGTTATAGAACTGCAGGGTGGAATGGTGGCGCTGAGGACAGGGACCTGCACTGGCAATTGGAAGGTTACCGGTTTGAATCCTGTAAATGCAAGAAGTGATTCTACTCTATTGGGCCCTTAAGCAAGACCCTTAACCGGCAGTGTTTTCATCCTCCAACTTGCAGGGAAAACTTGGGGGTTGATGGGAGGATTGGCAGTCCAGTTCCAGTGTGGAGCTGAGATATCGCTTGTTGTACGGCTGCACCCGGGGGGTCTGTCATGTGGTGGGTGCAACAATGTGCTGTAATCAACGCATGCTCCCAACCTGCAATGCATGACTTTCTTACTTGGGTGGGGCTTCAATGCTGTTTTTTATGGAGTGTCTGTAGAACATATTACAACATACTATTGTACTTGCTGTGTTGTTTTCATTTGATTGAGTAATGTTTTGTTTCTCAAATAAAATAAAAAGAAGATAAAAAGAAGCTGTTCAGTACAAAGACTGAATGCAGTGCATATCTCTGAAGCCAGCATTTCACTATTTTAGTATTACTTAATGTGAAATTAGTTTGGCTATAATAAAATTGTGGATGTTTTCCAGCCACACCACAAAAGAAATAATGTTTTCTAGCTTGGAGACAATTATGTAAAAAATATCATAAGACAAGACAACTATATGATATTAAGTTCAAAATTGCCAGTCCGGGCTCCCTAGATCCTCTTAAATATATGCCTTTTTTGAAACTGGCACTTCATCTAATGAAAAAAAAGCCGCTTCTTGGAAATTTCATCTTTATGTCTCCTACTACACCACAAGATGAATATTATAGGTATACCAGTCACAGTGGATGTTTACGGATGTCGCTCCCACAAAGCTGAACTGCTTTATTCTCAGGATCTATCTAGGGTTACCAGATTGTTCTTAATTGCTCTTTCTTCCGACAGACTTCTCCATGTTTTGGATGACTCTGTCAGTTTTGTTATTCCAGCAACAGCCACATTTAGATATGTGACCAACACTGTCTTCACTCAGGGCAAGTAAGGTCTAAAGTTATTTTTCTAATCATTTAATTATATCTGTCATACTGTAGGTGTCTCGTGCAATGTTTTCTTTGTCATTTAATTAGGTTCAATTCTTCTTTGTGGAGTTGGTGGTTTTGTTGGGGTGTTTTTCTTAACTTTGCAACTTTTGGTGATTTATGTGCAAGATGGCAGCCCCACTATGCTTCAGTAGCTGTGGTGGGGTTACAACCCACACAATAATTACAGAGAAAGTTATTATTTCTGTTTAGAGATCACTTACAGTGCAGTATAGTATAATATGTGATCTCTTTTATATAGAAATGGAGAGCAACACCACATTCTGCCAGAGTGAAGGGTTTTGAGGAATGCAGTTTTTAAGAAGACAACCAGACAACAGCTCAAGTATTTCGAGGCCAAGAAAAATCATCATTTTTAAATAATGTACAGTTTTAAACATGGTAAAAGACAGGATTAGAAATTTATACCTGGAAAAGACAAGATTAGAAATGGTATTCTATTGGTATTTGAATTTAGAATTCAACAGAATTTGGAATTAATAAATTAATAACTAACCTATTTGGAAATGCTGAATTTCTTCTACGGTGAAAACTATTGTTATGTGACATGATTCTATCTATCCACTATTAATCTGTTTAATTTATTTTATGTCACTTGATGCCTGAATTTGGGTAATTTATGGAATGCCTTGCAATGTGTTCTGTATTTACATGGATCGTTGTAGACACAGAACACACATGAAATGCATTTATTTAAAATCACGATATTTCATTACCTATATAATTCCATACAAACACAACGCCAGATAAACATTTCAACACAGACTTCAACACAGGATTTCAGCAGGGCAATGCCTTCATCTGACTGAATGAGGGGTGTAGCAGGCTGTGTTCTGCTAAACCACACATTTGCAAAACAAAAGCAGGCTTTTAGTGCAGTGATATGGAAAATTTCAGGAGGTATGGGGCAATGAAAAAATTTGTAAGCTTCAGGGATTGTAGTGTTAATGCGGTAATTTCCCTCAAATTTGAGATGTATAGTATTCTGGCGAGGTGGTCACAGGTATGGTGACATAACTGTGGTATGCATGATTCTTTTTTGCTGAATGACAGGAATCGACGTGGCAAGCGGACAGGTGCCAATAGCAATCATTTTTTTACATTTTCTCATCCATTCTAAAAAGGAAAATAGGAGATCCTCCCCCTCCATCCTCCTGTGTGCCTTTACAATGAACTTGCGAAACATTCATTAAGTTGGTATGTGTGACAGCACATGTCTTACTTTGAAGATTCTAATTTCAGTATGGGTAATATACAATTTGCAATATGAGATTGTTACTTCATTGCAAAAAGAGTGGCTAAAATACTTGTTCAGTCTATATTGACTTGCTCAGTCTATGTTGAGATGACTGACAAAGAAGAACACAGAGTGATGGTTTAAAACAATGATCAGCATCAAAAGAATGTTAGGAAGCAAAAAGAAATGCAGAAGATAAGGGAAAGTTGTTGTTGACAACCTTCAAATGGAAGAAGGCACACAAGACATTCCTGTTTTGATTTTGCTTGAAAGGATCATGGTGGCATACATCTATGGCTATGGTCTCAGTGCTAGAGAAGCATGTTTGCAGTCCCTGTTCACCTAATCTCGAACATGCTCACAGTTAATGGAAACTGACACCACTGCAAACATCTAAGTCTGTAGTTTTATAGTCAAAGAGAGTATCAACAACTTACACTGATCATATTGTAGGTAATTCACAGCATCCTTTTGACGCTATGGTAGTGAGAAGTGTACTTAAAAATCTCTTGGTGGCACATTTAGCAAGTTTACAGTTGGTGAAGATCAACCCCATTGAACTTATCAAAGTCTGATGCCACTAAAGAGAAAAACATGATGTCAATCACTGTTTAGCCCGCGAGGCACTTCACTGTATCCTGCATAAACATCTATTGCCTCTTTATTTTAGCATGCGCCCTTTTATAATAAAGTATGATGTTAAACACTTCATAGTGAACCTAGGTCAAGAAATACCATAAACTGGGCTTTCAAGAAACATTACATCCTTCTTTTTTAGACGCATGTCTCTAGTGCCTTCAGGAAACTTTTCCACACTACTGTTGGAGCCTTTTATGCTTAAATTATCCCAGGTCTTAACTGGTAAATAGTGATGAACAGTTTAACAGCTCAGGGTTTCTTGTATCAAAATTAAAGACTTGTCTGAACTTAAAAAAAATTGTGGCTGGACAATTAAGTCAATGAAATGTCAGGCAAGTATAAATACTTCAAAAGCAAAATGTAAATCATTGGTTGATGCATTAAATTCACTTTTAGACGTTAAGCTGTGATTGGTGGTAAAACATTCCATTAAATACGAGTAGTAAATAGAAAACACTAAAAGTAACAGTATTACTTTGAAATAGTGTTTTCATGATTAGTATCATAACATCATCATAGGTCTCCCGGGCAAAGTAGTGCACAGAAACATACATAGGCATCTAAAATATCATGGGACCACCCGCCAGTGCCCATTGTGTCTTTACGTTAAGACCACCCTGATTGAAATTAATTTTCATAAGCTGGGTCATTGTTGTCAGACTGTAGGATATCACTAACAATAGTTGCAATTCAGTTATTGTTATGGGTTTGCAAAGGAAAGAAGTGAGTACCAAAAGAAGGATAAAATAAAAATATCAAGGAAATAGAAAAAAATAGAAATATCAAGAAAGCATGCAAAATTATAAATGTTAAACATGCAAGGGACTAAAAAGTCTGGGAAACAAAATGAAATCAAATTGTCAAACCCAGAATCACTAAGAAAAAATGAAAAGTTCTGAACAAAAGTCCTATACAGTCCAGACACATAGTATATGTAGTTTTTAAGAAAAAGAATCCAAAGTTTGAACACTGATTAATGGAGACCGTTGTCTTATATAGGTGTAACGATGACATAACATTAAAACAAAACTGGTAAACAATATGGCTGCTGCTGTGACTAATAAATAAATCAGACCACAAAATGGCAGTTTGATGATGTCAAAATAATTTAAAGAAAAACAACCAATCCAAATTTCGCCAAAGTGATATTTGCAGCAAATTTGTTGTGTTCACCCTTGTTTGTCAAATTATTTACTGACAATTTGGCCAGGTTAAGGGGAACTTTTTTCCCTATTGCCCCATAATGCTTTGCAAGGCCAGCACAAACTGTAACAGCCAACACTTGATGGGACCACCCCCCAGGTATAAAATGCTGATCACTTTCATTACAGATTCTGTGTGGGGCTTAGTCAGTGATATAACAGATAAGTAAATAATGCAGGTTCTCAACATTTTATTTTCATGAAACATATACAGCATAAATAACAAGTTATCTCTGGTTGTCGCCAAATGTGTAAGTCGATCTTCCAGCTCCATGTCAGTATCAGAGAAGGAGGCGTGTGCCCTATGCATGTATAATTAGCCATGTGGAGATAAAAAAATAAACCTTGAAGGAGCCTGATGCCCACACCCCCCAAACATAGGACACACTATGAAATAATAATAATAATGAAATAGAAGAAAAAGTGCAAAGCATCAGCACAGAGTTCAAAAATAGAATGAGGCCACAGCTTCAATCATGATACGCCACTTTGAATTTTCAGCCTTTAAAAGAGCTATGTATTTTTTCTGACTTTTGACTTTGATTTTGGCTTTTCTGCTTTGTTTTGATGAAATATAAGAATGCACATCTCTGACTGTTCTTTATTTTTTGATCTCACAGAGCTATGGTGGTGCATAGCTTAGGCTACCTTTTTGGCCACAATATTCAGTCCAGTATAGTTAGCCCTCAGGGACACTTTAAAGGTGATTGTATCATTATAATCCACTCAAATCTAGTTCAGTTAGTCTGCCCCCATTGACTTCAATGCATTTTGCCAAGTTTGGCAATATTCACAAACACTTCCATGATTTTTCCGAACTTGAGGCGAAGCAAACACTTTGGAATTCACTCATCACTAATACTAACAGAGCAAAGCTGATTGACTGGCACAAACTGGTGAACACACTATGTAATATACTAGTGTGATTACTTTTGGTGGTTTAATTTTTAAAACATATATCAGATCAAGAGTGTTTACCAAATTAACACTAGCCTGTTACATTTTTTAACAAAGTCCCAAAGCATATATTTCTTACTCATAATTCACTTTCTGAAACATTGCAAAATATAATGCAGATAGCTATAATGTCAAGTATGTCCAATATGCCTTGAATTAAATAATGAAAAGCCATTCTAAATTTCCAGAAAGAAACATCTCAGGTTTACCATAGATGAAATGTTACAGTGGAACACAAAGATAGCTTTACTGTTCATGAGAGGCATCCATTTATCTCTTTAATGATTTATATTTTCCTCTTCTTGCTAAGGGTCTAATTTTTCACTGTAATTTGCCACATGAAATATAAAAGCCCACAGATACGACAGAATACAGTTGTGATTCTAAGAAACAATGTAAGAAGAGCTGATACATGCCGTCAATCTGACAACTATTGTGTTTCTGCCATGTTAGGAAAAAGATTGGTCAAGATAAATAGTGAATTGTAAGGGGGTTTGATTATTCAATGTCATGTGGATCATAAATAGCAGAACAGTTGTGTGTTATTGGAATGTATATTATTCTAAACTTTCAATCTTATTAAATTGGTGATTCGTGACAGCTTCTGTACATAAATGTAATTAAAGTGTGAGAACTGAGTACATAAACAGGATTTTACTTGGATCCTAAGTTTGCTTTTATATCCTTTCAATTATTTTTCACTGCTGGATTGTTTAAACAGCACGTTGTGATGCATCCCTTAGGCACATCCGCTGTCTGTTTTGCCCATTAGATTTGCCATTAATAGGAAGCAGTTCTGTTGCCTGCTGTCTCAGGGTTGTACAATGAATAACTATACTTTATTTTACAATACGCCCATCCAGCTCAATACATGTCCATCCATACCTCTACAATATCAAGAACAGTCAAATCGCTTTTGACATAATACCCAAAACATATATAACTATTAGAGTAACACATACAGTACACACAAGGGCAAAGATGAATAAAACATTACTTGGCTTTCATGATGTATCTTAAACCATCTAGGGGTTCTTCAACGGTTTTATACCCTTGCCCTTATCTTGCTCTTGCCTCAGTACAATTTTATCAAGGAGGCCTACATGGCCCGATTTTTGTCCTGACATGCAATGTGAATTATAGGACCTTATATACACAGTTGCGTGCTGTTCTAAACGATGCCCAATCAATTCATTTCTTTTGCCAAAGGTTGAATCCAATCAAGTTCTAGACACAGCTCAAGGATAGCACAGGTCTACAAAATTAAACTCATAAGAAATGTTTTAATTGTAAATTGCTGCTCTTATTTTCTTTCAGGAACACAATAAAAAAAATTAGAATGTCTCCATCATATCACATTTAGTTACAAAACTGAAAAGAAATTTAACCAATTGCATCAATTTTATTCATGAATAAAATATTGTATTATTATTAAACCAATCTGTAAAGCAAACAACAATACATATTCATTGACTTACACATAATTTCTCTAGTTTTTGAAACTTCTGAAGTTTTTTTAATCCATAACTTTGTTTGGTGATCAGTCATTTGTATACTTTTTCTGGTGCGTCCCTAAGAATCTTCCAGCAGTAGTCCACCATCATAATTGCATCCTAACATCCCTGGTACCATCTTTCCATGTTCCTGATATCCTGATGGAGCAGTGAGGGAAATTTTACAAGATTTTCAGAGGAAAGGTTCCAAATGTGAAATCAGGAGTGAACGTGTAGACTCCTTAAACTTGCCCAACACATTTTTCACAATTTGGATCTTTATTCTTACCTATAAACCCAAGCATCTTGTTCCAAGTCATTCATTACAATGAATATCAAATTCTACATTAGAAATCAGTTTAATATTATCAGGTCTGTCAAAATCCCCTCTTTTAATTCACCCTGAGACAACCCTGGAAAGCCTCAGAATAAATACATAAAACAAGCTCTATTTTTTATAGGATCTGTGATAATTAAAGGAAACTGGATGCAATTGACCACAATTTGGAATGCCACTTACAAAAATGGTCTGAATACTTATATAAAAGAGAGATATCAGTGTTTCATTTTTAATAAATTTGCAAACTTCTGAAAACATGATTTCACTTTGTTCTTATGGGCTATTGAATGAAGATTGATGGGCAAAAATGGCAAATTTATCCACTTAAAATTAAATGCAATAAAGTGAGTAGAAAGTGAAGGGGTCTGAATACATTCCGAATCCACTGTATATTTTACAACACTGATGTAAGGTGTATGGTGGACCAGTAGGTTTCTATGACGTTTCCTCAAGATATCACTGTTATGCAACTCCTGGAACAATAAACAGCAGCAAAATGAGCAAAAATAAATTATTATTATTAAATACATTCTATTATATTTTATATTAGTAGTCACCTTCCTTTGCAATGCAATTTTCCCAGCATCACACCAACTTTTTAATGCCAAATTACTACTCCCGCCTTCACTGTTTCCAATAAAAATACAAAAGTGCGGAAACTTTTTGAACATCCCTCATATTAAATTATTGAATTAAATGAGCTAAAACAAAAAAAAAACAGTATTATGGCCAAGAAAAAATTGCACAAATTAAAAAGAAAAAGTATAAATGCACTGGGAAATGGACTAAAATGCAAAAATCCAAGTTTAAAAAGAGCTTGGACTTCTAGCCGTAAGAAAAACTATGACAATGAAAACAATAACACCAGCCTCTGACAGTATCTTTTCATGTACCACCCACCCCTTCTCCTTTGTTATCGGTAAACTAATTAAAAACTTGAAACTGCCTTAATTATATTTTAAAAACATCTAACATTGATTTGGTTTGTGTCGATTTGTTCAGATTGAAATGCCTCTGCTACAGACATAGAAATTATGATGGGCCTTTTTCTCTTCAATTGATTTTTCTTTTGCTTCTTTTTCATACGCAGAAAAGCAAAGCTTCTCTGTACTTCAGCAAGGGCAGCAGCTTGAGAGCGTTTAGCTTACAGTAAAAAGAGGCACTCCATAGGCAAAGGCTAATGGCTAGGGGAGTGTAAAAATTAATTCGCTAGATGTGAACACCTCGTGACTCATTTTCAGATGAAGTTGGGGATTAGAGGTCTGTGAAATATTTATTTACTCCAGAAGAGTCTGAACAGGTGCTAATCGCGCAATGTAATGCAGAAGCCTATAAACATCTGAAAGCTGAACCCATGTGAGACCAATGTGAATAATGAGTCATACATACATGAATCAGGGGCTCAAGCTTCTAAAGGTTTAACCTACCATAGACAGCGGTGCTCCTCAGGAGAAGCTGAATGTAGGTGAAAGCTTAATGTGCTGTAAATATACTGTAAATACAAAGCAAGACACTACTGGAGTATAGCAAGAAATAAAAAGTGTTCATTTTTATTAGAATTCTTGTCAGAATGTTACACAGAAAACTTCTCAAACCTGTCTTATCCGATTTTTAGCCAAAGCATATCCTTACAGCATCTTTCACAAGGTAGGGGCAAACAATGTGTGGAGTGCCAGTTCATCACAGACACCAATTAACCTAATGCACGTGTGGGCATGTGGGAGACAACTGGAGCACCCTAAAACACCCACAAAGGCAGTGGCTTGGTACATAATTTACACCCGGGATGCAGGGCCTATGACACAGCAGTCCTAACTACTGAGTTGCTGTGTGACCCACTACAGAATTTTGATAATCAGTGGTGCCATTATTTTTAGATTAAATAAGAAAAAACTTGAGCTCTTTGAACTGTGTTGCAATAAAGAATTACAGCAGCTCGCTGACGTGTTTCATCTTCCTGACATTTTCAGCAGTGACGAGGTCAGTATCAGTGTCATAAACACAAAGGGCATTAAAAATAAAAAATAAATAAATAAAATAGGATACTAAAATAGGTTAGGAGACACAAAATATGACATTGGGGTGCCAAGTTTCATTTACCAATAGACTTAACAGCAAAGAGAGAAGGGTTTAAACACCGGATGGAAATAAAAGAAACTAAAAGTGGATACCTTATTTTTTTTAATTTCACAGTTGATGACAAATAGATAGATCGATAGATATTTATTTACTCATATTGACTTTATGAATTATATTTATTTTTGTTTATCACTGTGTGCTGCTGACACTCACCTGCTTCTTCCAGTATTTCCTTGGTAGTCAGAATAATACTTGTTGCAATCTTCTTTGTGTACTGTATGAACATCAACGCACACATCTGTGCATTATATGCTATTGATATTGATGTGTGACATGTCAGAATTTGATGTGTACAAGAAGTGATCTGCAGCAAAGTGACTGGTCATCCTTTTCCTAATCTTTGTGGAACTGGAAGCAATCCCATCTTTTTGATATTCTTTGTTTCTACTGCTTGTTTTATCTTATTACTTACCTAATGTTTGCTTTTTCCTTCTTTCATTGATTTTTTTGTCCTTATTTTTTGTAGATAGTCGTTGTCTGCTCTATAACACAAGATAGTGTTAGGGCTGATTCCAACTTTGTAGAGCTGGAGGGGTATAGAAGACCCTTTGGGTCACTTTGTATAGCACCCATTAACCTTTTCCTTGTAAAACTAGGCTCACTACAACAAAACTTCATGTTTGCCTCCCACTATCACTGCAAACAATTAACGTTTAACAGAACAACTTTTGTTGACAAGCCAGCTGACAATACTAAGGAGCGCAAAGGACTTGCTTTTGCTCACATCAACCCTATGTTTTCATAACTGAGTTCCTAACTACACAAACTAGTTCCTACAGACTGCCTGGGAATGCAACACTGTTTAACTAAGGATAAATCAAGTACAACTTAATTATTAGGAACTGTTTTTTTTTTTTATACTATTTTCTAGCCTTTTTGGGAGGTTTGGAAACTATTATTCTGATGTTTATTTTTCATTTCCTTATTTATTTTAATTTTAATTAATATTTTGACATGGTTCAATCACCACTTTGTTTTTTGATATTGTCGCCATTTGTAAGTCTCTTATTTTTAAAGTAGCTGCCCACATTGGTAGGGGTGTGTCCTCAGGGTAGTGACCTTTTAATAACAAAGTATTTTTCAAAAAACTTGCCTCAGATCTCTTTTAATACAAACATTTCCCTGAGTTTTGACTTTTGTCCATATTGTTTTTGACTATGTTTTTTGTCTCTTGTTTTGGCTTTGCACTTGTGTGTTTGACCTACCGGTTTTGACTCTTTTCTGTATAACCATCTATCTTCTGGATGCCTCTCAAATCCTTGTCAGATCGATAACATAACATTCATGCTGAAATATTCCAAAATGCTCAAAATGCACAAGCATTAAAGTGAGGGAATGAATCTTGTTTAGTTTTTTTCTTTGGATTTCTATTTTTCCTTTGTTTTCTCTATATTAATTTTGAAGGTAATGATTGTATCTGTTATTATATTCTTGATTAAATAGCATGCCACTGCAATGTTCTGGTTTTCAAAAATAAAAACAAAAATAAAAAAAAATGAACAAGCAAAGGAACACAATTTTAGGTAGAAAATAAAGGTAGAGAATATCTAGCTCTTTCAATTAGTGTCAATTGTCAAAATTCAAAAGCATCAAATCATTTTTCATAGCAAATATGCGGTATTCCATAGTGATCTTGTTTGTTGAATATTGTCCTTGTGGCAGGCTTAGACAGACACTTTTTTTCTCAGCATTTCATGATGCTTTGCAAGGTCAGTGTGACATCACAGAGTTGTATCAGCCACGTGTAGAGCTTTCATGTTGTTTCCTTAAGAGGCATTAGCTCTCTGGAAATGTGTTCTTTTCAATTGCGGTGTTTTAATTAACCTGAATTTAAATAATTATAAATAAAAAAGGTATTATCCCCACCCATTATGCAATATGACGGTTACAAGATTACACGAGAAGTACAAAGGATAATCTACCTCTTTACTGACGGTTTCACGTGGTATTACAGACGGGAAGCTTATGACAGACTCTATCAAGCATGTGGGTGTCTTGACCTTACGCAGTCTGCCATCTTTCGTCGCCACGCTGAAAAGATTTTCACCGGACGGAAGACATAATCTTCCACCCGGCAGCTTCAAAGTATTGGCCATAGGTCCATCCTTATATTCTGGTTGCTCCATGTGCAGGGTCCTTCTCTGGGTCCAAACAAGGACAGGAAAGGACTCAAACCCCACCTTCAAAAATACAGGAATAACACAATGCCTTCATACAGTTCTCATTCTCCCAACAAGGAAAAAGGATGGTTTGCTGACAAAAGACAGAAATATACTAGTCTGTCTTTAGGCTGACTATTCAATTCTCCTGTTGTCTTTGGCTCTCTAGTCCTGTGCTTGGCTCGGCAATTCTAAATGCTGGTGCTGAGCCCCTGTGTACCATACTTGGTCTGCCTGTATGAATGAGTCCATAACAGTGGACACAGAGAACAGTGACATTAAACTTAATAACAAAACATATTACAACACATGTATCCATACTTTAAGATTCTTGCTGTGCAGCTTCAGGCATGTGCGATGTCATGGCCCAATCAGTACTCCAGCATTCCACCCTACATGCATTAAAAAAAAGACAAACTCTTGTAGTATTATCATTTGAGGGGTACATTAGCAGACCTTCGTGAGAATATTAGAAGTACTGTCACCAGATATATATAATTGATCTCTGTGCGCGGTCAGTGTTGTGTTGTATGGCTAATTTGCATGCATAGTTAGCCATGTGCTGCAGCTGCAGTCCAAATCAAGTCTTAAGGGTGGGGAGGTTGTGAAATGGTGACTAAAAAATTTCTTTTTAAGAGCTGATGGATTGACTGATTTGGATTAAAATAACACATTCTACTTAAAAGTTTGATTTTTTTTTCTTTTGCTAAGGAAAGGTTACAGTATTCTCTGAACATATTTAAACTCCAAAAAGCCAAAAATGTCCAATAAACCAAATATAAATATATTGAACTAAGTCATAAAGAGGGCTGGCTAAATGAAATAATTAAAAAGTAAAGTAAAGAAGTATCCAATGTTTTAAAAAAAAATCTATCTATACCTAAATACATTTTGGTTTCTTTTTCTCTACATCCGTTCAGAAAGCAGCTGCCCACCACTGCTACTTACTTCCCAGTCACTCTCCTCTGTAATTCTGGTCATAGAACTGTCCTTTCTGTTAAGCCCTTGCCCTAATTTGCCTCCTGATTCGAGACTCCTTTGCTTGCAAGAAGTGATTCTATAAATGTCACCTTGTGTTTGCTTTTGAAGCTTCAACTAAAAAACATCTGGGATCAGAATCCTGTGGTCACCATGTCCTTTGGTGGCCCTGGAATCTCTAAGCTCCAATCCCTTTCTTTTAGATAAAGTTGCAGGAAACCATAACATGATTTTTGCAATAATCTGTAGAATAATTTGTAATGGGGAAAGACTCTCCTTTTGCTCTCTGCCAGCTGGGATCAGCTTAGTTAGCTTCTTGGCCATGCTCCATGGCATCTCTATAAACACAGTACCCCTCAAGAATCCCCCTCCATGTTACTTTGTAGAGTTTAAAGCACACGGGTGGTCTTCTACCCTCAATAGCATTTTGAGGTTTCTTTCTTTGTGAGGTCTCAACTTTTCATAGTTCAGCACAAATTACTTTACACAAAGCAATGTATCCTATAGCATCTTCAAAGTCATTTTCTTACACATTGCAAAAATTGATTTTAGCAAAAAATGCTATATGCTACCAATAAACCAAGAGGCACAATGAAAAATTATAGTCAAAAACAAGCTTATTAATACGTTCACCAGCAACATGATACAGAAACCATGAAAGTAAAGAACAGCTGTTCACAAGGTAGAATAAAACTAATCCATTTGTTGAAAGATTGCTTTTCTAATCATGTAAAGCAATGTGGGGAAAGCTTTGTGACCCACTAGTTAAAGAAAGGACAATTATGTTTGAAATTCCATAATAGCCGAGCTTATAGTATGACTATATTTATGGAAACTGCAATGTTTTGATGGATGAGAGCTCCTCTTCATGATTTTTTTTGTAGTTCAATACCATTTCTACTCCATTCTTTAGCATAATAATGAGAGCATTAGGAAAAATACAAGAAACACTTCTGATGGCATAAAGTATAGAGATTGGTCTAGTGTCTGGACCTTTTTCTTCAACATAGTAGAAAAATAGTCATACCTTTATTAAATCTAACCATCAAACATTTGATAGTAGATATCGGTTTTTAACATGCTTGATCCTGAATTATTACAGAAGCAGGACTTTCTCTTTTCTTTTATCCACACTTTTTACCAGTATCTTAACATCATTATTCATTACTCTGAAGGATACACACTATAGGGTTACCATAGCACTTTTAAATATTGTGGTTATTGGTCTATATTGGGGTTTAATACACAATTAAAACGTCTAATCATCAATAGCCTGAGCAAGCTCATACTGTCATTTTATGCAAGAACTTTGATCATAACTTCTTTGCACTTTTGTTAGGTGTATATATTAACATAATAAATTTTTATTTATACAAATTCCGTGCTTCTGCGATACACTACCCTTCAGGGTCTGCTGTCAATGGTTACAAATGGAATTGCTTTAGGAATTAAGATTCTCACTCTTTTGGTCTTCCTGCCAGTTAGAATAAAAAAAGTTGGCCAACTTGGTCACTTTACAGCTGCCTACTCGTCTTTCACTTAATGGCGATACTAAGATTAACTAGTTTTCTGTTCTTTTGGTTTAGAACTCTTCACTTGTGCTGACCAATTTTGTAACCTTTTCCTATCAACACTTATTCTTGAAAGGTCTCCCAGACTGTTTACTCATTTACAGTATACTGACCTCTTTTACCTTTAAAAATAAAAACATCTGCTAAGTGAATAAATGTAAAGGTCGATGCAGCATCTACTCTTGCATGTCTTGTGCTTCGGCCATGCTTCAACTTTTCACGATACCTACCTCATTAAAATCTACTTGGAGAGTGCATCATAAAAGTAATGAAGTACCTTAGCACATTGATGTTTGGTAGGATGCACAGTGAGGACATACATGGCAGGTTTATTTTCTTCAGCATCTTTCTAGCTGGAATCTTTCAGGCAAAGAATTTTTTAGTGTAAACAAGCTATATTTAAAACCTAAAGTTCTAAAAAGTTGAGAAGACGTGCCAAAAATGTGTTAACCAGAGAAACAAGAAATGAAAGTCTTTTGAAACAAAGTATCAGAGTTATCTGCAATCCAAGGACAAGACATTTACAACAACCCTCTTTCACATTGCATATTGCATGATTCTGGATTGTTTCCTGGGAAAGATATAAGCTTTAAATCATAAGCTAACAAACATAATGATAAAACTGTATATTATTATTTTAATAATGCCAAAGGGACACTGAAACAAAAAACACACTATATTCAAAACTTCCTTGATTGAAAACCCATACAAAGGGAGAAAAAGCTAAGAAAACCGCAAAATAAATCAAGGAAATGTAAATAAGAAACACAGTCACAACACCAGCTAATCTCCAGAGCTCATATTGTTTATTCAGATGCCTTACATGCCTCACAACTGTATTTAAGTCAATCTCGCCATTCATTAAGCGGTGTTTTCCAGTCTGGAACCTCGGCCCTCTTTACCTCCTTTTGTGTTCTCTAAAAAGGTTTTTGCTAGTGTTTATTATGTATTTGAATATGCATGTTTTTCAAATTGTATTGTTTTTAATTATACTCTCATATGCTTTGTAAAGCATATTGTGATTGTGTCTCCTGCGAAAAACATTACAGTATATGAAAAAAGGTTTGACTGATTGAAAATCAAAGGTAAAAGACAAAAAAAATTCCTTCTGTTATCTCAAGATATGTATGACAAATTCACTTTTTAAATGAGGTATTTAAAACAGAGGATTAGTTTGCTGCAGAGGATTTCTTGCTTAGGACTGAAGTGTTTAGAAGTATAATTACATCCCAACCAGTACCTCACTGAGTAAGCCAAGGATACTAGAAGAATAAATTATAAAGAAGATGTTAGAAGAAAAACAATCAGACTCATAAATGATTGTCTGTAAAGTTACTTCATTTAGAATCTCTGTGAAGAGAAGCTAGGAATGAATATGCCATCTATTCAAACAACCATTCAATTTTCCTGTACCTGGTGGTCTAAGTCAGAGTTTTGGAAATATAGAACGTGTCTTGAAAGCATTGTGAAGAACAAACCATGTTGCCTTGCAAGGTCAGTATGACATCACAGAGTTGAATCAGGCACATGTAGAACTTTCATGTATGCATACTTTAAGATTCTTGCTGGGCCGGTTTGGGCTTCTGTGATGTCACAGCTCAATCAGTACTCCAGCCTTCCACCCTACATGCATTAAAAATAATAAAACTTGTAGTATTATCATTTGAGGGGTACATTAGTAGGCCTTTATGAAAATATTAGGACTACTACCACTGGATATACTGTATATCATTAATCCCTGTGTGTTGTCAGTGTTGTGCTGCATGGCTAATTTGCTAATTTATATTTGGAATTTGGTACACTGTATTAATCCCCAATCCATCAAAGTTATGGCCTACTAAAGGCCTGGGGGTATATAAATAGGCCGCACACAAATGAGAGAGCGAGGGAAACAAAACACACAAAAAAAAAAGATACGGAGAGAGTTACACACAAAACAGAAGCAAGGGAGGAGGACAAAACTAACTTAGCTATTTAGCTAAACAAAGTTTACAGAGCTAGGCACACACTATCCACATTTATCACCTGGATGGCTAGCTTACAACAATTACATTTCTTTTAACAAGAAACAAAGGGAAAAAGAAAAAACAAAAAAAACCAAAAGCCAGACTATACAATCCATACTTTGCTCTGTTAAACCCAAATCCTTCTCCTCTCACAATCTCCCCTTCACCCTTAAAACCTAAACAAGCTTATTTTTATAACTTACACCCCACCAACAAACCCAGGCAATTTAATTAATAGTGGGCAACTCCATAGGTGGGTAATTAGGGCAGGACTCAATTGAGTCATCTGCAACAAATTAAAGAAAACAAACTTAGTTTACCAAAAAATAGATCTAGAGTGGGTCGTAACAGTTACTATACACAAACTCCCAAAATACCAGGCTCCTTCAGGATTGTCAGCTATTTTAAAAGGCATATGGTACAGAGAAAAAATAAGTGAGAAACATTTATTATTTAATGCCCAAAGTGGGATGGTGTTGTTTCTTCATATTCAGATTTAACTAAATGTACAGACAACCAATTGATCAGTTGAGTAAAGGTTTATGACTGGTTGTATTTTTCATACAAAATAAAATAAACAACCTTCCCTATGGGACTTCAATCAGTAAATAAGCAGATATCTTGTTCCACCTAGTATCAGTATAGTTTGATTGTATTTAAAATGTTTATGCATATTGAAAGTAACCTCATGAGCAGAGTTCTTTTTGGGATCTGCCCCAGTTCCAAACTGGCCTATCATTTCTAAGCATATCATTTATAAGGTCCTCTGGTGGAAGATAATTCTTCACAGCTTCTTATGATGTTCCTGTGTGAGTCCAGCTTCTACTGTAGGTCCTAGTTGAGTTTGTTGGTGATTTTTATGAGACTGAGTCTTCTTTGGATGTCTGAGGAGAATGAAAATAAAAAACATTTGCACCATTGTCTGGAGTGTGACCACAATGTTACCATTCTGTAAAAAAATGTAATGGAACACAATTAATTCTAGACTTTAAATATAGTATGAGCTATAATATTACCTTTCTGCAATGGAGCTCCAACCTTGGAAGACTTTGAGGACTAATTTTCACCTTGGATCCATTCCAGGTTTATCTATGAAAACCATCCTCATAAATAATAAGTCTGATAACCAGAAGGAAGTGTGGACAGGCTCTCCAAGAAAGAAAGATTGAATTCCTTAAGAAAAGGAGTCAATGGCAGGGTGGTTGCAACAGTGGCTTCTGAGAACCTGCAATTGTAAATAACCTGTGCTCTGTTTATACTTTATAACAAAAAAGGTTGGCCTCCCAAATATCTTTGTGAAGATTTGGTGTTGTATATGTCTCTTGTCCTGTTCTGCCAGAGTAGATAGATAGATAGATGGATAGATAGATAGATAGATAGATAGATAGATAGATAGATAGATAGATAGATAGATAGATAGATAGATAGATAGATAGTGTAGCAGATAAGGTCTTTGTCCACCTCTTGGACCCTCAGGTACCACTTCAAACATGAAGTAAAAGTATAACAACTATTTATTTTGTTATAACACAGTGCACCAAGCACCCTCCACTCCACACTATTCATAAACAATAAATCACCAATACAATTCTCTCCTCCTCGCCCAGACACTTCGCCTTCCTACCTCCCAGCTCAGCTCAATGTACTGGGCTTCCCAGAGTCCTTTTATACACCCTGACCCGGAGGTGTTCCTGTCCAACAGTCCACAGTTCCTTATTCCTTCCGGGTCAGGGTAAACAGTCCTTTTCTTCAACCCGGGAGCACGTCGTTTCTTCCTGTCACGTGACCATGACGTACTCCCGGGTTATAGGGCACATAAGAGCCCACAAGCCCTCCTACAGCGATGCCTGGTGGCCCCCAAGGTATCCAGCAGGGCTGTGTGTAGAAACTACAAAGTCCATGAGGCCCTGCTGGAACTCGGAGCACATTTATGCTGTCCGGAGAGCTCCTCCTGGTGGCGCTTCGACTGTGGCTCCCAGCTCCTCCAAACGTTTCTTCACCTCTTCCATCCCCTGAAAGAAAGCTATTATGGGCTCGAGCACCTCCTCGATGTCCCGCACAACCATATAGTTAGTTTTTTTGGCCGGAGGCAAGGTTACTTCCGTGTTTTCCTTACCCTCTGACCGGGAGCCAATGGACACGTCCGCTCCTGACACGTGCCCTGCTGGGCTTCGTGGAGGCTTCTGGGAAATGGAGTCCGAAGAGGAACGGGTAGCCTCCAGCGGCTGACTGCGATCTGCGATCTGCGATTTTAATTTGTCGGCAGACCGTTTAGTCACCTCCCGCTCCTCTTTACCTTTTTTTAATTTCGCCGCTGCTTCACTCGCCGCCCCCTTCCCTTTCAGGGAGCTCAGACTTGTCGGGGAACAACTGACATCACCGACGGCTCCAAACTGACCTTCTTCCCGGCCTCCATCGCACAAGGTCACGTGCTCGTTGCCGACGTATGGGCTTCCCCTCTGCAGACTCCTAGACCGGTCCGACTTCTTCTGATCGCGGCCATTTTGCCTAGGTATAAGGCGGGCGTGCTCTCTGTCCGCTTCGTGCAGACAGGCCTCTGCAAAATAAGAATAATATGTCCCCGGCTCCGGGCGTTTTTCCAGCACATACCTTGGAACGAAGACAATCCAGTTCCAGTTCTTTGTAATAGTCCTCTGGAGTCGCCATCCTGCAACGTTACGGCTGCCGCCCCGCTTGGGTTTGCTCGGCTTTAAGCCGCGCCCGATCTTCCTCACCGCCTGTTAGGTAAGTCCACAATGTCTCGATACCATCTGGGACCGAAGTTTTCTGGATAGATCCAGTCTTCTTACCAGATTTCTTCCCCATCGTGGTCTGCCGTATAATAAGGCTCACGATTGCAGCGCTTTCTGTCGTGGGTGGTGGTTTCACCTCCGTGTATTGAAGAGGGACCTTCTTGGGGTCGTCTGCATACACAATAAATGATTGAATTACAGGTCCCCTGCCAACAGACGGCCAGAGAATCCTGCCGACTACGCCAGTGTAGCAGATAAGGTCTTTGTCCACCTCTTGGACCCTCAGGTACCACTCCAAACACGAAGTAAAAGTATGACAACTATTTATTTTGTTATAACACAGTGCACCAAGCACCCTCCACTCCACACTATTCATAAACAATAAATCACCAATACAATTCTCTCCTCCTCACCCAGACACTTCGCCCTCCTACCTCCCAGCTCAGCTCAATGTACTGGGCTTCCCAGAGTCCTTTTATACACCCTGACCCGGAGGTGTTCCTGTCCAACAGTCCACAGTTCCTTATTCCTTCCGGGTCAGGGTAAACAGTCATTTTCTTCAACCCGGGAGCACGTCGTTTCTTCCTGTCACGTGACCATGACGTACTCCTGGGTTATAGGGCACATAAGAGCCCACGAGACCTCCTACAGCGACGCCTGGTGGCCCCCAAGGTATCCAGCAGGGCTGTGTGTAGAAACTACAAAGTCCATGAGGCCCTGCTGGAACTCGGGGCACATTTATGCTGTCCGGAGAGCTCCTCCTGGCGGCCTGGGGGTGAGGGCCAGAGTAAAATGCCGGCAATCCACCACAATAGATACTTTATTAATCCCAAGGGGAAATTCACAGAGTATTCTGTAAACATAGTGGGTCAACATAGATTTCAACAACCGTACACATTCACAATTATATTTTTAATGGAGGATAACCATGGTTTAGTTCTGAGAATGTATTTATGAAAGAATCACATTCAATTATATGCACTAGACCTTACCAGAAGTTTGCACTGCACTCCTCTTTTCTGTGTCAGAGAAAACAAAAAAATTGAAACATATAGTAATGTGGCAAATGTAGTGTAGCCAAGTCAGAGGTTTTCCAATCAGAGTAGACTTTTAAGACCACTCTTCTTCCTTTCCAAAGGCTTTGTCCAGCTACTGCATTCTCCATTAAAGAATGAATCTCAATTTGTCTGAGAGTTTGCTAAAGCCTTTTGTTTTGTCCTAATGGAGTGAGCATAGCCTTTTATATAGTAATACGCCCAGGAAAGCTTTTACTTTTGAAGTCACAAGACAGGAATAAATGAAACAGAATAAAAGTGTGTTTACTCAACTATACATATAATACTTAGGAATACATTACATACTGAAAGGAAATGAAAAGCAACATTTATTATAACACTTGAACTTTAGCACTACTATATGTTAGTTAAACATTTATAGGAAGCAGTGCATAAAGAGCTGAGAACAAACAACCTGGGTATTCCACATATAAGAGTAATGTTAATATTCTCTGCCAGTATTAAATGTTGATAAATCTGGACATTATTAGATGATAGAGGATTTCTGGTTTAAAGCAGCTGAAGGTGGGTGTACTGACATTTTGGCAGGGGCTAACGCTGGCATTGAATGCCAGTTGAAACCAATTTTTGACCATAATGCTAAAGACTAGCCATTTATGGCTTTAATGAGCGTAATTGTTGTTGTTCTCTGGAAATTAAATTAGAAAGTTTGTCAGTTTTTAAAAGATTACTTCACCCGTAATTTGTCTTCCAATCCCTGCTCATATTTAACAATTGTTAAAATTTTGGCATCCAGAATGAATGTCCAGCTTCTACAAATGGCCTGAGTATTCAGATATTTCAAGATCTATTATTTTTAGTGATTTTAAAAAGATCACAAAAGAAGCCTTTCAATATTTGAAATTCTGATGTTTAGGACTCAGTATAACCCCAAACATTGTTCTGAAGTTAAACGTCATTCAGAAATATGTTTGAAAAAATTTTTTAAAAAATATGCATCTCCTGAAGACGTGTCTGAAATTCTCACATTCAGACATCCTCTAATGAGACCTTTTTGGAAAGTAAAGAAGAAATGCTCACCCTTTGAAGCAGAAGGTACTGTACTTTCAATACTCTAACCGCTTTACAATGTATTCATAATGTATTACTGAAAACATATCTAAGGCATATCTCAAGTCAATCCTGAAATATTTTGAAACAAATGGTTGTGTTTATGAGGAAAGTTCAAATGTCAGGTCAATAATTGATAGTATCTATAATAACTACAAGTTAGAAATGCTCCAGATCTTATTGGATTCATATTTTATGAAGCACTAGACAGTTAAGCCTTTTCAGAAAATCCCTTCTTTTGAAATGCAATGTGCCTCAACAAATCTCATGCAATATAACCCTCTTCTTCCCTGCACATAGTTTAGACACAGGGGATAAAGATGCATTTTCAATCTACTTTTCCTTATAGGAAAGCACAAATGTATTTTTCTTAGTAATTCAGTATAAATATACTGGGGATTATACATTTTAAAGATGTATATTCTGTAATTACTGTATATGGTTTATTTCATTGGATGCAAGGAAACTCCAGATTTTTCGGTTCAAATTATGGCCCAGGCACTGTGTGTGAAGAAATTCTCTGTGTGTCTGCATGGGTCTTTTCCAGGAACTCTGCTTTCCTCCCATGTCTCTTTAGGTAGACTGGCCATGGGTAAGTATGGATATGTGCATGAGAGTGTCCTGGGTTGGCTCCTGCCTTGCACCCAATGCTAGAATAGTTCTCAGCTGCCCTGTAATCGACAAATTGCTTTTAGGAAATTCATTTATATTTAAATATTCTTTACATCACTTTTCATTTTCTGTTGTGATCCTGCAAAGAATGAAAATAATTTGTGAATTTATTAAAGACTAGCAAAATACCCGCGCTTCGCAGCGGAGAAGTAGTGTGTTAAAGAGGTTATGTAAACATATATATACATATACATATATACATATATATACATATCTACCTATGCACATATCTACACATACATATATATACATATATACATATATATATATATATACATATACACATCCACATATATATACATATATATATATATATACACATATCAACATATATATACACATACATATACACACATACATACACACACATATACATATATACATACATACATAGTGCATTGTAACACGGGCTGTGATTGTTACATGGGAGGGAGGTGACAAATCACAGCTTCCCGCTTTCTAATCGGGCCTGCGATTGGTGCTTTGACTGATGCTCAGATCCCACAGTATGTCCCCTTAGGAGAGGCGTTAGGCAAGTGTAATTGAATAGCGGTGCTGCAAGTTTAGCTTTACACCTGTTTTTAAGGCTTATTGACTGAAAGGGGCTTTCATGAAAAAAGTTAGGGCTTTGCTACAGGATACACCCTCCAGAAGTTAAGGAAGTAAAAATAAAGGTATATATTTCTGTTAATAATTTAAACCTTTTAAGTTTGTATGCGGGCGGTATGGTGGCGCAGTGAAAGGTGCCAGTTAGGAGACCCGGGTTCGCTTCCCTGCGTGGAGTTTGAATGTTCTCCCTGTGTCTGTCTGGGTTTCCTCCGGGTACTCCGGTTTCCTCCCACAGTCCAAAGACATGCAGGTTAGGTGCATTGGCGATTCTAAATTGTCCCTGGTGTGTGGGTGTGTGTGGGTGTGTGCGCCCTGCGGTGGGCTGGCACCTTGCCCGGGGTTTGTTTCCTGCCTTGTGCCCTGTGTTGGCAGGGATTGGCTCCTGTATTTAGGATATAGCGGGTTGGATAATGGATGGATGGACATTTGTATGCATAGCCCCATTTGCCCGTTTTCGTTTTTTTTTCTTTCTTCAGTAATATTTCAGCAAACCCGGAGCTTGTCAGTTCAAATCCTGGTACTGACACCACTGTGTGACCCTGAGGAAGTCACTTCACCTGCCTGTGCTGCAAAAAACAAAAGTAATGTAACAAATTGTACCTCAGATGTTGCAAGTTGCTGGAATAAAGGCATAAGTCAAATAGATAAATATGTATTATACACATAGGAACTATTCATTTATTTTCAGTTAAGTCATCTGCAGCAAACCTTTATAAATGAGGGTTTCTCCTTTTTAGATAGTGCAAACTGTTTCTTCTTCATTGAGGTTTTCTCTTGGAGAGCTTTTTTCATTTCATTGAAAATTAAAGCAGCAGCTGCCAAAATATGTAGCTTTCTTATTAATTTTTCAACATTGTGTAAAATAACTTTATAAAGTAACATAAAAGGTTTAAATACTGGTTATCCTTTTACACTAAAATATTACTAAAGAGATACAAAAAAAGTAAAATGCATATGTTTTTTTTTCTTTAAGGAGATTAAATATTACTGAAGAAAGAAAAAAAAAAACTAAAACAGCCAAATGGGGCTATGCATACGAACTTAAAAGGTTTAAATAAAACAGAAATATATACCTTTATTTTTACTTCCTTAACTTGTGGAGGGTGTATCCTGTAGCAAAGCCCTAACTTTTTTTGTGAAAGCCCGTTTCAGTCAATAAGTCTTAAAAACAGGTGTAAAGATAGTGACAATAAGCTACGCAAACCCACCAAGACATGGAATCGTTTAAATCAAGGCGCTGCGCTACTTTCTTCCAGATTGGCCCCAAGGCGTTCATATTTCTCCAAAGCAGTTCTGGTCTCCATCGGCATCTGTAGCTGAGTCGAAAAACACCATCCCCAATACTATTAATTAATGATTAACACATTTCTATATGTATTGTAAGCATACAATACAACTGATAATATGTTGCGCTTATTTATCTGGTGTACCAACATTTTTGCGCATTTAACGGCTGAAATCCAACGTAGTTTGTGCCCTTCAGAATGAAAACAGTTTGCATTTACCTTTTTAATAAAAGGCGAGGTTTTAAGCCTGAGAAATCACCCCGTAAATACACACGTTTAATTGCACATGTGTTAATATGTATGCTTACACACTTTCTTCTTCATTGAGGTTTTCTCTAGCATGTAGATCGGGGTAATTACATTCATGGCATTCGTAGTCTGAATCACAATCTGATTGTATGGGTGGTTACCTACCAGGTAACGCTTATGGTTGGCGAGCAAGTCAGCTAACATCAGCCACGGTGCCTTCAGTTGTGAGAAGCAGATCATAGAATGGTTGAAAATAGTTTACTGTCAAATAATGCAAAGAGTACGCGACACGTGTTTCACCCTAATTCTTGGCTCATCAGGCGTACACACTCACTGCACTTCCTTACGGGAATCGAACCTCGGACGTCAGCGCTAGAAGCGAAGCCCCTAACATTGCGCCCCAGCGTGTGGTTCGTTTATTTGACAGCATGTAGATCGGGGTAATTATATTCACGGCATTCGTAGTCTGAATCACAATCTGATTGTATGGGTGGTTACTTACCTGGTAACGCTTATGGTTGGCCAGCAAGTCAGCTAACATCAGCCACGGTGCCTTCAGTTGTGAGAAGCAGATCATAGAATGGTTGAAAATAGTTTACTGTCAAATAATGCAAAGAGTACGCGACACGTGTTTCACCCTAATTCTTGGCTCATCAGGCGTACACACTCACTGCACTTCCTTACGGGAATCGAACCTCGGATGTCAGTGCTAGAGGGGCTTCTCAGCGGTGAAGTATTGGTTTAAAATTTTAATTAAGAAGAAAAGAAAACCTTTTTAAATTGAGGGAAAATATACCAATAACAATTTGTTAAGGATCTGTTTTTTTGTGAAGCTGCCTTTACACAGCCTGTCCGCTGTTTTATAAATGAACGACATATAAGGCCGTCCTTTCTCCTTCACAGTCAGTTCACGTGATTACGTGTGAGGCGTGATGACGCGATACGCAACCCCGCCTCCCACGGCCAGCGAGCTGCAGTCCATTACTGTATATGGACAAAAAAGAGGTTCCAGTTATGACCGTTACGCTTTGAATTTCAAAATGAAACCTGCCTAACTTTTGTAAGTAAGCTGTAAGGAATGAGCCTGCCAAATTTCAGCCTTCCACCTACACGGGAAGTTGGAGAATTAGTGATGAGTGAGTGAGTGAGTGAGTGAGTGAGGTCTTTGCCTTTTATTAGTATAGATATATTACACCAAAAATGACTAATTCTTCTATGTGTTATCCCATGTAGTTTGTAGTGAAACCTTTGTATGTAATGACAGTATCAGGATGCTTCTTGTATGAAGAAACTATCCCCTGCAGTGCTCAGGTGTGATTATGACCCATTCATTTAAAGTGATTGTCTTTAAATCTGAGGGGCCCTCTTGTGAACCCTGATCTTTAGTTCCTTTCACAAATGTTCAATTGGATTTAAGTCAGGTGATTGACTGGGCCATCTAACATCTTGATTTTCTTTCTCTGAAACCAATTGAGAGCTTCTTTTGCTATATGTTTTGGATTGTTGTCCTGTTGGATTTTACACCCACGTCTCATCCTCATCATCCTGGTAGATGGCATCAGATTCATTTCAAGAATCTCTCAGTACATGGCCCCATTCATCATTCCTTCAGTTACATGAAGTCTGCCAGTATCGGGAGATGAGAAGCAGACCCATGCCATGATGCTTCCACTTTCTAGCTTCACTGTTGGTATAGTGTTTTTCGGGTGATATTCAATGTCATTTCTCCAAACATAATGTGTAGTATGACAGCCAAAAAGTCCAACTTTGGTCTCGACTGACTAGGCTACATTCTCCCAAGTATTTCATAGGCTTGTCTAAATGTTGTGTAGCAAACTTTAAAAGAGGTTCAACGTGCCTTTTCTTCAGTAATGGGGTCTTGTGGGGTGAGCGTGCTTAGAGGTCATGCCGGTGGAGTGCATTGCCTATTGTTTTCTCTGTAGCAATTGTACCTGCTGAATACAAGTCTTTCTGGATCACTTCCAGAGTGGTCCTTGATTCTTGAGCTACTATTCTAACTATCCTTCTGACTCCCTGGTCAGAAATTTTATGACGAGTTGTTATGTGTGGCCGGTTGATGGTGGAGTAATGTTCCTTCCGCTGGTCCACCCCGCCGGGACTCCCAAAGAGAAGAAAGATGGGGGAAAGCTGCTATGGAGGGACACTGCCCCAAGATGCTAGATGGATATGTCCCTGCAGCATAGCGGTACTCCAGATTCCCACAGGGCACCATGGGATTTGGACTTTGGCTTCTCAGCCCTGCTGGATGCCGTAGGTGCCGCCAGGAGATGTTGCAGGGGGACTTTGAGACTCAGATCTTTTCCATAGCCCAAAAGTACTATTGAGTCACGGGGACAGAAGTTCCAAAGTATTTCCGGGCTGACAGAAAACTGAACTTCTCCAGCTGACCCGGAAGTGCGGGAATGTCACATGAACGGAAGAACCAAAGCATTTCTGGGTCAGACACTATATAAAGGACTGTTGGAGACCCAGCAAGTGAGCCGGAGTTGGAAGATAGAGGACAGAGCTTACTGGGAGGTGTGGAGGACAGATTTGTGCTTTATTGTGTGTTATTATTATTGGTATTTATGGTAATGGAGGTGCTTCTGGGCACTGTAACAAGAAGAAAAAGAATTAAATACCTTCTTGGTCATTTTACCCTGTGTTCAGTGTGTCTGTCTGTTGGGTTGACCTCTTACTGGTGGTTCAGAAGTTTTGAAATACATCTGTAACCAGTTCCATTGATATGGTTTGCAATAATCAGGTTGTGAATGCCTTGGGAGATTTCTTTGCTTTTACCCATCATGAGATGTTTCTCGTATGATACTGTGATGATGCCGGTCCGCTACAGACTCCCTCTTCCAACTTGGGAGTCTGCGGAACCAACACCGTTGATAGTTATGACCGAGATGAGTGGACATATGAGGACAACTCACTGATGATGCCAGAGGATGGTGGAAAAAGCAAAGTCAAAACACAAGTAAAACCAATAAAGTGTCAATGGTGCAGTGTTTAAAAAACAAAGTACATATATAAATCAATAAAAATCCAATAAAAAGTGGGAATAAAAATCAATAAATAAATACATTAAAAATCCAGGGTTAAAATGCAGACTAACTCCTCCTGATCTCAGCTCACCTCCTTCTCATTCTCCCCGGCTCACACATTGCTCGCGTAGCCGGTGGAGACTCAGCAGCCACGAGCTCCTTTCGCCCGACCTCCGTCTTGGCTGCCTTCAGGCATCACAGCCAGACCGTCTGAGATCGGCTCTCCTTCCTTCTTCCTTCATGTTCACATGGTCAGCCTAGGGAGGGCACCTGCCTTGCTCGCCACACTCCACCCGAATGTTCAGTGGGGCGAACTAGCCCTTAGAGTGCCACAGCTAACGCTCCTGCACGGGGCCCCAGCTCGTGCTGTCTCCTCCTTCCAGGTGACCAGATCCTCCTGCTAAAACTGCCTTTCACATCTTTTAACCTCTTTCAATCCTTTTCATTGATCTCCCATCTTTGATTTCTCCATCTATGAATTCTTTCATCTTTGATTTCTTCCCCCTTTTCTTGTGCCGACCTGTATATATACCCTCACGTCTCCACGGGCGCAGCGCCTTAATCGCACACCACAGGAAGCCAATGAAGCAATTGAGAACGATTGCACCCGCACTCGCTCCAACTACCTCATTAACTCCCCACGGTCATGCAATCGCGCCCACAGAGAGCGACACGGCTCTATGGATTTAAAACTGGCCTTTTTTTTTTTGAAGCCGCAGACCCGCTATACCACAGACACCTTGGTAGCAAAACATCTTTTTATAGCCCATCAATATGTATTAATCCAGCTGATATTAATTTGCACAGATAGGAGATGGAATTACTTTCTAACTACTTATGGATTTCAGCTGGTCCTTGCTTTTCCTTGCCTTGGTGTACTGCTATTGCTTAGTGTGTTCATTACTTTTTCCTGTGTCACTCCACTTTATTACACATACAGTGGAACCTCGGTTTGTGAGCATAATTCGTTCCGGAAAAGTGCTCGTAGTCCAAAGCACTCGTATATCAAAGTGAATTTCCCCCTAAGAAATAATGGAAACTCAGATGATTTGTTCCACAACCCAAAACTATTCATATAAAATGATGATTAATACAAAATATAAAGTAAAAATACATAAAACAAATTAACCTGCACTTTACCTTTGAAAAGAATCATGGCTGGTGTGAGTGAGTTTCTAAACTCTTGTGGGATTGCACCCAATGGGACAACACGCGGAAGAGCGTCCCAAAGCAATCGCAGTCTCCCAGCGCTGTAGCAGTTCGCCGTAAAAGCGAATCCGAAAAGATCGCGGACATGCTATAAGCGCCTGCCGTCGATGGGTGATACAAGGAACAAGGAACATTATAAATGCGCAGGGCCCTGCCTGACTGCTGTGTCAGTGTATAGGAGAGCAGCAGATCCCGCTACAATAAATAACCGCGCTGTTGCTGTTTCAAACTGAATAAAGCTGGTGTTGTTAAAGTACTGAGACTCAGCTTCGTGTTTTAGAGTGCAAGACGGGGACTCACACGTCACAGCACACACACACGCACGCACGCACGCACGCACGCACACATACACACGCGCGCGTGAACACACACATATACACACACACGCGAGCGAGCACACACACACACACACACATACACACAAACACGCGCGCACACTCAGTCACAATGCTAATGCTGCAGTAAACTGTATACGCTCATACAGATGTTGATTATATGAGTGAGGCACGCCAACTCAGACGGAGAATAGGAGATGATTGCCCACAATCCCGCAGCGAGAGAGAGAGAAGAACCATCAGCTCAGTTGTGATCACATGACGCTCAGCAGACAAAGCGTATACATACTACTCGTACTGCAAGACCTCGCTTGTTTATCAAGTCAAAATTTATTAAAAATTTTTACTCATCTTGCAAAACACTTGTAAACCAAGTTACTCGCAAACTGAGGTTCCACTGTACTTCTATTTATGGCCTTTAATGTTGTGAATTCTTTATATGCGTTGATTTCTTGAGTTAATACCAACGTGGTGATAATTTTGTGTAAATCGCCTCATTGGAAATATATTTACTGAAAAAAATGTTGACACGTTCAATGCTCGTTTCCTCCACTTTAAAAATATTTTAGTAAAAAACATGTGTTTAGGATGTTGTGAGCATACAACTGGATGAATTGATATGTGGATTATAAGACACAGGTGAGATTTTTTTCATGGAGGTTTTCATATTGTTTGCTGTGGTACAGCGATGGTGTCCGTAGACATCCATTCAATCAGATGGTTTGTTATCTCTGTTCTCATGAAAGCATGAGATTAAAAATTTCACACCCATCACTACAAAGTACATGGTGTAACATAAAAAAATATTTGAGCAAATTATTCCTTTTAAGTACTACTGTACATATTAACCTATACCAGTAGTTTGTTGTATTCAAGTTACAACAGCTACATTTAAGTGTAGTCTGTAATGGTTATTGTGGAAAATGTCAGTGTCCAATCTGAAATCTATGGTATGATAAAATAGCAAGGAAGGAGAGGAAAACAAAAGTCCATTTGGCACCAATGCTGAGGATAATGCATTTTATGGGTTTAAAGGGTAAATGGCTGCCCATGCCAGGCATTCTACAGTACCTAAATGTGACAGTTATTCACTATTATATTAAATATGATGCAGCTTTTTAAAAAAAATTGATGCAGAATGTATCTTGGTTGCAGCATCCTTCATTCTTCGGACTATGACAGTATAGCAGAGCACTGCTACAGGATATAAAAAAGAGAAAAGACAAACATTAAAACATTAGCAATATCTACTCCAGAATGAATTTTGATAAGTATTAATTGTATGTATTTTGTTTTAAAATAGATAGAACTTTTTGTCCCCAGTGGGAAAATTTGGCTTTTTACAAAAATTCTATAGATAGATATTCACACACACACACATGCACACGCACACGCACACGCACACGCACACGCACACACAATGGTCTGAATGCATACCAGAATGAGAAAAGAAAAAAATTAAAAAGAATGAAAAACTTATGGCAGTGGAGTTACAGTGACAGTGAGACAGTATGCCCTTTCTTATAGAGTTCCACTGTCTTAGGAGACCAGTCCAGCCTGTCATTGATGTGGACCACCAAGTACTTGTATGAGTGGACTACTGCACCCACTTCCTGAACAGTGACCGGACATAGAGGCTCTTTGGTGTAGCAAAAGTCAATAACCAGTTACTTGGTTTTGCTGATGTTAAGTTACAGACAACTTTCTTTGCACCAAGAAACAAAACTTCCTCAACTGTCCCCTATACTAAGTCTCACCCCTTTATCAATTCACCCCATAAGTGCAGAATCATCAGAAAAAATCTGCAAGGGACATGACCTGGTATTATATTTCATTTGTGAGGTTTACAGAGTAAAGAGAAAAGAAGACAGGACTGTTCTTTGCGGTGCTCCAGTTTTGCTCACATCCATATCAGAAACAATCCTTGAGTCTCACAAGTTGCAATCTGCCCAACAGACAGTCCATTATCCAGGACACCATAGGCTCATCAACATGCACATATTTGAGCTTACATCTTAAAATGGATGGCTGGATGATATGGAAAGTACTGGAGAAATCAAAAATAACCTTCACAGTGCTGGCAACTTTTCTCAGATGAAAATAACCCTTGTGGATCAGATAGATAATTGTATCCTCCACAACAATCTTTGTATGATAGGCAAACTGTTGTGAGTCCAGGTGGTCTATCACAAGAGGACTCATTGTCCAGGACCAGCCTCTCAAAAGGTCTTCATGATGTGAGACGTAAGTGCCATTGGTCTGTAGTCATTAGGTGAATAGGCACCTGCCTTCTTTAGAACAGGAACAATGCAGGATGTTTTCCACAGCAGTGGAACTTTATGAAGCCTTAGGGATAGATTAAACAGTTGACACAGGACACCACAAAGTTGGTCAGCATAGGCCTTGAGGACTGACTCCATCTAGTCCCCCAGCTTTTCCTATGTGTATCTTCCTCAGTTGTCTCCTCACTGGTCTTCAGTTATGGACAGTCCACACTGATGGTCAGAACTGGACTCATCACTGGCCATTCCAGTTGAAATACGAATAGTGTGGAGGGACTGGTCATTGGAAGAAGGTGGCAGTGAGAACAAATCTATTAAAAAACGGGTTTAAGGCATTAGCTTTGTCAATATCCCCTTCTAGTATTTAAGCCCTGGATTGCATGAGCCCAGTAATTATGCCAAATCTATTACAGACATTTATATTATTCTGTGTGAGTTTGTTTTCTATTTAGGCTTTGAAAGTTTCCTTTCCTTCACTCTGCTTTTTCTTATACACTCACTGTGCATCCTTCATGGCCTCTTTGTCACCGGATTTGACTACTCCCTTTTTCTCATTTAGAAGACTTCTTAGCTCCTTAGTAATCCAGGGCTTGTTGTTTAGAAAGCAACACAATGTCTTTGAGGGTACCACAGTGTCAACACAAAACACAGGCATTGTGGTGTAGTGATTAAGGCTATAGACATTAAACCCTGAGGTTGTGGGTTCAAATCCTGCTACTGACAATGTGTGACCATGAGCAAGTCACTTGACCTGCTTGTGCTCCAATTGGAAAACCTAAAAGAAATGTAGCCAATTGCATTATAAATGTTGTAAACTGCCTTGGATATAGGCATCAAATTAAAAAATGATGTAGTGACTCCCTCAATATCATTTACATGTTACTTGCCTATCATTTCTCAGTCTGTAGTTTGAAAGAAGTCATTTAAAACCATTTCAGCCTCCAGGATCCACTCCTGTACCATCCTGTCGGTAACAAGTTGCCATCTAATAACAGGCTTGTAGTTGGGAATAAGATTAATCATGCTGTGTTCAGATCAGCCCAAAGGTTCCAGAAGTTTACACTTAAAGGCATCTTTATCATTTGAATAGAGTAGGTTAGTTATGAAAACCTTGTAACCTTTGCCTACAATAAATTGAATTCAAAAACGTAAGTATCAGTTAATATTTCTTTTATGTATGTATAAATTTTCCTTCTAAACTCACCACATATCCATTTACAAATGTAATATGTCTTAGTTTAATTTTTTTAAGCAAAGTTGCTAATGACTATAAATCATATTTTATTTATCACAGCCTTTTGCTGCCCCAGAAATAGCATTTTAGACAGCTGTTTGGAGTCTGGTAGCTTGGCAGGCAATCAAACGTTTCTAAAATTCTTTGGAGCAGCATCATATGAGTACATTTCTTAAAGCAGAGCAGTGAGTGCAGATTGGACAGTAAGCAAACAAAAAAAAATTAGTATAGCAATTTAAAGAACTAATATGCATCAAGCAACTAAACTGTAATTTCAAAACAAAATTAGAAAAGTCTGACACATCAGATTTCTGTTTAGCATGTTTTAAACTGTTAGAAATGTACAGCGATCATCCAACATCTTGTAATGGTTACCAATTTACCTGCCTTGGCCACATCTCTCTCACATTTACTTATGGTTCAAAATTCTCTAAACATCTCACCACTGCTTAGATTACATTACAGTTCCACTGATTTAATCTCAAGTGGTGTTTGAGAACTCTATTACCTTCTTCATACTCTGTTAATTCCTATGGCGAGCCTTATTTTAAAATCCTTCTTGAGTCATCTGAATCTGTATTGTTTTGACAATTAAAGCTATGATTTAAATTACAGATAAAAGAAAAGAATATGCAAAACATATTTTATACTTTATTTCTTGATCAATAAAGGCCATCAACATACAAAAATAATCACCCTCTCAAACTCTTAGATACAGTAACTACTTGTTCTTCATTGAGCTGCAATAACTGCTGCCACATATCTCAACCAAATGGACATTGACTTAGCCACTTAAAAACTTCCAACATTTTTGTATGCAGGGGATCATTGTTTTTTACATCACTTAATTTGTGATTCAAATTTTGTTGACAGATGGTAGAATATTATGAAGACTCATTTGATACAAAGCAGAATTCTCATTTTCAAGAGTAATTACAAACTGTCATGTCCAAAGCTGAACAGCAGCACAAGGTTTGTTTTTTTTTTTTAAAAAAACACAGGACTTCTAGAAAAGAAACATGAGCAAATATCTCACTCTAAACCACCATAACCCAAGCAATACCAATCTGAGATTCCCAGCCTCCCAGAATCCCAGTCAGGGGTTAAATACTATGGGATGAACAAGTCAACAGAAAAAAGGAAGGCAAGAGAATCATAATTGAAATACACCAGCAAAATGAAAAGAACCTCAATGACAGAAAAGAGGTCTGCAGCAAACCAGCATGTAAACAAATGAGCAGCAGTGGTCACATTTTCAACTGAATTGTTGGAAGCACCATTAAGCTGTAAGGCAGACAATTCAAGGTGGAATAAATTATAGAAGGGGGACTGCCAATTATTAATGGTAGCATAAGCCTTCAGATCAGGAGACAAGAATTTGTTTGGCTTTCAGAGTACCAGGACAAAATGACTTACTGTACATTGATGGGGATTAAGCAGAATTCACATGTGGATCTAAAACAAGGAAGAATTGAAGTAGCAGCAGAATATTTCAAGAGTAAAGAAGAAAATAATTAATAAACATGAATATGCGAGACAATGAGAAAAGACATGAGGACATTGCCAGAACATTTGGAGAAAAAGTGGGTTTCTGGAGCAATATCTTCTTTTGGCTGCTCCCGTTAGGGGTCACCACAGTGGGTCATCTTGTTCCATCTCTTCCTGTCTTCTGCATCTTGTTCTGTTACACCCATCACCAGCATGTCCTCTCTCACCACATCCATAAACCTTCTCTTAGGCCTTCCTCCTTTCCTCTTCCCTGGCAGCTGTATCTTTAACATCCTTCTCCCAATGTACCCAGCATCTCTCCTCTGCACATGTCCAAAGCAATGCAATCTCGCCTCTCTGACTTTGTCTCCTCTTGAGCAATATCCAACATTGGATTATACTGTGTCCGATGGTGGTGATGAGAGTTTAAGGTCTCTGGGACAAAGAAATATAAAAGGGGAACTTTCTAGGATGAGTAAAGAGTAGATGTTATAATCAGATTCATTCATTTTTTGGCTTTGCCAGACCATTTTTGGAAAATTCTGATCCTGTTGTAGGTTTTGAACATTGAAGACCCTAATTGTACTGTTTATTTTCACCTAAATAGTACCTTTCTTAACATTAACAAATTTTCACTTGTTTATGGGGTGCTATTCTTGTCTCATATTTTTGTATTGTCATAGTGTTGCTACACAGGGGGAGTCCATAAAGCTGACCTTTATACTGACTTGTTTGTTACATCATGGGTAATTTGAGATTGCAGCTTTAACCCAAAAACAATTTAGCAAATTTAAGTGTGTGTTTAGTTCTGTAGTGTACACGACTCTTGCATTTGATCAGATTTTTAACCAAGAATTCTATTCAGTGTTTTGGCTTTTGTGACTAGTTTTGAATTTCTAACAGTTGACAAATTTTGGCTCACAGCAAGGTCATTTTATCTCCTGGTCCCTCTTGTACTATAGACTGCCTCACATCTATCACTGGCAGAACAGTAGAGAGTAAAAACAAGTTTAATCTCGAGAGAGAAAGAACAAGATAGAGAAAACAGTGGGTAAGTTGGTGAAGGGCCAGTTAGCGAAACCCTATATGGTCTGAGTACTGAGCAGAGTTGTGGGTAGAAAAAGAAAATTGAACCAGGAAAATAAAAACAAGTCCTTAAAGAGTAGAACATCATGAATCCTGAACTGTCACACAGATTCCCAGTGCACTGATCTCTGTTAGCTGCCAAGAATGTAATACAATGGGCTGACCCCTTATTGAGAAAGCAACGTTATACCACTGCGATATTTGACAGGAAAGACAATGTATGGTTTGTATTAAGGAATGTATAGTTTGGGATTCATCATACAAAAAAATGGATCTATGTGACCCAAATAGTTCTATTTTTATCTCATTTGTCTAAAGAACATTTCTCCAAAAATTCTGATTATCAAGATGATTTTTGCAGACTTCGTGTTTCTGCCTTGTACTGTATAATGTCATGTCTATTTAAAAGAACACAGCTAACCAAAATGAGCTTGGACTTTTTTGCTACATTGAGCATAATCTCATTTTTGTACTAGTCAGGAGCCCCTTTCCTTTGATCCTCTGTGGTTTGGTTATGGATGTTTAATGATTTAAATCCTATTCAGTTTCAACTGTAGGCAGACAGGAAAACTAACTTTTGAGTTAGAGTTGGCAGTCTTTTTCTATGTCCCCTAAAACAGCAGCATAGTGATTATATTCATGACAATTTCCACTCTACCATGAATATTGTCTTTACAAGCCCATGCCCTTTCCTTTTGCTTTTGTACTGTGTTTGTCAGTCAAAATGGATAAAAGTTAATCATTCATCTTCAAACTCACCAATTTCCTTGGTCAATTGACTGTTTCCCTGCGGTGGGTTGGCACCCTGCCCAGGATTGGTTCCTGCCTTGTGCCCTGTGTTGGCTGGGATTGGCTCCAGCAGACCCCCGTGACCCTGTGTTCGGATTCAGCGGGTTGGGAACTGGATGGATGGATGGATTGACTGTTTCCTAAAGTTCAAAAATCTTACTTGGGATCAGTTGTCTTTTTTCTGTGTTGGAGGCTCCAAGTAATTTCACCACGGGCAGACTTCAAGTGCATTGCGGCTTAGTATAGGTTGCTATATAAATGTGTGCACTTTCCAGTTCATCCAAACAAACATATGGTGTCTGCACAAGTAAAGCTGAATTTATGCGTCTTTCTTTAGGTCACAGAAGTAACTGTGTCACATATGAACACTGCTCTTAAATTTGAATGTGGTACAGAAAGTACATAAAATGCTAATTACTACTAAATCTTTCAGACACAAATGGTTTTGTAAATGCACTGTAAAAGCAGGAACTCATAATAGTAAGATCAGAGAGACAGTTCTTATGTCAGCTGCAAAAACCCAAAGTGTTTTGGCTGGACCTTAATATGGACACTAACCACTTGCCTTGTTATCTCCACCTGACCCCTTTGAATTCTTTGATGACAAAAAAAGAGAGAGAACAACTGCTAAGATGTAATTATCAACAGGTCAGGAGATGCACTTGTCATTTAACAAAAAAAATTGAAACCTAAACCAATCTATAAAGAGACTGTGATTTGCTATAAAACCAGAGAACTAAACATTCTTGTAGTTGGAATTGAATTATATTTAGTCATTTACTATAGCAGCATTATTAAACCAGAGCTAAAATACTAAGAGGGGGAATTGAATAGAGATAAGAAAGCTGTGGATTGTAAATCAAAATGTCAGAACCTAAATCACTTAACTGCACTTGTCCAGAGGTCAAATCTACAATCTTAAACAAAGGATTACTGGTGTTGCATTCGATATCATTCGAGTCTTAGTCACCCAAATTGTGGCACAAGGCAAGGCCTGTTACCATCCTATTAACCACCCACAGAGGATTATTTAAAAATGGCTATGTGATGCATTTAAAATTGAAATGAAAAAAAAATTGTTAATCTTTCTCAGGCAATGAAATAAAATTAAGACATGCATGTAAAAATACGTCTTGAAAATTATGCTTTAAAAACATTAAAGTTTTATAAACTGAGAAAAGAAAAAAAAGTTTAAAGGCCAAAATGTGTTTTCCAATTCTTAACAACAGTGCAGACTGCTGTATTATGCTACATATACAGTAATCCCTCCTCGATCGCAGGTGTTGCGTTCCAGAACCCCCCGCGAAAGGTGAAAATCCGCGAAGTAGAAACCATATGTTTATATGGTTATTTTTATATTGTCATGCTTGGGTCACAGATTTGCGCAGAAACACAGGAGGTTGTAGAGAGACAGGAACGTTATTCAAACACTGCAAACAAACATTTGTCTCTTTTTCAAAAGTTTAAACTGTGCTCCATGACAAGACAGAGATGACAGTTCTGTCTCACAATTAAAAGAATGCAAACATATCTTCCTCTTCAAAGGAGTGCGCGACAGGAGCAGAGAATGTCAGAGAGAGAGAGAGAGAGAGAAAAGCAAACAATCAAAAATCAATAGGACTGTTTGGGCTTTTAAGTATGTGAAGCACCGCCGGACAAAGCAGCTGCAAGGATGGGAGCAATGTGAAAGTAGTCTTTCAACATTTTTTAGAGGAGCGTCCGTATCCTCTAGGCCAGTGTGCGAACAGTCCCTCTGCTCACACCCCCTCCGTCAGGAGCAGAGAATGTCAGAGAGAGTGACAGAGACAGAGAAAAACAAACAATCAAAAATCAATACATGCCGTTCCAGCTTTTAAGTATGCGAGGCACCATGCGGGAAGCTTGTCGCTTGACAAAGCAGCTGCACGGAAGGAAGCAATGTGAAGATAATCTTTCAGCATTTTTAGACGAGCATCCGTATTGTCTAGGGGTGCAAACAGCCCCCCTGCTCACACCCCCTCCGTCAGGAGCAGAGAATGTCAGAGCAAGAGAGAGAGAGAGAGAGAAGCAAGCAATCAAAAATCAATACGTGCCGTTTGATCTTTTAAGTATGTGAAGCACCGTGCGGGAAGCATATCACTTGACAAAGCAGCCACATGTAAGCCCAGCAAGGAAGGGAGCAATGTGAAGGTAATTTTTCAGCGTTTTTTGAGGAGCGGCCGTATCGTCTAGAGGTGCGAACAGCCCCCGTGCTCACAATATATTTGAGGAGTTTTATTTAATACGTATTACACGCTCTGGTAGCTTCTCAGCCATCTGCCAATAGCGTCCCTTGTATGAAATCAACTGGGCAAACCAACTGAGGAAGCATGTACCAGAAATTAAAAGACCCATTGTCCGCAGAAATCCGCGATACAAGTAAAATAGAGTAAAGCTGCAAAAGTCGAAGCGCGATATAGCGAGGGATTACAGTAATGCTAGATTCATCTAGTTTATGGTTTCTAATGAAAACACAAACAAGCATAAAGAGTATGGGTACTTCAAAACAAAAACAAAAACAACCCCATCTTCACAGACTCAGGTCTCAAAGTGACTGCTTCAAGATGGTGACACTTCCGGTTAAGTATAGGCCAGGCAGAAAGAGGCAGGTCCAAGAAGGGCTGTCAATCATCCAGTCTGTATAGGGAGGAAGAGGAGAGATGTTAGTAAACAGTGCCACCTTGTGGATCAGCAAACAATTACCACCACCAAGCTTTGCAGTAAGGAGACTGTGGAAGATTGTGGGTTCGCTTCCCGGTTCCTCCCTGTGTGGATAGCGCTTTGAGTACTGAGAAAAGCGCTATATAAATGTAATGAATTATTATTATTATTATTATTATTTAAGCTATCACCAGAGTGCACACATGTGACAGGTTATATTACCAATATTTAAAAAGAAAACATACAGAGGAAACCTACATCAGTATATTCTTTCAGCACTTTTATTTGCATAAATGTTCACTCACTTGATGGTCTACGTAAGGGAAAACTTCCTGTGTGAGTTTGTGAGTGTTACTGAGTTTGCTTTTCTTGTAATTTCTGTAATATTAATTTTTGGCACATTCAACATAGAGATGGTGAGATCAAACGACATTTAAACTTTTTAAATGTAGCATTATATATAAGAAGTTCATATTTAATGGTATGGTGTTTTCCAAAGACTTTTAATCTGTCTAATTAATTTAGCACATTTAGAGCTAAAAAGATACACGGTGTGTTTAAATCATATTATTGATCTGTATGCTGATTGGTGCAAACCAATATATTTTAGACTGTTTTATGCAAATTATCCTGACTTTTTAAACATAAAGAACTTAGTTGTTAATATGCATACTCCATTGTGTCCAATGCCATAATAAGTGACACCCATATCTGGCTCATTGCAATTGTGATATTGGGCTATTATTTGGGATTAAATTTATCAACAGGATGCTTTTGCCAAATTATTGAATGAAACATTCTACACTTCATCTAGTTTAGGTCAGAAGACTATGCAATATATACAGTTGCATAGGAAATTAATACAATTTTAACTTTGAGTTTTAAGCAGATTTACATGTTCACTTGGAGTGACATTTGAATTACTTTATCTAAATAAAACTTGGCACAGCTATTGGCAATGTAAATTCTAAAAGCAGATTATTTTGTAGATTTTGCTCTATAGAAAAAATGTTTTTTCATTTTTGTGCACTTTTGTGACCCCACTTCAGCACTGTTTGGGAAGAAGAGTATACATTTTCATTAGGATATTGTTATTAGAACATTAGAAAAATCTAGGCGAGAACAGGCTATTTAGCCCAACAAAGCTCGCCAGTCCTATCCACTTAATCCATCCATCCATTATCCAACCTGCTATATCCTAACTGCAGGGTCATGGGGGTCTGCCGGAGCCAATCCCAGCCAACACAGGGCGCAAGGCATGAAACAAGCCCCAGGCAGGGCGCCAGCCTACCACAGGACACACACACACACACCCACACACCAAGCACACACTAGGGACAATTTAGAATTGCCAATGCACCTAACCTGCATGTCTTTGGACTGTGGGAGGAAACCCACGCAGACACGGGGAGAACATGTAAACTCCACGCAGGGAGGACCAGGGAAGCGCTACCCACTGCGCCACCGTGCCGCCTATCCACTTAATTCTACTTAAAAAACATCAAGTCTAGTTTTGAAAGTCCCTGAAGTCCTACTGTCTACTTGTTAGCTTATTTCAAGTGTTTTTGGTTCTCTGTGTAAAGAAAAAACTTCTAATGTTTGTGTCCCCATGTTCTTGATGAACTCATTTTAAAATAACAGTCTTGATCCACTGTACTAATTCCATTCATAATTTTAAACACTTCAATCATGTCTCCTCTTAATCTTCTTTTGCTTAAACTAGAAAGGCTCATCTCTTTTACTCTTTCTTCATAATTCTTCCCCTGTATCCTTGGAAGGAGCCTAGTCGCTCTGCTCTGGAGTTTTTGTAGCACTGCAGTGGCTTTTTTGTACTCTACAGACCAAAACTGCACACAGTACTCCAGATGAGGCCTCATCAGTGCATTATAAAGCTTGAGCATAACTCTTTGGACTTGTACTCTACACACTGTGCTATAAAATCTAACATTCTGTTAGCCTTCTTATTGGCTTTTGAACACTGTCTGGAAGTTGACAGCTTACAGTCCACTACGACTTCTAAATCCTTCTCATAAGTTGTACTTTCAATTTTAAGACCTCCCATTGTGTATTCAATCCTAACATTTGTACTTCTTACATGTAATACTTAGCATTTACTGACATTAATTTTCATCTGCCACAAATCATCTGCAAACTTTACCAGCCTGTTACTTATATTACTATTCAAATCATTTATATAATATTAAAATAGCAGCTGCCCTAGCACTGACTCCTGTGGAACACCACTCTTAACATTAACCAATTCTGATGAGGTTCCTCGCACCATCACCCTCTGGTTCCTGTGTCTGATCCAATTCTGCATCCATCTACTACAAACATCACCCTGACTTCTCACTTCTTTTAGTTTGATGCCCAACCTCTTACATGGCATCTTAAGAAATGCTTTCTGAAAGTCAAGATAAATAATATCATAGGCTCCACTTTGATCATACCCTTTTGTTACTTCCTCATTGAATTCCAGTATGTTAGTAAAACATGACCTTCCTCTTCTGAACCCATGCTGACTGTTCAGAAAAACTCCTGTACTTGCCATGTGCAGCTCAATCTTATCCTTTATAATTCCTTCCTTTAATTTTCCCATGATGGACGTTAATCTTACTGGCCAATAGTTGCTTGGATGTGCCGAGTCACCCTTTTTATATAAAAGGGTAATATTTGCCATTTTCCAGACCTTCAGAATTTCCACAGTGCAAAGTGACTTCATAAAATATGTGTCAAGGGTTTATATATGTACTCGCTAACCTCCTTAAGAACTCGAATGAAAGTATTATCTGGTCCTGAAGATTTGTTTGATTTCAGCCTATTTAATCTGAGCAGAACTTCTCCCTCTATAATTTCTAAATCACTCAATACCTCCATAGTAGTCTCATTTACCGCTGGGAGGTTATCTGCTTCCTCACTTCTGAAGACCTCAGAAAAATGCGTGTTTAAAAACATCTGCTATTCTGTTAGGTTACATGCATAATTATTTCCTTTTTGCAGTTGATTCTGTTATTGTAGAACTATTATTTTTATTATTTTTTCATTTTAAAATACTTTTTTGTTAAGGTTGTTTTATTGTTTAATATTTATGTTGTGCATTTATGCTACTTGCTTATGTTCCTTGTTTTCTGTGAGTGGGCAGTAGTTCTTCAGAGGTTCTTCACGTGTTGAGGAGTTCAGTTCAAATGTCATTTAATTTTTGTGTTTTGATTTCTGGATACTGACTTTTGCTTCTGTTTGTTGGATTTTGCCTTTCAATATTGAATTTTGGACGTGCTTGTCTTCGGTTGCCTTTTTAGCCATACCCTTTGTGCCTATTTTTGTGTTTTTCTGCTTTGCTTATTTATTCATTCTTGTTTGTGAATGTTTAATAAATTCTTTAAGTTTAAAGAACATTGTTTTTTATTCTAGGTTTAACATAAGGTTTATGTTTATCTCTTTCTTTGAAGGGCACCTTGGTGTATATTTTTTATTAAGTTAAAGTATTTTGAACTTTTAAAAGCGTAGGCCTCATTTTGGGCTTGTGCAGGCCTTGGAGCCTGCCTTTTAATTTGGGGGTCAGACTGTCTAGGGTGAAGCCTATTTCTGAGGCAGATTAATGAAGTTCTGGTTTGGCCTATGTGGGTTTTAGGCCTAATTACCCTTTTCACCGTTTTGTGCTGCAGCTTTCATTCCACATAATGAAATATTCACTTTGCAATATTACATCAAGCAACATCACATAACATTTTTTTTACTTTTTTCTAATGTATATTTTAATAAAGTTATTAAAGGACACTCATTTTTGTTTTCTGAAACTGTATGAGCCCCTGCCTCCCCCCCCCCCCCCCGCCCCCACCATAAGACTGCTTTCATCTTTCTAGTTATGCAAAGTCTTTTGAATGTTAAAGTTATAAATTGTAACATTAGTCAAACAAATGGAGGCATGTAGATGCCTCATCTTAATTTTGGACTACCTTACTATTTTAGGGTAATTTTATAATTCACTCTTTGAGTGATTTTTCAGAATGGTAACACACTGTTTTTATACTTGTTAAGGGGGCTTTACTAGCCTGGAAATTGTATTCTGAAGTCAGTTTTTCGAATTGATGTGTACCTTAATAGCTGTAATATTTGTTGGGCCAATTCCACTGCCATTTTGGTTGTTTACAGGCACCATTTTATACCTTCCATCATTGGGACAGTGAACTGCATTAAGAGATCATGTCCTCAGAGGCTGTAACATCCTGGTAACGACACATTGGATTACAAGGCCATCACTCAAAACACTTCATCCAAACAAAACTCGTTTCCAAAATTGCTTTTGTCATTTTCAGAACTCATTTTCATCAGTAAATCCTGGCTCTGACTAGTTCTTAGTTTTTTGACCATGATTTTGCCACTCATTTTGGCTTTTGGTTATGGTGTTGATTGACCTCCTGGTTTAAACTTTAATTTCAGCTTCTGACTACATCTTTTTTCCCGGTCACCATCATTAAGTTCTCTTTTCTAGCATGTGTAACATCACAACAAACACTCTCAAATCAACAACTCGTACCAAGAATATACAAAAATTTTTTCATTTACTCGATAAATAAATCCAGTCGAAAATAGAAAACAGGGAAAAATACAAAATTTATTAAATCAAAACCAACAAAACCTTCAGTCTCCCCAAGACTGCATAACTATTTGCCCAGGCTACCTAGTGTGACTCACCCATTATTATCTGCCTAGCATCAAGAACCACTTTCCTCTCTCAATCCATCCATCCATTATCCAACCCGCTATATCCTAACTACAAGGTCATGGGAGTCTGCTGGAGCCAATCCCAGCCAACACAGGGGGCCAAATGTATTTTCTGTCTTTTAAAAATTGATGGGTACTCCTATACTTGTTCTTCTACCTGCTAGCTTTTAAAGACAATGCCTAGTTTCCCCCTCCATATTATAGACAAATTAATTTCTTTATGAAGTATCTCCTTGCTTGCTCTTTACTGTAGGCATGAGTGCATATTTAATGAGCAGTGACTGATATTCTCAATGACATGTCCACTTATATTTAATTACCACAGAAGAACGTCTGATCCACTTTGATCTATTACTGCATATCAAAACCTGTTACTACTGAATAAATATTTAGATATTGTATGACATTGGAATGGAATTGATTGACCTGAAATTAAGTCTGCAGCATCATTGAAAGGCAGATCTTTCAGTTCCCCACCTAGGATTGTGACCTTATCATTGGAGGGGGTGTTTTTTATCCCTCAGTGAGCTTTAAACATTATGTTACCTGGATATATGCCTTCTTGTTAAGGTTACCTACAGAAAATTGACCTGGTGGCAGAAGTGCAGAAAATGAACAATCTATAGTCATTCATTATGAACTTTTACATTCAGTTGAAAAGAACCTCATCCAGAACAGGAACCAAATCCTGGAGCCAGGCCTGTGAGTAATGTCTACTGACATTCTCTGGTGGCAGGTTGCCACAGATAGCTCGTGTGGGTTAAAAGATGGATCTAGCGCAATACTAGTTGGGTGACAGGCACAAGTGGAAAAGTCCATTCATACTACACTTTCAAAACTGAAATTTGCTCTTGGGATGTGGAACATAACCTCTCTTAGAAAAGGAGCTGACGCAAGTTCAGAAGGTACTGGCTATACTGGCTAGATGTAATTAAAATGGTCAGTCTAGCTCAACATGTTGCTACTGCAATCCTCATCATGAAAATCGGGCATGAAAATGAATTAAGGAATGAATGATTTTTTTTGTCTGCTGTGGGTTGGCACCCTGCCCAGGATTGGTTCCTGCCTTGTGCCCTGTGTTGGCTGGGATTGGCTCCAGCAGACCCCCGTGACCCTGTGTTCGGATTCAGCGGGTTGGAAAATGGATGGATGGATGATTTTTTTTGTTGTTATTTCAAGGCTCCCTTAGAACCAACATATTTATAAAAGTGGCGTAAACAGTCAAAGTTGAAGTTGACAAGACTGAACGCCTTTGAGAAAAATGGAAATAAATTCTTGATATTTTTCCTCATAACCCTAGGAGACGTTAGTAAGTCAACGTCTAATTGAAGATTATATATTCTCTTCATGTCATAATGGGATTTTCTCTGGATACTCCATTTTGTAACATCATAAAAACTTGTCTGTTTGGGTGGTTGGTGATTTGAATTTGTGTGAGTGTAAGTGTGATTTGCATCTAATACTACAGGGAGTGGCTAATTTCAATTGGACTGAGAAGAGTCGATAATTTACAAATACATTTTGTATGAAAAATGTTTATACTCTTATTGTTGGATTAAAATGTATTCACTCTGACCTTTCTTTACATCCTCAACATCATGATGTTTTGTCCATTTATGCTCCTGGAATGTCCAAATTGTTTTTGGATGTATCAAACAATGCTTCTTCCCTATGTCTTTCCAGTTATCTTGAATCACACTTGGACTGCGCTCAAAAACCAAAGATATGTATAGACTGGAAGATTAAAAAGTTGGCTGATGACTACATTTGGTTGTTTACTCAAATCACAGTGTATTGTGTTAGTATACAAGTGATTGTGTCGCTATGTTCTCTTTAAGCTGCATGGGTGTGCAGCCATAGACTGTTTTCTGGGTTTCTCACAGCCATGACTCCCAAAATTCCACTGGGTCTCCCCCCAAGTCATTTGTGTGTGGGAGGATCACAATGCTTGATTTTCCATGGAGGACTCGACACCTAAGACAATTTTTGTATTGATGATTCACAATGCTTGCTACTCCACAGGGGAATCCATGCACTAAAAGGATGCTTCGCCACACCTAAACTGTAAGTAATAGCGTATGTGTTGTTCACATTTCCTCAGCAGTGCAAGAAAAAAAATCAAGAGGGAACATTGCTTGGGCCTATTTTGAATATGCAGCTATTAGTTGTTTTTGCACTATGGCATGTTTAGAGGAATAAGGCAAATGTCTCATACATCAAACCACGGTGTAGATACTTAGTGTTATTCTAGTTTGATTGTCAATTATATGACCCTTAAGAGCCTTCACAGAGCTTATTATTAAAAAAAAAAAAAAAACTACATTCCCTAGCATTCCCTGGGCCCTAATAAAAATTGTTATTCATATCTTCATGTTTTAAAATCTAATTTACTTCATGAATGTAAAGAAAATATACAGTGCTTCTTTGGTTCCATTTTTTCAGCAGGCAGTCATGGTGAGTCACCAACTATAAGCAAGCAATGAATCCATCTGGAGAAAATGACTGCAAAATTTTTTTTGTTTTTTGTTTACACTATTGTGTGTTAAAAATTAAGCATGTGCCTCAAAATAAAGAATCTTCCAAGTGTTTCAGTCTCAGTTCCAGAAGGTTTATATTGAAAAATCAGAAGTGGGCCTCTTGCATTTTCTTCAATAACAGCTCGAGTACTCTCATCTCAAAATAGCCATTGTCAATCCATCATCTGACAGCCTCTCTTTCAGAAGGCACAGAGGTTTTAATTCAGGGGGTTTGTTACACTTGTCTCTCTGTGTTGCATGTGGGATTTACACTTACAAAACCACATTGAATTTGTTGAAGCTAGTTATGCTTTCCATGATGTACTGCATGTGCATGAGAGTGTGTGTGCGAGCGTGTGTATACAAGCCAATACAGTACACCTTATAAAAGTGTTTTAACAGAAACATTGTGATTGAAAATCCAGTAAAATATATCTTGCATATTATTAATATCCTTCTCTCATTTTTCCAATTTTTGAGAATGACTGACACTAATAAGAAAGTTAAAACAAAAGACACAAAATTTAAAAGAAATACAGTATGTAGCATAATAATAATGTAAATAAACTGTCTAATTTATTTACAATGTAAATGTATTTTAATATGTGCAATTCTATTTAATTACCACTTATTTCAAAATTTAAATATAAGTTGAAAGTGTAAATGTGTGGTTATTTTCACTCTATTGATTCATCATTGAATATTAAATAAATAATAACAATATTAAAGATGGATTCATTATTTAAGAATGTGGCTGGCCTTGGGCAGTTAAAATCTAGACTTAAAAAACAATGAATGTTAAGATTTGTGTTTATATTACAGTCATGTTATATTTGTAATTTTTGTATTTAAATAAACTGAAAAGAATAAGTTATTAAATTCATATTATTCAATAATGTACTGTATTCAATTGTGACATATTGCTTTATTACTGGTTGCAAGAGTCCTTCTGTATGAAGTTTTTTTTATTTATCTTCTCAACTATCTATTGATCTTCTCTATCTATTTATCTTTTTCTTTTAGTTTAATTCCACATTATGAAAATACAGTATTTGGTTTCATCTTGATGGATTAGTGTCTTGCTCTACTTGACACCATGACTTAGATTAAGTGAACTGGAAAACAGGCAAATGGATTGATTTTTAACACTGTATTACTTCAGTATAAATTTACCTGTATCATTTCAAGTGTGAAGTGACATATTTTAACCATAATTAAAAATACAACAAAAAAAAATGAAAATATTAACAACATACATTCTCTCTTGGAAATACAGGTGGTTCTTCAGAGCGATGCCATAGGGGAACCATTTTTGCTTCCTAAAAGACCCATCCACATGAAGGTTCCAGAAAGAACCTTTATTTAGTTTTGCAACAGGCTCCATACAATAAATAACCAAGGACAGATGGTAACAGATTTCTGTGTCATGACTTTAAAAGGACTCTTGCTGCTTACAATAATACAAGACAAGTACATGTTATCTTAATCTGTTAGTGTCCTGCTAGTTAGCATACCATACATTCAAGATTTCTGTTTTTCAAAGTACAAAGAATCAACTTCATATGCTTAGGACAATTCTGAGAATGAAATGGTGCCTTGTCGAGCAATGGTTCTACGATGAACCACACAGCACAGTAAAGAACCATAAAATGCTATTAAACAATCATTATTTTTGAGAGTGTTTGCAGGTGTAAATATATTTATAGACACTATCCTTTTTTAGTTTGCCATTAATATTTTTGCAGTTTAGTTTTTAGTAACCAACACATGCAAACCGAAACCTATTATAGATAAATCTGAGAGTGTATTCTTTACCAAGTTCCATGTCGCTGACTGAATGTTACATGCAACTCTCCTGAGTGCAGCTCTCAGGACAACCCAGTTGGAGGTTTACACCAATAATCAGTCATACTGTTTACATTTTTATAAACAGGTCATAACCAGACACTGAAAAGTGGAAAAGATGAAGCTAAACATAACTCAGTGTAAGACGTTTAAAAGTCCGTAAGAAGGATTGCCATTTTGAAAGAAGCTCTGTGAAATAAAAAAAAATGGTGTGGTGCAAGCAATATATGGATTTAAAAAAAAAAATTGAAATAAATTCGATGTAGCTGCATATAATGTAGATATACATAGACATCAAGATGTGTAGCCAGATACTTTATGAATACATAGGCAGTGAAATAAACTGTACGCACAATACATGAAAGGTTTCTATTTTCTGATTTAGGTATACACAGGTCATATGTAGAATACAAAATCTACAATGTGTATTACTTACATCTTAAAATAAATAGCTATTTAGTTTTTTTTAAAGTATATATTGTTTGACTTATCTTGGCAGAAGTCTGACATTTTCAATATTGTACAGTCTGAGATGTGTTATTGAAGAGATTGTTGATCTGGTGAAATGACTTACAGATGTGACAGCATTGGAGCATGCAGTGTATTTCCTTCACTGAAAAATGTAGGTAAACGTGTTTAATAGTTTGTGAAAATATCTGCATCCAATGTTACATTCTTAGTTTATGACTTTACATTTTATAATGTATAAGCAGAAATCTTAAAATTTCAATATATTGATAATTAAGGCTCAAAATAGAGGGGCCTAGTTTATATTCATGGTCTAGTCCCTTAAGATGTGCAATTATGCATGCTGTCCTGATATGAGTTTCTGGGTACTGAAGGACAAACTGGGTATTGCCCATTTTCCTAGGCTTTTAAGGCATCAAATTTAACAGGGATGCAGAATTCCAGCTGCACCCCCACCTGCATTCCTGAGTCAACAATAAAGTGAATGGCTGATCTGCAGATCTCCCAACACTTTGGTCAGACCTGTACTTTATCTGATAATAAAGGTTTAAATCAGAGTTGAGCTGACACCTCTTCAGAAACTCCTTCAGACTAGGGGGCGCTTAAATAGGCATTCATTTTAGGCATGAAACCTCAAACTGAACTGTTTTTGGATGTAATGAAAAAATAAGGCTCCTATAAGCAGGCATTGAATCTATAACTGGAAGTGACTTTGATCCACTCACCAGAAGCTACATCCTCCTTCAAAACTACCTGTATTCATCTATTCCATAACTTTAGGGAAGCTGAATGGTGACAAGCTACTCTCGTTGGAGCAAAAAGCCCACAAACTTTTCTTTACCCTGGAAGCTGCTCTCCAAAGAGCCTTGGAGCTAGATAACCTGAACTAGCTCGGCCAAGCCAAGCTCTGTCGAAAAAACAGCCATTACTTCAAGAAGGGAACTTACACCAGAAAGAGTAACACTTTTCCCAATGAAGTTGAGGAGGACACAGCAAAGAGCCTAACGGCAAGCTGATGAAGGCAGCATCACACCACACCATGGACCAAGGACCTTGGAATTATAACAGTTAGAGACCACCTCCTACAACAGGGAAACATAAGGAAAATAAAGCAGGAGCCTTACCAAATAGGTACAGTAATCCCTCCTCCATCGCGGGGGTTGCGTTCCAGAGCGTTCCAGAGCCACCCGCAAAATAAGAAAATCCGCGAAGTAAAAACCATATGTTTATATGGTTATTTTTATATTGTCATGCTTGGGTCACAGATTTGCGCAGAAACACAGGAGGTTGTAGAGAGACAGGAACGTTATTCAAACACTGCAAACAAACATTTGTCTCTTTTTCAAAAGTTTAAACTGTGCTCCATGACAAGACAGAGATGACAGTTCCGTCTCACAATTAAAAGAATGCAAACATATCTTCCTCTTCAAAGCAGTGTGCGTCAGGAGCACAGAATGTCAGAGAGATAGAGAAAAGCAAACAAATCAATAGGGCTATTTGGCTTTTAAGTATGCGAAGCACCGCGGCACAAAGCTGTTGAAGGTGGCAGCTCACACCCCCTCCGTCAGGAGCAGAGAAAGAGAGAGAGAGAGAGATAGAGAGAGACAGAGAAAAACAAACAATCGAAAATCAATACGTGCCCTTCGTGCTTTTAAGTATGCGAAGCACCGTGCAGCATGTCGCTTCACGAAGCAGCTGCACAGAAAGTAGCAACGTGAAGATAATCTTTCAGCATTTTTAGACGAGCGTCCATATCGTCTAGGTGTGTGAACAGCCCCCCTGCTCAATCCCCCTACGTCAGGATCAGAGAAAGTCAGCGCAAGAGAGAGAGAGAGAGAAGTAAGTTGGGTTTCTTCTCAGCCATCTGCCAATAGCGTCCCTTGTATGAAATCAACTGGGCAAACCAACTGAGGAAGCATGTACAAGAAATTAAAAGACCCATTGTCCTCAGAAATCCGCGAACCAGCAAAAAATCCGTGATATATATTTAAATATGCTTACATATAAAATCCACGATAGAGTGAAGCCACGAAAGGCGAAGCGCGATACAGCGAGGGATTACTGTAATTCATTCCTGGCATTGCCAAAGGCAAAACTGATAATTAATTAACTGAATGACTGATATGCATCAATCAATTATAATTCTTACATCATTATACATTTTACTACAGTACTCCTCTATTATTTTATAAAAAAGGCATACAGGTTAATATAACTGATGATTCTAAAATGTTACAGTCCGGGTTGACGCCATGATCCCTGGTAGCTTGAACCCGGAACTGTTAATAATGAAACTGAGAATGAGCCGAGCAAATGAGAACACACACTATCAGCATCCTTTATCCCAAGGGGACATTCTTCCAACAGGCACAGCCAATGCTTTAACTCTTGGCTCTGGTCCTCTACCACCAGTCTCTCAACGTTCTACAGAGCAAGATGGAAAAGGCACTTGCTCCTACTTCCCCTATCATTTCCTCAAAATCTGCAGAGGCCTTCACAAGTGCATGGTCACCCCAGGTCTCCAGAGGTGCTCAACAGGAATGACCTCTACCTCTCAAGCTCTGGCCAAAGTGCTATTTTTGGGGCTACTCCTGACTACCTGCCTTCACTTCTCTGATCCCACCCTCTTACTTTTAGTTTACTTAACCTGCAATCCTATTCTCTCTTAAAGTTCTTGTTCTCCCCTGCCCTTGTGCTTTGGCTTCCTTTAAAACCACTGTTGGAAGCAGGTGCGGCAGTCATTACTCCAGTGCTAACGAGGGAAAAGGTCAATTCTGCACATGTGAATACGGGATTGCCCATTCCCACACCTCCGCTCCGCAGCCACTCCACCACCCCACCTACACCCCACCTGAAAACTCAAGCGTAATGACTATTTATTCATTTAAAATGCACCTGCCACAGACCCGCTATATCACACTGCTATGAGTGCGAACCCACGTGTGTGTGTGTAAAACTATACTCTTTAATAGAATGGTGTCCAGTGCAGGTTGGTTGCAAAGTATTCATCATTACAGTAGGAAAACAATATAAATATCGGTTAAATAAAAAAAGTTTAATGTTCATTAACCAAAAATGAATTAAGCCTAACTCTAACTTATTTTCACCCTTTATGGACAAATGCAATTACTTATTTAAAAACTTCAATTCAACAAAGCAGATAAAGTTCTCACACCATTGTGACAAGAGGGCGCCCTTTTGTGCCGGCCTTCTGTACCCATAACACCATATAGGAGATGAAAATGTAATAAAACAAGGTTTTTTCATTAACACATAATAACTACGGGGAGAGATGAACAAAGGGAATGCATAAAGTATAAATAAAATATCTCTTGGGCTATCTTCCTCTTGCCTGTTAATTCTTTGTCTTAAACTCTCTTTCTGATTTCAAACTCAATGGTTCTTTTATGGTTCTCTCTGATTTTTTTCTTTTGACAAGTCTCTCTGCTTTTGTTTAAAAAGGTCCAATTTATTTTGCCATAAGATCAGCTATGTTTACATTGCACATTATTTCTTTGGCAGAGTTGTACAATCAGCCTACTGCATTCTTACAGTAAACCACAAAGCTATGAAAAATTAATCAAAAGAAAAACAATTTCACACTTCACTGTAGTTGAACAAAAATAAAAAATAAATGCTTGTTATTATATGCCATTCCCAAGAAATACTAATTGCACAAGGTCTGAATGTGTTTTTGCACTTGAACACAACAAGAACACGGCATATCCAATACAGTAATAAATACAGAGGATAATTATTATAATGATTTAATTTGCCTTCATTCTCTGAAATTGCTTAATCTCATTCAGCGTCTTTGAATGTTAGTAATGAGTGCAAGAAAAGAACACCTTGGGACATCACACATGACTACAGCCATGGTTGCTTAAAATCCACACAAACATACAGGAATATGGAGCCCAAAGGGAATGTCCTGCAGCTCTGGCCTAGTGGTGACCATCAGACAATCAGGCTGATCATGATATCTCTATGCAGTAAGTTTGTTTCCTCTAGTGGAATTGCATTTCTACTGTTTTAATAATTTAATTGCAAATATATTGATAAATATAATTAAATTGATCAACTAAATTACAATCAAAGCAACATATATATATAGTTCTGTGAAAGATTGTTTGTCTTCTGCCTGATTTACCCAATTATTGCAAGTCTTTGATGGCAAATGTTTTTAGGTACTAAACTATATTTTTTCTACTTATGTTAGTGAATGACTAAAGTTATCCAACTACAAAACAGTACTTTGTAAAAAGTAGGTGCCTTCTTACACTGAAAGGAGTATTCCATCCAAAAAGTTATATTTTTTATATATTACACACCCCATGTAGTTTGTAGTGATGACAAAAAAAATCTCATATTTTAAATAATCACATTTTTATGCAGAATGGAGAGAAAAAAATATGATATACTGTAATATAAGCAAATAGTGACCAATGCTGTAAATGTCCATGGGAAAAAGAAAAAAAAATCTCATATCACTTGTATTGCAGGATCCACATGTCAGTTATCCAGTTGGAGGGATCTTTTGCTAAAATATTGTTAAATAGATACTTCCAGAAAAATCAGTGCACATCAGAAACAGAAGACTAAAGACACATTTTGAAATTAAGATCTGTCTCTCCCCCTCATTCATTGGTCAAGACTCCTGCCTTCACTTTGTCCAAAATTGTAAAGTATTGGTCACTATTTGTTTCTATTACATCATAAACCTTTTTGCCTCCATTCTGTATGACAATATGAGATTAAAAAATTTTATTGGCCATCTCTACAACCTACATGGGGTAAATGAAATAAAAACATATGATTGTGGGTGGAGTGTTCCTTTAATAACTGCTTGCAGCACCTTTAGTTCTAGTGACTATAACCAAACACAGTTCAACATCAGTATTAAATACAGTATCACCATGGAGGGAACTTTGTCTCATTTTTCTTTGCAAAACAGCTTTTATTTAAAAACAACAACAACATTTATTTATATAGCACATTTTCATATAAACAAACAATGTAGCTCAAAGTCCTTTACATGATGAAGAAAGAGAAAAAGACAAAATAAATAATTAAAATTAGGGAACACTAATTAACATAGAATAAAAGTAAGGTCCGATTGCCAGGGAGGACAGAAAAAACAAAAAAAAACTCCAGACAGCTGGAGAAAAAAATAAAATCTGCAGGGGTTCCAGGCCACGAGACCACCCAGCCCCCTCTAGGCATTCTACCTAACATAAATGACCTCAATCAGTCCTCATTGTATTCAGGGTTCTCATGGAAGAATTTGATGACGACGGTCATGTGGACTTCTGTAATCCATCAGTGTAGGGACATCACAGTGCTTTGATTAGGTGGTGGTGGCGCAGATCGCCACCATACAAAACCGGAGAAAGAACAGAAGAGAAAGTAGGGGGTTAGTACGGATTTTGGAGCCACCATGAATAATAATAAACTGAATATACAGAGCATCTGGATTAAACTAAGATGAAGCTATGAGAAAGCCATGTTAAATTAATGTGTTTTCAGCAATGTTTTAAAGTGCTCCACTGTATTAGCCTGACAAATTCCTATTGGCAAGCTATTCCAGATTTTAGGTGCATAACAGTAGAAGGTCGCCTCACCACTTCTTTTAAGTTTAGCTCTTGGAATTATAAGTAGACACTTATTTGAAGATCTAAGGTTATGATTTGGAGTGTAAGGTGTAAGACATTACGAAATATAAGATGGAGTGAGATTATTTAAGGCTTTGTAAACCATAAGCAGTATTTTAAAGTCAATTCTAAACGGCACAGGTAACCAGTGTAGTGACACTAAGACTGGTGTGATGTGCTCGGATTTTCTTTTCCGAGTTAAGAATCTAGCAGCTGCATTCTGCACTTGTAATCTATTGATGTCTTTTTTGGGTAGTCCTGAGAAGAGCGCGTTACAGTAATCTAGCCGACTGAAAACAAAAGCGTGAACTAATTTTTCAGCATCTTGCAACGTTATAAGAGGTCTAACATATGCTATATTTATTAAGTGAAAAAATGCTATCCTAGTAATCTGATTAATATGTGATTTAAAATTCAGGTCAGAGTCAATAGTTACCCCTAAATTCTTTACCTCCGTCTTGACTTTTAATCCTAATGCATCAAGTTTATTTCTAATAACCTCATTATATCCATTATTGCCAATATCATGTGTCTTTGAAGTATAATTAACACAACTAACAAAGAATTTTCTACATGCCAGGTAGGACTCAAACCAATTTAAGACCCTGCCAGAGAGGCCCACCCATTGACTAAGGCGATTTCTAAGAATATTGTGATCAATGGTATCAGATTTGGTACTCAGATCTAAGAGGATGAGAACAGATACATGGCCTCTGTCTGCATTTACCCTCAAGTCTTTTACTACTTTAACAAGTGCAGTTTCTGTACTGTGATTTGCTCTGAAATCTGACTGAAACTTATCAAGAATGGCATGTTTATTGAGGTGATCATTAAGCTGCATAATGACTGCCTTCTCTAGAATTTTACTTAAGAAAGGCAGGTTAGAAATAGGTCTAAAATTTTCAAAAGCAGAGGAGTCAAGATTATATTTCTTGAGCAGATTTAGGAACATTGGTAGGTTTACCAGCATGAACATTTTTTTTCAGGATGTACCACCACATCTCTATTGGGTTTTGGTCTGAAACACAACTAAACATGTCCAAAAACTTTGCTTCTTTTCAGCCATTCTGATGTATACTTGCTTTGGTGTTTTTAATCATTGTCTTAATGCATGACCCAACTACACTCCAGCTTCTGTTCACAGACAAATGATCTAACATTTTCCTTAGGAATTTTCTGATAATGAGCAGAATTCATGGTTCCTTTAGTTATGACAAGACTGCTAGGTTTTTAGGCACCACCATATGTGACTGATGGAATGATGCTCTTTCTGTGGAAGGTCATTTTTGCTTCATGCCAAACTTCATGGTATCCTTGTTGTTGAAAAATGTCTCCTTTTGTCTCATCTGTTGAGAGAGCATTCTCCTAGAAGTGTTGGGATCATCCTTGTACTTCCTGACACATGTAAAACATTTATGTTCTTCTTAGGTAGTAGTGGTTTCTATTTTGCTACTTTCCAGAGAAGCTTATTTTTGTCCAATGTTTTTCTCACTGTGGGGTCATATAAAATGATTTTTTTTTTTTTATAATTTTTAACTTACTATATAACTTTATGCTGCACTCTTGGAGTAGTTTTGGCAGGCCATCCACTCCTAGTAAGATTCATTACTGTTTCAAGTATGTTACATTTAGAGATAATTTCTCTTTGGTCCAGAGGAGTCCCAGGGACTAAGACAGATAGATACCAATACCTTTTTTTTTCCCACCTGATCGCTTTGTGAATTTCCTTTTATCATTGTATCATGGTATTGTTAAATTTTTATGGTGCCAACTTCACTATGATGGTACATATTCAAAATAGCAGGTTTTTACTTTCATCGGGGATTTCAATAATCATGCCTGGTTGTATTCAATTTGCTGAATCTAATTATCACTTTAACCAGGTTAATTTAAGATAGTGACTTGTTCATACAGTGTCAGTTAGATTATTTGAATGCTTTGTTCATTAGATAAATTAAATTTAAAAAATTTATTATTAGTTCACTCATGCTTTTTATCTAATACTGTTTTAAATTTTGGTTGAAAACCAAATGTCAAAAAGTTTCAAGAATAGAAGAATGTTGATTACAACTGATAGAAGTGGGGGGGGGGGGGGGGGGGGGAGCAGCTAGCACTACTAACGACAACTTAAAACATGAATGCTTTTGTCTAATGAGTCATGTCTACATTGCACTCTTTATAAGAACACAGCATGAGAATTCCTGCTTATAATTGAACGCCCCTCGTATTACAGATACAATGACCAAAATACATCCAATTTCCACTTAGTCACATCACATGACAGTCATTTCAAACCTGTCAAATTTCTCTATGAAAGATAAGAAATTGTCAAGCATCCTTTGCACTGACGTTATACTGGTGTCATTATCCATTCAAACAAATGCATTATCATTTATATTCACATATTTTTTTCTCATGAAAATCCAGAGTACAGTGGAACCTCAGTTCACGAACGTCTCGGTACACGTACAAATCGGTTTACGACCAAAAAGTTCGCCAAACTTTTGCCTCGGTTCTCGACCACACACTCGGTATACGAACAAGCCAGGTTCCTTTTCGGTTTGTACATGTTCAGTCTCTCTCTGTGCATTTCCTCTGCAGCGAGCAAGAGAGAGAGCGAGAGAGCGCGACACACACACACACACACACGCACACGCACACACACACACACAGGCAGCAGGAGAGAGGCAGCGTGAGAGACAGAGGCACACACACAGGCAGCGCGAGACAGAGAGAGCCGCGCACACACACACACACACACACACCGGAGCGCGAGAGAGAGACAGATGCGCGCACACACACACAGACGCACGCGCGTGCGCGAGAGAGAGAGCGAGTGAGCGAGAGAGGGAGGGACGCATAAGGTAGAGAAGGCTTGTTTTTGTTTTCAGTTCTGTTTACAGCAATCGGTTTGTAGCCTGCATTGTTGTAATGTTACTTTTCTTGGTGGTTTATTAAATTACGGATTTTTCAAATGTTCATTTTTTCCCTTATGCTTAAAACTCATTAAAAAAAGTGTTTTCAGCAAGCGGTTTCTAGCACTATAGCGCGAACTATTGCAGTGTTAGTTTTCTCTGTTGTTCACGGTTTTCTCAGTGTTATTCAATGTTTTTACATTTAGTTTACTATTACGCTGTGCATTCTATGGTATAATTAACTATATTTGTGCTTAAAAACTAAAAAATATATATATTTACATATAGTTCGTACGGTCTGGAATGGATTAATTGTATTTACATACAATCCCATGGGGGAAGTTGCTTCGGTTCACGACCAAATCGGTTTACGACCAGAGTTTTGGAACGAATTATGGTTGTGAACCGAATCACATACTTTTTACTGATTAGGTAGTAAATAACATTTAAAATTCATGATGCAAGTTAGCTATCAACATGAGTCAGCAAGCCAAAATGTCTCAGTCAAAATATCATGAGAGAAAAATTGATATTGATCTGCAATGAAACAGACACTATCATAAAAAGAGTACAATGTGAGTTACTTTTAGAAGCATAGATAGATAGATAGATAGATAGATAGATAGATAGATAGATAGATAGATAGATAGATACTTTATTAATCCCAATGGGAAATTCACATTATTCAGCAGCAGCATACTGATACAATAAATAATATTAAATTAAAGAATGATAATAATGCAGGTGAAAAACAGACAATAACTATGTATAATGTTAAATGTTAACGTTTACCCCCCCGGGTGGAATTAAAGAGTCGCATAGTTTGGGGGAGGAACGATCTCCTCAATCTGTCAGTGGAGCAGGACAGTGACAGCAGTCTGTCGCTGAAGCTGCTCTTCTGTCTGGAGATGATACTATTAAGTGGATGCAGTGGATTCTCCACAATTGATAGGAGCCTGCTTATAGCATATGAATCTTACCCACCACAGTCTGTACGGGAAAACCAAGCTATGATCACAACAAGAAAATACTTGTTTTGATTCATTTACTAATGTCAAAACAAGCAACACATGCTACCCTCTGAGCTACATGGATAACTGCTAAACCAATTAAATCCTTCAATGACAGGTAGGCATTAAAACAGGACATTATAGGCATTTTTTTTTCAAATCTATGTTTCATAGTGATAAATTAATTGTTAAAGTTATTGAATCAGTGAAATAGGCAGTCGTGTTGGCTACAACTGGTACATGTCACGTTTATGTTTTGGCAAAGAATATCTAAAGTTGGTTGATAGAGTGTGTCAGTCAGGCTGATCATATGCCACAGGTTACTGATGAATTGACAGACAGCACTGTGCCTTATTGTCTGGTATTTCAGTGGAGCAGAGTCGAACAGCAGGCACATGCAGGCCCTGATACTATTCGCCTGTTAGGAGTTGACTTTATAACTGAAATGGTAAACATGGAGTGATTACATAAGTATCTTGTTGTGAATTGTAAATTGCAGACTCTGAAATCGATGTGGATAAAGTGGAGTGAATTATTCATTTTGTTATGAATTCTCTCCCATGCCTTGCTAACATGAATTCAGCACCTGCTCCTTTCAAACCATCTGCATGTGCCTGATTTTATAGATGCCTGACATTTAGAGATTCTACATACTGTAATTTTAATATTATGCTGAATGGCCAGAGGCAAACAATAACTTGGAGGCAGTCTAGATTTGGCCACTAATTTATGATCTTTGCTGTAAAAAAGTCAAACTTTTCTTGAAATTCAAAACTGTGGGCATTTACTATATAATATTTCTGTAAAATATTATACAAACTTAAAAAATGGAAAGCTTAATAATGATGGAATGTAATGCTTAGTAACATGAAATAAATGTTATCTCGGAATGCCTTTTTTTTATCTCTTTCTGAAACAGAAATGTGGAAAGATAAAGTTAAATAATACATTCACTGTACAGTGTAATTGCAGTAGTTCAGGAGCTTCCATTCATTTTTAAATAGTTCAGATGAAAATAATCAGTCATTCTATACAACACTTAATAAAGCTAAATGATTAAAGTAATATTCTAAGAATAAAGATGAATAAATTATAAAGAGTGTTTTAAAGATAAGGCATTTCTCTTCTTTGCACTTCGGCACTGTTTGATTTTCATTAGTTTTGTTGAGTTTGCAGTCTTCCCCAATTGTTTCCCTACATGTGAACTTTGACTTCTTTTCAACATGACAAATTAAGTTGAATAGTAAATCTTTACTGTCCTAAAATGAATGAGTGTGAGTGTGGACATTTTCTTGGCTATACACGGCAATGGTCTGACATTTGGAATAGTGCTGCTTCTGTGTTGCAAACATACCTTCCATACAGGCTCCAGCTCCCCTCTACATGATGCTTAAAGGTATTTGTTAATGACATTTTTTTAACCCACCAAGACCAATACTGGATCAGGTTTGGTGAAAGCGTATCTGAGAAGAATTAGGTGCAAGGAAGGAAGGAATCAACACTAGAAGGGAAGTCAATCTAGTGAAGCATGGCACACTTACTCATGCCACACCACATTACAGATGATAGTTTGGATGCCAGCACTGGCAGAACAAACCCCATACAGAAAGTGGCTGGCCTGTGAAGTGAACGCTCATCCATAGAATGGTTTGGCAGAAGAATGTGCAGATAATCAAACCAAATGATTTATTCAGCTAAATAAGACAAAACGTCTGTTGGATAACAAGAGAATACTGAAGCCTCCTGTTTTGTCTTGGTAGAGCTCTATGTTACTCTGTGTTCTCCTTTTGTATTATTAATGTGCAGCCTTTGTCACAATGCCTCATATCTCATAAACTTGCCACTGTTTATAAAGTATTGTACTTTATAACTTCTCCCCATCTTCATTTCTATATCTATAACCTCAGGTAATTACATAGAGTAAAGGGACAAGCAGTAGTTAAGTTACAAATTAAATAATGTGTTATTGATAATATTAATAAAATAAAAACAATAAGGCAACACGGTGGCGCAGTGGTAGCGCTGCTCCCTCGCAGTTAGAAGACCTGGGTTCACTTCCTGGGTCCTCCCTGCGTGGAGTTTGCATGTTCTCCCCGTGTCTGCGTAGGTTCTCTCCGGGTACTCCAGTTTCCTCCCACAGTCCAAAGACATGCAGGTTAGGTCCATTGGCGATCCTAAATTGTCCCTAGTGTGTGCTTGGTGTGTGTATGTGTGCCCTATGGTGGGCTGGCGCCCTGCCTGGGATTTGTTCCTGCTTTGCGCCCTGAACTGGCTGGGATTAGCTCTAGCAGACCCCTGTGTTAAGATATAGCATGTTGGATAATGATTGATTGACTGACTAAAAACAATAAGAAAGTACATTTGAATATTGGCAAACATACAACCTGATAAATATTGACATGTAGTTTCAGGTGGCACACGGACTTGCAGTTATTTTAAATGTCTCTAGTTAAGTCATCATTTTATGGCTTTCTTCAGGACAGGCCACATGCTTGTCTCAATATGGCTGCAGAGTTGTGTTTCTCAGTGTGGTCTTTTTTTCAGTTCATGGTGCGTGGGATGCTCCTTCATCATGATGGTGAGAGAGAGAGATAGGGAGAGGTAAAGCAACCGATTTTATGCATTCTTTGCTTAAATCCTAGGGTGGCCTCAGATTCAAACCATTCCCTAACAGCCATACTTCAGACCAATGGGGGCACACAGTACCTTTCACACCTGCCCCCCAAAACCATTTGTTGAGCTGATGCTTGCCAGCTAAGTACTCTGGCTTTCCTGTGGGGGTTGATTGATTGAGTACTACAGAGAATCACTTGCCAAACTAGTTTTAGGCACTTCCCATTACCCTCGGTCCTAAAAGGAGGAGGGTTCTTAAACATCAAACCATTGCTGTTCTCATCAATAATATAACACTAATATTACATTGCTTCATTGGCGGACCGTGCATTTCACACCTAGGCCTTCAGTAGTGCTCCGTCTGAATCAACTCGCCCCTCAAAAACTAATTTATGGTTATAAAAACCATCTTAATATGCAGAAATACAGTATAAAGAGCCGTTGCATCACAGATAGATAACTCCTGTAGCCACAATAAATGCCTTTATTGAATAGACAAACCAGGGGTGAACAAGTTCCTTTCTACTGCAGCTACAGCCCGCGACACACATAAAAAACATCAATAATAACTCATAAACTTGCAATATTATTTAGGAAAATCGCAACATTTTACTCACCAAAAATTCGGATTATTTGTAAACAAAATCCATCCTCCTCTCTTTCCTCAAAAACAGTTCAATTACTCAGTCGTACAGATTATCCGTGAGCTTCAGTTCCATCATGAAGTCCCTTTCTATCGCCATCGAAGCTAATGCTGAAAGTCGAACCTGCCCTGTCGTATTTCTGGCATAAGTTTTAATTTGCTTTAGGGCTGAAAATGTCCGCTCGACAGAAGCAGTGGACATGGGAATGGTCACTGCCAAACATACCAATGTGTACAGCTGCCCCATGATGCTCTCATTCAGATTTTTCTATTACACCATCCTATCCAATCAACGGGTCTGAATACGGTGACGTTGCCGTACGCCTGCTAGAGGGCCCTAGTGAAACCAACTCAAAATCTAATTGGTTGAAGCAACAGTTTAATCGACATTTATTTTGTGTTAGAGGGCCTGCAGAATGGATTGTGAAGGCCTCCTGGGCAGACTTCTTTGACTTTGACCCTACCTGGCAACAAATGATTGCTGAAATGTGATTGGTTAAATGCTTTAATACGAAAATACATGTCTAGAAGCAGCACAACCATCGGAAAAGCTATGAAAGGAAGCGGACAGACTATTTGGAATTATTTAATAAGTATTCATGGACAAAATATAATTAACATCAGTTTGTGATTCAGATATTTTTTTAGGCCAGCAGAGAAGGCCTTGCAGGCACTGACGGCCAGCCACTGCATTGGTTTGTCTAAGTTACAAATAAAGACATACAAAATATTTATCAACTTGTGTACAAAATGTCACACCACAACACTCCACACACAAACATCATGCCATCATATATCTCGTATTTCCAAATCAGCCTTATCCATTACATGATTGTGGCTGTGTTTGAAGTAATAGGGTACCTAAGAGACAATATATCTATACTTTCAGTAAGGGCTATCAGCATTTCCTTTATTTGACTTGTTGCAGGCATTTAAATTACATCATAGCTTTTTGTTCAGATTGCAACACAGCCAAAACTTTGCTGTCATATTTGGTGTCATGCAGGCTGTTCAGAAGCTAAGACTATAAAACATGCAACCTCAGATTTACAGCGTACTGTTTTTTAGCAGTGACATTTTCCTTTTTAAGGGATGCCCCCACAGCTATTTCAGATATCTGTGAGAAACACTGTACATGCGTGGGAATATTGACAATGACCTGGAGATGAATACCTTAAGCAGCAGTACTAATCTCCCCATACTACAATGCCCAATGCCACATAGAAGAAAAAGATGTCCCATAATGCTTTTTAAAATACAATTTATGAAATTTTGTTTGGTTTGCTGTAAGCAAGAATAAAAAGAAACTTATGAAATTACATTTTTCAGAATTGATTATTTATAGTGAATTACTGCTTGCTTGTTTCTAGACAAATAGAGAGACATTGTTCAGATGATAGTTTACTACTACAATAAAAATGACAAAAAAGTGAAACAGAAAGTAATCAATCATATCTATTTTTATCATAATTTAGCTTTTCACTTTTTTAATGATTAATACTCTCAAATAGCTGTTTAAAGTAATGACAATCTTAAATAGGATATAATATAGTAACTACAGTAAGTATCTATCTATGTATATATATATATATATATATATATATATATATATATATATATATACTGTATATATATATATATATATATATATATATATATATATATATATATATATATATATATATATATATATATATTGTCGCAGGTGGCCAGGATTATTACCTGGCCGGGACGCCAGAAAGGACCGGAAGGTGGCAAGAATAACTTCCGGGCCACGAGGGCACAACTGCCACGGAGCAGGAGAGGACCATGGGAAAGGAGAACGAACTGTCAGACTTGTTGGGACCCGTGGCCACTGCCTGGGGGCGCTTTACACCTCGTGGGACCCGGATGTTGTTACTTCCGCCACACTCTGCAAGATGGCGTATAGATCGGCCAGGGACGCCCGGAGTGTTTCCAGGTCAAAGGGCAGCACTTCTGCCACACCAGGAAGTGCTGCAAGATGGACGTCATCAGCCACCTGGAGCACATCCGGGCAGGGATAAAAGGGGCCGACTCCTTGCAGTCAGTGAGCCAGAGTCGGGAGTGGGAGAAGGACAAAGCTCCCTGGAGGAGTAGAGGCGGCAAAAGACTGAGTATTTTGTGGTGATTATTGCTGAGTGCATTGTGTACAGTGTGAGAATTGTTTATTTAATGTTTAATAAACGTGCGTGTTTTATAAAGATGTGGTCTCCGACCGGTGGTGTCCGGGCAACTATCACAATGGCGCCCGAACTGGGACCTCCCACTTGCTATCAAGAGGGGGACCCACTAAATAAATTTTTTGTGAACTGCCCGGTACCCCAGTCAGCCATGAACACGCCCGGTATGGCGCCGGTCCACACATGCACCACGGGCGTTCCGCGAATCGCCCTGAGGCTGCCAGAGCCTCTCCAGTGTGCTGCTTTCCACCCAAGGGGGTTGAGAGGGGCCAGCCAAGGCAGAGGAGAAGGGGATTCCCCAGCGTCCGTCGTCGCCGGAGGGACTGCAGAAGGCATCAGCACTGAATTGTCAGGAGGAGCGTGCCTGGAACCGTGTCAGTGGCTGGAGGGTGCCTGTCTTGTCCGCGAAGCCGGGACAGTGTCGCTAGAGGAAGGGGAGGATCCGCTGCGTCTCAAGAAGCCGAGGCAGAATGGCTGCAAGGAGTCTTACAGATCCCTTGGGAGAAGAGAGCAGATGGCTGAAGACCGGAAGTCCCGCCCCGTGACAGGCGAGAGATTGGACGGCGTGTGCCGAGTGCCCGTCGGTAATTGGCTGAAGATGGGGCAGGCGAACGTCCGTCTCGAGCAAGATCCAAAAGAATTGGAGACGTGGCTTCGATTAGCGCAGGGGATCATGCAGGTGGAAAACGACCTCCGTGTATTTAAAGACAAGCTGGAGAGGAAGGCGGGCACGTCACAACAGACCGAACGTCACAGGGCGGAAGGGCGCGACGCTGGAAACTTTGGCTGGAGGTTTGTCAAGGTAAAGGGGAGTGAAACCATTACCGAAATTAAAAAGGGAGGTGCAAGCGAATTCGTTCCAGGATTGCGTAGTTCCTGGGACTTAGTAGCTGCATCTCCGACAGTGGGAGCAAAACGAAAGACTGAGCGCTGGGAAGCAGGGGAGTCAGGATGCCGGCTAACTAGTGTCCAGGGTCCTAGTGCTCTACCGCCAGAGCCAGCATCACGCTCGCGTAAGTTTGTAGGGGCACAGGCGGCAAGGGGTCTTTTCCTCTTCCATAGGAAGACCCAGACCGTCAGAAAGCCCCAGAGGAATAGGGAGAATTGGAGGAGAAAAGCCGGTTCTTCCTACAGTGTGAGTAATAAGTTTGTAAGCGCACTTAAGAGGACAAACGGTCCTCTACAGGAGCTGTGGGGTGCTCCTCAGTCAGCAAGAGCGGTTTCCCTAAGTACCCGGAGGACAGGGAGTGGAAAAAAATGGAGCGGGTGCCAAGGTTTTGGCAACCAGAGTGCTGGTCACAGGGGGGAGTGTTGGCCCTATTCCAGAGTACAGAAAGCCAAACAGTGGCGTCAGGGCAACGTCTCCACCCCGGTGTCTGTTTTGTTTTATACAGGGCCAAGCCAGGAAAAACAAAGATTGCCCGCTTCGTTGTACACTCGCAGGACAGGCCACTTCGAAGGACTGTTCTTCGCTGGAAAGGGGGCACTGTCGCAGGTGGCCAGGATTATTACCTGGCCGGGACGCCAGAAAGGACCGGAAGGTGGCAAGAATAACTTCCGGGCCACGAGGGCACAACTGCCACGGAGCAGGAGAGGACCACGGGAAAGGAGAACGAACTGTCCGACTTGTTGGGACCCGTGGCCACCGCCTGGGGGCGCTTTACACCTCATGGGACCCGGATGTTGTTACTTCCGCCACACTCTGCAAGATGGCGGAGAGATCGGCCAGGGACGCCCGGAGTGTTTCCAGGTCAAAGGACAGCACTTCTGCCACACCAGGAAGTGCTGCAAGATGGACGTCATCAGCCACCTGGAGCACATCCGGGCAGGGATAAAAGGGGCCGACTCCTTGCAGTCAGTGAGCCAGAGTCGGGAGTGGGAGAAGGACAAAGCTCCCTGGAGGAGTAGAGGCGGCAAAAGACTGAGTATTTTGTGGTGATTATTGCTGAGTGCATTGTGTACAGTGTGAGAATTGTTTATTTAATGTTTAATAAACGTGCATGTTTTATAAAGATGTGGTCTCCGACTGGTGGTGTCCGGGCAACTATCACAATATATATATATATATATATATATATATATATATTGTCATGACGAGCGCTTGGGGAGCAGCTTAAGGACCAGATTTGCACCGCGACAATTCCTGCCGGGGGACAACGGCAGCGTACTAACCTCTCTTTTTTTGTTTCTTCAGAAATACTGAGACTTTTCCGCCTTAAGACCGCCTGGACGACTTAAAGAGCTGCACACTTCCGAGTTCCTTTCTTCCCTCTGCTTCCTCATCAATGACGTCAGACTCCCATACACCACCACAATTTTCCCAGCATTCCACGTTCTTATTTCCGGTCCTCCCCTATAAACTGTCCATCTTCCTACCTTTCAATGTCTTTTGAGTTTTTGTGAAACTACTGACCAAGATTTTGTTGCAGTATACGGGGCTAAAAACCCCAAACCTTTATGTGTGTCTCTTTCTCATTATTACAGTGGCATAGTCGGCAAGATTGGAAATCCGTAAAATGAGTGCAGTCCTCAATACCCTGGTAACTGAGCTCCAAGCCGTCATGATGGAGCAGGCGGCTACTAAGGTGGAGCTCACCGAAACGAAGAGGCGGCTGGCAGCACCGGAAGCGGTAAGGCCGGAGCCCGCGAGGCCTCCTCCACCTCCGATTATCCCTCTTACAGAGGCAGACGACATCAAGTCGTACCTCTCCATATTTGAGAGGACAGCAACCCAGAACCAATGGCCGGAGGTGGAGTGGGCGTCCATCTTGGCTCCGTATCTAGAGGGGACTGCGCAGCGGGCCTATCATGATCTCCCCGAGGAGGAAGCCACCCAATATGACCTCCTGACGGCCGAGATATTTCAACGCTACGGCGTGACCAGCAGGCGAGGGTATGGTGGCACTGGAGATTCGACCCTGAACTCCCGGCTAGGGCCCAAGCATTTGAATATTGGGGCAAGCTCGGGCTCTGGCTACAGCCAGATAAAAACCAGGCCCGCCAGGTGGTTGAGCAAGTGACTTATGAGGAGTTGATCCATGCAATGCCAGAACGGCCTTCTGGAGGTCCTGGAGAGACAACTGGCGGTCACCAAACTCTGAGAAGTCTGAGAAGCCAGCTTGCGGGACCTGGCAGGGGCGTGTCGCCACCCCTGAACCCACCCGCCACATCGTGGAGACTCCGGCCAGACAGAGAGACCGGATGCCCGCATCGCCGTGTTGTTTCAAGTGTGGCGAGCCGGGACACCTACTGCCAGCCTGTCCTCTCAGTGCAGAACCCATGGACTGCAGCTGGGCCAAAGGAGAGAGGTATTGTACTCTGTCGAACCCCCTGGCGGTCACAAATATGGGAATGGTGTTGTTAAATGGGCACTCGGTGATGGCTTTATTTGATTCTAGGAGTAACATTACCATTGTTGCTCGCTGTTATGTTCTACCGCGACAATGGGTCGCTCAACGAATGAGCGTAAAATGTGTGCACGGGGAGACCAGATCATATAGGTCCGTGAAGTGTTACATAACCTGGGAAGGGACTCCTAAACAACTGTTAGCTGCTGTGATGCCGGAACCCCCCTTTTCAGTTATCTTGGGACAAGACTGGTGGGAAAATAAATGCGGTAGAGCTATCACCACTCCTATACCTAGGTTGGATCTGACTATGGAGAGTCAAGGGGCCTTCCCAGCTGCTCCCACGCCGAGCTCCTCGGCAACTAATGATGATGTAGACGGCCCAGAGGAGCTCTCTTCGGCGTCGGACCTCAACTTGGAAGTGCAACTGGGTGGGAATCCAGGGCAGGTGGGTGCTCTCACGGACTGGATTCCTGACGCACTTGCCGGCATAGACTTTCAGTTCCGGTCTACACCGGCATCATTTAAAAAAGAGCAGCGGTTCCCCTGTGAGCTGCTGATACGAAGAATATCGCACGGGAACTAGTAGGGCTTTTTTCCTCAAGTGGGCATACCTAAGGAAGTCCTCATGGACCAGGGTACGCCCTACACATCGGATACGTTCAGGGAGGTTGCCAAGTTGCTCTGGATTAAGCATCATAGGACATCCGTCTATCATCCACATATGGATGGCCTCGTAGAAAGATTCAATCAAACACTCAAACAGATGCTCCGCAAGGTAGTCAGTGTGGACAGTAGGAACTGGGACCAACTTTTACCTCTAGTACTTTTCGCATACTGGGAGGTGCCAGAAGCCTCCATGAGTTTTTCCCCTTTTGAGTTGCTATATGGACGCCAACCCTGGGGCATACAGTATTGGATGTACTAAAAGAAGGATGGGAAGTGGAGGCACTTCCCTCCACCAGCCTCTTAGAATATATCATGCAGTTACGCGATAGATTAGATAAAATTTGACCTCTACTTAAAAAACACATGTCCAGGGCTAAAGCAGCGCAAGTCCGGAATTACAATCGGAACTCCTCCCTACGCAAATTCCAGCTGGGGGATCGTGTAATGGTGCTTGTGCCCACTTCCCACTCCAAATTGTTGGCCTATTGGCAAGGACCTTACGAGGTTAAAGAGAGAGAGGGGCATGTTGACTGTTTGGTGAGTCAACCAAACCATCAGCTGAGCAAGAGGGTCTATCATATTAATTTACTGAAGCCGGAGGAAGGACAGGGAAGAGTGCCATCCTCCTGGCTCCGCCCTCTCCCTTTTCTCAAAATAAAACACACTTAACCTCGGTACAAATTTGTTGTTCCACCAGTGACAGGAGCTCGGAAGAGCGATCCTGTCCATCCCGAAAGTGGTCAGTGAAGCACCAGGCCGGACCCCACTGATTCAGCACAACATAGTGACAGACCCGGGGGTGGTTGTCAGGGAATGGTCCTATCACCTCCCCGAGGTGAAACGTGCTGAGGGGAGCTAGAGGTTCAACGAATGTTGGACATGGACATCATTGAGGAGAGCCATAGCCCCTGGTACAGTCCTATCGTCCTCGTATCCAAGCCAGACGGGCCGTGGAGATTCTGCAACGACTTTTGACATCTTAACCAGGTCTTCAAATTTGACGCCTATCCCATGCCCCGAGTGGATGAGCTCCTCGAGAGACTAGGGACAGCCCGTTACTTGACTACTCTTGACATGACGAAGGGGTATTGGCAAATTCCCTTAACGGCATTGGCAAAAGAGAAAACTACATTTAGCACCCCTAGTGGACACTGGCAGTACAAGGTACTCCCATTTGGGCTGCACGGGGGCACCGGTGACTTTCCAACATCTGGTAGACAGAGTGGTAAGGCCCCACCAGTCCTACTGTGCCGCCTACCTTGATTACGTTGTCATCTTTTCCGGTACCTGGGAGGAACATGTAGTGCAGGTCTACGCAGTCCTCCTGACGCTAGCAATCAATCCTCGGAAGTGTTACTTTGGGATGAACAAAGCCAAATATATGGGCTACCTAGTAGGAGGAGGGCTGGTGAAGCTACAGTGTTCTAAAGTTAAAGACATCCTGTAATGGCCCCATCCGATAGTCAAGAAACAGGTGCAAGCCTTCTTAGGATTAGCGAGCTACTACCGCCGGTTTGTACCTCGTTTTACCAAGAGGGCAGCACCCTTGACAGACTTGACAAAGAAAAGGGCCCCTTTACATGTGGTGTGGACTGAAGAGGTGGAATGGGCATTCAATGACTTAAAAATGGCCCTCACAATGACACCTGTATTAAGGACTCCTAACTTTTCACTTCCTTTTATCCTCCAGACCGATGCTTCGGACACAGGTCTTGGTGCTGTGCTCAGCCAGAGCATCGACAGTGTCTAACACCCCATGATATACCTGAGCCGGAAACTGTTGGACCGGGAGACGAGGTATGTCATGGTGGAGCGGGAAGCCTTGGCCATCAAGTGGGCAGTAACTTATCTGCGGTACTACATGCTGGGCCAGGAGTTCACCCTGGTGACGGATCATGCAGCCCTCCAGTGGATGGCCCTTCACAGGGAATTGAATCCTCGGATCACCAGGTGGTTTTTGGACCTGCAGCCGTATAAGTTCATTTATCACCGAGGTAACCTGCAAGCCAACACTGATGCGCTCTCTTGGGTTCACGACCTGATGGGTCTTGGGGGGGGGGGGGTCCTGTCACGCACGAGCGGTTGGGGAGCAGCTTAAGGACCCAATTTGCACCACGACAAGTCCTACTCTCTTTCTTTGTTTTTTCAGAAAAACCGAGACACCGGCGCCTTAAGACTGCCTGGACGACTTAAAGAGCTGCACACTTCCGGGTTCCTTTCTTCCCTCTGCTTCCTCATCGATGACGTCAGACTCCCATAAACCACCACGATTTTCCCAGCATTCCACGTTCTTATTACCGGTCCTCCCTTATAAACTGTCCGTCTTCCTACCCTTCAATGTCTTTTGAGTTTTTGTGAAACTGCTGACCAAGATTTTGTTGCAGTATACGGGGCTAAAAACCCCAAACCTTTATGCATGTCTCTTTCTCATTATTATCCAGAAAATGAATGAACATTTGTGAAATATTGGATATAAATGTGTAAGGTTGCAAATGTATGTTTATAAATATAGAAGAAATTAAGTATAGTATCATTTTGAATTTTAATGAGTAAATAATCTTGAATGCCAAATTTAACAAAAACCTTCCTTTGTGATACTCACTTCTCCACTTCCAAAGTGCCAACAAATCTTTTATCAGCAGTAATAAATATTTTATAAATTTAAGTTTCCTATTGTCTAAAAATAAACTAAAAAACTATCCTATACAGATACACCTAAATGTTACTAATTTGGCTAGTTTACAATTTTTTGTTGCAAATACATTTGTTTCCATTGTCCTATTGTATTTTTGGAGACGTTAAATACTAAAGCATGATGTTATTTGGGTATCTTGCTTTTAATATTTAAATGTACCAAAATAGCATTTTATTATTGCTAATTTTCAAATCTGCTGCATCACAATTTTATTTTTCCCATTTGACTGTGTTGTCAAGACATACTTCACTGTTGCTACTGTCACTCCGAGAAGGCATGATGCACTATGTCTCTCATGCTACTCATTATAACCTCTCAGAAATATCCGCCAATAAGTATTCCTACCTCAAATGACTTTGGTGTTTTAGTTGTTTTGCTCTGCAACTCTTACCTTTGCTCCTTCTGACTTCATCTACAATTCAGCACTTTGGTTTTCTCAGTGGTTTTTCTGACTTCTGGTATCATCCCTCACTAGAACATTCACCTATCTCCTAATCTCATCCTAGAAGGTGACCCCATTCTCTCTTACTAGCAGGCAATTCAGGAGAGGTCAGCTGGAACTAAAAAAGCAAACATACTGTTAAATGGATCAGTAAGCATTCTGCTTTGATCAGTCCACAAATTCCAGACTGGAATTTTTCCTGAAGACAGACAGACAGACAGTACAGATAGATAGATAGATAGATCTTTATTGTCCTCAGGAGGAAATTTGGCTCTTTACAGAAGCTCTTTAAATAAATACATACATAAACAGATAAATAAATATATATTAACACAGTATGGTCTGAACACACATCTGATATAACTAAAAAAGGAACAAAAATGTATAAAGAAAGAAAAGTAAACTTCACACTTGGCAGTCACATTCACAGTGAAGCATTATACAGACATATTGCTGTTGGTTTAAAGAAACTCCAGTAACGTTTCTTGACACACTTCTGCTGAATGATTTGTTAGCTGAAAGTACTGTGTTAGTATTTCAGAGAGAGGATGTATCTACATTGTTCATAATGGAACACAATTTTGTTTTAACTCTCTCTTTTGCTACTACTATTAGGGGGTCCAGAGTGTGTCCCATAACTGAGCTTGCCCTTTTAATTAGCTAGTTGATTCGGTGGGCCTCTCTTGAATTGATGTTACCAGCACAGCACACCACAACGCTGAAAATATCACTGGCCATCACCAAGTTGTAGAACATGTAAAGAATGTCACTTCCCACATTATAGGAATACAGTCTCCTAAGGAAAAAGAGCCTGCTCTGCCCTTTCTTATGTAGTTCTTCTGTGTTCTGAGACCAGTCCAACCTGTCATCAATGTGGACCTCCAAGTACTTTTGATATATATAGCAATGCACCACCTCTACATCCACTCCTTGAATTGTGACCGGACACAGAGGCTCTTTGATGTGGTTAAAGTCAATAACCAATTCTTTGGTTTTGCTGAAGTTAGGATGCAGTCAGTTCTCTTTGCATCAAGAAACAAAGTTCTCCACCTGACTCCTATACGCTGTCTCATCCCCTTAATCGATCAGGAACACAGCTAAAATTCATGTGAGAAGCTGAAGGTATGTATGATAAAATTTCACGAGTTTACTATGAAAGGGAAAAGCTAACGAGAAGATTGAGAATCAAGAAAGCAATATGATGGTCTTGAAATTAATATTATCAATGTAACAAGTAGATGAAAAGAAGAAAGAATATACAACATATAATTTATCATCAGTATGCCCACTGTGATCATGTACAGATTTATTGGTTCATTTCTTGAAACTGTTTAAGCAAACTTGTGGGAGCCAAAGCTTTTCCCAGTAGCATCACACACAAGGAATCAACCAGCTTGATTTTCTGGAGAAAATAATTAATAGACGAACTCACATTTAGTACATGTCAACATACTCATCTCACCTATCCATGATTTAGATTGTTTTAAAGCCAAATTAATTATTGTGTACATCAAACTGTTTCAGGCAGACATGTGTTGTTATATTTTTTCAGAGCACTACAGTTAATAATGAGCCAGTCTATCTGTCTAACAGAATTTACTAAATGTGCAATACAGCCTTATTTATCTTCTGTTTAATATCATCAAGAATGCCATTGGTGTAAGGAAATACAAGATAAATATTTTAACTGGTTACTATACACCAGATCACTCCACTCTTCATAAGTTCATGAATCCATGATTTTAAATAGGCAAAAATTACAAATTGAGATTTAGTGTCTATTCAATGTGCATGGAAGGCAGGTAAAGTGCCCTTGTACTGGCACACTGGTGTGGTCATCCCTACATTTAAGAAAGGAAACCAGAGAATGTGTTCAGCTACAGAAGGATCACACTTCTCAGCCTTCCAGGTAAGGACTATGCCAGGGTGTGCTAGAGGGTGGAATCTGTCTGATGGTTGAGACTAAGATGCAAGAGGAATAATGTGGATTTCATCCAGGCCATGGAACAGTAAACCAGCTCTTCATCCTGGGACATTTGCTGGTGGGTAAATGGGAGTATAATAACTTATGTATGCTATTCATTCCAAATGTAAACACAATGAGAACTGTGTTTGAATATTTGATGGTGAATTTGTTCACTGGGGCTGTCAGACGCCATAAAGGCTATGTCTTCTAACCTCTCCTGTTTGTGATTTTCACGGACAGGGTATTAAGGTGCAGCTAAAGATCTGAGGGTGTCCATTTGGGGAGGCTATGGGTAGCCTTGTTTCTTTATGTAAATGATATTGTCCACTTTGCCTGCTCAAACTTTGACCTTCAGCATGCACTCGAGTAATTCACTGTCAAGTATGAAGCAGAAGGAATTTGGATTGATACCTCAAAGTATGAGATTATGGTTCTCTCTCGGAAAAGAGTGGACTCCTCTCTCCAGGGGCCTCAGGCATAACGCCGTGCGTAGAACTCACACTATAACATGGCGTAAGCACAAAAGCAGGAATGTGCGTACGCACAGGAAAATCCAGATGCAGGAATCTGTATGTACGCAAACTTCCACGTTCTTCCGCTACATAAATTCTGATCAGCGTGAAAAGTAATGCACGTGCACGCGCCTTCTGTCCTGCCCCAACTCCTCCCAGAATTACGCCTCTTTGAATATACAAATCAATATAAATAGCCCTTAAGCTCAGCCTTCTGTGAAAAGACAATGGGAAAAGCACGGGGGAAAATATAAGAATTTCAGCGAATACCAAATGGAGGCAAAGGAAAAACGTACTATTTGTTGGTTTAAATAGTGGTATAATCAACAAAATGAAGTTGATCAAGTGACAGAGTGTCGGAGAAACTCGAAAGCTCAAGTTCACAAAGTCGCACAGTGCCCGAAATAAAAAAGAAATCACATATCAAAGTTGCCGTGAAAAGGCAAGTCGTAGCCCACCGTCTGAGGGTCATATGAAAGCTTATTAGGGTACAGACAAAAAAAATAGGCACACAGTGGGAAAAAAGCATGAAATGTCACTTTAATCTCGAAATTTCCACTTTACTCACGTAGTTTCTTTTGCATTAAAGTAGAACATCATAAACTTCATCTTAAAATCGTTTAATTTACTAGTTTCTCAAATCCCATTGTAACTAAAGTAGCACATTAAATGCTTTGTTCTGTATTTAATCTTCTTTGTGCTCTGTGTGTGAATCACTACCTGCTTCTTAAACGGGCTTTCTTTTTCTCAGACAGGACACAGAATCCATTACATTCAAGATATTACAGCTCTCTGAAATAATTAAAATACTGAGATGTATATGTGATATCTTTTTTCATGATGATAGGAGTTAAAGCATGTTATTAAACATGGGAACACGGTGGCGCAGTGATTGTTCATGTCTCACGCAAGATGCTTGCTGCGCCATGCGTGACCTTCGATGAAATAATTTATTACAGAAGTACTGTCTCTTTTACACGTACTAACCTCCAATTCCTGTCCTTACTTTTCTTTCTCCAAATACCCAATCGCCACACAATCCACTCTGTAATAGACGTGAAGCCATTTGTAAGCTTAGAACGCTGATTCTTCAAAACTTTTAAGGAACATTGAAATATCTTCGTAGTACATGTTTAATTATTCTATTCCGTCTATCCTTCCAGTGTTGCGTCAGCACGAGCAAGAATACAACGCAATGCAGTAAACAATCCATGAACTAGCTAGTGCTGCGGCACCGTGTCCTCACATGTTTAATTATTAACAATACAGATTATTTAAATGAAGTTTAAGTTTTATCTGTATAATATAATCAACATATTTTGCTGCATTTCATCTTAAAAATGATATTCTCATCATATGTAAATACGCGCTTTATAAAGTGGCGCAGGTTGTGCAATATTATAACTGTATCCCAAGTTTACAGTGAGGTGATTGTACTTATAAGTCCAAACAGTTCTACAAGGAGCACTTGATGGACTGACTTAGTGCATTTATAGTTCTTGGGATGAAACTTTTTCTAAACCGCGAAGTCCGTACAGGTAAGTCTCAGAAACGTTTTGCTGTGGCTGAGTCAGCGTCTGCTTCATGCTGTGTACCGATAATCCTCTTTCCGATCAGCTGCTGCTGTGATTACCCATTCAGATACAGTGATATAAATACTCCGAGTGGTGCAGTGAGAGTAATATGGAAAAAGATGATCTGCTGTGGCAACCCTTAACGGGAGCAGCTGAAAGAAGAAGAAGATGCAGTGAGAGTAACAACGCTAAAGCAGTTATGGTATTTGGAATACTATGGCTATTCCCTGGACCATTATATTGCTGCAGGTTAATTACAATCAGATGCATTACACTAATAAACAATATGCAGTTAGTTTCAGTGTATTTATAAAGCCGCGTCAGGAATGTGGGTCTAAGAAAGAAAGGGTGACCACACAGGAACAGTAGCACTGCTTTGACGCTGGGTGCCGCCAGTCTGCAAAAACCGAGCGGAGAAATTGCGTACGCCAGGGCATGAGGTACCGTGGAAATGTGCGTGGCTTTAGGCCAAGTTTAGGTTTTATACATCGCGATTTGAGTGTGGAAACGTTCGTATGCAACATTTCTGTGCGTACGCACCGTTTATACATGAGGCCCCAGGTGAGGTTGGAACTGCCCTTAGTGGAAAAGTTAAAGTATTTTGGGATCTTCTTCACAAGAGATGGAAAAAGGGAGTGTGAGATTGACAAGTGGATTGGAGAGGGTGGCAGCAGTTCTGGGGGTGTGTGCAAGCCCATGCAGGTGAAGAGAGAGCTATAGTCATAAGCTTTGAGTAATAACTGACACAATGAATCATGAATACAAGAGCAGCTGCGAGTGACACTCTGTGATAGGATAAGAAGCTCAGTGATTCAGGACAGTCCTCAGAGTAGAGCCAGTGGAAAGAACAGAAATCTTTACCTGAGGATATGGAAGTCTAGGCTGACCTGGTTTAACATGCTGTCCCTGTAGCCCCCTACTGAGAAAGTGGTGTGAGATGATGAGAGAGAATTGTTCACTAGAGTTAACACAGGTATAACAGTGGTTGACAGTTTATGTTATTCTGCAAATAGCCTTTCTCAAACACTATCAGCTTAAACAATTGTACTGTTTCCCTTTTTCAAACTAAAGTAACTGGCAATATTGCAAAAAGCAATTATCCAGCATGTGCTGTAACTTTTTTATTAAAATGAATGTGTTACCACAAAGTCTGTTGGGGCTTCCGACTTATTATTTTGGTGCCAAGATTTAGTGTCATTTAAATGGCCTCAATGGTGTGTTTCAAACTTACAGCTATAAAGAAGAAACACTATCACATATTTCCACATCTATTTCAAGAAGTTCCAAATATTGAATTTCTTTTATAATTCTCACGTGGGTGGATTTTAGAAGAGCTAGTATTTTTTTTTCAGAAGTTAAAAGTGCCCATAAATGCAATTTAGAATAAAACATATAATATTACAGGCATTTGTCCAAGTCTTGTTAATTATTTAAATCATTTACTGCTTTTAATTTAAACATTCAAGCATTGATTCCTTTTCTCCATTTTCAAAAAAGTTTAATTCCATCCATTTTAACTCCATCTAACAATAGTTTTAAACCTCTACAAACAATCACATACAGTATATTGTAGTAACCAGTGTAACACAGGACTCTCAGTTGTTGCAGAGCATCATATTTTAGCATTATTCTGTAACAAACAGTTCCCTATAATAAATTCCCTATGTGTGTTACAGAGCAAGACTCCAAACAATGAAGGAGGATTCTGCCCTGAACTTACTTCAGTTTAGCATACCCTGACTAGAACTCCTGACTAGCATGCTGCAGCTCTGTTGTTAGTCATTAGTACTAAAATATAAGTAATACAACATTTATAAACTGTCACTAATCCCCCCTGTTCTGTTAAATGTGGCACTTGGTGCCAGTGCTCTACTGCCAAGTTGTTTGCCTGTTTAAAGAAAAGTCATCTCAGATAAAAGAGCACTGGAATCATGGGGTACAGGGGTCATTTCATCTAATTGGCTGGCACAGCACCAACTCAGCTCTGGGATGGCCAGCAGGGCGAGGCGGTTTGTTGGCCAAGGTCTCCAGGACTCTGACTCTGTCTGCTTGTCTGACTGCTTTTCTACAATCTGGCCGTGGTTCTACAATTAGCTGATTGACAGATGTTGTTTTTCATTAATGAAAATTAGTTTCTACTTGTTTTTTAAGCATTTGAGATATGTGATAGTTCTGTATTTAGTGAGTCGTTTGATCAATCTTTGCATTTTCCCTTGAGAATTTGTTGTGGGGCTCTGCAGCTGCACTTGGTGTGGAGGGCTGTGCCAAGACCAAAGTAGTTTGAACTATTGTATTGTATTACTGAGGTGGCAATGAGCTAGACTGGCCATCTAGCTCTGTGAAAAGGATTACTTGTGTTCTGTTTTGTGTGTTGAGTTTACCCCATTTTTTGACACTCACTGCATGCCCAACCTATCTAGAAGGGGTTCTCTTTCTGAATTGCTCTTCCCAAGATTTCTTCATTTTTTTCCTTCAGTTTTTCTTGTCTTCTTAGATAGTCAAGATATGAGCTGGTGGCTGTCAAAAAAACAGGGCCCGTTAAAGCCTATTGAGGCATTCCTTGTATGATTTTGGGCCATATATGAAATTAATTGTTGTTCTTGTTGTATAACGCTGCTTGTATCCCTGTGTGAAGAAAAAAAAAAACAGTTTTAGCTACTAACTTGTTCATGGTAAAACATCTCCACCCCTTCTGCCCTCTCCACCATAGGAATCGACAGTGCTGTGGTTATTTTTATCCTATTTCTAATTGCGTTCATTTAATGAGCAGACAGCAATTTGGTTCAACTTCAACCACTGTTTCTGAGTATGCCAGTTTTCCTACTGGATGCCAAACACGCCCTGTTATGGTTGATTGGACACTCTAAATTGGCCTCTGTGTGAATGGTTTAGGTCAGAGTTCAGCAACATTTATGGTCTCAAGACCCAGTTTTACCCTGCAAAAATTCACTGGCAACCCACAAGCAGCAACGAGAATGGGAAATAAACTTGAAAAGCGGCCCTTGACTTTGGGGAAGTTGAAACAGGCTCTTGGTATGGTGAGGGTGATTAGAAACAAAATAAAAAAAATCTTGCACAATTTTGTTTATTTCATCAGCATGGGGGAATTATACCATGAACAAGACTCATGTGCTCACAACACAGCGACGGCCACTTGTAACTCAAAAGTATCTTAGAAACACCAGTTTAGGTGTATGTGTGGTGTGTGTGACTGGCTGTTTCCCACCGTGCACACAGGGCTGCCAGCATAGGCATTGTCCCAACCACTGTAACCAACACTGAAAGAAGCTGGTATGAAAATGTATGTTTTTACTTAGTTTATTCCAGGCGTAAATTGCATGAAAAAAGTAACAAGGACGATAAATAAAAACACATTTCTGTGGAGAAACTGCTACAGAAGGCAGGAAAAAATGTGTAAGCTGCAGCACAAAAACCCAATCTATTGTACAAAATGTAACGTTTCTCTGAGTCTAGTGTTAAACAGAAATTGTTTTCAAGGACTAGCAAGAAAAAATTATTTGAAAGTATAGGTTTGGAGGAGTAGGCCTACATAATTATAAATACAATACATAGACACAGATTGTTTAATTGTTGCATCATAGTGATATATAGTGTGTTTGTTCGTGTGTATATACTGTATATATATATATATATATATATATGTATATATTCACATATATATATTGTCACACACGTGAGACTAGTAAGGAGCTGAGTGGACCAAGTGGAGGTAATTACCCGCCAGGCCAGGGGGTGGTGGGGTGCACTAAACCTACCTCTGTTATTTCTACAGACCAAACATGGGAAAACCTGCCTGATTTAACATCACTTCCGGCCCCAGCGTCCAGACTGACGTCCACTTCTGGTCCCAGCACACAGACTGACATCACTTCCGGTTCCGGCTAGATGACATCACTTCCGGTTCACGGCTTATAAAGCCACCATTTTCCAAAGCCTCGTCAGTTCAATCCTGGAACTCAACCTGACAACAACTTGTGTTTGTTAAACCTTTTGCAGCTAGGGACAATATATGGGTGGCTGCCCTAAACCTTTCCAGTGTGTTGAGACTCACTTTCACAATATATATATATATATTTTTTAATAGAAAAATAAATAACTGCAAATACAGTACTTGTTTAGAGAGATTGTTTAGGTGCAAGAAACTAAATGTTTCAAAAACTGGACACAATACTTTCAAAAAGTGTGACGCCGTGTGATAAAATGGTGGAACTTTGCCATGCTATATAGGATATGATATCTAAACTTGGCACAATGATAGCTGACATATTGTGTCACAAACAAAACTTGATTCCAAAGTTGTACATCAGAGAATGTCTTTGTTATGTACAGTAAAATTCAGTTTTGTGGAAAGAGAGTACGTTTGACTGGGGCACTCTACTTGTTTACTATATTACTTGTGCCAGTTTTAATACTATTTAAGAATGAGCTGGATTCCTTGCTAATTTTAATACATCATAAAAAAACAATAATTTCATTTCTATTCAATTCTTAGTAAATCCACTGCACCATAACACTCTTTTCCCAATAAATCCATAGTATATCCATTTATATAATCCTTTCAGAGACATTATTTCTTCATTGTGTATAACCAATGTACAATATATTCACAATTTTCAAAAATCATTTCAACACTAAATGTTTACACAAGCTTTAATCCAAATGTCCTTATTTTATTATGAGCTCGTGTGAAGTTTTTGAGACCACAGAGCAGGATTTTGAGTATCACCTTGTTATGAAAGTGGGGAACTTAGCAGGGCCACAAGATTCAAATATCAATCGTCTTTGAATAAAAAAAAAGGGATTGATAATGTAGAGAAGAAGAGTGAGGATTCCAAAAGAATTAGAATGCTGGTAATGTAGTACCACAAACATTAAAGCTGCAGACTGAACTTTTAAAAATGTTGCTTTCATAGAGATGAAAAAGAGATTAGAGCAACACTATCTACACCTGACTCTAATGGTAGTTTTAAATGAGATGGGAGCAGTATGGGGGCATAGACTTTTTCACAGCTAGCTTCAACATGTTGGATGATTTGTGTTAATTAATTTAAATAATGACAATTTAAAATCTATAAAGAAAATTATAAGCTGCTTGTTTGTTCACCAATCAAACAAAAATAGCTAAACAGAAATATAATAGTATACAACTGTCTATAATGAATTAATTGAACTGCTAAGAATAAACAAGTACTATTGATACAAGCAGTTCAATATCAGTTAATTGCCATGAATCAATGTGTTTTAATAAACAAATAATAAATAAAGGAAAAATCTTCATTAACACATTAAATTTCATATCATGAAATGAGAATATGAAATAGTGTCTCTTTTCAGACTATAGGTACCGCATTTTTTTCTTAACTAATTTGGATAACAATTTAATTACCTCCCTGGATTATAGATTTTTATCTGAAAGTACTTCTTTTTGTCTCATTGTATGGATTGTTTAGCCATGTTGAATTTCAAAGATATAGTATTTCATTCTTTATTTTCATCTAGACTTTTTTCTAAGAAATATACTGGTACAAAATGAGTGTACAGTGTTGCCGAATTCTTAAGGAGTAAGGTTTCTTTCTTTCAACCTCCCAAAAACGTTTAAGATTTGAAAACACCGTTATTACCAAGTTTTGAGTTCGCAAAATCACATGCAAAACGAAGCTTAAACTGTCTGCAAAAGGATACTCGGCTGTTTTACTCACCACTACCAATTATTTTGTGATGTTAGTGCATATTATAGAAAATGCATTTTAGAAAATGATATAGATGGAAATTGCACATAAACAACTGTCACACATGTGCGCTTGGGAGGCAGTTGAAGGACTTAACTAAGGGTAAGACGCGGAGTCAGGGGTTGATGTAGTACACTAATGTCTCTTCTTCATCTTCTACAGATCGCCAGAAGGGAAGCCCAGCTAAAACACTTCCAGCTCCCGCACTCCCTTCCTGATCACGCCTCCTTGCTGACTTCACTTCCGCCCCATCCCTCATGGACCAGGTTATTTTTGTTGCTGTTGACAATACATAGGGTGGATCCCCAAACCTTTTTCCTTGTTTGTCCATTTTCTTACACAACAGAGCAAGATTTGGACTGCTCTGGTGTTGGTCAAACGTGCAGTCAGGAATTTCATTGTACAGTAATCCCTCCTCCATCGCGGGGGTTGCGTTCCAGAGCCACCCGCGAAATAAGAAAATCCGCGAAGTAGAAACCATATGTTTATATGGTTATGCTTGGGTCACAGATTTGCGCAGAAACACAGGAGGTTGTAGAGAGACAGGAACGTTATTCAAACACTGCAAACAAACATTTGTCTCTTTTTCAAAAGTTTAAACTGTGCTCCATGACAAGACAGAGATGACAGTTCCGTCTCACAATTAAAAGAATGCAAACATATCTTCCTCTTCAAAGGAGTGAAGCAAACAAATCAATAGGGCTGTTTGGCTTTTAAGTATGCGAAGCACCGCCGGTACAAAGCTGTTGAAGGCAGCAGCTCACACCCCCTCCGTCAGGAGCAGAGAGAGATAGAGAGAGACAGAGAAAAACAAAGTCAAAAATCAATACGTGCCCTTTGAGCTTTTAAGTATGCGAAGCAACTTGCAGCATGTCGCTTCACGAAGCAGCTGCACACAGAAGGTAGCAACGTGAAGATAATCTTTCAGCATTTTTAGATGAGCGTCCGTATCGTCTAGGTGTGCGAACAGCCCCCCTGCTCACACCCCCTACGTCAGGATCAGAGAGAGTCAGCGCAAGAGAGAGATTGAGAAAAGTAAGTTGGGTAGCTTCTCAGCCATCTGCCAATAGCGTCCCTTGTATGAAATCAACTGGGCAAACCAAATGAAGAAGCATGTACCAGAAATTAAAAGACCCATTGTCCGCAGAAATCCGCGAACCAGCAAAAAATCCGCGATATATATTTAAATATGCTTACATATAAAATCCGCGATGGAGTGAAGCCGTGAAAGGCGAAGCGCGATATAGCGAGGGATTACTGTACTCTGTATATGTGAGAATAACTCTGAAATAAAAGGATCACTTATCAGCTCACTAAAGAAACTTTATCAAAGCAAAACCTTACATTTTGGAAATGCCAATATTATCATTCACCTTGTTAACACAATATGGCACAAAACAGCATGACTGAGAATGGAGTTGGTACTATTTACTGTTTCCTGATGGTAGCCATTTTTTCAACTCATTTTCATGATGAGGCAGTTATAATTTTAGACTTTCACACCAATACAGTGTCTTGATTTGTAGCAATTTTTTTTTTAAAAACATTGAATGAATCAACTTTGAATTATCTTTATAACATCATCAAACACTGCCACTGATGCGGTCTCCTATAATAATACAGAGACCTGCAGCTATGTCTGTGAATCACAATCCACCTCAGCTCTCCTACTGTAGATGATTTCTGCCTCTATGCTTTCAATTGTTATTGTTTTTTAATGTGGGATTAAATATATATTTGTAAGACAATACTAAACCAGGAAATACAAACAAAGTAGCATGGTTCCAACTAAACAAGGAGTTACCACAATTATGGAATGTAATCATGCAGAAATAGAACAAATTGTCAACTCCAAAGATTAGAGACACTGATAGTTATCGGAAGGATAGCATAGATGGGACATTAGTATTTCAGTCAGCAGTGATAAAATTGCCAACATTTAAAAAAGACATTATTTTTTGCTTTTTTACCTAAACCCATTATGCAGCAGCACCAGGTACTTCAGCTACTTTGGTTAGTCTGTTATACTTTTTTTTTTTTTCAATGAGGACCGATTTATATAATTTTAGAACCTGATGAACAGTAATTCCTAAATTATTTTACAGCACAATACAATGCACCAAGCACAATGCACAGTTCTTTCTTTCTTTCATTCATTCATTCATTCATTCATTCATTCATTCATTCATCCTTCCACCTCCACTCCTCTTCCAGCAAGATAAGTCCTTCTTCCTCCAGACTCTGGCTCCCTGAAAGGATTGAGGTGGCTCCTTTTATTCAGCTGCTGGGAGTGTTCCAGGTGGCTCATCAGCGTTACCTGGAATCACTCCCAGGTGTGATGGAAGTTCAATGTAAAGCTCTGCATCGCCCCCTGGCGGGAACCCAAACAGGGCTGTAATAAACTCCAACTCCCAGCATGCCCTGCAGGAATCCGTGGTGCCACAGCCACCCAGGAGAGCTGCCCTCTAGCGTCCCGGGGAAGAGCAGTGCCCTATGGATGCTCTCCCCCCCCAGTGCTTCCATCCTGCTGGTGGAAACAAAAGCCTCACAAAATACTATAAATTACACATCATCCACATATATATATCCACTTTAATAAAAGGATAAGTGTCTGTGTGTCTGTCTCTGTCGTTCCAAAACATGGTACATCACAAACATTTGTAGTAATAAAATGCATTGCATTTGTGATTCCAATAGACAGCACACCACAAACCCTGTTTTTATGAATTCCATACCAAATGGTATATAACAGAGACATTTCTATTGAATGATGCACTGCAAGTATTAATGCTGAGGTCAACTTTGAATACTTAGATTTAGCAGGGTAACACAACTACTGCATACAGTATGTATATGTATATGGTCTCCCAGCAAGGTAATGCATGTGGCCACCTGTCACAATGGTTACATCACTTCAAGGTTCAACCCTTCTAAGCAGAAAACAGTGGACGTGATTATTCATGGTTGTTCAGATAGACAAGAGATGTTTTTTTCATCCCTATATTACACTCTTTTAACACACATTTGGCACGTGGTAGTAGAACAGCTAATGCATAATGATGTGTGTGTGTTTGTGTGTGTGCGTGAATATATTTATTGTGACCACCAGGGAGTGCAAAGCTCCCCAAACACCCAACGCAACAGAAACTGGGCACAAGTGCAGCACCTCACACATTTTATTTTGGATTGGGAAACGCTCTTCACATGTTCCCAGCACCAATGCACAGTACAACACCGTAATAGCCGCAGTCAAGTAAGCACACAGCACTTCTCCATCTCTATCTCTCTCTGTCTCTCCATCCTCGCACCTCCACTCCTCCTCTTTCTCTGAACTCTGGCTCTCCAAATGTAGTGAGGCTGCCCCTTTTATAGAGCACCCAGAAGTGCTCCAAGTGTTCCACAATCCCCTTCTGGCCGGACTTCTGGGTGTGGTGTCAGCCCTGCAGAGGAGGGCTCAGCTATTCACCATGCGTCGATGGCCATGGGCCTTGAGAGTGTTGAGGTTCCATGTTCCAACCCTGTGGCATCACCGTCAGCCAGGGGGACTGCCCTCTATAATCCCAATAATATAATAATAATAATAAACAATAAACAATAATTAATAATAATAATCAGTAACACAAACAAGTGTGAACCTAAAGAAATACATACACATCCAGTACCGAATTTATATACTACAATTAAATTACACATTTCACAACGCCTTGCTACATGTCAGTATGTGGTACTGGTATTCATTTCCTTTATTTAAACATACGAATATAGATGGAGGGGAGTGTGAGGGAGTGGGGTTTATGATACTCCTGGAGCAATACTAAAAAAAAGTTACGTTATATCACATATGTGCAAAATACATTAACTTTGAATGGCACTAAAACCAAAATAAGTCTCTAGTACCTCCATATTTAACTTGTCATTCTGCCAGGCAGCTTACAGTGCATTCTGACCTAATATAATGACAAAGTTCTACAAAACAGGAGAGTAATGTTTATCCCTATCCATTATTCCAGTTTGCAGTATCTTCGCTAATTTATGCCAAGAACGCAATATAACCACTCAAGTCATGCATGGTGTCAGTTTTTAGGCAAGACAGCAGTTACAGAGAATGTTTATTAGTGTGCCAGGTGCAAAAGTGGAGGTATAGCAGTGTTCTCCAACTGATTTTCTGTGCTGAAACACCTTTTGTATCCCAAAAAATCCCAGAGCACACCACAATTCTAATAACCACAAAAGAATGAAATCTATACAGTTGCTAAACTGTCCGAATGGGTGGGACTATCAGAGTTGCTAGCAAAATAAAAAGCAGGTTGGAGATTGGCATTTGCAGACACAGCACTTAGAGAGCACTTTGGATGCATTTTCCCAAGATGTTTCGTCCCTTTGCCACTCATACAGGTTGTCCTTTATGGCACACCTGGGTAGCTCTCATTGTGCACCAAGTGAAAAACACTTGTTTAGAGTATACTTATAAAATTGTTGATGGTAATAAACTATTGAGGATGGCATTTGCTGACTTTTAACACAAGTTTTAATGTATGCCCATTGAAGAGAGAGAAGTTTAAACTATGCCATTAAATTTTCAAAAAGTCCTTAGTATTGATTATACATTAAATTTGTAATTCAGTGTATATTTACTTCAAGATTTATGTATTTATTTTATGATTCCATATTTTAGTGTTAGATTAATTCCATATAATTACGTGATACATTAATTTTCTTAATCGATTCCCAGTCCTAATATATAAATAATAAGTATATATATATTGTAGCAGTAGAGGTATTTATCGACCTCTTGAACCCTCAGGTACCACTCCAAACACCAGGTAATAGTACAATTCCTCTTTATTGTACAATAGTACAGTGCACCAAGCACCCTCCACTCCACACTACTCATATAAATCAACTCTCTACTCACAATACCAATCCTCCTCTCCCAGACAATTAGCCACCCTACCTCCCAGCTCAGCTCAGTGTACTGGGCTTTCCCAGAGTCCTTTATACACCCTGACCCGGAGGCATTCCTGCCCAACAGTCCGCAGTTCCTTATTCCTTCCGGGTCAGGGTAAAAGTCCTTTTCTTCAACCTGGAAGTACGTCATCTCTCCTGCTCATGTGACCAGGACGTACTTCCAGGTTATAGGGCACATATGAGTCCACGGGCTTCCCGACAGTGACTCCCAGTGGTCCCCAAGGTATCCAGCAGGGCTGTGTATAAAAACTACATAGTCCATGAGGCCCTGCTGGAACTCGGGGCACGTCTATGCTGTTGGGAGAGCTCCTTCTGGCGGCCTGGGGGTGAGGGCTGGAATAGGAAGCCGGCAATCCACCACAATATATACGTAATATATATATGATATATACATAATATATATATTGTGGGCTTTTAACCCGTGAAAAACAACTCGTGAGCCAAGAAAAAGGTTTGGGGACTGTCCCCATATATTGCCCTATATATAAAAAAAAGAGATCAAAGTCTTTAAATTGCAAGAACATTTGACAGTTTAACTTTGGGAAAATGGTGGATTTATACAAAAAGGATTATGGGAACAGGAAATGGTTGGCGTTAGGAACAGGAACCGGAAGTAACGTCATCGAGGTGAGCCGGAAGTGATGTGATCTGGAAGTGATGTCATTGAGGATGGCTGGAAGTGACGTTGTCGTGGCCATTTTTATACCTGGAAGTGGAGGCAATTATTTTTCTTCTGGTTTTCTGTGGAAAGAAGAGATCCAAGTAAGTACCACATGACCAACCAATATCTCGCGATAGTTCACTCACCTTTAGGCTCTTTGACTGCCTCCTAATCGCACGTGTGTGACATGACCCCCCCCCTCAGACCAGATCCGTTGGGTCGGGCGACCTGCACCAAAAGGTCGTGGACACAGGAGAGAGCATCCGCGTTGGCCTGCAAAGAACCTCTACGATAAATGACACTAAAACAATAAGGTTGTAGATTCAAAAACCACCTAGTGACGCGTGGATTTGACTCCCGATGAAGGGCCATCCACTGTAAAGCGGCATGATCCATCACCAGAGTAAATTCAAGCCCCAAGAGATAGTACCTTAAAGACGCTTGAACTTGCCTCTTATTTATCGGACGGGGCCAATTAATAATGGCATCTACTTTGCTACATTGTGGTTTAACAATACCCCACCCACTAGGTAGCCTAAATATTTGGCTTCATGTAACCCAAAAAAACATTTCTTAGGATTAATACGAAGCCCTGCTGACGCTAGTGTGAAGAGTACTGTTTTAACCTGCACTACATGGTCCTTCCATGTGCCGGAATAAATGACTACATCATCCACGTAGGTGGCACTAAATGAATTGTGGGGTTGTAGCAGTGTATCTAACAGATGTTGGAAGGTAGCTGGTGCCCCGTGCAAACCAAAAGGAAGGACCCTGTATTGCCAATGTCCACTTGGGGTACTAAATGCAGTTTTTTCTTTAGCGGAGGCCATTAAGGGAATTTGCCAATACCCTTTCATCATGTCAAGAGTAGTTAGGAATTGTGTGTTCCCCAGTCGATTGAGTAAATCATCCACTCGCAGCATGGGATACGCATCAAATTTAGAGACCTGATTAAAATGACGGAAGTCGTTGCAAAACCTCCATGACCCATCAGGCTTAGGAACTAGGACAATTGGACTAGACCAAGGGCTATAGCTTTCTTCAATAACCCCTAATTCCAGCATTCGCCTAATTTCCAACTCTACTTCCACTTTCTTTGCCTCCGGGAGCCTATAGGGCTTCTCCCTGACAATCACTCCAGGGTCAGTAATGATGTCATGAACAATCAGCGCAGTACATCCAGGAATCTCATCCACAACTTTGGGGACAGACAAGATAGCTTATTTGAGATCTTGTCGTTGTTCTGACGTCAAGTCGGGACCGAAATTAAGGTGGGGTTGAGACATAAACAGTGAACGAGGCTGGCCGGAGGAGGGATCGAGTTCCCTATCCTTCCACGGTTTCAGCAAATTAATATGATACACTCGCTCAGTCGGTCGACGATTGGGTTGTTTAATCAAATAATCAACGAGACCTTTTCTTTCCTTAATTTCATAGGGACCCTGCCAATGGGCTAATAATTTGGAGTATGAAGTTGGGACGAGTACCATTACACGATCACCCAGGACAAATTCCCGGATAGTGGTGTTACGGTTATAATAACGCGACTGTGCTGCTTGTGCTTTTTCCAAATTCTCTTTTAGAATGGGCCTAATTTTCTCCAATCTATCGTGTAATTGTGCAATATATTCAAGAATATTTGAAGTAGGAAGGACCTCCTCTTCCCAACCTTCTTTTAACATATCCAATAAACCTCTGGGTTGTCTTCCATATAATAATTCAAAAGGGGAGAAACACGTAGAGGCCTGTGGGACTTCCCGGTATGCAAACAAAATGAGAGGAAGTAACTGATCCCAGTTTCTTCCATCCTCATTAACTACTTTGCGCAACATCTGCTTTAATGTTTGATTAAAACATTCTACTAATCCGTCAGTTTGCAGATGGTAGACTGACGTTTTCAGATGTTTTATACAGAGTAATTTAGCCATCTCCCTGAACATCTCCGAAGTGAAGGGAGTCCTTGATCCGTTAGAACCTCTTTGGGGATCCCCACACGAGTGAATATCCCTACTAGTTCCCATACGATATTCTTTGTATTAGCTGAGCGAAATGGAACAACTTTGGGGGATCGAGTGGCATAATCTACTAGGATTAGGCATGGGAACTTGCCGGGTGGGCTCAGGGACTGCCCCACGTGCTTGTTGGGTGCGACGAAAAAACCGTTCTGATCGCCCCAATTTACAAGCTGCCCAGTGACGCTCTGCAATCTTGATCAATGTGTCCATGTCCTCGTAGCTATGTTTTCGGACCTGCTTGGCGATCTGGTCAGGGAGGGCATGCACGAAGGTTTCACAGGCCAGTAGTTCGGCCATTTTGTGTGAACTATTTATGTCTGGCCTTAACCAGCGACACACTTTGCCCCAAGCTTCAAAAGCCTGGGTTCTCAATGGCCTCTCAGGGTTAAATTGCCACTCCATCCATTCATTCACCTGCTGTTCCGCTGATATGCCGTAGCACTTGAACTCTTCAAGTTTTAGAGTGTCATAATCGGCAGCCTGCTCCTCGGTTAAATCATAGTAGGCTCTCTGCGCCGCCCCCTTCAGGTAGGGAGCCAGTAGGTATGCCCATTCCGAGCTCGGCCATGTGTTCCGCTTAGCGGTACGCTCAAAAAACAAAAAATACGTCTCAATGTCGTCATCTTCTGTTAAATTTGTTAGTTGTGTAGGAAGTGACCAAGCGGCCTCCGCTCGTACTGATGCGGCTGCACGTGCTTCAGCTTCAGCTAGCTGTGTCCTGGTCTTGCCCATCTGTACTTTTAATGTACGGAGTTCGGCCATAATAGTAGACAGCACGGTGTTCAGGTCCTGTTCTTCTGACATTTTTAAAGAAAAAAGAAACAATCCTGCCAACTACGCCAATTGTGGGCTTTTAACCTGTGAAAAACAACTCATGAGCCAAGAAAAAGGTTTGGGGACCATCCCCGTATATTGCCCTAAGAAAATATATAAAAAAACTGATCAAAGTCTTTAAATTGCAAGAACAATTGACAGTTTTACTTTGGGAAAATGGTGGATTTATACAAAAAGGATTATGGGAACAGGAAATGGTTGGCGTTAGGAACAGGAACCAGAAGTAACGTCATTGAGGTGAGCCGGAAGTGATGTGATCTGGAAGAGCCAGAAGTGGTGTCATTGAGGATGGCCGGAAGTGTCATGGAGATTTTTATACCCAGAAGTGGAGGTAATTATTTTTCTTCTGGTTTTCTGTGGAAAGAAGAGATCCAGGGAAGTACCACGTAACCAACTCATATCTCGCGATAGTTCACTCACCTTTAGGCTCTTTGACTGCCTCCTAATCGCACGTGTGTGACAATATATATATATATATATATATATATATATATATATATATATATATATATATATATATATATATATGTGTGTGTATATGTACAGTATATATATGTGTGTGTGTGTGTGTGTGTGAACAGTGTGTGAATTAATTCAATGATGAATAACAATGATATTTCACATTTCATAGTTGGAAAAGGCTATCTTGATACTGGTCTACAGTTACTGAATAGCACAGGTATTTTACTTACCTTTGTATATAAAAATATAAGCAGGATTATAATTATCAACAGTACATAAATGATAACAATAATTAAATTACTTTGAAGGTATCTAGTATTTCTATGTCATAGAAAAAATGTCTTAAAATCAAGATATTTGCACTATTCAGTATTTACTTCTATTCTTTTCTTCTATTAAGATGCACTTTTATCTTATTGTCTGGCAGCATAATAATATCTTCTAATTTCTGTTGCAGTGTTCTCTCTTCTGTAATTTAAACAGATTACATTATATATTTCCCTTAAGATATCTGGATATAACTGACTCACTCACTGCATTGTTCTTTATTAGTTCATATCTGACTTGTTCCTGCACATTTACTTAGCTGGGAACTAAAAGTATCACTCCAGTTCTTAAGTGTTCTACATGGTGACTGTTCTTAACCATTGCAAGTAAAACAAAAGCCTCACAAAATACTATAAATTACACTTCATCCACATATATATATCCACTTTAATAAAAGGATAAGTGTCTGTGTGTCTGTCTCTGTCATTCCAAAACATGGTACATCACAAACATTTGTAGTAATAAAATGCATTGCATTTGTGATTCCAATAGACAGCACACCACAAACCCTGTTTTTATGAATTCCATACCAAATGGTATATAACAGAGATATTTCTATTGAACGATGCACTGCAAGTATTAATGCTGAGGTCAACGTTGAATACTTAGATTAGGCAGGGTAACACAACTACTACATACAGTATATATATGTATTTTTAGGCATGTGCGATTTGCAGGCATCCTCAAGGCTCTACACAGGTAAGTACTACCACTCCGGGCCAAGGGGCACTCTTGTTTACAAAATCTCTATTTTCATGCACAATTCAGGAGAACCTCAAATGGAAGGCAAGTGAGGTCACTTCTGGGTCCATGTCATTAGGACCTGTTAGTGATACAAAATCAACCAGGACTGGAAGGAGACGGTTAGTTTGTTGACTACCAGCAACTGAGACAGTATGCTCAGAAGCATGGCTTTCTTTTCTTGTTTATTTTGGCCAATTTTCCCAAATTTCCTTTGGATTAAACGTGGGCCTGTTGATCCTCCAACACTCCTTTTGGCTCTAGGTCTGCTATTACCAATATAAATAGAGAGAGAGAGCATACATATAAATAAATACATATATATATACTGCTGAAAAAAATTGAAGAACCACTTTTTAATCAGAGTATAGCATAAAGTCAATGAAACTTCTGGGATATTGAAATTAACAACAGGTGCACTAGAGGGGCAACAATGAGGCAACTCCCAAAACAACAATGGTCACTGACATTTTTCCCTCCTCATCTTTTCTGACTGTTTTTTCACTAGTTTTACATTTGGCTACGGTCAGTGTCACTACTGGTAGCATGAGGCTATACCTGGATCCTATAGAGGTTGCCCAGGTAGTCCAATTTCTCCAGGATAGCCCATCAATATGTGCCATTGCCAGAAGGTTTGCTGTGTCTCCCAGCACAGTCTCAGGGACATGGAGATTCCAGGAGACAGGCAGTTACTCTAGGAGAGATGGACAGGGCCCCTCGTAGAAGGTCCTTAACCCATCAGCAGGACCAATATCTGCTCCTTTGGGCAAGGAGGAACAGGATGAGCACTGACAGAGCCCTACAAAATGACCTCCAGCAGGTCACTGGTGTGAATGTCTCTGACTAAACAGTCAGAAACAGACTTCATGAAGGTGGCCTGAGGGCCTGATGTCCTCTAGTGGGCCCTGTGCAGTGAGGCTGGCACTGTGAGTATCAGAATTGGCAGTCCACTACTGGCGCCCTGTGCTTTTCACAGATGAGAGCAGGTTCAACTTGAGCACATGTGACGTGAAAGGGTCTAGAGAAGCCATGGAGAACGTTATGCTTCCTGTAACATCATTCAGCTTGACTGGTTTGGTGTTGGGTCAGTGATGGTCTATGATGGTGTTATCTAATTAAGAAATATTGTAGTGGTATAGACATGAGAGGGTTCTTGCAATGTCATGTTGTGGCTTCAGCATAGTATCAGGCAGGTATGGCTAGGAATTGATCAACTCTCTTCCTATGCTTTTTTGTGAATGTAAAACATAATATTCTCATTCAAGCGTCCTTGAAGGCTGAAGTTTATCCTAACTGTATCAGGTGAAAAGCAGGAATCAACTCTGGAAGAAGCACCAGAGGACCGTGGGCATTATTTTACACACACAACTAGACTCATATTTACAACTGGCCTATTTACAGTTGCCAATAAACACAATCATTTTTGAGATGTAGGAGTGTAAAACAGGAGTTCTTAGATAATAAACTCCACAGACATACATAATACATTGTCACACACGCGCAATTAGGGAGCAGCCAAAATGTCCAATGGAGCGTGAAAACTCACCGGATGGAGATGTAAGGCAGCGTACTAACGCTGCTCTCCTTTTTTCATCAGAAAGACTGAAGAGCAGACGTAACCCGATGCGTGAAGTGTCCATTAAAAAACAAATTCAAACAAAGTAGACCTTCCACATTCCAGCCATCCCCACGTGACACTTCAACCCGGTCGCCCTCTGATGACATCATCTCCGTCCCATCCCATCCACCACTTCATTTCTACTCCAATTTCCAGTCCATCCACCATAAAAATCAGCCATATTTTCATTGCTTTGACCCGAATGTATATGAGAGTTCTTACAATCTGTAAAGAAGTACAATTATTCTGGTTCATTCAACAGTATATGGGGACAGTTTCCCAACCCTTAATCTGTCTCTTTGATCTCTTTCATCACAACATGTAAACTAAACAAAGACAAGGCCAAGTTCAAGATTTAAACCCAGTCTGCCAAATCCATAAGACCCTGCTTGTGAAACAGTAAACCACATCCGAAATTAAAAGTCAGACCAAGAAAAGGAACAAAAAGAAACGTCTCCATTGTCCAATTATAATGCTGGTCGGACTATTATTTTGAGCACATTCAGAACAGTCCGTTCAATTAAACATACCACAGGTCCATTTTACGAAACTTGTTTTTCCACTACAGTGTTATGGAAATTCTATAATTCCTACAATAAGCAGGATATGCTAGTCAGGATATCAGTCCATTACAGAGCACACTTGTACTCTGTTATACTTGGCTTGTGTATTTGTTATTAATTCTGTCGGTACTACTTTACTGTAACCGGTCTGGGGGAGACATGCAAGTTGTGTGCACATCTATAAACCTGAGCTTGGTTCCTGAATCTGTGAACCCTCAGCCTGAAAACGTAAGGTACTGAGCCATGAAGCTCAAGAGCTAATTTCTGATAATTCAATTCATTTATGGGCCAAATTACCATAATAATTATATAGCCGAGGAGTTAATAAAATAAAATACTTTACCAGGACAAAAAGTCAGTAACTAAATCATTAATTGCATAAAAACAGAGCTTTAGGTTACATTATAATGAAGGGGAAGCTTTAACACTTCTTTTAGCGTTAAAACTGACCTAATATAACATCTTTGGAGAGTCATTTTCTTTTGAAAGGTGGTCAATAATTTACAAAACATTTTACCCATAATCCATTCCTTCTTTAACTGTGTTTCACTACTTACTGTACAGGACATCTGTACTAATTGTGCAGTCTAAATTCTTCTCAGCATGCTATGTATTTAAAGCAATTTCTCTTCAAGCCTCATCATTTGTGTGACAGTTTGATATCTCTTCTAAAATGAAACAAACAGTGTTTGCTTTAAACAAGATAATCTTGCTATTACTGTTTATGAATCAGACATTACAGTAGTCATTGTGGGGTAATTTTGGATAGTTGGTGTTAATTCGTTTTGATTTTAGGGTGTTGCACTTTTTTTCAGGCTAAAACCAGTGTGTTGGGTGTGTGTTTATTATTGTGATTGAGTTCATATTTTGACTTGAGCTTTCATCAGATTGTTTGGGCCACCCTGAACACAATTTGAGCAATTTCAGAGTGATGTGTATTTATACCAGTCTGTGTGTCAAAAGAATTTGAAGCCTAATCAATCATTCAAAATTAAACTGAACAATTACTAGCAATGTAAGATCCTACAAGCCTGTTGATTTGGAGAAGAATTTCTTCAGTACATTTTGCTTTAGACAGATCATGATTTTACATATTTTGCACAGATTTAGATGCCAACTGCAACATTTGATCCTTCCATCTCACCTCTACCAATAAAATTGTAATGCTGTTTTGTCTGTCTTTTGAAAATTTCATCTTTATTTGATGTTATTTATCTACTTTGCAAATTAAGGACTTCATTTCAACCTTCAGATTGGATCTGTCTGTTTGTCTGGTGTGGGCTCTTTAATTCCAACATCTCACTTGATTTTTCTGAATGAATGAGTATTAATTTCCACAGACTAAATAATGAAAAAACAAAAATGTTAATTGATGGCAAAAATGGAAACAGTAAGGGCTTAAATAAACCAGATCCTTAGATATATAAGTCAAGGTGGAAGTAAATAATTTAGGTGTTACTCTGGACTTATACACACATTTACCAGATTATTAGGACTGCATTTTTTCATTTAAGGAACACTGCAAATATAAGATATCTTATGACAATGCATGATGCAGAAAAAATATTTCATGCTTTTTTATCAGAGTAGATTACTGCATTGTACTCCTAGCAGGACTATGTAAGAAAGACTTCAATCAGTTGCGGTTCTGAATGTGGCAGCAAGAATATTAACCAGTAAAAGAAAATCTTAATATTGCATCTTGCATTGGTTACTAGGGCGGCACGGTGGCGCAGTGGTAGCGCTGCTGCCTCGCAGTTAGGAGACCCAGGTTCGCTTCCCGGGTCCACCCTGCGTGGAGTTTGCATGTTCTCCCCGTGTCTGCGTGGGTTTCCTCCGGGCGCTCCGGTTTCCTCCCACAGTCCAAAGACATGCTGGTTAGGTGGATTGGTGATTCTAAATTGGCCCTAGTGTGTGCTTGGTGTGTTTGTGTGTGTCCTGCGGTGGGTTGGCACCCTGCCTGGGATTGGTTCCCTGCCTTGTGCCCTGTGTTGGCTGGGATTGGCTCCAGCAGACCCCCGTGACCCTGTGTTCGGATTCAGCGGGTTGGAAAATGGATGGATGGATGCATTGGTTACTTGTGTCCTTGATTTTAAACTTCAGTTAATCCACCTTAATAAAACGTTAGTTCTGTGTCCATCTGGTTGCTGTGTCACTGACATTCCAAAATATGACACAGTGCTAAATTACTTTTAATAATCAAGAAAGAAAAAGTAACAAAAATCACAATCTAAAAGCAAGGGTGGCACGGTGGCGCAGTGGTAGCGCTGTTGCCTCACAGTTAGGAGACCCGGGTTCTCTTCCTTTGCATTTTCTCCCCGTGTCTGCGTGGGTTTCCTCCGGGTGCTCTGGTTACAGTCCACACAGTTTAAAGACATACAGGTTAGGTGCACTGGTGATTATAAATTGTCCCTAGTGTGTGCTTGGTGAGTCAGTGTGTGTGTGTGTGTGTGTGTGCCCTGCAGTGGGCTGGCGCCCGGCCCGGGGTTTGTTCCCTCCTTGCGCCCTATGCTGGCTGGGATTGGCTCCAGCAGACCCCTGTGACCCTGTAGTTAGGATATAGTGGGTTGTATAATCACTGACTGACTGACAATCTAAAAGCAAGGTCAAAAACAAAGCAAGAGTCAAAGGATCAAGCACAAACCAAACAAAATTGTCAAAAGACCTAACACCTTCACAGAAAAGTCAAGAACAAAGAGGAGCAAAGATATTCCACACAAAGTATGCTATTGTGTCTAGACAGAACCAAGAAGTGGTTAATATAATGACCTAACGGCAACATCTCTGAACAATTAAGTAATCAGTGGTCTTGGCCCAAAATATAGCAAAAAATAAATTAATTAATAACTAAGATAATTAACTACATCAATAAACAAATAAACAAAACTAACATGGGGAACCAAAAGACAATAATTTCTAAATAAATATTCATGCAAAAAGCAGAGAAATCAAAACATAAAGAGTAAAAAACAGAACTTCAGGGTGATACCCAACATTGTCCATAACATATGAAGAGTATAATTCACAAGTAATATTTACAGTTTGTCCGAAAAGGTACTTTAGTTGTAAGAGCCATTTGCTAGTTATTGAAGTCATATTAAATGTTTGCCTATATATTAGTACATAATCTATGGGAGGTTCTTATAACTCCACAAGCTGAATTGAATTGATATATTCTAACTATTTCTTGTCTCAATTATTATAGTTTAGACTCAGTTAGTGACCTGCCTTGCCTTGTAAGGGATGGAGGGCACACGGATTTAAACTATGCCTTAAGTGCGCAATAGTATGAAAGTTAATGTGCTGTATTGAACGTGCAGTGTTGTATGTTTAGATTGCAATGAAGATGAATTAAAGCATTTTTAAGTATAGAAGCAACTAAGGTTTGACAGGAAAAGCTAAGTTTAAAGAAGAGACATTTTTTCCCTTTATTTGCCTTTTATTCTACTTGTGTAACAACCTTTTTTTTATTCCTGTGTGGACTGTTTGCTCTGAATTTTCACTAAATATTTTAAAATGAACTTTTGGATTGAACGATTTCTTTCGGCACGCATTTGACCCGTGCTTGATCCTGCCTTACTCACCAGCAGCTACAATAATATCTTTTCTTGTACTATATTCTTAAGCTACTAAGTTTTAAAATTCAGACATATGGCACTATGTGTGGCCATCTCTTAAATCATGGTTATCATGCATCACGCTTAACAACAATGCAGTGACATAATAGCCAGAATTGCAAAATGGCAGTGCCCATAAAGTCAGGCTACCATTTTAATGAGTATCTTTCATCTATCTAGTCATTCTGAAACCATGTTTTCTATTTTTGTATTATGGGGAGCAAGTTATCATTACATTACATTATCAGCACTGAGGGTAAAGCAGTAATACACCCTGGATGAGATGACAGGGCTCACTTCCACACATACACACATGCACTCATGTATGGTCTGTTATACCCAGATCAACAAATAGGGCTTGTTCTTAAAGGGAGAGTTAGAGAAACTGTCCAGGTGATGAAGGGCTAGAGAAATAGTGGTCAAAAATAGGAAGGAGCTTGTTACCAAAAAATTTCAAAATGCTCGAATGTCAGGCTCAGCAAAGTTGCAAAGATGAATTAGTACCATAAAATCAATAATGGAAATGAAATGTGTTGAAAGAATCAGTCAGTTAATTATCCTAAAATTAGGATAATCCTGCATCTTTACACCTGATTTTACAGTAATCCCCGTTGTAATATGACATTACATAGAGCAAAACTTTTGGTACATGCTACAACCACAGCAGCAACTGTAGCAATACGGCGATCGATTTACTCAGAAAATTACAAAAAGGCAGCGAAAGCATAAATTTAAAATAGTGTCATGCAGAAAACAAAAGAAAATACAGTAAAAAGAAGTATTATGACAGAGCTTTCCTGCTAAGGCACAAGCTCTGAATGTACCCACCATTTTTTAAAGGATGAATGTATGTATGAAACTCCCATAGGAGATGGAGGCCATGAATATCATGATCAAAGGTGCATGGCTAGCCCTCTGGACCAAAAAGATTAGAGAAAGATGACGGGGCCAGCTTAAAGTCCTTGGGATACTTAACATGCACTGTACATTCAAATGCGTATGTAGAAAACTGCAATGACTAGCCTTGGGTTCAAAGCCAGCTTCCTAAAGTTGTTGGGCAGCAGTTCTGTCCTCTAGGCTAATGTACCATCCTTAAAGTCATCACTGATTTATCTATTTTTTGAACTCACTTATTTTTTAATTATTTTTTTTAGTCTTATTTGAAGAAAATAACATAGATAGATAGATAGATAGATAGATAGATAGATAGATAGATAGATAGATAGATAGATAGATAGATAGATACTTTATTAATCCCAATGGGAAATTCACATTCTCCAGCAGCAGCGTACTGATACAATAAATAATATTAAATTAAAGAATGATAATAATGCAGGTGAAAAACAGACAATAACTTTGTATAATGTTAAATGTTAACGTTTACCCCCTGGGTGGAATTGAAGAGTCGCATAGTTTGGGGGAGGAACGATCTCCTCAATCTGTCAGTGGAGCAGGACAGTGACAGCAGTCTGTCGCTGAAGCTACTCTTCTGTCTGGAGATGATACTGTTTAGTGGATGCAGTGGATTCTCCATAATTGATAGGAGAACATTCCATACTATTAAGTCAAATTTATACAACAAATTCTTCATAGTCAAACTAGTAAAAATAAGATATAAAGAAAAAAAATCAGAAAGTTATATAAAGAAAGCAGGATCGAAAAGAGACAAAACACAACAAAAAATGAATTTGTCTGCCAATCATGAGAAAGAGAGGGAAACCATCAGCATGGGCAAAAACTATTTTAGAAAAAGAAAAAACAACAGCAAAGAAGGGAGAATGGCAGGTGGAGTGCTTATTCATTTTTAAAATGGATATGTTTCACTATGTATACTTAGAAATGACAGTTGTTTAAGTGTATTCATATGATGATGTCAACAGTAAATCCATCTAAACATAACAGACCTTTCCAGTGAAAAATTAATTGAATTGACTGAGTTAGAAAGAAAGACAGATAAGCAGATAGACAGTGAATTCTCAATTTTGTACTACGTGAAGAAAAATGGGGATGGTCAAACAGATGAAGGAAAAAGATGAAGAGAGAAGGTTATCAACAAGCAAGTTTACACAGAAAGTGATATAAGGCTACATAGATTTATTAGGAGATACTGAAGGAACTGGAACATGGCCCCATAGACAAATGAGGTGAGATGGGACAGATCAATCAAGTACTAGTTGTATACTATGAAAGTCTCCATGACAAAGACAAGGGGAACGAGAGTTAACTGACATGCTGTGGTTGTAGCCATACTGATTGATGGCACCAAATGCTTTAACAGGATGAAAAGAAAACGCTCAAGAGCAGTTAGTGAGAAAAGCTGAATGAATGCCAAATACATATGAAGAGTGAAAGATCTCTCAGGATCTATAGTGACTAGCATTTGTAGACAGAAGGAAAATAAGCTATAATTAGGAAGTTTTATTTTCACTCAGAGAGCCATAGACACATGGAGTAAGTTACCAAGTAGTGTGGTAGACATTAAGACTTTAGGGACCTACAAAACTCAACTTGATGTTATTTTGGAAGAATTAGGTCGGATAGGACTGGCGAGTTTAGCTGGGCTAGAGGCCTATTTTTGTCAAAATCTTTCAAGCTCTAATAATATATTATATTAAATTAAATCAGTGGTTCTCAAGTTCAGTTCTGTTGACAACCATAACTGCAGATGTTCATCACAACCAACTCCTGTTTTTAACTGGACTCATTTCTTCAATAAACAAGCTTCTACTTCCCAGTGTCTTCTTTTTTTTGTACCATTCAGGTAGTACTAGGGTGTTGTACCGTGTTAGCCATTATGAATGGAGTGAGAAGTCAAGTAAAATGATACCTTTTATTAGCTAACTAAAAAAGATTACAATATGCAAGCTTTCGAGGCAACTCAGGCCCCTTCTTCAGCCATTCAAGAAATTGCAAAATGTTTTTGTTAAAATTTTATTGGAATGTAGCGAGCATTAGTATGTGTATTACACAGAGGCTTTTTTTCATTTTCTTTCTTTCAAATTTGCAAATAATATAAAAATGAAGTAACTGCTCCCTTTGCATTCCATTGTCATTTGCATGAGTGTCTGCACTGCTTGCCAATCAGTCAGTATTTGGATAAAATTAAGGGAGCAAATTCATCAGAAAATGATGACATAAAAAGAATACCATAAAAGAAAATGAAACATTTATAACTGTGGCAAAAAAAAAATTATAATTTCAGAAATTCATATACAAGTACATATCATGCTAGCACATTTTTCTGAATGCAAAATAAGATGAGAAAAGTGCTAAATATTTTTAAAATAGCTCAATTAGAAGTAAGACTGATGCATTGATTTTCAATACTGATTAAAATTAAAACCTGCAGCCACCACTGTACACCAGAGCTAAACTTGGGAGCTTGCAGCCATGTTACAATATTTTTCTTGATTGTTGTATTTAAAATTACTTAAGTGAATGGCCAATCGTTGCATTTCACTAGCTTTTTTCCACTGTATATATGCAGCTAAAATCTGAAGAAAAAAATCCATGTATTTGTTGCAAAATATATATACTTATTATTTTTATATTTTATTCCGACACCACACTTCAGCGAGTACAAAAATAAATTCTCTGTTCTTCAATTTGTTTACATTTTAAAATGTAATAAGTTCAAAATAATTTATTCTAAATACCACAATAGTATGATTTATAACTGCATATGTTTTTAATTATTTTTGGAGGAATAATATTATAAAATTATCATTTCAGCAATTGTTTCATATCTAAGTTAACAACAAATTGAGCTAAAAATGTATAAGATTGTGCATTTATTTCATAAAACACAGGAGGGATAGAAAAAAGGAAAAACACAAATACAAACTACTGTCACTTTGAGTCATTCTTAGTAGATCTTCGAATCATGTGTCCTGGTAAGATCATTTGCCAACCTCAGATATACCAGCAAGCACTCATCCTGTATTTTCATGTTTTTCTATCCATCTCAGCGTCAAACTGGTCCTTCCATCAAGGCACCTTTACCTCAAGATTACTTCTGAACTCTAAATTCAACCACACATGAACATGGAGACGGCTTTAAACACTTTAAATATCCCTTGGGTCACTTCTGGGCCTTTAATCTTGCCGGAGAGACACAAAGACTAAAATTGTTAAGTGCAAAGACTAAAATTGTTAAGTTGAACTTTGGTAGGGCTAATTTGAGCAGATGCGACAATGGCTAAGTAGGATACACTGGGATAAGCTTTTAAGTGTGGGGACAGTCGAGGAGCAGTGGAACAGGTTTAAAAATGTTTTACATGTAATGCAGGACAGATATATACCAAAATTTGGAATTAATAAGAAATTCAAAAAAACTCCACGGTGGATTAATAAAGATTTAAAAAAGAAGTTGCAAAAGAAAAAACTGCTTTAAAAGGTATATAAGACTAATGACTGCAAAGTGGATCGTAGAACATGTGAGAACATGAGAGCAACCATTAAGAAGGATATCAGGGAGGCTAAAAGACAGTTGGAGAGGAATATAGCAGCTAAGGCGAAAGAAGACCCTACGAGATTCTTTCAGTATTTTAGTAGTAAAAGAACAGTCAAGGAGGAGGTCAAGTGCATCAGGAATAGTAAAGGGGAATTAAAAGATAGAGACAGTGAAATAGTGGATGCCCTAAACTTACATTTTTCTGAGGTGTTTATAAGTGAGCAAGTGGATAACCTCCCAGAAGTAACAGGGACTACTAAGGAGGTACTGAGGGATTTGGAAATTGTAGAGGGAGAAGATGAAATCAAACAAATCACCAGGACCAGATAATATTTACCCTCGAGTTCTTAAGGAGGCTAGTGAGTACATACAGTATATAAATCCTTGACAGATATTTTTAGGAAGTCACTGCACACTGGAAAGATTCTGAAGGACTGGAAAATGGCAAATAACATCCCATTATATAAAAAGGGTGAGAGGGCAGATCCAAGCAACTATAGGCCAGTAAGCTTAGCATGCATCACAGGAAAATTAATGGAAGGAATTATTAAGGATAAGATTGAGCAACACCTGGCAAGGACAGGAGTTATTCTGAACAGTCAGCATGGGTTCAGAAGAGGGAGGTCGTGTTTTACTAACTTGCTGGAATTCTATGAGGAGGCAACAAAAGGATACAATTAAAGTGGAGCCTATGATATTATTTATCTGGACTTTCAGAAAGCATTTGATAAGGTGCCACATGAGAGGTTGGGCATCAAATTGAAAGAAGTGGGAGTTCAGGTTGTTCCACAGGGGTCAGTGCCAGGGCCGCTGCTATTTTTAATATATATATAAATGATTTAGATAGGAATATAAGTAACAAGCTGGTTAAGTTTGCAGATGATGATACCAAGATAGGTGGATTAGCAGATAATTTGGAATCCGTTATATCATCACAGAAGGACTTGGATAGCATACAGGCTTGGGCAGATTTGTGGCAGATAAAATTTAATGTCAGTAAATGTAAAGTATTACACATAGGAAGTAAAAATGTTAGGTTTGAATACATAATGGGCGGTCGGAAAATCAAGAGTACACCTTATGAGAAGGATTTAGGAGTCATAGTGGACTCTAAGCTATCGACTTCCTGACAGTGTTCAGAAGTCATTAAGAAGGCTAACAGAATGTTAGGATATATAGCACGATGTGTGGAGTACAAGTCCAAGGAGGTTGTGCTCAACCTTTATAAGCACTGGTGAGGCCTCATCTTGAGTACTGTGTGCAGTTTTGGTCTCCATGCTACATAAACGACATAGCAGCACTAGAAAAGGTCCAGAGAAGAGCGACTAGGCTGACTCCAGAGCTACAGGGGTTGAATTATGAGGAAAGATTAAAAGAGCTGAGCCTTTACAGTTTCAGCAAAAGAAGATTAAGAGGTGACATGATTGAAGTGTTTAAAATTATGAAGGGAATTAGTGCAGTGGATCGAGACTGTTATTTTAAAATGAGTTCATCAAGAACACGGGGACACAGTTGGAAACTTGTTAAGGGTAAATTTCACACAAACATTAGGAAGTTTTTCTTTACACAAAGAACGATAGACACTTGGAATAAGCTACCAAGTAGTGTGGTAGACAGTAAGATGTTAGGGTCTTTCAAAACTCGACTTAATGTTTTTTTGGAAGAAATAAGTGGATAGGACTGGTGAGCTTTGTTGGGCTGAACGGCCTGTTCTCGTCTAGAGTGTTCTAATGTTCAGTCTGGCACTCTGTGATGTCCCATGCTATCCAAAGGAACAGTGATTGAGAGATAGAGAAATAGACAAAAAAGATGGTGTAAAAACAGCTGTTCACTTTTATTTTTAAGTGCCCTAAAACAAGAGCAGAAAAAATTGTGTCATGTCATCACATATGGCACACTGTCCAGATGACACAAAACCAAATGTCAGAAAAACAATAGTTCTTTTCATCTTCCCTTCTTAAATGTGGTCTGGGAAAAGATATATATATAAAAAAAAACTATATATAAAAATAATCATTTTCCTCTACACCTCTCATGTCTGCAATTCTTTTTTATAATCTTGCAGATATATATACGTCTGGAGACAACTATAAGTGAATTTTGCTTAAAACTGGATGGGAACAAGTAGATGGCTCACCAAGTGTCACATTTCTAAACCAACCAACCAAACCACCTCATGAAGGTGACCGTCAAAGTTGGGGCAGTGATATTGAAGATATAGAACAATATAGCAGACCAATGGTGCTCTCGTTAACCTGATCTGACACAGAGCAAGCATCTGATTACAACCGACAGCCAAAAAAGTCTCCTTAAAAGACCCTTATTAAACATATAAATGTGTGTCGTGTGTGCAGAGAGCACGTTGCATGTATTAAAAGTAAACAACCCCTTAAAAGAGAAAAATCTTACTGCCAAATCAGGTTATTGGCATTCAAAGACATCAATGGACTAGTGATAAATGTGAACACAGGTGCTGTATGACGTTAGTGTGGGAGTTGATGTAAGCTTTAAAGAACTGACAGCTATGTTCGGGAAACTGTGAAGTGCAAAATATGCATTTGAAGTAATTGACGTGTCTCACTCTGTCAAAAGAAGTGCCATTAAGAGAGCTGACAATGAAGGGCCACACGAGATGCCAATTTCAGTACTCAAAACACCCAAATAAACAAATCTGCCTAATGACACCAATAAAAGCACAAAGAGGCCACACAACATTTACCTTCTGACTGCACATTTAAACAAATAACTGGAGAAATTCAACATTAACGTCTAAGTGGAAATGTAAATACACCATACCAGAATATAGACCCAGCATTTTAACATGTTGTATATCCACAGAACACAGTGCTTATCTAAACTCGGTTTGCTGTTGTTATGCCATATAGTGGTACAATTGTCAAAATGATAGAAAGACATTGCAGCAAACAGAGGCACTTCTAAAACATGTGGAGCCAAGTATATGTGTGTGTGTATGTGTGTGTGTTAGACGGTTTTGCAGCAGCACTCACTACAATGTACAAATTGCATTATTAAGCTTCACTTACCTTCTGCTACTGAGCTCCTGAACTGATAACAGCAATTTTAGCTTATTATTTTCTCTCAGTATCAAGTCTATTGTTCAGTTTCTTTTTCTCTCTCCCTGAAATCCCCATGGTTTTAAGTGCACAGACTGGAGGAATTGAGGATAGAGGTTTTAAGGAAGAAGCACTGCAGGCATAGAATTTATAGCAGCGGATATCACTATAAACTTTTCCCCACTTGTGTACTATAGTTTTATAATTGGTGGGGTTTTCAAGACCATCCCGTCCCTACTAATTGCGAAGCACATCGTGATGCTCGCTATGCTTTGCGCTCACTTCATCAGGAACTCTCTACTTTAATTATTCAAACTTGGGTGCGCAGATGTACACACTTCAACAAGGGGTAAGTATTCCTTGATTAATTTCCCAGGACCTCTGACTGTCTTAAAGTTTTCTTATTGCCTTTCTCCTTGCTGAAAAGCTAATCTCCTTCCATTATTTGCAGCAACAGAGTTGCTCTGGGCTCTCGGTTACTCCTGCCTAGAAGTACTGTATGTATGGACCATGTAGTACTTCACATTCCACGTGTGCCTCGGGCACACTACCAAAAGAGCTGCATAGCCATTTTCTCATCGCCAAAAGCAAGTGCCCTATAACTATTTACAAAAGAAAAAAGTGAAGTTAAAAATAGTTAAGATTTTTTACTACCTCAAGTCAAAAACTGTGACTCCCTAAAACCCTTGACACGTCTGCCTTTAGTTGCCCATAAAGGGCCAGTTCTCACAGAGGTAACGCACCACTCTTATCCATATCTTGGCCAAGATGTCTTGCATTTCTTGCCAGGCTTTTAGCATTTAGAAACATTGCACATTTATCTTCAGACCAGCACATTCAATCTCTCTCTGTCTCACTCTCTCCCCCTCTCTACTAATTTGCTGTCCCTGACTGTTGCTATTCCGGGGCATCCATCACAGGTGTACAACCTACCATTGCTTTTGAGGTACCAGTCTTTCTAGCTGCTCTGCTTCACCAATGTTTAATTCTTTCTTTACTGACAATGTAACAATATTTATCACTATGTTATTGGCTTTGCCCAAGGAAACTATTGCCAGTGTGCCACCCCTTCCCTCTGTGCCAAAATATGGAACGTTGCACGCTACTTGCTCATATCCCTCCATAAGAAAATCTTAAAATAAAATTAACAAACCACTACCACACACACAAACACAGTTGATAGAAACAACTAAAAGTGCAATACAGACATACTTACAAATCGATCTTGACCATACTGAATTTAATATAGCATCCTTTCATTTCCTTTTTCCAAATATGACCCAATTGCTGGCTAGAAAATCTGTTTTCTATCTACATCATGGCAGGAAGAGAGATTGTTTTAATGAAGGTACAAGAAGATAAATTGTGCTGAAAAAACAAGCCAAGATCTTAATCCACAAATCACACCTATCTTTCTTTTAACCCAAAACAGTAAACAGTAAACTAAATCATAGTCAAAGTTCAAAGCACAAGATTTTTTTACATGAAGATTAAAAATGAGAGAAATACACGGTAACACACCGTGCCTGTTTTGTTGTGCCTGTGACGTCACGCTTTGCTCTCGTCTACTTTAACAGAACCACTATCATAATACTTCCAAAATGGCACCTCCCACTGAAATCCATGGTGGCATTTCAGAAATATTTAAACAAACTTAAAACAATATCCAATAAATGAATAAATGCAAAATGTTAACTCTGAGGCAAAAGGAAAAGGCTCAGGAAATTTTTAAAGCTAGCTATGATAACAATGACCAACATTAGCAATGACAACTTAAAATAACTGACCACTCCACTTTCTTTGCCTATTAAAAAAAACTAATTCTGTTACCATCTCCCTATGGAGGTTACCTTACCTGAAGGTCGCACGGAGGTACAGTTGTAGCAATAAGAAGACTGGAAAGCATGTACCAGGTACTCAGTGCATGGAGCTTGTATGTGCTATCAAAGATAAATTCACAGAGCTTTATCCTGGATGGAGGAGGATCTTTATTCTAAACACGCATGGAGCCATGCATTACAAAGAAGGCAATGACTAAATTAGAGCTGTTTATTATACTTCTTAAATACATCATTCATTACAGAAGTACATGATTAGCAATCAGTTTCCCATATTCCTTTAGGTTACTGAGATGCTAATGATAAATAGGACCCTGAAGACTGGGCGTTTTCTGAACTTTGCTTGTTCCCTGCTTATCTCAAGCTGAAGCTAGAGTTTATCAGTTTTAATCTTGTACAAACCAGCACATCTGAGAGCTGGGCACTACTTGGCTTGAATGAAAATGCTTGCTAATGGTAAAAGAATTGACTGTTCTCTCCGTATCTGTTTGAGTTTTCTCCAGGTGCTCTGGTTTCCTCCCACAGTCCATAGACGTGTAGGTTAGTAGAACTGGCATTAATAAATTGGCACTAATGTATGTTTGTGTGCTTACCCTGTGATGGACAGGCACCCTGTCCAGGTATTGTTCCTGCCTTGTGGCCAATGATTGCTGGGATAGGCTATAGCAGTCCCATAGGAAAAAGAAGGAAATGGATGGATGGATAGTTAGATTTCATCTGAAAAAAAACATTTTCTGTAAACTGAATAAATTCCTTTCCTTTTCTTCAGTGCTTTGTCCAGAATGACTCAACTTCAGTTGCTAAGCACCTTTCAGGCATTACTGGAGCTCTAAATGAACTAGAAAACTGTCAGATTAAGCCATGTCTGGTATGATAAGCTTCTTCAAATTAAACACTAAAGCTATTTTGATTCAAACTCAAAAATGTAGTGTAGAGAGCATCTCGTTTCTCTTATTTTTTTCAAAATGGCCTATGTGTTAGCATGATGCTAAAATAAAATAGTGAACATTGTTTCATTGAAGCAAAATGGAAGATTTGTTGGAATTTTCTGTACAGTATGGAAAACAGTTGGTAAACCGGGGACAACGTATGTAGATGACGCTGTCAGTATGTCAGTCAATCTACATCCATGTTCTAAATCTATAGCCAGAAGTTGTGTAGTGATCATAAGAATAAGATTTTCTGCTTAGGTGGGCAAAAAGAGGTGGCTGTATAGAGTGGCTTTAAGGAACACGATGCAAAGCTTAAATTTGTAGTCTGAGTGCCCCCATGGTGCATCCAGTGGAAAATGGACGAGGAATTACTCACTGTAAGAAGACCATTGGGCAGACTCAGAATACACTAAAGTGATTCTAATATATACTTCTGCAGACAACCATGAGTGAACTTTACTTAAAATTGAGTGGGAACAATTAGACGGCTCACTGTGTGTCACATTTATGAACCAACCCAAGTCTTAATGAAGGAAGATATGCTCTTGTTAACCTGGTCTGAGAGAGAACAGAAAGCAAGCTTCTGTTTACAATGAACTGTCTATAGCCGAAAAGTCTCCTAAAAAAACCCTATTCAACACATACATTTGTGTTGCGTGTGCAGAGAGCACACTACACGTTTCAAAAATAAACATAACCTGTTACAGGGAAAAGACCTTTCTGTAGTATCAAATTACACATTGGCATTTGAGTGCATCAATGAACAAAAGGTGAACATGAACGATATGTTGTCACAGGAGCTGTATGTGCTCTGTTGTTATCAGTGTTATTATAATAGTGTAGGAGACGAGGTAAGTTTAAAGAATTGGCAGCTAAATTTTTGAAAATATGAACTGTAATAAATAGCAAAATTACTAACAGTAGTAGTAGTAGTAGTAGTAGTATTGTCATATGTGCATAGTAATGAATTCCTGACAAACATACCACGTCGCCAAGGCACCATGAAAAACACGCACGTATGAATATATGCTTGTATTACTTTATTTCATTTAAGGTAAGATGCTTAAAGCTACTGTGTCTGAAATCATTATTACTGTATTTAAATTCTGTTTACAGCTATACCTGCCAAAATGTTAAAGTTGAGTTTGGATATAGGTATATTTAATTTTAGTTAATTGTACAAAGTTAATATAAAAGAAATGATCGCATACTATAAGAAATATTTGGACAAAATGGACAAAAACAACTAACAATATATTAACATCAAGGACCTTATAAGAAGTAAAACTACTCTTTGCCTTAATGACAGATTCTATTCTTTTTGAAATGCTTTCCTGATATTTCACCATTCCTGAAGAAGAAACTGCTCAGAGTGATGAATGAGGTGGAAATCTATTTAATACTGTTTACTCTGCGTAATCTAGAGTTTTCTGTAAAGACTGAATTGTATTTAGATCTACAGAAAATGAGAACTCAAAGTATGAATAAAAAAAACATCAGGCTGCCTCTCCAGATCTAAAAGGTTTGGAACCCATCTGTCAGGCTAGCAGAGTGGCTTACCCACTTGTCAACTTGAGTAAAATGGCAAAATGCTCCCTTTCTTTGACCATGTTCTGTCTCCTCAACACTGTACTCAACAGATCTCTACCAGTGAGGTAGCTTTTACCCTCATCCTACGGTCTTTTCAGGTCAAGCTAAATTTCTTCCAGAGTCTCAGGAGGCCTTTCATTTGCTTCAGGGACACTAGGCTAGATCTCCCTCTGACTGCTCCTGGTATCCCTGAACCTTCAATTACTCTTAAACCGGTGGATCTCCAAGCAGAGGACTGTGCGCCCTCACATTTGTAGTTGATACCACCTATGCCATTTCTCCAAAAAAAATCAGTCTCTCTGTCACTCCTCCACTTCATTCCTGGGATATGGAGGACCTACTCTGCTGCTAACATGGATGTCTGTCTCTCTCTATTTTTATCCTGGAAGCTGCTTACATGACTGACTTCTTTCATGTACCAACCTGATGCTAGCTGGTCACCCTCTCATACCTGTTATACATTTTTCTTAAACTTAGTAGTACTCTGACACCAGACTCTTGCATTCCTTATAATAATTCAACTTTGGTGTGACCCACATGCTTGTAGCTTACAAAAGCAAGTGTCTGACAAATGCCAGCATATCTGAGCTGTTACTGCTACAAAATACAATAGATCAATATGCTTTTTTAATCTGATTGTGTAAATGGGCTGCATGCCCAAGAAGGAGGCAGTAGCAGTGAGCACAAATGTTCTCTTACTTTGAAGCTGTTTACCTTACACATTGTAAATGGCTCATCAGCATTAAACAGTGGCTTCTAACAGAGATGCATTACTTACCAAATCAATTGGTAAAGAGAATATTGATCTCATATTTTCTTTAATAAAAAAATCCATTTAGCTTCCGTCATTACTATAAGGTTCATACACTAAAGTATCTTCAAGAGGCTTAAAAAGATGAATATTGTTCTGTTTCATAAACTCAGTAAAGGGTCATGGAAGATTCAAGTATATCCAGGATATATCTGATAAACATAGCAACAGCCATCCCTGAACAGGATAACTGCTCCTCATGGTGCACATTTACTTCACTCCAGTTTAAAGTTATTTCAGACATGTCTTTAGGATTAAGAAGTAAAACTGTAGCACCTTGGGAAAAGTTCACAGACAGTAATCAGGACAGGATCTGAAAGATGGTCTCTCTAGGTATCAGTCCATCACAGAGCACACTTAGGTACCCAGGGGGCAATTTAGAGCTGCCGTTCTACACTATATACTGTATATATATATATATACCTTAGGGGAATGCGGGCCTAGGGCTGACCAAGCCCATGCGGGGCTGGTTACGTCAAACACCGTTACCAGTATTTGTGGACTGTACTGTATAAACTTGCATGCGAATTTAATAAAAATAATGTTAACATACACTGGATTTTCTAATTACAGTATTCAGCTAAATTTTTGCAAGATAACGCGTGTACTTTATCAAAATATAACGAAATAATGTATTCAAAAAGTGCAATTCATAATTCATGACAATACCACTGGAGAATATACTGTAACTTGACAAATCTGCTCGAATGGGACATGCAGACCTCAAAAGCGGGGTCGGCGCATGGCCTGGGGTGGTAGCCCCACTTGCCCTATATATATATATATATATATATTATATATATATATATACTGTATATACAATGGAACCTCGGTTTGCAAGCATAATTCGATCCAGAAACATGCTTGTAATCCAAAGCACTCATATATCAAAGCAAAGAAATAATGAAAACTCAGATAATTCGTTTCACAACCCACAAATATTTATATAAAAATAATTAATACAAAATCTTCACTCTAACTAACGGAATCACTGATATCTGTTGGCTCAATGGAATCTTTTTCTTTTTTAGCGACTTTAACAAGGAAACCTATCCAATGACAGCTGCTTTTGCCTGAAGAGTCACTACACTTGGACACAAAATAAAAAAAATTCTTTATGCACTGTAAGGTTTCTAAACTCTTTTGGGATTCCCCCCCAATGGGACAACATGCGGAAGAGCGTCCTGAAGCAAGCAACCACAGGCTCCCAGCGCTGTAGCAGTTCGCCGTAAAAGTGAATCAGAAAAGATGGCAGTCAAGCTATAAGTGCCCGCCATCGATGGGTGATGCAAGGTACATTATAAATGCAAGAGCACAGTATTACTTAGCCACTAACCTGGTCGTGACCCTGCCTGATTGCTGTGTCTCTGTATAGGATAGTGGTAGATCCTGCTACAATAAATAACCGTGCTGTTCCTGTTTCACGCTGAATAAAGCTGGTTTTGCTAAAGTACTGAGACTCAGCCTTGTGTTTTGAGGTGCATAACAGGGACTGCCGTGTTACAGACACACACACATGGTCACCATGCTATAGTAAACAGTATACACTCATACGAATGTTGACTATATGAGTGAGGCACGCTGACTGAGAACGAGCATGGGAGACGATTACCCACAATCCCCATGTGACACTTGGCGGACAAAGCGTATACGTACTACTCGTATTGCAAGACCTCACTCGTTTATGAAGTTAAAATGTATTAAAAATTTTAGCTTGTCTTGCAAAACACTCGCAGACCAAGTTACTCACAATCCAAGGTTTCACTGTATATATATACCTTGGAATGTGGGAGGAAAGTTAAAGTAACTGAAGGAAAACTGACACAGACGTGGGAGAAAATGCAAAAATTTAAGCATGGAATCTAAATTCAAGTTCTTAAGCTATGCTATGCCAAAAACTGCACCACTGTGCTCTACCTAAAAAAACATTATGATTAATAAAACAGGATAAAATGAGGCTACTGAATTGACCACAGCATTAAAATCAAAATTGGCTTTGTGCATAGGCTAACCTAAATGTAAAAGCCAAAAGTGTATATCATGACAAGTGATACACATATCTAAATCTGAATGAATCTGAATCTATACATCAAAATGAAGAGGATGTTACAATGAAACAGAATCCAACATTATGAAACAAAGAGATAAAGGCTATTCTTCTCACTGATTTTATTTTTTTCAGTGCAGTATAAGTATTTAAACTACCAGCTGTCCAATAATAAGAAGGAAAAGATTATCATTTTTCCCAAAATGGCACTGGCTGAGAGCATGTATATATTTTTACTCTTTTTTTTTTTCTCTAAATTTTAGTATTGTATAAATCGGAAGAAGAGAGTGCATATTCTGGCTTTGCTTCTGCTTTTCTGTTTTACCTGAGTTTTGCTATATCCCACTCTCCAAAGATGTGCAGATTAGGTTAATTGGTGTCAGTAAATTGGCCATATATGAGTGTGAGTATGTGTGTGTGATGAGTGGGCCCTGTGATCCACTAACATTCTGTCCATTTCCAATGCCCCCATGATAGGCTTCACCCTTCTGATCCCAAATATATTTAAGCGAGTCTGAGAATGTTATGTTTCCTATGTTGAGTGCCTGTTTTCCATATAATCTGCTGCTCAATCAGAGACAGCGTCTGGTGGAGTAAACATCTGTGGTGATTTCCATGCTTACTACATCTCAGATTGTCAACCATACTGAATACTCATGCCAGTTTGTGAATACCTTTGTACCTTTTCTTTTGAAATAATGCACTTCAAATTTAGACATTAAATGAACCAACAGTGTCACCTGGCATTCATTCATAATCTCTGTATGTCAAACACAGGAAGGCTTTTATTAAATAAACCCTATATACAGTGCCTATAAAAAGTATTCACATTTTATTATTATACAACATTGAAATACTGTGGACTTAGCGGTTCGACATTGATCAGCAGAAAAAGACTCCTTCATGTTAAAGTGAAAACAAAGCTCTAAAAAGTGGTCTAAAATAATTACAAATATAAAAGACAAAATAATTGATTTCATAAGTATTCACCCCATTCAAATCACCATTTAGTAGATGCACCTTTAGCAGGCATGACAGCCTTGAATCTGTGTGGACACGTCTTTCTGTATCGGCTTTGCACATCTGAATTCTGCAATTTTCCCCAGTTTTTCTTTGTAAAACTGCTCAAGTTCTGAAAGGTTGCATGTGAACTGTGATTGAACAGCCATTTTCAGACTAAGCCACAAATTCTCAATTACTGTAGATTTAGATTTAGACTCTGATTTGGTCCCTCCAGAACACATCTGTGTAGCTTTGGCTTTATGCTTGCTGGAAATCAAATTTTCTTCCAAAGAACAGGATTTCATAAAGAATTCCTGTTTTTTTCAACATTTGTTTTAAACCTCTACCATCATAAACCTTCCAAGGCCAGCAGCAGAGAAGCATCCCAACAGCACCATGCTGTCACCACTATGCTTCACAGTGGGGATGGTGTTTTATTGATAATGTGAGGTGCAGTGGTGGCACCAAGCATGCCATTAAATGTGATGGCCAAAAAAGCTTAATTTTGTTCTCATCAGACTATGGCGCCTTCTTCCAAATGACTTCACACTCTTCCATGTGGAACTGGTGAAGAAACAGAGCAACAGTTGTCGTCTGCACAATCTCCCCAATTTCATTCACTGTATCTTGTTATTGTTTCAGAGTTATCACACATCTCTTGGTGGCCTCCCTCATTAGACTTTTTCTTGCAGGATTAGTCAGTTGTGGATGGTTCTGCTTGTTCTAGGCCATTTTCCAGCTGTGCCATACTCTTTCCACTTCTTAATGATAGATTTAACTGGACTCCAATTGACATTCTGTGACTTCGATATTCTCCTGTCTTCCTGAATTGTTCTTATGTCTAGGCCACAATACTGACCTGTTACAAGTTTGACCTTCCAGGTAATGTGAATTTATGCTGTAATTAATTGAAACCCCTTCACTAAACACCAGTGGTCTCCATTTCACTAATTATGCGACTTCTAAAACCAATTGGCTACACCAGTGATGTTTTAGGTGTGCCATAATAAAGGAGGTGAATACTTATGTAATCAGTTATATTGTATTTTATATTTGTACTTAATTTAGATAACTTTGCAGAGCACTCTTTTGACCTTGACTTGAAAGAGTCTTTTTCTTTTGATCATTGTCAAAAAAGACAATAAAATGTTTAAACTTCCAAGATTGCGCCCTATGCTTGTTGGGATAGGATGCAGCCCCATGCAGCCATGCTCAGGATTAAGCAAGCTTAGAAAATGGCATGGAACTTATTAGGATTACCTAATAGAAATAATGTAACTTAACTTATTTAACAGGTTTGACCACCCTAACCCACTCTCACTCTCACCTCAGAGTACTGCACCCTCCACCCATCCTTCTGCTGATACCAGCATAAGAGAGAGTTTCCCCACACCCACAATTACAGCAGCCCAGGTAAGCAGAGAGCTGAGGAGACTTTGTGCCAGCAAAGCAGTGGGTCCAGATGGAGTATCAGCACGACTGCTGAAGGCCTGTGCGTTGGAGCTGAAGAGTCTTCTACAGCGCATCTTCAACCTGAGCCTGGAACAGGGGAGAGTCCTGAGGCTTTGGAAAACAACTTGCATCACCCAAGTCCCAAAGGCATCATATCCTAGTGAGCTGAATGACTTCCGGCCTGTCGCTCTGACGTCACATGTGATGAAGACCATGGAGCGGCTGCTGCTTCACCACCAGAGGCCACAGTCCACCACACCCTCGACCCTCTGCAGTTCGCATACCAGGAGAAAGTTGGTAGCGGAGGATGCCATCAACTATATGCTACACCAATCCCTCTCCCACTTGGACAGAGGCAGTGGTGCTGTAAGAATTATGTTTCTGGACTTCTCTAGAGCCTTCAACACCATCCAACCTCTGCTCCTAAGGGACAAGCTGACAGAGATGGGAGTAGATTCATACATGGTAGCATGGATCGTGGACAATCTTACAGACAGACCTCAGTATGTACGTCTCAGGAACTGCAGGTCTGACATTGTAGTCAGAAGCACAGGAGTGCCGCAGGGGACTGTACTTTCTCCGGTCCTGTTCAGCCTATATACATCAGACTTCCAATACAACTCGGAGTCCTGCCACGTGCAAAAGTTCGCTGACAACACTGCTATCGTGGGCTGTATCAGGAGTGGGCAGGAGGAGGAGTACAGGAACCTAATCAAGGACTTTGTTAAATGGTGCGACTCAAACCACTTACACCTGAACACCAGCAAAACCAAGGAGCTGGTGGTGGATTTTAGGAGGACCAGGCCACTTATGGACCCCGTGATCATCGGAGGTGACTGTGCAGAGAGTACAGACCTATAAATACCTGGGAGTGCAGCTGGATGATAAATTGGACTGGACTGCCAATACTGTTGCTCTGTGCAAGAGAGGACAGAGATCTATCTATACTTCCTTAGAAGGCCGGCATACTTCAACATCTGTAATAAGATGCTACAGATGTTCTATCAGACGGTTGTGGCGAGTGCCATCTTCTATGCAGTGGTGTGCTGGGGAGGCAGCATTAAGAAGAAAGACACCTCACGCCTGGACAAACTGGTGAGGAAGGCAGGCTCTATCGTAGGCACGGAGCTGGACAGTTTGACATCCGTGGCAGAGCAACGGGCACTGAGCAGGCTCCTGCCAATCATGGAGAATCCACTACATCCACTAAACAGTGTCATCTCCAGACACAGGAGCAGCTTCAGTGACAGACTGCTGTCACTGTCCTGCTCCACTGGCAGACTGAGGAGATCGTTCCTTCCCCACACTATGCGACTCTTCAATTCCACCCGGGGGGGTGGGGGTGGGGTGTAAATGTTAATATTATACAAGTTGCTGTCTGTTATACTTGCATTGTTATCACTCTTTAATTTAATATTGTCTTTTTTATCAGTATGCTGCTGCTGGAGTATGTGAATTTCCCCTTGGGATTAATAAAGTATCTATCTATCTATCTATCTATCTATCTATCTATCTATCTATCTATCTATCTATCTATCTATCTATCTATCTATCTATCTATCTATCTATCTATCTATCTATCTATCTATCTATCTATCTATGTTCCTTTTGTGCATTTAAATGCATATTTCTTAATAATGCACATGCAAAGAGTGACACGTAGGATGAATATGGGAAAATAGTGCCAGTTGCTTTAAACCTGTAAAAGGCACCAGGTTGAAACATTGAACAATATACAGAGTTTGATAAATACTGTAACACTTCTGGACTCATTTGACCACAAAAAACTATAGCCATGAAAAAAAAAGATTCTAGAGCAAGAGAAAAGCATAGCTGTGAATTTCCCCTTGGGATTAATAAAGTATCTATCTATCTATCTATCTATCTATCTATCTATCTATCTATCTATCTATCTATCTATCTATCTATCTATCTATCTATCTATCTATCTATCTATCTATCTATCTATCTATCTATTGGGCAAGAAGCTTTCATTAAAAAGGAAATGGTAGAGTGCTACCTGTGTGTTTCTGGGAATATAACTTTTCTTTAAATTTCTACGGTCAATGCTAACTTTGTTCATCCACAAAATGATTATAGTAGGGCCAAACAAAACTTATAGTGTAAATCTGTCCAAATCCTTCTACTGTTACTGATTATTTGTGTGAGCGTTCATTTCTGAGAGTGAATAATTTTCCAGCAGAAAGATTTATCATGCATGACTGAGACTAAAAGCTTTAAGATTCTTAATGATAAAACCATGTGCAAAGCATAATTGTAAGAGCACTGGTGCTTGATAATACAAAACCACCTAAATGATTTGGCAATTTTAATATTATTTATGAGCTACAATTCAAATGTTGCCCATGGTAGAAATTATTGTATTATATAAGTGTTACATCCAATAAAGAGGTTGGTATTAAATTACATTCAATTTATTAAACTGTATAAATAGACTTTAGATTTCTAAGTTTTAATTAAATCATCCACCCATTTTCTAATTTGGTTATTTGGGTTCTGGCAGTGTCAACTCAAAGTGATGGATAAAATGGGCTGCCACCTTACACCCACAATTCCACTTCATACACAAATAAAAATATAAATGTTTAAATATTTTAATAAAGTAACACAGAAGATTCTTATTTTTACATAAGATGAAATCAAATAGTAATGGGAGTGTGGATGCATTATTCAGAACTGGAGGGACATGTGTCTTACACATTCTACCTTATATAAAATTGAGAAATGCTGTATCATAACCGCTTTCCATGTTTTTTTCTTTATTACTTGTAGTATTACCAAGAAAACATATCAATGCGCATACGCACACATAATGGTTAACAGTATACATACACCACAAAAAAAAGTAGATCCACTAACACCATGTACATAACAACTCCTCCCACGCAGCACTGAAGCTATATAAAATACTGTATATATATATATATATATATTCTCACAAATATTTTTAACTATAACAGCATATAAAATTTAACATTCAAATCTTTTAGGAGGTTTCCTAACTCTGTCAGGGTAACGTCTAGTGCATGTTGAGCTAGAACTACCAACTGAGTCCTGACTCTCAGGCTGCAGTGTTTCCTGGTTATCTGTGGTGATGGTGGACTCCTGACCATCACACACTGGTACAGCCATGTCCTGCGATGCAGTTGGCTGTGCAATTTCTTCCTGTTGGTGGTTGTCAGAAGGAGTAGTGTCTAACAATTGATCTGTATGTTGACGCCAGACAACATCATCCCCAATGTCTACGGTATAAGTAAGTGCTCCTGTCTGTGAGGCAATGACACCTTGCTGCCATGACCGGCCATTGTTACGATAATCGCGAGCCAAAACTCTCTGACCCACACAAAAGGTACGCAGGGTTTGTGACTTTTGACTCTGATTCCAGGTGGCCTGCTTCTGTTGGACATACCTACGTAGGTCAGGTTACATCAAGTCCAGGCGGGATCTCAGGGCCTAGAAAAAGCATTGCAGGTGTTTGTCCGGTAGTCAAATGGGTGCTGTTACGATAAGCCAGTAAAAACTTGGACACTTTGTGCTGTAGTGATATTCCTTCAGAGGACATTGCCTTAATGGACTGTTTGAAGGACTGCACAAAACGCTCAGCAAGACCATTCGTTGCAGGGTGGTATGGTGCTGTGGTAATGTGTTGTATTCCATTTTTCCTGAGGAAGGTTTTAAAACTCCTCAGACAATAACTGGCTACCATTATCACTTACTATTTGTTCTGGTACTCCTGTACGCAAGAACAAGTTACGTAGGAGTTCCACTGTCTTTATGGCAGTTGCTTTAGTGGTACAGAAAACCTCTGGCCACTTAGAGTGGGCATCTACAACAATAAGAAACATCTTATCAAAGAATGGGCCTGCATAGTCAATGTGTATGCGCTGCCAAGGGGTGGTGGGCCATTCCCAGGGGTGAAGTGGTGCAGACGTTGGTGACCTTTGAGTCTGCTGGCACACATTACATGTCTTTGTGAGGTCTTCCAGCTGGTGATCAATGCCAGGCCACCAGACATAGCTGCGAGCCAGGTTCTTCAACTTTACTACCCCTAAGTGCCCTTCATGTAGCACCTCAAGGACCTTGGTGCGAAGTTTTGGCGGAATTATAACACGTGTGCACCACAAAATGCAACCTTGACTTACAGACAGTTGGTCACGTCGTGATGAGTAGGCTGATAAAGTTGCATTGCCCTTGGATGGCCAGCCTTTAACTGTCAGTTCATAAACTTTAGAAAGTGCACATGACTGGCAATGAGTCTACTCGAGCCATTTGGAACATGTCTACTGGTTCCGCTAAATTCCTGGGGTGTGATAACTCCAATGGAAGCCGTGACAGTCCATCAGCATTACCATGATGCTCTGTACCTTTGAATGCAATAGTGTAAGTGTAGGCCCCAAGAAATAATGCCCATCGTTGAAGTCGTGCAGCAGCCATACCTGGGACACCTTTACATGGATTAAAGATGGACAACAATGGTCGATGATCAGTCAGCAAGGTAAAATGTCTCCCTTATAAATATTGGTTAAACTTCTTAACTCCCCAAACCAGACTAAGGGCTTCTCTATCAATTTGGGCATAATTACGCTCTGCTGGAGTTAAGGATCTTGAGGCAAAGGCAATTAATTGGCCGTTCCATCCCATCAGTGAATTTGTGTGACAATACGGCACCAATACCATAAGGAGAGGCATCACATGCAAGCTGGACTGGCAAGTTGGGGTCATAATGAGTTAACACATTGTCAGATGTTACAAGAGATTTTGCCTCTTTGTACGCATGCTCACAGTCTTTAGTCCAGCACTACGCTGTTTCACTGCGCAGCAAACTGTTTAAAGGATGCAAAACAGTCGAAAGATTTGGAAGGAACTTGTGATAATAATTAACCAGTCTCAAAAATGACCGCAATTGACATTTTGGGGTTTCGGTGCTTTCAGGACGGCTTCAATTTTGTTTTTACATTTATGTAAGCCTTCTTTATCAATTTGGTGTCCACAATACTCAATGGAATTTTTGAAAAATTCACATTTATTTTTGTTGACTCTCAAGCCAAAGTCTGCTAATCTGTTCAGGACTTTTCCTAGATTCTCTAGATGTTCCCTGTCATCAGCCCCTGTAACAAGAATGTCATCAAGGTAGCACTGAGTGCCAGGAATGCCCTGTAAGACTTGTTCTATGGCCTTCTGCCATATGGCTGGTGCTGAAGCAACTCCAAAAACCAAACGGTTATACTGGTACAGGCCTTTAGTAGTGTTAATAGCCAAATACTTTTTGGAGGAGTCCTCCACTTCCATCTGTAGGTATGCTTGTGCAAGATCAATTTTTGAAAACTTTTCTCCTCTGCCAAGAGATGCAAATATATCATCTATACGGGGTAAGGGATATTGTTCAGTTTTTAACACTGGGTTCACTGTCACCTTAAAGTCACCACATATGCGCACAGTGCCATCACCCTTTACGACTGGCACAATTGGTGTCGCCCATTCAGACCATTCCACTTTTGTCAGTATGCCTTCCCTTTCTAGTCTTTGCAATTCTGCTTCTACTTTGTGGCGTAGGGCATATGGCACTGGCCTTGCCTTGTGAAACCTTGGCACTGCATTATCTTCTAATACAATCTGGGCTTTCATATGTTTTAATGTGCCAATGCCATCCCAAAAAAGCTGTGCATACTGTGAAAGTAGCTCTTTAAAACTGTTATTTATGGACTGGTTGTTTGATTTTTCTATGGTTTGCATGGCTTTGATTGACTGCCAATCCAACTGTATTTTCTTCAGCCACTCACGTCCCAACAGTGGTACACCCCTTTTTTAATTACATAAAGTGGCAATGTGTGTCTTTTCCTTGTATATTTCACATTTACATTAATTGTTCCCAAGGATGCTATTTTCTCACCAGTATATGTCTTCAACATTACAGGGACTGTCTCCAGGATGCAATGTGCAAAATGTTCCTTATAATCCTTATAGCAGATCACTGACAGGGCTGATCCTGTGTCCAGCTCCATCTTAAAAGGCATGCCTTCCACTTCAAGGGACACCCACAAGATTCCTCTGTCTGCCTCTTTAAGTGCATAGATATCAAAGCAAGCTAGCTCGTGTTCAGAAGAGTCTGATGTGGTAGTATTAATTTCATGCACGTTTTTATGTTTCTGTTTATTCTTTGCGAACTTTTTGTCACGTAGGCGGGTTTTGCACATTTTCTGTATATGCCCTGGTTTCTGACATTGACGACACACTTTGTCTTTAAACCAGCACTCCTAAGCGTTGTGTGACTTTTTCCCACATCTGTAGCAGGGCGCGTTCTCGCGTATGTCGCTTCCAATTTATGTGTGTTACACTCTGTCGCGATCTTCTGCTGTAGCTCGAGAGTATTTTTAGCGGCTGTCTCCATTGACACTGCAATTTCTGCAGCACGAGGCAGGGTTAATGTACGCTCAGTCAAGAGTCGTTTTTGTATATTTTCATTGTGCAATCCACACACAAGCCTGTCTCTTAAAGAATCTAACAAGTTTTTTCCGAATTCACAGTGCTCTGCGAGCCTTCTCAGTTCTGCTACGTACTCTGTTACAGTCTCCGTCTTTGTTTGGTTACATTTATGAAAGCGAAAACGCTCTGCAATTACAAGCGGTTTAGGGTTCAAATGGTTTTGCAGGACTTCCACTATTTGGTTGAATGTTTTCTCGCCTGGTTTTGCTGGTGCCACTAAACTGCGAAGCAAGTTGTGGGTTCTAGCTCCGATTAAGCTAAGTAACACGGCAACTTTCTTTCCGTCATTAATCTCGTTCGCCAGGCAGTACTGTTCTAGTCTTTCAACAAACGTGGCCCAGTCCTCCACCGAACTATCAAAACTGTCCATTTTCCCCACACAACCAGACATTTTCTTCTCAACTATGTTCACTTTTTTTTTCGCTTGTTTAATTTGTTTTACTCACAGCTCCTCTTTGCGCTGCGTATCCTGGGTAAAGAGTCTCCTGCGAATGCACCTGCTTTTCGATGCTTGTTTCTCCCCGTTGCTTTCTTGAAATAGCTCTCAAATAGCTCCGTACAAATTCAGTTTTTGGTTCGCTAGTATGGTGAAAACAAAGGTGCATGTAAACCTTGTCTCCAGTTGTTGTGTCTTACACATTCTACCTTATATAAAATTGAGAAACACTGTATCATAACCGCTTTCCATGTTTTTCTCTTTATTACTTGTTGTATTACCAAGAAAACATATCAATGCGCATACGCACACATAATGGTTAACAGTATACATACACCACAAAAAAAGTAGATCCACTAACACCATGTACATAACAGGACATCCATCTCGCACTACTTACATTATACAGTAGATCATCAGTTGGATGCTTAACGTTATTGTGGGATGTGGCATAGTTAAACAAGCTTGGAAAAAAACAATTTTGGAAACATGGCATGTGCCAACGAAGATATGAACAAATTTAGAAAATCTGAAAGTGGGTGTGAGAAAAGACAAAAGAAGCAGAACAGGGAGGATACAAATGCGGCATTTAGAGTGTCTTTGGAAAGGTTTGTTGTAAAAACCAGACTTGAAGAAGAAGAAATGGAGAATCATGGAGATTTCAGGGGAGTTATGGCTCTGAGGCTAAGGATCTGTACTGGTATCTGAAAGATTGCAGGTTTAAGTCCTGTTACTGCGAGAAGTGATCCTACTCCGTTGGGCCCTTGAGCAAAGCCCTTAACCTGAAAATTGCTCCAAGTGCGCTGTACAATGACTGATCCTGTGCTGATTCCCGAAATGTCATGCAAAATATAATTTCCCTTTAGGGATTAGTAAAGTATATATATAAAAAAATTCAACAAGCATACTAGTACTGAGACTGATAGGATTAGCAACAAAGGGAATTTGCATCTTGGCTCTACAATGCACAACAAACCAACTGTGTTAACTTCTATGAATGCTGACCATGCAGCAAAAATGGGAGCTGATTTATAGGATCCAGCCAACTGATCAGCTCAGATGAACAGATATAGGGACATTTTACTATAGGAAACTGGTTGATCAAGACTGTGGAAAGAAAATGGTTAATTTACTCTGGCGTAAATTCTTTAGTTCAAGCTCTAGCAAACTAGTTAATTAAGGTAACTGACTAGAGTTGGATGGGAAGCGTCGGTGCACAGCCATTTTAAGATCTCTCCAGAGATGTTCAATCAGATTCAAGTCTGGGCTCTGGCTGGGCCACTCAAGGACATTCACAGAGTTGTCCTGAAGCCACTCCTTTGATATCTTGGCTGTGTGCTTAGGGTCGTTGTCCTGCTGAAAGATAAACCGTTGCCCCAGTCTGAGGTCAAGAGCGCTCTGGAGAAGGTTTTCATCCAGGATGTCTCTGTACATTGCTGCAGTCATCTTTCCCTTTATCCTGACTAGTCTCCCAGTTCCTGCCGCTGAAAAACATCCCCACAGCATGATGCTGCCACCACCATGCTTCACTGTAGGGATGGTATTGGCCTGGTGATGAGCGGTGCCTGGTTTCCTCCAAACGTGACGCCTGGCATTCACACCAAAGAGTTCAAGCTTTGTCTCATCAGACCAGAGAATTTTCTTTCTCATGGTCTGAGAGTCCTTCAGGTGCCTTTTGGCAAACTCTAGGCGGGCTGCCATGTGCCTTTTACTAAGGAGTGGCTTCCGTCTGGCCACTCTACCATACAGGCCTGATTGGTGGATTGCTGCAGAGATGGTTGTCCTTCTGGAAGGTTCTCCTCTCTCCACAGAGGACCTCTGGAGCTCTGACAGAGTGACCAGTGGGTTCTTGGTCACCTCCCTGACTAAGGCCCTTCTTCCCTGATCGCTCAGTTTAGATGGCCGGCCAGCTCCAGGAACAGTCCTGGTGGTTTTGAACTTCTTCCACTTACAGATGATGGAGGCCACTGTGCTCATTGGGACCTTCAAAGCAGCAGAAATTTTTCTGTAACCTTCCCAGATTTGTGCCTCGAGACAATCCTGTCTCGGAGGTCTACAGACAATTCCTTTGACTTCATGCTTGGTTTGTGCTCTAACATGAGCTGTCAACTCTGGGACCTTATATAGACAGGTGTGTGCCTTTCCAAATCATGTCCAACCAACTGAATTTACCACAGGTGGACTCCAATTAAGCTGCAGACACATCTCAAGGATGATCAGGGGAAACAGGATGCACCTGAGCTCAATTTTGAGCTTCATGGCAAAGGCTGTGAATACTTATGTACATGTGCTTTCTCAATTTTTTTATTTTTAATAAATTTGCAAAAATCTCAAGTGAACTTTTTTCATGTTGTCATTATGGGGTGTTGTGTGTAGAATTCTGAGGAAAAAAATGAATTTAATCCATTTTGGAATAAGGCTGTAACATAACAAAATGTGGAAAAAGTGATGAGCTGTGAATACTTTCCGGATGCACTGTATATCAATTAATGCTATGTTTTGTCATTTTATGGGTTACACATTCCTTCTCATACTTACGACAAGACATTTCCTGATTCACTTTGAAAGGCTAGTGCTGAGGAAAAATAAAGTGCAAGAAGAGAACAAATAAGGATGCACAGGAGGTACAGTACTTAGCGCTGACTATTCCTTTTACTCCTGTCTGAGTTCCACATGCTATTCTACTTGAATCATTTATTACTTCATGTACAGAGAACAATGGTGGCAAAATTGCAACTGTGGAACATAAATAAACTTGATATTTCTGTAGGAAAAATTGCCTTTTAAACAATGGTCTCCATTTGTAAAGGAAGAATATCAAAAACAGCCAGGATTCTGTAATGTCTTTGCCAGAAGTGGACCCAACAAAGAATAAATGACTGCATATAAGTGTGTTTTTTCAGTTGTTTTTAATGTCTTCTGCCTAGTGCTTCAGAAATAAGCACCCTACAATCCAGAATTGGATTAAGCTGGTTTGTGAATGTTTGAGTATGTTACTGTGAACAGTGTGCTGAGGCTATGCTAGTTATCCTTTAAAACAATAAAGCATACATACAGTAGACTAGACTAGCATCATTCACTTGCCACACGACAGAGGCTGGTGGAAATTGTTGTTACAGCTTTGATACATGCAAATGATAATAACATAAAAAATAAATAAAAATACAGGACCTTAAAATAATATACAATACAAGACAGAGATACAGGACATAGACAGTACACAATTTATGCTACATTAATCACATAGTGAATAAATATAAAATAAACTCAAAATGAATGAAATCGAAGCCCTGTAAATTTAAACATAGACATACTCAGTGCAGTTTCAGTGTGAAACAGAACACAGAGCACATTGCAGGCATACAATGATTCGTGACACATTAATTGTTGAAAAGCCTAGCAGCAGTCAGTGTTATGTTTTGGATGTGAGAAAACTGAATTGTCTACTTGAGCAAATTAATATTTGAAAAATCATACACAAGGTGTGATGCGACTGCATTAGTCCTATTAGCATGTATCGCTGTATGTTAGATATGCTGGGACTAACTGAGTGAAGGGAAGTTTCACGAATCTCTGTGGATTTTGTAACAGTATGTTGTAGTTGCTTCTTTTTTAGGGTTTCCATCTTTATATATAATATGCTACCGCGGCTTTTCGTTTGTTTGTCCAGGATTTTAAATCACCTGTAGCTCGCAAACTGTTTGACGTATTGATATGAAATTTGGTACACATATACTACATGACGTCTACTATCCACTGTCAGGGGGTGATGATTGACCTCCAAGGTTATTCCTCTTTTTATTTTATTGTAGAATCAACTATCGGCAGTGGCCAGCAGGGTGGTCGTGCGGCTCATGTGTACAGGTGCTGTTCTCATTCCCTACCACCTTCGCCATTCACTTCCCCTACCTCTTTATATCTTAAATTGTTCTTGAGGCAGATTGAAGACTTAAGTGCCAGCTTAAGTGAAAAATTAAGGAAAACATATTAAGTAATTGCAACACAAACACTGACTTAATCAGTTTTAACGTGAAAAGATGCCGAAGAAAGAAGAGAAGAAGCGGGCTGCTAGGGTGGAGAAAACAAGAGCTGCTCAGGAAGCAGCAAGTGCATTAACCTCTGAGCAAACGAATGTTAAACATACAGAGAAAAAGGATGAAAACTATGAATGCTCAAGTCAAGTGTATTCACTGCACATTATCGTGCAGTGCGCCGTTACTGGTACTACTATAATACACAGTGATGGTGTCACAATTTTGCTATGAATATTAACTTTTCACTTATGTTGTGATTTCTGATCCATTTTATTTATGTAACTATTTTGTTATTGCTAGGCTTAATTTTTTTTTATCATTATGACAACACTGCATCTTCATTTTGTGACTGTGAAATATTCTAAGCACCACTAGTTCATGCATAAATTTCCCATCCATGGCGATATAGTGTATGACGAAGTTGTCAGCTTGTTTTCAACTATTTCTTTTGTTTTTCTCCTTATGTTTATCTCCATTTCCCAGTCCATTCCCTTCTGTTTGGGCAGCACACTCATTACAGATTGAGAATGTCAGAATAGAATATGCAGGCTCTGTTGTGGTTCTGTTAAAATGTTTTAAACTTTACTCATTTTTTTAACTGTACTTCACCTTTTTTGAGGTTTTGAATGTCAGACAATTGCATGTGATTATTTTTTGTATGTTATGTTTTGAATTTCTCTACCTCACCATTTTGTATTTTGTGGACACCTCAATTTTGGAGCACCCATTGCTATAACACAATGACAGTCTGCTAGAGGGTGTTTCCCAGAAGTCATGTTGTGAGAATTTATAAACCTGTGCAACATGATCAATGATGTCCAAGATCTAGTATGATTCTGTGTGTTTCAAAGATGTTTAGTGTAATGAACTTCCGACAAGGACTTGAGTTTTGATTAGTGTTATTTTAAAATATTTGTTTTCATTCCACATTTTTATAACTTTCACCTTTGCAATTCCATTTCCTGGTCCATTAAGCAGTTTTGCTTTTGTGGTTTGACACCCTGTCATAATACTTTCATGATGAGGTGGTTTGTTAACATGCCATTTTTTTGACCTGCAAACCCCAAGAATTTAAACAAGTGTGTTATGACTATTTGTTGAACCTTGATATAAATTGGAGATTTGAGGTCCTGTGAAAGCATATTTCTTCAAAGGGTTTGCATGTGTTTTGTTGTAGGTCATTGTTAACACACCGTGTGACTAATCTATCTACTTCCAAATGATACTGTGTCACATTATTTTCAGAAACAAACCAATTGATAGTGGTGTCATCATATTATAATTTATATAAATTATAATTTTCATGAGGCAGCTCAGGAGTCAGATTGTGGGCACTTCATATTTCCACATTTTTAACCTAAATTATGTAGTTTCATTAAACAATTTGAGATACGCATTAGCATTGAATATTATATTTTGCACTGTGAAATAGATTTTCTTCCCCCTCAGTCCAGATATTCTTGAAATTAAGCGTGATCAAGCTGACTTGAAACTCACCATTCATGAACCATTTTCTGAACCTGCTTTTTCTATTCCCAAGAACATTTCCCCTAATAATGTTATAAGAATATAATATAATATATACTAGTAGAATGCACTTGTCATATACAATGCACTTGTCATATACAGTATGTACTAATAGTTTTATAAAATAACCTCCCAGTCTGCCTGCCTGGAGTAACATACAGTATACACTTTCCACAGTCTGTACTGCAAATCCTTGCAGTGGCAACATGTTACACACACCTTCTCAGGAAGGTATCAAAAAGAGCATTATTACAAAACTCAAAAATGATAATCTTTTTCCAGAAGAGCCAAGGCCTCCAAAGTTCCTCCAAAATTTAGCAAGCTATAAACTAAAATTATGGAACATACTACAGAGTTCAAGGATAAAATTCTATATAACTGAGATGCTAGGTAGCATCTTCCATCCATCTGTCACTATTCTCTTTTTGTATTAGCAAGCATATGTGTATTTACTACAAAGCTTTATACATTATACTTCATTCATTTTATTTAAATATTCCAGCTAATAATCAAAGCTTTTGATTTTCAATTCTTTTAAGCAAACACAAAATCCTCAGTGTCTTTGAAAGGAGCCAGCATAATCTTCTGTCTTTACTAATTAAGTAAAATTGTTTAAGTCATGATAATTGTGTGAGTATATTATAATATTAATTAAATTATAATTATAATAATAAAGTATCTATCTATCTATCTATCTATCTATCTATCTATCTATCTATCTATCTATCTATCTATCTATCTATCTATCTATCTATCTATCTATCTATCTATCTATCTATCTATCTGATTAGGTAGTAGGTTTTAAGATGCACCAAGAACTCTGGAAAAAAATCCATAACTGAGCTTACAAAATGTTTAATTTAACCGTCTACTGATGTTTTAAAGAATATTAGCCACTGTGTTTTTTCTGTCACCCGCCTACATTCAGAACAACTTATACCATGAATGATATTAAGTGCAAACAAGTATGTTTAAAAAGGGACTGAAAGCTACAAACTAGACAAAATGTAATGCAAGAAAGTCATGAAAATTAAATATATAGACAGCATATTCAAGCCTCCCTCTGTACACTCATTTACCTTGAAAAAAAGAATTCATGAGACTGTTAGCTGGTATTTACAGGTAGCAGGAAATGTAATTACAATTAACAGTTTTAGCAGATGTTTTCTTCAAACTGTACCTTGCACTATTGTTTTACATCTTTCACCCTGCAACATGTTGTTGTTGTCGTATTGACTTATTTTGTTTATTGTATAGTTATATTTAACTTCAATTTTTTGTTTAATATATTCAATTTGATTATCGGCTAAGCCTTTTTTTTCCATGTCTCTGTGTATGAGTAGTGCAAGTTGGGCGAAGGCTGGGGGCATTCCTGGGGTCCCCACCAAGAAAATAAAGAAATCACTGTTCTTTCAGAGATGTGGAACTTAGCGGCACTACGCCCACTTCAGTCTAATAGTACATTTCAAGTGTGTAAAGAAAATGCATTTCCCAGAACAATTCAACATAATGTGACGTGTGAGTCCCTGTCTTGCACCCCAAAACATGAGGCTGACTCTCAGTACTTTAGCAAAACCAGCTTTATTTAGCTTGAAACAGGAACAGCAGCATTATTTATTGTAGTGGGATCTACCACTCTCTGGTGTTCAGGCAACAGTTCTATCCACTTTGCTGCCATGTCATGTTAACATAGTTAATTCAAAAATATTTTGTGTATTTTGTAAAATTACTTTTATCCAATTTAAGCTCTTTTAAAAAATGAGTATTTCCATTCCATAAATCTGATATTCCAAAGTTTAGTCCTAGGAACCCTGTTGCTGTGGGTTTTTATTCTAGCCAATCTCAATCAGTCCATTATTCTTATTTTTAGTTGATCTAAATGTTTAGTGAGCTATAATTTTTATCTAAGAAATTCTGAAATAGGGCGGCATGGAGGCACAGTGGGTAGTGCTGCTGCCTCGCTGTTAGGAGACCTGGGTCCGCTTCCCAGGTCCTCCCTACATGGAGTGTGCATGTTCTCCCCGTGTCTGCGTGGGTTCCTCCGGGTGCTCTGGTTTCCTTCCACAGACCAAACACATGCAGGTTAGGTGCATTGGCGATTCTAAATTGTCTCTAGTGTGTGCTTGGTGTGTGTGTGTATGTGTGTGTGCACGCCATGCGGTGGGCTGGTGCCCTGCCCAGGGTTTGTTTCCTGCCTTGTGCCCTGTATTGGCTGGGATTGGCTCCAGCAGACCCCCATGACCCTGTAGTTAGGATGTAGCGGGTTGGATAATGGATGGATGAAATTGTGAAATATTTTTGTAACACTATAATATATACCGATTGCATGGTCATCATTTGGAAAAGAGATGGAATCAGAATATGGATTGTCAAATATAACTAGTCAAAGTCAAAACTGGGAAAACAAGATTTAGTAAACACAGCCAGGAACATGAGACAAGAATCGTAAATGAAATATCATGGTAAGAATCAGAAACCAGAATATTGGAAAAAGTTAAAATGTTTTATGTAAATCTTAGTCGAGGGTCAGAAAAGATCTGAAACCCAGAGGTTCTTTTAATAGTTGTAACATTAATGCCAAGAATAAAGTTGTTTTCACATACTTGAATAATGAATGCTCAGTGCTGACGGTTTATAAGTCATTGCATTGATGATGTCACTCTGCAAGTGTGCAAGATTTCTCCTGGCAACCTGTCAGATATATTGTAACACCCATAAAAAAACATGATAGTGCTATATTTGATTTTCAACACCATTAAAAATAGGTCAGAGTCAACCGCTGAAAATGAAGTCTCCATTATTTTTAGAGGCAAAGGACGAACTGTAAAACATGTAAAATAAAACCAAGATCATGCCAAAATAGGTAAGGTGTCACCAAGTGATAAAAGTAGGATAGTAAGAAAGAAAAGATACAGTTGCTAATAACTGAGCATAAAGAACATCAAAAAGTGAAGCCAAAACTATTTAAAAGATCAAAACCACTCTAAAAAGACTTTGCCCTAATCAAAGAGTTTTAAATGCATAAGTAGAGCAAGCAAGATTTCTCCTGAAATATTTGAAAGCTAGGATATTGAACCTGCTGCATGCCGTCAATTGTAGGGACAAACTACATCTCATGACTTACAACAGGCATAGCAACTCTAAACAACATGGCGTCTCCAGAAAAACTTAAAAACAACTATATTATATATGAAAGAAATCTTTGCAAAAATTACAAAAATTGATTAAAAATGAAATTCATCACATTATTTTTGCCAAAACTATACATTTTGAAGTTTTATTTGTTTTCTTTTTAATTCACTTTTTTCTGTTGAGGTTGTTCCTTTAATTCAGGGGTCCTCAATCACAGTCCTGGAGGGCCGCAGTGGCTGCAGGTTTTTGCTCCAATTGCTTAATCAGAAGCACTTATTGCTCAAGTAACATTTCTGTTTCACTTTAGTTGTCTTGCTCGTTACGATTTTGAACCATTATTGCTTATTTTAGTCTTAAACAGCCATATTCTTGGCTTTTAATTGCTCCTAATTATTACATGCAAATGACAAAAGAGACCAGCATTTCTCCATTTAGCTTGTTACCATTTACACCTATGTGTATTTATCCTGCATTATTGGGTTAAATTAAATACTTGGAAGGAAACTGAAGAGGAAAAAGTGAAGGACTGAGAATTACTCATCCATTTTAGCCTTCAAATCATTTGGATGAGATCCTTAGAAAGGGGAAGAAAATCCAGGATATAAGAATTATCTGACATAGCAGAGTTAAAGCACTAACAAGCCATGAAATTAAATTATTGGCAAGAATTGCTTTCTAATTAAGCACCCAGGTTAGAACAAAAGCCTGTAGCCACTGTGGCCCTCCAGGACTGTGATTGAGGACCCCTGCATTATTTGGGAATTAAGTCATTTCTGAAATCCCCCACTAGTAAATACTTGAAGAGGTGTTCACCTCTTCAAATATACATAAAAATATAAATGTAATTTTCAGACAAAACCCACAATGAAATATAAAATTAGTGGAAGAGCAAATCAATTTATTCATAACTGGAGGTGCATCCCTTTCACAATAATGACAATATCAGGTGCAAGCTAAAAGTTATTGCAGAATGTGGCATAACAAAACTAGCATGGGGGAAAAAGTTAGCTGGTGGAGAAATGGTAAGCACAAGTAGACATAGTGACAAATTACAACTATGGGTGCAAAAAATGAAAAAGGAATCAGAAAAGGGACAATGAAAATATGAAACTTAAAGGGTCTTAAAGGGTTTGATGTAAAAACCATATGTGAGAAAGAAAGGGATACAAATGGTGAACATCACAACAAGGATGCTAGTGATACACCTGAAAGTACCGATAGCATTAGTAACAACTGCACTGGCCAATTAGGTAGCTACTTCATCGCCTAACCACTGCTCACTGGCACCACCACACCACAAAAGAATCCAGCAACAATACCCCTTGTCCTGCACTTAGCTTTAGTCACTCCATAAGATGACACTGCTGGGAGACTTATATTTCCCATGAAAAGCACATTAAAGTAACCATTATATGTATTCACACTGTTTCACTCTGACAGTGCATTCTTTGTTAACAGTAGAATCCCCGAAGGCCTACGAAAAAAATCATAATCCTGAGCCACCTTAAATTCCTTCACACCTCCTCATCAGCGTCTTTTGTTTTGCAAATGTGTCGATCAGCACAAGCAGCAAGCAACCTGCTATCCCATCCCCCCACTGACACAGCTCAAGTCGGACAAAAAGATCTCCCAGCTCAAATGTGTTTATCTGTTTGTGAAGTGCCTGGAAATGCAAGTGTTCCAAATAACAATATATTATTTACCCTATACAATTCCAGGCACCTCACTGCCAGATAAACAGACTTGAGCTGGGAGATCTTTTTGTCCGAATTGAGCTCCATCTACAGCAGGCTGCTTGCTGCTTGTGCTGATTGCCACATTTGCAAAACAAAAGATACTAATTGAGAGGTGCAAAGGAATTTAAGGTGGCCCGGGATTACAACTTATTTTGTTGGCTTCACGGATTCTAGTGTTAATCAATCAATCAAACAATCTTTATTTTACTTCATGGTATACACTATACATTTACAGGCAAACAGTTGATGTCATAATATTTTCTAAATTAGTTAAAAGACCATTTTTATAGAAATGTGGATTTGATGAAAACCCAAGAGGTAGCATGGCAGAATCAGAATTAGTAAAGTTGCTGCAGAAAAATTAAGTTAAAATACAATGACAGTCAATTAATTTAAACTTCAAAGAGAACTGGTAAGCTTAAGCACCATTTAAAAGAAAGTGCTGAAAGAGCTTTACAAACAGACAAGACAAAAAGCCTCAGTAATTAGAAGCAACAAAGCTAAATAAGCACTTGTTTGTGATTTTGCAAGGTCTTTCAAATGGTATTATTAGTTGAAAGATATTGCCATCATAGCAAAGCATTTCTGCATCAGAGGAGGAGTGGATGTGTGTGGTTCTGACAATGCAGAACGTCATGTGTCCCAGAGAAGATGCTGGCCCACAGATGAAGAGGAATGACAGTAGAGTCAAACACATGTTAAAACTGGATGTTATCCAATAAATGTCTTATAAGTGGAAGACAAAACATAAGCAGTAGACGATAGAGAAAGTGAAGCTTCTGTTAAATAGGATAGGGCCTGAAATTTCCATTTAGTAATAATGAGAGTGAAAGGGGATTGTTAGTGAGGAAAACATTAAGTATGAAGAAATATGTGCTGAAATGACTGTGAGTACAGTGAGGTAAGTATGAAAGAAACTGAAATAATGCATAGTACACAGTAAAAAGGAAAATACAGAGAGTACAGAAGTATACAGTAGAGTGAAGTAGAGTGGACTGGATTTCTAAGAAATGACATACAGTATCTTATTAGGAAAGAATTATGAAATGTGTTTCGTTACTATGTGTTATTTAAGCGTATGTTTGTGATCTTGCTAGAGTCTGCCATAAAAGTAACATATGCCAATCATTTTTCATACCTAACCATCTGCATTTTGAATACCAAACAAATACCTGAAAATATTCAATAAAGTGAAACGTTTGTATTATCCATTCTAAAAGTCTAATGATATATTTTTTCTCCACACGGTGTTGAGGTAGACTGTTATTCCACCAAGTATGGTTTCTGCTATACATTCCATGTTTCTGAGACAGGCTGTTGGTCCTTGTAGCCTTATATTTCTATTAAACAAGATTAAAAATGGATGAATGGAATGGTGGGTTACCTGAACACTAGTCCTATTTGAATAACAAATTAAAGGATTGTTTGAAGTGTAGAATTTAGAATACTTTAGAAAGATGTAGGGTGTCTGCAATAAGCACACTATGAGCCAGATAACTTAACTGACCCTTTGCCTTTCTCCTTTTTTTTCTAAAAAGTAATTGCAGATTTAAAGAAGAAGAATGCTTTTAAGTAACGCCCATTCATCTTGTGATTCTACTGTATACTGGTGGTGCTATGCACTTTAAGTAATAGTGGCAAGGACACTGTATACAGTACAGATTTTTGCATGATTTGGGTAGGGCAGCAAAGCAGTTGCCTTTTACTTGAAAGCAAAGTTGTGTGTAGAAAGCCTTGAGCTTTATGTGGAACATAAAATAAGTTTTAAGCTTAGAATTCCTTTTTGAAACGTGATTGGCCTTTATATTTTGTAAATTTTGCTTTATTTCAATTATTAACTACTTTGTTTCCTCTATCTACTACAAAAAGAATACCATGCTGTCATGTATAATGGTCAGACATAATGACTGTGACCTTTTGAAGAATCACAGTGGAAGCCATTTCCTTTAATGGAGTGGAGGTAAGTCTCAGTTATATTTTTAGAACAGCATGTGACTTTTTCTGTCCATTTTTATGTTTAAGGAAACTGCTGCTGGAACTAAGCAGGATGGGTTCACAGTCAGTCTCTTACAAAGAATTTAAAAGCAAAGAGAGTAGTGCAGCAAACCATGGCAGCCTGTAACCCTGGGGCCCAACAGCAAGCAGTAACATAATATAAATAAAACTGAAAAAAAAAACTTTGAAAATAATGCCAACATGAACACTACAATTTCTTTAAATATAGTGTAGCTAATAGTAAAATCTTTAAATGTAATATTTAATTCTCAAAGAAGGAACATCACACATTTTTATTTATTTCAAATTTCAGCAACCCTGCATCACTTAGAAATTGCAGGTATTTCACAAAAACGTTATGATCTATTTTAATTGCACCTTTATGTTTCTTCTATTTCACTGACAGATAAATGTTTGTTTAATTTTATGTGAAATTTTCTTATCTACATATGATTACACAAGCAGATCTGTGTCTTACTGCAGCAGGAAAAAACACCTTTTATTTTTTGATTAGTCAATCACCAATCCATCCATCCATCCAGCTAATATTGTTGTCTTTATTAATAATATTGGTTCTAAATTCAATAAAATCCAAACCTTTAACTTGATGAACAACTTGCAGTTACATATATTATTTATGCCTATGTACCATATATACTCGTGTATACTTTAAGTCAGGTCTTGAAACCCGAAAAACCAATCATAAAATCAGACCCCGACTTATACGCTGTTCAAAAATGCGACTTTTTTTTTTTACATCTTTTTGCCTCCTCCAATCTCGCATCAGTTTCTCAGACGCATTGAATTTTGTGGCAGCAGTGCAGTTACCAATTTCTTTCGCTACTTCAACGATGTTTAATTTAAAAGCAGCTTCATATTTTATTCTGATCGAATGCTCCATCGTAGATAAAGGATGATCTTACGATAAAGGTGTACGAGGGTGTGAGATAAAAAAAAAAACACAAATCAGTGCAAAAGGTAATTCGGGTATTACCGTGTGGTCACATAGGCACAATACATAGAAAAAAAAGGATCTGTGGTAGCTCTCTCAGGTGGGCGTTAACATATCATAATCTCTTGGCCCAATAGCATGAGTTTTCCGCATTCAACTTATATGACCAACATTATAAAATATCAGAAATTACGGTAAAATCAAGTCCCGACTTCTCCGCTGGAGAACTTATCCGTGAGTATGTACGGTATGTAAAAGTCATTTGAATGAACAGAGAAAAACCAAGACAAGAGGTTGGGGTCCCACTGAGAAACCCCCATTGAATATTGATATTCCTGTAAGCAAAACAGTTACATATGATTGCACAATAATGATGGTCAATACAGCACAGGTCTTTTGCTATTCTTCTCCAATCTGGTGGCTTCACCTCCCGCATTTACAGACTGTCTAGTGATTATTGAGGATCACCATCTTTATATAGTTAAAAAGGTGGGCAGTTAATTGGGGTTACTGTTCTTCTTCCAGGTAGAAACTTCAGTGCTATGGAGGAGGAAGCAGCTGCCTCCTCTTACTCCACTACTTTTTCTTGTGTTCCCTTTATTTTGGTCACTATAAGGGCAACAGAATCATCATTATCCTGACAGCAGTCAATTTGAAATGCAAAAAAGATAAAAAATAAATATTCTTCTTCTTTATCTTATAAAGATATAAAGGATAACAGATTAAGAAATGGTAGTGGACAGTTTATAGCAATTTAGAATGGACTATCATTATGACATAAAAAATGTGCTGGTTGAGGATGGCTGTAATGAAGGGCTGCCATATACTGCAAAAGTTTTTAAGTTATTCCTATCAAAACTTATTTAATTTTCTCTTTATTTAAGTAGCACCTGATTGGCTGAGGTTCTAGTAGCATTATGAACATGGATGTCGTAGTAGAGGGAAAAAGGGTAATGATTACCCAGGGCCCACCGCCTCAAAGCCTGGAATGAAAAGTTTACTTTTGAGAGGAAGGGTCCCCACTGAGACTTCCTATGTACAGGGTCCAGAGTTCTGTGCGACATCCCTGATTATGAAGTCTGTAATGATAGTTTTCACTAAGCTTTGCTGCTTCAAATAAAGCTATTGAAAAACATGAATTTATTAAGAACCCAGTGCTGCTTGAAAGGTAATAAATGATCTCCAGATACAGTAGTCTGAAGCTGATCACAAAACCAAAAAATATGGATGAGGGAAACAAAATGTTGGCAACATTCTTTATAATATAATTCCAGATGAATTTACTGTCCACATCAAGATAGACATGTGCAATGTAAGATTTTAAGCTGAATTCATATCTAACACAGGATAAAAGTATTCTGTTTCTAGTTGATTTCCTTTTATTATCTGAAAGTTTAATTGTAAGGTCTTGCCCCCAGCACACTCACAGATTATCTAGGGATATATTTTTATAACTGCTCTTCATTTTCTGAACTTGTTTTTTTTTCTTACAGAGCTACAGAGAACTGTGACAAAGAGGGGAAAGTAAGTTACATTCATATACACTACAAGCTCATAGCAACTCATACTGGAGTAATTTAAAATTGTTGTTTAAGACAATATCCAGCCAAATTCTTTGAACAGTCTTTGTGTTGCGGGAGGAAATGAGAATACCTGGAGAAAGTCAATGAAAATAAAGAGAAAGCTGCAAACTCCAGACCATGTCAAGTGTGAGACAATTCTTTTGTTGTAGTGCTTTAGCATGATATGCTCTTAAGTTTACATTGTCCTTTAAATGCTTCAGGCTGGTACTTTTCCAATTTGCAGCTGCTGTCTATGAATAAGTGCCAAAAGACTATCATATAACTGTGCCATAGACTGTTTTAATATTTCTCTATATTCCATATAAGGAATTTTTCACTATGACTTGTGTGTGCTTATCGGGTATATGTTAATGAAGTATTTATGTAATTATGACACCTTATAATAACCTTTGTGTAATTATGACACCTTATAATAACCAATGACTAACAAAGACTAACATGCAGTGTTGGATACACTTGGTCTATGTGGTGCACTTGATATAATGCATCTTGGCTAAATAAAATAGATCCACAAAATACTGTGCCTGCATTCCTAACAGCACCAACAGAATTTCAAAAGATTTCTGGTCTCCGAATTAATTTGAATAAAAGTGTGCTCTTTCCAGTGAATTCTCAAGCATACAATATTAGATTGGACACCTTCCCTTTTATCATCGCAGATCAGTTTAAATACCTAGGGTTAAATATCAAAAGTAAATATAAAGCTCTTTATCAACAAAATTTTGTCATCTGCATAGAAAAAAATTAAGCAAGACTTGCATAGATGGTCTACCCTTCATCTCATTTAAACTGGAAGAATTAACACTGTCAAGATGAATACCCTTCCTAAGCTTCTTTTTCTATTTCAAAACATTCCAATATACAACAATAAACCTTTTTTTTAAGAAATTGGATTCAATCATAACCTTATTTATTTGGAATTCAAAACATCCACGTATCCAAAGGGCAAACTTACAAAGTTCTAAGGTGGAAGGCGGCATGGCTCTACCTAACTTTCAATGTTATTACTTGACGGCAAGTATGCAGGCTATAAAAACCTGGACATTGGCACAAATAAATGAACATACACGGGCTTGGTCTGCAATAGAAATAAAATCCTGCGGTACTTCTTTATATTCCTTGCTTTGTACCCCAATAAGTGCAAGTCATCACCAATATACTTGCACCTAAATGGCCTCCTAGGAGGTGGGCGTGTACTAATTCACAGACTTGCCACCGGTAAATTCGTGGGATTAACAACAACATTCTCACCTCCCCCTCATGCTCAACTATTTGATATAATAGATTGTTCTCTATCACAAAGTAAGGACCCTGTGGCATGGGCTGATGAGTGCGTTGATCATTGACAAGTACTGCTACATTTTTCGCATGCTTCAGGGAGTCGTCATTCCATTGCTCCCTTTTGAAAGAAGCCGCCGTTTCTCTGAACTGAAAATGCATCTCAGAGAGTGGGTCCGGTCTTACCTCAAGGGGCAGGGATTCTTCCCGGATCGTCGAGGCACGGGGTGATGACGTGTCTGCCTGCTATGACCCAGGAATCTCCCCGTCTACCTCTTGGACTTCCGTATCTCTTTCCGCTGGCTGGTTACATGGCGTGGAGACAGCTGGAGTCGAGTCATCCCCGTCTATAGCTAGGCCTAAGTTTTGTTTGGGAGTAGTAATTGGTACACTGCTTTTATTGTCTGACCAGTCCCGCCCCAGAATCACAGTGAAAGGTGGACTCGGGAGGACCGCCACGGGGATTTTTTTCAGCGATCCTTCATAGCTAATGAAACATAGGGTGGTTTTATACTTACAGGTTTCCCCATGTACACAGGTAATACTGGTCTTTATTTTTATCCACTGTCGCAGTAATACATATCTGCAAGCAACAATGGAAATATTGATACCGGTATCGAGGAGTGCTTCAACTTTATATCCATTAACTATTACCACTCCCGTATGTGTTAGCGATAGGGAGTTGACAAGTGCACATAAACTGCCTCTCCCCATCCACTTTTATCCCTCCTCCTCCCCCGGCAGTTTGCACGCTCCGAGTTCCAGGAACGTTGGAACAGGCTCCAGTTTACATGAAAGAGACCTAGTTTGTGTGACATAATCCCCACAGAATCCACTAGAGAACCGTTCCGCGCCTTCAGATTGTGAGGCTGGCTCAGATGTTTCTAGGAGCTTCATAAGCTCTTCCATGGTTTAGAATTCTCCCCAGGCTGGCTGAGCAAAATTTTTGCGGAGTCCTTTTAACAAAAGTAAGCAGGCAACCTGCTGCACTATTTGAAATATAGTCAGCTTCTGCCTTTTCCCAGGTAGATCGCTCAGGATCTAACTCCCAGTTTTTGAGGATCTTTACCTGCTGGCCTGGGGAAAGCCCATATTTATCTGGGATCATAACCCCAATGGGTGGCTCAGCTCTCTCCTCTGAGAGAACATAATAAGCCCCCTTCGTTTCCTCCATAGGAACCAGAGCACATCTGTAAATCTCATCCATATTCTTCCTTTGAGAAAATACTAGTATGGTTTCATATTTAGGAAGCGGAGCCTGTGCCAAGTTACTCCTGACCCCCGAACGAACTCCCCACCAGGAAACTCGGCCCTAGTACTTTCTCACCTGATTAATTCTTTGGTCCTGTCCCGTTTTCTTCAGGGAACCACCATCCTGCCAACTACGCCACTGTGACAAGGACGAGACTTCAGACATTATAAAAGTTTGGGGCAGCCACCCGTATATTATATCATGGCTGCAAAAGTTTGTAAAAAGTTTTAACAGAGATATTCACATGACTGAATCCGAAATAGAACTGATGAGCTGGAGGTAAGATGGCGGCTTTAAAGGCCCAGAGAGGAAGTGACATCATCAAAAGGGCCGGAACCGGAAGTGAAGTCATCGGGGTCAGAACCGGGAGTGACGTCATCAATGGCACTGGAACCTGGTAGGATTTCCTGGGAACAGTCTGCAAGGAACTGAGAAAGACAGTCAGCACACTCTGCCGTGCCCTGGTCTGATATGGTATTACCAATACTTAAGCCCTTTAGCGGCCTCCTACTCACATGTGTGTGACAGTAATAATTCCCATGAAAATAACAATCTCTTAAATTGTATATCTGGTTAACCAAACCCAGCGGTGGGTGAGCGAAGTGAGCAAGGGGTGGAGCCCCTAGTATATTATATTTAAAACAAGCATAATCTAAGTGATAGTATTCTTCATAACAAATTTATTGTATTATCCATAGTTGCAGAGTCAGATTTCAATGTTCAGTCAACAACAGAGCACTAAAGGGACCTCGTGATTACCACAGTCTATTTTGCATACTGCATATGCTGTATAGGATCCAACATATAATAATTCCATACATCCAACAACAACAACATTTATTTCCATAGCACAGTCTAATACAAATGATGTAGCTCAATGTGCTTTACAATGTGTCAAAGATGTCTAGTTAAGCTTGTAGCGGTCCGGTGCCACTAAGATTCAGACTGTCGAAAAGACAGTAATTTATTTATTTTTTTTGGTGGAGATTCCAGGGACGCACCCAGCCTTGGCCCAACCCTCACACACTCACAAGCAGAGACAAAAAAGCCACCGGTAATAAAGCAACAAATAAAGAATGTATTAAACAATAATAAATAAAAACAACGATCCCACCCCAGTTCCCCTTACGGAGATGTACAATAAACACGAAAACCATCCACAACAATAAACACTCACTATAAAGTCCATGTAAAACAGCAACGGATGAAATGCAATGATGGAAGTAGATAGTTCAGAAATCAGCACGTTGAATGGGAATGTAAAGATAGTCCTACTGGTATTTCCTGACAAAATGAAGATGGATGAATGGGATAAGGAGCGCTCCTTTCTTCACAGGATGGCAACAAATCCTCGGACAGTCCTCATGTGCAGGAAGACACCAGACAGACCATAGCCCAAAACAAGAGACGATCCAGGACAAAACAAGAATCCACAGGTATCAGAACAGAAGGTAGAAAGACAGGAACTTCAGACACGAAACACAAAATACTTCCGTCTTTTTTGGTAACACTAGCCCCCTTTTAAATGTCGCGCTGGCCTCCTTGTACCCAACAGCCCCTACACCCTGAGCAGATGACCAATCACTGCAGGGACTGCTGGGAGTTGAAGTTTCAAGCACCACTACAAGTTGGAGAAAAAAACAAAACCTGCAGAGGGTTCCAAGCCAAAACACCACTCTGCCCCCACTGGGCATGCTGCCTAACATAAATTTAGTTAAGTAGTTCTTTATTATTTTTTTAAGCCATTTTGAAAGTCTAGTTGCTATGGTGCTACATGGTATTGTTAAACACATTATGCACGTGACACCATAGTGGACATGTTAAATGATGATTATGTACATTAAACAGCATCTGAATTTTGCCAAAGAATAAAGGAATAACTTAGCTTAATCTGTTCAGAAATCTCTTGATTACAACTCTGGTTTTGTTCCCTTTAAACTTGAAAAATCTACTGATTTTTACTGTTTTGACACTGGCTATATCTGACTTTCCTTCTGTAACATTTCTAAGAACCTTTGTTATACAATTTAAAAATCAGTCTGTCTGAACTTTAATGAAAGCTCCTGGTGTCCACAACATACTGGCAACTAATTTTCCTTTTTTATGGCCTATATGAGTCCCAATTTTAAAGATACGTAAGCAGGAATTGTGCATTTATTAAGCATGAGATGATTTCTCTTTATTTCTTGTGTTTTAGTTTTGCTGAATTTTCTCATATCACTGTTTTTGTCATTGCTTTCCTTACTCTTTGCTGTGAAACTTTTGCCTGAACAGAGTTTGGTAGAAGATAGTGTCCCTCTCTGTTTCCAAATGTTTACTTTATTGATCTTCGACATTGTTACATACATTGATCCCCTTATCTTTGGTATCGTCCTCTGTGATCATATAAGCCTGAATGGCCTTTTGAATAGTAAGCATCAATACTAAACTCACATTTAGTTTGACTTGGCACCAAATGAGCTTTCAAACAATAGAAAGAAAGAGCATATTGAATATTTTATATTGCTTTGGAATTTTATGGTACATCAACATTTTAAAATAAACTCAAAAGAAAAGGAAACTTTGACTGTGTATCTGAGATGTACGGTGGCCCTTTGGTACAAATGACAGAAAATAAAAAAAGATGGCATGTCCAAATAATGCAGGGAAACATCATTAACATCTGGTTCTTCAAAATACAAAGAATGTTAGCAAGATAATGCATATAAAAAGGAAGGCAGGAATGCAAATGAAATGAAAGAACTGTCAATCATTCTCAGTAAGAAATTTTCTAATAATACTGGCATGTATATACAGAGAAATCTAATCTAACTCTGCTTTTATTTTGAATGTGAGGATATGCAATTAAGAGTTGTGCTAGATATGTTATCGCATGCTAAAAGTTCTGTAGCAAACATAATGAGAATGTGAATACCTTATGTGACATTATGTAGCAAATGTATTTCAGCCAAGTACAACACTACTTTTAATTCTCCATTTGGAGAAGTACAATTTGATTTATATAAACGTCACTACCATTCTCACTAGCCCTTCCTTTACAAGATGATCCAGCTTCTTACTTGTTTGACCATCAGTAAAAACAAAAACAAAATTATTGGTGAATACATTTCACCAAGTATGGTGGGAAGGAAGCAACTATGTGTGTCACAATAACCTGAAAAAAGCAGTCAAAAGTGAAGTCTTTGTCGAAGTTAACTATTTAATAAAAACTAAAGTCACATAAGTTAAGAACACCCCTGTGGACACCCCTCAAAAAGTATAGACCTTGCAGAGTTCATACTCTGTTTTGGCCTTGTCCTCTGCCCTTTCTAATCCTAGCAGTTCCTGGCCAGTCTGGAAATCTGACACAGTAATTTAGTTGTTGAAACTGTACATTCTTCTCAAAGTTAAATAAAGTCTGAATGTTTCTTCAGTATGCACCCTGTGTTGGCTGGGATTGGCTCCAGTAGACCCCCGTGACCCTGTGTAGGATATAGCAGGTTGGAAAATGACTGACTGACTGTTGCTTCAGTAATACTGCTGTATTTAAATGAGAACAAATAATATTTAATCTTTGAAAGTAATATTGTTGTAAAAGATCAGGTAGAACATTATAAAGGGCTGGGACACCACTCTGGTGACACATATAACTGAAGTTGAACTGACTGAAAATGATGGATCTTCTGGTCTTAAATCCTTCTGGTAGGAAGAAGCATGTCCAAGTGGACAGATACTGGAAATTATGTTAGTGGTGTTATAGCCATTGATCTTTTGGGTCTGCTGAGGAAGGAAGAGAAAAGAGGCATTAGGGACAATGCTAACTCCTAGAGTGGCGGGGAATTACAATCACCAGGGGCCTTATGCATAACGCATACATAGATTTCACACTAAAACACGGCTTACAGACAAAAGTGGAAATGTGCGTACATACAGAAAAATTCAAATGCACAAAACCATGTGTAAGCCAACTTCCACGCTCTTCAGGACTATAAATCCTGATTAGTGTGAAAGGTAACACATGTGCACATGCCTGCTGCCCTACCCTGACTACTCCCATAATACTACACATTTTAATATGCAAATCAATATTAAAATTACCTTCCCCGTTCAGTGTTTGGTTAAAAGAATGGTAAAAGCATGTGAAAAAAAGAATTTCTACGATTGTGAAATGGAGGCAAGGAAAAACATACTATTTGTTGGCTTAAGAAGTGGTATAAACCAGTGGTCCCCAACCTTTTTGACAGCAAGGACCACTTTACTAGAAGCAAATTTTTCCAGAGACCAGTTGGGGGGCGGGATTCTGAGGATTCAGGGCGGATTTGTATGGTAGTTTTGTACACAATTTACATTACATTTCTATTATAATTAAGTTATTAAGCAGTTTGCATACATTTGCAACCCGAGATTTTTCTTCTTTTTATGCATATAACAAAGACATATGCATTGCATTTGTCATTCCAACAGATTGCACATCACAAACATTAACACTGTTATTGTTTTTTTGTGTCTGCCGTTTCTATAGGAGGGTGACAATGAGTTAAATTCCAATGGATGTTTTTCAGATGTTGACAAGCAGTAAGCAAAAGGAATCACTGAAAACCACAGAAAACAAAAACAGCAAAAAAAAAAAAAAAAAACAGTACGAGGAAAGTTCGAAGAAAGAATTTTTTTTACAATGTTTCTGTTTGGGGATCATTGTGCAAATGTGCACATCTGAGCTGCGACCACAGATCTAACTGCTCTGCGGATGATTCATTCAAGCATTTCAAAGTCACTTCATTGTAATGAAAGTATCTGCCGAATGTATTTTGTAGTAACGAGATTTCTATAGACTCGTGTTATATGAGGAAACTGTCGGGACCATCAAAATACTTCGTTATAATACTCTCTCACCTCGGTCTCTCTCCTCTCTCTGTGCCACTGCAAAGCCCTGTCCGCCAAATGTTCTGAAAAGTTTGAGTGAGTCTCCGTTGCCGGCAGTTCTCTCGCGGCCCAGCTGTCAGACGGCTGCGGCCTGGTAGTGGGCTGCGGACCAGGGGTTGGGGACCCCTGGTATTAACAACAAAAACAAGTTGATCAAGTAATACAGAGTGGTGGAGAAACTCGGAAGTCACACAGTGCCCGAAATAAAAAAGAAGTGGTTAGATATCAAATTTGCCATGAAAAGGCGAGCCATAGCCCACTGTCTGAGTGTCTTACAGAAGCATATTAGGGTGCAGAGAAAAGAAAAAAAATAGGGACACAGTGAAAAAAAGATGAAAATGCTCACTTTAATCTCAAAGTTTATTTTGTCATTAAAGTAGAATGTTGTAAGCTTAATCTTAAAATTAATGTTAAATTTACGTACTAGAGTTTCTCAGATTCCATTGTAACTAAAGTAGCATGTCAAATGCTGTGTATTGTATGTGTTCCTCTATGTGCTCTATGTATGTGAATCACTACGTTCTTCTGAAATGGGCTTTCTCTTACGCCGACAGGACATAAAATACATTATATTAATGATATTACAGCTCTCTGAACAATTTAAATACTAAGATGTACTGTATACTTGATTTTTATCATTTTCATGATGAAATGAATTAAAGCATGTATTAAACATGGGGACATGGTGGCAAAGTGGTAGCAATGAGATGACGCACTGTCCAGAGATTGTTCCTGCTTCCCGCAAGATACTTTCTGGGACGTGCACGACACTCAATGAAATAATTTAATGCAGCAGTACTGTCTCTTTCAAACATACCAACCCCCAATTCCTGTCCTTCCTTTCCTTTGTCCGTGTAACCAATCACCACACAATAAGCTCTTTAATAAATGTCAGACCATCTGTAAGCTTAGAATGCCGATTCTTCTAAACTTTTCAGGAACATTGAAATATCTTCGTAGTACATGTTTAAGTATGCCATCCATCTATCCATCCAGTCCCAGCAAGCATACAGTGCGAGGCAGGACCAATCCCTGGAAGGGGCACCAGCTCATTGCTACTGCTCTGCCAGCATGCCCACACGTCTAATTATTAACAGTATACATTATTTAAATGAAGCTAAAAATTTATCTATATAATATAATATACATACTTTAATGCATTTCATCTTAAATATGATATGAAGAGCTCCAAGAAGATTGGTCTTGGAAATCTAAATTGACTTAGAAGCCAGTCGTCATTGTTATATATTCTTATCTTCTGTGTACATTTAAATACAACCAATCCCACAGGGTGATGAACAACAGAAACACTTTATTTAACGAAACTGAAACAACAGCAAACGCATATATCTTTCTCACACACTGGTTTCTCTGTCACTCATTACATACACATTGTTTACTGTAACTTCACACCCCTTATTTATATTACACATGCGCACAAAACCATGCCTTTTACCATATAAGAAATAACAGGACACCCCTTGACATTTACAAATCAAGATGAATATACAGTAACACTACATAACAGTCTTCAAACAATGATGAGTGAAGTGGAATCAGTTATCAATAATAGACCCCTCACAAAGACATCAAATGACCCAAATAATTTGGATGCAGTAACACCCAATCACTTGCTGTTACTGAAGACACAACCTGACATGCCTCCTGTACTCTTTTCTAAAAATGACCATTACACTCGAAGACGTTGGAAGCAAGTTCAATACATGGCTGATTTGGTTTGGAAAAGATGGTCTAAAGAGTATTTACCAATACTTCAAGATTGTCAAAAATAGCTTGCACCAAGAAAAAATTCTGAACCAGGGGATGTTGTTTTAATTGTAGATGATGCTGTATCCCGCAGTTCCTGGGTAATGGTTCGAGTCATCAAGATAATGCCAGATGCCAAAGGTGCAGTCAGAAGAGTTTGTGTGTAGACCAAAACCAGCATACTGGACAGACCAATGAACAAACTGTGCCTACTTCAAGAAACAGCCAATGTTTGAAATAAGAAATTTTTAAATGTTTGTTTGCAGTGTTATTGCTAGTGACTTGAAAACAACAGTTAATGTAAAAGTAAAGTTAGTTGGCTCATATTGAAGTAAAGTAAAGTAATTGTCTCCTCTCCTGAATAGCCAATTAGGGGCCGGAAATGTAAGAGCCAATCTTAGAAAGTAATGCTTAAGGTTAAGTTAAATTAATATTAGTGTTAGCTTAGTCATAGCCATAGACAATGGTATAATCTTTTACCCCCTGTAAGTTAACTAAGTTACAGTGTGTTAATCAAGTCAGTTAATGCTTAGAATAGATCCCATTACACAGGGACTTAAAAGACCCATTTTCAACATAGAAATGAAATAGGCATACAGTTTTTTGACTATTTTGAAATGGTCCAGAAACGTTTAGAAGTGATTTTGTAACAATTAGAAATGTAACAAGATTTAAGCTTTCAACAGAACTCTTATGCAAGAACTTTTTAAATTTTTTGCTATTTCAATTTTCTCCTTTTTGTGTGAACTGTTTTACTTTCAATTTTAACTAAAACATTTAAAAACAAAGATGTTTTGTCTGTGGAATCATTTCAACATGTTAGGGTTTTGCTGAATCCCATTTACAAGTTGGAGCTGAAGAACTTTGGTAATTTTGGATAAACACAGCTACACACACGATTACATATTCGTTCCTGCTTTTCCTTTAATATTAGACAATTTTTAAGCACAAGATTACATATTGTAATTTGATTCATGATGAAACAAATTTTGAAACATAAATCTAATTAACTGCATAATGTATTGAATCTTTATATCAACTCAGTGGAAGAATTCTGTTCCATTTTCACAGGTTAAACAACAGTACATTAAAACAGATAAGCAGGTAATTCATGTTTTTTGGAAATCTTTTAAAGCTGAAATTGCAGTCAGAAAAACAATATTAGAGACATAGGATAGACTGACAATTGTGTACCTTGGAGTTAATTTGCACTTAGAAAATAAGACATTAACTTTGGGCTGTAACTGTGTTTCCTACATAACCTCAGACTGAATCCATATAATTAATAAAATAAGTCAGTCACTTATAGAAATTGTTAATTTATTTGACCAAAATGGTGTAAAATGCACAAAATGTTTGTTAAGGAAAAGGTACAAAATATATTAAAGTTGTGGGGTGCCAATGGAGGAGAAATACAGTGAAGCCCAAACAAATTAATTGTTTTACTGCAGTATCTGCTTAAATCTGTTGTGAGCTTGGGTCCGAACACCAGCACTTTGTCCAAACACATGTTTATTGAACATACAGTAAATAAAGTCCCACACAACACACAGTGCCCCCAGCACCAATCACCCTCTCCACAGGCCTCTTTTATTCTCACCTGGATGTGCAACAGGTCCTGGTGTGGCGGAAGTGCTGCCCTTACACCCGGAAGCACTCCGGGCACACCTGGAAGGATCTTCCTCAATCTTCCCAGGTGTGGCGGAAGTGCACGTTTCTTGGGCTCCATGAGGTTCGGGGTGCCCCCCGGCAGTGGCCACGGGCCCCAATGGGCTTGAGTATCCTTGCTCCTTTCCCGTATAATGAATATTTAAGAACACACAGCATGGACTATTAGATGTTTTTTCTATTTTTTTTCTAATAAAAGCAGAATTTGTAAAGCAGCCATGATCAGGTTTGTTCATAGCTGCTGGTTTTTGTTAAAATCTAATGTATTAATCAAAAGTCCATTATTGGTACCTAAGCTTTTTTTTGCTTCATTTTAGTCAACTTCCTTGTAAATTTCCTCAACCCTTCATTGCTTTGTTTAGTCTTAAACAACTACATTCTCTATTTTTAATACAGTATATATATATACACTGTATACTATATTCAGTTTTTTCACTAACTGCAGATTAAGATGAAAATAACTGAGGAACAGGCTGCTTACTAGATAACTTATTTATCCTGTATGCATGTGTCATCATGACATATCATGACACGTTGTTGGTTATTATGAAGTATCTATTTTAATGCAATATTTGGAAAGAAATGGAACAGAAAGGTGAATGACTGAGAAATACTAATCTGCTCCTGGCCACAAATCATTTGGGTAATATCCCTGCAGGCTGCAAAGGAAAAATCTACAACATAAGAATGACCTGATATGGGAGAATAAAACAATAGCAACCTATACAATTAAATAACTTCTCTTATTTGCAGGGATTGACTTCTAGTTAAACAGTCCTCCTTCACCAAATTTAAGCACCCTTGCAGTACAGTGTGCTCTCTTTTGTACCTGTTTTAATCATGGGTAGTGCTGTATTTTATTAAGTAAATATACAATTAAAATCACATAGATTATGTTATTTGAAAGGATTGGCTTCTGATTAAGATATTCGGGCTCTGACAAAAACCTGCTGCTAATGCAGCCCTCCAAGACCAAACTTGAGCATACTTGCAGTAAAGTGTGGCTCTTATTGATGTTACAGATCTTAATCATGAGCAGTGCAGTATACTTTTATATGTCAAGTAAGGTAACCATGTTAATACATTTTGGTTCAATGCAAAATTTTATTGTCAAAATGTATAAGAAGTTAATAAAACTGGGTCCTACATGAAGGGACCTTAAGAGGAATAACTCACACTCAACAAAAACCTTCATTAGCCTTCACTACTTCAACATTAGCCCTACAAACAATCTGTATTGTTTTTAACATTCTGCATAATTTCAACCCATGGTTAAACAGAACTAAGAAAGTCTCAAGTTGCTGCATGATGTTTGCTAGATTGCCCAGTAATGTGATGGAAATGTTGAAGTGCACCGGATTTACACCTTACATTGCTGTGCTCTGCAAAAATTGTCATTTGTTAAAAAGTCATTATGGTAACAATATATATTTGTCATTCAGTCCGATGCTCACCAGAAATTCAAGACATGTATATGTGATTGCTTTTTGCATAGAACTCATTGTTTACTGAGAAGGTGCCAGTGAAACATTTTGTAAATTGCAATAGCCTTAAAAATAACCACAAATAACCAAAACATATAGTTCAAATGAATACCAATTTTAGATAGTACTTGTACTTTGCACAGAAATTCTCATCAGTAATTTCTTTTTCCGATAAAATGACTGTATGCCTGTAAAATTAAATAATACTGAGTTGCTGATTCAGAATTTTCATTATTAAACATTTAATGCTTCAATTCTTACAGATAACAGAGAGACTGCATGCAATAAGCATCGATATCAAATAATATAAATTGTATTGTAAATCACAATATGTATAACAATAGTAAAAATAAATATATGTATTTTTTGTATCTGCAATCTTGTTTTTATTAATTTATTTAACTTTATAAATAAAAATAAACTATTAAGGTGACTTTAAAATCAATAGCATAAATCAATAAAAAATAGATACGATTGACCAAGAAAATGTCTGTCACTTCATTTCAGTTCATTTCATTTCATTTAACATAATTTATTGTCATACACAGGAGAGGATTAAAATATATACATAGATTAATATACTTTCAATAATAACTGAAAAATGTATGAGTAACATCATGTAACATGTACAGTAGATGCAGGCTTACACACACGTACACACGCACGCACCCAAACATATATATATATTGTGACAGATGTCAGGGGACCTTGCCCCACTGGGACGCCTAGAGACGTGAAGGGCCAGGAGAGGCTATATCTTTCCTGGAAAGCAAGAGGGTTACCTCCCTGGATTGTATGGGGGCCACAGAGCTTGGAAGCTCAACGTTATGGGAGGATGTGGCCACCACCAGGGGGCGCCCAGACAGCTCCAGAACTATGGTCCACAGCACTTCCTCCACAACTGAATGTGCTGCCAGAAGAGGAGCTGGATGCCTATGCAGCACTTCCACCACACCCGGAAGTGCCGCCGGTTGTTAAATGTGGAGCACCTGGAGTACTTCCAGAAATGCTATAAAAGCGGCCACCTCATTCCATTCCAGGAGTCAGGTGGAAGAGGACGGAGTTTACGTGTGAGGAGTGGAAGCGGCACAAGAGAGAGGAAAGAGCATTATTGTGGTTAGTTTGTGCACTGTGTTGTTGTGCTGAAAATAAAACGTGTGTGTTTTATGACATTTGGAGTCCATGTCTGTCTGTGTCCGGGTTCAAGGTTTCACATATATATATATATTTAAACAAAACCATATTTTGGTTCTTTAATACTTGCTCTTTAACATAAATAAATGGTGTTGCTCATAAATCCAGTGTCCTGTCCTTGAATTCTGCGCCTGTCCATCATTTGTGTGGAGCCTGCATGTTATCCTGCAAGTACTCCACTTTTCCTCCCACAATTAAAAGATGTGCATTGTAGGTTAGTAGCAGTTTCAAGGTTACTTGTCTAAAATGGGCAACACTATCCACCTCATCCCATTTAGGAATTATGTGCATCCACTTAATGGGATCAAGGGAAATGACTGCTACACCCTTAACAGAACAAGGTAGTCCCAGACACCCCTGGCTAGTTACTCTGCACATCAATCTATCAGAGGATCATTTAGCATCTTGGAAGACCTGCTTGGCCTTGTTATCAATATTATGTCCTTGGGTATATACAACGTTTAGAGCAATCAGATCTACTTTATGGCATACTCTTATAATCTAAGCTTTTAGGACCTCTAGTTCTCACTTTTATACCTCTTGTGAATATGAAGTGATTTTGCACTTCTTGGGTTATGATGTTATTATTCTGGCAACGCAAGTTTACATTCTGTATTTTGGATGTTCATCACTATTTTCATACAATTTCTGTATGGCTGTGAGTATATTGTTTATAGTTGCAATATTCTTGATACATAGTCATCTAAAAAGGAGATTATGATATATTATTATCATGTATGCATAACATGGTGGCACACAGTCTCTGGCATCTACGCAGTGCATTCATGCAACTCTTCATCTCCTTCATTAGTGCTACTGGAAGCTAAAAGACGCTTCCTTGAAGATTTTAGTGTTTTTATCATGGCCTGTCTTTTGACTATGTTTCTATACTCCACTTAGCTAGTTTATTTTCTGGTCTCAAACTACAATTACCTTTGTTCTTTTGACACTCTTGCCTTTGTGAAGTCTCTTTCCTTGGCTTGTGCCAGGTCCTTATCTTGTCCTGTGAAGCGGCTCCCTGGAAAGTCCTAGCAAACATAATATCCCTCCCCAAATGCAAAAAATAGGTATACTATTAATAAATGACTCACATAATACATTTTCATTGACTAGATTGCCATGTTAATGATTATTAAGTAGAAGAACCTCTCTTTTTCAGTGTCTACGTAATGTTGCTTTATATCAGATTCATTTTATTTGTTTGGATGCATATGATCTGTTACCCTTCTGCAGAGCTCTACATTTGTTTTTTAATTAAGAATATGATTATTTTCTTAAGATCAGCCCTTGCTTAATAAAACAGTATACCTCATAACCTACACAAAACAACTATAAGCAACATACGGACTTGCAGGCACAGAAGAAAAAATATTCCATATAAAAATATTATGTAACAATAATCTGACCCATTTCTATCATACCAATGCTATGCATTAGATCCTAACATTATAAAGAAAAAAATGGAAGATGATTAAATAAACATAAAAGAGGGTTAGCTAATAAGAGAATTCAAGTCTTTGATCCCTCGCCTTCAGAGACAGAGAGAAGAAATTTAAAGGCACCATTAATCCTGGCTAGAAAAAGCGAGGTTCATACAGGAAAGCCTGTGAATGATGCCTAATGATCGGTTTAGAATTTTCTCACATAGAAGCGAAATATAGCTTTGTCCTAGGGAAAAAAAACAAAATACTGAAACCAGGAACATAAAGTAGGGGAATACAGAACAGAAACAGTAAGAAGCAGATTAAGACGATGTAAAATGGAAAACCAAGACGATGGCCTCTCACAGGCAGTGTCAGTGGGAACACATTGGACATAATTAGTAGAAAGGCACAAGAATTTGACTGGCAGCATGCAATGTATAAAGAATGTAATACAGGTTTACAATATGTATATGTCAGAAAGAAATAAATTCACATTTGAAGGAAAATTTCAAAATATTTTTCCAATCTGGAAGGTGTTTATTAATCTCGAGGTCAATGAATCTAAGTAAAACCAGAACTCTGTTTATCATTGTGTTATAATAGGAGGGTTAGAATTCTTATAGTTGAGCTACATATGACAGCATGCTACCGTTGTTGTGTTAAGTTATCATAATAGACTGCTCATTGAGCAGTATTTTGCCTTTGGGTGTTACTCCAACCTGAACTATTAGAGGTTTAGGAGGTACTGTGATAAAACACCATCCCATGAAAGCTTGACAGAATCTCTAACAAGTAGGGGATGCAATTAGGATAGTAAAGAGCGAGACTTGTATAATACACAATTTTGAGCTTTGTCAAAGCATATTTCACACAGGTAAACGAAAAGTGTATTTATCTGGGGTGACTTACATAAATTAGTTTAAAAAAGGACCAACTGAACTTTTTTGACTGCTACGTCATATTATGTAAAGGTATGTATTCTTGTGAAAACACTGTTTAGAAATGTTATCTTTATTTCTATCAGAAACTGAGAAAATAATAATTCTATAGTAGATGGTGAGGGAAAATTAGAAAAGCTGAGTAGGATTCCTTTTAATCTTTTACTGCTATTTAGTAACATTAATGTTTTGCTAAAAGGCTACAGTATATCTTAAGCATAGCTGATCAAAAGGTCCAAACATGGTGTAAATATACAAATCTCCAAAAGTCACAAAACTGAGCAAAAAGAAAAAATATTATGTATAATTTAGAGATGGTGGGAGTATATGATTGTCTTGTAAGGGTGCAATTGAAAGCAATACAGGAGCCTGCAAAGTATCTCTTTTTTGACCACTTTTTTCAAAGGTAACTGGAGCACAGAGTAAAGCATTTAGATAGATAGATAGATAGATAGATAGATAGATAGATAGATAGATAGATACTTTATTAATCCCGATGGGAAGATGTGCAGGATTTCCTCTTTATGGCTAATCAGCAAGATACTAGTTTGCTTCTGTCTGATGTATTTTATAATCTCAAAGTACATACTGTATATTTGCAAGTCATTGTTCAACTTAAAGTAGGTCGAATTGCACCTCTCCCTCTGCTTTAGATCTCTGAAGAATTCATTTTTACAGTAGGTGCTTTTGCATAAAATATGAAAATGATTATTGTCATTGACTTTTCTTTTTGTAAAAAAACAACTTGGCTCTCAAATTTTGGTACAATTATTTTTCAAATTATGAAATATTCAGAATGTAGTTGACTGTACAATTTTTTTTTCAAATTTCAAAAACTACCATTTGAAAACATTTACAATTTTTATAATTGTCTGTGTTATGCCGTGGAACCTCAATTATTAATTAAATTATTCTTTCAAATGTACAGTACCTTGACAGAGATTATTTCAATATACATATATATTTTACTATATAATCTATATTATAGACTGCAAAACACATCCCCAGTACAAGATATTTAAATGGCAGTGGGTGGAATTTAAAATAGATTTTAAGCCTCCACCAGATACTCCTTTCAGAATTTTTTTGTGTAAGAAATATAGTCTACATAAATTAGTTATTGACCATCCATGGCCAACAGCTAACAATAGTATATCAATGCAATTTTAATGATGCAATTTTTATATTATCTGAAAGGATATGTATGAAACCCATTTCAGCCGCCACAGCATGTATTTTATGTTCTCTACCAGTATGTTTAATGGCATTCTTTTACCAGTAACAGCCAGGTGGTGAGGTGTTCTCTGAAAAATCTTACAAATTTCAGACAAAAGTGTTCCCAAGCCTTATTCTTACCATTTTGGCTAATCAGCTAAATTAGTTTTATTGCCAGTTTGACAAGGACATGAGCCCCTGCTTGGACTCTGACACTCTGCCATCTATATCAACAGTCTCACTCTCTCCTCTCACAACCATTTCAGTGTCACCTAACCCCCTTCATTGAAGTCCGATTCACCATCTTCAACTTCCCATTCCCCCAGTCATTCCTCTCTGCTTCACCCTATACTTTCTGTGAAACAAGAGGAGGTACAAAAACTTTTCAGGGAACAGAATATTAGGAAAGCAGTTGGCCCTGATGAAGTCTCACCTGGTACCCTTAAACATTGTGCAGACTAGTTAGCACCTGTCTTCACTGACATATTCAACACCTCACTGCAACTAAGCAAAGTTCCAGATTGCTTTAAGATAGTGTGACGATGTGGGTTCAGCTCCTTGCTCCCACTTCCTTTTGCGAGCTCTTGAACCCAACACCGTTAGTAATGTAACCGGATGAGCTGGACAGTGAGGGCACAACGAAGCAAGGGGAAAGGTGCAAAGTGCAGACAGTGCTTTTATTTTTATACATTTTCACGGTAGCTAAAACCCTGGCATACGCAAGTTCTCCGCTCGGTTTTGCAAACTGGCGGCACCCACCATCAAAGCAGTGCTTTTGTTCCAGTGTGGTTTCCCTTTCTTTTTTAGATGCATATCCCTGATGTGGCTTTATAAATACAGTGATTCCCTGCCTATCGCTGAAGTTACGTTCCAGACCCATCAGCGATAGGTGAAAATCCGCGATATACAAAGACCATATACATATTTTTTTTATAGTTTAAGCCTTAAAATACCCCTCCCACACGCTTTAAACACATGTAAACTTATTAAAACACACTTTGTAAACACATATGATATGTGGATGTCGGGCTAAGGATATGAGTAACATTTCTCTATTAGAAAACATTTTAACATCACGCAAGACAAAGCAGTGAGAAAGAAGAACTGCTGCTGTACAGGCATTTAAATGATCGACGCGCAGAGCAACAAGCAGAACAGGCATCTTAGTAGAAGCAGCACAAAGCCAGTAGCTGATCTGTCCACTTCTGCTTAGCGTGCGTTCAGCTCTCCCCCTTCACAACGCGAGCAGGAGAGACGCGAAGTGGCAGGAGAGTAGCGTGCTTTCAGGGGGGTTGAGTGAAGCGATCGAGACCAGATCATCTCGGAGAGACACTTTGACAACACGCAAGACTTGACATTACAACCTTAGGAAGCAAAGCCCGTGAGACGGTGACATTTGCATGTCATGCCCTACTTACAAACAATTTAAAACAAGTTCACTGACATCTAATCTAGCTGTTGTTGGAATGCTTTTGGCAGAGAAACTTCAGGTGCTCCCAGCTCTTAAAACAACAACAAGCAGAACACGCAGCTTGCCAGCAGATGAGCCGAGCACTTCTCCTTAGCGTGCGTTCAGCCCTCACCCCCCCCCCTTCAGAACGCTTTTTTTTACTGAGAGTATTGTGTCCTCCTCCATCACTGTTTGGTTTCTGCTGTGCTTCCTCTCTTTCTAAGACTCAGTTGAAGTGGGTGATTTGTTCAGCTGAGAAAATCATTGGCTGTTGTTTCCCAACATTAAAAGATCTGTTCATCGTCAGAGTGAAAAAGAGAGCAGGAAAGATTTCAGCTGACTCCACCCACCCCAGCAGCAATCTGTTCATTAAATTGCTATCACAGAGAAGGTGCAGGTCTATTGCAACCCAAACTAAATGCCATCTTCTTTCCTCAATTTATTCAGATCCTGAACAAACTTACAAAGTGTTACTCCTAACTGTTTTTGCAAAATATAACTGGTACCTGTGCTGTCTGTCTATTTGTAAATACTTCATACTGGTATCCTTCAATAAGGGCGCGCACAAAAAGGCGAGCTTCAAAAGGGCGACCTCAATTGGACGCGGCAAACAAAGGCGTGCGTAAATAAAGGCAAGCTTCAAAAGGGCGACCTCAATTGAGCGAATGTTTTAATATTCTTGCTTTCGCCTTTTTATACGTTCAATCATTGCCTTTATCTAATAAATTTTCTGTAATAATTTTGTTGCGTTTGCCTTTATTCGCTGCGCCCAATTGAGGTCGCCCTTTTGAAGCTCGCCTTTTTGTGCACGCCCTTATTGAATAGAACCCTTCATACTTGCTTAACTTGTACTATTTGATATCTATATTATTTTGTATAGTTTTTCTGTTTATCCTACTATTGAAGTTTGTAAATGTTTTTTTCAAGAAATTGTTTTATTTGAATAGTGGTTTGCACAGTGTCAGGGTAATGGTGGATTGAAATTGTGTTGTCTTGAGTTGGTAATGTCTTGTATCTCATGTTTTGTACCTAGTCAAAGTCAATTTTGGTATGTTTCATATGCTAGTGATACGTTATTCTGATTTGACTCATTGTTATAAAAATATTCCATAAACAAAGTTGTAATATCTCTGTCCTTGATGAAGCAGATAATCAGAATCTAAAATGCTCCAGTTTTCAAAACAGTTAACAAAATCCCTGAATGCACCAAATTGTGCATTTTCAAACTTTCTTTATCTGGGACCTTTTTGTATTTCTAATGAGCCTATAGATTTACAGTTGCATCCCGTTTTTTTTAATAGTTCTTGTTAAATAACATACTGGATATAAACATTATCTAACGATATTTATTTAAACAATATTATTTTTTCCAACAAAAGAAAAATTGAGACATGGTCTATTAATAAAGACTTATTTGCCACATTCTGTAAGGCTTTTAAAGTAAAGTTGTAATTATTTATTTGAATGATTGTGTAATTATAATTCATAAATACACAAATCCTAAAGATTGGTAAACATCTCATTTTTTTCCCTGTATGTTGCAAAAAATGGGGTCTGGAACTTGAACAAAGAAATTGTCATCCATCTGCTGTTCTATAAGATGTGCTGTATAGGAATAGCCAAATTTAAGAATTTTTTTTTTTTTAGTACGTTATTACATAGAGTTAGTTACGAAGTACTAATGAAATGAGTTAGAGTTTAGTTTTCAACACATTACTGTGCCTTTTGCATTAAAGACTGATTCTGAGTACTTATTTCTGCAAGACAGAAAGGTAATCTGGATGACATTTTCAGGCTGTAATCAATCACTGACCATTGCTATGTGTAATTTTCTTTTCTTGGTACCTGTGAATATTAAGACAGTTACATTGATTTCCAAAGTTTATAGTACAGAAGTGGTAGATGTGTAACTAAAGTGACATGACCTATTTTGAAAATGTACTTTTACTATATTGTTTTGAATAAATTCTCACTATCATGCTTAATATGTTCATATGTATTTTTTAACATGACCTGTTTGAAATTTTTAATACTGCAACAAGTGACAATCATGCAGTTAATGCTACTTGGCATTCAGGGAAAAAAATCAATAATGCAATCAGTATAGTCAGTGATTGTGTTATATCTCTGAATTACAATTGCACTTATAATGCTTGCCTCTTCCAATTTTTTTCCAAATGCACCTCGATTAAAATGAACTAAACCTACTAGATCCGTGTATCTGGTAGCACTACACTTTGCTTATTAAAGCATCAGTGGCCGAACTGATAAAACTTTGACAGGCTATTTGGTCTGTATATTTAATACATTAAGTAAGCTGCTGCCATCATTTGCTGTGACCACTACATTGACAAAAGTAATGATTTTCCTGTAATCACAGACTGCGTTAGCTACTGAAAACAAAATGACATCAAATATATATTTTTTTTTACTGCAAAGAAGATGTCAAATGGAAATTCCAGCGTACAGCAATTCTTGTCAAAAACATTTTCTATTTTATAGCTGAGTGGCATACCATACTTGAAAGGCAATAGTTCTGTGTTTGGACAGATTGAACTTACATTTTATATGCTCAGTTTTAGTTTATGAACTGACAGGTTTGCTTTACTGTATTTCAGGCTCTTCTCTTTTAATATTATGGCTTGTCAGTTTATACTCACCCTTTCTGAACCCTTAGAAAACGTCCTTGGAATGTCTTTTTTCCTTAGGAATAAGTAGTCCACTACCAAAAAATATCTAAAGCCATGTTTATGACATAGTAAGTAAGATTATGATAATCACCTTCATGATTTTAGTCAGTATTTTAATTAAAATCTGTAGATTTTAAAACCTGTCATGGTTTTAAAAATATAATTTTGTCATATTGAGAAATGTTTAAAATCTAAAGCAGTCAGACATGCACACATCTGGGATAAGTGTCTAGTCAGACTAATAGATTAATAAAAACCTCAGGTCAGGTGTTGATTCGTTTTCCAGCCCACTTATTCAAGTTCAGAGAGGAAAAACACGCACCAACATAGAAAATATATATATATTCCATAAAGATAAAGAAAATGTTCATCTCTGGAATGGAACATGAGAATTATAAGCATCTCTATATGATTTTGGTTATTATTTTGATTTAATTTATGACTTGCCAGGAAATCAAATTTTGCCATCTTATTGTTTGCAATATTATATCTTTTTTTTTTGGGCTGGGTCATTGTTTGTCATGTAAGCATATGCATTGGCACACTCACGCAAGGCATCTTGTCTCAGTTTTTTTTATAAATAGGAAGAATAAATAAATCACTAAAGAATGTCCATAACTTCAGTCAGGAAATATAAACTAAGAACAGATTTTTTTGGTCTTGGGATTTGTTGTTCAACAAAAGATAATCATTACCTTCTTTACTAACCTCTGCCTCTTTTTTAGTACCATTATAGCTGAATATCTTAATTTTAAACCCTTACACTTTTAAATAAATTAAAAAAAAAAAAATAACATGCTGTTTAGTGCTTATATTTTATGACTGATTTAGATGGCTATGACATGACCTAAGCTTTTGTGGCTTTCTTTGTGCCAGTAGTTTTAGTCATTCGGTTATTTCTGACATAAAGATGTCAAGTGTTGATTTTTCTATTTTAAATACATTTTCATTTCTGTCTTTTTTATTTAACCCATTATTTTCACACTCATTAATTAAGATGGCTCTTGGTCACATTTTCAGTTAATTACATATGATGCTTCATATTCAGATTTTTTACCTTAACACTCATTCAAAGTGATTAGTTTGGTGATAAATTAATTTGAATTAGAATTTGAACTTTATTGTCAGACATTTTCTCTTGGTGTTACATATAACACAAATCAATACCGTTTACACAATGCATAACACTATGCCAACATTATATACAGTTCTAGAGAATAACATTATTGTGCACAAACACACAAATGCAGAATTATACTCGTACCCAGTAATATATCATGTAAGCCTTTATACAGTAAATATAATTTTGACATCAGGAAGAAGAGACATGAACCATAGACTGTTTAACCTGAGTCTCCGCAGCTGGAAACTCTTTATGTGTCTAATAGTTCTTTTTAAATGACCAGTAACATTTCTATGATGGTAATAGCTGAAAGTGATGGTGACCAGGGTGAGTCCAATCTTTAGTTAAATCTCCAGCACATTTTCTGACCTGTGATGTTTTCTACAGAGTCCAGCTGCATGTCTGCAATCCTTTCTGCAGACCGAATGACATTCTGCACATTATGTTTTGAGTGTGCCGCCTCTTTCCTGCACTGTGATGTCCCACGAAGTTCAGTTCATAGTTACTCAACTTTTGGCCTTTGATCTGTTTATTCACAATATCTAATTGTACACTTCATTTTGTCAATATTTAAATAAACTTCTCTTGAAATGTGTTACCTTCTAATTTTTGATTATATTCTTCTATGCTACATATAGTAGCTTATAAAGGGTTATTCTGTGAAAAACATTCTAAAAAATAAACATTGATTGAATTGAAAAGTGTGTGCAGGATCTTCACTTTTGCTGACTACCTAAATCAATCAAATACCAAATCATGTAACAATGAAACAAGAAGGATCTATTGTGTTAACAGTAAAGAACTGAGAAAATAAAACTCATTAAAGTTAATCTAAAAAAATCTTAATCTAAAAAAATCATGTTCTTGTTTAAAAATACCATCTGAACACAAAAAAGATGTGTTTTTATGTTGGATAAATATGTAAGCAATAGAAGAAGAACAGAAAAAGTTTACGTAACAAGACTCAAGTTTACAAATGAAAAAAGTTGAACAGTAAAGTAAGCATATAAGACTAGGCATTGTTAAAAAGTAACTAGTACAGAATTTTAATGCTGTATACTAATGTAATAATATAAATCAGTAGAATTCTAGCATGAAAAGTTTGGTGGAGCCTTACCAAAATGTTTTCTTTATGTGTACAGACTTCCCTAACGTTAACATTAACTTACCTAACTAATAATAACTGTTCGACTGTTGGTAATGACTAGTGATATGTGCAAGTTTACTTAGTATTTGTGTTACAAAACGTTAGTCCGGCAATGGAATGCTGATTCTTTGTCTGTCTTGAATGGTATCAGAGCATTGGTATATCCTCTAACATTATCATCTTCTGACAAACTACAACAATAAAGATTTAAATGTTAGGTTAACGGAGAGCCTCATAACCATATGGCTATGAACTCAAACCTTGACAAGTCAAATTTAGAATCAGTCACCTGAGATGAAAGAAGACAAGCCTCAGTAATGCAGAAAGAACACGCAGATGTAACACTCTGCATGACTTGAACATAACACTCGGGGCTGGAATGGTAATAAAGCTACCCACCTTGCAGCCAGGTGTTTGGTGGCACCTGTTCTTTCCACACCACGAGTCTGTGCTATTTTCGAAAAGAAACATCCTACTGCTGGACTTCTTCTATGAAGTGGAAAAGAAAAGTAGAGGCTTCCTTGGCATTTTTTGCTTTGGTTGGCAGTCTTTCTCAATGGTGGGGGAGGATTAAGCTGCCCCATTCTGATCCGCACAACGCCATGTGCTCAATGCATTCCTGAAATTGATATGCTTTTTTTTCTTTAAATTACTGTGGCTACCTTCAAGGGAGCAAATGTTATTGGACTTTTTGAACTTGGGTTTGCAGAACCTTGACTGACGAAGCTCGGTCAAGATGTGCAAATGGACAATTTAAAATAAGGTACTCCTCATTTTAATGGCAAGATTATGGGGCAGTAGACCCAAACCCCACTGTTAAACTGGAAACTTCTGGCAGAAGAAAATTTCATTGAGCATATGATTGAAAATAGAAAAGAGATAATTAAGAAGACAAAGCTGACAGTTGTTATAGACGTTAGAAGGAAGCTTATTACTTAAATTACACAGCATTCGGTGGGACTGTGCCCTATTGGCCTATAATGCAGAAATGCCACTGATATAAATAATAGCGAATTAAATCTAGATTTGATTATTATTAATAGTTTTCTGAATTATTTTGTAAAACTATTGCTCTTTATCATTTTAAAGAGTGTGACAGGTCAATGATTGTAGTTTAGATAGATAGATAGATAGATAGATAGATAGATAGATAGATAGATAGATAGATAGATAGATAGATAGATAGATAGATTTTTTTAGACATGAGGAATTCAGATGTGCATAACTAAAGAAATATATCCATATGACTAAAAGAAATATATTTATCTGGACAAAGCTGATGTCCACACTTAAGCGATAAAACTGAATAAAACCATATACAGTACAACATTATGATTTGAAATTTTTGTTTCTTGAAATTTTTAACTATGAATAAATAAACATTTAAAAGAAATATTTTTCTTATCAAAAGACAAATCATTTTAATATCTATACCTTTAATATTAAAAAGATCAGTATAAGCTGTACTGATAAAGTTTAACATTGTAAACAGGCGATTGACCTTTTAAAAGCATTCACATATAAGTGATTTTAACATATTGTAATAAATTCACAATCATCATACTCTCATGGAGTTCATCTGCAAGATTCCCAAAACTGACATAAAAGTTTAGTTTGTGCTTCTGAACTTCAATATAGAAAAGTGGCATTCAGGTACAATGTAATTAAAAAGATTTTCAGGCTCTTCAGGTAATTTTTATAAGCGTCTAAGAAACATGATAATTTATTAAAATAAAAAAACAACAACAACAAAAGAAATGGAATAATATGTAGCTTTGCATACTGTATTTATTACATATGGCAATTTAAAGCTTAACAATATTTTAGCGATACATAGATCTGTAATATGGCTACAACCCTGTCAGCTGGAACATTAAAGAACAGTTGTAGCAGCAGGCAATGAATACCTGAAATGAAATGATTAAGAAGAGGGTCCGATAGACAGATGTGCATCATTTGCTTTAGTATGTTTTGTGTCTGAACAGACAAATAAATTAACAAATATAATAATTAACAAATAATTTTTATGTTTTTGTAATTTAATTCAATAAAAAACATGTTTGTAATTAAAACATTTATTTCCAGTTTTCACTATGGCTAACAAAGATAACACCTTTTATTGGCTAACTTAGTAGTTTATAATATGCAATCTTTCAGGGCAGCTCAGGTCCCATCAAGGTGTACTACAGAAACTGGAGTTACCTGTGTTTATATACACACTAGGAAACTAACATGATTCTAAATCCTTTACATAAGATATGTTTAGTATCAAATATTAACAGACTTCTCCAACCTAAGTTTCATTTAGCAAAAGAAGACAATAATGTATGTTTAGAAGAACTTGTTTTCTCATTTACAAAACCCAGAGAGAGAATGGCAGTGTTAATTATATAGAAACACAGCACATCCACTGCTAGCTTTACCTGTCAATGTTGTGTTTTCTTTTGGCACCAATGGGTTTGTTGAAGCTACAGATATTATGAACGCTTATGTCCTCTGAAGGCCACTTTTCAGTAAATTGAAAAATGCACTCATTTTATTATTCTTATAGGGGTGGGATGTTTATATCATTGAATTTTTATTGACCTAACATTTGTAGAAAGAATCTGGAAAATGGATTTGTCTTAAGCCTCTAAAGTATTCTGTATAAGCAAGAACCATCTTGTTTCATTGGATTAACTACTTTGCAAAGGATGCAGCTTCTCAGTTTGCTGTGCTCTTCTTTCTAGCAGATCCACAATAAGTAGAGAAATTGGTATTTCCCCAAACTTTTGGCAGCTTCCGAGTGTGTCTCTTTAATATCTATCTATACAGACATATGGGGTGTATTTATTTATTCATTTATATGTAATATTGTAAAACTGCCAAGCTGGAATTGATATTTCATGTTTTGCTTTCCTCTGGACTCTCACATCTGTGTGGGTTGGAACTCTCCTGTGTTATTTGGTAAAACTCCTTTCAAGCCCTGGAATAAAAATAAGAAGTGGACAAAATGAAATAAAAATGGGTATATTAAAGCACTTCACGAAGAAACTGTGTCTTATACTTAAGTACTGTACTTACTTTCTTGTGCACTACAAGGCATATCAGTATAAAGTTATAAAATTGTATACATTTTCTAGCAATTTTAAACCACTTTATCATTTTCAGACAGAAGAGTTTGCAACAATGAAGGATGCCACTCTGGATGATACACTACTTCTGATTAGTACGCATACATATACAGGCATACGCACATTTAGATGAGGGGAATTTATAAATAGTAGCTGACCCTAGGATCAGGTGGACCCCTCACCTTGTAACCTAACTGCAGTTAAACTGCTGAGAGATGCCATTTCCCCATCATATCACTCCTATCCAGCAATCCCATTAATTTTTTGAAACCCATAGATTCCATTACAGGTACATTTATTCTGGCAGTTTTGGTGAAGCTGAGAAATAAAGCTGGATGACTGTTAATTTTTAGCAAATAATCAAAAATGGATTAGATGGAGATGGTTGTGTTTTACTAATATGGTGGAATTCTATAAGGAAGCAACAAAAGCATACAATAAAATAGGTATTATTAACTTAACTTTTTAAAAAGCCTTTGATAAGGAACTACGTGAAAGGATAGTGATCAAAATAAAAGAAGTGGGAATTCAAGGCATGTCGTCTAGGAGTGTACAAAATTAGCTCAAACGTGGGAAGCAAAAGGTTATGGTAAGGGTACATTTTCAGAATTAGATGATGTTAAAAGCAGTGTGCGTTGGGACTGCTGTTCTCTTTAATATACTTAAATGATCAGGACAGGGCTAATCAATCAGCTGATTAATTCTGGAGATGATAACAAAATAGGTGGAAGGGCACACAATGTAGAATGAGCTAAACTGTTACAGAAGGACTTTGAAGCATACAGATTTGTGGCAGATGAATTTAATGTAATTAAATGTTAGGTTTTGCACATTGTAAGTAAAAATGTTACATGTCAATTCATAGTGGGAGTTTTGGAACTATGTATGAGAATCATCTAGGAATTGTTGTGGACTCATCACTATCTCCAGCAAGACAGTTTACAGAAGCGATCATGAAGGCTAATATAATTGTTAGGCTATACAGTATATCTCAATGTGTACAGTACAAGTCAAAGGAGATTATGTTTAAGTTACATAAAGCACTAGTGAGGCCTCACCTGGAGTACTGTATACTTTTGTTTAATAGAAAAAGACATAGTAGCACTAGAGAAAGTCAAAAGAAGGCTGATTCTGTGATTAAGAGGTAAGAGCTATCAAAGGAGTTTAACCTTGTCATTTTAAGCAAACAGAGATTAAGAGGTGACATGATCAAAGTATTTAAATTTCTAAAAAAGAACTTAGTTTTGTTTATCACAGCTGCCACTTAAAAAAAAAAACTTCAGTAACAACATTGGGACTCACTTGGAAACTTGTTTTAGCAGAAACGTTTTTCTTCACACACACACACAAAACCCCCATCAACAAATGGAATAAAATGCCAAGTAGTTTGGTGAAGAATAGGACTTTAGGGACCTTGAAATCTGGACTTGGTGTTATTTTGGGCATTCTAGGTGAAGAAGAGATGGATGCGGTTGTTGGGCTGAATGGCCAGTTGTCATCACAGTAGTACTAATATTCTAATGATGGGGCCCCAGTGTATTAAAAGTCACATTCAGCTACACCAACAATAACTTTCATAGATGCCAAACAAGGTCATCAATTTGTGGGATATGGGAGAAAACAAGAATTACCGGAAATATCAACACAAACCTGAGGGGACTATGCAAACTCCAAAGATACAGCCACCTGTATAAGTAAAAAGTGAACAGAAGACTACATTTATTATTATACAAATTGAACAAGGCCGTAGCAATTTCTGATTTTTGCCTCTCTCAAAGAAAAAAAAAAAGAGTATATTACTGAAATGATAACGTGTCTCTTTAGTTAACAGTTTAACATTGCTAGTACTTCACTTTTCCTTAAGAGTAATTTATCTATTGGATATGTGAACAGAGTGATATTGTTCAGTGTGAAGACCACTGGGGCTATGCTGATAAACATGATAGGCAGCGCCACATACAGTATTTGGGAACATCGTATTAGGTGCTGCTCACTTCCAGTTTTCACAGCTGTTTGATCCTCAGTAGCATCTAGGAATGGCACCCTCTCCATCTGTTTGATCAAAACAGCGTCTAAATGCTTTTTCGATGCCAAAATCATCAAACTATATTACTTACATGATAATATTACTGAAAAATAATTGTTTTATGCAAGCAGCAGCATACATTAAATGATCAGACATACTGCATTTTACAGATTAATTAGCAGCATGCTCATTAGACATTGTCTAGCAAATGACATTTTAGTAATGATGCATTCAGTTTCAAATGTGCATCCACTTCAAATATTGCACCTGCATTAATTTGTCCACATGCAGAACTGTTGCTCAGTAGTTTATACTTTTTATTTTTGAACTAAAATGGTATAAATTGAATCCATTAAGTTTTAACTATTGCTTGCTCAAACAAGAGAAATTAAAATTTATAAAAAAAAATACAGTTTTGCCGTTTAAGTCATGAAGGATATAGAGGAGTGGGCAAGATGATTTTAGTTTTAATCCTTAACATTCTACTTCTGCTTATCTCACTGTAAGAATGCTCTTTTCTTCGACACATGGGTTGTTTTAAACACCTGCACAGATGAAAATAAGAAACCCCTATTGGATTCCAGCCAGGTTTTATTATCATAGCATCCAAAATGCAAACAGTCAGAAACACAGAATTGCAGCAGTGTTGACACTGATAACAGCAGGCCTAAAGTTTGCGATAATTTCCACAACTGCAATTTGCAGACTTATTATGCCAGTATTCCACTGCAGGATTTTATAGTTTCTCATAAGATTGCCCTTAAGATTGCATTCCTCTCAGCCTTTCAAGCAGAACAAGTGAATGTAGAAATAGGAATATTTCCCTAAATGCTGTCTGAAGGATTTCATGTAGTACAACAATTCTTTTTACAAATCTGCTGTGAGGTTTCTGAAAAACTACTCATTAAAATGGCAGTTCATCCATCATCGGGAGATGGGAAAAATGACATACTGCAGAGACGTGTAAAGATCTGGTTTTTTTGCTTATAGAGTTTTCTAGATTTTCTCACAGATGTTTATTGAAACTGGTTACACAACATGTAACTATTTTTACTATGAATTTTTTTCACAGCTATTCACAGGCTGCATCCTCAACCCACAAGAACTGAAGAAACTATTGTGCTGCATTTTTCCTTCTACTGTATATTGCTTTTCCCTGGATAGACCTACTGTGGTGTTTAAGAATGCATTGTTACTTTAGTTATGAAATGTAACTTTCTTATACTAAATAATCAATGATCTCAACCTGACTGCAGCTGAACATTTCAATATTGATAGATCTTAATTTAGCTGTGCCTAAAAATGGATCATCACCTTCTCTTCTGCCCTCACATTGAAGTCTCTGTTGGGGAATCCATTTTATACAGAAGTGTTTTGGCCAGATGTAAGCATTTAGAAAGCATTTTATGTCAGTTCATTTTGTTTTGTTTCTGAATGTTATTTGTTTTTAGTTTCTTTTTAAAAATAATTCTCTATTCTTTCAGTAATGCCACCACATTGCTGTTTTTGTGTGGTCTTTGTGTGCATGTAGTCATAGTGTTTGTTCATTGCTGGTCACACTCTATAATCAGTGCTAGACACATTATTATTAAGACTTAGGAAGCCCATCTTTTCGTGTCTTGGATAATTTTATTTTAGTTTGACATTTTTATGTTTTCACAGTTTAAACATAGCCCCATTATTTTGGACCCGACAGCAGAACCAAACAATGATACCATTTTTTTTTTAATTATCTAGTTGTTATAATTAAATTACAGTGTTTTGCTGTTTAAAATGTCACACTCTGATACCTTATTGAAATTTTTATATTTTTTTCTTCAAAGATGGTCAAATTGCTGTATCACAGCAATACCTGACCCCAACCCACCCGCAATGGCTTTTTTGAATGTCCTGATTCAATTATGCACAATTTGATCGACAGTCCATTATCTACTAAATTGAGTCAACTTTCAAATGACAACAAAATCCACCTTCAATATTTGAGAATTTATTTTTTTGTAAAGATATTTTTGATACTTGCAACTCTTAGTGTTGTAATTTGAATACACAGAAGAATTTCTTTACCAACTATATATACTCTGACAATAAGATCTACCCTTCAAAGTGATTCAATGCCATTGATCTCAATAATAAATATGTATGCTATAAACACTTATTTGAAAACAGTAAACATTGTTTGTACTGCTTCAAAACAGTAAAACTAGATGTATTACTTGTAGGTATTTCATAACATTTTTTTCTGGGTGTTCTTGACTGAGATGTTTATAGTGTTTGGAGGATTATTCCAACATGCATCGAAATAAGAACATTTTAAGTGCATTTTTGGTAAAAATGTTACTGAATTTTGCAACCTATTCTGCTGCGACATATGTGTACAGCATATCTATATTCCTGAGGTGTACAAATTCTGAAAGAGAAATGTCTGACCTTTATTTTTATGGGTAGAACATAAATGTTGAATGAAGGATGATGAGGTTATAGCCAGTTAAATCAAAGTAGCAGAAAAGGGACAGGAATGAAGCTGGCTTTAAAGGGTTAAAACCATCATTTGCAGGCTTTGTTTTTATATATAAGTTTGAATTTTATTTCTTGGTTTGAGAAAGATTCCAATTTTTTCCTTTTAAATTTTAAATGTATCACATTATTCATTTTAGAAGGTGCTATGTATGGGCAGATATTGGTTTACTAGGGGATCTTGCCAGGTTGCTAGAAACCTCATTGCTGAGTGCCTTTGTCTGAGATGTGGATTGATCAGTGAAACAAATGCAGTTACAAAGTCTCGATTTTGATATTCAAATTTCAACTTGTAGCTCTTTTGTCTCAGTTTGGTTTAGGTCTTAGTGTTTTGGCTGTAGAAAATTAATTGAATTTTGCTGAAGTGTCCCTTGCAGTTCTTGTATGACTAAAATTAGAGTTAAAACCTCTGGCTTGAAAATCATCTCTTTTTAATTTTATTTTGATTCTTTTGGGAAGACTTCATTTTCTTTTTGATTTCACTCCCATAAGAAACACATATTCCCTTATTAGTTGTAGCAGTTGCTATTAAACACTCATTGCCAGGATGGTCAGTTTGAGGAAATTATAGGCAGTAGGTGTCCGAGCTACAAAGCTGTTAGACTGCTTTTATTGTTGTAACTTTCATAGCAATAATGTTGTAATTATATATTTTAAAATTTCTGATTTTGTTTTGTATAACTTCACTTTTTGTACAGTAATAGCCACCTTAATAAAGGGTAAGTGTCTGTATGTCCATCCAATTGTTATTGTCTCTGTCATATCAAAAGATCGTGTATCACAAACATTTTAGCAATGAGATGCATTGTATTTGTCATTCCAATAGATAGCTCATCACACACGTGTAGTAATGCATTTTATTACAACAGGCATTACAAAATACATTCCAACAGATGGTGCACTGTGAATTTTAACGCTGAAGTCTACATTGGTTACTTACATTTCTACCCATCTTAAATGGGTAGCAGAGTTAGTACATTATAAGATGACACCAGTAATACAAAGTTTAGGAATTTCCACATTAGATAGAGTGCCATACATTCCAAGGAGTTTGCCCACTTGGCCAATTTTGAATTACTTATTACCTATCATGCATGTCTTTAGGTTGGGGAATAAGATAAAAAGGTATTAAAGACAAAAATTTGGGAGTGTGCTCCCCTCGACTTTCTCGTATACTGAGATAGAGGAAAAGGTCATCAGAACCACTTCCAGTTGCGCAATAGATAGATAGATAGATAGATAGATACTTTATTAATCCCAATGGGAAATTCACAATTTCTCAAATATTATATCTCTTTGCTTCTCATCATAATTAATTGATAATATCGATACACATCGTTTATCTCTATTTATAATCAAACTTTATATTAAAATTACATTTTTACACATAGGGAGGTCGAAAATTTTTTTCATGATTACCTATGCATTACCTAGAATAATTGCGAAGTAAAATGAGTTATAGTCACCTAAAAACATAGAAAAAGTGTTAGTATTACATAATATTTGTTGCAATAAATTGCTATGGGTAAAACTGCTACATTTAGCTACATTTAATTATGATAATGATGGTGGAAATAAAAAAAAATATCATAAAATTAAATGTATTACCAGGAACACAACAGGGACGTAGCAGCATATTGTTCCCATTACATCTTTATATTTACATGGCATTTTCAATGTTTACAAGTTATTGTTAAACTGATGATGTATAAATTAAAATAAAATTAATAATAGTTATTGAAAGAATATGCGTTATATATTGAATACAGTTTTTAATATCGTGTACATATTTATATTTCCATAATTCAAAAAATTCGAATGATTGTTTAAATAAAAAAGTACTTCCGTTTGAGTAATTTTTCTCAAATTTCATATCTGTTTGCTTTTTATCATTATAAATATCTATGCAAAATTTGAATCATCTATCTGTAATTATAACCATAGTTTACTTGAAAATTCATGAAAGTATTCAGTTTAAGTACCACTTCCGGTAGTGGCCCAAAAGTTGATAGGATTACTTATTTTTGATAGAAAGTGTACGAAATCTCACTGACCTAGGTCAAAGTGTTTTTGCGTTATGGTGTTTACACACAGACACACAGACAGACATCATTTCAAAAGTTTTCAGACTCAGGAAGGTCTAAAAGCATGTCTGTCTGTGGGGTTGCCAACCGGGATCCTGAGTTGTTTCATTGTGTGGTGGGTGCGGCAACGCACTGTGCCAGTGCATGCTCCCCAACTTGACTTGACTTGACTTGAAGGTCTAAAACATCAAGATTCATCATAATCTCGAGTTTGAAATGTTGCACAATTCTTATACTTTCTCTACGCTATGTATACTGGAAAGTAAAAAAGTGAACATATGGATAGTGTACAAACTCCAAATAGACAATGAACAGAAGCAGAGAAGCAATTCATCTATATACATTTTTATTTTAAATCTCAGTATTCAATGTATTGTTAATATAAGATTGTTGTTTTTTTTGTTGATAACATTGGGATAGTGCTTGCTATGAGTAATGCTATACTCATGTATATTAAACAAAGTTTGTTTGATGATGGAGTTAATAGTTTACATCTGAATGCCACTGGCAACAAGTAAATATGATACATGCCCTAACATAATGGAGCTAGTACAGTAACTTGTATTCTGTGGTTCTGCATCTTTTGTCATTTAAAGGTAACAGCATCACTTAATCAGGCGAATTCTCTTGAGCTTCATGAATTATAGGCTACTGAAAGGAAAATGTTTTCCATTTGTTTTTCATTATGCTGGTGAAAAACAGCAGAACTGAGCCCTTATCTTTCATACGTTGTTTCTCTTTGTCAAAAGTTCGCCTGCACTAGAGACGAGTGCCACTGTTAACATGAGGTGACATGTGAAAGCATCTAAAATAAGAAAACATAAGTAATTTGGCACTTCAATGTACTTTGACTGAACTATTTACACAGAAAGAAAAGAAACAATATAGGTTTTGTTTTTGTGGAATGGACAAAAGGCAAAAAGAAAATGACTTCAGTGATTGTTAGAGAAAGTAGCATATTTCACAAAAGAAAAGCTAAAAATATTCGACAAGAGTACTGAAGCACATATTCAAAACATTAAAGTAAAAAGAGCTGCCATTGTCAGTTTTCCAATTCCCCCCATAATCAACGGTAGGCAAAATGCTCCATTGCACTATTCAGTAATATACTTCAGCACATTCCCAACTACAAGTGTTGCCAGTTTGCAGATATTAACACAATCGAATTCAGTGTAGTCATGTAACTTGATCCACCTGCTCTGCTGTAAGACACCCTTCAAAAGGACAAGCTTCCTTTTCATAAGCTGCATTTTTCTCTCCTTTATATTTTGGGGTGTGTCAGAACATTCAGCCGAGAGCAGCAGTTGCTAAAGAATCCTCACTGGCTGGAAAGGGGAAAAGAGAAATGATGAAAGATGTTTATGTGGGCATATCACAAAACGATTTCAGGAAAGATTATCAAACACTCACATGCTATATAAATAAGCTTCTTTTTTTTTGGCAGGGTATTGAGTGTTTTAGTTCCTATGTGCGATTGTTTATAAAGATTCTATACAATACATGTTAAGAACCAGACTGAAGACTTTATTTGTGAAACAATTCGATTGTGACAGCAAATTGATCATTTTTGTGACATGAAACATGCCATTCAACCAGTATAGGTCACAGGTCACGTTCACTGAATGCGTGTAAAGCAATATCAGGGTGATGTGTGAAGGTCCACATTCAGATAATTGCCATGAAGGTAAATCTCACTGGATTTATTACATTTAATGTAAAGTGCCTTCACTGCTCACATTGTGTAGCAGCTGGGGCTCTTCTTAAGCGTAGATGTGGGGTTAGTATTATGATAAGCAGACCTAACTACCTAAGAATAACTGGAATAAATAAGCACAGTGGCAGCACAAGTCTGGTTAAGAGTTAGTTATGGATGTAGTGCTGATATAAAACTATGAAGTGGCAGCACATTGGTGGGATGTCACTTGAGATGCTAGCTCACTAACAGAGAAAAAATGTGTTCAGCCAGAGAGGACAACAGGGTGGGAGACAGGTCTGTGTTGGGATAACAGAAGTGCACAAGAAGCCATCCTTTGTGTTTTGCACATTACTTTAGTTTCAACTCCATCACGTTCAAGTTCAAAGTTTAAAGTTTATTGTCATGTGCACAGTAAGGAAACATGTTTCCCTGTACAATGAAATTCTTTCTTTTCTGTCCACACCAAATGACAAAACCAACGTATAAAGATAAACATAAATAACAAGTAGCAGATAGGTGACCCTAGCAAGAAGTGCTTCACATCCAAAATAATACGCACGTAAAGAAATTTCTAAACATAAGTCAGAACAGCTAGATTATGGAAGTCTGGGACTTCTGGTCTCCCTAAAATTAAGATTTTGTCATGCGATTTTAATTTTAACATGTAAAGAGGCTTTTCCATGTATTGCCCCTTAAATACATCAGTATATTTTTTCTCACCTTTCCATTTTGCACCATTCTGCTTTTTCTCTTACCATATACATTTTGCATGCCTCTCTCATCCTCATGAATCATGAGTTACATGAAGCTCTTTGAGGTCAGTAGGGGGATTGCACGCCTGATTCCTATGCCTAGTTTTCAAAATCATTATGGCCCACTATACATTAAGGCCCAACCTACAATTAATGGGCTACAATTTCATAGCAGCACCTCACTGAGATTAGTTGTTATGAGAATGTGTCCTGTTTTTTAAGTCACCCACCAAAGGACCACTTCTCTTTCCGGCTAGACACTCTGGTCTTGCTCTGCGGTCTGAAATCCACACTCTGAGTTTGGGTCATATCCTCCAGACAGCTGCTCCATAACATTACATGATGTAATATTCTCAAACCACTAATCCAATTTAAAGTCTTGGGGGCTGAACCCTGTCACAGCAGCAGTGGACACAAAGTAGGAACAAGCCCTGGATAGGGCACCAGTCCATTGTAGGGCCTGCACATAAGCTGCCATTCACACATGATCTTATATGGAATTGCTAATTAACATAATCAACAGATCTCTGGGTATTTAGGAGGAAAATCCAAGTACCCAGAGGAAAACTTTCACGGACATGGGAGAACATGCACATTTCACACAGACAATGACCAAGCATAGCATTCAGAATCAGGGCACAGGTTCTGCAAGTATTCAGTGCTAAACACCATGCTGCCATTGACAGGTGCCTGTAATTGTTAGGATCATCTATGGAACCTTCACTCTATGTAAAGTATGAGCTTATTAAGGATCTACCTGTCACTTTCCATCTGTTAATAAACAACTCTGACTTCTTCATTACATAATCCATACAGTAATTATTTGTAATATACTATATACAGTCACAGAATAGTATCATAATGTTGACATGCATGTTCCCATATCTGCACAATTATTTCTACACATTTTAAACCTAAATAAAATATTGAGGATGCTCCTGTATATGTTTACATCACATTTAATTTCTGGATGAGACCTGCTTCTGTCACTGCCTGGGCAGAGGAGTTTTTTTCCCAAAAGTAATTTCTGACAGGCATTTCCCACCCTCATGATGACCAGGCTTCCCTGTCTGCCTTTTGTTTAAAAACAGAAAAGCTGTGAATTGTTTGGATTTCCTTGCCAGCTGCAATAACCTAACATGACAGATGGAGCACTGCTGGAATGTAGCTGGCAGAGGTACAGTTACAGGGTATTAGAAAGTATTCACAGCGAAAAAAGAAGAAACAATAAATAAACACAAATTCCAGCTTTCACAATGCAACTTAACGAAACTGTTTGGAGATAATTTTGCTCCTTTTATGCATACAATAAGCACTCTAAATGATTAGGGCATTAAAGATAAAGAATTAGCTGGAAATCTCTAGAAGTAAGACTTTTTCATGCCAAAGTGTTTCTGAAACATGATCTAAATTATTTTAGAATGATGTGAGGGTCACTGAAGAAGTAGAATACTTGGGCAATCAATTCTGTGAATTTGTCACCTCTTTTTAAGGAATGAATTTGATACCTGTCACATGTCACTTAATCTGCAAAGAATGTGCAATCCAAACTGTTAGGAACAATTTACGATATCATAGACCGGCCTGCTTTTAACATTTCATAACAAAAGATCCTATAATGTGGTTGTCACAAGGGCAAATTATAACATTCTAGTGAACTGAAAGACATTCAAAGCAAACACTAGGGAAAGAAACCCTTATGTGCCGTTTTTTTAAACTTGGTTATCTAAATAAATGAATGGAAGGATCGGTTTTATTTTCAAAATCTGGATAACTATGACATCCTAAGAAGTGCCTTCTAAACTGTCAGGGAACAGGCAGGATTATGATACACTCATTTTAAATAATTACCTGTGTGTTTGGTGTTTTTGAGATGTAATTATTTTATTTCACAGGGCTGTGCCTCAAACGAAGGTAACCACTGACTTTTTTGACAGACAGTAAGCATCAGGAGTAAGACGGTGAGGGCAGCAAACCCAGACTTCCGCAACGTCTTTTTATCATGGTTGCAGTAATGTTGTTAGTGCACTGTAAATGGGATTTGGATTGCCCATAATGGTAGCCAGATCACAAAAGATTACATTATAGTATCAAAATTATAAACTCATAAGGAGATTTAAACTGAAACTGTACTACATGCTGAAGCAAGAATGAAGAATTGACCTTTTATTATTTCCACTCCTATGGTTGTTCTCATTAAATCATACATATTTATAGTGAGGTAAAAAAAAAGTTGTTATTATTCATTTGTTCTTTCATACATTTATTTATTTTCTGAACCTATTTATTGTGATTCTAAGTCACAAGGATCTTTAACAAATTCAAGCACAATTAAACACAAAGCAAAAACCAAATATAGTTGTAGCACCATTGCAGTACACACCATAGTTTAGACAAAGCAACCAAATATAATCACTGAATCACAATGTGCGACTTCATAATCTCAAGTTAACATAACGTTGAAAATCAATCAGAGTTTGAAACCTGTTTATTCTATTTCCAAGTTGCAGAAAGTCAGAAACTATCCCTTTACAACAACCACAATTTATTTTTTATATAGCCCAAAATCATACAAGGAATGCCTCAATGGGTTTTAACAGGCCTCACTTTTTTAACAGAAAATAATCAACAAAAATCTCCCAAATAACCCTTTGGGAAGGGCTTTTCAGGTAAGTTGGGCGTGCAATGGGTGTCACAAAATGGGGTAAATACAACACACAAACCAGAACAAAATAATCCTCTTTTCAGAGCTAGATGGCCAAAACTATCATTGCCACCTCAGAAACACAATAAAAGAGTACAAACAACTTTGTTCTTGCACAGCACTACACTCCAAGTTTAGGCGCACAGCGCTGCGACAACTCTCAGGGCAAAATACAGGAATAGATTATACCACTCACATATTTTTTCAAATATGTCAAACACAAAGGTAGAAACTAATTAACATAAGTGAAAAACAACAACAACATATGTCCATCAGTTAGTTGTAGAACCAGAGGCAGATTGTAGAAAAGAAGTTAGAGACAAGTCAGACACAGCCAGAGTCCTGAAAACCCCAGTCCACAAGCCGCCACCCCTCTACTGGCCATTCTATAGCTGAGTCAGTGCTGGACCAGCCAATCTGATGAAAGGACCCTTGTAACTGATGATTTCAGCGTTCCTTTATCTGAGATGAATTTTCCATATGCGGGCAAAATACATGGCAGTAGAGCAGTGGCACCAAGTGCCACATAAAGATACCGAGAAGAGAAACAGAATAGGGGAGGGTTAGTAACAGTTTATAAATATATATATATATATAGGATTACCTATATTTTAGTGACAGAGATGCAGTATGCAGAGGTAATCAGCAGCTCTAGTCAGGGTATACTGAACTGAAGTAGTGACCTTTCATCTGGGATTTAAAGGCTGAGTCTGAAGGAACACCTCTTATAGTAGATATGCAGACCATTCCACAGATTTGGGGTCCTATAACTAAAAGAACAACCTCCCACTGTTGTTTTGTTAATCCTTGAATTCTTCAGTGGGCCAGCATCTTGACATCTTAATGTGCGCTCTGGCTTGTAAATAATCATAAGTTCAGATAAGATAAGTAAGCAGGGCCATGGCCATTTGAGGCTTTGTATGTATATTTGGCTGATACACCAAACTTTATGTCTTTGGGATTTGGCAAGAAAAAACTCATGTAGAAGAAATGGGAGGAAGTGCCAACTCAGAAAGATAGTAATCATGCCTGAACTACAATTTAGATTTCTGGAGCAGGTATGTTTGCTAATTGTGGTGCCTCATAACATAACATAATTAAACACAATAACATAATTAAACAGAGGGCTAGAGCATATCCTAGCAACACAGGGAGCAAGGTAGGAAACCGTCCTGAGAGACGACACCAGTCCACTGGAAGGCCTTGTCACAAACACAGCCGTGCTTACAATGACACAGGGATAAGTGTTTTCTGATAATATTGAATTGTCAGGAGTAATTCAGTTACAAACTATCCTGTTGCAAGAAATGTAACTACGAATTCTTTAAAGAATTAACCTTTTAAGCTGAGAATTTTCCAGTTTAACAGTTTTATTATTGTTGAACTACTCATTTCAGAGCATAATATAAATAATTAGTTCATATTAATAGTGTAATAATCCATTCCAGCATTTCTTGGGAAAATTTGACAGAGCTGTGTAATGCTTTCTGATAGCAATTTATTATGCCAGTTACAATATAAAATAAAAGGAACCAAATGTAAAGTAGACAGCTATGGTGTAACCTTATGATCACACAAATAATTATAGAAAATAACAAAATCTGTGATGTCCACCCAGTACACAATGGCTAATCCCAGCTTCAAAAGCAGTTGTACATGTAAGGTAAGGCCCTACTTCCATTGCAGATTACTAGCCATTCCATCAAGTTCAAGTCAAGTCAAATATATTCTCATGTGTACAGAGTCCAGTTAAATGCTTGCATGCATGCATGTCTGACCAATATTGAGATGCTGCCGCTTACCACCACCATGATTATCAAGTTTTACCAGTCAAACCTAGTTTATATCCCTCTCAGCATTCATTTAGAACACATAGTCACAGGACAAATCACACAAAAGGAACTGTACAGTTGCATTTTCAGGTGTAAGAAAGCTTTGGTCTATACAACAAAACAGTATTCTTTGAAAATCTTTAAAACCTTACTGAAAATAGAGAATTGGCCTGAAAATCAAACCAGAGTTTCTGACTCTACAGTTAATAACATGCCTAAACCCCAACTCATTTTAAATTGCACTATAAGTTCAGAGTAGTTAAGGTTGGATTTAAATTGTAGGATTCATAAAAAATAAGTATTCCTCAAGAGTTGGGTATTGAGGTGTTCGAATGGAAGAAGACCGAGTTAGTGGTTATTAGTTATTGCAATTGCATTGCATATATTGTGAGGTGTTGATATTTTATCAATTACTGTTCTAAGAATTATGAGTTAGAAATTGTGATCAACCTTCAATCAACTCTGATCATAGTAGACCATATGCTCCAGTACTGATAGCATACATGCCTATACATAATGCAAATTTTAATTATGTGGTTTTAATGATTAAGCAGTTTGTCCTAGCAGGACCTCCTTCTACTCTATATGATATAAGAGCAATGTCTGCTTTAGCTGACAAATAGTTTTATTAAATAAGAACTCTTTCAATCAAAGTTAGTGCTAGGGGTGATCAAAGAAGCCAAAATAAATAAATAGCAGAAAGTAAAGTATTTTAATTTTACTGCTGACATTTTAATGCAACTTAAACATTCTAAGATAACCAAGGTAGGATATTAAATACTTGAAGAAAGAACTGAGCATATGAGTGTGAGTGTATAATTGAGGAGACAGTAATGAAAACTTATGAAGAGCACCAGTTAGAGCATCAATGACTGCAAATGCCACAAGTAAAATGAGAGGTAATTTAATAGTGACGTTCTAATGGCAAGGAATGCTGTATGGAAAAAAATCAGCAAGTAAAGGATGACAGCGTAAGTTTAAAACTTGCTTCAACCTGTATAATTTAATGTTAAATGAGTTATTTTGATAGTCACAGAAACAAGGGGTGCTCTTCTCAGCATGTTAAAAGGCATTATACCGGAGACAATTAACCCTGAACAGTTTGCAACAATAATAACCCCAGGCTATTTAAAAAAAAAAAAAAAAAGGATGGCAAATAACGCTTGTGTGGGCTTTGATGTGTGAGATTGCAGATTGGAGTCTAGAATGTGAAAAAAACACATTTTACAATATGAATATAGCAATTTTTTTATTATTATTATTTTGTCATTTTTATTTTAAGTAGTGGTCACTTTACTTGGTTTCGTGATTAAATGGCACAATTTATCAGCTACAGTGTCTTTCACCCTTGGCAAATAACAGCAAGATGGCCTGGGCTGTGAAAGAAAGTAACAAAATCTAACCTTAAGTCAAATAAAAAAGAAATTCGCAAACAACAAAAAAAAGTGACAAATATTTTTCTCATGTAATTGTGTAGTACAATTATTGACACCCTATCATTTAATACTTTGTGTATCCCGACCACCCTTTGCCAAGTGCCCAGCTCTTAGTCTTCATCTATTATGCTTAATAAGATTGGAGAACACATAGAAAAGGATGTGAGATGATTCCTTCATCCAGAATCTCTCCACATCCTTCAGATTTCGTGGTCCATACTTCTGCACTATTGTCTTCAGCTCATCCCATGGGCTTTCAATTCAGTTTAGGTCAGGAAACTGGGATAGCCATGACAAAACCTTGATTTAGTAGTCAGTGAACCATTTTTGTGATGATCTTAAGGTGTGCTTTGGATTATCATCCTGCTGGACAATCCAAACATGACCTAATTTAGACTTCCTTCGAGAGGCAGTCAAGTTTTGATTTAATATCTGCTCATACTTGATGGACTCTATGATACTGTCTGAAAAACAGTCCTACGACATTAAAGATCTACGACCATACTTCACAGTCAGGATTAGGTGCTTTTCTGCATGCCTATCCTTCCTTCTACCCTCTTAAAAATAACGACAATTTACAGGTCTTTACATTGGTTGTATGATTCCTCATACATCCATTACTTGACATAGCTGCACTTTGGTCTATGAAGGATTCTTTGCATATGAAGTTGGTTCTTTGTACTTTGAAAACCTTCATAACATGTACAGAAAAATAACAGATTCAGAAACCCTGGACTTAGGCTGTATTACTATATACAGCAAGATCTAAATTAAAATAATGACCTATTGGTATTTCACAAATATATTACCATCTTTTCATGTTCATTTAATGTATTAAGCAGGTTAACAGATCTAAATAAATAAAGGTTCTTTCTGGAACCTTCATTTGGATGGGTCTTTTGGCAACCAAACATGGTTCCCCTTATGGCATCGCTCTGAAGAACCACTCTGGTACCCTTAGTTTTAAGAGTGTGTACCAAACCAACCTCTGGCATTTGTTGTAATGCTTGGCAAATTGTAAGCAGTGGAGTTTGTTGTTTAATGAGAGCACAGTTTTTTTCAGACAGTCGTCCTAAGTAGCTTATGGTTATATGGTCTGATTGTAGTTCTGAAGACTTACTGGACCCAAGACCCTACACATGTCTGCAATTCTCCAGCTGTGATCCTTTGAGACGCTTTGGCCACTTAAACTATCCTCCTCACTCTGTGTGGGGTCAACATAGACAAACATCCTCTTCCAGGCCAATCCTTACAACTTCTAGTTGCTTTAAACTCATTAATTATTACCTTGATAGTGGAAATGGGCATCTTCACCCATTTAGCCACAATCTTCTAACCAATCAGTTCAGCAACCTTATGTTGCATGTCATTATTGTATTCTTTGGTCTTTTCCCATTTTAATGGATGACTAAGGAAATCTGGTTTGTGTGTTACCTCATATCTATACCCGAAAGAAACAGAGCATCATGGCTGATCACTTAAGTATCTCTCGGATGAACTTAAAAATGTAGAATATGAATGGGAATATACTGTACTTCAGTTAGATTTTACTCATCTGATTTTCTAGGGGTGCCAATAATTGTGGCACACACATATGAGAAGAATATTTGTTTTATGATAAAAAATTATTTTTTGTTCCAATTGTTTTACCTCACTTGAAGGTTACATTTTTTGTTAATGTTGTGAATGAAACATCAAGATGGTAAAAAAAATATTTTTTTTACAGTCCAATGTGATTTTATTTGCAAAGGGTAGCAACAGTAGTGCTGAGCACTGGGTGGAATAATTTGCAAGCCTATTGTGGTGTATAGATACAGGCAAATGGATTTGGACATTCAAAGAAGCATTCCCTTATCTTTCAAGGAATAAATTTATTCCATAAGCTTAGATGTGGTGCACACAAAAACTTAATAATAATAATAATAATAATAATAATAATAATAATAATAATAATAATAATAATAATAATAATAATGTGATTAGTTTTTATTTGCTTTCTAAATGAAAGCAAATGAAATGGGTTCTGTTTCAAAAACTATTAACAGGTTTTGACAGATTTAGCTTTTGTACCAAATTTCTGGAAAAATATGATGAAGGCAATGGAGTTGTGTAATTTAATTCAAACAGCCTGAAGGTTTGTTTCATACTGTAATAATATATTCTGCTTGAAATGTAACCTTTCACCTCAAGAAAAATAAAAACATTAAGTTATACTAAAAAAAAATCACACTAAACCTGATATCTTTAATGATCCATTGACATTTAGTAATTTTGTGCCAGAAATAATAATACAACTGCAGGAAACCTTAGAGACTTTATTAAATGAAGGGTTAAAGATTCAGCATATTTTTATTTTGTTTAATGTAACATTGTGCTGGAGGTATTCTCTTAGATTTAATGGCATTTCTAATATTCTAGCCACTACAAAGAGGATTACTGAGTACATCAACTCCTCATAACTTGCTCCCTTTCTAGGAGATTTAAATGCATATATTTAAAGGAATGCTCCACCTAAAAATGATAACTTTTTCATCACATTGAATTGAAGATGGGACTCTTCAGTAGTGAATGGTGGGTCTTCAAGTCAAAAAGTTCCTCCCATGAGTCTTTTGGTTTCTTGTTCTTGTACAAGATGATGATGCATCTATTTTTGCAACAAAAAGCATTCATTTTGCACATTTTGAGCTAGCCACTGGATAAAAGACATGTGAATTAATTGACATGAGTAATGTGAGATCTTTTTTTTCCCATGGAGGTTGTTCCAATTGTTTGCCATTGAAAAGAACTGATGACTATTGAGTTGTGTTACATCATAAACTTGTTTCTCTAAATTATGCAAAAAAACATGAGATTAAAATCGTTACCACAAATGCAAAATACATGGGGTAAGCAACATATACAAAATATTTTTGGGTGTCGTATTCCTTTAATTCTTTTTATGTTAAGGTAGGTGCTGTTAAGGTTGCATCCAGAAGCAAAAAATAAGCATTCTTAGGTGGAATATTGCAGGAATTAAATGAAATGTACAGAAACAGAAATGGTATTGTTGACATGGATACATAAGTATGGGGACTTTAGAGCAGGTGTCCCCTTGAAGTCTATAAAATTATTTAAATATAAATAACAATCAACTGCAAATTAGATAAAAACATGGGTTTTTATATGTGTAACCCTACTTAATTATCTATCTATCTATCTATCTATCTATCTAATTTAGAGTGCCTTTAGTTTAGCTTAGTTTTAATAAAGTTTTCAAAAATTGGATTGTAGTTTCAAAAGTGCCTGATTAACATGTTGAGCATAACCTATCTTGCCACTATCTCAGTTGTGACTGACTGAAAATGAAGGACAAGTGCAAGACTTGAAATGAATTGGTGGCTAATACAAAAAATAAATAAATAAGTAAATAAATAACAGGGTAGCGACAAGAAAGACTGAGAGAGAAGCAACCAAAAAGCTGCCAAACTCCAGCTCTGTGTGCTTTAAATAATAAAACCAGAAAGAGGGATAGAGAAATAAGGCAGAATCCAAAAATTTTGAAAGGAATAAATTTAATTGTGACGTGGACAAACAACTGGTGAGTGTAACCACTAGCATCGTAATTGTTAGTTCAACAGTTAGCGAGCGTTCATAGCGTGGAGGTGAATTTATCATTCAGACTGGGTTACAAGCACAAAAGAAGACAAACAAGACAACTCTCTGTGTGACTCGAAAGAGAAAACCCTGAAAAATTTTCTTGCAACGAACAACATTTCCAAAGGTATTTTTTGTGCACTTCTGTATGAGTTGTCAAGGCTTTTGAACAATCCTCTTTATTTTGTGAGTATCTGTTTTCTTACTTATGTGCTCTGAAGAGAGTGAACGGGCTATTTAATTGTTTTTCATTTCTTTTGCTTCCACACCCCCTAGTGTTGCTTAGGCCTACAACACGGGGATTATTTTATGTGTATTTGTAATTTTTGTATTTTGATTTGCTGTTTATTTTGCCTTATACAATTTCTTGTATTAGGAACTTGTTAGTTTTCACATACCCCTTGGGGTCAGAGTGGAGGGTCAGCCATTGTACAGCAATTGCAGGTTCTGGGCCTTGCTCAAGGCCCAACAGAGAAGGATCCCCACTCGCAGTAACATGGATTTGAATCAGCAACCTTCCGTATACCAGCCCAGATCCTTAGCCTCAGAGCCACCAATCCCCCCCCAATTTGATACACTATTTGCTCTTTAACACCTGTGTGTGTGTGTGTGTGCGTACTCGAGTAGGTTATATCAGAAGAACTGAATCCTGTTAAATTCTAAATAGTTTCCTCTTTAAATTGTAAGATGTGAAATGTGAAATAATGGTGGAAAGATACAGTATAGAATGGCAAAGTAATTCATTAAGTTACTTTAACTAGTTACTTGAAGAATTTATGTGCAAATATTTATTGAAAAGCTTTACTCTTTTCCTTTCTGTTAATTAATATTTTCATTTCACTAGGCACTGAATTCTATAAGTGAAGTAGTTAAGAGATGCTAATACATTCAACAAGTGAATCTTATATATAAATGTCTATGCATGGAAGTGTGTGTGACTGTCCAGCCTGGAAGTTTGAGGTGGAGTCGGGGTAAGGGCTCCACCACCAAGGAAACAGAAAACTCACTTAGCCGCTAATAACACAAGTGGGGCCAGCACGTCAGCAAAATGAAACCTTAGAAGAAAGACAAAGTCGCTTAGCCGCTAACATCGGCAAAACGGTATCCCTTTTACTTTTTCCCCCACCACTAATACACAAGCGATGCAAGCACATCGGCAAAATGAAACCTCCTAGGAGAGAGATGCCCAGAGTAGTTCCTTTCAATTACCTGACATCTCAACATTTCATTTTTTTTCTGACGATTTCAATGGCTTCTAGGACCCCGGGCTTTTTGCAGCACGGGTTTACACAGCTAGTATATAATAAATAATTAAATTTTAAATAGAAGGGAGATTTTGACAAATAAAAACACTTACACATTGGTTATATGAACTTAGAACACTGCCCATGGTTTAAAAAGTGAAGAAAATGCTACATAACGTATGTAATCTTATAGCACAGAATGGCCATCAAACTCATAATTCTTGAAAACATCTGAACAAGTTCCTTCAATTACAGATACATTAATTTGTCCATTTTCTGAACATTGTTTGTCTAACAAGGAGCAATGTGTAAAGTCTATCCCAGTAGCAGTAAGTGCAGACCAAGAAAGTACTCTGGACTGGTGGTTAGTTAATTGCAGGACACACTCTCAGTCACATCCATAGACTGATCCATATGAAGCAAAGATGAAGATGTCAATCAACTGGACAGACTCTTCTTTGGGAAAAAACTGGAACCTGTGAATGCAGCTCATAAGCCCTACTTTCTTTTTGAGAATAAGAAATTCCTGTGTCAAGTGACCACCTTCAATTTAAATATGCTTTTAAAATTATGTCATGCATGTGAGCTTGGTGAGTGCTTAACTTGGATTATTGCAGCACAAATGAGAAGGCAGGAAGTGGGGTAAAAGGCACAGGGTATGACTACAGCTTTGCTGTGCTTTCAAGTATGGGAGAAAAAATGGCAGATGATGAACAATAATATCAACACTGGTCCACCAACTAATCCTGTCTTTCCTTCTTGTTTCCCACCATATATGAAGGGCACTCACCAAAAGAGGCTGTCAATTGACATCAGTTCAGCAAGAGGAAACTACTGAGCGAAAAGCTGCATTAAAATTCACCAGTATTGGTGCAAATGATCTTGAACACCTTACTTACCTTCTGAGAAATCTTTTCAATGAAGTCCAAACACTTTTGATATGTTATTCTATAATGTGTTAAAAAATTGCTCCAATAAATATGTATGCAGAGGTGACCTGAGTGTATGACTTGCACATTGCACTGACCAAAATAACCATAATTCTCAGATATATGTATGTTTCACCTCTATTTTTTCCACATAGTACAATATAAAACATTCAAATTAAAGATCAGATTTATTCAGCAGCCTGCAAACTGGAATACTTTCTCATCATCTAGCATTTTTAGTAGGACTATGGATGGATGGGAATTTCATTTTTTGAGAAAGATCATAATTCTGCCTTGCAGTATACTTAAAGGCCATGTCACAGTACACAACTTTTCCAGTGATTTTCAGTCCCAGACTTCATTTACAGTACATAATCTTAGTAAGTCAGAGGCAGTCACATAGTTTGACATGCACAGCGACTCAGTCCAACTACTTTCCGACTCACCCCAACAAAATCAAACATGTTAGATTTGGCCTCATTGGCCTTGGGTGGGCTTGCCTGCATGTGAGAACTGAGAACCAATTACCACTCACATGAAATGTAGCCATGAGGAATAAAGAACATGGGTGTTCTGGAGCTGACTGATGTCATGAATCGTATGTACCATGATAAAAATGAGAAAAAAGAAAAAAAAAAAAGGAGCAGAGATTGTGGCCATACTTGTGAAGATTTTGCATGGGCACCAGCTCTGACAGGCAGCAAGTTATTAGCTGTCAGAAAAAAGAGGCAAGCTTGTAATACTTTTGAAATGAGAAATTATGCTGGAAAGTCATCATGAGGTCATCTGATTTGACATAATCTCCTATATCTAGCTGTTCAATCTGGTGTGCACAGGTGATCTGCACCACAGTCGTCAAGTCTGACATCCTCTCTGACTAGAAAGTCCTTTAATGTGACAGCAGCTTAAACAAGCCCTATGAGGTATATTGTTGTGAAGTAGAGTTTTCACCATGGCAAAAAATTGTATGAGACCCCCAAAATGACCATAAATCAAGACAGGACCTTTACTGGCCAGCACAGGATAAACTTACCTCAAGGCATAAGTCCCCAGAATGCTATCTGCATGCTGTGGACTGCAAAGGCATAACAATGGAAAGGTTGCTTTTAAAGTTGGATTCTTGCACAATATTTTGCCACTTGGCTCAGGCTCAGTTGAGAAATACAGGGTTGGGGTCTTTCTAATATACTGTTGTTTATAGTTTATCTCTTGTCATTTTGTATTTATTCAATAAAAAGTTGATCACAACAAATATAAAGAAAGGCCCAAATGTTACACAAATTTCTAAGAAGGGAGACAAAAACTGTGAAAACAACTCAACTGAAGAACATTTATATATGGAAAGATCTTTTATTGAAATAAAAAGAAAAAACTATGACAAAAATGCTTAAATGAGCAAAAGGGCAATCTGAAGTAAACAAGTCAATAACACAAATTCAAAGGCAAATTCAGAATTCAGAGCAAATAAATCGCAAAACCAGGAAATCCAAACAAATAACAATAATCACTATAATAATAAGACTCAATACAATAATAAGACTCCTACAATTTTCAGTGATCTGTTGCCAAGATTCTCTCACTGGTGCAGTAAATACAGGGAGATCCCAGCAGTAGTGATGTCAGGGTGGACCTGCCTCCTGTGGCTCCACTCACAAAATACACAGAATGGTGACACATTTAAAGTAATAGTACAGAATTTCTAAATCATAGACAAACATAACAGAAGTTAAATAAAAGCATGGAAAATAATAGTTGAAAAAGAACAACAACAACAGTAAAACAGAAAACTAACAAGCCAGAGAAAAAAACATGGCTATACACATATAAAGGTGTGAAACACGAAACACATATAAAGGTGTGAAAATGTGGTAGGAAAAAAGAGCGGTACAAACACCAGGGGCCTGTTTCCTTGCACACTTGGAGATGAATAAAAAATAAACTTGACGTAAAGCCACGCACATTTTCACTCCTACTTTGTGTACGCACGTTTCTGCTCAGTTTTGCAAACTAGCGGGACCCAGCGTCAAAGCAGTGCTACTGTTTCTGTGTCATTTACCTATCTTTTCAATATTCACATCAATGATGTGGGATTTATCAAATATATCAAAATTAATTGCATAATGTTTATTTCAATTCACTTGATTGTAATCATTCTGTAACAATATAATGGTGGATGGAATGGCCAAACTATTCTAACTACCATAGCTGCTTTAGTGTTGTTAGAAGACAAAATTAGAAGAGAGTGCATATTTATAGATGATGATGATGACTGGCTTCTAAGTCAATTTTGATTTCCAAGAGCTATCCTCTTGGCTCTGTGTGCTGAACTGGCGGGCTTTACAAAGGCAGACTTTGAGGAATTGTGCTGTACCTGCTCCTTTGCAAGTTTTATCCACTCTCGGGTTTTTAACCACAGGAGCTTTTCAATGTGAACTTGCTGACCGATCGGGTGTTTCACACACATCAGTTGTGCCATGCTAGCTGGATGGTATTATCCACTTGTCATCCGGATATACAGTATGAGATTTCCTTACACTGTGGTTGAACTGCAAAACATTAAAGAGCATTTTGCAGCAACGTCCCATTTTCCAAATGTAATAAGAGTTATGAGCTGCATGCACATTGCTATTGCAACGGTGTTGGACAAGTTATATTAGTGAGGGATGAATCACCAAAAGAATGAGCTGGTATTATGTCATATATAGCTGGAGAACCTATAAAAACGGCAGCTCCATACAGTCACAGGTGTTTTTTCCAACTAGTGCGGCAAAAGGCAAGCAGTTCTTTTAAATATAGCGAGTCACCTCAAATAGCCACGTAAAGTGAAGAGAATCGATCCACTGTGTCACTTAGCAACGATGCTACACTTTAAAGGCACCTTCAGAGAATGAATTTGCTAATGTACAGTAAATAGAATGCATTTCCTTTTTATTAATGTGCTATTCTATAGTCCACAGAAAGTGCGTCACCTGAAGAGATGTAGTATGATGATCCTGACCCTGAGGACCCACCAAATGATCAGCCAAATTGGACAGCTTTACAACTTCGTTTGAATTTAAATTGCATAATGTAAAAACAGGTAATCAGATGCAGTATTTATTTTTTAACCCATTTATTTAAATTATGGTCAATATCATATAGTACAACCCTTATATTCCTTAGTTCATTGGCCACATCTCTTACAGCATCCACTATTGTATTTTGTGCCTCCAGAACAGCGTCCGTCAGCACACAGCCAGATGGCCGCCCAGCGATTTCCGAGGCAAAGGTGTGTGTGCAGCCAGCATCTGAAGATGTGGTGGGCACAGCAGCATGTCATTGGCACGGGGGTCAGCGTTTGTAATATTGTCTGAAACAGAATAAACAGATGGTGGCTGCAACTCACTTTTTCATGTCAACTTTGACATCTGACTGCTTCTTTTTTAATTTCAGGAACTGTGTGACTTTCTGAAACTTGAACTTTTGAGTGTCTCTGCCACTCTGTATCACACCATAACTTACTGTTCTTATACCACTGCTTAAGCCAACAAATAGTACATTACTCCTTGCCTCCACTTCACATTTGCTGAAATTCTTCTATTTTCCATGTGATTTTGCCATTTTGCCAAAAACACCGAACAGAAGGTGATATTTATTTGCATATTAAAATATGCAAAATTCTGTGAGGAGTCGGGGTGGGCTGTAGGTGCATGCACGTGCGTTAAATTTCATGTTCATTGGGATTTGTAAAAGAGAAGTGCGTGGAACTTACACACATTTTTATGCATCTGTTTTTTTTTTTTGCGTATGCACATTTCTGTTTTTGTCTGTACACCATGTTTTAGTGTTAATTCTACGCACCGCATTATACGTGAGGCCACTGGTGAGTATTATGGAGTATAAAACATTCCCTTCTTATCAGTGATCATACTTAGTGTTGAACAGGGAAATTCTCCAAAGCATGTTTTGCAGTCAATATGCTGTGTTTGCATGTGAACTTGTTCCCTGAATATTTCCTGGAAAGTTACTGTGCGGCCAGGAAAACTTTATTCAGAGCACCCCATGAGGGGTACATTAGCAAACCATAATGAGAATATTATGAGTACTGCCACCAGATATCTAATACTGACCAAGCTTTAAAGGAGTGCTCCCCCTCAGTTCCTCCTCCCCCTTTCCAAGTCAGAATGGGCCCTGTGAAATAATAATAACAAAAGAGTTATTACTGTTTACAAGGTGTGCAAAGTATCAGGACAAATAGGAAACAAAAAAGGCGTTCCATCTGTGCCAGAAGCTATTATTTCAGACAATGGAAGGAGCCATTATCACTCTGTTACTTACAATACAATACAATATAATTTATATTTGTATAGCCCAAAATCATGCAAGGAGTGCCGCAATAGGTTTTAACAGGTCCTGCCTTTTGACAGCTCCACCATCCTTGACTCTCTAAGAAGACAAGGAAAAACTCCTAAAAAAACTCTTGTAGGGAAAAAAATGGAAGAAACCCTGCGAAAGGCAGTTCAAAGAGAGACCCCTTTCCAGGTAGGTTGGGCGTGCAATGGGTATCAAAAAAAGGGGTAATTACTATACAATACACAGAACATAACACAAGTAATCCTCATTACAATATAATAGTGCAATAGAAATATTACATGTACAGAGCAGAATTCAACAGTAGACGATATTACATAACACAATTTGGATTTGTTTAGAGTTCTGTAGACCTTGGCCATCAAGCTGTCTCCCCCTGTTGGCCATTCCAAGCTGAGTCAGCTCTGGGCCAGCCAATCTGATGAAAGGACCCATCTACCTGATGATTCATGCGATCCTCCATCAGAGATGACTTTTCCAAAACAACCTGGCAGAAGGGCAGTGGCACCAAGTACCACATTTGAGTACCGAGGAGAGAACAGAATAGGTGAGGGTTAGTAACAAATTATAAATATCATATTACTTATGTTTTAGTGCTGATGACTAACAACAGAGATGCAGTATGCACAGTTAATCACCAGCTTTAGTCAGGTCATTCTAAACTGAACTAGTGAGTCTTCAGCTGGGATTTGAAAGCTGAGACCGAAGGGGCATCTCTTATAGTAGCAGGCAGACCATTCCAAAATTTAGGGGCCCTGTAACTAAAAGCGCTACCTCCCACTGTTTTTTTATTAATCCTTGGAATCATAAGCAGATCGGCATCTTGAGATCTTAATGTACGCTCTGCTTTGTAAGTAATAAGTTCAGATAAGTAAGCTGGACCTTAGCCATTTAAGGCTTTATATGTTAAAAGAAGGATTCTGTCCTAAACTTGACTAGGAGCCAGTGTAACGATTTAAGAACTGGAGTTATGTGTTTGTATTTTCTTGTTCTTGTAATAATTCTTGCAGCAGCATTTTGGATTAACTGGAAGCTGTATAAAGAACAATTTGAACATCAAGTGATCACCAAATTGCAGTAGTCAATCCTACTAGAAATAAATGCATGAATTAATTTCTCAGAATCCTGCTTACTTAGAAAAGGTCAGAATTTCCCAACATTATTAAGATGGAAGAAACATGATTTGGACAACTTTGTATTGTATGCAAAGAGCATTCTAGAGTCAAAGATAACTCCTAGATTGTGGGCTGATTCAGTAAAATTAATGTTGATTCCAACTGAGTTAAATGATGACAAAATATTCTTGCGATCATCATCATTCCCTCCAGTAATTAACATTTCTGTTTTATCAGTGTTTAAAGAACAAGTAGTTCTCATCCATTCACTCTTTTTATTCATTAATACAACTAATTAAAGACAATATTGGAGAAACTTCATTGGGTCTAAAAGAAAGGTATCACTGGGTGTCATCTGCGTATGAGTGAAACTTAACATTATGTTTTCTAATGATAGTTTCCAGTGGAAGTATGTACTTCATAGCATGGCTAATGTGTGCCCCAAGATTGCAAGTCTCTGAGCAGAATGACATATGTGTATATATTTTATTTACCTATTTCTAGTTTGTGGCCAGTTGTTGCATTTTGTTTATTGCTATAGATCCGTCTGTGTCTTTTGTTGTTTGAGGCAGAGTGGCATAGAGGTTAGCACTGCTGCCTCACAGCGCAGGCCACATTTTTAACCACAATAATCGGTTTAGCATAGTTGGCACACACCTTCTAGCCCCCAGGGACACTTAAAAGACAATTGCACCATTATAATCCAGTCAAAACTAGTTCAGTTCCTCCTTGCCCTTTGAGTTCATTGCTTTTTGTGGTGTTTGGCAAAGCTCTTGAACATAGATAGATAGATAGATAGATAGATAGATAGATAGATAGATAGATAGATAGATAGATAGATAGATAGATAGATAGATAGATACTTTATTAATCCCAAGAGGAAATTCACATACTCCAGCAGCAGCATACTGATAAAGAAAATATTAAACTAAAGAGTAATAAAAATGCAGGTAAAAACAGACAATAACGTTGAATAATGTTAACGTTTACCCCCCCGGGTGGAACTGAAGAGTTGCATAGTGTGGGGGAGGAACGATCTCCTCAGTCTGTCAGTGGAGCAGGACAGTGACAGCAGTCTGTCGCTGAAGCTGCTCCTCTGTCTGGAGATGACACTGTTTAGTGGATGCAGTGGATTCTCCATAATTGATAGGAGCCTGCTGAGTGCCCGTTGCTCTGCTACAGATGTCAAACTGTCCAGCTCCGTGCCTACAATAGAGCCTGTCTTCCTCACCAGTTTATCCAGGTGTAAGGCGTCCTTCTTTATGCTGCCTCCCCAGCACACCACTGCGTAGAAGAGGGCATTCACCACAACCATCTGATAGAACATCTGCAGCATTTTATTGCAGATGTTGAAGGACGCCAACCTTCTAAGGAAGTATAGTCGGCTCTGTCCTCTCTTGCACAGAGAATCAGTATTGGCAGTCCAGTCCAGTTTATCATCCAGCTGCACTCCCAGGTATTTATAGATCTGTACCCTCTGCGCACAGTCACCTCTGATAATCACGGGGTCCATGAGGGGTCTGGGCCTCCTAAAATCCACCACCAGCTCCTTGGTTTTGCTGGTGTTCAGGTGTAGGTGGTCTGAGTCGCACCATTTAACAAAGTCATTGATTAGGTCCCCATACTCCTCCTCCTCCCCACTCCTGATGCAGCCCACGATAGCAGTGTCGTCAGCGAACTTTTGGATGTGGCAGGACTGGAAGTCCGATGTACATAGGCTGAACAGGACCGGAGAAAGTACAGTCCCCTGCAGTGCTCCTGTGTTGCTGACCACAATGTCAGACCTGCAGTTCCTGAGATGCACATACTGAGGTCTGTTTGTAAGATTGTCCACGATCCATGCCACCAGGTATGAATCTACTCCCATCTCTGTCAGCTTGTCCCTAAGGAGCAGAGGTTGGATGGTGTTGAAGGCGCTAGAGAAGTCTAGAAACATAATTCTTACAGCACCACTGCCTCTGTTCAAGTGGGAGAGTGATTGGTGTAGCATATAGATGATGGCATCCTCTGTTCCCACCTTCTCCTGGTATGTGAACTGCAGAGGGTCGAGGGCATGGTGTACCTGTGGGCTCAGGTGGTGAAGCAGCAACCGCTCCATGGTCTTCATCACATGTGATGTCAGAGCTACAGGCCGGGAGTCGTTCATCTCACTAGGACGTGATACCTTTGGGACTGGGGTGATACAAGATGTTTTCCAAAGCCTCGGGACTCTCCCCTGTTCCAGGCTCAGGTTGAAGATGCGCTGTAGAGGACTCCCCAGCTCCAATGCACAGGCCTTCAGCAGTCGTGGCGATACTCCATCTGGACCCGCTGCTCTGCTGGCACGAAGTCTCCTCAGCTCTTTGGTCACCTGCGCTGCTGTAATTGTGGGTGTGGATGTTTCTTCTATGCTGGTATCAGCAGAAGGATGGGTGGAGGGTGTAGTACTCCGAGGTGAGAGTGGGTTAGGGTGGTCAAACCTGTTAAAGAAGTTGTTCATTTGGTTTGCTCTCTTCACGTCTCTCTCAATGGTGGCACCCCGCTTCGAGCTGCAGCCAGTGATGATCTTCATCCCATCCCACACTTCCTTCATGCTGTTATTCTGCAACTTCTGCTCCAGCTTTCTCCTGTACTGCTCCTTTGCCGCCCTGAGCTGGACTCTGAGTTCCTTCTGCATGCGTTTTGAGCTCATGCTGATCACAGCCTTTAAAAGCACTTTTCTTCTGGTTCAAAAGGCCCTTGATGTCACTTGTAATCCATGGCTTGTTGTTAGCATAGCAGCGTACTGTTCTTACTGGAACTACAATGTACATACAGAAGTTGATGTAGTCAGTAGTGAAGTCAACAACCTCCTTAATGTTCTCACTATGTGATCCCTGCAGGATATCCCAGTCTGTAGTTCCAAAGCATTCTCTCAGAGCCTGCTCTGCCTCAGGGGACCACTTCCTGAATGAGCGTGTGGTTGTAGGTAGCTCCCTCACTCTTGGTTTGTCGTGAGGCTAAAGCTGAACCTGGTTATGATCTGCTTTCCCAAGCGCAGGCAGCGGGGTGGCGCTGTATGTGTCTTTAACGTTTGCATACAGTAAGTCAATAGTCTTATTTCTCCGGATGTTACAGTCCACATACTGGGAGAAGGCAGGTAATGTTTTCTCCAGCGTCACATGGTTAAAATCTCCAGCGATTAGTACAAGCGCCTCAGGGTGCTGCATTTGTAACTTAGCAACAGTAGAATGGATGATGTCACTCGCTATCTCCACGTCTGCCCGAGGAGGGATGTAAACAATAACAACAATGACGTGTCCAAACTCTCTGGGCAAGTAATAGGGACGCAAACTTATGGCCAATAGTTCGATGTCCCTACAGCAAGTGGAGATTTTAACGTTTACATGTCCAGAGTTACACCACTTTGTATTGATATAGAGAGCTACACCTCCTCCTTTGTGCTTCCCACAGGTACTTGCGTCTCTGTCCGCTCTAACTGCGCTAAACCCGAGTAGCTCCACGTTAGCATCTGGGATGGTGGTAGTTAGCCATGTTTCGCAAAAGCACAACAAACTGCATTCTCTGTAGGTCCTGACATTTTTCACCAGTGCAGCCAGTTCGGCGATCTTATTTGGTAATGAGTTCACATTTCCCAGGATCACAGAAGGCTTAAAATGCCAGTTTCTCACAAGCCACTTTATTTTTAGCTTAGTGCCGGCTCTGCTGCCACGATACCTCTTTCTTACCTTGTCGGGTATATAGGGAACCACACCGACACTGGCATTTGTTCTCAGCGCTTGAAGTTGACTACTTGAATAGACGAGTCTCGGTGTGTAAAGATCCATGTCCACGTTGTAAAAGTAAAAGTGTCCGGGGAACAAATCCACATAAAAGAAATCATTGCTGTGATTTTGTTGAACTCATGGCGAAGTGAAGTCCGCTGGTTTTGCTCATCACTAATCACAATACTGCTAAACTGTAGACTTATGGACTAATAATGGTACAGAATCTACTTTACCTCGTGTTGTAAATGATATTGTAATCTCCTATGATACAGGGGCCTACCACAATTATCATGCCTTTAGACCTCATTTGATCACTGTTAGATGGTTGAAATCATGCTTAACAGACTGTTCGGCATATGTGCAAAAATCTAAAGCTGGTACTCTTTCATTTCTGTCTGCAGTTAGATATGGGAGTTTTTCCTTGTGTTCTTAGAGAGTCAAGGCTGGGGGTCTGTCAAGAGGCAGGGCCCGATAAAGCCCATTGCGCCACTTCTTGTGTGATTTTGGGCTATACAAAAAATAAATTGTATTGCATTGTATTGTATATGGTGTTCCTAAGAGTTTAATGCTGACACCAATTTTTTTGTCTCTATGTTATCTTTAGGAGATGTATTTAAAAACTGAAATTAACTTTCAGTCCTGTGCTGAAAATAGTTGGTTGTATTTATAATTTAAACTATAGTTGCTGATTAATCTGTGTTAGTGTTAAAATTTTTTGAGGTAACACTTAAATTAATTAATTAAATCAACGTATTTAACCATCTTTCACATGTAATTAATGAAGCAGCATCAAATGAATCCAAGTCTATTAATAGTAGTAGCAGTGTAGTGGTGGCTGAGAAAAAATTTTATTCTCATGTTTTCATGGAGAAAAGACATAACAGAGATTTAAATTGAGTGAGACCAAACAGTGACTGTGAACAATGGCAAACAATGTGAAAAATTCTTACATAACTCGTTTGTTATCCTTTTGTATTTGCAGAATGTGCAAAATATTTTGCTAAAATGCCATCAATGCTTCCAGAAACCTCAGCATAAACAACAAACAGGAAAGGCACATTCCCACAATACAGTTAGTGAATATTGCCTGGTGTTACTGTTTCTTTTTATTTTGCATTTCTTTTTTGAATATTTGTAATTGTTAATAGGGTGCTGGGTTAGGGGCGGCACGGTGGCGCAGTGGGTAGCGCTGCTGCCTCGCAGTTGGGAGATCTGGGGACCTGGGTTCGATTCCCGGGTCCTCCCTGTGTGGAGTTTGCATGTTCTCCCCGTGTCTGCGTGGGTTTCCTCCGGGTGCTCCGGTTTCCTCCCACATTCCAAAGACATGCAGGTTAGGTGGATTGGCGATTCTAAATTGTCCCTAGTGTGTGCTTGGTGTGTGGGTGTGTTTGTGTGTGTCCTGCGGTGGGTTGGCACCCTGCCCAGGATTGTTTCCTGCCTTGTGCCCTGTGTTGGCTGGGATTGGCTCCAGCAGACCCCCGTGACCCTGTGTTCGGATTCAGCGGATTGGAAAATGGATGGATGGTGCTGGGTTAATAATAAGAATGAATTGAACTGAATGAAGTGAGTTAAAAAATGATGAATATAGATGAATGAATACATGAATAGCTTGTTTCCATTTTGTTTTCAAAGACCTTGAGTTTTAATTTTTCTTTTTGATTATATCACAAGGCTGTTTTGTTAACTTATTGCAATATTTTTAGTGTTTAATGTCTTTATGTTATTCAGTTTATGAAAACTACAGAGGTGTTTCACTGAGCAAATTATTATAAGGCCCCACTGTGCCAAGTGTATAAAACCTCAGCATGGGCTGTGGCTGGAGAAAATAAAAGCAGAAACAGGAAAACATCTTTTTTTAATTCAATGCTGGAATGTCACACCCATGTTAAAATAATTTATTACTTATTTGGCAAAGCTTTCTTTCTTTTTTTCAGGATAAATTTCTTTTTGCCTTTATTTAGATTTTGGCAGTTCAAGTGAGTGAAAACGTTTTTTTTCCCCCTTTTTCTCTTCATTATCTCTTTAGGTCTTTATTAGGAAACAACGTAAGATATCAGTCTGTTGGCATGCCTGAACTAGATTGAACAGGTTTAAGTATAATGGAGAGCAACAATTGCTACATTCAGTATCTCTTAAGCATTTTATTTCGGCTGTAAGAAATACATTTTAGGTAGTCTTTTTTCATTCATGAACAATTACTTTTGGAGGATAAAATATAGCTGTTGAAAGAAAATTTTCCAATTTACATAGGCATGTTACTGATTTTAAAATAACATCCCTTTGAAATAACAAAATAGAGCAAATTACATGTAATATTATTTTTTATATTTATAGAGAATATTGAATTCATATTAAATTGCTTGGTTGCTTGACAATGAATAGTGGAATTAATTGAGTACATCATCTTCCTAGGGATTTATTATAATGGAAGTTTATCAAATCACAGGTTCACACATAGCTGATTACATATTATACATGAACAAATGTTCAAAATCTTGAGTAGTACATACATAAATACAGTGTGTTCTTGGCACAAAGTACATTAGCACTAATGTATAAAACAAATGGAGGAGTTATTCATCCAAACCATGGCTTGCTTGTTTACTTGCTTTTTCCATTACTGCAACTGAATGTCAGATACCATTTGAGAACCTGATACGTTCTGATTTTATTCTTTAGATTGAATGTTGACTGATGAAATCAGTTAAAATTCACATAGAATGGACTCATTTGACTTGTGATGTATCCGCCTGACTCTAAGAAGACTCCAGTAGCAGTACATCTCAAAAGTCTCTACCTTTCTTATAGCTTCCCTGTTCAGAAATTCACCATCACACCCATATTTCAAGACGTGTCACACCAATGTCTTCTGTAATCTCAGTGTCATCTAGTTGTTCAGAGTTTGGTTTCTCCATATCTGAACCAGCAATTTAATGGTCGACCTAGCAGTATGTAACTTGACCTGGATTCCCATGCTAAAGTCACTGTCATGGTTGATGTTCACCCTGAAGTTACTTAAACACACTTATTTAAAGGGTGTAACATGGCCATGTATGTTCAGTTCTTCCTCTCATCAATTTACCATCAGTCATCCAGATTACCATCAGTCATCCAGGTTGTTTAAGAGTCTACTGTTACTGTTATTGATGTTTCATTGCCTTGGTATAAAGCCATAACTTTACTTTTATGATAACATCATATGCATTTTGTGAGTTGTTACAAACCAGCTTCTAGATCTTGATACTGTTGCATTTTACTTTGCGTCAGCGCACTCATTTTGATATCAGTGTGCACTCTCTGGTGACTGGTGTTTACTTTTCATCAGTTTTAGGTTTCTTTCTTACATCAATCAATCGTAGAGCATCCTCTGAAAGCAGGGCTACACATGGATTATAAATAGATAAAACCGCCATGGCTGGTGATTTAAGCTATTATGAGTACTGACATGAAGTCTTACTGGTTTTTAAAATAGTGTTCTGGGTGGAACATCCAGCCAAGAATTATCCATGTGCTCCTCCATTTCAGCAATTGTCAGTGATGTGTGCATTGCTGACTGTAGTTGGTGCCTTAGCTGCTTTGGCTGACCAGGAAAAGGTTCTGACATCGTAAAAGCAATCCCAGGAGACAAGTTCTGTTTATTTACAGATTGATTTATTTGCAAAAGTGTTTTACAGTTTCAGCTATTAAGGTTTCTCATAATGATAAAACCAGCCTTGGGTTTAACAAATAATTAACTTTCAGATACACAATTCTCAAATTGTGTGTAATGAATGACACATTTTTCAGAAAATTGTTCCATTGGATGCATTCTTCTTTCATGACAGAATATTATTGCTGGAACAATAACAGAATTCCAGCATAGATTGACTTTTCCGTTAATGGTGCACCCTAGATGAGGAGGTGTTGATGTTCATTGGGTGTCTGAAGCCTTCCAAGTGACAGACCTGTGCTTAATTCCTTATAAAACTGCCTCTATACAGAATTATTTGATTATTTAAATTATGTAAACTGAGATTAGGGAGATAGTGCTGTAATCAAACAGTTGAGTGTAAATCTCCTTTCCATTCTTTCATGCTCTTGCCCAAACAGGTGTCTAAAATAAAATAAATTAAACCAACAACATAACGCTCTCATTTAAATATTTTCTTTGCCTCAAAAATTCTATATATATTGTGTCATATTGCACAATCATCAACTATGATTTTGAATTATTTTCCAATTAGAGATTGAGTAATTACATAACAGCAACTGTCTTACAACAGTATTGCACACTTTTAAAAGGGCTAAGAAGCTGTGATTACATTGGAGGTGCAACTAAAACCTTGCATGTTACTCAGCTCAGGCTTTCCCGCACATGTACGTTTCACCAAGCAGTACACTACTTTTCAGGATAGACTCCAGCTGTCAAAGGTCAAAATGCACAGCTATAAAGCAGAAATCCATCCCAAGTTTCCCCTGAGATGAAATAGTGTTAAATGGATAGAAAAATGTTGCCACACTGAAAGGTAAGTGATGACTGGCAAGAGCTGCTTTAACCAATTTGCTGGTAATACTTCACTCTTTTCAAACATCTAATTTATACACTTTCCTTTTTATATATATACTGTATCTGTTTCAGCAAAGTAATCTGAAATTATTATCCATGCTGCAACAGAGCCGGTCCTTTTGAAAACAGTTTCCATGGCATCCACCCTCACACAATTATAATACCATTCATTTTTAGTAGTAAACTGGGAGGGTTTTGTGATATCTAAATAAACTGGATACCTTTGAACAAACTCAATACAATAATGTGATTTTTTAAAAAGGCACTAAAAGTTCTAAATGTGACCTAGGCTAAGGAACTGAGCCTTAAACCACATGATTGATGGTTAAATTACTGTCACTGCCACACTGTGTGTCCCTAATCATGTCGCTTACTGTAATCTGCCTTTGCTCAAATAAAACAATGGGAACAGTTGTAAAATATTCTGATATTGTAAATCATCTTGGATTAAAGCATCACACAAATATATATATATATATATATATATATATATATATATATATATATATATATATATACAAAAAAGATGTTAAAGTCTGTTATAGGATATGCTTTTAGTATGCAGATATTATGCGTAAAAAGCTGTATTCTTTTACCTTTTTGTATATTCATAAATACAGAATTACAGCGCATGTGTAAAATACTAACATATGAGGTATAATATACAGTTAAATGTATGCCAGTATTTATATGATTTATTGTCAATTTTGGTTTTATCATTTTTCTCTAGCAAAAATGTAATGTCTAGAAGTCATTTGATATATACATATAAAAGTGTTTGTTAAGTGTCTTTTGTGACTGCCAGTAATATCCAATATATCAGTAAGAAAATTGCTTTCACAGACTGTTTTCTTATATTCTTGCTTGAAACTTTTCGTCAGAGGGTTTGGATGCATAAAAATCTGTTTGAAAGAAATTTGATTATTACAATAAATGGCAAGCTGTTCTGGTTTAGATCCTTTGTCATTCAGGTTCTTAACTAATTCCCTAATTTCACTGAATTCCAAACCTCACAGAGAAATGTTATTTTCTGTGATATTAGTATTTCAAAGTACTGAAACTCAAATTTTGTTTTAATTTATGTTTTATACTACATTAAACTTACATACAAGAGAACACACAAAAAGAAGAAAAACAAAAGACATGCCCCAACTATTCAATCAATGTACCTTGTCTTACCTACCCTCCTCTTTTTTGCTCCCTTGCCCAAATTTTCATGGACCATACCAAAGTACTCCCTCTGTACTTCTTGTTGTCCTTCTCAACTCTCAGTTTTTTTCTCTTACAAGTGGGTTAGTAAATCCTAACCTCAAACTCTTCTCTTGATTTCAGAACCAACATAACCTCTGTTCTAAGATGAATTTAAACCTTTTGCATGGTTTCCACCATCCAAGTCCAGGAATCAATGTCAGAATCAAGGATGACCTTTGGTTTTGACAATACTAATCTGATGATTGAGTGTATTTCCTCCTCAGTGTCATCACTGTATGTCTGCTCTGGATCCTGTGCAAAGGATCTGACATCCATGGGATCTGTTGGGTATCATGCTCTCTTATGTCTTCTGCTTTGGTGTCCCTGTCTTTTGTACATATGGGACAACATACACACCAGGGTCTTCTTTTCTTTCCTCCCCACACTGGTCACCTGTGTTTTTTTCTCTCTGCTAATGATCCTCCATTCAATCTATGGAGTTTTTATGTGTATGACTGCTCTGTACTTAATAGGGGTTACCATCAAAATTTATAATGTTGTAAACAGTGCATCAAAGCATTCCTGAATTTTCATCATGACATCTTTATGGCTGATGTTTTAAAGGCATAGAGGGAAGATTGAAGAAGTTCTTTATAGAAGAGTTCTGTACTTGACAGAAAGTGTATTTGGTTGAGTCAGCTAATGCATCAGGTGATCAAGGAGCTTGATCCCAGTCAGAACTTTACAATACTTATTCCATATTTCCTTACCCATTGCACTCTTTTTGAAGAAATTCTGTTAAAGAGAAAATTACAATATTCTACATAAAACGTATATGACTGAGTTGGGTGACGCACTAGTTGATAAAGTAGTTTGATCTAAGTAAGGACTGAGGCATCTTTATACTGAGTATGCCTTAGCCACGTTACTCTTTATGATGAAAGCCTGTTAAGGAGAGAATTGCAAAAATCTACACAAGAGGTAATATTAGAGAGACTGAGACATTAGTATGTGGCAAAGACAGGTAGGTGTTATACCAGTCATGAAAAATTCAAAACAGTCAGGAAAAAAACACACAACAATTGCTCCTCACCCATGTTCTTTTCCAAACCAACTGTCCACCTTCTTCCACAAACTGACCAAAACCCCCACCCAGATTTTCCAGTGGTGGTTTATGAAGCTTATGAGGAGACACACATTTACTTTAGAAACAAAATAAAAACATTTCTTTTTCTGAAAGACTGAGAATTTAGCTACAAAACAAAGGGCTTCTTCAAACCAGAGGGCTTAACCATAATTGTAGTCCAAATAAAACTGCAAAAGTCGTTCACCAAGAATATCCTACTTAATACCCAGAACCAAAACACTAAAACAAAAACCAAGTTGAAACAAAAGAGTTAGAGTTAAAACCAGAATACTGAATACTAAACTTTCATTGACCAATAGTTCAGAGTTTGGATTCATATCTCGGACAATACAGGTCCATCTTAATTTAATATCTCATAATAGGAAGATGGTCCCTAGCAACCAGGCAAGATCCCATAGCAACTCATTGTCTACTGGCGGTAGTGTTCAATGTGAGGATGTGGTGTAGCCCGAAATAAAATGAAGGTATCCTATTGAAGACATCTGAATACTGAAAAGAAATGGATCAAACAAAGAACCTTAAGGGACATCTCAAGTCATCTCAAGTCACAAAGAGCACTGAACTGGACTGGCCAACTGGAATGCTGGAAATGAGGTTGGAGCACATAGATGTGTAGCAGGTTATAGCTTGTCAAGATTTGGTCACTAAAGCTGAAACCATGTGATAAACCATGTCAAAAGCAGCAGTGAAGTTAAGGAGAAGTGGTAAAAAAAGAGATATGGCATCAATTTCATGGTCATAATTAATATGGGCAATTCAATCACCTTTAAAACTATCACTTGGGAAACTAGTCAATAATATAAGAAAAAAACAAGAGAAAATATATCCTTATGGAGAAAAAATCATGTTAGGTTGACAGCAGCATTAAAGGAGCTAATTTGTGTCGGGACAACACCCTAGAAGATTATTATTTGATGGCTATGTAGGCATGTGCAATATATAGAATCACTGTGTAAATGGGTCAGGTGGTGTGATTTTGTTTTATAGTTTTAGTGCCATGACTTATAATCCAGTCCGAAATAAAACATAATATTAGACTCCATAATGAGCTCTGATGTTTCTGTGCTGCTAGGGAGCACGCTTCCAGTGATTTATTATTACTGTCTTGAAGAGCACAGTAAGGACTGACGTAATATTTTTGGTTCATAGATATACATTTTTCATAAACTATATAGTTGTTCATTGCCTAAATAAATGCAAAATGCAGGGAAAAATGGTGCCCTATCTAGTACATCTACATATTTAAATGCTGGATATAGATTTCACTTTTTTCCCCCAAATATAGTAAAATTATCACAGAAATGATTCAGCAAGAGCTGGGGCTCTGGATTTAGGTTATCAGGCTCTAAGCATCCAGCACTGGGAAGACAGATATTAATCAGTAATCCCAAAGACCCTTGTATCAGCAAGCAACTGATTACCTGACAAAACTATCCCATCAATTGATATTTCCAGTTCAGTAGATTTTCTCTGAATTAGTAAGTCTTGGAGTAAGACCCACGCTAATGGAATAGAAAAGTCCCAGAGGGTGCTTTCTAGTACTGTAGAGATAGTGGTGGAAGCAAGGTTTTTCTTTTCAGATGTCATTATGGTTGACATGGTGCACCAGTAGTGCTCATTAGTTAGCAAGATAAGCAGGATGCAGAATGGGTGCAGGGTAAAGGGAAGCTGAAGGCCATAATTTATTATAGACATTTCCTCCCCAGAAGTGCATAGGGAGCTTATAATTAGGAAGTACTAAAAGAATTTGGTGGAAGAAAGCACATGAAGAAAAATTAGATGTAAAAACTAAAAAAAGAACTAAATCTGGATAACAAAGACTAAAGGAATTTGAGACATATTGTACATTCTGCTAATAAACAATGCAAGACACTTAATATTTTTAATTTGTTAATAAGCTTTTATTAGTTATAAGTTTATTATTTACCAGTTACTATATTAAGAAAAAAAAAATAGTTAGCTTAACACAGCTCATCAGTTGCTATTCAGTTAATGTGCCCAACGTAATGCCAGGTCAAATTTTGATGTCTCCAGGGACCTAGTAGTATCCACATTATTTGAAAAAGTAAGTCTACCTAGCTTTTACTTTTCACTTCACTTCTATCACTGGCTTTTTTTGGGTTTCTTAATTGCTAAATTACTATGTCGACCCAGCATGATCAAGCATGGCTATGTGTGCAAGTAATATAATTGCCATGGTTAGTCTCAGTACTGCTAGTTCAACAATAATAATACAAATAAAACAACTTAGAAAGAGGGCTAAATTATGGGAATAGAATCAGTACTCTTTTCTATGAATTTAGTTAATTTTAATTACAATTGTTTCTTATTAAGTGTACTTCCACTTACAAATTGCATGTATAATATGAAAAACTGCAATATATACAGATTAACAGATATATGCAGGATGGTGTCAAGCATGGGCGCCTGTGGATTACCTTCTGTGCTTAGATAAGGTATGTTATAACCCACTCGGACAAGTGGGGTGTGCCAATGCTAACAATACCATTTGTTTTCTCCTCCGTAACTCAGAGAAGGCGCACAAGGAAGGCACCTCAGCCATACTCCCACTCAACTAATTCATGCCTCTTCTGTCTGGGATGATATGAATCCAATGACTTCTGGAATATCTGAAGAACTATGCCCTGAATGACCAAGCTGCCAGACCCTGACCTGCTAGATAGAGCTGAGAATTCAGAGAAGCTACTGAGGCTTAAAATGCAGATTTTGCATCTATTTTTTGTTACGCCACCGCTGTTATAGTAGGTTTTGTTATTTTTAATGTCATTGTTCTCTGTGCCCACTGTTATGGACTCATTCATACAGGCAGACCAAGTATGGTACACAGGGGCACAGCATCTTCATTTAGAATTGCCGAGCCAAGCACAGGACTAGAGAGCCAAAAGACAACTGGAGAACTGAATAGTCAGCCTAAAGACAGACTAGTATATTTCTGTCCTCTGTCAGCACATTATCCTTGTTGGGAGAATGAGAACTGTATGTAGGCATTGTGCTATTCCTGTATTTTTGAAGGTGGGGTTTGAGTCCTTTCCTGTCCTTGTTTGGATCCAAGAGGAGGAGCCTGCACACGGAGCAACCAGAATATAAGGATGGACCTACGGCCAACACTTTGAAGCTGTCGGGCGGAAGATTATGTCTTCCGTCTGGTGAAAATCCTTTTAGCGTGGCAAGCGAAAGATGGCAGACTGCGTTGATCAAGACGCCCACATGCTTGATAGTCTGTCATAAGCTTCCCGTTTGTGATATCCGTGTGAAACCGTCAGTAAAGAGCTAGATTATCCTTTATGCTTCTCATGTAATCTTGTAACCGTCATATTGCATGAGGGGTGGGGATAATACCTTTTTTATTTATAATTATTTAAATTCAGGTTAATTAAAACGCCGCAATTCAAAAGAACACATTTCCAGAGAGCTAATGCCTCTTAAGGAAACAACCGCACACTCATTTCTGTTCTATTTTTTGGACTTTAGCAGTAAATGGGGTGACCCGGTTGGCATCCCAAACATTTCTTTGGCTCTCCGCTCTCTAATTTGCCATCCATAATGGTCTTAAGTCCAAACTGGAAATATCCTTGGTCGCAATACTCCATAAAGAATTCAGTTGGTAAACAACAACAACATAGGACACATTCTTATTAAATTAGCAAATTATATCATTTAAAAAATCATATCTGACATTAATCCAATCATCTATATTCAACACTTTTCATAACAACACATTTCAGAAACAAAGTTAACCATCTTGTTACTTATATTCCTATCCAAATTATTAATCTATATTAAAAATAACAATGTCCCTAGCACTGACCCCTGAGAGCTTTAACTATTTCTTTTTCAGGGATTTGTGCTAAGCCAAGTTCAGTGGCTGTAGAAATAAAGCAAATAAAAAAGCCACTTGGCTTTGGAAATTGGGAAAAATGTTGGAGAAATAAAATTTTTATTTACCTGTTTTAGCACCCCCTTCCCAGATTAACACAGCAGCGGTACAAAGTTTCATTAGTGTTTGAGCAGAAGGTTGCTCAAAGGGCTGACTGGAGGCCTACAGGTGCTCCAACAGCAAGCCGTGGGGCTTGAACTAGCCGACACCAAGGCACACATCTGAAGCCATTTTTTTTGAGCGTGCTTACTGTTTCTGGTGGCTGAGGGCAGACGTGTGCTCTTGTAACCACTGCAGGAAAGACGGTAAAAGTGCTATATTTAACAACAACAACATTTATTTATATAGCACATTTTCATACAAACAATATAGCTCAAAGTGCTTTACATGATGAAGAAAGAGAAAAAAGACAAAATAAATAAGAATTAAAATTAAGGAACACTAATTAACATATAATAAAAGTAAGGTCCGATGGCCAGGGAGGACAGAAAAAACAAAAAAAACTCCAGGCAGGTGGAGAAAAAAATAAAATCTGCAGGGGTTCCAGGCCACGAGACCGCCCAGCCCCCTCTAGGCATTCTACCTAACATAAATGTCCTCAATCAGTCCTCATTGTATTCAGGGTTCTCATGGAAGAATTTAATGATGATGGTCATGTGGACTTCTGGCCTTTAATCCATCAATGTAAGGACATCATGGTGCTTTGATTAGGTGGTGGTGGTGCAGATCGACACCACAGAAAACCGGAAAAAGAACAGAAGAGAAAGTAAGGGTTAGTACGGATTTTGGAGCCACCATGAATAATAATGATAATTAACTGATATACAGATCATCAGGATTAAACTAAGATGAAGCTATGAGAAAGCCATGTTAAAGTAATATTTTTTCAGCTGTTTTTTAAAGTGTTTCACTGTATTAGCCTGGCAAATTCCTATTGCCAAGCTATTCCAGATTTTAGCTGCATAACAGCAGAAGGCCGCCTCACCACTTCTTTTAAGTTTAGCTCTTGGAATTCTAAGTAGACACTCATTTGAAGATCTAAGGTTACGATATGGAGTTTAGGGTGTAAGACATTCCGAAATATAAGATGGAGTGAGATTATTTAAGGCTTTGTAAACCATAAGCAGTATTTTAAAGTCAATTCTAAATGACACAGGTAACCAATGTAGTGATATCAAAACTGGAAAAATGTGCTCAGATTTTCTTTTCCTAGTTAAGATTCTAGCAGCTGCATTCTGCACTAGTTGCAGACACTAGTTGTCTTTTTTGGGAGTCCTGAGAGGAGCGTGTTACAGTAATCTAGCCGACTGAAAACAAAAGCGTGAACTAATTTTTCAGCATCTTGCAATGTTATAAGAGGTCTAAATTTTGCTATATTTCTTAAGTGAAAAAATGCTGTCCTAGTAATCTGATTAATATGTGATTTAAAATTCAGGTCAGAGTCAATAGTTACCCCTAAATTCTTTACCTCTGTCTTGACTTTTAATCCTAATGCATCAAGTTTATTTCTAATAACCTCATTATATCCATTATCACCAATCACTAAAATTTCAGTTTTCTCTTTATTTAGTTTGAGAATATTACTACTCATCCATTCAGAAACACAAGTAAGACATTGTATCAGTGAATCAAGAGAGTTGGGGTTGTCAGGTACAGCTGTGTGTCATCAGTATAGCTGTGGTAGCACATATTATGCCCCGAGATAATCTGACCTAATGGAAGCATGTAAATCGAAAAGAGCTGCAGACCCAAGATAGAGCCTTGTGGAACACCATATAGAATATCATGTGTCTTTGAAGTATAATTAACACAACTAACAAAGAATTTTCTGCCTGTTAGGTAGTACTGAAATCAAATTAAGACACTGCCAGAGAGGCCCACCCATTGACTTCTAAGACTATTGTGATCAATGGTATTAATGGTATCAAATGCGACATTCAGATCTAAGAGGATGAGAACAGGCCTCTGTCTGCATTTACCCACAAGAAATTGACTACTTTAACAAGTGCAGTTTCTGTATTTAAAAGAGGAATCAAGATTATTTTTCTTGAGCAGGGGTTTAACTACAGCAGCCTTAAGACAGTCTGGGAAGACCCCCGTATCTAATGACGAGTTTACCATGTCAAGAATACTATCAATTAGTACGCCGATACTTCTTTGACAAAACTTGTTGGTATTGGGTCAAGGACGCAGGTGGAGGGTCTCAGTTGAGAAATTATTTTATATAAATCAGGTAAATCTATCCTGGTGAAATTATTTAATTTGTTTATAAATTCAGAGGACCAGGTCAGAAGGATAGAGGGCACAGTTTCAGAGTAGCTGGCAAAAGGGAATGGAAGTGAAAGCAGGAGAAAGTAAAACAGTACTCACTTACTGGAGGCTGAATGAGGAGCCTTCATATCACCAAGACAGATGAATATGCGTGTGTGCGGGAAGTTTAAATAGGGTGGACTGCACCTGAGCAGGTTTTGATGTATTGTTGGCATCCTGACGTGAGAGTTTATTGGAAGACCACGGGTAACATAAGTGAGGATTGGATGGACAAAAGGGCTTGTGTGGAAGATGAATGTTCTCTTCGTTCCCTTGTACTAATCCTTGTCTAAGGAGTTAAGCAGAAGTAAGCTTTAAAAACATGCTTTGCTGAGCAAACAGAAAAAATATTTGTCAGAAGGACTCAAGGTCTAAGCTTCCACACTGAGACTGCCTTATCACGTTTTCCCTTTGTTTACATCTGAACGCCATAACAAGGAGCCAAGGAATCAAGTTGCACAAGGAGCATTGAAGGGGCTCAAGGATTGTGTATAATAAAGTGTTGACTGTTGCATTTTCATAATGAATATTAAATCACGCATTCTAGGGGTATAAAAACGTTGCCCCACTCAAAAAACAGTGTTCAGAAGGGCCCTGACGCTGTCATGTAATATTGATTGCCTGCTTTTCTGAAACCTGCTCACTGTGACGATGTTAAAATAAAGCTGCTATTTAACCAAACCTGCTGTCTTGTCTAAGTGATCGTCCACACTTGCGGTATACACCCATGGTCCAAATGCCAGGGGTCTTCATTTGACCAGGTCTTCAGGTTTAAGTGCAGATCAGTGCTACTGGTTTGCTTAGCTTAGTAGTAGAGATACGTACCAACCTTTGTGCATATAGTAGGTGCTTAGTTTTTCATTTTTTCAGCTGGTCCTTTGTGAACTAGCTAGACGAAGGAGTTTTTTGTTGTTTTTTTTTCTTCACTTTTGTTTTGGAGCCACTGTAAATATTATAAGTAGCACCTGCACTAATTTTCTTTTGTTTTGGAAGTGTCTTTGCATTGGGCTTTGAATATTTTTGCAAGACATTTGTTTCGTAAAATAGTTTAGACATGGCTGGAATAAAATGGAATCCTGTTTTTAATAGTCTTTTTCAGTCTGAGTTACTCTTACTCTATCCCCTGGTTGTTCGACCTCATCTACTGGCACCCCAAGTCAGAAATTGTACAACAGAGTCTTTGCCCAGGGTTTCACAGGATTGGAAATGCAATTGATGGGAGCTGCCCCTTAAAGCTCACTGAAAGTTCAAGAAGAATGAGCCAGTCCAAGAAAATCAGGACACAAGGAGGACAGTCATTTCTCATTACATGACCCCAGGAGGGGATTGAGAGACCATAAATGTCTTAGTCTAAGAGTTCCTACTTTGTTAAGCAGTGAAAATAATTTTTAGGCTGGTAATTTTGCTATCACCCAGTTAATGGGCAACAGACACTATTACATAGAAAGAGAACTGATGCCAATTAAAATTATCCAGCATGCCTGATAGATAGATAATTTTGTATGTAATAATAACCTATGAATTTTTAAATTTAAATACAAATAAAAATAAGGAGAATCTGTTAATATCATAATTGTAACCACAATAGTGAACACAAAAAATAAAAATCAGCACATCCAAAATGTTACAAGAAGATAAATAATGCAACATTTAATTAATCTCAAATGCATACAATACAAAGGATCGCTAATGCCTTTTTCATTGAGCTGTACAGAGCTTCCAATAATGACATATGATAATTTCTGTTGAATTAAAAAACAAGTGAGGCACAGATTTAATAGTTATCTTTCAGTGATCCAACAAGCGTCCTTTCCTGTCAAATTGCTGATGGCTAAGCATTAGTCTCAGCGTCATGATACCGGTTTAGGTTCAATACCACAGCACACCAACGAACCCTGTGAAACATTTCTTCAGCAGAGGTCAGCTCCCTGCTTCAAACTTGTGCACACCATATTTCTTCCAGGATGAAAGGCATCTCCAGTTTTCTATTTAATATTGTACTGCATCATCAATCTTCTCTAAACACCCAGCATTCATAAGTGTACTGGAGCTAAACAGTGCTGGAATGCAGCTAAATAAAGAAGGTATCTACAGCTTTGCAAACAAAAGAACAATTTTACATCATTCCACTGATAGGGAGGATGAGTGATCATGCCTGGAATACATTCGTATAAGAAATAATTTTATTTGGTAAGATAAGAGAGCAAAAAAGTAGAGTATGAATTCACAAACAGTGTTTTAAACTCTAATAAACAAAACAAAATGTGGCCCTGAACTAATAATGGTTCTGTGAATAGTAAGCCTGTCCCCCATTTTGGTTGGTTTCAGCATTTCCTAAAATAGCCCTCTATTAGGGGCTATGCAGACTCTTAAGTTCACTCCTGCTTGCTGTCTACATGGTCCCTGACTGCAGCTCCTGTTTATTCAGTTCAATGGCGATTTTCAGGATGTCTGACCAACACAACAAGAATGTCAACATTATAATAAAAATATTAACAATTTTACAGTGAATTTCATATTAAGAGAAAGAAGGGTTAATTTGTGAAAAAGCTGAATATGTCAGCAAGAAGACTTTTTTTTTACAGTGTCACGTGGGGGGCAGCTAAAGGGCTTGAATAGTGACAATTCCATGTCTGACCAGGGGGTGGCGAGGTGCACTGACTTTTTTTTTCTCAATCCTCTGCAGACCATTCACATGAAATTCCAGAGGGTTCCAGCGCCTGTGATGACATATCTTCCTGCACAGATGACGTCACTTCTGGTTCCAGCACCCATGATGACGTCACTTTCTATCCAGATGATGTCATGACCTTTTATGCCGCCATCTTTGCCACATGTCATCAGTTCTGTTTTGGACATCGAACCAGACATGACACCACAACAATTAACCCAGGGCATAATACACGGGTGGCTTCCCCAAACCTTTTTATGTCTCCTGTCCATTCTTGTGACAACAGACAAGATGATTAAGGGCATATCCAAAAAGGATATTGGTTCATCTTTCAGTATGCTCCTCCACCAGAAGTAAAACAAAATAAGAGTAGTGAAAAATAATTCCTAGAACAATGCAAACTGACCAGTCCTAGTTAGCATAATTCACTTTCTAGTTATGGTACACTACAGCCACAGTGAAAGGTAGAAATGTGACTGCAAAACAATGAAAAATAACCTGATATTCCTTTGATCCATCCTTTATCATAAATGTTTAATCCAGTTAATAGCAACTAAAACCTTACACTTTGAAGTGGAAAATAGATAGATTTAAGCACGGTTAGTGTACTTGTGGGAATCTATTTGCATTCTGCTCCATAATGCTGAAGTAAAGGTAATAATCACTTGACTATGCTGAAAGCTAGTTGTATCCTGTTGGATGATAGCTTGGAGAAGCCAGTCTTCTATGAGGGCTATATCTGCAGGAGTTGCCAGCTAATCCAGCACTTTGAGCTCACAGGGTTGCTGAAATGGAGGAGGAGTTAGCTGGCCTTCATTACAGTCAAGAATTGGCAGACCTGGCCCAGGTGTCCTTTAAAGAGACAGTGTGCACTCCTAAGGTGGCGTGGGAGGAGAATCCAGATACATGGGTCACGGTGTAAAGTAAAGTGTCCCCATTGTCCGGGGGCATCAACCCCAGAATTGGAAGTGTCAAACCATTTTTAGGTCCTTGCAGAGCTGGACAGTGTCTCTGAATATTCTGAGGTGGTAGGCAGTTCCCAGAAAGAGAAAGGTAGTGATAGTTGAGGACTCAATCATTAGGAGGATTGAAGTGCAGGTTCTCTCCAGAGACAGAGAATCTCGCACAGTGTGTTGCCTGCCGGGTGGAAGGGTGGACAGGCCAGAGCGGGTGTGGATCCAGTTGTCTATGTCCATGTTGGAAAAAAATGACATACACAAGGGTAGTCTGTCAGTTCTGCGATCCAAATTTAGAATTAGATGCCAGGCTGAGGGGCAGAACTGACAAGGTAGACTTCTCTGAAGTTCTGCCTATGCCATGCAGCAGCCCAGGTAAGATTGAGGAGTTTAGAAGGCTTAATATGTGGTTCACATTTTGGTGCAGGATACAGGGATATAGGCTTATGGGGCTTTGGGACTCTTTTTGGAACAGATGGGACCTGTTCTGCACAGATGGATTACATCTGAATCGGAGGGCCACCAATGTGGGTTAGTCGAGGATTGTTTAAACTAGGGAATGGGGGGGAATGAGTTTAGGACAGGTCAGTTTTAGAACTGTATACGGTGGAACAAACAATAGAGAAAAAAAAAAATTCATAGTAATGTATATTCTAACCCAACATTTAAATGTAAAAGTAAAAGGAGTAACACTTTAAAAATAGCTTGCCTTAATGTTAAAAGTATCAAAAATAAAACAAGTCAGTTGGAGTTGTATGTAGCAGAGCATAATTATGATATTATAGCAATAACGGAAACCTGGCTAAATGACAATGATGAGGATACTATAACATAGAGGGATACACATTTTTTTAGAAAGGATAGACGAAACAGAAAAGGAGGTGGGGTTGCTGTTTGTGTCAAACAGAATTTAAACTCAAGTCCTCTTCAGTTGAATGATGAGTCCCATCTTAGTGAGGTATATGTGGCTTCACCTGGAAAGCATTAGGGAAAGAGGCCTTATTTTACAAGCATGTTCTAGACCGCCCAATGCAGACAGTAATTTCAGTGCACATCTTTTTAGTAATATTATAAAGGCAAGTTTACAGGGGGATATTATAGTCATGCGGGGCTTTAATTATCTGTATGTTAAAACACAGATGCAGGGTGATGTTGATCTAGTTTTCATTTTTTGTAATAATCAGGATAGAATTGAGGATGTAGAGGTGACTGAGCCACTAGGGTCAAGTAGCCATAATATAACATAATTCTCAATGTTTTGTAAGAGTATAGATGCAAAGACTAAAACTGTACCCTTTGGGAAGGGCAAATTTTGAGCAAATGTGGCAAAGTCTAAGGAGGATAAACTGGCATAAGCTTTTGAGTGTGGAGACAGTTGAGGAGCAGTGGAACAGGTTTAAAAATGTTTCACACGTAATGCAGGACAGGTACATACCTAAAATTGGAATTTACAGGAAATTTTAAAAACTCCACAGTGGGTCAATAAAGAGTTAAAAAAGAAGCTGCAAAGGAAAAAAAACCAGCTGTATAAGTGGTATAAGACTAATAACTCCAATGTGAATCGTAGGGCATATGATAACATGACAGCAACCATTAAGAAGGGTATTAGGGAGGCTAAAAGATATTTGGAGAGGAATATAGCAGAAAGGTGAAAGACAACCAGAAGAGATTCTTTCAGTATTTTAGTAGTAAAAGAATAGTCAAGGAGGAGGTGAAGTGCATCACAAATAGTAAAGGGGAATTAAAAAATACAGATAGTGAAACAGCGGATGCTCTAAACTTACATTTTACTAAGTTCTTCACAAGTCAGGAAGTACATAACCTCCCAACAGTAAATGAAGTACTATTATGGAGGTACTGATTGATTTAGAAAATGTAGAGGGAGAAGTACTGCTCAGATTAAATAGGCTGAAATCCTATATATATATGTATGTGTGTATGTATGTGTGTATATGTATGTGTATATATATGTTGATATATGTATATATATGTGGATGTGTATATGTATATATATATATGTATATATGTAGATATGTGTATATGTAGATATGTATATATAAGTATATATGTTTATGTATATATATGTTTACATAACCTCTTTAACACACTACTTCTCCGCTGCGAAGTGCGGGTATTTTGCTAGTCATATTATATAAAAAGGATGACCAGGCAGATCCAAGCAACTATAGGCCAGTAAGCTTAATGTGCATCACAGGAAAATTAATGGAAGGAATCATTAAGGATAAGATTGAGCAACACATGGCAAGTATAGTAGTTTTTCTAAACAGTCAACATGGGTTCAAAAGAGGAAGGTCATGTTTTACTAACATGCTAGAATTCTATGAGGTATCAAGAAAAGGGTATGATCCAAGTGGAGTTCATGGTGAAGTTTCTAGATGAGAACAGAATTGGCTCAGACACCGAAAGCAGAGGGTGATGGTGCGAGGGACATCAGAATTGGATGATGTTAAGAGTGGTGTTGCACAGGAATCAGTGCTAGGCTCTGCCCCCTGCTCGCTTTGCTCGTCCACCCCCGGGTTTGGTTAACTGGATAAACAATTTAAAGAGATTGTTATTTCATGGGTATTGTTGCAGATGCATTATTTTCACTTTTACTTTAAAACTTCAGTAAAAACAATATTTGGAATTAACTTTTCTTCAAGATCACATTGAACTTTGATTCCGTGTTTGGACTTACATCGTGACAACGCAATGTATAACTGCCCATGAGTAAATTTAGTTTCTTTATCTCTAATAAATTACCTGACTTTTTTGAATGTTTGACCCTGCTTTTTCATCTTCGCTTAGACATTGACGTGTCTAGAACGTAAAAAATATTATCCTGATAAAATTCATAAGAGATGAGAGTGCAGGAAGTGTGTCTGACAAAAGCATTCACACAGGTTAGATAACCGTGGTCTTGTTTGAAAATGGTTGTAAGTAGGGCGTGACTTGAAAGAATCTAATGGCAAAAGTCACTGTCTCGTGGGAGTTCATTCCAAAAAGTCTCTCAAAAAGTCATGTTTCATCCCAAGATTTTTTTATTTTAATAGAGAGATGATTTGGATAGGAACGTAAGTAACAAGTTAGTCAAGTTTGCAGATGATACCAAGATAGGTGGATTGTCAGATAATCTGGAATCTGTTAAATCATTACAGAGGGTCTTGGACAGTGTACAGTCTTAAGCAGATTTGTAGCAGATGTTTAATGTCAGTAAATGTAAAGTATTGCATGTAGGAAGTAAAAATGTTAGGTTTGAATACACAATGGGAGGTCTGAAAATTGTGATTACACTTTATGAGAAGGATTTAGGAGTCATAGTGGACTTGACACTGTCAATTTCTGCACAGTGTTAAGAAGCCATTAAGAAGGCTAACAGAATGTTAGGTTATATAGCACAGTTTATAGAGTACAAGTCCAAGGAGGTTATGCTCAAGCTTTATAATGCACTGGTGGGGCCTAATCTAGAGTACTGTGTGCAGTTTTGGTCTCCCGGGTACAAAAAAGATGTAGCAGTGCTATAAAAAGTCCAGAGAAGAGCAACTAGGCAGATAGATAGATAGATAGATAGATAGATAGATAGATAGATAGATAGATAGATAGATAGATAGATACTTTATTAATCCCAAGGGGAAATTCACATAGGACGGCACGGTGGCGCAGTGGGTAGCGCTGCTGCCTCGCAGTTGGGAGATCTGGGGACCTGGGTTCGCTTCCCGGGTCCTCCCTGCGTGGAGTTTGCATGTTCTCCCCGTGTCTGCGTGGGTTTCCTCCGGGCGCTCCGGTTTCCTCCCACAGTCCAAAGACATGCAGGTTAGGTGCATTGGCGATTCTGAATTGGACCTAGTGTGTGCATGGTGTGTGGGTGTGTTTGTGTGTGTCCTGCGGTGGGTTGGCACCCTGCCCGGGATTGATTCCTGCCTTGTGCCCTGTGTTGGCTGGGATTGGCTCCAGCAGACCCCCGTGACCCTGTGTTCAGATTCAGCGGGTTGGAAAATGGATGGATGGATGGATGGAAATTCACATACTCCAGCAGCAGCATACTGATACAAAAAACAATATTAAATTAAAGAGTAATAAAAATGAAGGTAAAAACAGACAATAACTTTGTATAATGTTAACGTTTACCCCCCCAGGTGGAATTGAAGAGTCGCATAGTTTGGGGGAGGAACGATCTCCTCAGTCTGTCAGTGGAGCAGGATAGTGACAGCAGTCTGTCGCTGAAGCTGCTCTTCTGTCTGGAGATGACACTGTTTAGTGGATGCATAATTGATAGGAGCCTGCTGAGTGCCCGTCGCTCTGCCACAGATGTCAAGCTGTCCAGCTCCATGTCAACAATAGAGCCTGCCTTCCTCACCAGTTTGTCCAGGCGTGAGGCGTCCTTCTTCTTAATACTGCCTCCCCACCACACCACCGCGTAGAAGAGGGCGCTCGCCACAACCATCTGATAGAACATCTGCAGCATCTAAGGAAGTATAACCGGCTCTGTCCTTTCTTACACAGAGCATCAGTATTGGCAGTCCAGTCTAATTTATTATCCAGCTGCACTCCCAGGTATTTATAGGTCTGCACCCTCTGCACACAGTCACCTCTGATGATCACGAGGTCCATGAGGGGTCTGGGCCTCCTAAAATCCACCACCACCTCCTTGGTTTTGCTAGTGTTCAGGTGTAGGTGGTTTGAGTCGCACCATTTAACAAAGTCATTGATTAGGTTCCTATACTCCTCCTCCTGCCCACTCCTGATGCAGCCCACGATAGCAGTGTCATCAGCGAACTTTTGTACGTGGCAGGACTCTGAGTTGTATTTGAAGTCCGATGTATATAGGCTGAACAGGACCAGAGAAAGTACAGTCCCCTGCGGCGCTCCTGTGTTTCTGACCACAATGTCAGACCTGCTGTTCCCGAGACGCACATATTGAGGTCTGTCTTTAAGATAGTCCACGATCCATGCCACCAGGTATGAATCTACTCCCATCTCTGTCAGCTTGTCCCTAAGGAGCAGAGGTTGGATTGTGTTGAAGGCGCTAGAGAAGTCCAGAAACATAATTCTTACAGCACCACTGCCTCTGTCCAAGTGGGAGAGGGATCGGTGTAGCATATAGATGATGGCATACTCCACTCCCACCTTCTCCTGATATGCAAACTGCCAGAGGGTCGAGGGCGTGTTGAACCTGTGGCCTCAGGTGGTGAAGCAGCAGCCTCTCCATGGTCTTCATCACATGTGATGTCAGAGCAACAGGCCGGAAGTCATTCAGCTTACTAGAACGTGATACCTTTGGGACTGGGGTGATGCAAGATGTTTTCCAAAGCCTCAGGACTCTCCCCTGTTCCAGGCTCAGGTTGAAGATGCGCTGTAGAGGACTCCCCAGCTCTGATGCACAGACCTTCAGCAGTCGTGGCGATACTCCATCTGGACCCGCTGCTTTGCTGGCACGAAGTCTCCTCAGCTCTCTGCTCACCTGCGTTGTTGTAATTGTGGGTGGGGATGTCTCTCCTATCAGCAGAAGGATTTGTGGAGGGTGCAGTACTCCAAGGTGAGAGTGAGAGTGGGTTAGGGTGGTCAAACCTGTTAAAGAAGTTGTTCATTTGGTTTGTTCTCTTCACGTCTCTCTCGATGGTGGCACCCCACTTCGAGATGCAGCCAGTGATGATCTTCATCCCATCCCACACTTCCTTCATGCTGTTATTCTGAAACTTCTGCTCCAGCTTTCTCCTGTACTGCTCCTTCGCAACCCTGAGCTGGACTCTGAGTTCCTTCTGCATGCGCTTGAGCTCATGCTGATCACCGCCTTTAAAAGCCCTTTTCGTCTGGTTCAAAAGGCCCTTGATGTCACTTGTAATCCATGGCTTGTTGTTAGCATAGCAGCTTACAGTTCTTACTGGAACTACAATGTCCATACAGAAGTTGATGTAGTCAGTAGTACAGTCAACAACTTCCTCAATGTTCTCACTATGTGATCCCTGCAGGATATCCCAGTCTGTAGTTCCAAAGCAGTCTCTCAGAGCCTTCTCTGCCTCAGGGGACCACTTCCTGAATGAGCGTTTGGTTGTAGGTAGGACTCTCACTCTTGGTTTGTAGTGAGGCTGAAGCAGAACCAGGTTATTATCTGCTTTCCCAAGTGCAGATCATAAATCACTTTTGATTTCAGGGCTACAGGGAATGAATTATGAAGAAAAAGTAAAAGAGCTGAGCCTTTTGAGTTTAAGTAAAAGAAGATTAAGAGGTGACATGATTGAAGTGTTTAAATTATGAAGTGAATTAGTAAAGTAAATTCAGAAAGTTATTTTAAAATGAGTTAAGAACAAGGGAACACAGCTGGAAACTTGTTAAAGGTAAATTTCATACAAACATTAGGAAGTTTTTCTTTACACAGAGAACCATAGACACTTCGAATAAGCTACCAAGTAGTGTCATAAACAGTAAGATTTGAGGAACTTTCAAAACTAGAATTTTGTATTTTTAAAAGAATTATGTGGATAGGACTGGTGAGCTTTGTTGGGCTGAATGGCCTGTTCTTGTCTAGGTTGTTCTAATGTTCTGTGACAGGTGTCTGGTCACACTCACAGGAAATCTAACTTAGACACCATTGAAATATCCGACTACGCCACCCAGCTTTATTAAGAGACTGGGAACTCTTCAGATTTACAGAAAATAGCACACAGGGTTCTTTAAATTGGGCGGTGAGTAAACACACAATGAAAGACACAACAGTAATTTCAGGAAAAGCAAGAGTACCTTCTATTACACAAGACAATAAAGTAAATTAAAAAATAAACGAACATAACAAAAAAAATCTAACAATATCAGGTACGAACGCACACAGTCCACACTCTAAAAGTCTGTTAAAAACAAGAACTGGAGGATACAACCTTTAGTGGTGCAGAGTCCAGGATCGCGCACTGTGTTACCCCAACACTTACTCGTTCAACTGTCCACGGATGCACTCTCTTCACCGGATACTCGTTTCCCAACAGAAGTTTTGTCAAATTGTTGAATGCTTGTCAGTGTCTCTTTGTCGTTCCTTTTTTTTCCACTCTGGGCTCCTTGTGTTGCTGTGACCTAGGCACGCCTCATTTCTCGTCTGCCAGCTTTGCTTGGTCCTTTCATGTGGCTTCCCTCTCTCGCTCGACCCACAACAAGCGTCTCCTAGTGGAGCGGTCTCTTCCTCCCTGGAAGTAAGTGTTGCTGTCCTTGTGCCTCACGTCGTGCCAGCCAGGTTCCCTCGTCTGCCTACGAGCCCCTGTGCTCTGTCCGATTGTCTTGGCAGCGTTCTCAGTGGACCGTCCCTCCTCTGCCTTCTCCTGCCCAGGAGTTTAAATCTCCTTCAGTCCCTGCCATTGTCAGTCCTGGACAATCAGTTTAAACAATGGCACATCTAAATTTCCTGGGTTTAACAATTAATGAAAACACAAGTTAACAAAATGTATTGTTACCAACCATTAATGAGTACAGATCTGCTAATTAGAAACCAATATTGTCAAACATGTTAATTTCCAAGTCAGGTAAATACAGACATCCTCCAAGGAAGGAGCAGTTCTGTTATCACAACTTGGTATTGTTTGTAATCTCAGCCAGCCAAAAACTTCAAAGTGGTGACTCCTTTGCAGTACAGCAAATACCTACATCCTGCAGACAGCCATGACAACATCAGTAGCGGGATTACCCAGGAAATTTGCCATTTAACTTCTCTCCCCCAGTCCTAACAATGGGTGCCTAATGGAACCACCCAGTGTAAAAAAAATGTCTCATTCTGACAGTTCTAATGTACCCGTGATCTGGTCTCTGGTCTAAAGATTTATAAACATAATCACATTCCCTAATTTAGTTTTAAAACTTTTAATTATGTATCACAAACTTTTAATTTTTATTGTATATATTTTGATGTCTTCTATCTTTTGATCCTCCCTGCCATATGTAATCACTTGGTATACTGCAAATTCTCTTTCAATGGTGTTTCTTCATGAACCTTAAACAGAATATGAAATTGATAATTAGAATCTTTCATTAAACTCTATTTTTGATTAGCAAAGGAAACAACTTGCACACTCCAGAGTACCTGTCTGCCTGGCCTACCATGTTTCAGACCACAGGATAACTGAAACCTTATATGTGTCATATTCTAACAAGCACTACTCATCTCACTACAATTATTAATCTTCATTGACTTTAGTTGCTGATATTTGAATCTTTACTTTGTGGACAATTGGGAGTGTTCTTGATATCCTAAATAAAGTCGTGCAGGCCAAAAACAGGACACGTATTTAACATATTAAACATACAAAAAGGATTTAAAATTGGATATAAAATTAATACATGGAACAAAATGGAAAACAATAAACCTTATAGCCATTCTGGGCCTGGCTTAATGAGCTCTGTATCTGTGGGGTACCCAATCTATAGTGTGGTCTAGATCTAACTAACTCATTACGTTATAACTTATTAAGTTTATTACATAGAAAATCACCCGAAAAACCCGGACCATCAAGAAGTGTGCGAACTGACGACAAGAAGAATTGTCTTCGCGCTGAACTGGAATCGTCCCCGCATAAATCAAAGTCATCCAGACAATCTGGATCTGCATAATTATATCTGGACCACCCTGTACTCATGCTCCAGCATACTAACACAAAAGACTCCACTCTTTCCAATCTACTTATTTTCTCTTCCACCTAACCTGTCTTCTTACAGTCACTCTAGTGTTGGTTTTGTTGTTCCTCACACTAAAGTTATATCATGGCAGACAGGAGGCAATAAACCCTTTGCAATTTTGTGAAGCCTAAAGTTCAGGTACTCTGCTATGCTATAACTTATCTTGTCCTGTCCACGTTTTTAAAGTTATCTTAGATTACTGTTAGTATGGACCATTACATATAGAAGAAATGTCACCCCTTGAAGATATCTATTAATGACAATACTTCTCCTGAACAGTTACATATCCACCATAACCTACTGGAAATTGCTTTGAGAGAATCCTTAACAATTAGCATTTAATCACTTCTGGAGATACAGCACCACCTCAAAATTGCTTTCTAGATCTGTTTTTCTTCCATTAACTGTCTAATATTCTTTATATTTTCCACAATGCATATTCCTCTGTTCATGATGGAAAGTTGTTTTCAGGAGATCTGCTCAGTGTCTGCCAATACTGCCTTCTGAATATGAATTGACTTACAGGTTTTAATGGTTTTCATTAAATTTATTTTATTTTGTAAGAGGAGAATGTGCACCCCAAATGAATCAGAAGATGTTTTATCACCCGGATAGGACGCCAGTAGTGGTCAGCAGGACAGGAAAATACTTTTGTACCCAAAGCACCTATGTAGTTCTCCCTACTGGGTTGCTGTATGAGTACAACTGCCACCTGGCGTATGGGGGATGGAACTGCTTCTTATTTTCCTGTCCCACCAGCCACTTTGTCTGTGTCATTGTATGCGTCCAGGTAATGAAACACCTTCTGATCTGACCAGGATATGCATTCTCCTCTTACAATTTCATAAAAACTATAAACTTTTCTTTGAAAATTGCTTGTCATGGAGCTCATTTTTAAGTAAAATTAAAATTGATTGATAATGTAATAATAATGATAATGATAATTGATAACTTTCTGCTAAAACATAACAACAACTGACCTGTACATCTTCCAGCAACAGCACAACACTAACATACAATCAACTGTGAAAGCATTCATCCTCAAGGATACTTCTTCTTTAGAGGTCCTCCTAATTTATGTGTATTTAAGATGTTATACTTTCAATACATCTACATTCATAATTATGGACTGTTACAATACTTTGTTTTTTTCAAGCAGACAAAAGGAGGTACAATTAGATATAGTGTGACTGAGCATGCAATAATGACAAAGGTCAGGTTGGGGAGCATGCACTGGTACAGCGTGTTGCCACACCCACCACACGACGAAACAGCTCGGGATCCTGGTTGTCAATCCAACAGGCAGACAAGTGGTCCAGCCTCACCCACCGGAAATGACCCTCTATCTCCCACAGCCAGATGTTATGTGGAATTTCCCTTGGCCTGGTCCAGCCACTCTTGTCCTCTACAAAGAGGATCCTGTGAGCCGGATCACCCTTGGGGAATCACGCCACATGGCTGTAGTGCCATAACTGATGCTCCCTGACAATGCAGGTAATGTGCCTCATTTGGGACTCAAGGATTCTCCAAAGAGACGCAGTACCAAAGGAGTCCAGTCTTTCTCTCAGGTCACTGGATAGTGTCCATGTCTTGCAACCATATAGTAAGACAGGGAGCACCAGGACTCTAAAGACTTGGACCTTCATCCTTTTGCATAGATATCAAGAGTGCCATACAACCGTTTCCAGCGACCCCATGACCCCCATGCTCTCCCAATCCGTCTACTGGCTTCATAGGAAGAGTCACCAGAGACATGAATGTCACTACTGAGGTAAGTAAACCTCATGAGAAGGTCGACACTCTCTCCGCAGACAGGCACTCTGCTGATGGCTGTTCCTAAGGGGTAATTAAAGGCCTGGATTTTATTTTTTTTCCAGGACACTCACAAGCCCAGACACTCAGACACCTTGCTCAGTCTCTCAAGACCCCCGTTCAGAGCCTCCATTGACTCTGTGAAGATTACGGCATCGTCAGCAAAGTCAAGATCAGTCAAAAATACTCATAATTTCAGCCTTACTCTGCTTAACCATTTGGCTCAATAGAAGTAAAAAGTAACAGGGGGGCGCAGACTAGTGGTAGTACTAGAAACATGAGGGTTCAAGGCATGAGGAGTCACCCTTGAAAAACAGCACAAAGACTGAATAGAAATCTTTGTTATATGGTGTAGGATGTAAGAAACTGCCAGGAGGTACATCTCTCCAAAAAGATTATTTTATGCAAGTTGGAATGGAACACATTTTTAAAGTGTTTTTAAAAGTAACTGCCTGAGGTTCTTCTTTATGTCCCAGTAGGAAGGTCCAAGAAGAGGTGCCAATTTAGCACATCAGAAATTAAAGGAGTCCTTTAAGCAGACTGAGCAAACAGTGCATATGCTCCATGTTTTAATTTGATAAAAAGTCTCAGAGAGCCCATGTATCCAGCATAGTGCCCATTGGTCTAATAACCACTGGGTGCAGCAGGAACTGTCACATGACTGTGGGGAACCCAGGGGAGATGGTTAACCTCTCTTGTAAGAATCTGAGTACTTTGAGACCCACAAGAGTAGATACAGTTTTATTTCTTAAATTTTGAATGCAGACTCCCTCTTCTTTAAGAGTATGGTTTCGTCCGTTTATAGGAGATGGACGTCTGAAGCAGAGCTCCGCTTGCTGCGGCTTTATTTTCCCACGTATTTCATATTATTTAGAGGTATCTTGCATTTAACCCGATCAAGGAACTTCCACTACAATATACAAGCATGAGTAACAAAAAGAAAAGTCAGAAAGAACCAGAAAAGAAACTTAAAGCTGCATCAAAGTCCGGACAGACTTCCGGCCTGAGTGCAAGTGTAAGGTATGGCATCACGGAGACTGACCTGGAACAGGCAGACGAGTGCGCAGAATTCCTGGGACCCCACTCCATTGTATCGTCTCCAGTCGAGAGTGAAAATGGGAGCGAAGGCGCAAGTGATACAGGTCGCGATGGATCTCCGATTTCTGAGAATCATTCGAGACTAGAAAGGGCTCTGCAGGACGTGCTCTCATCTACTCATCGCGAGCCTGTAACAGGAGCTGCATTTTCACTTGCGGAGCACGAAAGCCGAAGCGAACTGTCCGAACTGAAAGAGATGATCGCTACACAGAAAGAGATGATCGCTACACAGTCCACTGCCATGGTTACGGCCATGAAGGAGCTTAAGAAAGATAACACAAATGATCTTAAGAAGGTGGCCACTGAGCTCAAGAAGGATAACAAAGATAAGGAAACGCGTTTATTTAAACGTTTTGACGTGAACTTTAAAGCTATGTTGGAGAAATTAGTGGAACACATTGAATAAACTAATTCCAAACTGAAAAGGCTTGATGATCATATTAATGACGTTTCAGATCAGCTGGAAGACGTTAAGCAGGGACTCACGGCTCGAGTGGAAACAGCGGAACAACTGGCATCTAACGCCGATGAAAAAGCCACAGCTGCGAACTCGGAATGCAAAAAACTTGGAGACAGACTTGCAGCCCTGGAGGATGGGTGCAGAAGAAATAATATAAGAATTGAGGGTATACCTGAGAAACGAGAAAGCTCAAGCCCAGTGAAATTTGCAGTAGAATTACTGTCTAAAATAATTGGAGATGACTTTAAACTCGACATTGAGATAGCCACGGCTTATCGCACAAAGATACCAAGCGCCTTTAAACCTAGGTCTTTTATTGTCCGCTTCGAGCGACTAAGATGTAAGCTTGATGTGATGGCACTTCTCAGACACAAGCAAGAGATTATAATCCAAAATAATCTTATTCGTATTTTTCCCGACTTCTCACCATCAACAGCTGCAAAACGCAGATCCTACATCGACATTAAAAGGATGCTACGGAAAGCCGATATCAAATACAGCCTCTTGTATCCTGCCAAACTGAAAGTGGAAGTTCAAGATCGACATTATATTTACTTCAGCAAAGAAGAAGCTGAAAAAGAACTAAAGAAGCTGTTTCCGACACTTTTTTGAAAGTTAATAAAGAGCCGTATTCTATCAAGGCACGGGAAGGACCTATGATCTGATCTCTGGATCCATGTTTAAAGAGACTGGTATTATAATTATACATCTCTTATTTTCTTTTTTTATCTGGACTTTATATGTTATATGTTTATGTTTTAATCAGAGTTATACAGTTATAGACGTGAGTGTGAAAATGTGGAAGTGATTAAAGTAGGATTCGTTTTATTTTTTTTAAATTTTTTTTATTTTACTATACCTTAAAGTAGACTGTTTAACTTCATACCCTTGGTTTATTGCTTGTTCTACTATTTATACAATTACCATTATACTATTACAGTAGGAATTACCAGGTTTATCCTAGACTAATTTTTAAAATCATTCCCAGGGTTGTTTTTTTTTTCTTTCCTTTTTTTTTTAATCTTAATATCTTAACTTAAAAGCGCTGAAGATTATTTCAAGCTTAAATATTGTTAATGAGAACATTTTCGGCAGATAGTATTAAGAATTTAACTGCAAAAGATATCTCTGTTTTAATTCTGTAACGCCGCTGCGGGGTGGGGTTTGTTTTGTTTTGGACGTGCTCTGTCTCTTCGTATGTCAGAGGACTGGAACATCGCGAAGTGGGATCTAGCCTCATGTGGGGAGGCAAAATGGGGGGGTGGGGGGATAAAGGGGGGAGAGAAGGAGAGCAGGTTATATCTAATCTATTCTTGTAATTCTTATAATTATAAATATCAATGCAACAATAGGCTAAAATGCAATAACTCGTGGGGAATCTTGAAACTAAGATTAAAACTGCCATATTACCAATTAAAACTATAAATGACATTAAAAACTCAGAATCAATGTCTCCATGATGGGACAGTTAACTTTGTGAGCTGGAATGTTAAAGGCCTGAATCACGAATTAAAGAGAAAGAAAGTATGCTCTCACCTAACAGGCTTAAACGCTAAAATAGTATTTCTACAGGAGACCCACTTACTAACCAAGGATCAGTTCAGATTACAAAAAGACTGGAATGGCCAAATGTTCCATTCTAGCTTTATAAAGAAAACTAGAGGAATGGGAATTCTCATACATAGAACAGTTCCATTTGTAGCATCAGAGGTAGTGTCGGACCCTGAAGGGAGATATGTGATGGTCATGGGCAACTTATATAACAGTAAAATGATTTTGATAAATGTTTATGCACCCAATGTTGATGATAAGGAATTCATGCAAAATCTATTTGCACCCATTCCCAATGTGAACACTCATAAAATTATAATGGCTGGGGACTTTAATTGTGTTTTAAATCCACTCTTAGATAGGACTCCTGTGACAGGGGGGGACGACATCTAATACTGCAAAGATAATTACACAGTTTTTAAATGATCACAACTTATCAGACCCCTGGAGGTTTCTTAACCCAAACTCAAGAACATATTCATTCTACTCACCAGTGCATTATAGCTACTCAAGAATTGATTATTTTTTTATAGATAATAATTTCCTGCCTACAATTAAATCATGCAAATATGACACAATTGTTATCTCTGACCATGCCCCTCTAGTCTTGGAGCTAAAATCATTAAGCCCCTCACACTCACCTCGAAGATGGCGTCTTAACCCTCTTCTATTGGCAGACGAGAACTGCACAGAATTTATATCCAAACAAATCAGCTTCTTCCTAGAGACAAACACCTCCACAGAGGTTTCTGCAGGAACACTCTGGGAAACTCTAAAGGCCTTCTTAAGAGGCCAGATTATTTCATATCTTTCCCATAGAAATAAATTAGAAACCAAGAAAGTGTCAGAGCTAAGAAATGAAATTACTAGAATAGATGAAGAACAAGCCAGGCGTCCAAGTGAAGCTCTTCACAGGAAAAGGCAGGCCCTGCATACAGAACTTAACATCTTAACAACTAAAGAAACTGAACAACTTATTTATAAGTCTAGACAGCATTACTATGAACACAGAGAAAAAGCTAATAAGCTTTTAGCTCAACAAATTCATAAACAAGAAGTTCACAATGCAATACCAGTAATCACCAACAAGAATGGAGAAGAAATCATCGACCATAATAAAATAATGCACACATTTAGAGATTACTATAAGTCTTTATATTCCACTGAGCCCAAAGAAGACAACACGCAATCTAATGCATTTCTGGATAATTCACAAATACCACAAATAGATGCTTTAAGTGCTGAGGAACTGGATAAACCTCTAATGCTAACAGAATTACTAGACGCTATAAAGTCACTACAAAGCGGGAAATCATCAGGCCCTGATGGTTACCCCGTAGAGTTTTATAAGAAATTCTCCACTCAGCTAGCTCCACTCTTATTGGCAACATTTACAGAAGCTAAAGACCACCAAATACTACCTCAAACATTTCGACAAGCATTAATCACCGTCTTTCCTAAACAAAATAAGGACTTGTTACAATGTGCATCATATAGACCAATTTCACTCCTGAATAATGATGTTAAGATACTCTCAAAAATCCTAGCTAGAAGGATGGAGAAAGTGCTGCCCTCGGTAATATCACAAGATCAAATTGGATTTATTAAAGGCCGACATCTATCTTCAAATCTCCGACGCTTGTTTAATGTTATATATTCACCAGCAAAATCAAACACCCCAGAGATATTACTATCATTAGACGCAGAAAAGGCATTTGACATGATCGAATGGAATTACCTTTTCACTGCATTGGAGAAATTTGGGTTTGGCCCGAATATTTGTGCTTGGATCAAACTACTGTATACCAGTCCAGAAGCTTCAGTTTGTATTAATAACATTTGCTCAGACTACTTTAAACTAGAACGTGGTACCAGACAAGGATGTCCCTTGTCGCCACTGTTGTTTGCAATCGCTATTGAACCACTGGCGGTTCACTGCCGAAATTCTTATCAGATAAAGGGGATTGTCAGAGAAGGACTGGAACAGAAAATTTCTCTATATGCAGATGATATGGTCTTATATATATCGGACCCAGAAAACACTGTCCCTGTTGTTTTAACAGCACTAACAGAATTCCAAAAGATATCTGGTCTTAGAATTAATCTGAATAAAAGTATACTCTTTCCAGTGAATTCACAAGCATATAATATTAGATTAGACACCCTACCTTTTACCATAGCAGATCAGTTTAAATACCTAGGGGTAAATATCACAAGTAAACATAAAGCTCTTTATCAACAAAATTTTGGCGTCTGTATGGAAAAAATTAAGCAAGACTTGCATAGATGGTCAACTCTTCATCTCACTCTAGCCGGAAGAATTAACATTGTTAAGATGAATATCCTTCCTAAACTTCTCTTTTTATTTCAAAACATATCAATATATATCAATAAATCGTTTTTTAAACAGTTAGATTCAATAATAACCTCATTCATTTGGAACTCAAAACACCCACGTATCCGAAGAGCGACCCTACAAAGACCTCAGGCAGAAGGTGGCATGGCTTTACCTAATTTTCAGTTTTATTACTGGGCAGCAAACATACAAGCCATAAAAACCTGGACACAAATAAATGAACATACACAGGCTTGGTCCGCAATAGAAGTAAAATCCTGTAGTACTTCTTTATATTCCCTGCTCTGCTCTCCAATAAATGAAAGTTATCGCAAATATACTAATAACCCAATTGTGCTTTACTCACTCAGAATATGGAACCAAATTAGGAAGCATTTTAAGATGGAAAATCTTTTATCAGTGGCACCTCTGCAAGAGAACCACCTCTTTCAACCTTCGCAAGTATATCCAGTTTTTAATACCTGGAAAAGTTTTGGGATTAAAATGCTCAGAGATCTTTATATAGACAACATATTTACATCTTTTGAACAATTACGTTCAAAATTTAACCTCCCAGCTACACATTTCTTTTACTATCTTCAAATTAGAAATTTTGTTAAACAGAAATTGCCCGATTTCCCCCACCTTGCACCCTCCACAATGCTGGAAAAAATACTGCTCAATTCTGAGGAAACAAACACTATTTCCACAATATATAAAATCTTATTAGAGTCCCTACTTTTCAAAGATCCAAGAGGACATTGGGAAGAAGATCTCTTAATCAATATATCAGAAAAGGAGTGGAAGGTAGCAAAGCAGAGAATTCACTCGAGTTCTATATGCGCAAAGCATAGAATTATTCAACTAAAAATTATATATCGAGCTCATCTGTCTCGCTTAAAACTGTCCAAAATGTTTCCAGGCCAGGATCCAACCTGCGAGCGCTGCAACCAAGCTCCTGCCTCACTGGGTCACATGTTCTGGGCCTGCACCAAACTAACATCATTTTGGACAAAAATTTTATAGTGCCTCTCAGACAGCCTTAGTGTCACAATCCCTCCTAACCCACTAACAGCTGTGTTTGGTGTCCTTCCAGATGGACTGGAATTGGAGAAGGACAAGCAAACGGTGATTGCATTCACTACACTCTTGGCACGCAGACTTATTTTGTTAAATTGGAAGAATCCTAATTCTCCTCTTATAAGTCAGTGGGAAACCGATGTTTTATATTATTTGAAATTGGAAAAAATCAAATTTTCAGTTAGAGGATCTGTACAAAATTTTTTCAAAACATGGCAGGATTTAATCAATATTATTTTAGAATAAGAGAATTAACTATTATTGCATTTAACTCCCTTCTCCATCTCTTATTTATATAGATATTTACTTCTCCCCTTCTTTTGTCTAATGTTGCCTTATTAAAAAGCTTAAAGCAATTTTCCTTTAGCTAAGCTCTCCTTCTCAGGGGTGGGGTTTTATTTGTCTTCAAATTTGTTGGGTTATAAATTGATCTGTTTGTATGGAATGATTACAATGAAAATTAATAAAAAAATATTAAAAAAAAAAAAAAAAAAAAAAAGAGTATGAGCCCCTTGTGTTATTTTTAGGTATGTAACATTACCGTGTTAAAGGATCAATGATCTGTCGAGTGATTGCCACATCTCAATGGTTACAATGTATAGTACTTCATCCACCTGTCAATTTATTCCAATAACAGGATCACTGCCAAGATCAAGTACAGGGTGGGATGGAGATGGGGGTGGGGGGCACGAAGATCAATTGTTTATGAATTAACTTAAACTACATCTTAGCAACATGGGGGGGGGTGAATGTAACCTGGAAAATAAATAAATAAATAAAAACATGGAGAGAAAATGCAAACTCCACAAAAAGCCCTGTCTCCTGGAGCTGTGTAATGCAGTAATGGAAATAATTTTTCCTCTTAATACTTGTAAATGCAGAAATGTGCTATAATTGGAGTATTTAAAATATTGACAGTGTGTGGTTTATTGAGTCCACATTCCATACAGTTCAATTAAATATTTTGCTAGGAGAGTTTGAGAATTTACTTCATCCTTTCTTATTAAATATGCCATTCTAGTGTTTAATAAATACTGAAAACACATTGTAGTAGTGATACTTGGTAAAACCCTCAGGAGTTCTCTACATGTGAGTGATATTACTAAGCTAGTAGTTTGGCAGATTTATTTCACATGACAGTACACTTTAAAATCAATTATCTTAACATGAAAACATAAATGTTAAAAGTAACCTCAAAAGAAAATTCAATTTTTGTTAACTCTACTAAGCACTCAGAATTTCAAAATAAAGTGCAAGTACAAATTAAAATAATCCCTTATATTCTCTTTGATAACAGTTTTGATTTTCAACACTTTAAAATAGGAAGGTAAAGTTGATGATGAACTAATTTCATTCTGCAGTTCAGTGCCATCAGGGGGAAAAGATTGGCAGAGGCTTGAGGGCAATCACTAAATAACAGGACCACCTCACCGCCACCACTCACCATCACCTCCAGAAGTCTGGGTAATAGTTTGCTGGAGGATAAGATGCAGATTGAGCAGACAAGGGCCGTTTACTCTGCCTTGTTAAAAATTTGACAGATCACCTAGCAGATTCTTCATTTCTATTGAACCGCATACGTCTCAGGGGGAGAAAGTTGGTTTCAATCTGTTGTACAGTTAATTAATTAATTGGCTGCTTGGTTAGACTGTTGGTGGTATTATACTGAAATCTCTTTATATTGATCCAAATCTTAAAGCAGGACCTTTTTGCAGTTTGTGTTTAAAATTAACACAAATGATACAATCGTACTTTTTATTTAATTTAATTTAATTTAATATTTTTTTATTTATTTCTTTGAAATCTCTATCCATTTCGTAAACCTGCAGGCTATAGGGTGTTGGAGGTCCTGGCATAATGGGCAAAAGTTTAGAGCCAATCCTGGGTCAAGGCCTCACAATACACACTTAAGCAAGGAATGAAACTGGATTAGTGAAGAAACTCCATATAAACATGGAGAGAACATGCAGATCCCACACACAGCATAAGAATTTAACTCTGGTCAAGGATATATGAGGCAGCACTATCTGCCGTGGCACCATCATGCTACTGTTTCTTAGAAATATTCTGAATTTCTAATTTTTTTGTCTATTTAATTATGATATATATAAAAGATTTCATAAAATTCTGCTTCCTTTCTGTATTTAAAAACAAACTTGCTTGCAATATTTGAACGAAACTGCTGCCTCACAGGTTTAGGACAATAGGTTTAATTCTGGTAACTGCACATTCTCACTGGGTTTGTGTGGACAGTTTTTCTGGGTAACCTGGTTTTCTTTCCATACCCCAAAGACATTTTGTGTCAATTTCTAATTCTAAGCTGGCACCATGTAAGTGTGGACATATGTTTGTGTAAAAGTCAACTACAGTTGGCACTACCTTGATCCCAGTTCTACTGGGTTAGGCTCTGGTCCCTTGCAATCTTGAATCACTGTAAATTACGTGGGGTTATCTTATCTCCATAGGAGATACAAGATTATAGGGTTTTCATCATTATGAAAGAAATATGCATTTAGTGGTTTTCAGAATTTGTGGTAAACAGGAAGTACTGATATTTTTAGCTGTTAGAAGTTAGAAGCAGAACATGGAGAGTACTCAAAATAATATATTTGGGGTTTGGCTTGAACAAAGATTAGAAGTTAAAATAACAAATCATATTTTGTTAGTGTTGGAGGAACATGAATTATAACATTCACATCCATCCATCCATTATCCAACCCGCTATATCCTAACTACAGGGTCACGGGGGTATGCTGGAGCCAATCCCAGCCAACACAAGGCACAAGGCAGGAAACAAACCCCGGGCAGGGCGCCAACCCACCACAGTAACATTCACATTCATGTTATTATTCTGAAAATGGATTTTTTTTCTTATTGTTTGATCACACTGGACAACATAAGCACATTTGTACTTACAGAACAAACAAAATAGGACAATGTTATGAGCTCCTTTAGTAAAGAAGGGAGAAATAAAGACTTCTTAGTATTATTAAACAACCAGGAGATAATGACTTATTAAAGGAGCAGTCCAGAATAGACCTAAAGACAAGAACATTTACACAGGAATAGCAAAAAGTCAGAACCAAAATGTAATCTAAAGTCTAAAGAACCAAAATATTATGAGTTCCTTTTCTATTTTTTTCTTCTGATTTATGTTGCACCTTATAGGATGAGTGTGGATTTTATTTAAGATTGTCTTTACATTGGAGAACCCAAATCGAGTGCATATTTTCTACTTCAGAGTACTTCTTGTGAAGATAAAAATATTTTACATCTTACCGTGACACCTATATTGTTTTCTTATGAATGCCGGCATTATGTCGAATCTGTGTTTGCTGTTGCTATGGTGTTATTATCCAGGGAGTGCATGGTGCTGACCAGTGCTACAGAAGATGTGACAATAGCTTCCTGGTTATCTGAGACTGCGGAGTCTCTTAATAATGAGAGCACTTCTTGTTTATCGGTTTAAGATCCTATGCTCTGTTTTATTTATTTTGGTTAATTACTTGATCTATTTGAATCCCTGATTACAAGGCTTCTCCATTATTTCAACTGTATTTCAATTTCCGGTCCCAATACCTACCCATTTTTGGCAGTACACAAAGAAGAATTCCCAAACCTAAATTCATTGGTCAGCCATTCTCTAACTGCACTAATTCTCCTATAGTTTAAATTCACTGTTTCACAGATTGTCACAGACAAGACAATGCACACAGTCATCTTTAATAGTGGCTGATTGATGTCACTGGTCACTGTACCACATGACCAGTACTGCGGGCTATTACTATAAAGAATATAGTGACACCCATGCAAACCAATTCAGAAAATCAGGAAGACTATCAATAAAATACAACATAAAACGGTTTCAAAATAATGATCAAAATAAATAAAAACAAGAAAAACATAAAAATACCGTAAACGTCAGTTTTCACGGCCCCGCAGCGGTGTCTCTGAATCAGTTTAGAAAGCATCATAATATAAAGGGAAAACAATATAATACACAAACAACAACAAAAGTGTGTCTTTTTTTATCAATCCGGATATTTGGATGACTCCATATGAAGCACAATGGTAAGGTTTTCAGTGTGATTTACAGTTTACAGAGAGGTCAGTTCCGCGCTATATACAATCATACAAATGAAAATGTTAACAGTTAACAGCTCACTACTCAAAATGGTAATTGGAGGACCCAGGAATCGAACCCAAAACCTTTTGATTAGGAGACAACGGTAGCACCACCCCACCGGTCATGTCAGTGTCGTACCCTAACCCGATTTATTTTTCTTTGGTTATATTCTTGAATAAAAGTGCACTTGTTTTGTTATACTTGTACCTTTTGTGAAAGAGTTTTTTTTTTGATATTTGGATTTCAGTCTTCACACATTCTACACTTCATGTCAAAATTTTGTCGTTGGTACTACTACATGAAAAACGTTTCTGTTTTAGCTATGTGTTCAACAATTCCTGCCTCACATTTCCTGTCATCCTACTTTTACATAGATTGTTGTAGACATGGAACACACAGGAAATGTGTGTATTCCAAATGACAATATATAATTTACCGTCTACAATTCCTGGCACCTCACACTTAGATAAACTGACTTGAGCTGCGGTGGTGGGGGAATTGGATAGCAGGCTGCTTGCTGCTTGTGCTGATCGACACATTTGCAAAACAAAAGACACTGATGGAGAGGTGCAAAGAAATTTAAGGTGGCCCGGGATTATGAGTTTTTTCATAGGCTTCAGGGATTCTAGTGTTAAAGGCTGTTCAAGCATACAGTAAAAGGTATTTTTGTTATATTTGGAAATTTCCACATAGATTTCAATCATATTTATGAACACATAGTAAAAGAACTAGAACACTAGATACTAATACTAATTCTATAAAAATGTTATTTAATTTTGAAAATATTATGATAATGATGTTAAGCATGATTATTAGATTGTAAAATAAGGTCCCTTTCAAGAACAAATCAATAAAGAGATGAAGACTTTTTTCTATTTAAATTAAAAATCTACAGAATGTTCTATTTACAGAAAGGATCAGGACCAAGAAGAAGGATTAAAGCAATTGCAATAGTTTTTTAACTGATTGTTGAAAACTACATTTAAATTTGAATAATACAAAGACAGAAAACAGACCTGTACCTGACCGCCCAGGGTAGGACAGCTGATTATTAATTGGAGTCTGGAGATGATACGTAGGTTGAGATATGTGGCCAAGAGGTCAAAGGCAGGAAATCAACAGAATAATTAAAATTAATCCAAAGGGGAAAAGAGTTGAAAAGAAAACCAAAAACACAGAGCTGAGATCAAAGTCAAGGAAAAATAATGCTACAACCTACTTAAACTTGAAGCTAACCAATCCTAATAATTAAATAGTTTGAAATATCCACAATCCTGGAGACACCAGGTAGTCCATGGAGCTGGCCTTTTTACTGCTTGACCTGTTATATGTCACACACCATCCATGACCCTTGATGCCACCTCTAATAACCCCATAACAACTGCAAAATTCCCAAATCTCTGTGCCATACAAAGAACAAAATGGCGCCACAGGAAAATGCAAAAAATCATTAACATAAATAAAGATGTGTTGAAACCTTTCTGTTTCAGTCAAGGGTTTAAATGTCTCATCTATGTTTATTTTTATGTTAATTATTTAGTTTCTGTAGTTTAAAATAACTTACACTATGTTCCTTATGTTTTGTGTGTAAGGGACTGTCCTCAACCCAATATGTGCTGAGGAAAACCCACAGTCCCTTGTGGATCATTGTATGTGCCTGTGGTGGTGGTGGTCAGTTCTCCTGCATATATGGGTTTTTTTTTAATAATTTGTGAATCACTGAATTTTTAATGTAATGCTCTGTTTTACATTTTGCCTTCCGGAGTTGTGACTGGGACATTTGCCTGGGATTGCCTTTGCCTTTACAGGCATGACCTGCTGTGCCTTTTATGCTCTTTAGGAACTTCACTATCTTTAGAGCATTTTTGTATTAATACATCATTTAATTTATAAAGATTCTTTGTTGTCCTCTATGTTAAATAGCTGGGGTATGATGGATCCCCGCCACCCCAGTGGGCATTATGACTAATTTTGTGACTTTGTGTGCTTAGGAATTCTCAAGTTCATAACAGAAATAAAAAAATAAACATGACCATTACATTTCTGGGTGCCATTAACACCCAAAATAATGTATACATTTTTCTGTCATTTTAAAAAAATAGAAATGGATCAAATCATGACAAAACCCTGCTGTTGGGTATGTGCCCATCACAATTGTGCTGTCCTGTTGAAAATCATCAGGTCTTCAAGTCTTTGAACCTTTTTCTCCAAACCTGATCAGATGAACCCAACTGATGACCCAATGTATCAGAAACAGACAAAAAGTTCACTGATCATGCTGTGTTTTTGGACCAGAGACTTTCTGTTAATTTGCTGCCTTCCTGTGCCAGCTGTTAGTTTCAGGAAGATCAATGAGCATTTTAAGTTATGCTAAGTGCTTTACTTTTTATTATTATTTTTGTTTTGTCCTTCCATTGTCTATTTTGAAAAGTGTGTAGTATGTGCAGAAAAAATTAAACAATCAGATAAAGCATAAATGGGTACAGTATATAATACATACATATTTATACATACATTTTACATGGCAATAATATACTTTGGATTGAATTCTATTATATTAAGCTAAAACTAAACTAAATAAAACTGGGCTCAATGAATTGGGCTGGGGGAATAGATGGATGATATGGTTTGTCCTGAGGCTATGTAGGAACAGTATGCAGTCACCAAGTCTGAAAAAAAGACAAAGAAACTGAACAGTACTAGAAATGAAGATACAGTATCTCTCTGTGTCTGAGATAGATAAGACTAGAAAAGAATAACCTACAGCAATCAGCTCCTGTAGAATACCCTTTAGATTCCTCTAAGAGCTAAGAGAGTCTTTTCATTTGTGTTAAGCACATGTTGGATGATGTTTTTTGGTTTGACTGGTGAAATCGATCAGCTGTGAGTCTAGAGCTTATTGACACATGGCTGCAAGAATGATAACTAGAGCAACAACCATGTAACTTTAGTTCTTAAATCTCTTCAGTAGTTCCCAATCAAGTTTAGAAACCAATTTTAAATTCCTCCTTCTCGTTTATAATGTGTAAATTATGTACTAGTTCTTTCCTTACAGAATAAATTGAGCAACAGTAGGATGCAGAGCCTTTAGCTAAAGGACACCTAAATTCTGGAATGATCTGCATACCAACATAATAGAAGCCCCATCACACTCAGCATTTAAACCAAAGTTCAAGGGTTATTACACAGGTACTCATTGAAAAAAATTGTTTTGATTATTTCATGTGATTTTTACAAATTTTTGGGCACTGAATTAAAAATAGGCAAAGACACAAGTGTTGCACAGCACGCATTTTTATTTCAGTGGGGAAGCGCTTTTCTCTTGCTCCCCACAGCAACACTGTCCAAAGCACCAAGCACAAAACACACTCTTCTTCTCTCTTTCTCTTCCTGCCTCTCGCCTCCCTTCGCTGCCGCCGCCGCCGCCACCGCCGCCACCTCCTCCTCCTCCTCCTCCTCCTCCAGCAAGCTTCATCCTCTTCCACCCGACTCTGGCTCCCTGAATGGCTGAATGGAGTGAGGCGGCTCCTTTTATGTTGGCCCTGGGAGTGTTCCAGGTGGCTTATTAATCATACCTGGAATCACTCTCAGGTGTGGTGAAAGCCCAATGTAAGGCTCTGCAGCTCCCCCTGGTGACTCCCATGGAACCCAACAGGGCTGTGCCAAACTCCAACTTCCAGCATACCCTGCAGGAATCTGTGCCCTCTAGCATCCCAGGAAAAGTAGTACCCTGCTGATGCTCTCTTCCTCGGACTCTTCCTTACATCCAGCTGCTTTCCTGGCCCGGTAATGTATATACACAATGTCTAAGTCTTCACAATGTATATTCTTAACGAAGATGTGAAATATGGGCTTTTGGGGATTTTGTTGTTTAACTTGTATCTCATAGTTAGCTTAAAATAACTTCAAGTTGACAGAAGAGCAAGATGAAATTGTAAATTCTTAGTCTTCCAATTTTTGTTAGTATCACTTACTAAATATGGCCATCAAGCTATAGTGTAAGAGATAGCACAGCTCTTAAGAGAGGTGGGCATAATGGCTATTGAGAGAGCCAAACATGAAGCAAATGACGGATGAAGGGTGATACCCACCTTTTAAAATGAGAATGCAACATTGGTATGAGAAAGAGTGAGAGAGAGAGCAGGCAGTCCTGAAGCCATACTGAACAATTATGCTGTCTAAGGATGAGAGAGCAGTGCCACCAAAACTGCACCCCAAAAAAGAAGAGGAGGAGGAGAAAGGCTGAGCGATGAAGGTGTATACTTTTAAGGAATGCTTTAGCTGGATCAAGAAGAATGGACTCTGTTATCCTGGACATCTTTTTTCTGGTTATACAGTGAAGCTTGCTTTTGCAGGCATTGATTTGAATCATTAGTTGTATGTTTTTTTCTGCTTTTGACTCCTAGTATTTAGTTCTTTCTCTGCAAATAAACATAAGTAATGATTAAATTAATATTTGAACATTACCTCAGTGAATTTTGCCTTGTTTAGTGGTATCATCTGTCCCAGGATGCTTATTCCTTCACTTATGAGAACAACCTGACGGGAGTCTTTATTGGAGTATGTCTTGCATGTTTGTACAGGTGCGTCCTGAGCTTGTTCTGTTAGAGTTGTGCACCTCCTACTGTGGTAATGATGAGATAATCAGCTTCTGGGCTCTAATAAGGTATGGAGGCTGAGGTACCCAGTCTTGGCCATATTGCTCTGTTTTATTAGTGCAGCCCTTTCAAAGGTAATGATCAGAGAAGTCCCAGTAGGAGTGCAACTCTTGAAGTAGTCTTCACTAAGTTATTCTGAAGTGTAGCTCTTTGAGGGGAAGTGACCCAAGCCTTTGGCCTCTCTTTAGGTATTCTTGCTTTGATCTGTAACTTGGCATGGTTAGTGACGGGCCCTTGGCCAATGTTATGTTTGAGACATGAGTAATGATTGAATGTTAAGTAGGTTAGTACTGCAGGGTGGGCATGTAGTTCGACTTGTCCACCAATATAAAAAGAACCTTAGAGGTTAAAGTTCACACATATGTATTGCAGATATGGATGTAACTAATATGGAAACTTTATCTAAATAGTTTTTAACAGAACAACACATTTAATTTCAATAACAGCAAGCCTAAAATGCACTTCTTTAGTCACTTTCATCTGCTTCTTTACAGCACAAACTGCATTTAGTTTTTTGACAAAATAACAGAAAAACACAAAATGGAGAATAAGTGCATCCAAACAGGTCAGTCCATGGCAGTAATAAAACATAGACCTGCTGAGTTTCACTACTGTGAATTTATAGGCCGAGGCTAGAATGAATGAGTCTGCTCAGCTAAGAAGTTCTTCATAATCAGGACTGAGCTCCTGATTAGTGTCACCACATCCCTCCATGGACCAGGTTGTGTCACCCTGCTGATCTCATTTTGATAAAAGCTGTTCATGTTGTGACAGTAGACATATAACACACATGCTGTCCACCCAAAAATGCTACATATTCTGCAAAAGTTTGTACAGCAAATTATTATTTTGGATCGTCTTTAATGAGTAATTATCTGCATTACTTCACTAAATGACAATACATTTTAATTGGATTTTTAGCTCATTTACAGGAAGATTCTTCTTCACAAACTTTGTATACCATAATGCACCTTATATTCTTTTTCTTCATGTATAGCCATATCAGTTCAAATTAAATCAGTACTAGCAGAATTCAGAAAAACCACATCATTTAATGCAATGTTTGAAAGAAACTGCATGGTCAAAATAGATACATTTGGTATATAGAAAGCAAATCATCAAAGTTAAAACTCACAATTTATTTTCAAGATTACTAAGGGTAGATATTAACTAGGAGATTATTTTAAACTCAGATCCATAAGCACATCAGAGGGACTTCAATGCTTTGTAAGTTTATGACCTACAGAAAATAAGATCTGAAGATGAAAATGATAAGCTGGTCAAATAATGTAATTTTCAAACAAAATGCTTTAACAACTCATTATCAAACAGATACCACTTTTAAAAAAACAGTTCACGTGGGGAGAGCATTTGTTGTATAAATAAGTCATAAAGTTGTGAAATCACACAAACAAAAATTTATCTACAGTATATACTGCATTAACATCCCTTGGTTGCACTTGTGTTTGAATAAATATGTTAGTTTTATGACATCCACATCCATCAGGCAGTTTGCAGTCAGGCTGCTCAAACACACATATATCTCTGTTGTAAGGGATTTCAACTCTCGGGGGGGGATAAAAAAAGATTAATTTGGTAACTTTGGGATGTGGAGAAAGAATCTAATCCTGTTTGCAAAATGCAATGACAGCACATTTTTCCAGAGCTTCATAGAATGAAAGGGATTTCACAATTAACCACATGAAACCACAACGCAATATCACAGAGGTTTCACCTCAAGTCTGGCAATACTTAACCCATTCCAAGTACCTTCAGTTTGCAGCAGACAGACTTGCCATGTTATATTAGAAATACTGTCATTTGTTCACTTTGTTGTTCGTATGAGTTCATGATTGTGCACTTTGCTCTCCGGGGACTGTTGTTACCTTACAGCCCCACAAATCAGTCTGTTTGTTTTGCCAGCACAATCACTGTCTGAATTGACTTTCTACATGTTTCATCCTTTTGTTTCTTCAGTATAAATTCACATTGCAAACATGCAAGCTTTAGGATGATTGGTAACGGTGGTGCAACATAACATGTGCCTGTGTGATGGTTTCTCACCTCAGTCAAGGTGAATTCATGTCTTTTATCTGATGCTTCTAGAATAATCTCTGACTCAACATCCATGTACTGGAAAGAATGGATAGACACAAACTTTAGCAACTTTTAGTTTTTTTTAATCTTTTTATATTATACGCTAAATCACCTGTAGCTCGCAAACCTTTTGACCTGTTGAGCTGAAATTGGGTACACATATACTACGTAACTTCTACTATCCACATTCGGGGTTAATTATTGACCTCCAAGAATATTCCTCTTTTTATTTTATTTTATTGTAGAATCAACTCTCAGGCATCACCCCCATTCCCTACCACCTTCGCTATCACTTCCCCTACCTCTTCATATCTTAAATCATTCTTGAGGCATATTGAAGACTTAAGTGCCAGCTTAAGTGAAAAATTAAGGAAAACGTACTAAGTAATTGCAACACAAACACTGACTTAATCAGTTTTAACGCGAAAAGATGCCGACGAAAGAAGACAAGAAGCGGGCTGCTAGGGTGGAGAAAAGAAGAGCTGCTCAGGAAGCGGCAAGCGAATGCTAAACATACAGAGAAAGACTATGAAAACTATGAATGATCAAGACGTTATCGCACAGTGCGCCGATACTGGTAGCTAAATAATGTTTTAATTAGGGTATATTATTTTTCCTGACTTAGAATACATTCCAGCATGTTGCATGTTGAAGGACAATATGTTTTGAGGGTCTGTGAACTTTAAAACAAAGGTTGCTGCTGGTTCCTTTTCTACTTTCTTACTCATTCTGTGACAATATTAAATAACTTGATTTTAGTGAGTGTGGGTATGTGTGTGTGAGTAAGCCTGACGATGGAGTGGCCCGCACAATAATGAGTTGGATTAAGGAAATGTTGTGTTATGGAATGTCATGCTATTTACAGCGCGTATTACAAAAACTGAAACAACGTGAAAATGAATTTGTGCAAAATTACAATGTCATACAAACAACATAAATAATGAACACATTTGAAGCACTTCCTTTTGTCATAGAGAACACATCCAATGAACATATTTTATGTGCATCCTTTTTCTCTGACAAATGAACATATAACTAGCATAACAGCTGAAATGAAAAAGGGAATTGCAACATATTCATGTTATAATGAACACATTTAAAGTGCTTCCTTTTTCACAGCTATGACCAATGAGATCTAAATGTAGAAAAGAATTACAACACCAACTGCTGACACATCGAGAATAATACAATAAAGTCCGCAAAACAGTGCCTGAGCTGTGGGTTATACCATGTATAATGAAATATTTGTATTATGTTTTTGTAACGGCCAATCTTGAAGGAGCATTTTGGTGGTTAGACAGCTTTTGACTCAACTCAAAGAGTGGTTGAAGAAGTGAGAGTGAGTGACAAGTCATGCTCTGGCAGTTCAATTTTTTTGGTTGCACACACAGTTTGACACAGTTATTAATGCTTCATCACGTGGGTATTAGATTTGATAAGGTCTCTAAACTGCCGATATGGTACTGACTTTGGACTGTTCAAGCTGTCACTGAAACCTTCAGCCACAGACAGGTACTCCTGTAATCTGCTTGATTAAACACAAACTCTTCTTATATCTATTGGTTCCCCAATAGTTGTAAATATATAAATGATTATTGTATTTAAGAAGGTAGTGCTTCACTTTCCTATTGTTCTTGGTCATGTCTTTTCTCCTTTTTCATGTACAATCATCACCTGCTTTTTGTTCCACACTTACGTTACATTGCAGTTAAACATTGTATTTAAGCAGTCTTTGCTCAACTAAGACTTTTCCTAGCAGGCACTCAATTTTAAATTCCCCAATTCCTTTCTTTCTTGACCTTTCAAGTCTCTGAATCTGAGCTTAATTTACCAGCAGCCATTTACCAGGCTCTAATGTTTTAATGTCATGCTCTCTTGTATACCGACTTCTGTCTATTGTGAAAAACATCTTAGTTTATTTATGACCTCTTGGAGCCACACTAAACCCGCATCTACACTGTTTTACATACATCTTGATAAGACCTCACACCCATAGAATTGCCTGTGGCTCAAATGATGGCAGCTAGTGGGATACAGATGCATAAATCATGAATCTGGCTATATGGAACATTTAGTCAAACATTGTATTTATACAGCTATGGTATATTTGAGTAACTAAGAATGATTAATCACGAAATGTTGACATTTCATTAGTTCATTTCATTCTATTCAAGTACATATGATAGCTTGCTCATTTTCTTTAAAATGGGAAAATGCATTTCATTCTCATCTGAAGGTTTTTAACCCTACATATTTCTTCAAATGTGTACTGTTAAAAATAGTAGCTATACAGGGACATTTCTGAGCAATTCTCCTTTTCTTTAGTGCCAAAAAAGAAAGCTGAAAAATCTTAACAGAACAATCTTAAGAGAAGCAGATTAATCCCCTTGATCCATCTAATACAGCTGTTTAAGTGATGCTTTTGAATCATAAAAAGGCATTTCAGAAAATAGATTCTTTAATTAAAATTTTAAAAAACTGCACAGGAGAGATATTTGAAATGTCATTTCAGACCTTATTCAGGTTTAAAACTATGCATACCACTAGGTGATCATTTACAGAAGTCTGTTAAAGAGTTGTAACTAGAAGAGCTGCATATGATAGTCACACTTTCCCTAAAAAATTAAAATTGGAATGCACCAATTTTGAAATAAGCTGCTGAAGGACAAAACACGAGCAATCAACTGGCAAAAAATGGTAAATCTCAAAACACATGACAAATTAAGAAATATTGGTTATTTATACAATTTACTAGATAACTTAATTAACAAAAACAACAGCAGTCAAAGCTGTCAAAATAAACCAGAAATAAAAAATAAGTTAAAGAGAAAAAAAACATATAAACACCAGAAGGCTAGCCAATATCTAAATGGAACAACATCCAAAGGAATAACACAACCATTAAAGAAATGCTAAACTGTTGGAATCACTCGATTTGGTGATAGGAAGGGAGAATGCACTCACTCATTCATGGTCAATAGTCTGGCTGTTATGTTTTAGCCAGTATTTATTTCCTGACTTGTGTGTTATTTTGTTTTATTGTTTTTGTTATTTTTGAATTATTATTTTTCAGGTTCCAGTGTAATTCATGTTAGGTTTGTTTATTATTTAGTTTATTGTACTTTATCTTTAAATGTTCCACCATTCCTTGTATTTTATGGGTGCTGAAGGCACTCCCAGGAACGGCACCCCAGGAGATGAGGCCACCATGAATCACTACTGCTGGATTCTCTCTCTGCCTTAAGCTGGAGGTCAGAGAGAGAGGTCCAACATTGAATAATTAAGAACTGTTTGCAGGTTACTGTGAGGATCGTTTTTTGTTTAGTTTTTGGAAAGTTTTGAAGGCTTCACACCTTTTTCACCATGTTTAGGTCTCCAATACACAATACACAACACCAGCATTCTGACTAAGGTCCACACAGGTTTATAGCAACCAGCCCATCAGAACAACAGACTCTGATCCAACAGATTAAATATAAAAAGTAGTTGTATTCATCTGACTTGGTTTGGAGAAGCGGTCCAAAGGCTAGATGATTTGTTGAATTTAAATGAGACAGCACTTAAATATGAATACTACTATGGATTTTTGTGTGACGGCTGCTCTTTATTGGAATGATATGAAAAATAAGAAACAGTGTTTTTAGACCAATAAATGATATAGTCTATTATGATTTTCATTATAAAGCTGAAAGGAAGACTAGATAATAGCTGATCTAGTTTACAACAACAACAACAACATTTATTTATATAGCACATTTTCATACAAAAAGTAGCTCAAAGTGCTTTACATAATGAAGAGAAGAAAAATAAAAGACAAAATAAGAAATTAAAATAAGACAACATTAATTAACATAGAAAGGAGTAAGGTCCGATGGCCAGGGTGGACAGAAAAAACAAAAAAAAAACTCCAGAAGGCTGGAGAAAAAAATAAAATCTGTAGGGGTTCCAGGCCACGAGACCGCCCAGTCCCCTCTGGGACTCCGAGTTTATTGACTAATTATTTAAAGCAAAACAAATTAAAGTTCATACAAAATAATTAAACAAAAGGCCAAGAAGCAAAAGTACATTACAGATAATGGCAAAACAAAGAAAACCCAAGATACAAAAATACAGTACTATGAAGAGAAAAATGCCAAGATTGATAATCAAAGAATAGTAAACGAGCCTTGTCTGATAAAATTCAAATTTTAGTGGAAGTGAGTAAATGGTAGTCAATCCTAAAGAGAATAAACTCAATGCCATGACAGATAACCCTTAAATCAGGTTTCAGGAAGTTGTCCTGTCAGTTACAAAATGGCATAATTGAGTGGTTGAATCATTTTAGGCTCAATATAAACAGAGAAATGGAAGAACTAAAAAACACAAAACAATCAGGAAATCAGAAAAAGATAATTACAGGAAAACTAACAGACAGCTCTAGAATGCCTCCACCCACTCCACTTGCTGCGATGATTGGACAACAAAACCAAACTCAGAGAATGTGAGACTGGAAGTAGTTGATTCACAGTTTGACCTGGAATGCTGAACCTAAGAGAGATAGAGAGACAGAGATGACGCTCTTTGGGCACTCCAGCTGGGAAACAACACATATTAAAACTGGTAGCTTATCATAAGAAACATTGCCAGCTAGAACTGCTGGGAAATGCTGACTCAGGGAGAAACTTGTCATTGTCCTTTTCAAGGTTGTGTTGGAACACCTCCAAGTATGGACAAAGAATGGACCTCTGGTACTGTAATGAAGTGATATTTATATGTTCTTACTTATACTCTTTTTGATTTTTTGGGGAATTTGGGTTTAGTGTTCTTCCCAGTATTTAATCTTTTCTACAAGACATTGTACATGAAGCTTTTCTAGTTACATGGTCAATAAAGTCGTCAATATTTATAAAGTCGTCAATAATCCATATTACTAACCGAGAATGCTAAACCGGATGATGGACGCAGGCACATCCGGCAATGGGCCGTGGCTGCAAAAAGACGTACTGCGCAGGTGCAAAAAGAGTCCGCGAGAGTCGGCTGAGGAGCCGAGAAAGGCGGACAAAAGAGGGCGAGAGAAGCGGATGAGGGGCCGCGAGAGGCGGACAAGACCACAGAAAAAAGGAGTGAGCACAGGAAAAATGGAGAAATGAGGCGCAACGAGCAACGAAAAAAGGGAAAGGCACATAAAAAAGTAGTCAAACGCAGGCAAAGCACGAAACACATTGCACACGAAACTAGACCCAAGAAAAAAAAAAAAAGAGGCTCGCGCACAACAGCAAGGCACCCCCTCCCCTACACCGGACGGGACACACACCAAGAGGGGGATTCAACAAGCCCATGGAACACAAAAAAAAGAACACAAAACCACCCCACAGACCCTACAAGCAAGGGACGGGACACACACAAAGAGGGGGATTCAACAAGACACAGGAACACAAAAAGAAAGAAGACGCTCGCGCGACAACAATCCTCAACCCCCCCCCCCCCCACACACACACACATCCATAAGAAGTGACACCCAAAGCCACATATTCTAAAGTGAACATCAACACCTTCACACTAGACAGCATAGGTGTCAGCATTGGTGGATCTCCTTACAATAAAGCACTATTAACCGTTCAACTGCAGAAAAGGAAACATATTAACAGTGACTGCGATCCTCCTTATTACTTATCCATATTTCGCATGCTGAGAAAGAAACAAGTCATGAATACACGGTCACGGGTACAAAACGAAAAGGAAAGGATAACAGGAACAAACACACGAACACGAAAGAAACAACAAAATAGATGGCTATGCAGCATAGGTGGATCTCATTACAATAAGGCACTATTAACCGTTCAACCACAGAAAAGGCTCCATATTAACAGTGAGTGCAATTCTCCTTATTACTTATCCATATTTCTAAAAGAAAAAATGTCTCGACTCCAAAAACGCTAAGCTCAACTAAAGCTTCTAACTAACGATGTACCTAAAAGTAAAAACTTTATGAACTGCATTAGATCCTACAATAGTTCATTTGCTTTTGCATCTAACGGAGTAAATATCAGGCCACCAAAAGGCAATGGCCCATACTGCTTTCGCATATGTGCACAAATACTGCATCGCATTGGAACAGTGCACCCTGAAACAAATCAACAGCGCAAATATGCACAAATCTACATCCTAGATCCACATGACGCAATCTATCAATCAAAGTGCTGCATCGCAACAGTCACGGATTCAAAACGAAACACCTCCCGTCTCAGACATACGTTAATGGCAGCGAAGGCTACAACGGGCTTCTCACACAGCACAGGCAAATCGATTACAGCTCCAAAAGAACACGTCCCAAATACTACACATGCAACAACGCGCATCTCAAACGACACAAGCAAAACATACACCAGGAAAATTCATTCGGATTAATGAATGTCATTTGCAATCATTGTCATTCACTTCACTTCCCTGAAGAAACAACTGGCAATACAAGTTATACATTTACACGTTGTTGTCACAAGGGTCAAATTAGACTGCCTTCTTTACATTCATATACTGAATATCTACAGAAGCTTATAACTGACGATATACCTGAGAGTGAAATCTTTATCAACTGCATTAGATCCTACAAATCGGTATCCACTATGAACATTAACGGTGGCACTGCACGTGACATCCGTCTTGAAAAAATGTTGTTTATTGATGAATGTTCAATGGCATGAAGTCACTTACTCAACACCATTCATAAACTTCTACAAACGTTTATGAATAATAATATTCGATTTGGAGGAAAGGTACTTTTATGAGGAGGAGATTTTAGACAGTCATTAGCTATTCTTCCAGATGCCATGCACTCAGCTATTGTTCAGTGCACCTTAAAATACGCAGACAATTGGCATTGCTTTCAAAAGATACAGTTAGTAAAAAAGATACGATGTCCAGAACCAGATCATAACAATTGCTTATTACAACTGGGAGATGGTACACTCACCAATACAGATGGACTTCAGCCACATATTATTACAATTCCTCAAGCCTTTATCTGCGACGACTTAGTTACAGAGAGATTTGGAACAGCAATCTCATTAGACCAAATGCCCCTTTTAACACAACGCACTATATTATGTCCAAAAAATATTAATGTGGAAAACATAAATACCCAAGTCATTCCATTACTTCCTGGAGAGACACAACTCTTTCTAAGCTCTCACAAACTTGACTCTCATCACAACAATAACCATCTTAAATGACCTTACAAGTTCTGAGCTGGAATTACCTTTTACACTTAAACGGTGTGTACAAAGAAATTTTCAAATAAACCTTTACACTGTGCCACACACTTTATTGTTTGCTTTCTATTTGCATCATCTAGACCGTCACACTATTCTATATCTCATTCATACATCACGCTCCTTGTCATTCCCAACACCAGGGGTTGGCGAGCGAAGCGAGCAGGGGGCGGAGCCCCCTAGTTAAACAGAATTTATTAAGTACCTGTAACACACTACTTGCTTTAGCTACTTTACTTAGGTTAGGTTAAGTTAGGTGTTTGCCAATTTATTAGATTTCAAGCCATGGATGTGGTTACCTCTGATTAAGGATTGACCTACACCGATATATTCAAATAAAAAAAGTGGATCCCATTCAATGCATTATCGATTCTGATATACTAAATTGCTTTAGCAGTATGGGGGGTATTTTTCATACGTGGATTAGTCGTTCAGCCGGATGTAATTGTTGACGATTTGGCCTGATCCTGGATCTGTCGGTTTTTCGAAACTCTTGCTGGAAATGTTGTCATAGCAACACATCCTAATCCTAAACCTGCTCGGAGCAGGTTTGTTCTACGTAAACAAGGATTAGTTTACACACGTAATCAGTGACGGTGAGTGGAAGTCATCCAGTCATGGCATCGCCGTTCATGAATGAGCGACCAATTAATATTGGTGCGCAAATTATACGAAGAGAATTTCATATAGAGAGGGTTTTGCGCGATCGGCAAGATCCTTTATTGCTCCTGGAGGAAATTCTTTTCGAAAGATACCGCTTTAGTCGAGGGGGAATATTGTACCTCAAAGATTTATTAGCACCGTATATTCGAAGTCAAACGGTGAAGTCGGGCTCTCACAACCACACAGACAGTAGGCATTTCTTTGAGGTTTTTTACAAGCGGCACTTTTTTATACACTGTAGGCGATGCGGAAAATCTAACTAAAAGTGCAGTTTGCCACGCAATTCGTAAAGTCTGTTTTGGCTCTGACATATTTCCTTTGAGTTTTCATAGTGTTTCCTGGACACCTGCATGTGCAGACAATAAAAGAGGCGTTTCATGCCATTGCAGGTAGGTAATACACAGGCTAAAACACCCACAGTTCCATGAAGAATCTCAATCAGCCTAACATTCTCATTACCAGGATTTCCAAATGTGATTGGGGCACATGGGACTGATTAGAGTGGAGTTTGATCAAACATTATTTGGAAAATGTACCTCTCCTCCTGATGAATAATCAGACACAGTGTCTTCATCAAATATTTGACCTTCATCAATATCTCGTTGGTCAGACACAGGTTCAAGGGATATGACATTCCCTGCAACTGACCCAACAAAAAAGAGGGCTATATGGAACATACCTATGGCACACATGGAGGACAAATATATGCAATGACCATCCTTTACCTGAAATGAAGTGACCACTGCATCCTGCCACTGGTTCTGAGGAGGAGCTTCCCCCTGGAATGCCCTTAGAAACAGGGCGATGGGCATTTTGCTGGAGAGCCAACTCTTCTGCAGGGGTTAGGTCTGGACCGCGTGGACCTCCACCTGCTTTTTGCTTGTCTGCCTTATTAGCTTTACAATTAATGTTTTTTATATTATATATGATTATTAATGTCAACAATTCTTTAAATAGTTATATACCAATATTTACCCGTTTGAAGTATATTCTTGTACTTCACTTTAACCTGTTCCCATGTTCTCCTTGTGCTCACGTTTGATCTGGAATTATGACATATTAAATAATAATTAATCTGACCCATAGGAAATGAAACGCTGCATTCAGTAAGTACAATGCACACTACTTAGTGTTTAATTTGGCGGCCACTTTTTGCAGCCGTCTTTTCTGGTCTGGGCTGCTTTTGCAGTGTTACCCCTTGTGCATATTAAATCTTGAAATTCTTCATGTCCTTCGAATAAAAGGTCTTGCGCCACGTGTGTGAAAAAAAAATGCGCCCGTTCTTTCGTCATTTTGTTACAGCCTATAAAAGACTTGCTGATCATGTTTTCTAGACTCAATATATACTGTATTGGCTTTTCACTCAGCGCGGGCGCGCGCATTCATCTCGTATGATTAGATCCAGTTCGACTAATCTACTACACGGCTGCGTTTGAAAAACCGACCTATCCCGGATTAGTGTCACCGGCATTAACTCATCCAAGATGAGGCACCTGATCTCGGATGATTTAAGCGACGTACGAAAAATACCCCCCAGGTCTTCATTTTGTATTGTTAATAAATATGACTTTGATTTTGCAACTAGAACTAGAAGGAAGACATGAGTTCCCAAAATAATAATTCAATTGGTTTATTGACTAGTGTTAATCTTTTGATTTATTTTCTTTCTTGAGCTATTTGTTTAATTGTTTTGTATAAACTTTAATTGGTTTTGATTTAAATTAAAGTTCATACAAAATAATTAATCAAATAGCTCATGAAGGAAAATGACCCAAATGATAAAGGCCAAACAATATAAACAACAAGGTAATAGAAAATAATAATGAGCAAAAAGGCCAAGCAACACAGAAAGGTGAAGATACAAAAATGCAATATAGATAGATAGATAGATAGATAGATAGATAGATAGATAGATAGATAGATAGATAGATAGATAGATAGATAGATAGATTCTTTAATATTGAGAGTAATGGCAAGCAATATAAATGTCCAAGGAAAATCAAAGAAGTCTAAACCAGCCTTAGCTTTTGATTATTCTTTAGTTCTTATGACTTTAATATTTTGAAAAGCTGTATTTTCAAACTCTGTTTCCACATGTTTTTTAAATTTTATGTCTTTATTTCAGAAAGATTTTTTTCTATTCAAAAATTTTAGAATCTGTGTGGGTGGACAATGGGCTGTAAAGAGACCTTGTCTAGTTGCTAAGGCCCGCTTCCCAAGAGGCACCACGATTCACATTACAAAAACTCATTTTTAAATTACAGCAAAGCACCAGTAGCCCTTTGTCTGAGATTACAGATTTCACCTGTGAATGAGTATAGTTTAGTGATTTAGGTGCTGGCATTTACGATTCATATGTTAATAGCTTTCTTGTAACTATTCAATTCTCCGTCTTAGTGTTTTGGCATCACTTGAATAATAGCACGGTAATAAATGATTCTTTGCAATTCATATCTGACTACGATAACAGTTTAGACCTCTAGTTTTCATAGCAGTCTCTTGAGAAACCTGTTTTGTTTTTAACTTCTTTGTTAAAAGACAAAACGAACCTCCTGGTCTGTTGCTAATTACATCTTAGCAGTTGTTCTATCTCTCTTTTTGTCAGCATACTATTCAAAGGAGCCCGCTGGTTATAAAAAGGCAGGTGGTTAGCATTGGTGCTGTGGTCCAGCTGAGCTGCCTCAGGTTTTTGCGACTGGTATAATGAGGGTCACTAGCTGTATTATACTGTACATGCAATTCTATTTGTGTATTTTTTAATTTAATAGAGCTGTTGCATGAATACAATTTAATTTCTTTATTTGTTTAAAGTTTTGAATAAAAATTAATAAAGTCACTATTTTTACCACCTTGACTTTCATTATTTACACTTTGGTACTGGTCAAGTCTAAGGGGTCACATGACACTATGTATACATATGTAAGCAGTCGCATATTGAGGTGATCCCTCATTGCATACAAGAAACTCTTTCGTTATCATTTGTAGGTAGCGTAAGAAGTCAGATTTTGCTCGTCTGCTTTTGAATTCTTTGCTCTTTGTTTCTGGATCTTGGTTTTGACTTTTTAGATTTTGATTGCTCAATTTTGTTTTGTTCCATGATATTTTTGATGTTCAGGTTTAATTTTTAACTATGATCCTTGTTCCTCATGTCATCTCTTAGTCCTTTTGCTCACAATATTCATGTTAAATCCTTGCATGTCATAATACCAGCTACAAGGAGAGCAAACTCAATGCCCGAGCCTTTATCCTGTGGCTTGTAAAACAATTCAAAAGGGGCTCAGAAAGCCCCATCCTCTTGTGCTCAACAGTGGGGAAATGTTGAGAGGAAGATAACTACAACACATTTAACAAAAAAGATATTTACCATCAAATATGTCTGTTCCAGATAATTGTACACATCATCCATTCACTAACTGCAACTCCTTCTCATCGCTACTGTTTAACTCACCAAATAAATCAATCTGTCTTTGCACTGTAGGAGGAAACAGAATTCCCAGAAGCAATTCACTCCAAGAAGGGGAGGACATGTCAACTCCATGCCAATGGCAAGTCAGGTTTACTATAAGCCTGTTGTTTTTAACTATAATATACTGAGAGGTCATACATTGTTATTAGTGTTATTCCTTTAGATCCTACTCTTTTCTACACAAATGTAGGATGACACATTTGAAACACCTTGCTATATTTTGCTATATCTAAAAATATTTTTAGTCTGTTTCTGTAGTACCCAGACTAGAATGGAAGTTCTGCAGCACATCTGCTTTTGGACATGAACTCTTTGCAGTGCCACCTGGGATTTTTTTTTTAATGGTTCAAACAAAGTGTTACCTTTGCAGACAGGGAATAAATCATAGCATGGGTGGTCTATGTGGAAAAAGCTGCCTTCATATAATGACTTATTTTTTTAGGTTACCTAATATTTTGTTGCAATTTTATATTGGTGTTATGAATTAAATACAGTGCTATAGTAAACAGGGTGTAGGCCTCCAACAATTCCACAAACCACACAATCTATGCAAGGAAAGGAACCATCAAAAAGTTTGTCTAGAAACAACAAGGTCACAAAGCCATTTTTATAAATGCACAAATTTATTCAGAAATACCAAAAAATTGCAAAAAGGGTTTGCCAAAAAACTCAATCCAGGGGCTCCTCCTGTCATTAACTAGGATTTTCTAAGCACAGCAGTCCTGTTGACTATTGCAAAAAGCTCCACAAGTGGAAGAATCCATCAACCCTCAGCTTGAAGCAAAAAGAGGCAAACAAAGAATCTCTATAAATAAAATTTATTAATCAAAAGTGTTCATCTTAACAAAAAGCTCCAAGGAGCACAAAATGCACAGAATGAGTAGCCTGAAATAGGCAATTCAGAAGCAAACAATTCACAAATGCACTTGTTCAGAAAGTGAAGTCAAGAGCATAAAGGTCAAAAATTCCATTCATTTCACAAAGCACAGTAATAACCACAAGATTAACCCACCAATACCACTAACATGTTCAGAGAACCTCAAGGTACTGCTTGTTTCTTCAGCCTGTATAGTGTTGAGGGTAGTCCATTGATGGAGTTGGACAAGTGGCTTTGCCTCAGGAGGAACTACCCACAAACCACTTGGGACCACTTAGAACAAGCACAGATACTTAGACATTAAATAATACACAACAGAATGGAATAATGCAAATATTTAACATAAGCAAATGAATCAAAAATGAGCAAAAAAACATTACAAAGGAATTCAAACACAAGCTGGGGAAAGACTCTGGCTGAAATATAACATATCCGCAACGAACAATTAAGAACGCCGCTTTAAACAGACACTACATAATTAATGAGTAACAAACAAAACCATTAGAAATATAAAAAATAATTCAAAGTTAATAAAAAAGCAGAAAAACAGAACATAAACACAGGCCAGGGAAAAACCTTGGTTATAACATAAGAACTGGGCATTGGTAGGGTGGTTATGTATTATGCTCTGAACTTAATGAAAACCAGAGAAAATTATAAGTTATTGTGCCTAATTTGTTTTTGATAAAAACAGAGTTTTTAGATATTCCTTAAGGTTGGAAATATGTGATTTTACTTGTAACTTTCAGAATTTAAATAAGTAGTTAAAATGAGGGCTGCTGTTTGATAAAATATTTAATCACGATTAATCACATAATTAAAATTTTTAATCAAAATTATCAGCATATTATTTGTAATTTATCATAGCTCTTTCAAGCATATTAATATTTTTCTATAAAGCAGAAATAATGATTAATTTCTAATACAAAACAGTTTTATTAATCACTTGCCTGTGCATATTAAATTATTCCAGATAGTTTATTCAACAGTTTTGTGTAACAGAAACAATACCCAGTGACCACCAAACAACCCCAAATCCCTACCCCTCAGGGGTTGGTTTAATATTTGAGAAAGCCGATATGCATGGTTTGAACTGCTATGTTGCAAAATAACATTTCAAAAGCACTAACAGTTACAAAAACAATTAAATATAAAAATGTAGAAATATAAAACCATGGTTCAGCTTTTGTGCACAATCAGCACTGTTATAGCTCAGCTTGACTGGAGAGGAGGAGTCATTAATTAGATTCAAAAACGTGTTCAGATTAGGCTTTTAAATAGCCTAAAGATAATTTTTTTAGATATTCTAAATTTCACATTTTCAAAGAATGTATCATTTATCAAACCTCTGACCCAGGCTTTGGTCTTGTCATGTCTGGATTACTGCAACTCACTACTATAAGGAGGGACCTGCTTGTGCTCTCAAGCTGCTTCAAAATGTAGTGGCCCATCTTGTATTCAGCCAGTCAAATCTCACTCCTCTCTTCAGGGTGTTACATTGGGTCCCTGTAGGAGCACATATTAAGTTCAAATTCTTGATGATTGCCTACAGAATGGTCATTCTGTCATCTCCTGTGTATATAGAGACACTTGTGAAGTACTATGCTCCTTCTCAGCAGCTCAGGTCTGCCAGTGAACAACATCATGTGATGCCAGCTCCATGGAGTATTAAATCTCGATCCAGACTGTTTCATAGGTAGCTCCCAGCTAGTGGAACGAGTTGCCCACCTCCACCTGAACTGCTGACTCCCTCAATTTGTTTAAGAAATGATTGAAAACCCTGTTGTTCTGTGAATATTAAACTGTTATTAAATGTTTTTTGCTCTGTGGATATCCTAGGTATTGTTAAATTGGTAATTTTTTGTTATGCTAGCTTTACAGCTCTGTGTCATCTCCTCTTTAGTTGCTTAGGCATGGGTAGTACCTGCACCGTGTTGTTTCAGGTCAGATATCCCTCCAAGGATGACCTTAAAAGCTTGACAGTAAAATAAATGGTTTTTTTTCTACCAATATTTATTTTTCAGTGAAGATATGTGCATTTTCAGCATTTACACAATTAAAATACTACACTTATTCATATACAATTGATGTAAAACAATTATAGTATGTTTTACAAACGGCATAAGGGCATCTGATAACAACCAGACAATGTGTCCTATTGTCATCACATTTACTTCAGAATGCTCCTTCTTATTGCACTGTAGATGTTCCAAAAAGAAACCTCATCATGTTTTTCATGTTTCAGCTGAACCACATTCCTACCATTAAGGTAGATGCTACTGGTAACACTTGTGAGGTAGGCAATGACATGTGTGGGATGTGGTGTTAAAGTAGATAATGAAAGTTGGAACTGTTCTTACCAGTGGCAGATCACCTGTATGATATCATGGTCATCATGTTTTACAATTTAAAAATGTGCAATGGTAAAGAGAGGAAATTCATTATGTGCAGCTAGTCTTATGTTCACTCAACAGCAGGCAATTTCAAGTTATCCTGTTTTCTGTGGTGTAAGCTTCTGGTTAATTACTAAAATTGGCAAACTGCCTTCAAAATCATCAGAATGGGTACTGAAATGCAATGGACAAAATGTCATGGCAGTAAAGGATGCAATAGTTGGCACACGATAGTCACAGTGGTAAACAGTTTGTTTTTCATAATTTTATTACCGCAGTCCTAAATGAACAATGTGTGGCAAATGATAATTGTGTTATTCAAGTGATGAAGACAGATATTTTGATTTGATACAAAGTAAAACCTACCAAAACGTATCACTGTTATGGGTCACTGCATAGTGTATCAGATCATTAAGTGGATAAGTAAAAGCTTGAACCAGTCCACGCTGAAAACACGGGAGAAATTTAGGAAAATGTTGTTGGCACATGCACAGCACATCGTGATCATGGAAAGCAGCAATAGGTTATTCTGACTTTAAAGTTTAATAATGACTACATTTAGAATTAATCAAACAGTGATATGTCAAAAAAGATTCAAACCAGTTCAATAAGCAGAACTTACCAAAGTGTAATCCCAGAAGTGGATCTGTCAGATATATATGGTTTGTAATAAAAACAATTATAATAGTGTCAATAACTATAGACGTGTTTTCTTTTAATCTGCAAACATACTTGTAAAACTGCTCATTTAGCAGTTCTGCATAGAAGCAACAAGAAGGGATGAATGCATGTGTCACTCCCATAGCCTCAATATTCTGATATGTATTTTGTATCCCACTACTTTTAGCACTGAGAATGCTCTTTTGTCAGCTCTGGCGCCCCTGTGTCCTCTGTCTGAAGGTCTACAGGTATTTTCATACTTGTTTAATTGAATGTGTGTCACCAATGGTCACTGCTTTAATATGGCAACTCAATAAAAAAATTAGTGAATTAAGAATTGTGGACATCCTGGGAAGAAAGAGGTAAAATGATTTCTGAGTAAAATTAATAATTCATGAGCTGTCACAGAAACTGACAGGGAAATCAATTTGTCAGGTGAAGCCAGCGGCATTCCTACTGAAAGTCAAATGTATCAAGATGACAATTGCACAAGCTATTAAAATGTATGAATGTAAAATCAATTAAACTCCAATCTGTCATGTGACTTGCTTTGGATTCCTCTTTTGATTATATGATGTTTTTCCGAGTGGAGTTATAAACTTGTTGTTGGCAATAATAGGTTAACAAAAATCTCATTAACATTTTAATTAGTGACAACATTTTATTTAGGTTTGACAGTCTAGAGGGTTACATCTTTTTCTTTTTTTTTCACTTGATAAAAGCAATAATACACTATCAGTTCACATGCTTTGTTCCTTTGGGAACACATTGAATGGAAATTTCAGTTAGACTAAAAACAGTATAACACAATATTCATGATGGCTAAAAATATACATATACAGTATTATTGAGGTTTAATTGTGTGGCACACTCTGTACCACTGACTTTTCAGAGCTTCAGAGTCCTGAGTTCAATTGCCATGTGATTGTGTGTGTTTGTTCCAGGTATTCCAGTTTATTAACACAACTCAAAAAAGTTCATTTTTGGTTGATTGGAGACTATAAACTGGCCCTGCTGTAGGAGTGAATGTTTGGACGTACAATATACATGACCCAGTACACGAACGATGAGAACCAGAAGCAGCCAGTTGCTGGCTGATTCCCATTGTGAGGTGAAATACATTCTGGCACCCCCACTACCCTGTACTGGGAGATACATGTTGCAGGCTTCCCTCATAACCTCTTCCCACTTCTTAATGATTGATTTAAATGGACTCCAAGCAATACACTATGACTTGGATATTTTCTTGTATCCATCCCATGACTATTGCTTTTTGATCACCTTTTAAGACAGTTGCTTGGAGTATTGTTATGTCTTCATTGTGTACGTTAGGCAGGGATCCAGAAAAGTCGCCCCCCACATTTCAGCCTGATACAATTTCGTTCCTCACACCTTGCACCTAATAATTTTCCCTATCATCTGAATCATTTAAACTTTTAAAAAAATTATTACCTGTATTTTATTGTTTTTTTATTTTGATTTTATTTTAAATATCGAAATAGTGTTCTATAGAACTAAAGCTACTGGATTTTATGCAATTTTTTCATCAGCACCATTACTCAATTTAATGTGTCCGAACACACTACGGCCATTGTGCAGCGCATGTTTGCTGTTTTCGACGCCTGACTATAGGCAGTGCATTGCAATGTTGAAGATCAAGCAACACGTCGCAGACAGTGCAATATCAATATATACACCCACCATGCTGTATATTATAAAAAAAATTGCAATGGCAAAAAGAGTTCCATCAATAAGAGGCAAATAAAACTGTTAGATGATGACAACCACATTTACGTGTTTTCAAAGAGAATGGTAGATGAACAACATGGAATCTGTGTTTGTGAAACACATTCTATCTGCAAAGATAGTTTACTTTTTTGGCAATTTTAACATGTGCATTTATTAAACCAAAATAAATTACAATATATAAAAAAATTAGGTGCATTATTTACATTTCTGTAACTTACTCATTATCTACAGGGAGCAAATTGTGGAAGGCAAAATGTGGTGGGGGTGAAATGTGATGGGCTAAATGTGGGAGGTGAATTGTTGGGGGTGACTCACCACAAATTAGACATTCCAGATAAGGTGCATTTATATTACAATGAGTTGAGACCCTTTTCTACAGAGAGGTGATCTCCTTTGAACTAATTATGTGACCCCAAAAACCAACAGGCTGTACCAGTGATGATTTAGGTGTGTCATATTAAAGGGAAGAAATATGCAATCAATGATTTTGTTTTGTATTTTCAATTATTTAAACCACTGTGCAGAGCTCTTGTTCACTTTGACATTGAGTCAAAACACCCAAATTAAATCTAATGTGATTCAATGTTATATGACAATATAATGTCTAAATTTCCAAAGAGGAAAATACTTTTTCTAGGTACCATATAAGAAATGGACAGTACCTGGATGACTACCATTATTTCACAACTAGTCTGAAAATCATAAAAGATTTGTTTTGTAGGTCATAATCTAATACTTAACCTCAAAATGATTTTCCTCTAAAGAGACAGACGTGCTTGAAGTGATCATAGTATTTCATGAGCAACACCTGAAGGACCCATAAAAGGACCCTTCATGACTCCTACCTGTCCAGCTATCTATTGTAGCAGCGAGACCTCAAAGGCTCCATGGCTTTAGGATTCAGTAGCTCCTTCAAGTACAAACAGAAAAGTACAGAGAAAGGCTGTAAGAATGACTGCTAATCATGCAGCAGACTGAACTCTTTTTGAGATAATTAGAAAAAGCCAGAGGGTGTGCAGTGTAGGAAACTTTGTAAGGCTAGACTGAGGTGAGACACGCTTTGTTATTCCATGCTATATTTATATTTATTGCCTTGTTAGGTTTAATTTTTAATTTAAATAAAACCAGTTTGTTGATTTAAAATCCTGCCTTGGCTCAGCTTCTGACTCTGTGCACACTATGATATTGAGCTACAACTGAAATAATTAAACAGCATCATCAAACTTCTGTACTAAAAATTTATTTTCTTCTGTTTTTTTATCTTTTTATTATGGAGATGAATAGAAGCTTGGTACACTTGAAAAGGTCCACTTATTAAAACTTTCCAGTATTAAATTGTTTTTTTTTTTTTTACTTGTGCTGGCGTCTTTATATTGTATCAGTCTTTGTATCAGTATGCTGCTGCTGAAGAATGTGAATTTCCCATTGGGATTAATAAAGTATCTATCTATCTATCTATCTCTATCTATCTTTCCTTGGCTATTGTGTCAATGGTATTTGTTCATAATTAAATCCATAATATGCACAGAGTACTGTGAAATTAGAAAATTGCAGATGTCTTTGTCTTACTTCTTAACTGCAAACCTTTGTGTTTGATGATATTCGGTAACAATACCTCATATTATTTTATAAAAAATATAAAGAACAACTCTATATATGAATTATGTTTTAGGTTTAATGTAATGTAGCTAATTAGATTGCATATGACAAACAATTGCTGAAATTCGTCTCTATTAATTCAATACTCTTTCATGACGCTATATAGCTAAGCGAAACCTGTTCAAAGATAACAGAGCTTACATTTTTCAGCTGTAATTAATTAGTTTTATTTTGCACTTCACTAGGTTAATGAGAATATGAAATATCCATAACTGATGAACAGGCATTTTTTGTAAATGAAACAAAAATCACTTTGTCTGCTCTGGCTTTCTCATATACAGCACTTACTTAATTAACTTCTCATTTTTGAAGGTACTTTGCTCATTATTTTTGTAATTTTTCATTGATCAAGAAGAGCAGGTTCAGAAAGTGGTTTAATGGAGGGATAAACTGTCATTCGAATTGTGGGCATTTCTACTTTAATAAAATACTTGATCTATATTTTACCTCTTGCCAAAAGTCTCTGTTTTTAATGTGAGTACATGCTGATGATCTAAAACACCTATGGCCAAATTCATCAAAGCACACAATTAAACACTCATCTTTTTATTCTTTAACCAAATAATTAAAATTAAAAAATGCAACAAGGATGAACACAGTATCTAATATTATTCAGTACTTCAATGCTAAACTCATATACAGAGACAAAAAAATAACCTCATTTGTTGACATTAATTTGAAGCCACAATAAGACTGCAGAGAAGTAATACTGTTCCTGTGTTCCTGAAATGAAAATATGATGCTGAGGAATTGTAATACTTCAATTTACATATACATTCTGCTGATGAAGTAAAAATTGAAGTGAATTATGAATTTTCTGATTTTATAATAATCTGACTCTTATTCAGTGCTGAGAATATTAAAATCAATTTTAATAACTTGTCGAGTATACTTGATATTAAAATATTGATTGTCAAAACAGTTAAATATTACAGTTTCCCTAGCTCCTGGCTGCATTGACTGCTTGGAGTATTGCCAACATTCTCTGAATTAATTGTAGTTCACATTTATATAATGATTCATTTCCAGAAATATTCTAAGTTCTGCCCCTATGAACTTACTGAGAACACTGCATCCTATTTCTACATCTACCCATTCAATTACAAACAAGCAACATTTATCTTATATAGTACCTTTTCTACTGCCTACACAATATCAAGACTCTTCACGGCTAGAGGCTTAGTATAACAGTTTGTGTGTATTTTATAGCATGGGTCATTTAAGTAACTTGTTCAAGGCCACTAACAGGAATCAGAACCAGCAAATGTTTGCTTTAGAATGTAAGTCCTCAGTTATTACATTACATGATCACTTTGGTTTGAGCCTGTTTTTGGGTGCAAGTTAAGCATCAAACTTGGAGAGTCAGTTCATAAGTCAACTTATTCACGCTCACTTATACAAGATCACATTGGACTCAATTAATCTTACATACTGTATACCTTCAGAATTTGAGCACAAACTAGAAATTGGCCAAACGTAATAAATAAAGTGACTGGATAATCATAATCAGGCATATTAAACCATGAAGAAGGTGATGCTACCTACAGCAACAGTAACACATCACAAAACAACATGAAACTCATCTAATGGTGTTTTCTTACTTATAGTCCATTTGCTTTCTTCTGAATCAGGTGGCATTTCATTACCTTGTTTTAATTTCCAGTTAGCTTGGTGTCGTTTCATCCTGCAAACTTTCATGCAAACTAGATGTATCAATAAACATGCCGAGCCTGTGTTGTGGACCTCTTTCTTTGGGCAGAAACTTTTTTCCAGGGAAAATTTTCATGGAGGGTAGACAACAGTTGAGTTTGCTTACTTTCCATAATCATTAACAAGACTGCTCATTGACAAGGCTGGTTGAAAATTATGTGCTAAAGGACAGGTTTCAAATAGCCCACTGTACAACAGAAGACAACCTCGCTGAAGGCATACTCTAAGGCTTATCACATATCTATCTTTTAACTGTATGCTGCTGCATATTAACTCACTAGTCTCAATTTAGTTTATCTCAAATCACATGCCTACTGGATTAACTCTTGTAACATATCTGTTAATAATATTTATTTTGAAATGCTTGATTAATATTGACTAACATGTCAAAGTTAGTGTGCACATTGAGAGGACGCCTGACCTACGCACATCATCACTTTAGTGGTGTAAGATTAGAAATTAGGATATTTTATCATTGGTCTCACAGGACGCTGTTATTTGTTTCTCGACAGCTCTATATGTATTTTGATTGACCTGATTGCAAGTAAATTTATGCTTTTTTTTTTCTTTAGCATGATCCAATCGCGTAAGGCTAAGAATGATTGAGGTGCTGCTCTGAGTGAGTAATTGTGAAAGTTGTTTTATGTGAGTTGTGTTATATTTGTATCTGTGTGCATGTTTATTTTTTTTATCTTTTAATTGTATCTAATTCTTGACTTATAATGCTGCATATGAAATTCTACAATTCCCAACAGCAGCCCATCACCATGACTATCACAACATGCACTATTTCAAGCATATTGCATTGTAATTCATGTAGTTACATCAGTCTCATGTGGGATCACATTCATACCTCAAATGAACCACTCCAGGGTTCATTAGATACTGCACTGAGATCACCATTTCCAAAGGATCTCTGCATGGTTGTTTTGGTCTGCACCACAGTGCCACTTGCATATTCACATTGACATAAATGAAGCAGACTTTAGTAAAAATCGCACCACAGTTTAAAAAAACTGGTCCAAAAGAACGAGGTGTGAAAATGTTTTTAAAAATCCAATATTGTTATTAATTTATTCTTCCACAAATTTTCAAAACTTTCTTCACATTCACAAAATTCTAGAGTCTGTCCCAGGGCTATCAGGCACAAAGCAGGATCTACTTCATCACAGGGTACAGATGTAACAACCCATACTGACTCATATAGAGATGCACTCAAATTATTTATCAACATTATATGACTATCTTAATAATGTGGAAAAAAAAACTGGAATACTTCAAGAAAACCAATAAGAAATAGGGAGAACATGCAAACTTCATGCAGGTAGTGACTGGCTGAACTAAAGTACCACACCACAGTAAGGTTCTCCATTAATGTCATCCAAAAACTTAAAATTAAAAATCAGTATTTTTATTGTTACTAACATAACAAAATTAAATAATTTATAGGATGCAATATGTACCTATACAAAATAGGAGAAATAGTATATAACTAATAAACAAAACAAAGTAACTTTTTGAAATAGGCTAGTGCAGTGGTACAGTGCTCAGCTCAGCTGATACATGGATCCAGCATTCCGGCTTAGAATCTTATGCTTAGTGTTCTCCTATGAGTGGTTTGTTCTCTGCACACTGCAGTTTTCTCCCCCATGTCCAGAACACTTAACTGGAAGCTCTAAATTAAACAAGTGTGAGTTTAAGTGTGTCCGTGAGTGAGAACATGCATTATCCTGTCCAGGTTGGTTCCAGCCAGCTTGAATGAACTCCATTCAAGAGAGAACATATTATTTCTAAGGACTGGCCATCACCTGTACATCCTGACAAAAAGCCTCAATTTTTACATCACTAAAGATTAGTCCACATGAAACGTCTGACTACTTACAGAAAGCCTGCTTGATTTATATTTTGTTACAATTTCTTAGTGTGGAGGGACAAGCCAAGCTTAGCTGTGTTATGAGGCAGCTACCACAATGAGTGTATACGTTATCTACAAAAACAAGAGCTGTGGTTGGAGGGATGCTGTGGAAAATAGAAAAGTGTGAATAAAGGTGCCTGAGTCCATCAGCTAAGCTGATGAGAGGTTTACTCATGTAGCTGAAAGTTACTTTATATTAAAGGTTTGATATATAAAGGAGAATTGCTAGACATCATTAAGAATTAACTGATGCAAGTAATATCAAATGAGCTTTGTGGTTTATAACACAGAGAGAAGATGGGCTTTGGGACTGTAAGCCCAACATCTGATTAAGAAATGCATTAATTACAATTTTAATAAATGATGTAATTAATTAATAGCTTAACTGACATGTTATGAAGAGTGTAGGACTGATGACGTGGTACTAGAGCACGTGTTATTTTGAGGTATATCAAAAACATATGGCATTTTCCAAGTTTATATTTAAATTAATGTAGTGTCACATGGAAAGATTCATTTAATAAATGTAACTGAAATTTTAAAGCACAATACAGTCTTTAGTTGGAAAAGGGATGCATTATTGTATTTATACTTTTATGTTCATTTTTGTCCAGTTTCTAGGTTTAGGCTTGGATAAAATGGATTCTTAATAATTTAGAAGAAGTGCAAGCCTAAATCTGACTGCTTATGTGCTTTCCTTGTTTGACGATACCTTCAAGTAATCTGAAGGTTCTCGTGTCAGGTAGCATTAAGCTGCTATCGGATAAGATACGTCTGTCAATAATGCTTAGAGCATTACATGACTTCCTTCTTACTCCTCTATTATTTCTCATGAATGACATCATTTTACTTTCAATTGGAAAATGTCTATAAAACTAACATAGTTGCACTTCTAGGGCTGACAAGAATACAAATTAACAGTGAGGTACTGACTTAGAGTCTAATGATTTTTATCTTTGCCAACACTGAAACATGCACATGGAAAATAATAATTCATGAGATGTGAAGAGGCTAAGGATGCGGCAGATTGCTGGATTTATAATTTGGATGAAATATTTCTAAAAAGCAGTTACAAAGAAAACTGCGCTGGGAAAATGGATCAGTTCAAATTTATTGCAAATAATTAAAGCTTCTATTAATAAACTAATACTTTCTGGGCAGACCTTGTAAAACAAATTGGAGGACAATATACTGTATTAGAGCTATCAGAAAGAAGACATATGGATGGCATTATGGAAGCAGGGTTTTGAACTATTTAAAACTTGGCGATTCTTTCTGTGTGGGGATAAATAATGAGACAACTCATTAATTTGTTATATTCATTCAAATACAGGATTTATGTGGGTTGGAATCTATCCTGGCAGCAATGGCTACAAGAAAGGAACCAAAATAACACTTCAATGGACACATTCATGCAAGCATCAACACTCACTAATAAAGCTCCAAGAAGTCTCTGTTCTGTCTCTGCCCATATGCTGACCATCCCTTCTTTTGCCAGACATGCCGAGACTGGACAGTGATTCTCCATTCTTGCTGCAAAGGAGAATGATCTCCTTTTATCTATTCACATTGCACCTTTGACTTGTGTTTACATGTCTTTTGAAAACACACCTTTTCATTAAATATTTTAGAACTGCTTAGTTTCTTTTGTACATACAGGATTGCTGCTGTTGCACTGACAATGAGCTTAGGATGCTGTTTTTTTTGTATTAGTCTCGTTGCAATTGTTATTATGTAGTAGTTCTGCTCCCTTGTGCTTGTCGTTTTATCTTGCTCTTTGTTGATTTTGATGCTTGAACCTTCATTGTTGTATGTATTATAACTTGCTTTATAAATCGCCTTAGATAAAGGTGTCTACAAAATAAACAATATTAGAAGTGACTTCTTTCTAACCTTCACATTTTTGACATGTCACAGAAACAAATGTACATAAATGAGGTCAAAATACCCAATTAACACAGACACTGACTGGATAGTGAACCCAGGCAACAGCAGTGGTACACAGTACCGGTACCTTTTTTTGTTGAACAATAGTAGTAATAAATACAATTATTAATAAAAGTTGTCACTTTTCTGTGAATTAATGTATTGCATTGCCATTTCTGATTTCATTCGTTGCGGTTGGTACTATTGGTTCACTCCTTTTTTTGAAATATCTTCCACCATCGTTATAGATCAGGGGTTATCAAAGCCCGCAGGCTACTCGTAGAAGTATTGTACATTCATGAGGTTCACTAAGCAAGCATGGCAGCTGCCAAGTTCACTCAACCAGTTTGAGTTTGAGTGTTTACTGGGAAATTTTAAGTTAACAAACAATAGAGAGAAAAAGTTTAAAGAAAACCTCAAAAGTGTTGAATGTGGTTGGCTTAAAAATCTAGCTATCCAATTGTGTGGACCCCAACTTGATAGCTTTGTAGCATTGCAAGCAGAGTCAGAAGTCAATAACAAACAGCCGGGATTAAACTAAATGAGGTCTTTTTTCTCATTTACAGATGCGTAAATATGTAAAAAACATAGCCAAAATATTTAAATTATGCCTCTTTGTTTTAGGCATTATGTGTTAAGTCAGCAGCAATATAAAACAGAAACTAATTCTGTTACATGGTATGTTGGTAGAGGTAGCCCAACTAAATATTTATTACTGACACTCATGAAGCTCTTTAACCCTTAAATACTTGCACTATTTCTCATCTCATAAGTACTCACGTGGTGTACTTTATGCACCAGTGTTAAAATGGCTATTTATATGCACGCTGTGAGGTTGCAATATAAAATATTGCAATAATTTTAAATAGTTCATGTTGTTTAATGTGATTTAATACTATATTACTGAATAGTATGACACAGTCTAGGACTATCTGAAAATAAACCTGATCCACTTCTGCAGTGCTCATTCGTCACCAGTCACACTTTCATCCACTGCAGGATTTGCTTATGTATCACATTTCACTTCAGTAGTTGAATGTTCTTTGCAAAGAAAGTCTTTGCAAGAAGAACATCCCATCAATGTCATACGTGTGTAAGTACCCCAGCAGTGTACCAAATGCACCATATGGAACTTGCGACTGTGCATCCACTCACAAACACGGCTGTGGGCATACTGGAGAAACCATTGTGACACTGTACTTGTAGTGAATCAAACTGAGGATATATGACGGATGCTGCCGGTAGTTTTAAGTAAGAGGACGCTGGACAAAAACAACTGAGATTGGTGTAAAAAATACACCAGTTCAAGTAGTTAAGGGTTAACAAAGGGGTTTTAAAGCATTATAATAATAAAAGTAAAATCAGAATTAGGCCAGTTATTTTCCATTTGCATTAATGAGTATGTCTTAGCATAAAACATCAGTCAGGAATCACACATTTAGGAGTGAATCAGAACAGGATCAAATGTAGAATGAGGCTTTTAGGGTTCGGAGAAGTGTTTAGAAAAAATGCTCTGAGTACACTTGCAGATCAAAAAGAAGGGTGAGGAAACAAAAACAAAAAACTGTCCCAGACTTCACTGGTTGTGGCTATAAGTTTTACTAGTGAAGATAATAAATTACTGAAAATTATGAAAAGGCTGATCATGGAAATGATGTGAAAACACAGAGCTTGTCTGGAATAAGACAATGCCAAAATGAATCTATACTAATTAATAAAAGGCAAAGCCCTCACTGACTCACTGACTGACTGACTGACTGACTGACTCACTCATCACTAATTCTCCAACTTCCCGTGTAGGTGGAAGGCTGAAATTTGGCAGGCTCATTCCTTAGAGCTTACTTACAAAAGTTAGGCAGGTTTCATTTCGAAACGGTCTACGCGTAACAGTCATAACTGGAAGCTACTTTCGTATACTGTATACGGCCATAGCGGGCAGTTCGGTCGCCGTGTGAGGCGGTTGCGTATTGCGTCTTGCATCATCACGCCTCCCTGCGGCTGCTGCAGAAACCACCATGCCTCCCACGTAATTGACTGTGCGTCTTGCATCTTGCATCATCACGCCTCCCTGCGGCTGTTGGGGAAATCACCACGCCTCCCACGTAATTGACTGCCTGCCCATATAAAGCCGTTCTTTGTTGTGGTGTGTGAATTCCTTTCCTTGCTTCTCCAAGGAGGCATTCTTTTCAAAGCTTATCCACAGTTTTATAAATGAACGAGATATAAGGCCATCCTTTTTCCTTGCTTCGCCAAGAAAGCTAAGGTGCTCTGCAGTTTTTTTGTGAAGTGGTCTTTACACATCTTTTTCGGTGTGTTATAAACGAGCGAGATATAAGGCCATCCTTTTTCCTTGCTTTGCGTTTTCCGTCTTGCATCATCACGCCTCCCTGCGGCTGCTGGGGAAATCACCACGCCTCCCACGTAATTGACGGCCTGCCCATATAAAGCCGTTCTTTAAATCTTTTTCGGTGTGTTATAAACGAGAGAGATATAAGGCCGTCCTTTATCCTTGGTTTGCGTCTTGCGTCTTGCATCATCACGCCTCCCTGCGGCTGCTTGGGAAATCACCACGCCTCCCACGTAATTGACGGCCTGCCCATATAAAGCCGTTCTTTGCTGTGGTGTGTGAATTCCTTTCCTTGCTTCTCCAAGGAGGCATTCTTTTCAAAGCTTATCCACAGTTTTATAAACGAACGAGATATAAGGCCGTCCTTTTTCCTTGCTTCGCCAAGGAAGCTAAGGTGCTCTGCAGTTTTTTTGTGAAGTAGTCTTTACACATCTTTTTTCGCTGTGTTATAAACGAGCGAGATATAAGGCCGTCCTTTTTCATTGCTTCGCCAAGGAAGCTAAGGTGCTCTGCAGTTTTTTTGTGAAGCGGTCTTTACACATCTTTTTCGCTGTGTTATAAACGAGCGAGATATAAGGCCGTCATTTTTCTTTGCTTCGCCAAGGAAGATAAGCCGCTCTGCAGTTTTTTTGTGAAGCGGTCTTTACACATCTTTTTCGCTGTGTTATAAACGAACACCATATAAGGCACATTTCATCCGCGGGTTCTCCGCTGTTTTATTGTTCATTTGTTAAGATTGTTATAGTTATTGTGTAGATATTTTACACTTACTTTATTGTTCACGTACCCATTGCCTTTATTTAATCCGCGGCTTCTCTGCTGTTGTTTTCTTCGTTTATATATTTCAATCCCTTTCTTTGCCTGACTGCCTGCCCATATAAAACGCTCCGCAGTTTATAAAGCACATTTAATCCACGGGTTCTCCGCTGTTTTATTGTTGATTTCTTAAGATTGTTATAGTTATTGTGTAGATATTTTACACTTACTTTATTGATCACGTACCCATTGTCTTTATTTAATCCGCGGCTTCTCTGCTGTTGTTTTCTTCGTTTATATATTTCAATCCCTTTCTTTGCCTGACTGCCTGCCCATATAAAGCGCTCCGCAGTTTATAAGAGCACATTTAATCCACGGGTTCTCCGCTGTTTTATTGTTCATTTCTTAAGATTGTTATAGTTATTGTGTAGATATTTTACACTTAGTTTATTGTTCATGTACCCATTGCCTTTATTTAATCCGCGGCTTCTCTGCTGTTGTTTTCTTCGTTTATATATTTGAATCCCTTTCTTTGCCTGACTTCATGCCCATATAAAGCGCTCCGCAGTTTATAACAGCACATTTAATCCACGGGTTCTCCGCTGTTTTATTGTTCATTTGTTAAAATTGTTATAGTTATTGTGTAGATATTTTACACTTAGTTTAGTGTTCAAGTACCCATTTCCTTTATTTAATCCGCGGCTTCTCTGCTGTTGTTTTGTTCGTTTATATATTTGAATCACTTTCTTTGCCTGACTGCCTGCCCATATAAAGCTCTCCACAGTTTATAAAGCACATTTAATCCCCGGTTTCTCAGTTGTTTTATTGTTCATTTGTTAAGATTGTTATAGTTATTGTGTAGATATTTTACACTTACTTTACTGTTTACATACCCATTTCCTTTATTTAATCCGCGACTTCTCTGTTGTTGATCAAGTACCCATTCCCTTTATTCTTCCAACTCTACCCCTATTAAAATGTCTATCAAGGTGATCACCATCAATCAAACAACTATCACTTACCGAGTGGTGTGTATGCCCGGAGATGGCACCTGCCTTTTCCATTCTCTGTGTTACATATTGCACGGACATATCAGGCTCACTTTTGATATCCGCAGGGACATTGTGTCTTATGTATTAAATGACTGGGACAGGTTCAAAGTGTGGACTGATGATGGTACAGGAGATAATTATACTACACAGGAGCACTATAAGACTGAAATGCTTAAGCCCTTCACCTATGGTTCTGCATGTGAGTTGATGGCTGCCGCTGAATTGTTTGGTTGTCGCTTTCAAGTATACCGAAACGGCCAAATATTTTACACCTTTGGAGAACCGTCAATGCCTCTGAAACATCTTAGATTCACAGGTGACGATTTGAGTAGTGGACACTTTGATGTTTATGAATATTTCAACTCTCAAAAGATTGATGCAAAGTTATTGATGAAGCCAGTTGTATGCTTATATCGATTGACACATACCGAATGTCAGTTCAACACAAATCCAGCTCGAGCTGATTATGACAGCAGCAATCCAAGCTGTGAGAACACAGTAAAAAGGAAGCGTATCAGACGTCGTGGCAGATTTTCTGATGCAGCTAGACGGAAGCAACTTCGTGCAGCTGCCGCCAAATACTCACACAAAAATCCAGAAGTTAATAAACACGCTGTGGCTAAATACTCACAAGCAAATCCACAAGTTCATAGGGACGCTGTGGCTAAATACTCAGAAGCAAATCCACAAGTTAATAATGTGGCTAAATACTCAGAAGCAAATCCACAAGTTCATAGGGACGCTGTGGCTAAATACTCAGAAGCAAATCCACAAGTTCATAGGGACGCTGTGGCTAAATACTCACAAGCACATCCACAAGTTCATAGGGACACTGTAGCTAAATACTCGCAACCAAATCCACAAGTTCATAGGAACGCTGTGGCTAAATACTCGCAAGGAAATCCACAAGTTCATAGGGACGCTGTGGCTAAATACTCGCAAGCAAATCCACAAGTTCATAGGGACGCTGTTGCTAAATACTCGCAAGCACATCCACAAGTTAATAGGGACGCTGTGGCTAAATACTCGCAAGCAAATCCACAAGTTCATAGGGACGCTGTTGCTAAATACTCGCAAGCACATCCACAAGTTAATAGGGACGCTGTGGCTAAATACTCGCAAGCAAATCCACAAGTTCATAGAGACGCTGTCGCTAAATACATGGAGGCAAATCCACAAGTTAATAGAGCTTCTGTTTCTAGATACGATTCCAATAATGAAAAGCGGCTCATACGAAAACAACAGGTTTGGCTCAAAAAAGCCAATTGTGGATTTGCGTATGACCCAAACATACATTATGAGTCTGACAAAACAGTACACATTGGATCCATGGATGTTCACTGTGACTATTGTCAAGTTCAGAAGTGGAAATGCGAGTCTCCTGGTTTGTGCTGTAACGGTGGTAAAGTCTCTCTCACTCCTTTACGTAAGCTTCATGACCTTCTTGAGGGCCTGTTAAATGGGAAACATCCTCAAAGTGAGCATTTCTTGAACAATATTCGAAAGTACAACAGCGCATTTCAAATGACGTCATTTGGTGCTAAACAAATCGTTGAGGTAAATTTTATGCCTTCATTTAAAGTTCAGGGACAAGTGTATCACTTGATTGGCAGTCTTTTACCTATGCCGAGTGAGGAACACAAATTTTTGCAAATTTATTTTGTCGGGGATGATGAAAAGGAAGCACAAATCCGCTGCGCTAATTTTTCTGGACTTAACATACCCCTGGTCAAGCAATTACAAAAAATGCTCCATGACTGTAACACTTACATCCAGGACTTCCACTCCACAATGGACAATATTTCAGATGATGACAAAGACTTCAAAGTTGTCATTCACGCAGACAAAAAACCATTACATGCACACAAAGGCAGATTTAATAAACCCACAGTTCATCAAGTTGGTGTTGTCATCGTTGGGCAAATGTTCAACAATAGAGATATTGTCTTGAAAACCAGAGACAATAAACTACAAAGCATTAAACAAACCCACAGATCCTATGATGCACTTCAATATCCTCTCATGTTCTGCTATGGTGAAGACGGCTATTCTGTATCTACTAGGGGGCTCCGCCCCCTGCTCGCTTCGCTTGCCAACCCCTGGTGTTGGGAATGACAAAGAGCGTGATGTATGAATGAGATATAGAATAGTGTGACGGTGTAGATGATGCAAATAGAAAGCAAACAATAAAGTGTGTGGCACAGTGTAAAGGTTTATTGGAAAATTTCTTTGTACACGCCGTTTAAGTGTAAAAGGTAATTCCAGCTCAGAACTTGTAAGGTCAATGAAGATGGTTATTGTTGTGATCAGAGTCAAGTTTGTCAGAGCTTAGAAAGAGTTGTGTCTCTCCAGGAAGTAATGGAATGACTTGGGTATTTATGTTTTCCACATTAATATTTTTTGGACATAATATAGTGCGTTGTGTTAAAAGGGGCATTTGGTCTAATGAGATTGCTGTTCCAAATCTCTCTGTAACTAAGTCGTCGCAGATAAAGGCTTGAGGAATTGTAATAATATGTGGCTGAAGTCTATCTGTATTGGTGAGTGTGCCATCTCTCAGTTGTAATAAGCAATTGTTATGATCTGGTTCTGGACATCGTATCTTTTTTACTAACTGTATCTTTTGAAAGCAATGCCAATTGTCTGCGTATTTTAAGGTGCACTGAACAATAGCTGAGTGCATGGCATGTGGAAGAATAGCTAATCACTGTTTAAAATCTCCTCCTAATAAAAGTACCTTTCCTCCAAATCGAATATTATTATTCATAAACGTTTGTAGAAGTTTATGAATGGTGTTGAGTAAGTGACTTCATGCCATTGTACATTCATCAATAAACAACATTTTTTGAAGACGGATGTCACGTGCAGTGCCACCGTTAATGTTCATAGTGGATACCAATTTGTAGGATCTAATGCAGTTGATAAAGATTTCACTTTCAGGTACATCGTCAGTTAGAATCTTCTGTAGATATTCAGTATATGAATGTAAAGAAGGCAGTCTAATTTGACCCTTTTGACAACAACCTGTAAATGTATTACTTGTATTGCCAGTTGTTTCTTCAGGGAAGTGAACTGAATGACAATGATTGCAAATGACATTCATTAATCCGAATGAATTTTCCGGTGTATGTTTTGCTTGTGCCGTTTGAGAGGCGCGTTGTTGTATGTGTAGTATTTGGGACGTGTTGTTTTGGAGCTGTAATCGATTTGCCTGTGCTGTGTGAGACGCCCGTTGTAGCCTTCCTTGCCGTTAACGTATGTCTGAGACGGGAGGTGTTTCGTTTTGAATCCGTGACTGTTGCGATGCAGCACTTTGATTGATAGTTTGCGTCATGTGGATCCAGGATGTAGATTTGTGCATATTTGCGTTGTTGATTTGTTTCAGGGTGCACTGTTCCAATGCGATGCAGTATTTGTGCACATATGGGAAAGCAGTATGGGCCATTGCCTTTTGGTGGCCTGATATTTACTAAAAGCAAATGAACTATTGTAGGATCTAACGCAGTTCATAAAGTTTTTACTTTTAGGTACATCGTTAGTTAGAAGCTTTAGTTGAGCTTTGCGTTTTTGGAGTCGAGACATTTTTTCTTTTAGAAATATGGATAAGTAATAAGGAGTATTGCACTCACTGTGAATATGGAGCCTTTTCTGCGGTTGAACGGTTAATAGTGCCTTATTGTAATGAGATCCACCTATGCTGCATAGCCGTCTATTTTGTTGTTTCTTTCGTGTTCGTGTGTTTGTTCCTGTTATCCTTTCCTTTTCGTTTTGTACCCATGACCGTGTATTCATGACTTGTTTCTTTCTCAGCATCCGAAATATGGATAAGTAATAAGGAGGATCGCAGTCACTGTTAATATGTTTCCTTTTCTGCAGTTGAACGGTTAATAGTGCTTTATTGTAAGGAGATCCACCTATGCTGACACCTATGCTGTCTAGTGTGAAGGTGTTGACGTTCACTTTAGAATGTGGCTTTGGGTGTCACTCTTATGGATGTGTGTGTGTGTGTGTGGGGGGGGGGGGTTGAGGATTGTTGTCGCGCGAGCGTCTTCTTTCTTTTTGTGTTCCTGTGTCTTGTTGAATCCCCCTCTTTGTGTGTGTCCCGTCCCTCGCTTGTAGGGTCTGTGGGGTGGTTTTGTGTTCTTTTTTTTTGTGTTCCATGGGCTTGTTGAATCCCCCTCTTGGTGTGTCCCGTCCGGTGCCTGTAGGGGGGGGGGGGGGGGGGTGCCTTGCTGTTGTGCGCGAGCCTCTTTTTTTTTTTTTTTTCGGGTCTAGTTTCGTGTGCAATGTGTTTCGTGCTTTTCCTGCGTTTGACTTTGCGCCTCATTTCTCCTTTTTGTATGTGGTCACTCCTTTTTTCTGTGGTCTTGTCCGCCACTCGCAGCCCCTCATCTGCCTTTGTCGCCCTCTTTTGTCCGCCTTTCTCCGACTCTCGCGGACTCTTTTTGCACCTGCGCCTCTCGCGGACCCTTATCCGCCTCTCTCGCCCTCTTTTGTCCGCCTTTCTTGGCTCCTCAGCCGACTCTCGCGGACTCTTTTTGCGCCTGTGCAGTACGTCTTTTTGCAGCTATGGCCCATGGCCGGATGTGCCTGCGTCCATCATCCGGTTTAGCATTCTCGGTTAGTAATATGGATACCTCAAGTTCATGCTACCAGTAAGTTACCTATGAACAAAACCGTCTCTGCAGCAAACTTCTATTCATACCGCCTTATGATCAGACAACATCATGATAATACTATCCTTTACTTCCGAACTTTATTAAATCAGTTTTTAGTTGATATGTATGCAAAAATTGAATCCGAAAGACTAAATTATATCAGACTAAATCAGAAAAAACTACGAGCTGAAAATTACGTTCACTTAAAAGATGCTATTGACAAAAACGACACTGATTTAACAGAACTTGGTCAAGCTGTGATATTACCATCTTCTTTCACTAGAGGACCTCGCTATATGCATGAGCGTACACAAGACGCAATGACATACGTACGTCATTATGGACGCCCTGACTTATTCATCACATTTATTTGCAATCCTAAATGGCCTGACATCACTGAAATTCTCCTTCCACGTCAAAAACCTCACGATCGCCACGACCTTATCAGTCGTGTATTTCATCTCAAGACTTGCAAAATGATAGACTTGCTCACGAAGAGTAACATTTTCGGCTGTACAAATTGCTACATGTACACCATAGAGTGGCAAAAGTGAGGTATTCCCCATGCACACATTCTATTGTGGCTAAAACATAGGATTCAACCAGCTCTCATCGATGAACTCATCCGTGCAGAAATTCCTGATCCACACACTGACCCTGCCCTACACAAAATAGTAAAACCCACTATGATTCACGGCCCATGTGGACCTCATAATATCAACTCACCCTGCATGATCAACAGAATATGCACTAAGAAGTACCCGCGTCTGTTCATCTCAGAAACTCAGACCGGAGAAGATGGTTACCCTCAGTACCGCTGGCGCGCACCTGCTGATGGAGGTCATACAATTAACATCAAAGGAGTAGATATCGACAACAGATGGGTGGTCCCTTATAGTCCTGTGCTGTTCCGCTTCTTCAATGCTCACATCAATGTCGAATTTTGCACTTCAGTAAAATCAATCAAATACATCTGCAAGTATGTTAACAAAGGAAGTGACCAGGCAGTATTTACAAAATCAAAATGACGAAGTATCTCGATACGAAGCTGGTCGTTACATTAGTAGCTCTGAAGCAGCCTGGCGCATTTTCTGTTTTCCCATTCACGAACGTTTCCCTCTGGTCGTTCATCTTGCTGTTCATCTTGAGAACGGACAAAGAATTTATTTCACAGAAGCCAACGTTGCCGATAAAGTACACAATCCACCAAAAACCACCCTTTTAGCATTTTTTGACCTTTGTAAACACGATGATTTTGCAAAACAACTTCATTATAATGAAATTCCATCATATTATGTGTGGGCAAACAACATGTTTCGTCGAAGAAAACAGGGCAAACCTGTACCAGGACATTCGGGAGTGAAAAAGGATAATGTACTGGGACGGGTCTACTCTGTACACCCAAATAACTCTGAATGCTACCATCTTCAACTGCTGCTCAACAAAATCACAGGTCCCACATCTTTCAAATCTCTCAGAACAGTTGATGGTGTCCTATATCCGACCTATAAGTCAGCCTGCAGGGCACTCGGTTTATTACATGACGATATCAACTGGGATGAGACTCTACAAGAAGCTGCTCTGTCTCGCTCACCTCAAAAGATCCGTGAACTGTTTGCTGTCATGTTGGTGTTCTGCCAAATGGACCCCTTAAACCTATGGGAAAAACATAAAGATAGCATAGCAGAAGATATTAGGAGACAGACTGAAAAAGATCATATACGAAGAGAAGTCCACCAGTGGTTAAATTTGATCTATAACAACTGTCTACAGTTGCTTGAAAACTACGTAATTGGTATTGGAGGTCAATCTCTTCATCATTACGGTTTGCCTTCACCTTTAACAGAACTGGTACAACTTACGTTAAATCCCGAGTACTTGAAAGAGACATCTTACAACACCTCACAATTGGCCAATATAGTCACAAATAACGAGCGTTTGCTAAATAGTGACCAAAAGTCAGTTTATGACAAAATCATGAGCAGCGTTGCGTCAGCCACTGGCACGGTGTTTTTCCTTGATGCTCCAGGAGGAACTGGTAAGACATTCCTAATAAACCTTCTCCTTGCAAAAAATCCGAGCAAAACATAACATTGCCATAGCTGTGGCTTCTTCTGGCATTGCTGCAACTCTTCTAGAGGGTGGCAGAACTGCTCATTCAGCTTTCAAGCTACCTCTGAACCTGAACCATACTGAATCCCCCATGTGTAACATATCAAAGCAGAGCAACATGGCTGAAGTGCTGCGACATTGTCAGCTTATTGTGTGGGATGAATGCACTATGGCACACAGAGCAGGTATTGAGGCTTTAGACAGGACCCTCCAAGACATCCGAAACACCAACAAACTTATGGGAGGTCTGACAGTGTTACTGGCTGGAGACTTCCGCCAAACCCTTCCAGTCGTGCCCAGAGGAACACGCGCTGATGAAGTTAAAGCATCTCTGAAATCTTCATACCTTTGGCCACAAATCAATGTTGTTACTTTAAAAATAAACATGAGAGTTCATTTGAAAGGCGACAAAAAAGCCGAGGAGTTCTCTGGTCTTCTGATGAGTATAGGTGATGGCACCTTCATACAAGAAAATCGTAAAATAAATATTCCTACAAATCTCTGTCTCATCGTGAATACCTTACAAAGCCTTCTTCTAAATGTTAACCCCGATCTACGAAATCTCCACCAAAATGACGTGTCATGGTTAAGAGAGAGAGCTATCCTGACACCAAAAAATGACATGACTACGACTATAAACCACATTTTACTTCAAGAACTACCTTCACAACCAAAAACATATCAATCTGTTGATTCAGTTGTAGAAGTAGAAGACGCGGTACATTATCCGATAGAGTTTCTCAACACTCTAAATCCTCCAGGCACTCCTGAACATAATCTCATTTTGAAGGTTGGTGCACCAATAATGTTACTGAGAAACTTACAGCCACCAAAACTTTGTAACGGCACGAGACTTCAGGTCACATCTCTACAAAACAACCTGATTGAAGCAACTATTTTTACTGGCAGTTCCTCAGGTGACACAGTTTTTATTCCTCGCATCCCCGTTATACCATCTAATCTCCCATTTCAATTCAAACGCGTTCAATTTCCAGTAAGGCTCTGCTTCGCAATGACAATTAATAAGTCTCAAGGACAAACACTACAAAAGGTTGGCATTGATTTGAGGCAGGATTGCTTTCACATGGCCAACTGTATGTTGCATGCTCAAGAGTAAGCTCAGCGCACAGCTTGGTCATATTACAACCGGACGGACGAACTGACAATGTCGTATACAAAGAGATCCTTAACAAATAATTATTTGTATATTTTCCCTCAGTTTAAAAATATTTACTTTTTTCTTAATTTAAATATTCAGCCAGTATTTCGCCACTGTGAAGCGCGGGTATTTTCCTATATATATATATGACAGCAACACTCATAACAATGACAACACAATTACATATACAGTATATATATGTAGATATATATATATATATATGTGTAAATGTATGTATGTATGTATGTATGTCTAGATATATTATATATATATATATATATATATTATATATATATTATGTAGATATGTATATATATGTGTATATATATGTAGATATGTAAATACAGTATATATGTAGATATGTAAATATATATGTATATATGTGTCTGTGTGTGTGTATATATATATATATATATATTATATAGATATATGTGTGTATGTATGTGTATATATATATATCTATATATATATGTATATGTGTATGTATGTGTATATGTATATATGTATATGTGTGTGTATGTACTGTATGTGTGTATATATATGTTGTATGTGTATATATATCTGTATATATATGTGGATGTGTATTGTATATATATATATCTATATATATGTATATCTAGATATGTATCTATGTATATGTATTTTTGTTTATGTGTGTGTATATTATATATATAAGACAGCAACACTCATAACAATAACAACACAATTACATTGACAATCATGTTACGTTATTTTTAAAATGTTTCCTTTTCTTTTTCATAACCTCTTTAATACACTACTTCTCCGCTGCGAAGCGCGGGTATTTTGCTAGTGCAAGATAAAACAAACAATGGTTCTTTTGCAGTTGCACATTAGCCTTTGCCTTCAACTCCTTTCTCAAATAAATTTAAACTGTGTTTGAACAGTGACATATTTTCTGACAGCCCTAATACTCACTATCCAATTTCAATGTCAAAAGTGTAGCTGAAGCTGCATCTCTGCGGGCACAAGGGCAGAGCGGATTTAGTGAGCAACAAAAATGTTTTCTGTTTATTGGTGTACAACACATTCCTTGTGGTGGGGATTGTTTAATAATAAGCACATGCCAGCATGGCAAATTCAAACAGGATTCTAACTAGATATTTTTAATCTTTTTGTTTCTGGGTTAGATTTAACAGTTCTGTAAAATGGTTAATTTGCACCATGCTTGGAGAATGGACTAATGTTGGTAAATGGGCTTTTCTTGGAGAAAAAAATTTGGTGACCAATTGTTGCCCTTTCTTTGCTTTTTAAACCTTTCCTTGCCATTCTTTCCTATTCTGGAACCCGGAATTAGCTCTCAACATTTCAATTAAGCAAAACAAAGACGTGTTTATCATTGGTTAGCAAATGAGAGATTACTTCTCTAAGATTCAAATTTGCGAGGACTAAGGTGAACCATTCTGACTAAAAAGAGGGTAGAAATACTATGTAGTCTGAATGTAGATTCTTATTTTGGGCAAAAAATATTAGTTTCTAAATCATAAGTAAATTATTCATTTAATGTATTTTCATTAACTGGCTGATACAAACTGATAACATTATGTTTCAATAATATTGAAGGCCCCTGTCATCATAGAGCCTTGAAGTTGTCCTGACTTTCACCCCATTTGGGCACCCCTGCTATCAAGAGTACAAATGTGTGCAAGTATCTCTGCAAAGGATGATTAAATAGCCTTTTCAGTAGTGGCAAGAGAAGGAAACACCACACTTTATATTTTCATAAAAGTTTTAAAAGAATTTATATCTATGTAATTTTTTCCTAATAAGTGATTATTCTGTGAATTTAAAGGGTACTTGTGCTTGTTTATTTATTCTGCTACTGTCTAATGTAATTAAATTAAAGTAATTCTGTCTCAACACCTTCTAACCAGCAATACAAACTGAGGTTTCCCTGTGTTACAGCATTCCTGCATACTTAAGACCACAGCTGTGTTGCCTTATCCGAATGAAAGAGGTTTTGCGGTATCTGATCATAGATTATATCAATGCGTGACTATAGCCCAAACAAATCTAATAACTTTTAAAAACCACTTCAAACTCCCCTAATCACCTCAGGCATTTTACTCTCTGGAGTCCGAACCCTCCTGCTTCTGTCCATATCTCACTTACTCTGAATGTCACTCAACTTTTTTTTTTTTGTTCTTAATAAAAAGAGAATCACAAGAAGAAAGCAGTTGTGCCTCCTTTTTTGCTCTGTTCATTTGAAAGAGTTATGTAAAATAAATCACAGAGATAAGAAATGACAGCCAAGAATATGTCGTTGTCTTGTTTTCATATAGTTGGGATCTAAGGTCAAATCTTGGAAGCCTCCAGTGGTGCGATTATATCCTGTTGTAGTTGTGGGAGTCTTATTCCCAGAAATGCAAACACTGAATTTTAATACTGTTCTTTAATATCTTTTTTCCAGCGAGTTAAAAACAAGATGACCTGTTGAACATGCATTATAATGGTGTTCTAAAAGTGACTCTTACTGTGCTTTTTAGTATCCACTCAATTTCAAAGCTCCTGGCAACCTTCTGGCTTTTATTCCAACTGCACCCTTAATCATTTAAAAATTCCTTCCATTACAATAATAATTTACTCAGTTTGAACTTTTAAAATTAATTACTTTCACAGGGTTACATGTGAAATGGCATCTGTGAATGTGTGCCTCAGATAAAGCTCAAGGCACAGTGCAGTCTCCTGACTCACAGTGGTAATGAGATTGAAGGACTGGCATCTGCACAAAAATCATAGGTAAGCACTTTCACATGGTCAGCTAAAAAGGTACAATTTATGGATTTAAATGCCCACTTCATCATGATTCTGTTTCAACTTAAATGAGATTTCTTTGATGGTGCATAGATTCTGCATTTACAATTTGATGCAGTTTATGCACAACTAAGAGCAAGACTTGTGAGCCTACTACCACCTTAAGCTTATAACGCAATTACAAAATGAGAATTGGAGTGAAACACAAGAAATGGCCACCTAACTAAGAGCACCTATCGAAGGTGTTGAGTAAAATTATAAATGAACAGCTAGCTAGAATAATGAATATGGAGAAGTTCCACACAGAGGGATATAACACTTCACTGAGACATATTTGAGTACTCATGTCAAAGAAAGAAAAAGGGCATTGAGGTTCTCTGCTCTTTTTTTACCACATTCTCTGCCCCAGCCAGGCACTGCTATAAACATAAATAATAAAGGGTGATATCAACAAATAATAAAAGTCTGAACAATAGTAACACAAGGCTTTTTGACATGAGTTATAATAAATTAAGCAACATGTTACAGTTTCTTAATAGATCCTATCACAAATCAATTTCAAAACTAATCAACAATAAGTTTTTTCAATTAGTTTAAGATATCTATATATATTGTCACACACGTGCGATTAGGAGGCAGTCAAAGAGCCTAAGGGTGAGTGAAATATCGCGAGATATGGGTGTCACATGGTGCTTACCTAAATCTCTTCTCTTTACAGAAAACCAGAGGAAAAATAATTGCCCCGCTTCCGGGTTCAAGATGGCCGCTGATTACGCCGCTTCCAGCCATCTCCACTAACCTCACTTCCGACTCTGCAATATCTCATCACTTCCGACTCCTCCTGATGATGTTATTTCCGGTTCCTGTTTTGATGCCAACCATTTCCTTTTCCCATAATCCTTTCTGTATTTAAACAACCATGTTTCAAAAGTAAAACTGTCATTTGTTCTGAATTTAAAAAGACTTGTGATCATTTCTTCATTTTAATATTGTCTTAGGGCAATATACGGGGACGTTCCCCAAACCTTTTTTTTGTGTCCTTTTTGGACTTATTTTTGAAAAAACTTTACAATATATAAAAGTCAATGTGTGTATGTATGTGTGTGTGTGTGTTCCAGCATCACTTTCGAACGTCTGGAGCAATTTTTATGAAACATGGTACACGTTTCTCATTGGTCAACTAAAAATACTGTAGGCTGAAATCAACTCTAACCCCCACCCCCTTCTGGGTAGGGTGGGGAGTGATCTTGTGGTCTTGTATGCATGTTATCATCCAGTTGACACTCGGAATGACCACCAGAGGGCGACTGGAGGTGACTGCCAGCATTCTTTATGTTTGAGCACCACTGCGCCACTTTGGCTTTTGAAATAAAGTTAGCCGGCTCCGAGCATCAACTGAATGATAACATACATAGAAGACCGCAAGACAAGCACACTAGTGAGTCTTCATTGTTTTTTAATTTATTTTTATTTTAAAAGTTATTTTTCTGAAACAATTAAAAAAAAAATCACTTTATTTTCCTCCCGGGCAACACCAGGTATTTCAGCTATGTTAGCTATTTTAAAATAAGATTTTAAAAAAATATTGTATATTGTAGTTTGTTTTTTAACTGCATGAGGTTACCGTGCGAGGTTAGAATACTAGAACAGGTACAAGAAGAAGCAATACATGTAGCATAGTAACATCTGTTAAGTGCACGCCACACTTCTTTGAAACACATCCAATTATGGTTTCAACCTGAATGCCTGAACAGATATTTTCAGAGGTGAAAATGACCAACAGATAATGAATGCCTCCAATAGTGGGCAAAATTACAAATAAGAACAATAAGAAAATCTGTAAGCTGTGAGTTTAGATACAGAGAGGGTGAGGATATGTGGAAATTGAATCACAGGTGGATTTTTAATAACATTAAACTATTTATTAAAAAAAAAACCAATCTATTCAAATATTAGTCCAACTCCCATATTAAAATTCCTGCCAAATATTACACTGGTGTGTGACATTTTAAACATCATTATTAAAAAGGCATTCCGGTCTCACTGCTGTTTCCCTCAGTGCTCTGATGTGATGGGTGTGGGTGCTTTTTTCTTTTAAATCAGTACTGAAAGGGCCCTTCAAAGTTCTGAAGTCCCCATCTTGATCCCAACTCTGCTGCACACTCAGAGATAGTGGAGACATCTTAATTTTATGAGAGTGCTCCCAATGTATTCAATCATCCCACTCTAAAGGGTTCTTATAAAGCCATTCTCATTAGAGAGGCTTCGAGGAGTCCACTCATAGAACAAGAGAGGCTAATTATCCAAGAGCCAGTTTATAAAGATAAATACTACTCACTACCGGACTGCAGGCAAAAAAACAGAAAAAAAAGAAAAAGCCTGCATGCTACAAAGAGTGCACTTATTCAATAGAATTCTTATAAAATGTAAATAAAAATTTAAACACCCTACAAAGTCTGAGAAATTTGAGGAATTATCTTTTAGTAATCATGTAAATTTTGATTAAAAGCTGTCAACGCTCAATTAAAAGTGACAGAAGTATTGTCCGATTCTCCTTTCCTGCAGATTATTTACTGCAGGTTTTAAGTTTATAATACAACATAAACAGCAAAGTAAGAAATGCTTACTTGAGCCCAAGTTACTTTTTATTACTCAGTGCCGCTTGCAGCCCCGAGACCTAAATTACAAGGTAGTTTTAGTCTGTCAGTCACACTTAAGAACTCACTGGTTTGCAAGACTGGGCCGGTTCAAAGAAGATGGCCATAAATCTCAACAGAAAAAATAACAAACTCCGAAGACCCTGCCACCTCCTGTTACACACATAAAGGAGTAAAAGGCCATCACTTTTGATGAGTTATAAATCTCAAGAAGTGCAGGTTTCTGGGTTCCAACATTTTATTGGTGTGTAATAAAATACAGAAGCTGAAGTTTTCCCTATGCTGAGAATGAGTTTAAACAGAAATAAGAAATAAAGAAACTGTCGCCTTAGGCATTCATTTAGCTGTCAAACAAAAAACAGACAAAGTTCTTTACAAACTCACTAAGTGAAAACCTTGGACTCCATCCATCTCTGATCGAGCTCATGATGATGCAAAGTTGGAGAGTATCTAAGCAATACTGGGCACAATGCAGGAGGCAACTCTATGTGGTGCAGCACTTAATTGCCAGGCGCTCATACACCTACTCTATTTACAGACTTAACACATAAGCCTTTGTAATATGGAAGGAAAGGCATAATGCCTGGTGATAAACCCTCAAAGACCCAGACCATACGTACCCAGGGACTTGAATGTGGATCTCGTCCTTTTTCTTCTAAAGGGCTACTAAAGTTAACGTCTGTCCTGGTAATACTAGGCAATAACCCTAGACAGAATGTCACACACACCTCCAAAATCACTTATTTAGGGTCACAGACATACTTGCCTTTGGTATGTGGTGGGAAACTTAAGTAGTTGGAGAAAACTGAAATGAATAAGCAAACCTTACACCGAGAGTGAAAGATCCCTGGAGTTGTTAAGACACGGGCAGAACCATCTGAAATGAGATTGGAGGATTTATGTAGTTTGAACTTTGTGACTTTATACCATTGCTTCAGTATGCTTTAATATTTATTTTATACATGTGATACAGATAGGTAGTATGTGAAAGGGAAAAAGGATCAGAACATTGTGAGGCAGGTATTATATATGGAGTTGCCCAAGTCTAGCAGTTCTGTATTTGGGGAAAATGAGGGGAAACAAACAAATGGAAAGACATCATTTAAGATCTCCAAAAGGGTACATAGAGAGCATTTCAAAAAGATGCATTGAATTTAGCCATGATGGCACAGTGATTTGCATTTCTGTCTCACAGCTCTTGGGGTCTTGACTGATTCTCAGATATGTTACATTCCGAGGAGAATTTGAACATCATTCTAATGAGTTTGCTCAATGACCTGTCATGTTTGGCACAACTATTATGTCAGTTAGCAAATCTAAATTAACCAGATTTGAGCAAGGTGGTAGCTAAGGAAGCAAAAAATGGCATGATTTCCCAGTTCTTAAAAAACTTGTGGACAGCTGCTGCCTTTTTCGTCATTAAATACTAACTGGCATGCTCCTTTTGAAACATTGTCAAGTAAAAGGGACCAGATAAAAAAAGACATAACAGTGCTTTATCTTTTGAGTGTCTTTGTCAGATTAGCTTCAGCCATCTCTCGACTGAATGTTCCATATAATGGGTTTTCACGACACTTTTGTCAGTTGTTATTGCAGACATTCTAGATTACTCTTTCTTTATACTATATTGTTTAGTTTAAGACATTATTTCATATTTGCAAGAATGCTTACAGAAAAGAAATGAGTCAAACAGATACTTTTTGAAGTGTACTTACAACAGCTCATTGAGAAGTAATGAGACTGTTTCTCTTTAAGGGAGGTCGCGATGGCAATGTTGTGCAGGAGTTTGAGGGCGGCAGATATTGACGTGTGTAAACCTGCAGTTGGACTGCTATGTTCTTCAGTGTTCTGTCACAGCAAATGGAAGTACCTTGTATGTGTCGCCATCGCGGATGAGGAAGATGTTCCTATGAGAGTACAGTAGACGTTTGTGATTGAATTTTCAATAAAGCTTGGGAAGAGTGATAATGAAACTCTTGAAATGTTATTGCAAGCATGCGGTGATGAAATGATTAGCTGTGCTGCCGTATTTCAGTGGTGGAAGCAGTTTAAGGTCCATAACACACAAGTGAATGGCAAAGCGTGATAAATGTGGTTATGGATGTCAACATTGCCAAGGCTAACAAACAGTTGCAAGAACACTGTTCAAATGTCGGAAGAGGATTCCTGATTTTTTAACCAATATTCTGAAGTTTGAACCTTCTGTCTTGCAACAGTTCGTTAACCTTGGCAATGTTGACATATTCTCTTCTACACTTTCTAAAAATATGTTAGATTATTGCTGGTTTCACGTTAAACTATGAATAACTGTACTCTGCAACAGACTTACATTCCTTCCATGGTTGCTTTATGCCATGTGCTCAGAGCTAACAAGATAGACTTTTGACTCTAAAACCTTGAACTAGATTAAGGAGGTCAAAATTTTTAGAACACCTCAGGTTTTCAAGGAAAATTACAAGGAAACATCAGAAGATTACAAATGGGTCTTCCTCAGGGAACAACTAATAGATTACAACCTTCAGATGTTTTGCAGCAACTAAAGTAAATGCAACCTTGCAAACTGAAGCAAACAATTTGCACAGGTGTCCCAGCTTCTGTTGATTAATTATCATGCAAGCTGGTGACCCTCAGAAACTTGTCTTCTGATTGGGCTGTGACTTTGGGTGTGCCAGATCTCTTTCTATCATAATTTCTTCCAGTTTCTAATTGCCTTTGTATTATGTAGGACACCATACTCACTGAAACTTTGATATATATATATTTTTTTTTTTGCAATTTCTCTAAATGAATGGCCTACACTTCTAAAGGTAATAATGCTCTGTTTTTGTTTAATTTATTAATTGCAGTTTTCTTGCCCATTATCACTGAATATTGTCCAAGTAGTTATTCAGAGAGTGTAGTAATACAGTCAGTTACAACTCTGCTTTAAGTCAGACAGAGGGTTTTTAAGTAATGAACAGAATTTGGGACACCTGTGCAAATTGTTTCCTTCAACTTTCAAGAGTTAATGTACTTTAATTGCTGCAGAACATCTATAGGCTGTAACCTATTAGTTGTCCCCCGAAAAATGCCTATTTGTAATATTCTGATGTTTCCTTTTTCAGTTTTTGCTAACCTAAACCTTAAATTTAAAACTCTGGCAGTTTACTGCTTACCTTTTCAATCTTTTAGGTTATTCATTTGTAGCGGGGCCACATAGTGTTTAAATGTCAGTTCTGAGTGCGTCTCATTTCATTGTCCCGTTTACTGTTTGTGCATCAGTTAATGCTGTCCCCGTAAAAGGGGACGGATGATGGAAGGAGACCACAGCCACAAACCTGGAAAACACCTGTTTACTATCAATCAATCACAGCCGTCACAGGACTATTTAAGCCATCAGGAGGAGAAGGAAGAGGAGGAGAGAAGGAGATTTTTTTTCACCATCACGACCACACTGTACCTGTTCTTTTCCATATCGCGCTTAGCCATCCAGTTTGTTTTTCCATCTGCCGGATTTACTTCAAGGACCTCACCACGAGAGACCCGGGGTAGGACTTAATCATCCACCACACACACGAGGATTCACGGTGAGGCTGTTCCATTTTTTCCGGGGAGAATCAAACAACGCAATTTCACTAATTCAGTCATCCGCTTTCAGGACAGTTTCTTTATTACCGGACTCACGTTCTCATTCATTTTCAGTTTATCATTCATTGTTATTCGTGTTGTGTGTTTATTTGTTACAGGGACAAGGGAGGGTTTTTGTTGTGTGTATATATATATTTGGTGGTGTCTTGTTATTGCTGGGGTGAAGGGATATTTATATTTATATATGTTTCTATTTTTTGCATGTCTTATTTTACTCAATACATATAACCTGTTTAAATTTTACATCCTGTTTTTGCGTGCTTATATTTTTCACCGTCGAATGTGGGGAAAAAGTTCAATTGGTAAGAAGTACGGCTTGATAGTAAGATTATTTCTCAGTCAATTATCCAAGCCACAGGTCTTGGGAGTGTAGCTGCCGGCTGGATAAAAGGGGTCGGCCGTTACATAAAGTGGTGCCCTCTCTGAGGAAATCTTAATAAATATCTATCGCTGTCTGCCTTTAAACATTTTCCCCAATTAATATGTCTATAGTGCGTGCCGAGCAGGACGACACCATTGCTTCGCCGCGGTGTGATGATGGAGTAGCCGGGGCGTGGCACGTCACGGTCAGAGCGTGTTCAGCGGTGCAGGAGGTGGTGGATTCATTGCAGTCGCTGTACCTCGAAGATCACCATGGACCTGAGGAGGAATGCCTGGAGGATGTCTTGCCTCCGTGGGAAGATCTGGCGCAACAACTAACCCGGCTGGATGAGAAAGTCCGCGAGGTTGCTGAAAGTGCGCTCGGGCGCGAAGATGCCTTGCGGGCTCGCATCAGCAGCTCCCAGGAGGAAATAAAAGAATACCTCAATGAACAAGTTCAACTCCTGGGGCGGGAAATCGTGTTGTGCCTCCAGAGGCGGGATCAACGCTGGCAAGAAACTCTTCAGGGAGAGGTCCGAAGGAGTCTCCAGACGTTACGTCAGTCACCCTGTCATTCAACGCCGTACGGGTCTCGTGGGGGGGGTGAATACATCAATCGGCCCTCTGTTCCTGGGGTGCGCCTTTCCTTTCCCAAGTTGGGGGCCCCTTATAACATCGATGATGTCCTCAACTTTGTGGAAGAAGGGGAGGCGTATCTGGCTGTTAACCCTTTAACCCCAGAAGAGCTTATGGGGGTGATAGGGGCATCCCTCTCAGGGCTGGTGCGGAGCTGGTGGCTGACGGCCAAGAAGAACATTAAAGACTGGGGATCCTTTCGTCGATCTTTCCTCGCGGCTTTTCTTCCGGAAGACTATGAATCTGAACTGGAGGACAAGCTGCAATCCATGGTGCAACTGCCTTCGCAATCCATCCGGGACTTCGCCTATGAATATCGGGCTTTGTGTTTGAAGTGGTGGCCAGCTATGTCTGAAGAAGAGGTGGTGGATACAGGGAGTCATCACACCTTAATCCGCTCAAGCATGTGGAAGAAGATTAGCCGACCGACAGACAACTTAACATCTGCCCCGTCTGTGCGATTTGTATTGGCAGATGGGAGTGAACACAGAGCCCTGGGCAAAGTCCCCTTGAGGTACAGTGTACTCTCCACCACCTGGGAGATGGATACGTATGTCCTGGATGACCGGCACCTGTCCGTCCCGTTACTCCTTGGGCTGGACTCTTTAACCACCATGATGATGACCATCCATCTCAGTCCCAGGGGGTATACGGTGCCAGGGGAAGGGGTATGCGATTTCATACATAAATCAAAAGAAGATCTGGGCTCCGAATTCATTGGCTTCTACGTGGCAGTGAGGGGTGACGTAAGCACCTCGGCGGCAGCCCCTGTGGAGGAACAGCCCGAAGAGGTGAGGCCGGTGCTGAAGAAGTGGGCCGAGGTGTGGACTGAGAAATTAGGAGTCGCCCATGGAGTTACCCACGTGATCCACACCTCGGACGAAGTTCCAATAAGGCACCGAGCTTACCGTGTTTCTCCACTAAAAAAGGGCATAATTAAAGAACATCTTGATCAAATGCTCGCCGAGGGAATAATCGAACCATCTTCCTCCTCCTGGGCGTCCCCTGTGGTCCTCGTGAAGAAGACGGATGACACCTATCATTTCTGCGTGGACTACAGGGGAGTTAACGGGAAGACGAGCCTGGACGCATATCCCATGCCCCTGGTTCATGAGATTCTGGAGTCACTGCATGGAGCTGCAGTTTTCAGCACACTAGACCTCCGCAGTGGCTATTGGCAGGTGCCGATGGACGAGGGGAGTAAGAAGAAGACGGCAGTCATCACCCCTGAAGGCTTGTTCCAGTTCAAAGTCATGCCTTTTGGGCTTAAAAATGCTGGGGCCACCTTCCAGCGGCTCATGGAGCAAGTCCTGAGGGGGTTGATAGGCAAGATCTGCTTTGTATACATCGACGACGTCATTATTTACTCCCCTTCTATTAAACAACATCTCCAGGACCTCGACACCATCTTCCAACGATTACATCAAGCGCACCTTACGCTGAACACGAAGAAGTGTACCTTCATGCAACCCCACATACGCTTCCTCGGGCACATTCTTTCATCTGAGGGGGTCGCTGTAGACCCCGAGAAGACCTTAGCCATCCGAGACTACCCCACGCCCACGGATTTGAAATCTTTGCAACGTTTCCTTGGGTTAGTGGGGTGATATCACAAGTTCATTCCCCGGATGGCTGATATAGCGGCTCCCTTGAACAACCTAAGAAAAAAAGATGTCCCGTGGGAGTGGACAACAGAGTGCCAGGACGCGGTCGAGCAACTAAAGAGCCACCTTCAAGAGCCGCCCGTTCTGGCCCAGCCAGATCCGCAGCTCACTTTCCAGGTACAAACAGATGCCAGCAACCTGGGGCTTGGTGCCGTGCTCACTCAGAAAATCCACCAGGCTGAACACGTCATCGCTTACGCCTCTCGAACCTTGCACGGCGCTGAGCTCAATTATTCGACAGCTGAAAAAAGAGTGTTTGGCTGTCGTGTGGGCTGTGGAAAAATGGAGACACTATCTGGAGGGGGTTGAATTTGAAGTGTACACAGACCATCACGCTCTGACCTGGGTATTTAATCACCCGAAGACCTCCTCCCGTCTAACCAGGTGGGTGTTACGCCTCCTGAACTTTACTTTCAAGGTGACCTATCGGAAGGGCTGTGGCAATATTGTGCCTGATGCTCTGTCCAGGGTGTCAGAGCCACCGGGGATGGTGTGTTTGGCAGAGGCAAAGAAGATGATCCTCCCTCTGCCAAGAAGCCTGGAAGACCTGGCTCAAGCACAAGCCACCAGTCCATTCTGCCAGAGCATCAGGGAGGGACTGGAACAGCAGCGTACCAACCAGGTACACTTCGTGGACCTCCAGGGGGTTCTGTACAGGACCACTCCATCCTCCCTTGGGGGTCTGCAACACCAACTAGTGGTCCCGGAAGAGCTCATCCCAGACTTCCTAAATTACTATCATGACAGTCCTTTAGGTGGTCACCTTGGAAGGACAAAAACTTTATTAAAGATCCTGGGGGGTTGCGTGGTGGCCGTCTGTCCGGAAAGACGTTTGCCACCACGTGAAGAAGTGCATCACCTGCCAGCAGCTCAAAAACCCACCTGGTAAACCGGCAGGATTTCTACAATCGACAATCGCGGATGGACCGGGGGAGACTTTGGGAGTCGACCTGATGGGGCCTTTTCCTGTTACCAGCTCGAGGAAGACCGTCCTGATGGTGGTGATTGATTATTTTTCAAAGTGGGTGGAGCTGTTTGCCTTAACAGATGCCAAAACTAACAAGATCTGTTCCACCCTGAAGAACGGAATCTTCACCCGCTGGGGGGTGCCGAAGAACATCGTCTCAGACCGGGGCCCGCAGTTCACGAGCTCTCTATTAGATGAACTTTATACAGCCTGGGGAGTGAAGAAAAACCTGACAACAGCTTACCATCCCCAGGCTAACATGACAGAGCGAGTGAACCGGACCCTGAAGAACATGATCGCCTCCTATGTGGGTGAACGCCATCAGGATTGGGATAAATGGCTCCCCGAGCTCCGGTTTGCCCTGAACACCGCTGTGCATGAAGCCACAGGTGAGACGCCTGCTTTGGTTGAGCTGGGCAGACAGCTAAAGGGCCCGCTTGACCGACTCCTTCCCAGAGCCCCTAGTCCAGAAACCACTAGCTACAATAATTTATTTAAAATGGAAGAATTACGGCGGAGAATCCAACAGAGGTTGGTGAGTTCGACATCCAGACATGCCAAGTTATATAATGCCCGGCGTAAGGAAGCACACTTTCAGCCGGGTGATTTGGTCTGGATTAGAGCTCACCATCTCTCGGATGCCAGCAAAAGGTTCTCCGCCAAGCTAGCGCCTAAATGGTTAGGTCCAGCCAAAATCATATCTCAAATAGGTCCAGTCAACTTCCAGTTTCAAAGGGGTATCAGCACTGACTCCAAGATAGACACAATCCATGTGGCCAATCTCAAGCCGTACTTCGGCCCTCCCTTGTCCAAGGTTGGGGGGGGGGGGGGGGGGATGTAGCGGGGCCACATAGTGTTTAAATGTCAGTTCTGAGTGCGTCTCGTTTCATTGTCCCGTTTACTGTTTGTGCATCAGTTAATGCCGTCCCCGTAAAAAGGGGACGGATGATGGAAGGAGACCACAGCCACAAACCTGGAAAACCCCTGTTTACAATCAATTAATCCCAGCCGTCACAGGACTATTTAAGCCATCAGGAGGAGAAGGAAGAGGAGGAGAGAAGATTTTTTTTCACCATCACGACCACACTGTACCTGTTCTTTTCCATATCGCGCTTAGCCATCCAGTTTGTTTTTCCATCTGCCGGATTTACTTCAAGGACCTCACCACGAGAGACCCCGGGGTAGGACTTAATCATCCACCACACACACGAGGATTCACGGTGAGGCTGTTCCATTTTTTCCGGGGAGAATCAAACAACGCAATTTCACTAATTCAGTCATCTGCTTTCAGGACAGTTTCTTTATTACCAGACTCACGTTCTCATTCATTTTCAGTTTATCATTCATTGTTATTCGTGTTGTGTGTTTATTTGTTACAGGGACAAGGGAGGGTTTTTGTTGTGTGTATATATATATTTGGTGGTGTCTTGTTATTGCTGGGGTGAAGGGATATTTATATTTATATATGTTTCTATTTTTTGCATGTCTTATTTTACTCAATACATATAACTCGTTTAAATTTTACATCCTGTTTTTGTGTGCTTATATTTTTCACCGTCGATTGTGGGGGAAAAGTTCAATTGGTAAGAAGTACGGCTTGATAGTAAGATTATTTCTCAGTCAATTATCCAAGCCACAGGTCTTGGGAGTGTAGCTGCTGGCTGGGTAAAAGGGGTCGGCCGTTACACATTTCAACTGGTTAAATTTGAAGAAAAACTGGAAAACCTGAGGTGTACACAGGGAAAACTGAAAACTCCACATGGTAAGCACCCTGGTTTAAAATTTTGATGTGATGCAGTTGCTACCAGACAACTTGAGTAACTACTCTACCAACAAAGCAAACCCTAAGACAGCTTTAAATTTATAAGTGTATGCATTAATGCTATATAAATTAAATCTTAACCAAAAAAGTTCAATTGATTCATATCAAATTTTGTTTTACATATTTAACATTAATATTTAGTGTTTACCACTTTTGTAGCGTCAATGTTCCATTCCGTGTGCCCCATTTAATATTGTGTACTCACAGCTATATGAGTGAGGCCTACTGTTGGGCCCCGTTTCCATTCTTTATCCTCCTGTAGTTCTTTTCTAGCATACAAAATTGTATGTGCTTTTTGTTTGTGTTCAATGCCTGAATTACATTTGCATTCAAAACAAAGTTGCAAATGTCCACCATTAACATTGGAAAAAGCACAACTTTAAGAAGGTGGATTGGACCCTTATATAGGGCTGTGCTGGTTCCTAACGGTTTGCAGCCACTTTCTTGCTGTACAGATACTCTTCTGTTTAACTTGCAAAGAATAAATGTTATTTTTCTCTGTTTAACACATTAGTCTGACATCTATTTGTAACTGCTGTAAAGATTAAGGATGTGGATAGCCTTCCTGAACAGTTGCTTTGAATACCAAGTCCCTCTTGATCCCATTTTAAGTCTTTCTACTTATTTATGTGAAATGGGCTAAAGTACAGAACTTCCGGGATTAAGGATTATTTAGGTGGAGGCTTTCAAGAGGACACAATGAATGACTGGTGTTAATTCTTTGGCTCAATGTACTGGTGTCTATTCTAAAGTTGATTTGTACCATACACTCAGTGCTGCTGGTACAGGCATGGCTATAACAAACCATAGAATACTTGGTATTAGTATATTTGGTCTCCTGTGAGTGGCGTAGAGGTACAATAGATTTTAACACAACTGTGATTCATACACATAACTTGCATGTTCTCCAACTGGGAAAGAAATACAATTTGCAATTGTGGATGCCATGGTGGGACAGTGTGGCACTGCAGCCTCATAGCTCCAGGAGTTCAATGCTTTTTACTTGACGCCGCGCCCCTTGTCTGTTCACATATAGCACTACAGTTTTGCTCCCATATTTACAAGGTTGAGAGTTGACTCTAAGCTTACCCTTTGTGAATGAATGCAGGCATTTGCATTAGTATGACCTAAAATTGATTTTTGTTTCCTGGATCAGTCATAATATTTAAATTAAAAAAAGTTCAAGAGATTGATGCAATTTGTAACATTAAAGCAACTTCAGCTGCTGTTTCCTACTGAAGCGTGCTTATAAAATAAAGGCTATTTGTTTATCGTTTACATTCTAATTGCTTTACTTTTATTATTCATTTTAGGCTATCCTGTTTTAGAGCATAAATTCTAATCATGCTTTGTTATTCTTTAATACTGGCTCTTCCAGAGTTAAGGTTTGTAAAGTCATTTGCTAACTGATATCCAAAATCTATTAGTAAACTGTGATCAGAAGAATCATATTTTATAAAAGAAAAAAATGAACCACATTTCCGTGCTGGATACAAATCACTGTTTTTTTCTTTTGCCAAGGAATCCTCGCAGCTATCAATAATGAAGATGTCTATAGAAAAAGATCAGATTACACTTCGCTTCACCTATCCTGACTAATCCACATTGAACAATGAGTTTGTGTCAACCAGGGCAGTATGGTAATACTGTTTCACACTTCACCCAGATAACTTACCCAGTTGAAGGAAGCTCAATTCAATCACTTTGATCTGTTTTTCGGATATTACTGTTTATTAAAACTGTGTTATTGAGTACTTTGATATACTTGTGTTTTGTAAGTAATGGTAATGGGAGGTTAAGCCTTTAGTTACCTAAACAAATGAGCCCGATGGATTGAATGGTCTCTCGTTAAACAGATATCTTATGATTCTAATTACAGGACCCCAACGCTGTGAAGTGATCTGTCTTCAGTCTCAGTTTTACTGCTTTAGTCTAGCATACCCTGACTAGAGCTGCAGACTTGTACTGTATACTGAATTTCTGTTTATTAGTCATTTGTATAGAAATATAAATATAACAATATTTTTAAACCCTCCTCTATTCTGCTACTCTTGGTATGTGGATGTGTCAAATGGTGTCACTGACTCTCCTGCATATGGAAAAGTGATTTTAGATAAAAATACTGTTGGAACGATCAGATCGAAAGATTCTGCCATCAGAGTAGATGGCTGGCACAGACTCTACTATAGAATGCAGAGGAGAATTGTTAAACAGCTAATTGGTCGAGGTCTTCATAAAAACAACTTAGTGACCTGGTTCATATTAGTGCCATATACTTTCTATATGGACTTCCATCTTGTGTTCCTTTTCTTCTAAAATTCCAGACATGAAAAGCAGGCTGCTTGGCAAGATCAGATTGTGTTGAACTCAGTGACTGTGCTTGCAGGTGCTTCATAGACATAATTCTGTTCTTGGTGAAGTTTTTCTAGGCACTTATTTCTACCATTGTAGACCCCAGTATCTCTACAATTCCAGATTATTATGAAAAAAGTAAAGAACTGAGATATTATTTTTTTATTATTATCAAGAAAACAAATACATTTTAAAGTTGTGCTATAACAACAAAAGCACTTATTCAAAAAAGTATTTTTTTCCAGCCAGAGTGAATAAAATACATATCTTGTGATAATTTTGTCGATTTCAGAATGTAGCCAACTTGGTCACAATCATACATTCTGTATGTATTATGTGAACAGGTTATGGGCTTAGTAGTTTGAAGGGTGGCAGACATTAGCTTTTTGATACTCTAGGGTTGCTATGGAAATAGCAACTGTGTTATTAGACACCAGGGGTCCGTTTGGTGAGATATTAAATTCACTGCTACATTTTGATATCCAACATGCAAAAGAAAAAAAAAAGAAAAAATGTTTTTTTAACAATAGTCTGAGCCAAAACCTTGTATTCATCATCGTCACTATACATTCCATTTTGGATGTTTACAGATGATGCAATCCTGAAATGCAGAATAAAAATGACACAATAAAAGAGGTCATTTATACCTTCAGCAATAAAGCCATTCAGTGATATTTCCCTATACTTTCTTTTGTCTGGTGTTTTTCTGCTATTAAATTGTATCTGTACATTGAATTTCTCATTCAGAGATTATAAACTTAACTTCGACCTTAACCATGACTTAACAGAAATTAAGGCAAATGCTGCCCTCCTTGTGTCAAAAAGTGCTGACCATGCATTCTAAGCCACCATTTTCCCAATTTTCATTCTGGTTTACTTTCTCTACAGACATACTTGTCTATTTATTAGACAGTGAAAAATTAATTTATATTAAACAATTCTTGTTCTGTGTTTATTTAAATATGTTTATGGATGTGGCAAGTTCAGTGCTGGGCATCTACTGTGCCTATAGGTTTTTGTTCCATCCAAGCAGTTCCCCATTTGGTGAGTTGTTTTACTGTCATTTAGTCTTATTGTTAATTAATTCATTTTTTTCTCTTATCCTGCATTCAGAAAAGCACAGTAGTGTGATATATACCTTTATAAGAAATTTAGAAAAAATAGTATTATTTGTAGCTTTAAATGCTTAACTCTCTTTTCTCAGTTTCATCATAATTCACCTTATTTTTCTTATGTTTGCTACCTTAATGGATTTTTCTACAGATAGATAGAAAGATGTACTTTATTTGTCCCCAAGGGGAAATTAAACTTTACAGAAGTTCAAGAGAAGAAATGTGCAGGGAAAAATAACCAGTCTATTCAACTCTTCTGGTATGATAAGGTGAGCTGGCTAACTGGGAGTGCAGTGACAAAGAGAATGTACTGTTTGCCATGCCTGTTAATGAATGCCATTTCAGGTTGTATGGTCAGAAATTTTCGGGATTTGGCTAACATTGTCAGAGCATTCAAAAGACATGAGAAAAGCAATGAACATGTGAGTTCATGTGCACGGTTAAGCTGTCTTGGCAGGGTCAGAGTAGAACATGCAATTAATGATGGTGTTGGCATTCAGGTGGCATAATACAATGAAACAGTGAAAAATACATTACCTTTCGTAACCGCCTAATTGACGTCACTTCACTGCTGGGCCGTCAAGAGATGGCATTCAGAGGGCATGATAAGGGTAGTGAATCTGCTAAAAACGGGAATTACAGAGAATTCACTGAAACATTACCCAAATATGATTATGTCTTGGCCACGCACTTCCAGTCATCTTCTGTGTTTTCTGGCATGTCCCATTCCACTCAAAATTATTTGATTTCTGCTATTGCAGCCGCTGTTGTTGATGAAATCAAAGCGCAAGTTTAAACTGATCCCTTTTAGATGAGTAGATGAGACAAGTGACATTTCATGTCATGCAAAACTGTTTGTCATAGTTCGATATATCGATACTACAGGTCAAATTCAGAAGCGATTTGTTAAGATTTTTTTGATGTTTCGGGGGGGTGAGATGCCCAGTCTGTCTTTGACGTTTTAAATGAAAATATGCAGGTCTACAATTACAAAGAAAAACTTGTGGCTCAGCCTTATGATGGGGCTGCTGTCATGGCTTCCACTCTGAATGGACTTCAGGCTAAAGTTAAAGCAATAGCCCCCATTGCAATGTTTGTACACTGCTATGTACACTGACTGAACCTGGTGCTGTCTCAGGAGCAAAATGCTTATATGAATCCGGAATGTTTTTTTCTTCTCTCTCTGGGTTTGCCACATTTCTTTTCTAAATCTACCAAGAGGATGTCTTTTCTCAAGTGTGCAGGGTGTTCAAGATTGCCCAGAAATGCTCCTACTTGATGGATCTTTACATTATTAAAGGTGAGCACTTTGGTAAACAACTATGGTGGGTTCCTGCAGACTTTTGAAAAGATTATCGAGAATGAGACCATAGTAGATGAGGATTCACTTAAATGCTGTCAAAGGCTTCTTAAGGACACTGGAGGATTTTGAATTTGTTTTCATGGTGAACACACATGAGCAAATCTCAGAAACTGGTGTGGTCTTTGACATTACGCAGCAGAGGGCTGTGGATGTTCTTTGCTGCAAACAAAAAATTGAGTCTTCCTGCTATTGCAAAGGAGAAGAGGTCAGAGGGGGGCTTTCAAAGCTGTTTACACAAAACCAGCAAGTCTTATGTCAGACCCTCAAAATGAGCCTATATGAAAGCGTTGGTGTCCATTACAATTGCAGGATCCCCAGGAGCATTACAGAAGTCTGTACATGGCGATCATGTTTGGAAAAGTTTGGAAATTATACACTTCTCCGAACTAATCAATCCAGGGATATTTGATGAAATGACACAGATGTTTCCTGGAGGAGGCATTCCAAAGTGTCCTGAAATGTTATGGCCATTTATTTGATTCAGGAAGACTGATATCTGAACTCCAAGTTCTATATTCAAAGTGTGACTTGCAGGGCAACAGGGGTAAGCTGTGTGATGTCTGGGTGCTTTTAAAGACCTGGAGTTGGATAGTGCAATGCCTCAGCTATGCAAGCTATTGTCTTTAGTGACAACAATTGAACCTACATCAGCAGGTATAGAGAGAAGCTTCTCTTGCAAAACCACTTCATCAACCTAGCAATGCTGGCCATTGACAGGAAACTGGTCAATTCTCTGGAAAAGACTCCCAGGTGGTATGATGGTGTCACAGACCATTTTCTGCAAAAAAGAAAGGGAGGGCAGAATTTACATATAAATAACATGATGCAATAACTGACTAATTTCATGACATAGGCCTAAAATGTGCTTTCCCCATTTGTAAGACCACCAGCCACAATTGATTATATATACATACAGTATATATATATATATATATATATATATATATATATATATATATATATATATAACAACAACTGTTGTGTCCAGAAATGGGGTATGCCGTTAAAAGTCGGTGTTGTCCAAAGTGGCCTAGTTTAACACATCAGCATTTAGAATGACTAACCTATAGAGTGTTCACAATGGAGCGAATCATTTCTTGCTGAGTTTAAAAATAAGCAACAAGATAATATAACACCTTCCTAGTCAGTAAGGTGGACAAATTCAGAGTGAATTTCAAGGTCTGGATCACACATATCAGAATATTGCATTTAAATATTCTGTCTCAAGACCCCCTCCTGTTTATTCCATTCCATCTGATTGTATCAGATATAATCTGTCCATCATGAAATAGGAGGTTTAAGACAGTTCTCCATAATACCCAAAATGCCACAATAACTGCACTCACTGCCACTCACCATGAGATGTGAGAGTTCTTTCAAGGCTGGCCAGTTTTGAATCCTGTCCTCCTTACTTTACTATACTGTTTTGTTTTCTGTCTTCATATAATTTCCATGTCCTGACCAAGTGAAGTATTCCAGAATTGTGATAGGGCCTCCAACACATGAAAAATTACCAGTTTCCTTTTGCTCTTCCAAAACTACTAGTATGTCTTTTGACATACATTAGACTGAAGGCAACCAAAAATTAATATATATGCTACTCATACATGCTCCTTTTTTCATGTTGGATGCTAAATGTTATTTGACTATTTACAGTTACAGCTCTTCTTATTGTTAACATTTAGACAATAAATGGTGCTCAAGATTTATTTTTAAGAGTGCATGTAGTACCTGTAGAAAGAAGTAAAAAAATGGACTGTCTAAATTGCAGGTTGGGTTCTGAGAATTAAATCAATAACTGAACTGATCATCAAAAATTATTAAGTCAAAAATCTTAGATGAAACTAACATTTATAAAAAAAGAGAACTCAAGCTGATACAGAGGTAGTCTGGGGCAGATGTTCTATTTACACATCTGCCATCTCCCATTCTTTCATGCCAGCTATTCCATGCATATTCCTTGGTGCATATTATTTTAATATACAGTATTTTCTTCACTGACTGGCACATTTTAAGCTTGTTGGTATATTTCTTAAAGAAAGTGTACTTCTTCATGTGTTTCTACCATAAATTGTCACCAGTCCTATGATTACATTTAATATGTTAGGTTTAAAGCCAACATAGAAATGCAGTACAGTATGTGCAATTTAGGTGCTTTAATCGTGACAGTGAGGCACAATTATTCAATTCATACACTTCACACCTCTTATTATTGTAACTGAGAGGCTGAGAGGGTGAGAAAAGAAGACAAACCATTGTGGTCTGTCCTACTAAGAGTGGTTATAGCATCAGTGCATCAAAAATTTTAACTTGAGAAAAATGTAAATACAGAAGGGGAATTCTGCTAATCTCCTTATTATTCTCTTGAATAATTTTCTAACTGCAAATTAATTTAAACAAGGATAACATTTATCACATGTTTGATTCTAGCTCATCTCTCACAAAGATTGATTTTATAGGCACAGAGGGAAAGTAACTGGATGTAACACACTTTCACTTTCATGATGAATACTAGTGATGTCCTTTCCAGCATACTCTAAAGTCTTTCCCTTCTAGTACCATCCTTTAGGAACAGATTAAAGTAAAAAGTCAGTTTGTTACTTGACTTCAGATTCACATAAAATCTTTAAAAAATCTAATTTAATTTAAAGAAATAAAATGCTATTTTTATAATGTTTATGGAAATATTTTGAGTATTCTATTGACATTTTTTCCCACACTATGCGACTCTTCAATTCCACCCAGGGGAGTAAACGTTAACATGCAAAGTTATTGTCTGTCTGTATACCTGCGTTGTTATCACTCTTTAATTTAATATTGTTCTTTATCAGTATGCTGTCTGCTGGAGTATGTGAATTTCCCCTTGGGATTAATAAAGTATCTGTCTCTTAAATATAGTGAACTTAGAGAATATATTGTTAATTTATCATAAAATGTATGAAATTTTCAAACAAGGCCTAGAAAGGCCCTGGGATAGAAAGGCAAGGGTCTTCGAGGGCCAGCAGGATGATGGAGACCTTGGGAGACAGAAGCACATCTTCAAGAACATGGAAAGTACAGAAACATACTGCCTTTTTAAAGTATACAGTTGACACACGACTGTATTTTTTTTCTGGCCTCTTTTTCACTTAACCAATTTGCTTTGCTTACTTTCTCCTTTTCATATTTAACTAGCTGAAATACCCAGCGTTGCCAGGGAGGAAAATAAAGTGTTTTTTTTTTTTATTGTTTGAGAAAAATATAATTAAAAAAAAACTCGGAACTGGCCAATTCTATTTAATCTAAAAAGCAACAGGCACACGTTAGTGCTCAAACAAAGAATGGTGGCAGTCACCTCTGGTTCACCCTCTGGTGGTCATTCTGAGTGTCAAATGGATGATAACATGCATACAAGACCTCAAGATCACCCCGCACCCTACCCAGAAGGGGGTGGGTTAGGGTTGATTGCACCCTACAGTATTTTTAGTCGACCAATGAGAAACATGTGTACTAAGTTTCATGAAAATCATTCGGAAGTGATGCTGGAACATACATACCTACACACACACACATACATATACTTTTATATATATAGATTTGCTATATTAAAAAGACAGCAAAAATCATTGTGTGTCTTACAGCCTACACATAACAGTACTTCATATGCATAAGCACAGTGCAACAGGTGCAACAGTGACCAGAATTTACTGCACTCCACCCATGTGGATGTATTGCACGGATATCGGAGAAGATTAAAGGAACAAAGAATTTTCATTTGATGACAAGGCAAAAGGTAAAACGATACAACAAAAACTGATTGCTAACCTCTACAATATCTCATTCTGATCAACTGATAACAGAAGCCATTATTGTTACAATGAACTTATCAGTATAGTTTGCAGTATAAAATAAATGTAAACATTGGGACAATGTTATATCAAACTGTGTGATATTCCAGGAAACCTAATAAAGCATGGAACAGCTGTGGAAACTGCACCTTTTCTATTTAATGAAAATGATTTAAATCTTTCAAAAAGTTTCATATAACTTTATATTCAAGCCGGTTTCTTTATTTGTTTTCACATTAATGTTTTATATATTAATTTATTTTTAATTAACCATGCCTTATCAATCTGCAAGCTCTAATTCAATTATCATTGTAAATTTTAGCAATACTTGCATTGTTTAAAAAAAAAGAAAAGAAATGAACATATTGACTGATACAAAATTGGTGAATGAACCGTACAAATAACTAATTATAATAAAATGCATGAATCTCTTTGGTTCAGTGAAGAATACATATAGTTCCGTTTGCTTTTGTAATTTACCAGATGATCCAATTTCCTGTTCAAATTAGTTATCAGAAGCAAATATGTGCTACTAAGACATCATTCTTGTTTAGAATAACAAGAAACAACCACATAAAGATCATTTGTCACGCACATGTTCATAGGGGACATCTGAGGGGGCCTACTGACTGCAATTCTACTGCCACTCCAGACATTGGAGCTGTGTCCTAAAGCCACTCTCTCTTCCTCCCTCTGCAGACCTGTTGATTGATGACTGGAATGTCAATTTTGGTGTCCATCCACCTCTTCCTGTCAGGAGTGCCCAAAACCGTAAGCTCTGCCATCTTTAGACAGTTCTGTTTTGAACTCGCATCTGTAGAGACAACTCTGCAATAATTGCATGTTTTTTTGTTTTGTTTTATTTTGCTACATCCAGTCATACAGGGTGGCTATCTTGGCATCCCAACTCTTTATCATTGTCCTTCCTTTCTGTTACAACTAGATAAAGTTAAACGTTGCAGTTTTAATGCCTGGTCTACAATAGAAACATAGCTACAATTACAAATGTAAAAAACAATTCTATATACGGTAATATATTAAAAATTAATTACAGCTATTTGGTTTTAAATCTTCTGAAAATTACTGAACATTGTCACATAAATAAGAAGAATCTGAAAACAAGGAAAAAACTTAACATAGTAATGTTGTCATTTCATGTCATTTTCCAACCCGCTATATCCTAACACAGGGTCAAGGGTGTCTGCTGAAGCCAATCCCAGCCAGCACAGGGCACACACACACACACACACACACACACAACCACACACCAAGCACACACTAGGGACAATTTAGGATCTCCAATGCACCTAACCTGCATGTTCTTTGGACTGTGGGAGGAAACCGGAGCACTTGGAGGAAACCTACGCAGAAACGGGGAGAACATGCAAACTCCATTCAGGGAGGACCCGGGAAGCGAACCCAGGAAGCGAACCCGGGTCTCTTAACTGCGAGGCAGCAGCGCTACTGCTGCTCCACCGTAGTAATGTTCCCTTTATATTTTACTAAACCTTCGCAAAATCAGTGGAATTGTTGACTAATTAATCATTTTTCCCAATTTTTTTTGCTGTATGTTTGTTGGTAGTATTTAGTTTTCAACTTTCTCTACAACACCGTTTTTTTTGTAAAATAAAATACTCACAAGGGCACATCATGTTAAACAAGAGGAGACCATTGTACCTATAAAGCTCATTTTGTGAGCTAATCTCTATATTGTTCAAATATCTCAACCTGATGCTTTTTAAAACAGATTTTCTAATCTGTTCCATATTTCTAAAAGCTCCTTGTGTAAAAAAAGTGATTCCTTCCTTCGGTCGTGAACTAACATCTACTTGCAGTAATTTTCAATATTAACATTGTTTTAGAGTACAACATATTATTTACTTATATAATTTTCTGAAGACATCTTTTATTTCTCAAAATTGTACCCATGCCATGACACCAATTGTGAGTGCCAATGTCATGCACCTACCTCAGTAGGTCATATATTTGGGGAATGTCCAATGATTAGGCCTTGTTGGATAAAATCTGCAAGGAGAGACACAAAAATAACTGGATTGGGCTTCGGGCTTTCCGGAAAAACCGTCTGGAGGTTGTCCGGACGTGAATCATAGAACTATATCCCCTCCTACACACCCTCTCAAACCGCCGACCGGCTAGGTGTATCCTGTGAATAGCCTAGTCAGTATTTACACAACAATCGCTACACAAATTGCCACAATAATGTTGGGTGAAAGAAATCGAACAGCGAATCAACATCAAATTTCTCGCAAAGTTTCTCTTTTTCTGTAAAGCAGTTTTTGACTGTCAAAAACATTCCTGTCCTTGATCATCCTTCCTATTCAACCGATTTAGCTCCCTGAGATTTTTCTCGTTCCCAAAAATCAAAGTGACCTGAATGGAACGCGTTTAATCTGCTAATGAAAAAGGATATCCTGTTTTACTTGAAATTGTAAAAAACAAATTAGAATCTGGAAAAGAACTGAAGTTTTATCTTCAATTAAATATGCTGAACCTGTGTTAAACTAATGAATTCCTCAATATCTTTCAGTAATCACCTCATATTACATCTTCTCTCATTGCTCTTTAGATTGGTGGATAATGAGGTATTTGATCTCTTCGGAATTTTACATAGAATTACTTTACATATCTGGACGACTTAAAACTTACTCATTCTCTTTTTGTTCTTTGGATCAACTTTTTTGATGTTTTTTTTAGAATTAAGACCTATATTAGATCCAGATAGAGCCTTCTCTCTTTACAACTGAAGAGGTTTAATTCCTCAAGCCCATCGTTTAGCACCTGGTTGATTTAGTCTACGTAACTCCTATTGCTGCTATAGTATGCCCTTTTTTGTAGCATGGTGACCAGAACTGAACATAGATAGACAGACAAATGTATAAATGGACAGATATTACTTAAAGCTTTTTACAGGAGCTCAAGAAATATTATACAATATGTATAGGATGTCACAACCCACAATAAAGGAACACAATATCCTAAGAAATGATAATCAGCTCTGTCCTTTCAGTTTGTCTGTGGTACTACACCAGTCCAGCCTGTCACTGATATGAACCCCTCAGTACATGTACCAGTGTACCACCTCCAAATTCATTCCCTGAATATTAACCGGGCATAGAGGATCTCTGGTACAGCAAAGTCAATAAACATGTTGAGTTGCAGACAATCATCTAAATTTGGTCTCAGTCTCATTTCCCAAGATTTTGCAGCTCCTATCACCAATTTTGTGTTGTTAAGGAGGTTTTCTTCCTTAAAATCATAAAACATTAACCTCCTTAGCGTTGCATTTTATTCCAAAAAATTTTATTTGGCATGAAAAATTACATTTTTATTAAATCTCAGATATATAATAATGATACAAATAATAATAGTAATGATGAATAAAAATAATATGAAATGAACAATAATGACAAAAATAATAAAAACAGTAATAATAATACTACTAATGATGACAAAGCAGTATATAATCTCAAAATGAGTCCTTTGTGTGGTAAATCTTAAAGCACGGTTAAAGAAAGAATCCAACATCATAGTCAGGACAATAATAGCGCATATCTTTTTGGATTTTCTTTCCAGATTTATCAGTTTTTGAACAGCACACTGCACAGGTACAAGTTGGATTCTGCTTATTTTTTGTTGGAGCTATATAATCAGTATAATGTCTACCAATAAAACGCTCTTGATTGATCCGTGATGCTCTGGGTCAGCTGTGTCTCTTTAGTGGTAGTGTGGATGGAGAATGTGCGGCAATGATATGTTCTGCAAGTTGGCATGTAAAGTTTGCATGAGATACAGTTTCACCAGCCTTTTTTGTATAAGACAAATGCATTCCAAATGCACTGTTCCACCAGATGACGAAATATCTTTTTGCAGTATTTCTTTTGTTGCTTCCGCATAACGGGATAGAAAGTCAATTCTTGATCTGCATAATTTATCTACGCTGCCCATCATGCTATTGTAGTCAACCACAGCACAAGGTTTCGTAACCTACTTGTTGCCTTTTGCCGGTAAAGTGACCGTAGCTGCATTACTCTATGTACAGTACTAAGAAGACAAACAACTTTCGTTTCTTTCCATTTCAGTGCAAGCACTTTACCCTTTTGCCAAGCATCTATCAAAGTCAGCACGGATTGTATTTCGGATCAAATGTGTTCCTTTCCCTGTGTACAGAACCAAATTCCAAATGTATCCCATTTTAGATTCACAAAGCTTGTAAAGGTTTATGCCAAATCTTGCTCTTTTTAATGCAATGTAGATAGATAGATAGATAGATAGATAGATACTTTATTAATCCCAATGGGAAATTCATACTGCATCCATGACAGTTTGCCCTTATATGGGTGCTGCATGGGTATTCTCATCAAAGTCTTCATTGTTGGTAAAGTGCAGATATTTTATAATTAGTGAAAACCTACACTCAGACATGATTTCTCCAAAGAATGACAGCACTGACAGCACTTTTACAGCCCAAGTTATTCTTGGTTCTAATGCTTACGCAAGATCCATCTGTACAGTTGCCCGTATGACACTCAGGACTGACGCTTTTAGCAGCCCGAGTAGCACTCGGGTTTAACACTAAGGAGGTTAACTCTGAATAAACAGTGTCCTGTTACACTCAGGTACCCCTTTCTTGTATTGTGTAATGCAGAGCACTCTATATTACACCATAATAATAGAACCTGGTAGCAAAATTAAGTGATTCAGCGGTTTCAAAAAGTATTTACCCTGTATGATTTCTGCATTATTGCATATTTTTACAGAAAATGTATTCATAGACTAAATCAGAAAGTAACAACATGATGGCATAGTCATTGGCCCTGCTTCCTTTTCCAACATAAAAAATATTAAATTACAAAAACAAATTTTGAGTTTCAGTACTTTGAAATAAAAATATTATAGAGAACAAAATCTCTTTGGCTATTCAGTGAAATTAGAGAATTGCTCAAGGGTCTAAATATTTTTGCACTGCATTGTTTATACAGTATGTCAGGCAGGAAGAGGTGGTACACAGCACAGCCAAGAAAGGCCCCAGGCTAGAAAGGTAAAGCAAAGCAAGTTTATTTATGTATATAGTACAATTTGTACCATTAGGCAATTCAAAGTACTTTACATGATAATGATAGAATACAATAAAGAAATAAAATACAACAAAATGATAGAGAGAAAGTAAAATGACAGAAAGCTAAAACAATATGTAAAATGAAGAGAATAAAATGGTGACAAAGCAGCATTTTGGTTCAAAAATAATGCAGCACAGTTCAGTCAAATGCATGGAAAAATAGGAATTTTTAAATTGTGATTTGAAAGCTTCTGCTGTTAGGGCATGTCTAATATGTTTTGGCAGATTATTCCATTTTTGTGTTGAATAATGGCTAAAAGCCATTTCACCCTGTTTTGATCTCACTCTGGGTATAACCAGCTGTCCAGCCCCTAAGGATCTAACAGGTCTATAAACAATTAGCATTTCTATAATGTATTCTGGGCCTAAGCTGTTTAGTGACTTATATACTAAAACCAGTATCTTAAAATCAATTGTATAGCTGTCTGGAAGCCAATGTAATGATCTTAGTGCTGGACTAATGTGTTTTCTTTTCTAGTTTTGGCAAGCTTTCTGGCAGTGGCATTTTGAATAAACTGCAATTTTTTAATAGTCTTTTTGGGCAGGCGTGAGAAAAAAGCATAACAATAATTTTACGTCTTTCCTCTTTATTGATAAATGTTTAATTTCAGTTTTATCATTACTTAATTCAATGGAATCTTGCAGTATGCAGATGCTAAATACTGTAGCTGTAGTCTATCACACAGTGAATCAATAGGACTAAGATCATTTGGAGAAAGAGGCAAATAGATCTGGGTATTGTCAGTGTAGCTGTGGTAATTAAAGTTGGTGTCTTAAAACAATCTACCAAATGGGAGTGTGTAGAGGTTAAATAAAAGAGTGTCTTGGAAGACCAAAAGGATGGTGGAACATGTGCTTCAAGAACGTAAAAATATGGAAGCACACTGTCGTTTTAAAGTATACAGTTGACAGGAGACTGGGTATGTTCTTCCAGTCTCTTAGCTGGTAGTACATGGAACTTAAAAATGATGACTAAGCTGCCTTTTTGAGTAACATGATCGGAAATTACCTAGATTTTTTGCCTGTTTCAAGAATGGAGGTATTTCTGGGGAGGGTACAAGGCACTATATCTTGGTTTAAGTGAGAATTTATAGAATAGCTTGAAATGATCAAATGAGGGAAGTTAAAGCTTTATTCAGTCAAAAGTCTGATGAGTCTAGAATTAGAAGGTGAGTAGTACTAGAACTTCATGTATGGGATGAACACAGGTCAGGACTGGAAGAGTGTGTAAGTAAAAAGTGAGAAACAGGAGATGGAATGAGAGTAATCACTGTGCCACACTATGGTGGGTAAGAAGACAAGCTCATCTGCCTTATAGCCCTGGTTAATGACCTGTTCAATTAACCCTATACAAACAATTGGGTTTGAAGTTTTTAAGTTATGTAGGTCCTTGAAGTAGTAAATAGGTAAGGTTCTTCCGATTGCTATAAATTAGACAATAAAAAGTGGACAGGAAGTTGAAAGAATGAAGAAGGGCTTTGTAAGATATAGGATTGGAGATAATTATGAAGAAGACAGAACATATTTGGTTTAATGATGATCAGGATTCAGAAGTTAGCGCCTGCAGAGAGAACTATTTAAAAAGTGGATAAATTTAAATATCTAGGATCAATGGTAGACCAAGATGGAAAACTAGATGCCAAAATAACTCATAGAATGCAGTGTGGATGGAACAACTGGAAAAAGGAATCGGGAGTAATGTGTGATTGAAGATATATGGTGAAGGTTAACAGCATGGTTTTTAAAATAGTGGTAAAACCGGCAGTAATGTATGGAGTTGAGACATGACCAATAGAGTGAGTACAGGAGAAGAAGTTGGATGTGACAGAATGAGAATGTTGACATGGATGTGTTGAGTTACAAAAAAGGACAGAATAAGAAATAAGACTATCAGTGGTACCACAAAAGTGGAAGAGATATTTAAGAAAGTACATAAAAGTAGGTTGAAGTGGTACAGACATGTGATGAAGAGAAACAATAAATATGTGGGCAAAACAGTGATGGGAATGGAAGTAGAAAAGAGAAAGCGAGGGAGGCCAATGCAGAGGTGATAAAATAAAAGAAGTTCTGAAGGAAAACAGCAAAGGACTGAGCACTATGGAGAATGTTAATCGGAGAATGTTAATCAAGCACACAGACCAAACATAGAAGTGGGATGAGGTGAGGTTGATAACTGTTGAATGAGACTCATACAGCAGCTGCCTTTTACATGGAAGAGTTCTGCCTGTTTCTCTGTAGCTGGCTGAAGGTGACATTTTTGACAGCGTTGACTGGGTAAGAGCAGATACAGATACACAAGATAACTGTTGGAGTTGTGATCACTTAATGACTCCCAGTCAACATTTAGGGAAAGTATTTTGGTGCTCTCACACCAGAAGCCAAGTTTGCTTTTACAGATTATGGACAAAATTGAAGGACTGGTAAATCTTAGTTTAGTTTATTCAATGCATTCTCAAGAGGCAATGAAAGGAAACAAGTGCTTTGAGTTCCTACTTATTCTTCTAGCAGTAGGATGTGCTGAGTTGATGCTTTTCTTTTTAAGTTTTAAAGATTATTTATTTGTTTATATTTTATTAATTAGATGGAGCCACCCTCTGCTGAATAGCTTTGGGTCAGTATCTATGAATTTTAATTATTTCAAGTATCAGATGAATATAGCTGTGGTGCACATGCAAGGGCGTTTAAATACATATTATTTTCTTCTATTAGATTATATTGGTTAAAGTGTTTTTGTTTCTGGGTACTTTATATTTTTTATCAAATTCTGTGTTGTAATGTTTTGATGACTGAAAATTCCTAATGTAATTTAGTTATATTGAATTATTTCCAACTGCACTTTTTAATAAAAGATCCTACCTTTCAAACAGCACAGTTTCTGTTAATTAGGCATGCTGCTGCTGCATTCGTCAGATTATCTGATATTACTGGGCTCCTGACTGGTTCAGCATTAAGTAATAAAGGGATGAGTAGATCAGCTCTAAAAGTAAACAGAAAAAGGTTGCCACAATAATGTTTTCTCTCAGTTTCTCCTTCCTATGTGTATTATTTTAAACTAACAATCATACATTTAACAAATTCTAGCGTCATTGGGATCATTCTTGCTCAGAAGAGTTGGTAAAAGAACATGTTCTCCTTTGCTTAAATTTATATGTACAATATATTATCATAAAAAATTTTATGGGAATATATTAAACCAGTAACGGTGCACTGCACAAATACACTTGACTTGAGCATTCATAGTTTTCATACTGTTTCTTCTGTGCATTTAGCATTTGTTTGCTCAGAGGTTGATGTGCTTGCTGCTTCCTGAGCAGCTCTCCTTTTCTCCACCCTAACAATCCGCATCTTCTCTTCTTTCTTCGGTATCTTATCGCATTAAAAATGAATAAGTCAGTGTTTTTGTTGCAATTACTTAGTACGTTTTCCTTCATTTTTCACTTAAGCTGGCACTTAAGTCTTGAATCTGCCTCAAGAATGATTTAAGATATGAAGAGGTAGGGAAAGTGACAGCGAAAGTGGTAGGGATGAGAACAGCGCCTGGCCGCTACTGAGAGTTGATTTTACAATAAAATAAAAATAAAAAGAGGAATAACCTTGGAGGTCAATCATCACCCCGGATAGTAGACGTCACGTAGTATAGGTGTACCAAATTTCAGGTCAATAGTTCAAATGGTTTGTGAGCTACAGGTGATTTAAAATCCTGGACAGACAAACGGACAGCCACGGTAGCATATTATATAAGAAGACGAGAAAGCAAAAGGAGTAGAGATGGAAATCAATATTTTGCTTGTTATCTTCTTAGTCCCCTTGAATGACCAGACACACCTTTGGTGTAATACCTACAGACTTTCTATCAGTGTCTTAAATACCTTGAAGAACACTAAAAAAGAAAACTGGGTTATAAAACAAAGGCAGGAAAAAGAGAAAGAATAAGATTAGAAAAAAGAACTTTACTGACGCACTCTCTACTGTAGTTCTCTTGAAAGGAGTAGTAGTACATTTTTACAGCCCAAATTAAAAGTATGGAATTCACTTTGGCACCCTTTGGCATTTTCACAAAGCAGACATATCTGCAAAATTACAGGTGCTCACTGAAACTGCTGTTCTTTTTTGAGGTGGGATGTTGTTCAGAAGAATTCTACAACAGGCTGCATTGTTTTTCAGAACAAACAACCTTTTTTATACTTTAATAAACCCTTAAAAAGCAAGCAAGAGTCCCAATTTGTGACTGCTCCATGTGGTTTTTGAACACTTGAACCAATTGCAATATTATAGTAGTTATCAGCAAGATATAGTGTTTCTGTGCAAGGTATTCTTTGCAATAACTGTAGAAAAGCTGAAAGATTACAATTTTTTTTGGCAAACATTGACAGATTTTTTAAGATAGCTACAACAGAATGAACTAAAATATTTCCCTTTCCTCAGCATTTTATATCAATTTAAAGACTGCCAGAGTTATTAAAATATGATGACTCATTTCCAAAAAAAAATCAAAGAACTTAATATTTATGAATTTGCTTTCACTACATTTATTAAATAATCTGGAATAAGTTATTTCATTTAATAATTACCAAAAGCTGGCCAGAGAACAGATGAATGGATGAATATTTTTTTAGTTTACAGGTTTTAATAAGATAAATGTCCTTGGAGATTGTCAGTAATAATGATTTTCTTCCAAAAACATTTAATTGCTGTATCATATTCACTGGAGAAAAGGCTGATCTTTATATTAATTTCGTTTTAACCTTTCTGCTGGACAAATGATTGTTTAGAATGCGAAAATATGATTTTATGTAATTTGCAGCAGATGGAAGTTATAGGCTTTTATGCACAGTGCATGAAACCTGTTGTCAGAAATCTTGTTTCTACTATTGATTGTAAGATTACACCTGTCAAAGATGACCATATATTCTTAGAAGCCAGCCAAGCTTATCCCCTAGCACAGTACAAACTTTGTGGCCCACCTACAATAGCGTAGGGTGTGGGCCCATCCTGTTATCCTGTTTGTATACATTTTTTGTACTTTTTATTATACATTATTAAGATGCTATATTGAATACAGGATTTTGAATACAGAGGATTCTACATTTTAAGGATATTTGGTGTATCTTGTTTCTATGAATGGTTCGATTTAGTTTTAAAATGGCATTACTGTAAAAATAAAGACATGTTGTTTCACTCGTTGACTTAGAAACCATTCCCACAATTCTCCATGATCTGCTCAGTTGTGACGTCATTCTCGTGACGGTATAAAGATTGCACACATTAGTCCTTCAGCATCCAAGATTGATAGATAAATCTAATCACGCAGCTAAAAGAAATTTATTTGGATTACTCCTGGTTAACAAATCCTTCCTCTGAAATATGACATTGACTTTTTTCTTCATCTTACTCTAGTTTTGGTCAAAGATTGATTTTGACTTTTAGTATTGATCTTGGCCTGTTCCTGACCCTCACATCATTTGGCCATAATCATTTTTTTTTCTTTACTCCCTCTGCTGTGTCAGTATGCCTCCCTGAAAAAAAAGAATTTACAATGGAACCCTGATTTACCATTCCCAAATTTAGCATTTTCATAAATTTAACATTTTGTTAATGCTGTTATTCGACATACAACAGCCATTGTCAAAAGAAGTGCAAGTTGTCAAGGCTATGTTCACACTGCAGCTAAAAGTGACTCTATCCTGATATTTGCCTTATATTTATATATTTTTTTGACTGCTGAAATTAATTTTGCATTTGATAAATATCTGGTATAAGTACAGTTGTCTATCCTGAATGTGTGCCACATGTGCAAATTGAATGAAACAATTTTATCAGACAGATGCTGATTGCTGCTCTACTTACTTTGTTTCAAGGCAGAAAGTCTCCAAATTCATCAAATACCGATGGCATGGAAGTAAAACACGAAATGAAAGATCAGAGGATTCAGGGCATTTATTACTGCTGGCCCAAAGGACACGAGAAAAGACTGCTGAGAGAGCAACTGGACAAGTTTAGATGCAAAACAGTTTTTTGTGAGCTTTGTAAATGCTTTCTGAAAGGTTCTGAGTCTGTATCCTCTTTTGCTAATCACACATCTCCAAAAACATCAGCTCTGTTTCACATATACAGTTAGGTTCATATGTATTTGGACAGTGACACAATTGTCATAATTCTTGGCTCTGTATGCCACCAAAATGGATTTGAAATTAAACAATCATCATGTGATTGAAGTGTAGAATTTCAGCTTTAATTTAAGGGGTGTGAAATGAATAGCCTTGACACATGAAAAAGGTTTGGGGCACCCACCCGTATACTGTACTTAAATCCTGGCTGCAAAAGGCAAACATGTTGCACAGTTGTGTTCAGAGTTGAGTGCAAAACAGAAATGACAAATGCAGAAAGTGATGCCTTCAGGTGCCGGAACCGGAAGTGATATCATGGGGACCAGGCAGAATTTCCCATGTTTGGTCTGTAGTGATAACAGAGAAAGGGTTAGTGCACCCCGCCACCCCTGGCGTGGAATTATCATCCGTTGGTCCTTTTAGCTGCCTCCCATGTACACATGTGTAACAGAAGTTTACCAAAAATATTGTATGAACCCTTTAAGTATGACAGCTATTTTTCTTCATAGCCACCCATTACCAGGGGCTCAAAAGTATTTGAACATTTGACTGATAAGCTTTTCCATAGCCAGGTGTCACTGAAAATGAGGTCTCTGTCTAAATACTTATGGGCCTAACTGTAAGTGAAAAAAATTCAAATGGAGCAGCAGTGATCACAATTCACAACTGCTTCGCCCCTTTTTGTTCCCCTGTGAAGCCTGTAAACACTGGTGATGTTGTTGTTATAAGAAACTCAGCTGTGTCCCACTTGAGCTTTCAGTTACCAAACTGTTAAACTTGTGTCTTGCTTTCCTGGTGCATGAGTTAAAGATGTGAGAGCTCCAACAATCCTTGAGAAGCACAAAAGCAGGGCTACTGGGATAATTGTATTCCACACTAGCGTCAACGATAATCAACATCGATAGCTGGAAGGCCTGAGAACAGACTTTGCATCCCATATTCAAACCACTAAGAAGAGGGCCCTGGCTGCAAGAATGGACCGCTACCTATGTTAAGAAGATCAGATGAAGCCAATAGTTGACTACTGGCTTTGAACACCTGCATGACAACCTTCTGCGAGAGGTAAAACATAGCCTTCATTGACAACTGGGATTTTTTTCTGGAAGAAAAGCCTGCATCATAATAGATTCAGTGCTCAGATCCACTCTAAAAAAACCTCTAATGTATTGTGAGATTGGCGCTTGGTTGGCGTTGACACGACACAGACTGATAACAGCGGCACAAGTAAAACAAACAAAAAGATTTATTTTTTTCTTCACCTGTGGGGCACATCTTCCCCGTGAACCCCACAGGCACAACACAGTCTCAAAATAAAAATAAAAATCACCCCAAAACACACTCTTTCTCCTCCACTCCTCCCAGGGCAGCTTCATCCTCCTCCTTCCAACTCTGGCGCCCTGAGTAGTGGCTGCAGGCTCCTCTTATAGCCCACCCGGAAGTGCTGCAGGTGCTCGTTGACCTACTTCTGGCTGCACTTCCGGGTGTGGCTACGCTCCCACCCAGACGGGTTCGTTAAGCCGTGCAGCTCTATGCAGATCCCCCCGGTAGAGGCCACGGAGCCCAACCAAGATGAGCTCCGGTGTTCCATGAAAGTGGCCCTGATGCAACCCTGGGGGGCTGCCAACAAAGGTTCTGAGGGACGTAGCGTGGCTTCCATGGCTGCTCCCCTGGATCTACTGACAAAGGGGCGTCCTGGCCGGGCATGGGTCCTGGCTGTCCGCCACAGTATTTTGTCATTTGCAGTTACTTAGCTTTAGGCCTAATGCTAACTATAAGCCCAGGTTAGGGTATAATAATTCTGTGGTTTGTTCACCTATAGATATTACAGTATATTAGCACTACAATAATGGAAAATAGTTTATCTAAAATGTCTGGACAAAGCGATACAAACATTAATAACTTTATTTCCATTTCAAATTGCCCTAACACTATACAGCTAGGCTCTTCCAAGACCTTAAATGTGCTAAAGTGCCTTTACTAAATATTAGAGCGATAACCAATAAGACATTTTACATTAACAGTCTTACTAGTGATAGAAAAATAGGCTTTCTAACATTGACTGAAATGTGGCTTTGCAATGACAGCACTGCAGCATTAACTGAAGCAGCACCTCTGAACCGCGAGGTCTCTACGGGAAAGGCTCTGAAGCATTTACCGAATGGGAGAATATCAAATAGACTGTGCGCATGGCTGAGGAAGCATGTACTAGAAGCTGTAGATTGATAATTCTCTCCGCTCTTGGCACAATCTGCTGTAGAGCAGCTGCTGTATAGCTGTGATTCCACACTCAGATACAGTGGGTTAAAATATTCTGAGTGGTGCACTAAGAGTAACAACGCTAAAGCAGCTATGGTACTGTATTTGGAATAGTATGACAATTCCATGCACCATTATATGATTACAGATTGATTGCAATCAGATGCCTTAAACTAAAAAGCTGCATCAGGGATGTGATTCCAAAAAATAAAGGTAAAACATTCAGGAACAGTAGCATTTCTTTGATGATGGGTGCTGCCAGTTTGCAAAACCGAGCCAAAAACTTGCGTATGTAATGGTTTGAGCTGGCATGAGAATATGTGTGGCACAACGTTTATACATGAGGCCCCTGCTGGCAGTTCCTCTAGAAAAGAAGTACATGTGGTCTTGGGATAAACATGAAGTTGGCAGGTCTACGTTACCCTTCTATCATCAGAAATGAGTAATTTTTTAAACTTGTTTCTGAAGCCCAATTTTCCCTATAATTACCGGGCAACTCCCCACAATTAAGCTTTATATTAAACATTTATCTTCTATGTAAGGTGTGTGGCTCATTTTTGATATAAACCACTGGCTTTTAACACTAATTGAACAAAAGGAAGATCAGGAGATGAAAGAAACAGAAGCACGAATTATTATTTGGGCAGAACATTAAATTAAGTCAGTTTGAAGATATGGCTCATGAAAATGTGCCAAATCTTCATTGTACTACAAAATGCTGACAATTTAGTTTACAGTGGAGAGCTGCAAACAAACACACATGTCTGGAGATACTCGGGTCATAAAATGTTATTATATAAACTAAGCATTAAAATAAAAATCCAAGACTGGATTGCTATGGGGGAAATATTCCAGAGTAATTATAGAGATATGCTAGCAAATTGCAGTCAGAGATGTATGGTTTCAGTAATCACAGAAAGGCTTCATTAGGATTAAGCATGCTTTATTTTCTACAAAGATGAATTTCTCATTTTCTGAATTCCTTAAAAGTCCTAGTTATTATGACTTACAGCACATCTAAAATGCAGTAAAAGTTAATAGTCTCCTATTAGTGAGGGGCTGGGCAGGTATTTTTTTTTTAAATAGGTTTTAGATGAAAATCCTTGTGACGCATGTAATTTGTTTTTTTAAAACCACATTTTACTGCAGATGTGCATTGTGGAATTGAACTGTTCCCCATTTTTGGTAGCTTTGCTATAAAAAATATGGCTAGAATTTAGTAGTTAACTACCCCATTACCTCCTAGAAAACACTAATAAGTTCTATAGAGCTGTAAAATACTGAAAGCTTAAAAAATCAGAAGAGTTAAAATTCTTACCACATCTTCCCTTTATTATGAAAATAGAAGACTGCATCTGCCTGGAGTTTGAGGTCATCATTTGGAAAGTCCCAACCATCTTCAATCCCAGAAAACAACAGGAGATTGTCAGAAGCATAGAACAACAAGACATAAATTATTAGAAATGTTTGAAACAGCATGAAAATGCTCTCATTAGGCTGATACACTTACACAAAATTCATGGTTCCTATTTTTCATTGCAGGTTTATTTTTTCCTTCTTTTTCTTCCACCATCTTTCAAAGTTATCATGTTAAAGGAAAAATCAATCAGGTTCAGTAGTTAATCAGATTGTATGGTTGCTATTAAAGTCAAGAAAGCAATTTTGCTACCTTCTGTTCCTGCGTTATTTTACTGCTAATATCTTTTAAATAACTCAAGGGTGTTTTCTTAGATCCTAGTTGTTGAGTCTTATCAGTTGGAAAATAGAATGGCATACTGTGTGTAATGACAGCATTTTTACTAAGAGTAGATCTCAAATTTATAAAATCAGATATGTTTTCCCTTCTTGTTAGAAAATTGTCGACATCCATGTTCATGCCCTTATCATATAGTCTTGTGCTCATACATATCCAAATAGGACACAAAATTTCAAAGGAAACTGTATTGATTTTAGAGTTATGGAATATGTTGATTCAATTTCTGCAGATAATTTTCATATATTGGAACTCTCCAAAGTATTTTTTTAATTTGATTGCTATTTTTTTTTTTGATCTATCATTTAATAGTGGGAACTTCCGTTTTGTATATTTTGGATGCCAGTGTCATGTTGCTACTAACATTACCAGGGATCATGTGGCGTGTTATGTCATTGCTCCTTACCTATATAAGATGGAGGCATACTGCTATTTGTGTTTATGTTTATGGATAATTTTGAAAATGCCATATGTTTATGTGTACAGTCAGACAGAGAAAGGATTTATAAGTAGACAGGACTCTTTTGATTTTGTGATCTCTGAATTTTGGACTGGCTAATTTAACTTTAATGTTTGTTTTTTTTTATTTCCTGGTTTAGACCTAGGGGTATTTTTCGTACATGGATTAGTCGTTTAGCCGGATGCAATTGTTGACGATTTGGCCTGATCCTGGATCTGTCGGTTTTTCGAAACTCTTGCTGGAAGTGTTGTCATAGCAACACATTCTAATCCTCAAACCTGCTCGGAGCAGGTTTGTTTTTATGTAAACAAGGATTAGTTGACACACGTAATCAGTGACGGTGCGTGGAAGTCATGGCTTCGCCGTTCATGAATGAGCAACCAATTGATATTGATGCGCAAATTATACGAAGAGAATTTCATATAGAGAGGGTTTTGCGCGATCAGCAAGATCCTTTATTGCTCCTGGAGGAAATTCTTTTCAAAACATACCGCTTTAGCCGAGGGGGAATATTGTACCTCAAAGATTTATTAGCACCTTATATTCGAAGTCAAACTTGGTGAAGTCGGGCTCTCACAACCACACAGACAGTATACATTGCTTTGAGGTTTTTTACAAGCGGCACTTTTTTATATACTGTAGGCGATGCGGAAAATCTAACTAAAAGTGCAGTTTGCCAGGCAATTCGTAAAGTCTGTTTGGCTCTGAAATATTTCCTTCGGGTTTTCATAGTGTTTCCTGAACACCTGCGTGTGCAGACAATAAAAGAGGCGTTTCATGCCATTGCAGGTAGGTAATACACAGGCTAAAACACCCATAGTTCCATGAAGAATCTCAATTAGCCTAACATTCTCATTACCAGGATTTCCAAATGTGATTGGGGCACATGAGACAGATCAGAGTGGAGTTTGATCAAACATTATTTGGAAAATGTACCTCTCCTCCTGATGAATAATCAGACACAGTATCTTCATCAAATATTTGACCTTCGTCAATATCTCGTTGGTCAGACACAGGTTCAAGGGATATGACATTCCCTGCAACTGACCCAACAAAAAAGAGGGCTATATGGAACATACCTATGGCACACATGGAGGACAAATATATGCAATGACCATCATTTACCTGAAATGAAGTGACCACTGCATCCTGCCACTGCATCCTGGTTCTAAGGAGGAGCTTTGCCCTGGAATGCCCTCAGAAACAGGGCGATGGGCATTTTGCTGGAGAGCCAACTCTTCTGCAGGGGTTAGGTCTGGACCGCGTGGACCTCCACCTGTTTTTTGCTTGTCTGCCTTCTTATTAGCTTTAAAATTAATGTTTTTTATATTATATATGATTATTTATGTCAACAATTCTTTAAATAGTTATATACCAATATTTACCAGTTTGAAGTATATTCTTCTGTTCCCATGTTCTCCTTGTGCTCACGTTTGATCTGGAATTATGACATATTAAATAATGATTAATCTGACACATAGGAAATGAAACGCTGCATTCAGTAAGTACAATGCACACTACTTAGTGTTTAATTTGTCGGCCACTTTTTGCCAGCCGTCTTTTCTGGTCTGGGCTGCTTTTGCAGTGTTACCCCTTGTGCATATTAAATCTTGAAATTCTTCTTGTCCTTCGAAAAAAAGGTCTTGCGCCGCGTGTGTGAAAAAAAAAATGCACCCATTCTTTCGTCATTTTGTTACAGCCTATCAAAGACTCGCTGATCATGTTTTCTAGACTCAATATATATGGGCTTTTCAATCAGCGCGGGCGCGCGCATTCATCTCGTATGATTAGATCCAGCTAAACTAATCTGCTACACGGCTGCGTTTGAAAAACCGACCTATCCCGGATGAGTTTCACCGGCATTAACTCATCCAAGATGAGGCATCTGATCTCGGCTGATTTAAGTGACGGAAAATACCCCCCAGGTCTACACTGTCTGCTCAGATGTAGACAAATGCTGCAAAACTGATAGGACAATGCTTCACAGTACAGATGGACAACAAGCCAAAACATACTGTCAAAGCAAACCAAGTGCTTTTCAAGGCAAAGAAGTGCAATATTCTTCAATTACCAAGTACTGTACTACCTGTACTACTTGCACTTGGCAACAGTAATTTTGATGAAAAATTAAATTAGTTGGTGGTTCAGAAAGGAGGAATATAGTCAAATAAACAATGTTCCATGATGTGTAGTCATAATCATAGTCAAATCATAAGTAAAAAGGGTAAACATAATCAAAGTCAAAAAGCAGTAGATACAATCAGAGAACAGAACAAACTAATATGCCCAGTAAACTCAAAACTAATAGTATGAAATGATGCAAAAGGTTTTTTCTTTTATAAATCCAAGTTTAGATGACCGTGATGTGTAACACTGGCAGTAATATGTTGCACAAATTCTAGAAACCTAATTCTGGCAATAGGTATACTATTAAGGCATACTTAAATAATATTCAGATGCCAAGAAACAGTTGAAAATTTTAAATCATAAACCAGATCATGACAATACTATTTGCTGTTTAAGTGACTACTGTTTGTCTTATTATTTTAACTTTATTTTCTGGTCAGTGTATTTGTCTCCAGCTTTGTTCTGCTCACTCCAAAAGTAATTGGCACGTAGAAGCAAGCAGTTTAATTTTATTCACATTAGGTTCCCTTGATTTAATTATTTGTAAATTATTTCTGGTGATAAGACAATGACAGGACAAGCTACATTTATCTGTGAACTTTACAATATTGCACATTTAATATCAATGAATAAAAAATTGTACTCCTAACTGAAAAAGATATTGCCAATTTACTGTCATTTATTACCTACCCGTCTTTATGCAGTTTTTTTCATTGCAGAACATCTTCTAAAAACATAATCATCTGACAATTAAAATTTTATTATTTTTATTACCTGTCTAATCTAGTACTGTATGCTCACAAAAAGTTGTCTTATTTTGAAGAATACATCATGTGAAATACATTTTTAGGCTTTCTTCTGTGGGGAGACTTCAGATTTACAGTTTTCTTGACAAATGTTTTGCCCAGCCATTATAGTTCTGTTTTTTTCATTAATTTCATGTTAGCTTCAGCATTCAGTTTTACATATAAACTTGTGGCAGTCATAAAAAATACAATACAAAAAAAATGTTTAACGTAAAAATTAAGTAATTGCTGAAGATTATATTTAGTGTTAGTGCAATACACACAAATCACAACAATATAAGAATCCATAATTTAATACAGTTTAATCTAGGTTTTAATCCTTCTATGCCATTAAAAAAGCAGTCCATATTCCACAGGTTGTGAATTTTCAGTAGGTCCTAGGCTGTGTATGCCAATGGAACATTTAATCATTACTTCTACCTACCTAACAATTTTTCGAATTTGAAGCTACAGGCAGGTGTAATCAGGAGAATAGTATTATCCTACTGCATTTGGGAATTACAGTGTCAACTGTCCACCAACAAATAGTCTCTAAACTCATTGTGACATTTTAAATGATTCGAGATTTGAATGAAAAATGAAACAGATGAAGACAATAACTTGCCTTGTTTAAGTGCATTCTTGGGAGTTTGTTTTATGAACGTAAGCAAGTTATTTAAGTGGAGACAAAGCCTCTGGGAGATATACACTAGGTGGCTCTTTATAAAAGTGAGCCAATAATGGATCATTCAGCTAGGAATTAGCACATAAATTTGAATTCTATTCCCTGATGCTCGCTTTGCAGAATACATACAATTTGTTGTACAACAAACAATGCAGAGGCCCTTCCAAAGAAATGCATATAATTATTCTTTGTTTAACTGCATACAGCTACCTATAATGTGCTGTTTTAAAGTGAAATAATATTTAAAAAATGGAGCTATGTATTGACTCTTTTATAGTGTACTGCATGTAAAGTGTTTAATCAAAGGTGCAGCCTGTAGCAGAGCAGCAGAATGGAAAGAAAGTCCTTGAAAAGAACAGTTTATTATATGTGTCATGTAAGCATTATTATTATTATTGTACATTTAGCTAAAGACTTTATCAAAGGTAACTTACAAGATGAGGATACAGTACCATTTATGTACATTAGTTTTCATTGCATTTGAAACACAGATAGGTAAAGTGACTTGCTCAGGATCACACAGAGTGTGGGGCAACTATGTGGTTAGGTATCCACTGTCTAAAGCCATGTTAAATATTAGGTCACAAAGAAAGGGCTGATGCATCTTTAAAATGCTGGTAATTTTACCACATAGGCACATCTTATATATTGCCAGTTTAAAACTACATTATTGAAAAATTATTATGAAAATGTATAACATGCTAATGCACCAATTTGCAGCCAGCCGAGTTGAGGCCATTCATACTTAAGGCCTCTGTTCACCTTTTTCCTGATGAATGGGTGTGAATAATAGATGAGTTGGTATTTTCATTTTACGACTGATTTCTTCTGTCCCACTATGCTACACAAGTTGTCCTCCGTGAAGTATTAATTTATTGCCGCAAAGCACTGATACGGTGAATGATGCGTTTTCCCCATAATGTAATGAGCACTGTAAAAAACCAACACGTGAATGACGAGTGGGGAGAATGGGTGTCCCCTGTGGATTTTCAGGAGCACAGCTGCATGCCACTTTCAAACTACTGAATGGGAGGTGGAATGAATGTTACGGTAACAGCTGCGTAACAGTTCAAAAGTGCTGTGAAACACCCTGCAAAAAGGCCACTGAGTTTGAAGTGCACCAGTGACCCACACCAGATTCATAGAGCCTCATTTATAATGACCTGTGACCAACATAGAACCAATTTGACCTATAGCCAAATGGACTGTCCCAAATGGAGCTGTAAGTTGACGCATGACTGTACTTTTAAATATTGTAATTAATTATTAATGTTTCTGAAGAATTACATGGAACGGACGTTACTCATAGGCACTCATCACAATCAAATTACAGGGTGGACATGCTGTCAGATGTTAGCTATGATGAACTGCTGGTTTTCTTTCCATGTCTTGTATAACAACTTCAAAAGACTGAAGATGAAAAGTACTGGTCAACAACATCTTTAATTGAAACATGAAGTGGACAGCAGATCAGGAGTGAACTAAAGTTTCAGCTTATTTTTCAAATGTTTGCATTTTTGAAAATAAGTAAAATGTGAAAATGTGATCTGCATTATTATTAGTACAAATTGGACAGGCATTAAAGTAACGTACAGTGCAATTTTTAAATGATAAAAAGTAGGGCATGCATTAAAAAACAAGTAAAATCAAAGCATGTATTTAAAAATACAGATGATAATGACATTAGTACAACCTGTTGAAAACTTATATCGAATCATGCGCTATTCTTACTTACAAAATTGAAGAATTTAAATATGAATCGTATTATACATTGAAAAAATGTTTCATATAATGTTTCATAACTTAACACAAAAATAATTTTAAATTAAAATTGGAAAACACATAATATCCAGAGGCGGCACGGTGGCGCAGTGGGTAGCGCTGCTGCCTCGCAGTTGGGAGACCTGGGGACCCGGGTTCACTTCCCGGGTCCTCCCTGCGTGGAGTTTGCATGTTCTCCCCGTGTCTGTGTGGGTTTCCTCCGGGCGCTCCGGTTTTCTCCCACAGTCCAAAGACATGCAGGTTAGGTGGATTGGCGATTCTAAATTGGCCCTAGTGTGTGCTTGGTGTGTGGGTGTGTTTGTGTGTGTCCTGCGGTGGGTTGGCACCCTGCCCAGGATTGTTTCCTGCCCTGTGTTGGCTGGGATTGGCTCCAGCAGACCCCCGTGACCCTGTGTTTGGATTCAGCGGGTTGGGAAATGGATGGATGGATGGATAATATCCAGACATTTTATTTAAATCAATCACTTTCTCTCTGATTTAAACTTTACAGTGCTGGAAACGATAAAATTACACCCATACAGTGGTGATCACAGTATCTATTTGTTACGGAGACAAATTGAGCCTTAAAATTGAACACTTGTAACTCAGTTGGAATTAATCAGGCCAATGATCTTAGTTGTTGTCTTTAAATAGCAATTTTAACCTATTTGTACCACTATTGTTCCTCCATTTTCTTTACATTTTACCTTTAATTTAGCTGCGAAAGGTAGTATAACTTTTTACTTTTCCTTATTGTCCTTCTTCATCAATGGTTTATACATCTCAATATTTCAAACACATTGTTAAAACAGAAACGTTTTTTCCTGTTTTAGTAATAAATGACAAAATGTAGGCATGAACTGTATCATGTTTGAAGGCATGAAGTCCAAATATCAAATAAACACATACACAAAAGTTACAAGGATAATATGACAGCTTCCGTGGTGCAGCGGTAAGAACTGCTGACTTGTAATCAAGAGGTGACCGGTTCGCCACACTGACAAAAAAACAGAGACATAGACAGATATATATGATATTTGAAATAATTCATTTTATGACCTGTATAGTACATTTTGGAAAACATTGTGGCACTGATGCAACATTATTCATATAATTCATGTTCAGTGACTACTTTTTTTTTTTCCGATCTTGCCCAGTCTCCACATTTTGGTGCATGGTGGTGTTTCTTTTCTATTCCAGGACATGCAGAGGAAAGAATAGTACAGAGAGGTCAGTACCGCACTATATGCAATCATCAAATTCAACTGTTAACAGTTCCCACACACCCCAGGACCGTCCTTCCTACATTTATGATATGTGAACCTGTTGCAATGTACACACTTCTCTCTATGCTGTGGTTCCTATTACACTGAAGGGGCACCTGACACTGACTGAATTTGGAACTTGGAACAGAAGTTTGTTGATGTTGCATCCTCTTTTTCTTTTTCCATTGCCTTTTCTTGTAAGCTGCAACAACGAAGTTCCTCTGCAAGATGAGCCAAGAGCACTCTTCTTTTCTCAGTGGACACAGTGCATGCCTTGTACTGTACATGTGTGTTCATCACTGCCAGGTCAAGCATGTTGTAGCACACAGCAACCAGCCACCTGCGTGTTCCTGTTCGTACTGAATAAGCTCACACCTTCTGGTCCATGATGTCAATGCAGAACTGGGGAAAAAAAGAAAGACAAATATATGTGACATTTTGATGAAATCATTTTATGACCTGAATAGCACCAATCAGAAAACATCATTGCACTAATGCAATATTATTTGAAAATGAACAGCAGGTAAAAATTTATGGTACATGTTAAAGTTAGCTTTTTTTCAGTTTTATTCTTTCAGTCATGTTCACACTGTTCCTCCCATCCCCCCACCTGATCTGACCGTAACTAAACAGCATAAATTTACACCCTATATGACACTGTTCATTTTCAAATAATATTGCATTAGAGTGATGATGTTTTCTGATTAGTACTATGAAATACATGTGAAATGTATGTATTCCAAATGACGATGCATTATTTACCCCTCTACAATTCCAGGCAATTCACTCCAATATAAACACTGAGCACTGAGAACCTTCTTTGTGAATTGAGCTGCAGTGATATAGCAGGCGCTTGTGTTGATCAACACATTTACAAGACAAAAGATGCTGACGGAGAGGTGCGAAGGGATATAAGGTGGGCCGGGATTACAAAGTTTTTCGTAGGCTTTGGTAATTCTAGTGTACCCCATGACTATAATATCCGCCTGTAAACTTGCCTTTATAATATTACTAAAAAGATGTGCACTGAAATTACTGTCTGCATTGGGCAGTCAGTAACACACTCTAAAATAATATTTTTTTTCAGGCAAACCCATATATCCTCACTAAAATGGAGCTCATTGTCCAACTGAAGAAGACAAAACAGCAACCCCACCTCCTTTTCTGTTCTGTCTATCTTCCTAAGAAATGTTTATCCTTCATTGTTATTCTCATCCACATGCCTAAAAGTAATTCATTTTATTCCACATTTGTATTCAGATGGGACTATTTTATACGTCAAAATAGTGTATTAATATTACATAGCCTTTAAGCTGATTTGTCTTTTCTTTTTTCCTGTAGGTCACACTCCTCAAGATAACTCTTTTGTGTGATTCATCCAGAAAAATAAGTCACAAAAAATGTGTTTGTCTCGCTTTTTCTCTCTTTGCCACATAGTGTACAAACGTACACCTAATCCACCCCCTCTTCCCCATAATTTCAGCAGATTGTTCACAATGGATTAATTCCAACTAAAGAAAAGAATCAAACTATCAAACGATCAAATAATAACTAAGATTCAGTTTTAAGGAATTTAATTACTTATTCAGCAATTATACATAAAAATTTCAAATTGCGTTGTTCCAGTATACTGTAATCATAGTACAATGATGCTACCATACGTGATGTGTAAGCCTTTTACTATAGTTTGAGATTACAAGAAACTACAAAGAAACTTGGAAATTACAATGGATAAAGATGTTATGCATTTTTAGTTATTATATGTTAAAATGATCACCCTTTTCTTCCTATGTTTTTCATACAACTTAATGTTATTATTTAAATAATATACTAATAAATAAAAACCTGTATTCTGATTTAATAAATTAATTAACAACTCTGATGTTGAAGCCACATTTTTCACAAGATAGAATAGAATTTATTGTTTATTTAATTAGCCTCAACGATCCCTGAGCAACACAGTAATAATAATAATAATAATATTTTTTATTTATATAGCACCTTTCCCATGCTCAAGGTAGTACACTGTGATATTAATATTAATGGTGGCTTCTAGACAACATTACCCAGTGCTAGAGGACACTTAATCATCTGGCACAATGCAGTCAAAGACTGAAAGATGTAGACTAGATATGACCTAGAGTTATTTGGCTAGTTACCAAAAAACCATTTATCCATCCGTCCATCCATGGGGGTCTGCTGGAGCCATTTTCTAATTCTTGGAATAAATATAACATTTACAACATGGTATCAGTGACTTCTCTTAAAAGAGAAAAAGTGTATTGGCCCAATTATGCAGTTGTAATTTAGATAACACAAACATAATTCAGACTGGAATAGAAGGTTTGCAGTTTCGGTGGTATTGATTCTATACTGTATAGCTGTCACCTCCAAATTTCCAAAATAATTGGTAAATAATAGAACATTAGAAATAAAAAGTTCAGTTAATTTATTTTGTGGTAAATCCTTACATACTGTGATAAGGGTGAAACATTTCACACACACAAAAAAAAATAAAAATGAAAATGTTCTCCTAGGAATAGGAAACCATTGCTAGGACTTATAGTTAAAGGGCTTGCTTAGATTGATGAACATGAACAAAGACAAAAAATTCTGTGTAATGCACATAAAGTGTCATGGCATCTTCATTTACACTATGGTGTGTGAGTAAACCTATCATTTGAAACTTAGGAGAAAATAAAACAAAGCCTTTCTCAGTCATTTAACAGAACTTTTCTTTTGTAGATTAGCTTTGTGAGATGTGTCCAGAAATCTGATGTACATGGATCTTTCCACTGAATCAAAGTAGAATGAAGTTAAGCCCACTAACCATAAGATGTAACCACCTCCTTTCTAAGAATGGATTAATGGGGAGCATAAAACCACAGCACAGTGCAGCTTACTGTAACAGGAAAAGAGGTAGAATTGTGTCTTTATGTCTCAATTATGTGTTTGGGATAACTCAAATTTTAGTTACACAAGTAACACTTGACCACTGCTGTTTGCAAATGTATGTATGTTGAAAAAAAACAGCAGTGGGTGGTAATTGAGCTTTCACAAAAATTTAAGGGTCAACTCCAGCAAACTACTGGGATGGTTAATCTGGGAGGTACTGTACCTCACATGCACGTGTGAAAGGCACAATGAATATGAATGAATGTCATAATGGCAATATATACTTTATTTTGCACTGTAAAAACATTATATAGTATATCTTCAGAAGGATTTATATTTGAAATCATTCCTTATAAGAAGAAGATGAAATGGGAGAAGCAATTACTTATACTGTATGCTTGAGCTTTCACAGGAAACACAGAGGTTAGCCAGACTGTGAATAATACAACTTTAATTGAAGCAAAGAATAGACATTTGACAGTCACATCAGCTAGCTCTGTTTTTGTATAGTAAGAATCCCAGCAAATTCAAATGATCTTAATGAAAAAGAAAAAGCTAAAATGAATACTCTGGCTCTGAATACAATTTAAAATATAGTTCAAATATTGCAAGTTCAATTCATATTCAATAAGTAAACTGCAATGAGATGGATATGAATGTGTAATTCTGCAATGCAACATCTGTTTGTGAAGTGTCACCAGTTTTCAATTCTTAAAATTTAATGGGAAGTAAATAGTAGATGTTTTTATAAGGACTATACTCAAGCATCTTGCCCTTTTGCCTTCGACCTGAGCAACTAGCTGTTAACTTCATTAAGTTATGCAATTAAATCAGTATTTTTTGTGCAATACTTTTATAGTGTACACTTTTAAATAAGGAATTCTTTATTCTGGAGTTGAGTTCTTTACAACTCTTGTAATTTAAGCTACGCATGAAAAAAATCAAGTGTGACTGGAATAGCTAATTTGAACAAGGCAAATTGTGATCTCTGCTTTTTGTGAAATTTCTACTTACAATAAATATTAAAGTTTATAAAGTTTAAACATTTTTATACTATTACACTCAAATCAAGTAATATAATGTGTTGGAAAACATACAGTTGATGTATCCTCCCTGTATAGTTAAAATGACTTTCATTCACATTTATCCAAAGTGGCTCGGCATAATCTGCATACTAGCAGGACGACATGGTATGCACTTTTTACAGGAGCAGTAAAATGTTTCTACTTGCCCCATCAAATATTATTAAATATGCATCAAATATACTATACAGTGTTGTGAATACTGATTTCTTTGGATTTTCTGGTTTATCATTATTTTTCTTCTGGTTTACAGTGTTAGAGAGGGCAATGCCAAGTTGGCATCCTGGCCAGGATGAACGTTGGTTCCTTACCCAGCCAGGATGCCTTTATAATATAAAGACAGTGGGAGACATCCTCCCAGAGACTTAAATTCCCCCTGTACCCTTGGTGCCAGCATCTCCCTGGTGGAGCTCCCATTTGTGCACCTGCAGAGCAACATGAGAACTGTGGTCCTAAAAGTGTTTTTTGGTGGCAATGATGTTGCACTGGAAGTATTCCCAGGCCCATGATCAAAAGGAGCTGCTCCATCTCATCCGTAGTACTCAGTGTCAGGAGTAGAATTGGGTAAAGCTCACCTGGGAGGAGTTGAGGTGAAAAGAGAAAGGAATTAAGTAAGAAGAAACTGGAGGAGAAGAAGAAGAATTGTTCGAAGAACCCGTAAAAGTGTTCTGGTAAAATAAAAGCATTTACTTGAACTCAGCACTTTCTGTTGGTATTTGTGTCAAGGGCTGGGACTCAATGATGTCTCCTACTGGTTACAAAGGATTTTTTCTGAGGATAGTAACTTGGATTTGTCAGCCTTGGTTTGCCTTTTTATAGGCATACTCATTTTGCCTATTTTTTGCTCCTTTTTCCCCTTCCTTGCCATGTTTCTTCTTCTTTATTTATTTAATATACTGTTAATTTTTTAAAAATTGTTTATTGATTTTATTGAAATCACACAACATTCCATACAAATAGATAAATTTTACAAGAATAGCATTGAAAACAAATCAACCCCCACCCCTGAGAAAGAGAGCATGGGCAGCATAATAAAAACTTAAACCTAGTAAAAAACATTTTGGACAAATTTTAAGCGAGACAGATGTGCTTGATATTGATATATTATTTTTAGTTGAATAGGTTGAATAATATGGAGCTCGAGTGAATTCTCTGCATTGCTACCTTCCACTCCTTTTCTGATATGTTGAGGGAGAGATCCTTTTCCCATTGTCCTCTTGGATCTTTGAAAGGGAGGGACTGTAAAATGGTTTTATATATTGCAGAGATGCTGTCTAAGTCCTTAGAAACTGATGAATATATTTTCCAGCATAGAGGGAGGTGGGAGATGAGGAAAATTGGACAGATTCTGTTTAACAAAGTTTCTAATTTGAAGATAGTAAAAGAAATGTGTTGCTGGAAAGTTAAATTTAGAATGTAATTGTTTGTAAGATGCAAAGATGTTGTCTATGTACAGATCTCTAAGTGATTTAATCCCAAATGTTTTCCAGACATTAAAAACTGCGTATGTTTGCGAGGGTTGAAAAAGGTGGTTCTCGTGCAGAGGTGCCACCGATAAAAGATTCTCTATCTTAAAATGCTTCCTACATTGGTTCCATATTCTGAGCGAGTGAAGCACTATTGGGTTATTATTATATTGGCGATAATGTTAATGTTAATTCTTCCAGCTAAAGTGAGATGAAGGGTTGACCATCTGTGCAAGTCTTGCTTGATTTTTACCATACAGAGAGCAAAATTTTGTTGATAAAGAGCTTTGTTTACTTGTGATGTTTACCCCTAGATATTTGAACTGAACTGTGATGATAAAATGGAAGGTGTCCAATCTAATATTGTGTGCTTGAGAATTCACTGGAAAGATCACACTTTTAGTCAAATTAATTCTGAGACCAGAAATCTTTTGAAATTCTGTTAGTGCTGTTAGGACTGTAGGCATAGAATTTTGTGGGTCTGATATATACAGTACCATATCATCTGCATATAGAGACATTTTCTGTTCAAGTCCTTCTCTGATAATCCCCTTTATCTCATAAGCATTTTGAAAGTGAACTGCCAGTGGTTCAATGGCGATTGCAAAAAGTAGTGGTGACAAGGGGCATCCTTGTCTGGTACCACATTCTAGTTTAAAGTAGTCTGAATTAATGTTGTTAATACAAACTGAAGCTTCTGGATTGGTACATAGCAGTTTGATCCATGCACAAATGTTTGGTCCAAACCCAAATTTTTCCAATGTAGTGAAAAGGTAGTTCCATTAAATCATATCAAATGCTTTTTCTGCATCAAAGGATAATAAAATCTCTGGGATGTTTGACTTTGCAGGTGAGTATATTACATTAAACAGGCGTCGAAGATTGGACGCTAAATGTCATCCTTTAATAAATCTAGTTTGATCTTGTGATATTAATGAAGGCAGAACTTTCTCCATCCTTGCAGCTAGGACTTTGGAGAGTATCTTAACATCATAATTCTGAAGTGAAATTGGTCTGTATGATGCACATTGTAATACATCCTTATTTTGTTTAGGAAAGACAGTGACTAATGCTTGGCGAAAAGTTGGAGGTAGAATTTTATTGTCTCTAGCTTCTGTGAATGTTGCTAATATAGCAGGGGAGCTAGCTGAGTGGAGAACTTCTTATAAAATTCGGCAGGGTAGCCATCGGGGCCTGCTGCTTTCCCACTCTGAAGTGACTTTATAGCATCTAGTAATTCTGGTAGTGCCAGAGGTTTATGCAATTCCTCTGCACTAAGAGTATCTATTTGTGGTATCTGTAATGTATCCAGAAATGCATTAGATTGTGTCTTGTCTTCTTTAAACTCAGTAGAGTATAAGGATTTATAGTACAGTGATCCCTCGCTATATCGCGCTTCGCCTTTCGCGGCTTCACTCCATCGCGGATTTTATATGTAAGCATATTTAAATATATATCGCGGATTTTTCGCTGCTTCGCGGGTTTCTGAGGACAATAGGTCTTTTAATTTCTGGTACATGCTTCCTCAGTTGGTTTGCCCAGTTGATTTCATACAAGGGACGCTATTGGCAGATGGCTGAGAAGCTATCCAGCTTACTTTCTCTCTCTCTCTCTCTCTCTCTCTCTCTTGCGCTGACGTAGGGGTGTGTGAGCAGGGGGGCTGTGTGCAGCTGCTTCCTGAAGGACATGCTGCACGGAGCTTCGCATACTTAAAAGCTCAAAGGGCACGTATTGATTTTTTTTATCTGTCTCTCGCTATCTCTCTCTCTCTCTCTCTCTCTCTCTTCCTGAGGGGGTGTGAGCTGCCGCCTTCAACAGCTTTGTACCGGCGGTGCTTCGCATACTTAAAAGCCAAAAAGCCGTATTGATTTTTTTTTGACTGCTTGCTTTGCACTCCTTTGAAAAGGAAGATATGTTTGCATTCTTTTAATTGTGAGACAGAACTGTCATCTCTGTCTTGTCATGGAGCACAGTTTAAACTTTTGAAAAAGAGACAAATGTTTGTTTGCAGTGTTTGAATAACGTTCCTGTCTCTCTACAACCTCCTGTGTTTCTGCGCAAATCTGTGACCCAAGCATGACATTCTAAAAATAACCATATAAACATATAGTTTCTACTTCGCGGATTTTCCTATTTCGCGGGTGGCTCTGGAACGCAACCCCCGCGATGGAGGAGGGATTACTGTAGTCTCTAAATGTGTGCATTATATTTTTATGGTCAATGATTATATCTCCGTTTGTGTTGGTAATTGCTGGGATTGCATTGCGAATTTCTTGCTTGTGGATTTGTTGAGCTAAAAGCTTATTAGCTTTCTCTCCATGTTCATAGTACTGATGTCTTGATTTAAAAATGAGTTGTTCAGTTTCTTTAGTTGTTAAGAGGTTGAGCTCTGAATGCAGAGCCTGCCTTTTCCTATGAAGAGCCTCACTTGGGCACCTGGCATGTTCTTGATCTATTCTAGTAATTTCGTTGGTTTGCTTTGATACCTGCTTGGTTTCCAATTTATTTCTGTGGGAAAGATATGAGATAATCTGTCCTCTTCAGAAGGCCTTCAGGGTTTCCCAGAGTATTCCTGCAGAGACCTCTGAGGATACATTTGGCTCTAGAAAAAAAATGATTTGTCTTGATATAAATTCTGTAAAGTTCTCGTCTGCTAATAAAAGTGGGTTAGACGCCATCTGCAAGATGAGTATGTGGGTCATAATGATTTTAATTCCAGGATCAGAGGGGCATGGTCGGAAATAATAATAGCGTCGTACTTGCAGGATTTAATTGTAGGCAAGAAATGGTTATCTACAAAAAAATAATCAATTCTTGAGTAGCAATGATGCACTGGTGAATAGAAGGAATATGTTCTTGAATTTGGGTTTAGAAATCTCCAGGGGTCTGATAAGTTGTGGTCAGTTACAAACTGTGTAATTGTCTTTGCAGTGTTAGATGTCATCGCCCCTGTGGCAGGAGACCAATCTAGGTCTGGATTTAAAACACAATTAAAATCCCCAGCCATTATAATTTTATAATTGGGAGTGGATGCAAATACATTTTGAATGAATTCTCTATCGTCCACATTGGGTGCATAAACATTTATCAAAATCACTTTACAATTAAATAAATTACCCATAACAATGCTGTATCTCCCTTCAGGATCAGATACAACATCTGATACTACAAATGAGACTGTTCTATGTATGAGAATTCCCACACCTCTAGTTTTTTTGTAAAGCTGGAATGGAACATTTGGTCATTCCAGTCTTTTTGCAGCCAGAACTGATCCTTGCCTAATAAGTGGGTCTCCTGTAAAAATACTATTTTAGCGTTTAGACCTGTTAGGTGAGAGAATCTTTCTTTTTAATTCGTGATTCAGGCCTTTAACATTCCAGCTCACAAAGTTAACTGTCCCGTCTTGGAGACATTGATTCTGAATTTTTGATATCATTTTGTAGTCTTAACCAAAAGTGAGACAGCTTTGACCTTAATTTCAAATTTTCCCAGGGGTTATTGCCATGCAGTCTGTTGTTACGTTGGTAATTATAGTTATAAGGATTAAAAGAATAGATTAGAGATAGCTTGCTCTCTTTCTCCTCCTCCCTGGTCCCATCCCCCAGATTTGCCTGCCCATGTGAGGCTGAACCACACTTCACAAAGTCCCAGTCCTCTGACATACCTAGAGGCAGAGCACGTCCAAAACAAAACAAGCCCCCAGCAACAGTGTATGTGAATTAAAATAGAGATATCTATTGCCAATATAGTCTAAATACTATAAGCATAACAAAGAAAAAAAAAAACCTTCAACATTCTTGAAATGTTAAGATAGCAAATCGAGGGAATGGTGTTAAACAGCCTCCTTTAGAATAGTAAAAAAAAAAATGCCATGCCATGGCAGGATGCGACTCACGGTCTTATTTCAGGAAAGTGTCGGGATCAGCTTTCTTAACTCTTTATCTGCTTTCTCTCTGCTGGTAAATATGTAATGTTTGCCTTGAATCTCCACTTTCAGTTTGGCAGGATACAAGAGGCTGTATCTGATATTGGCTTTTCGTAAGTGCTGTTTAATATTATAAAAAGAGGCATGCTTAGCAGCTGTTGAGGGTGAGAAGTCAGGGAAAATATGAATTAGGTTATTTTCAAACATAATCTCTTGTTTCTGTCTGAGAAGTGACATTACATTTAATTTAGATTGTAACTTCTCGAAGCGCACAATAAAAGTTCAATGCTTAGAGTTGTTCGATCCTCGTATGCGATAAGCTGCAGCTATCTTGGTGTCTGATTTAAAGTCCTCTCTAATTATTTTGGAGAATAGTTCAGATACGAATTTCACTAAGTTTGGACTTTCACGATTCTCAGGTAGATCTTCAATTCTAATATCATTCCCTCTGCATCCATCTTCCAGAGCAGCAAGTCTGTCTCAGAGTTTTTTCATTCGGGATTTGCAGCTGTTGCTTTTCCATCACCGGTGGATGCTAGATTTTCGGCTGTTTCAATTCGAGTCGTGAATGTCTGCTTAACATCCTCCAGATGATCGGCAAATGTGCTCAGTTTAAACGCATTTTCCTGAATGTGCTCCTCAATTCTGTCTTTTTGCTTGTCTTCTCACTTACCCTCTTGTTTGTCTTGAGCATACTATTTATTTCTTTCTTTATATAATTCTTTATCCCTTGCTTGAGCTCAGGGATCATCACCTTCAGTTTGGACAGATCATTTCTGCTTTCGTGCACTGTAGGTGAAGCAGCGGGCTCTATTACAGCCGATGTTCCTGGCTCACGAGGAGTAGGTGAAAGCATGGACTGCAAGGCCTTTTCCAGTTTCAAGTGATCTTCTCCAATCAGCGAGCTATCGTGACCTGCATCACTTGCACATTCGCTCCCATTTTCGCTCTCAACTGGAGATGATGCAGCGGACCGTGGTCCAGAGGAGTCTGGGCTTTCGCCTGTCTGTTCCAGGTCAGTCTTGGATAGGCCGTACCTTGAACTTGAACTTGGACTTGCCTGTCTAGGCTTGGATGTAACTTTAGGTTTCTTTTCCGTTTCTTTCTGACCACTTTTCTTGCCAACATTGTTTATATATGCTTGCATATACTGTAATGGAACCCTCAGGTTGAATAAATACAGGATACCTCGGGAAAATAAGAAATAATAACACCTCTGCTAACGGAGCTTAGCTTCAGACGTCCATCTCTCGCAATGGACGAGACCAAATGAAATCTACACAACAGTATTTTGTTTTTGTCTGTCATGCAAAAAGGTTTATAGTCACCATCTCCCTTTGACATTAAGGTATTTTGCACTTTTAAACCTGCCTCTTGAGTGTGGAGGTCTGGCTGCCTGGGGTGAGGCTTGTTTTGTAGCATACCCCTAAATATTCTGGTCAGGCTTTCATTTATTTTGAGGCTTGGGTTACACTGTTTACCTTCTGTGTTGCCGCATCACTACAGTTAACTATCAAGGGCCAACTATTAATTATGAAATGTGATGAAAATTTGCTTCAACACTTTTCAACGCGTTAATTTTTTTCAGACAACATAAAATTTGCTTTATTATTTATTACAAAGGAAATTGTTGCCTTACAACCTCAGTGCACTGGATTTGAATCAAAGTCTAAGTACTGCATGTTTGGAGTTTGCTCTTTCTCCGTGCTCCTGTGTTGTTGTGGATCTTCCAGTTTTAACTTCCATATTCCAAAAATGTGCAGGTTAGTTATTATACTGACTCAAAATTAGTCCACCATGAGAGAATGTTGGTTTGTGTTAGTGTGCTCTCTGATGGAGTGGTGCCCATCTGGTGTTGGTTCCTACCTTTTTCCCAGTGCTATTGGAATAAGCTCTAATTACCAGGGAGGCAAAAGTGGTAAATAGGGTTCAAAAACGTAAGTATGAATGACAGCTTTTACAAAAGCAATGTGTTGTTTTTTTTAACAAAATTACTCATAATAAATTTTAAAATATTCATTACTCTTTCTTTCTAACAGAAATTGCTTTTGTAGCATTTTCCAACACTGACATGTTTATTTTTGCAAAAACTATCTAAATGAAAACTTAATTCTCCTCATGGATTGTCTTGCTTCATTTCCAATGAATTGCTTAATACTAAGTTGATTTCTTTCAAGTCAATGGTATGTTGCAGCTTCTTCAACAAAGATCCATTTTGTTCCTCTTGAGAAATTATTGTCAGTAAAGATTATAATGCATTTCAACTTTTATTTACAGTATATGGCAAAATTGTCGAAGAGACCCCACTACAGGTATTCTTATACTTTCTGGTAACCTCATGTATTGTAATACAAGTGAAAATAATAGAATGAAACCAAAGAGCACCTCAGTTTAATTATCCTTGTGGGTCTTAGATTGGTACGGACTATAAAGACAGTTTTATAAAACTAAACTTTGAGACATCAACAGCTTTGACAGGAGGTAATTAAAGGTGAATGTGAAAGGAGCTTGCAGAAGCTTGAAGGTTATTAACAAGGTTAACAGCACCAATTATTTTTCACAGCTGACAGGCAGTTGAACCAGTGGCACTGAAAGCTGAGGTAAAGCAGGTTCAAGGCATAAGGATCGTTGTGATTTTTTAGACAGGGCTCTGAGTCACTAGAATACGAGCTTGCCAACTCATTGCACTTTAGCAGACTTGTATGCATGAAACTCATTACAGTGTGGTATCAGAAAGATTTCTAAAGTCAAAGAGAGATGATCTAAGTACTTTTAACCATGTATCATTTTCTCTTGTTCATTCAGTTTTTGAAGGTCTCTAAAAATCCAAAAGGAATATAAATTTAAAAATAAAAAATACTGATGCTCCTAATGACTTGTAAAAGAGGACAAATGTTTGTGGTGACAACACAACCTCATGCAGTTAACCCTTAAGTATTTGGACAGTGATACAATTTTCATATTTTTGGGTCTGTACATCACCACAATGGATTTGAAATGAAGCAATCGGGATGTGATTGAAGTGTATGTAGACTTACAGTTTTAATTCAGAGTGTTAGCAGAAACATTGTATGAACCATTTAGGAAAGACAGACATTTTTTATACATGGTCTTATCATTTGCAGGTCTCAAAAATATATATGGACAAGCTAACATAAATATGAATATAATGAAAATGTTTCATACTTGGTTGAAAGTCCTTTCCAGTCAATGACTGCCTGAAGTCTGAAAGCCATGGCCATCTCCAAGTTCTGGGTTAATACCCTACTGTTGCTTTGCAAGGCCTTTTCTGTGACTGTCCTCAGGTGCTGCTTGTTTGCTGGACTTTCTGGCTTCATGCATGTCCAGTTGGGTTGAGGTCAATTGATTGACTTGGTAATTGAAGAATATTGCACTTCTTTGCCTTGAAAAGCACTTGGTTTGTTTTCACAGTATATTTTGGCTTGTTGTCCATCTGTACTGTGAAGCATTGTCCTATCAGTTTTGCAGCATTTGTCTACATCTGAGGAGACAGTGTAGACCTGGGGGGTATTTTCTGTCGCTTAAATCATCCGAGATCAGATGCCTCATCTTGGATGAGTAAATGCCAGTGAAACTCATCCGGGATAAGTTGGTTTTTCAAACGCAGCCGTGTAGCAGATTAGTCTAGCTGGATCTAATCATCCGAGATGAATGCGTGTGCCCACACTGATTGAAAAGCCCATATATATTGAGTCTAGAAAACATGATCAGCAAGTTTTTGATAGGCTGCAACAAAATGACGAAAGAATGGGCGCATTTTTTTTCACACAAGCGGAGCAAGACCTTTTATTCGAAGGACATGAAGAATTTCAAGATTTAATATGCACAAAGAATAACAGTGCAAAAGCAGCCCAAACTAGAAAAGACAGCTGGCAAAAAGTGGCCGTCAAATTAAACGCTAAGTAGTGTGCATTGTACTTACTGAATGCAGCGTTTCATTTCCTATGTGTCAGATTAATTAGATAGATACTTTATTAATCCCAAGGGGAAATTCAAATTTAATATATGAAATATGCATGTAAATTCATATTTAATATGTCATAATTCCAGATCAAACGTGAGCAGAAGGGGAACATGGGAACAGGTTAAAGTGAAGTACAAGAATATACTTCAAACTGGTAAATATTGGTATTTAAAGAATTGTTGACATAAAGAATCATATATAATATAAAAAAACATTAAATCTAAAGCTAATAAGAAGGCAGACAAGCAAAAAACAGGTGGAGGTCCACGCGGTCCAGACCTAACCCCTGCAGAAGAGTTGGCTCTCCAGCAAAATGCCCATCGCCCTGTTTCTGAGGGCATTCCAGGGCAAAGCTCCTCCTCAGAACCAGTGGCAGGATGCAGTGGTCACTTCATTTCAGGTAAAGGATGGTCATTGCATATATTTGTCCTCCATGTGTGCCATAGGTATGTTCCATATAGCCCTCGAACCTGTGTCTGACCAACAAGATACTGACGAAGGTCAAATATTTGATGAAGACGCTGTGTCTGATTATTCGGATCTGCATACAATCCAGTGCCCCAAGCACATTTGGAAATCCTCTTAATGAGAATGTTAGGCTGATTGTGAGATTCTTCATGTAACTGTGGGTGTTTTTGCCTGTGTGTTGCCTACCTGCAATGGCATGAAACGCCTTTTATTGTCTGCACACGCAGGTGTCCAGGAAACACTATGAAAACCCGAAGGAAATATTTCAGAGCCAAACAGACTTTACGAATTGCCTGGCAAACTGCACTTTTAGATAGATTTTCCACATCGCCTACAGTATATAAAAAAAAGTTCCGCTTGCAAAAAATCTCAAAGCAATGCATACTGTCTGTGTGGTTGTGAGAGCTGTGACTTCGAATATAAGGTGCTAATAAATCTTTGAGGTACAATATTACCCCTCGGCTAAAGCGGTATCTTTTGAAAAGAATTTCCTCCAGGAGCAATAAAGGATCTTGCCGATCGTGCAAAACCCTCTGTATATGAAATTCTCTTTGTATAATTTGCGCACCGATATCAATTGATCGCTCATTCATGAACGGCAAAGCCATGACTGGATGACTTCCAGGCACCGTCACTGAATACGTGTGTAAACTAATCCTTGTTTACGTAGAACAAACCTGCTCCGAGCAGGTTTGAGGATTTGGATGTGTTGCTATGACAACACTTCCAGCAAGAGTTTCGAAAAACCGACAGATCCAGGATCACACCAAATCATCAACAATTACATCCGGCTAAACAACTAATCCATGTACGAAAAATACCCCCCAGTGCTTCTCAAACGCAGTCCTGGGGACCCACTGTGGATGTAGGTTTTTGTTCCAACCAACTTCTGTTTTTAATTGGACTCCTAGCCCAAATAAGTGAGCTGTTATTTCCCAGTTTCTGTGTTTTGGAGTCAATGGAGAATTAACAAAACTAAGTTTGTTAAATTTTTATTAAAATGTAATAAGCACTTGTAAGGGGATAGTTTTTTTTTTACTTTTTAACAATTTTTTTGCCTGATTTTCATTCTGCTTTTCCAGGTGTTCTGATTGTTTAATTTATTATATACAAATTAGTGGGTCTGATGCTAAAGTTATTGCAGCCTTTCATCAGTCAGTTTTCAGTGTTTCATCATTCTGTTTTTGTAATTATCATTATTAGGATACAATGAATGGTGCAAACTGTACAAAAAATAAAACAATAGGACAACAACAAAAGAGAGGTAAGCATTTAACCAAAAGTAGAAATATTTCTAAATGTCTTATAAATGTAAAGATCACACTGCTGTGCTTTTCTAAAGGCAGAATAAGAGAAGGGAAAAAAAGACCATCTAAATAAATGAGATCATTTATTATCACTAATTGTGAATTTGTCTGGAATAAAAACCTGCAGCCACAGTGGGTCCTCAGGAGTGAGTTTGGGAACCACTGATGTAGACCATCAAACCTTAATAATTTAATAACTACTGTACAAAAATTATTTAGGTTGTTTTTGTTTTTCAATCCGTAAGCAGCAATGAACATTTTAGCATTATACAGCTTTGGAATGTTTACCTCATATAACTGTCTTACATTGTAAAAATAAATGGGGCTGGTCATTGTCTGTTTTTAAGTGAATTAAAAACAAGAACCTGTAATTTGCTTGTTTTATTTTTTTTTTTTTGATTCTTGGGTCTCAAGTACCATGAGCGCTACGATTATATTTTGCATTCTAACATGCTTGAAATACTTCCTTTTATGCCACAACTGCAATGAGGTTAATAAACTGCAGAGTAATGTTGTGTGGAACAAGGAAAGCTCTCAGTTTTCTGGGCTTATTAAATGATCTGGCAAGTGTGGAACTGGCCATAACAAAGTACATCAAGATTTAAAAGTATTCTTAAATGGAAATTATTTAATTAACAATTTGGAATTATGGTGCATTTCACAAATCAGGGATCTGGGCTTAATTTTTGAGTTTATGTGTGTTTCAATGGATTTTTTTACAGGTACACTTGACTCTTCCCGCAGTTGAAATGTTTTTGTGTTGGCCTGATTGGTGGCTGTTAAGTGGTCAATATGAGTGAGCATGAGTGTGATTGATTTATCCTATGATGGATGAGATTCCCATACTGTAAAGTATTTGTTCTTATCTTAAGCCCAAATCTGCTTTAATAAAATATGAGTGCTTAGAACATTTGTATGTTAATACTTTGGTAAATATTTTCATTTTACTTCTGAAGTTTTTTTTTCTAAGCCATACTTATTTTAGTATTTTCATTTTTACTCATTATGTGGGCACCGGTTTTGGTTGGACCAATGACACTATTTTTTATTTTAGTCTAGGAAATATACAATATTAAAATAGATGTACATCTGTAGATGTAAATAGATGTAGATCCCAAAGCTATGATGTACACTGAAATCATTTGGAAGTATATTCTGAATTTTTATCCCTGTCTGTTATCGTCTATGTAGTACCAAAATATTGCTTATGGTTTCCTAATTGGTAGTGAGATGATTGACGCTATTACTTAACTACTACAGAGTCCTTGCTTAAATACCACACTCAGCCTCTGTCTGTTTGGGTTTGGTTGATTTTCTCGTGGGAGTAAGTTCTTCATGTTTCCTCTCTAAATTTGATCTGTAAGAGTGAGAGCTGGTGTGTGAGTGAGTGTGTCTTTCAAAGGAGTCTAATTCCATCCTGGGATTTGTTCAAGTCTTCGGACAAATGCTTCTGGCTGCACAGTTTTACTTTCTCCCCATGTCTCCGTGGGCTTTTCACCAGGTATTTTGGTTTTCCTATGGCATCTTAAAGATATTCATGTTAAGTTAATTTGTGACTTTTATGTTGAGTTTTCAAAGATTTCTCTATTTTTTTGGAAAACTGGTTTGATTTTGCAAAATGCTTATTGGCAGAGCTTTGAGAATGGTTTGAGGTTTTCTATCAATGTCAGGTTTCTCTTTTGTATCTTTAACTTACACATAAGTATGGTTTAATCACACGTGATCACGAACAGGTATGTATACCTGTTTGTGAGCCATTATGTAAAAAAAAATGTTGTAACAGATACTTTTAAAACACTTTTAGGTATTCACTGTGGTAGTTATTATTTAAAATACAGTTTGCTTGTTTTTTGCTGTTGGGATAAGTTGAAAGGAAGAGTCCTAGTGGTTCCAAACTTCTTCCTTATCACAATTATTGAGGCAACTGTACTCCATGGAACCCTTAAAGCTGTACAAATGGTTTTGTACCCTTTCAGTGATCTATGCCTCACCACTGTTTGATCACAGGGGTCCACAGAGAGTTCCATGGACTTCATGGCTTGGTTTTTGTCTTGCCATACAGTATGAATTGTGGAACGTTATATTGACAATTGTGTGCCTTTCTAAATGATGTCCAATTAATTCAGTTTGCCACAGATTGATTCCAGTCAAATTCTAGATCCAACCCCAGGACAATTAAAGCAAGCAGGATGAATCTGACCACAATCTGGAGTGCCACAGCAAAGGTTCTGAATAACTGAATGAATGAGAGATTTCCATTTTTGAGATTTAATACATTTGCAAACCTTTCTGGAGACTCACTTTCACTTTGTCATTATGGGTTATTGAATGTAGATTGATGGGCAAAAATGGCAAATTGTCCATTTAAAATTAAATCTACAACACAATAAAGTGTCCAGAAATGGAAGGGGTCTGAATACTTTCTGAATCCACTGTATCTTTGTGTTTTACTTGAGAATTAAATAATATTGACTCTTAAGTGTCAATAGACTTTCTCCTGCTGAGTATCAGTCCTTACTGTATCTATTAAAATCAATTAACTGATTTGATATAACTAAACTAGTCTAAGTGTCAAGAGAAGCAATAAACAAACAAGGTAGAGGTTACTTTAACAGAAAGGTCTGAGTGCCTTGTAGAGTTATGCTGTCGTGACATTTGGAGCAAGTGAACAATATGACTTCTGAATTTCAAACACGTTGTGGCCTGTTAATAATCCAGACTAAAACAAGGCATTCTGATCACTGGCACATCTGCTGGGTTACTTTTATTGATGATTCAGCAAGAATGCTGTAGGCTATGACCTCTGACTCATACCACTTATATACTACAGTATATTAGTGACTCTGCTTCACCATTTTGAAACTTTTCAGTTTCAAGCACGCACTTCGAAATCCAAACATTGACTGGAGGCTGCACTGATCAAGCTAATCGTCATTACAGGCCCAAAATAATGCAACTTTTAATGAAAGGAAAGCTACCTCAGAATAAAACTCATTTTTAAAAATGAATTTGTTTTATAATTCCTGTTTCATGGGAATAAAATATTGATTTATATAAAATTCTGCCTTTTAAAAAAGTACATGGCTTCCTCTGCTTATAATAACATTCTGCTTCTTTGCCAATGAGGTGTTGCAACACACTGCATCTGATACAAGACAATGATATGAGAATTTATTTGCAGGAGAATATTTGTTTTAATTAATGTGAAACCACAACTGTATTTTTCTTTCCAGAAAGCTAAGCTTCACTTGATGAAGTTTTCAAAAACAGAGAAATACATTTCATTTATCAGTGTAGCTTGTTAGCACAAATTGAATAGTGGCAGCTAATGTGAAAGTCATTTGCATAATGATTTTTTTGTTGCGCTTGTATTTAGATTATTTATTTATTTAATCAGCTTTAGGATGCTTTTTGCGGAAGAATATAGATGAGTTATCTTGAAATACAGTGCCAAAAGCCATTAAGCATTCGAATATATCTGAGGATTTGTTTTGCCATTTTGATACTTTGATCTTGTACCTCCTCACATAATAGTGATAAAATGTTTTCTTTCTTCAGTTTCTATATGGGATATGTGACATTACCCACAGACACCTTTATTGACTGGAATCCTAATACATCAATTACTGATGTTAGATTACCAAAAGTTCACTTTCTTCAGCAGCTCTAGAGGCATCCCTGGTCACTTTAGGGTTCTTAACTTCATACTATATAAATCAAGACTGAAAAACATTTCAGTTTTTCAGTTCAGTCATAATTAGAACTTAAATAAAGTATTAACATTTGGGTACCAATTATCAAAAGCAAAATCGTTTTGTGGAAGTGCCACAGATAGCATATCTGTGCTATCATATTTCTTTGCCTTCCTGGGTTTGTGAGCAATGGACAATTCCCTTTATAAAGCCATTTGTAAATCTATTTAACAAATAAGTATTAACATCCAACTCTGCTTTTTCATTACATGCTCATGAAAAGTCAAAGCCCTATCTAACTGTATTTGGCACAGGGCAGTAACCAACCTAGGCCAGAATGCCAGTATTTGTAAGGCACATCTATTTTCACTCATTATAGGGATTCCTTTTTATTTACGTCTTATAGCAGATAATTCAAATTGTTACCTTGCCATTACTGGCAAAACATTGAAAACTTACAATCAAAATTACAAGTTAAGTTCTGATTTATAGTGAAAAGCATTCACAAAAGACACTTAACCTCCAAAGTTTCTTTTTATTGGTGGTTAAGTTAATACTGACAATGTCTAAATTATTAGCTCTGGTTTATATGTACAATCCTCAAATGTTTCTCTCTTTAACATTTACTAAGGGCTGGTTACCTTCTCTGTAAGGAGTTAACACTTACTCTGCAATACCTTAACAATGGCTGAAGCTGGCTACCATTCACTGCCAGGACGGAATCTTGGAGTACCTTAGCAAGGGCCAGGAACTGCTAAAAGAGCTCTGTTCCTGCCAGGACACACAGAACACAGCCTTCTCCTAGGCCACAACCCCTGAAAGGTCTGAACATAAGAATACCATAGAAAAGACCAACAGTCATTTACAGATTACTACATTTCAGGGGCCTCTTTCTGAATCACCTGAATAAGCACAGCTTGAATCTGAAAATTCCTGCAAGAAATACTCTAGCAAAGGCCTGGCGAACCTGTCTCCTGTCACGGTTCCTATATCCTTTGTCTCCTGGATTGCTACTTTTGTAAGAGTTCAACAGAATCAGCATAGGTCACTATTTTAGCACTCATCGCAAGACATATGAATAGCTTGGGGAAGATAATGTTAGTAAACTAGGCAGTTTCAGTTAGATAATATTTCAACCATTACTGATGTTTTTAGGCAGAGAAACAGGGCATCAAATGCTAGAAGTCAAAGTAGAAGGAAATATACAACCTGAGCAATTGAAATCAATGTCCAAAGCTTTGCATCATTAAGACCAAAAGAAATATTTGGGTAAAATGAAGACTCCTTTCTTCTTCTTCCAGCTATTGTGTATTTTTTTTTAATTACCGTATTTACTCGCAGTTAAGTTGGAGAGATTAATTAAGCAGGAAAATGAGCAGAACAAGTTATAAAAAATGTGAGAACCTACATACAAATTATATCTATATATCCATTAAAAAACTGTACAGTTTTGAAAAATATTTTATTAAAAATAATAGTTTATGAGAAAATATACCTAATAATATATAAAATAATGGTATACTGTATATGTTTGAAGTTAATCTATGTATACTAGAGTCTTATAATGTAATGAAGTAGTTTAAGGACCATAAATCACCAAACCACCATATCCATACTGAGCAAAGGTATTTGTCAATGACTATGGAAATATCCACCAAAAAAAATGAAAAAGCAAAAAGCACAAGGCACTGAATGCAACTGGTAGTAGAAATACGGGGATGTCTAGCCACTAAAATCCATATCTCAAACTAAAGTATTTGATGAGCTGACACAATTTGGTAAGCCTTGTTAACTTCACATCATGTAAAATTGAGGAAACAAATCAATCCTTAGTTAAGATCTTAAAGGTATAACACATTTTTGATAAGTGGAACTGTTCAGTCTGAATGTATATACAGTAAATCTGTATTTTTTATCATTCTCGTGACTAGGAAAATCCAGAAATACAAATGACAAAGTAAATAAGCCCATCTACAGTATGCTGTTCTGATTTTAGTATCTTTATTGTGTTTAAAAAGACTGATGGACTTGATCAATGATGAATGAAAATGACATCGATTTTTTGCACCTCCCTCCTAGTGTTGCCATTTTAAAATGCTATCTTAATTACAAAAAAAATTGGTCTCTCATGTTATAAGTTTTTGCTATTGAAGAAAGGTTTTTGAATAATTTGCCAGCATCATGGAATAATAAACCATCCCCAACATCAATCTCTATCTTTAATTTGATTTGAAGTTCTTAATAACTTTAACGTTTTAGTGAGGGAAGTGACTGAGACAACAATAGAACTGAAAATTTGTAAAGCTTATAAGATAAACTAATAATTAGTAATACCAACAGATTATTATACTTGTTTAACTGAGGAAGGAACCATTCAGTTAATACTGTATTTGATTATGATCTGGTTTTTAAGTTCATTTAAGAAATTTCATACTATTGAAATAGCACTAATATTTGTATAATGCACATTTCTTAAAGTTCTTGTCCTCATAATTAAGTTTTAACTCTTTGGTATTTCTTGAACATAAAGATAGGATTATTAAGATCAGGAGAATAAATCAGAATATTATCCAGTTAAAGTAAAATGTATTTCTAATACGAGTGAGCACAAATGACTGTTGGCGCATCTGTCAACCAAAAGGGAACGACTAAGTATCCCTAATATTCAGAAGCTCTTTTTAAATGCCATCTTCTATTCATCTCCTTTGTTTACCTGTGCTAAACGATACAGACATCTAAGTGGTACATTGATTAATACAGTAGATGTGTGAATGTAAATAAGGAGTGAGGAAATTATTGGTTTTTTTTGTCCTTAATGGTAACTTTATCTAATTCCTGAAAACCACTACAAGGAAAAAGATTTCCATCATTACTCTGTACATAAAAAGTGGAAGACGCCAATAAGACTGCTTGATACATCTCTCTCTATATATATATAAAATTCAGCATCTGTCTGTCTGTCTGTCTGTCTGCTTTTTATGAGAGAACTTTTCTAGAATTTGCCTGAACATTCCAGTTGATTTTGTGACTTCTGTCATTGTGATAAGAATCATAGTTCGTTTGCAGGAGCGATATATGCATGCTAATCCGAGACAGAGGCTGTGGGCTGAGGGGAGGGGGAAGCATGATGTCAGGAGTAGGGAGCCGGGCAGGACCCTCCTCACTGTCCTGTTTCACCACTATGTAGGCGGAGCCACGAGGGACGGCTAGTATAGTATAAAAAGATTGATAAGCATTTTTGTTTAGGGCCAGAAAATAGGACACAAGGATCAGCCCATTGCACTTATTTAAGAAGGTCCAACTTATGGTCATTAATCATATATTTAACATATGGAAAAGAACTTGAGTACCCAAAGAAAAAAAAATAAACATGCAGTCATTTTGAAACATGTTACTCTCATAAAAACAGTGATTGTGGGTCATAGACAGTCCTCCTTGACTCTTCTTTTACTAGTAAAAGAAGAGTCAAGAAGGAGGTGAAGTGTATCAGGGACAGTAAAGGTGAGCTAGAATATACAGACAGTGAAAGAGTGAATGGCCTTTACATTTAATGAAGAAGGTGATAACATACTAAGAGTCACAGGAATAATCAAAGAGGTACTTAGAAATTGTAGAGGGCTGCATAAATTAAATAGTGTGAAATTTATCAAATTGCCAAGTCCAGATAACATTTATCCTAGAGTATTTAAGGAGGTTAGTGAGTGTGTATATAAACAATTGACGTGTATTTTGAAAAAATCACTGCACACAAATTCCATTGGAAGCTAGCAAATATTATCACGTGATTCAAAAAAAGGTGATTAGACTAATCCAAGTAACTATAGGCCAGTAAATTTAACAAGCAATACTGGTAAATTGATGGGAACAATTTTTAAGAAAAAGATTCAGGAATTCAACTCAAGAACATGTGTTCTGATAAATAGTCAGTATAGGTTCAAACGGAATAGATTGTGCTGGAATTCTGTGAGTAAGCAACAAAAGTGTTCAACCAGAGAGGTGCATATGATAATATTTATCTGCATTTTCAGAAAGTTTTTGATAAGGAGCCACATAAGAGCTTACTTAGACTTTGAACTAAAAGAAGTAGGAATTCAAGGTGCAGTGTGTAAATGGGTGTAAAATTGGCTGTAAACTTAGAAAACAAAGGGTTATGGTAAGAGGAACCTTTTCAGAGTTAGGTAATGTTAAAAGTGGTTTCTAGCAGAGATAGTGCTGGGGCCACCGCTCTTTTTAATACACTGTATATAAACAGTCTAGACAACAACATAATAGATAGATAGATAGATAGATAGATAGATAGATAGATAGATAGATAGATAGATAGATAGATAGATAGATAGATACTTTATTAATCCCAAGGGGAAATTCACATACTCCAGCAGCACCTTTCTGATACAAAAAACAATATTAAATTAAAGGTTGATAATAATGCAGGTAAAAACAGACAATAACTTTGTATAATGTTAATGTTTACACCCCCGGGTGGAATTGAAGAGTCGCATAGTTTGGGGGAGGAACGATCTTTTCAGTCTGTCGGTGGAGCAGGACAGTGACAGCAGTCTGTCGCTGAAGCTGCTCCTCTGTCTGGAGATGATACTATTTAGTGGATGCAGTGGATTTTCCATAATTGATAGGAGCCTGCTGAGTGCCCGTCACTCTGCCACAGATGTCAAACTGTCCAGCTCCATGCCAACAATAGAGCCTACCTTCCTCACCAGTTTGTCCAAGTGTGAGGCATCTTTCTTCTTAATGCTGAGTCCCCAGCAACCAACGCGTAGAAGAGGGTGCTTGCCACAACCGTCTGATAGAACATCTGCAGCATCTTATTGCAGATGTTGAAGGACTCCAGCCTTCTAAGGAAGTATAACCGGCTCTGTTCCTTTCTTACACAGAGCATCAGTATTGGCAGTCCAGTCCAATTTATCATCCAGCAGCACTCCCAGGTATTTATAGGTTTGCACCCTCTGCACACAGTCACCTCTGATGATCACGGGGTCCATGAGGGGTCTGGGCCTCCTAAAATCCACCACCAGCTCCTTGGTTTTGCTGGTGTTCAGGTGTAGGTGGTTTGAGTCGCACCTATATAATCAATAAGAGGGTTACATTTGCATACTCTAATGAGGTGGAATGGTAAATAATCTACAATGAACTGAACCATTATATTCGGTAGATTTGTGGTAGATTCAATTTATTGTAAACAGAGATAAAGTATTACATGCTGGTAATAAAAATGGTAGGTACAAAAACATCATGGGCCATTTGAAAGTAGGAATTATAGTGGACTTGTCACTGTCAGCAATCCAAATAGTTGCTGAAAGATATCCTAATGGGTTAATGCTGGTATGTTAGTTCAGATTTTTGTTAGATAATACTTTGAATTTATTAAGTTTTAATTTAGCATTGTGTAGCTACTTTAAATTATGTTTTATCACTTAAAGTTAAATACAATTCTGTTTTAACTTCTAGAACATTATTTGAAGTTATAGTTATATTTCATCAGTTATTACATGAAATGAATAATATTCACTTGGTAAACCAAGCACAAAGTGATATTTTTATATTTAAGGATGTCTAGGTTATTCCTAAGAACTCTGAATTTAGCAAAGTATGCATCCATGGCTTGCAATGATATCCAATAATGCAGTTTCAAAATGAACAGATCACACTGTGATTTTATAAAAAAAAAAAAAAAGCACACAATAAAAATAGCCCTAGAACAACCACATGTTCAACATTTCATTCCATAGTGGCTCCACAGCACAGAAAGTCTAGATGCAACTAAATAATATGATAGGCAGGAAGAAGTATGCAAAAAATCCAGTGGCAGCAAAAAAACTTATTTATGTAAGTGGAATTTCTGAAACCGAATAAACCCAACACTTACGGTCATAAGCAAAAAAAAAAATATATAAAAGCAAAATAAGACTACAATGGTGCACTGCACTCCCTGGTTAACTCTGTATATTCTCTACCACATTTTAATGCCGATGAAACGGCAAACATTTATCTGTATATTACTATGTTATTTAAAAGAAACAATAAAATACTGAGGTGAAAGGTAAAATAAAAGGCAATGATCACTTAATGGAATCCAAGAATGGAAACTGTCTTTCTGTCGTTTCATTTTTTAAGAAGTCATATTATACTTTATAAACTTACATTGTGTTACTAAAAAAATGGAGATGATAGGAATTTCAATGCTTAAAATATTACAGGATTCCCTTGCTTTGTAAAGTGAGTCCATTCCTGAAAACACCTCCATTAGACCAATGTTCATAATGCAATTAGATAATTACCATTACCGTTGGCCCAAACAAATAGCTCAAAATAATTCAAAATTAACATAATTCATTTAATAATAACATTTTCTCTTTATTAAAAACTACTTAATAAGATGGTTTACATTACCCATGGCTTATTGCAAAGGTTTCACATTTACAGAAGTGCCCTTTCAATGTTTTATAGCCTTTCCCAATTTTTCCACATTTTTTTTTTTACTTTGGAGTTGTGATGCTCATGGTAATGTAAGAAGACACTTGAACAACATTAGTGACAAGCTGACTGAACTTAACTATAAGAAAAACTGAGATTGTAATTGCACACTGCTCACATCCAGCCTTGCTGCAGTCTGCGGATGCTAGGGCTGTGCCTGGATGTTGAGGTGGAGCTGGATGTTGGCAATGCAGGTTTGCAATGAGGTATACCTGCATTCTTACAAATAAGGGTGCCATAGTATGTCCTCAGTGCAATGCCACAGAGGAACTATTTTTGGTTCCCAAAAGAACCATCTACATGAACATTCCTGAAAGAACCTTTATTAATTTGGACCTGTAACAGGCTCAATAAGTAGCTATGCATAGATTATAAGATTTTTGTGAAATACCACTGGGTTCCTGCTTTAAAACTGACAAATGCTGCATACTATAACACAGGCTAAGTTTGAGTTTTATCAATCTGTTAGTATCCTGCTTGGTAGACTGCTATACACTGTATTAAAGGTGTTTGCTTTGTCCACATATTAAGAACATTTTCAAAGCCCAAAGAACCAGTTTTATATACAAAAAAAGAATTAAAAAAAACTGGTTCTTTGTCAAGCAATGGTTCTACAAGGTACCACATGACCCAGTAAAAGGCCATTAAAGAACCAGTATTTTTAAGAGTGTGGTTTGACACTGAAGCTTATTCTGTGGTAGTACTTGCAGCTCTTTGATTTGAAAATCCTTCTAGACTTGTTCTTCATAACTGTAAAAATCCAGCTTAATTTTGAAATAGAAAATACAATTATTATAACAAATATTTAAAATAAATGAAACCTGGATGTTGGAAAGTGCACCATGCAATCCAGTCAGGAGAATGCAGTTCAGTGTTCACCAGTGATTAAGAATTCAAATTACGGTAATTTACAGCCCAGATGCTAAAGTCAACTCTTCCAATGGTATTTTTCTAATAATAATTTGTCATTAGGCAATGAGCATTACCAAGGCACTTAGTGCACTCTGTGTTATTGAGTAGACAACAAAATATAATATTTGGTTGAGATTTTCAATGTCATGAAAAAAATCTCTGGAGCCATCTGGTTTTGGCAGAAATACAATAGGACTGTCTTGGAGGCTTTGACATATTTTAAGCTTCATTTAATTTTTGATTTTATTTGATACCATTTCCATTTTTAGTTTCTTAGAATTGCCTTGCCAAGGTAAGCATATGCCAGGCAGTAATCCTGGCTAGGAAAATGTGCTGAATCTTGAAGAGCATTTCCTAAATGATGTTGTGATATTTAAGCAGGGAGTGTGTGCATTGCTTCATTGTTGAACTATAAATTCTTTTGAAATGCTAACCTGTCTTTATCACCACAATCTTTGCAGAGCTCTCGTTGATTCAACAAAAACTGACCTTTTTTGCAAGTTCTGACTGCCTGTGAACTCTGTCTGCTTGTTAATGTCATCTGTTTTTGTTTTACTTCTTGCTTCTGGTTAGGTCAACATGAGGGTAAATATGAAGCAACATTAAGGTCTGTCTCCAGTGGAGCTATTCTAATCTCTGGTTTATGTCACAGGAGAGCTTTTGGTTCCTAACTCCTACGTTAATGTCCTTATTGATTCCGAAAATTTTCTGTCACATATACTCACATCCATATAAATTAAAACCACTGGTAAATGACTGCCTCCTCCAGCTTCCATATTTTTCATTTTGTTCTACTGCTGTAGTACATTTGTGTCATGCTCCAAAATCTTCTTTTTCTGATGCTGAAAAGTGGATCACCTAATTATGACTCTTGAGAAATGCCACTATAAACATCTCAAGACTAAGAAACCCATCCCTGCTGTTACTGGCTATTTACTGCCTATCGGCAACTCAACCATGGAGCCATCTTATTCAGTTTTACCACTTTGGTTCCATGTCAGTTGTTTTAGGTAAGTTCAAATATAATAATATTGGAGGAATGGAGCTGATCTCTAAACAAAATGTGAAGAGTGGTTATGGAATCAAATGCATAAACGTTAATCACAAAAAACTGGAGTGCATGGTCTGTGCCTGTGAAGCAAAACTGTAAATCCATGAAAAAGTCTGAAGAAGTGTGGTACTAAGGACCTTGCAATAACATGCTGCAGTGAAGGAACACAGTTGTCATTGCATTAGACTGAAAACATAACTGTATCCCCTGTATATAGGATTGCCATCATATTATATCTGCGGTGGGTTGGCACCCTGCCCAGGATTGTTTCCTGCCTTGTGCCCTGTGTTGGCTGGGATTTGGCTCCAGCAGACTCCCGTGACCCTGTGTTCGGATTCAGCGGGTTGGAAAATGGATGGATGATGGATCATATTATATACTTTCTTCCCAGTCACCTAATAAGTTAGTGCCTCAAATAAATCAATAATATTAACATTACTTCTACAACATTTTATCTATTATTCATCTTTGAATCTGAGTTTTTTCCCTCAGATGATCTTAGAACATGATAGGCAATTGAAATCATCTTGAAACACAATTAGTTTTAATAATAAAAACAGTGTCAGCATTGTGCAATTTGGACAGCAAAATATGATTGCAATGTTTTGTGTCTACAGTATATTCATTCCTATCATGTATAGCAACCTAAGGCACAGTAACAATCCAATTCAGTGCCCATTTTTCTTTTGTTTACTTTCAAGCAAATTATATCTGTCTGGAGTTTTGATCTTGTAACCTTAATTTCTACTATGTTATTGAGTAAATATACAGTCAACATTCTCTTAACACACTTTCTTTAAGACTGATTGACTTTGACCCCAAACATAATAAATGACTTAGGAAAATATCTGGATCTAATCTCAATAATAATTAAATGAGCTATTACCTCCAAATACTGCATTTCCTTGGTTTAACTAGTTTATCTATCTTTTGTAAAGGTTGACTATACTCAGATTATGTTCAGTTGCTAACTTACCAGAAAACATGTATGCTCTCTACATTCCACTTTCTGAATTGTTTTTCCATGAACTCTTCTTTATATATTGCATATCAAATAGAGTTGATCCTTTCAAGACGTTGTGTGTTATAGTTCTCACTATGAAAGGTGCTATATTCAGGAACAATACTGTATGTTGATTATCTAACCTTTACAAAGAAGCTTCTTCATTGTAGAACGTTAAATCTCTTTCAGCGTAAAAAAACAAAACAATGAAAAGTCTATTTCAGCAGTCTTTGCAAGTTTTCTCAGTCAAGATAATAATTCCAGACAATGTCAAATCAAATGCCTTTCTTCATTTTACAATCTGACGGATCCTATACAGAGAAACGCATTTTCATTATAAACCAATAAATCTGTTTTGGAACTCTTGCACTGATGAAATTCTGAAACTTCCTGGGTGGAATGTTGTTAGCTAAGCAAATATATATATTTGTTTTCATTTTGTTTGTGTAAATTGAAAAATATGCATTAACCACTGGAATGTATATTAAAATGCTATGAATTCAAACACATAGCTAATATTACCTGGAGACTGTGAACAGTCATTGTTTTTATTATTATCTGAGAATTTGTGCAAGCTTTCCCTCTTATTAAGCTGCAGGTAAGTAGAATTTAATATTTGTTGAATTTAACATATGTATACTTATTTTACATTTCAATATAGGAAATTTCAAAACAAATTTAATAATGTTTAAAAATATGTTGATGATTAAAGAAACAATATTGTTTATAAATGTAGGCAAATTTCTTATACAAATTATATACCTTTTGGATTCTAATTCTATTTACTTGAACTTTGGGCTCAGCAGTTGCCTATCAATTATACCTAACCTCAAGGGATAACGCCTTATGATAAAAGAAGTCGGGTGGCCACCAGTGAGCACTGTGTGTACCAGAATCTACATCTTTGACGTTCAGATACAATGATGAAAGCTACAATCTGCTTTTGCCTAACATCGCTAAATAGGTGAAGTAATCCAGGCTACTGTCCTGTTCTTTTCCCAGAGTCTATCAGCTGGGGAGAAGACACTTGTCTGGTCCTTGTCTCTTCCAATTTGGTTATGCATAAGAAATATTTCTGAAATGTACAGGGCATCTTCAGCCATCATTCTGGTTCATATACAGAAGAATCAGAAAGTATTCATACCCTTTCACTTTCTGCAAACTTTATTGTGTGGAAGATTTAATTTTAAATGGATAAAACTGTAATTTTTGCCCATCACTCTACACTTAACCCATAATGACAAAGTGAAAACATGTTTCCAGAAAGGTTTGGAAATTTAATTCAATTCAAAAACTGAAATGTCATTTATATAAGTATTCAGACCTTTTACTGTAGTACTCCAAATTTTGATTAAGGGGGAACCTTTTGCTTTAATTATCCTCAGGATGTGTCTAGAACTTGACTGGAGTTCATCTTTGGCAAGCTAAATTGATTTACCCAAGAAAACCTAAAGTTGTAATTGCTGCCAAAGGGACTTCTGCAAATAATATCCTATATAATATAATATTCATATTCTATGTGAATGAGAGATTTCAATTTTTGATTTTTAATAAATTAATTGGATATAGTTTAGGAAGGCAGATACCTGCGTATATAAGGTCCTACAGTTCACACTGCATGTAAGAACAAAAACCAAGCCATGAAGTTCAAGGAACTCTTTGTAGACTTCTGTCATCAAACTGTGATGAGGCATAGATCAGGGCAAGGGGATCATCTTTTCTGAATCTTTGACTGCACCCAGGAGCAGTGGCTCGGAACCACCATGGCTCTTCCTAGAGTTGACCATCCCGCCTAACTGAATAACTGACCAAAGAGGGCCTCAGACAGGGTGATGACCTGGATCCAGTGGTCAGTCTAAAAGAGCTTCAGAAGTCCTCTGCTGAGATGAGAGAACCTCTCAGAAAGGCATGTGAAAGTTTAAAGGATTCCAACAGCATGGAGAGAAAGATTCTCTGATATGATATCAGTCAAAAATTGAACTCAAAGCACTAGATCTGGTAAAGACCAGGCCCTGCTGATCACCTGCTTAATGCCATCCCTATGGTGAAATATGGTGTTGGTGGCATCATGCTATGGGGGTGCACCTCAGCAGCAGGGACAGGGAGACTGGTCAGAAATGACAAAAAGATGAGTGCAGCCAAATATAGAAAGTTCCTTGAAAAAAACCTGCTCCAGAGTGTATGCAACCTTATACTGGGTTGACAGTTCATCTTTCTTTCTTCTGAAGCATATAACCAAGACAATGTTAGTGTGGTTTCAGAACAAATCTTTGATTGTACTTGAGTGGGCCAACTAAACCCCAGCTTAAGCCCCATTAGTATATCTGTAGAGAGACCTGAAGATGGCAGTTTACAGATGTTTCTCATTCAAGCTAAAGCAGCTTAAGATGATCTGCCAGGTCGGTTGGGATAAACTCCCCAAATCCAGTTAGGAAAAGCTTGTAGAGATTTACCCATAGAAACCTAAAGTTGTAATTGCTGGCAAAGGAGCTTCTATAGATAATATTCTATATAATATTCATATTCTATATGAATGAGCAATTTCAGTTTTTGATTTTTAATACATTTGCAAAAAAGTTTTGAATAGATTCAGTTCTGGCTTTTTCTCTCATTAATATACATAAAACTTTACATATAATATGATATCTAATGGAAAACATCAGATATTTTTTAAAACATTACGCAAAATTTAAATACAAAAATCATGGGATGTGTAATTCAAGTGGAAATGTGTTCATATAGAATCAGTCTTACACACAATTGTCAGATGGAACTTCACCTGAATGGGAGATTAGAGGATAGACTGCTTTTAATGAACTTGTAAGGATAAATGCTTCCCATCTCTCTAAGATTTTATAAGGGAAGACTAAGAATGACAAAATAAAGACAAAGGCAAAACAGTATTTTAGGAAAGTTAGAGATCCAACTATAGAGGAGCAAAGGTCCAAGCAATGGTACAAAACCACTACAAAGGCATCTAATGCCCTTCGCAACTTATTGTAGTCCACTGTTTAGAGGTGAAATAAGAAAATGAAATCTACTGCCACACTGCCCAGAGGTAGCTGTCACCTACAAAGGCATTTCTGAGGCAACACATAGCTTAACCACTTGTGATTTTTAATCAGTTATAGAAGGCAGTAGTTGTAATTAATGATGGACGGACAAGAAGAGTCTGTGTCAGACAAAGCCTGTTTTGAAAGTAGCTTCACCTAGAGCATGATGAATATATGCAGTTCACAGCTGAAAATCTTGGCTGCTAATCAGACAAAATTACAACTTATTTCTTGAGTTAAAACTGGTATGCAATGCAAAAATTAAACATTACACACCAGGGGCCTCATGCATAATGCCATGCGTAGAATTCATACTAAAACATGATGTACGGACAAAAGCGGAAATGTGCGTATGCACAAAAAAATCCAGATGCATGAATCTGTGTGAATGCCAACTTCCATACTCTTCCGCTCCATAAATCCAGGTCAGTGTGAAAAGTAACACACGTACATGCGCCTGCTGCCCCACCCCAACTCCTCTCAGAATTTCTCCTCTTTGAATATGCAAATCAATATAAATAGCCCTTAAGCTCAGCCTTCTGTGAAAAGGCAATGGCAAAAGCACGGGGGAAAATAGAAGAATTTCAGTGAATACCAAGTGGAGGCAAGGAAAAACGTACTATTTGTTGGTTTAAACAGTGGTATAAACAACAAAAGGAAGTTGATCGAGTGACATAGAGTGTCAGAGAAACTCGAAAGCTCAAGTTCACAAAGTTGCACAGTGCCCGAAATAAAAAAGAAGTTGTCAGATATCAAAGTTGTCGTGAAAAGGAGAGTCATAGCCTACCGTCTGAGTGTCATGTGAAAGCTTATTAGGGTACAGAGAAAAGAAAAAAAAAATAGGGACACTGTGAGAAAAAAGCCTGAAATGTCAACTTTAATCTTGAAATTTCAACTGTAATCACCTCCAATTCCTGTCCTTCCTTTTCTTTCTCCAAGTAACCAATTGCCATACAAACAGCTCTGTAATAGATGTTAAGCCATCTGTAAGCTTAGAAAGCCGATTCTTCAAAACTTTTAAGGATCATTGAAATATCTTCATAGTACATGTTTAACTATTCTATCCATTTATCCTTCCAGTGTCGCTCCAGCCCCAGCAAGAATACAGCGCGAGGCAGGAGCAATCCCTGAACTAGCTAGCGCTGCGATACCGTGTCCTCGCATGTTTAATTATTAACAATATAGATTATTTAAATGACGTTAACATTTTATCTGTATAATGTAGTAAACATTTTGCTGCATTTCATCTTAAAAATGATATTGTCATCATATGCAAATACATGCTTTATAAAGTGGCTCAGGTTGTGCAATATTATAACTGTATCGCAAGTTTACAGTGAGGTAATTGCACTAATAAGTACAAACAGTTCTACAAGGAGCACTTGATGGACTGATTGAGTGCGTTTATAGTTCTTGGGATGAAACTGTTTCTGAAGCGCGATGTCCCTACAGGAAAGGCTCTGAAGCGTTTGCCATATGGAAGAAGTTCAATAACCTGTGCGCATGACTGAGGCAGCGTGTGTTTGATGCAGTATACCGATAAATCTCATTCCGATCAGCTGCTGTAGAGCTGTGATTCCACACTCAGATACAGTGGGATAAATACTCTGAGTGGTGCATCGAGAGGAACAATGCTAAAGCAGCTATGGTATTTGGAATAGTTTGGCCATTCCGTGGACCATTATATTGTTACAGGTTAATTACAATCAGATGCCTTAAACTAATAAACAATATACGGTTAATTTCAGTGTATTTGATAAAGCCGCGTCAGGGATGTGGATCTAAAAAAGAAAGGGAAACCATACTTGAACAAAAACACTGCCTTGACACTGGGTGCTGCCAGCTTGCAAAACCAAACATTTAGCTGGCATGAAAATCTGCATGGCTAACGCCAAGTTTAGTTTTTATACAACACGATTTGAGCATGAAAATGGGAGTACGCAACATTTTTGTGCGTACACACTGTTTATACATGAGGCCCCAGATAAATAACAATAAAAAGTAAGTCTAAGTAACATCATGTTATGTTTATAGCAGCAGATAGCACAGAATAACACTAGTTAAAAACCTGTGTTGCTTTCCAAGAAAGCCCCAACTAAGGAAGAGCCTTTATATCATCAGGATAATAAGTGAAAATATTGCGCAAGAGCAATAATCCAGTGACTTAAAAAGGAGAAAGTAGAAACCTTTCAATGGCCTAAAGTTCTCATGTCTGAAAAAATTGCAGTTATATTTTTTGAAATATTTATTTTTTATTGTTCTATTATGTTGTAATATTCGAGTCTATGCTGTTTATTATATCCTTTTGGTAACATAGTCTGTAAGCTATATATTCAAATTTACAATTATACACTACTACTTGTGTCTCAATTACAGTTCTTTAACTGTTAACAGAGTTAACACTTTTGTGTGCTGGTTTTCAGTGGCAAGGCAGATATATTTGTAATGCAGTTTCATTATTACTGTTTAATGTATTATTGTAATGCAAGGACTCTAAATATTACAATTTCCTTGCATCATAGTTTCAAACCTCTGTTTATTAATAAAGTTCTAAGTTTGCTCATCTCATGTCAAGATGGTCTGCAAACTGCTAATCCGATAAAGGGGAAGTTTAATATAAAACACTCTTGGTCTTAATTTAATTGGAGATCTGTGGTAAGACCCAAATATAAGTCTTAAGACCATTCTAAACAGTAAAGAGCAAAAATTGCCCAGTCGTGATGTGAAAATTTCAAACTGTAATGGTTTTGCTAGAGCTCCAGCGCTGACTTTAGTTTTGTGATTCATGGCCTATTTTGTAATTTTTTTGCAAATTGTTTTGTTATATTAGTTAATAACATTTTTTGGTCATTTCTTTCTTTTTGTGTTTGGTTTTTAATAAAACTTCTCTTTTTTGTTAACCAATTTGTAATTATCCTGTTATCGTTTTATTGAGTTAATCTAATTTGTGATTTTCCTGTCCCTTTAGGGGTTTAGTAGGCTCCAGGCTAACTGCAAGGGCCATTGTGCGAGATGCTCATCGTTGTTGGCTCTGCTTTTGCAATATTTTGTTGTTTTGTGAGCACAAGATATGCTCATCCTGAAAGAGTTAAAAATGAAATAAAAGACCAAAACATTAAACCTGAAAGGCCAGAGCAAAAGGGAAGGTGGAAAACGAGGACAACAGAGAGTTGATCATCAAAGCACAAAACAAAACAAAGGCTAAAAATGGGTTAGAATTCTCCATATTAACTAAATATCCTTTCTCTAAGTAACTAGGAAGAATTGTAAGGTCTTTTCATTGTTATTATCCAGAATCTCTGATGTTAACATTGTGGTGACGTCCTCCTAAATAGTTACAATAATGACGATGATGTCTCAAAAACCACCTTAATTGTTAACAGAATAGACCCTGAGTCTAAAAAATACATTTACATGGTGGTTGCCTTTAGAGAAATTTTGATCCTTTGTACTTTATTTCTTGTATTTAGCCTTTTATTTATGTAGGATTTGAGGGTTTTAGTTTTTTGCTTTTTTTTTTTTTTTTTTTTTTTGCAATAATTGTTTTGGATTTCAGTCATTTTTGGGGCTTTTTGTTTTTTTGGATACATCATAACTTGGACCTTTCTTCTTTGTTATCTTGGCCTATTCTCTTTTTAAAAATCGGCGTAATCATTTTAATATTTTATTTACAGTTATTAATAAATCAATTGATTTTAATAAATATTGCTTAGGGATTCATCATTTCCCTTTGATTCAGAAAGAACATTTTTCTGGTGCTTCTGGAAGTTCTTTCCATGACACAACAAAGCCCTTAGTTGAGCATTTACAGAAAATGGTATGCTATAATTTACTATCATTTATTTAATTACTTGCTTTGTTTAATTTAAAAGTAAGGAAAAAACAGGGTGAGCAGAAGTCCCAAACTGGGAATCTTGTGTATGGGCTGATCATCGTTTCATGGTTTAACAACAGAGCACAAATCATTAATCCAGCAAGTGTGCTAGACACAAATAAAACTGAGGCCTGTTTTTCATCCATGGAGTTTTGTGCACCTTTAAAGATAGAGAAGAAACTGAAGTCCTTGTTCCCCTATGGAGTATTACACATCTTCTAAAATTGCACATGAAATCAAAGTTTGATTCCCTACTGCATTCTGGCTGCCTAAAAATGAAATAAATAAGACATGTTGTTCAGTTCCAGGATGCTAGGCATAAAATGGGACACGATGCATAAAAAAGGGACATCTTTTGAGCCTACCGAGATGCATAGCCTGAAATGGGGACTGTCCATGGTTACCCTAAGCAAAAAGCTTTATAGTTTGTAAATCATTGCAACCAAGAACAATAGCTTACACAAGATAACTTGTTCTCGTTTATTACTTGTGATTCTTCATTTGTCCATTGTCTTGATCCACTTGTTCAAGACCAGCCTTAGACTGGAGGTTACATACCCACATTCACTAAAATACTGGAACATTTCCAATTAATAAATGCGTCTGTATGGTGTAAAAAAAAAAAAGAAGGCAGAACATGTAGACAATGCAGAGACATTGAACAGATTTGACAGATTTGAATATGAACCCAAGACACTAGAGTTCTGAAGCAACAGCAACCACTAAACCACCATGTGAAAATTGTAGTGCATCTTCTATTAATCTTCAAAAACCTAAGGATTAAAAATGGCATGACTAAGGATAATTGAGAACAATAAAGAACAGGTACACACAAACCCTACCATAAAAATTAGGCTAGCTCAATAATTAATAAATACAAGAGTATATTTCCTTTTGTAGTTACTAAAGTATGTTTAATCAGATTATCCAAATGATGATAAATAATGGACATGATGCTTTAAATGTAAGAATATTGCCCCATTTCCTCACTAGTAATATGCTCATCAAACCATTGCCATCTCCTATATAAAATATTGCTATTACACAAAATAGACATGAAGGTATTCACTGTTCCTCAACACTCACCAGTCATCCAATCACAATGTAACTGACAGAAAACACAACTCTGGTAATCCACTTTCTTCATGGCAAGGTTAAGGCTTTAAAACGACAGGGGTGAAGCCTTATCAAAAGTGAAAAATAATGGCTGAAACAAAACCAGAAAAAGAGTGATTTACAGAAGTAAGCAGTACATTCCCCTTGGTATAAACCTTTTACAAACAGGGTCAAGGCAACAGTGACAGCAGCTGATTTCTTTCACTTGCTTAAAAAAGCACTATGGAGTAAACAGTGTAGGTTTCTAACCTGGACAGAGTAAAAATATTCAGTAAAGAATGCAAATTTAATAGAGAACACACATTTATATAGTAGCCTTTCATGGGACAATTTACCTAAAAGTTATTTTTTATAAAGAGTTCAATGTAAGTTATAACAATGACCCTGGCAGTTCCTGCCTACACTTATTTATTTAGCTGATGCATTTATCAAAGTGAACACTGTCATGGAGCAGGGAGCTAACGTTTCTGCCTTGCACTTTCCTGGACATTAGTTACATTTCTAATTTGGTCACTAGATTCATAGATTTCGCTTCTTTTTCCACTATCTGTTTTTGAAAGATGACTAATGACCCCTCCTGCGTTCTGTAAATGTAAAGGAAAGGTAAATTGTTGATTTTAAATTGACTTGGCTCCCTGTGATGGACTGGTGAGCCAAATAGTAATGGTTCTTGTCTTGTACCTTAACTCTGCTGTGGTCTTCACACTGATATTAGAGAAGACACTTCAGTTTCAGTATTTAAATCAAGACTCATTATTATAATATGGACTGCTCTTATTAATGCTGATGAGGGTGCTGTTTATCACAACTTTTGATGTCACTTTACTTCTGGTATAAATATGGTGATGATTAGCATGCTCATTATCCCACTTTGGATGAAATATATCCAAACTGCCTGTTGTTAGCACTAGTTATCTTTTTATCAAGTAGGTAGTGTCAGGAGGGCTTTTTGGTTTTGATCAATATTCATGTCTTTGACTCTTGCATTTGCTCTGCCCTTTTACCTTGCCACTTCAGTATCATCTACTTCCTGGGCTTGATCTCTGCACATATGTGTACTTGCTTCCAGTCTTTTGGTATAATCTGCTGGTATTTCCCTAGTGCTAACAATAATCCTTGGGCACTTATATCTATAGTCAGACAGTATACAAAAATAATCAAGAGCACTAACAGGATGATAAGGAATATAGCACATGAAGTTCAAGTCAAGGGTAGTTATACTTAACCTATGTAATGGACTAGTGAGGCCTTCACTGCAGTACTGTGTAAGGTTTTGTCTCCATATTAAAAGAAAACATAGTAGCACTGGAAACATCCAGAGAAGATTGACAAGATGGATTCCATTACCATGAGTTATGAGCTATTATGAAAAACTGAAAGAAATGAACCTTTTCAGTTTAAGCCAACAGTGATTAAGAGGCAACATAATAGTGTTTGAAATCCATCCATCCTTTGTCCAACTCTGTGGCAGCAGCACTACCACTGCAGCACAGTGCCGCCCAGTGTTTGAAATCATGAAAGAAATTAGTTCAGTGAATCCCTGCTGTTACTTTAAAATACATTGTTTAACAGCAAGATAGGAACACACAAATGGTAGAAAGATTTTGTCCAAACAAAGAACCATACACACTTGGAATAAATTACCAGATAGGACATTAGGAATATTCAAAACTCAACTCTGTGTTATTTCAGAGAGGTTACATGAATAGCATTTGTGAGTTTGTTGGCCCGATTGACCTGTTCTAATGTGATTTGATTAACTGTTACTGCTCAACACCTAAATAAATTTTTGCTGTATACTAACTCCAGAATCCTAAGTTTGGACCCAAATTGATGCCTGTCTATCTGCACACCCTTCCTATGTATATCTACATTGTCCTACCACATCCAAAATACACATATATTAGGTTAATTTGGCAATTCAAAATTGGCCTAGTGTGAGTGTGTGCATGAGTATGCCATGTGGTTAATTGGCATCTTATACAGATGTGTACCCAGTATAGCTGGTAGAGACATCAGGAATTCATAACCCTTAACTAGATAAGTGGTTTGTTAAATGAAGGGATGGATAGTATTTACTGGAAGCCTGAAGTTAAATCCTCTTTCTGTAGGCTTAAGTAATCCAGCAACATATTGTTAATATATTCCTATATTCAATCTGTAATTTTTTAGCTGCAATAAAATTTGGCAGAGCAATTGTTTCTAGCAGGTGTGTTTATGTGAGGCACATAAGAATTGAAAGTATTTTGAGTGTGTCATTTCTCACATCAAAGCAAGCACTGAGCCAAAGATACAGAAAAAAGGGAACAGAGTTGCTGTGTGAGGGATTCTGATTGAGCGACAGACTTCTTCATTTATAAATACATCAACAGTATCTTATTTAGAGCTAAACTGCAGCTCAAATATGTGGCAGCATGCTTCATTTAGTTTGGACATGATATCAGACACCAGGGTCTAACTGGCCTAATTGGTTTCAAGAAGAAAAGGCACTGACTCAACTCAGAGTTGGGAAATTAGGTCACTGAATGTGTGAATTAAATTGGGAACTTGAGTCGGCTCAAACTTCCAGCAAAAGCCTCTGATAGAAAAGCTTTAAACCGCTTTGCATTTCCTTCTTTTTAAAATACATGCACACAGAACTGCATTTGATTTATTCACTTTCTTATTAATGCCTGTGATGGCTATTTTCCACAACTCTGACTGGCTCATTGCATCAAGGAACTCATCCTTTGCAGGTTCCTTATGGAGCCACATAATAAGAAACAATATATTTAAATACATGAGGCAGGTTACATTCTGACAGTTATGGTAGTCAGCATGCATCTGCAGAAGAAAAAAAGGTTAAAGGCTATTTGCATGCTGAAAAGGAAAGAAGGTTTAAAATGCAATGTTTCAGCTGTACAGCCTTTATCATGTGTGCAAGTGAAAAGGAAAGAGCATGTGGCATTTATAGGAGGGAACAAAGCCAAGAAAGGCGAAAGGGGGAAAAGGTGAGAAAAAGCTACCATCTCAAAAGATTAAGGGAGAAATTAAACGGCTTCTCATCCACATTACTAACCGAGAATGATAAACCGGATGGACGCAGGGACATCCGGCAATGGGCCGTGGACGCAAAAGACGTACTGCCCAGGCACCCCACAAATCCCCCCCCCCCCCCCCCCCCCCCCGCAAGCAACAGGAACCGGATGGAATGCAACCAAAAATAAGAAATGAGGCACCGCGCACAGAAAAAAGGAGTCAGACGCCGGCGCTGTGCACAAAACCCATTGCACACGAAACGGGACACACACAAAGAGGAGGATTCAACAAGCCCCTACCACACAAAAAAAAAGAAGCCGCGAGCACCACACAAAACCCATTGGACACAAAACGGGACAGACTACAGACATAGCACATGAAACGTACACAAAAACGATGATTCAGACCCACGACCACACTAACATAAATAACAAATGACACACAAAGCCCCATTTCTAAATGAACCGTCCCTATTAAACATACGTCATCTCAACACGTTCACACTATGCAGCATAGGTGGATCTCATTACAATGTGGCACTATTAACCGTTCAACCGCAGAAAAGGCTCCATATTAACAGTGAGTGCGATCCTCCTTATTACTTATCCATAGATCTAACGCTGAAGAACAAACAAGTCATGAATTCACGATCACGGGTACAACATGAACGTAGACGCATGCAGCGCGCGTCTCACAGTGCTGCATCGATACAGGCACGGGTTCAAAACGAAACACCTCCCGTCTCAGACATACAGAAACGACAGCGAAGGGACAAAATAAATATATGCACAGGTCTACACCGCGCATCTGGAATGCTGGAAAACAAGCAGGCAAGGCTCCAAAAAGAGAAAGCTCAACTGACCTATATACAAAAACTGGCAAAGCTCAATACAAACAATACACGCCGTAAACTACAACAGGCTTCTCACACAGCACAGGCAAATCGATTACAGCTCCAAAACAACACGTCCCAAATACTGGACATACAACGACGCGCCTCTCAAACGGCACAAGCAAAACATACAGGTCACGGACATCAACGACAGACACCTGCTAAACGCTTACGCCACTTAGCTGACAACGCGTTCAATAATGAGTCCATTATTCAGGAAAATTCATTCGGATTAATGAATGTCATTTGCATTCATTGTCATTCACTTAACTTCCCTGAAGAAACAACTGGCAATTCAAGTGATACATTTACACGTTGTTGTCAAAAGGGTCAAATTAGACTGCCTCCTTTACATTCATATCCTGCATATCTACAGAAGCTTCTAACTAACGATGTACCTGAAAGTAAAAACTTTATGAACTGCATTAGATCCTACAAATCGGTATCCACTATGAACATGAACAGTAGCACTGCACGTGACATCCGTCTTGCAAAACTGTTAATTATTGATGAATGTACAATGGCATCCAGTCACTTACTCAACACCATTCATAAACTTCTACAAACGTTGATGAATAATAATTTTCCCTTTCGATGAAAGGTACTTTTATTAGGAGGAGATTTTAGACAGTGCTTAGCTATTGTTCCACATGCCATGCGCTCAGCTATTGTTCAGTGCACCTTAAAATACGCAGACAATTGGCATTGCTTTCAAAAGATACAGTTAGTACAAAACATGCGATGTCCAGATCCAGATCATAACAATTGGTTATTACAACTGGGAGATGGTTCACTCACCAATACAGATAGACTTCACCCAGATATTATTACAATTCCTCAAGCCTTTATCTGCGACGACTTAGTTACAGAGATATTTGGAACAGCAATCTCATTAGACCAAATGCCCCTTTTAACACAACGCACTATATTATGTCCAAAAAATATTAATGTGTAAAACATAAATACCCAAGTCATTGCATTACTTCCTGGAGAAACACAACTCTTTCTAAGCTCTGACAAAGTTGACTCTGATCACGACAATGACCATCTTCATTGACCTTACAAGTTCTAACCTGGAATTACCTTTTACACTTAAACGGCGTTTACAAAGAATTTTTCCAATAAACCTTTACACTGTACCACACACTTTATTGTTTGCTTTCTATATGCATCATCTACACCTTCACACTATTCTACATCTCATTCATACATCACGCTCTTTGTCATTTCCCAACACCAGGGGTTGGCGAGCGAAGCGAGCAGGGGGCGGAGCCCCCTAGTTCATAAAGATCCCAGGCTAAGAATGAGCTTGGCTTCTTCTGTTTTTCTTTAGTACTGGGGTGTTGTACCATGTTAGCCATAATGAATCTAGTGAGAAGTCAAGCAAAATGGCGTACTAAAATGATTACAATATGCAAGCTTTCGAGTCAACTCAGGCCCCTCCTTTAGTTTTTCTTATGTTTTTCTTTGAAAATTGTCTTTTATGCTCTGTGAAAGAAAACAAACAGAGGGGTCAATGTGGCTATGATGAATTGATGTGAAGGGCTTTGTGAGGTCTTTGATTTTAATGCCTTGAGCGTGCTCCCTGAAACGTATCGGTTTCACCCAGGTAGGTGGCTGGACATTTCCTCAGATCAAATCAAATCAAATTTTATTTATCACATATATATTACCAGTAACGGTGCACTGCACGAATAAACTTGACTTGAGCATTCATACTGTAGTTTTCATACTCTTTCTCTGTACGTTTAGCATTCGTTTGATCAGACATTAATGCGCTTGCTGCTTCCAGAGCTGCTGTTCTTTTCTCCACCCTAGCGGCCCGCTTCTTCTCTTCTTTCGTCTGCATCTTTTCACGTTAAAACTGATTAAGTCAGTGTTTGTGTTGCAATTACTTAGTTCGTTTTCCTTAATTTTTCACTTAAGCTGGCACTTAAGTCTTCAATCTGCTCAAGAATGATTTAAGATATGAAGAGGTAAGAGAAGTGACGGCAAAGGTGGTAGGGATGAGAACGGGGCCCGTACACATTGGCCACACGGCTGCCCTGCTGGCCGCTGCCGAGAGTTGATTCTACAATTAAATAAAAATAAAAAGAGGACTAACCTTGGAGGTCAATCATCACCCCGAAAGTGGATAGTAGATGTCACGTAGTATATGTGTACCAAATTTCAGGTCAATAGGTCATATGGTTTGCGAGCTACAGGTGATTTAAAATCCTGGACAGACAAACGAACAGCCACGGTAGCGTATTATATATAAAGATATATACAGTTCAAAATGTAGTAAAATGGTTAGTTGCTCAAGTCCAATGATTGTGCATTTAAGAACAATATAAAAGGATAATAGCAATAATACAATGTCAAAAATCATGAATATAATTTTGAATCTGTGATAGATAATAAACAAACAAACAAATAAATAAATAACCTAAGACAATAACAATTATGGCATTCTGTAGACACTTTCCACAGTCTTATATGCATCTTGAAGAAGGAAAAGAACTCCTCAGTCTCTCTGAGCTTAACTTTAGACAATGGTAGTGTTTCCCTGATTGCAGTATAGAACAGTATAGGACATTGCTGGGATGGCTGGTATCACTGATAATTTTCTCTTTTCTGGTTGGATATCATTTGGTGTGGTTGTCCTCAAAATTAGGGAGTGAACACCCAGTAATGCTTCAGCTGATCACACCACTCTCTTCATAGCCTTGTGGTTCTGTTATGTGCTGTTCCCAAACTACGCAGTATTACTTCCTGTCAGGATACATTCAATGGTGGATGTGTAGAAGTTCTTAAGTAATTGAGAGGGCAGCATGAAATCCCTAAAGTGTGTGAGGTGGTAAAGACATCACAGATACCTTGGTAAAGAAGGTACAATGTGTTTAGACCAGGTTAGGTCCTCATTGATGTGGACATCAAGGTATTTGCAACTGTCTACCCTCTTCACCAGAGAGTTGTTAATACTAAGTGGGTGCTAAGCTTCTATTGTTTTCTCTCAAATTCCACAATTAGCTCTATTCTCTTCCTGACATTTAGGTGTAGACTATTGTCCTGACAGCAGTGTGACAGACTCTGCACCTCGTTCAGGTATTTGTTGCTTGATATCAGGCCTACCAAAGATGTATCATCAGCAAACCTGACAATGATGTTAGAGTCATGTGCAGCCATGTAGTCATATGTGCAGAGGGAATACAGCAGTGGACCCAGGAGTTTGAAATACAGTAAGTAAGATTTTTAGACTGATAAGAGGCCCATCGTTTAAGTAAAATTAAAGTTGATGTATGGGAGATCAAGTAAAAAGTAAACTGATTTTATTGCCCTCAAGGGAGATCAGAATCCCTTTATATTCCAGAAGACAAAAACTAGAAAAGACACAACTGGAAAACAATAGCATAGAATCAAAAATCTAAAAAAGGTTAATTCAGAGGCATAAAGGCAGAACAAGGTGGGAACTGGAAAAGAGTTTGAGTCCTGTGTAAATCCTACATTACGCAGCCTTCTAAAGGACACATGGACAGCACATGAAAGCAGGGACCAACAAGACTGCAATATAATACCAAAGTCAACGATGAGACAAAACAATGTTAAAATATTTTTTTAAAGAAAACTCACTTTATCAAAATGTGTAGCTTTTTTCAATATTCATTGTAAAATCAGGAAGATTTTTGTTGATTCATACTGTTACATTTGTTCATTCAATTTACATTTTTTGCATTTAAACATGCAATGTTTTATACCAAAATGGCATGTTATAACAGTAAAGGGCAGACTTCAGGTATGTACAATTCAGCTGCTGCTACAGTTTTACCAAAATGGCCTGAACTCTCAGCACACTGATTTAATTTACACAGATCAGTTTGACAGTTCTAAAATGATTTCTGGCACTGAGGCAAACAAAAGCGAATATGAAAATCCAATGCAGGCAACTAACAGATGAATGTGACAGGTAATCTAAACTGATCTCTCAGTTGTTGAAGCATTACCTGTCCAGGACCATCTCACCAAGTCACCTTGCAGCCAAGCATCTGGTTTTAATAACCTGCGAAAATGTATTCTTTGTCTGTCTGCACCTGAGTTACATAAAGAATTTCACATACTAAATGTCCTTTCAATTAAACTGCAGGTCACAATGCAATGCAAACCAAATGCTTATGCTAAGAAAATCTCCATTTGAAAATGAAGCCTAAAGGCACTGCAATATGAAGAAAATGGAATATTCCTCAATAATAATAAACAGAATTGGGACAATGTAAATATTTGGCAGTTAACATTTAATGATAAACTGACTATCATCTGAATTAGGTTTCAAAGGAATATTTTAAGAGCATACATGTGTCACTGGCTGATCCAGCAGAGAGAAGTATAAATCACAATGTTCAGTGCTGGGGGGATAAGCAGCTTTTAGTAATATGAATAATAGGGAGACACTGTCAAACAGAGCATTTCTGCTAACATTTGAAGCCTGCTAATGGCCTTTACACTCTTTAAATTATTAGAAATACTAGCTGTGCTACCCCTCTAAGACAGGTTGAAATCTAAGTAATCAATGTAGACCTTAGTGTTACCATTTGCAATGCACCCTTAAGACATGTAGGTCACCTTAATGAGACCCATCTGAGTGTGTATGTGAGGGGGTCCAGAGAAAAACTGGCACCACATCCGAAGTGCATTCTTGCCTTGTGTTTGTTACTTTTTGGAGAGGCTGTGGCTCCCTGTGACCTGAATTGCATTAAGCTGGTCTGAGAATGTTATGTCATGGATACAATGATATGAGTATCCAATAATATGAAAGAAAATAAGCAGGAAACCCAATAGGATAAATTAAAAAATATATAATATACATAGATATCATCATTGGCCATTCTCGATTCCCAAAGTTGAACCACAATCGTTTTTCAGTTTTCTTTTCCTGTCATGTGCCCCTGAGGTAACCGTGAAGAATGAGGTGTAAGTAAAACTGTCTGGTGAACTGAGAGCACTGGACTTTCACTGCATCCATGTTCCATCAATTATTTCAACAAGACATTCTTCCCCTCTTGAACTGTTCTGTTTCTCAAGATTAACTTTCTTCTTCCTTTAGGTTTTCCACCTGTTATCTGTGATTCTGCTTTAGCCCATGGCAAGGTAGGAAAGTGTTAGACTTGCTACAAGTGGGAATCCTGAATCAGGATGGGATCCACATGGGCTTTGTCACCTGGCATAGGCTGGACATGGATTTTGGTCTGGCAGATGTTCGCTTGGATTAGAAATTAGTACATTAGACGGTCAGCTCAAGTTGGACGGTTGGGAGACAAAGTCAGACAGGGGAGATTGCGTTGGTTTGGACATGTGCAGAGGAGAGATGCTGGGTATATTGGGAAATGGATGTTAAAGATAGAGCTGCCAGGAAAGAGGAAAAGAGGAAGACCTAAGAGAAGGTTATGGATGTGTTGAAAGAGGACATGCAGGTGGTGGGTGTAACCGATCAAGATGCAGAATACAGAATGATTTGGAAGAAGATGATCTACTGTGGCAACCCCTAACAGGAGCAGCCAAAAGAAGAAGAAGATGTTCGCTTTAGGACTATACATGGTGTAGGCTGATACTCAGGCATCTGTCACCTGCTAGAGATGCAGACTCAAATGACCAGCAACTGCATTATTATCTGGATAATAGAGGTAAGTGACTCCCACCACCAAGGTCTATATCTTTTCCAGCAGACAGTCATGGTTGAAAAATATAAGATAGAAACGAAGTAATGTAGGAGTGAGGACATAGCCTTGCTTCGCATCAGTCTAGACTTGAAAAGTAGAATATATTCTATCCTGAAACAAGACTTGGCCTTTCATGACCTTCCTGTATGTTTAGATTGAATGCTAAAATTTTGGAGTATTTTCCCAAAGACTGTCCCAGCAACTAGTGTCAAATGCCTTCAACATGTCAAAAGAAGAGCAGGAAAATGGTAGATTTTTTATTTCTTCTGGAACCTGAGGGGTGATAAAGATGATGGTGACAATGCTGCAAACATGCCAGAAAACCACAAGCAGTTCTTTACCAAGCAGTTCAAAAGAATTCTGGCAAGGATTTATCCAGCAATTGAAATAAGGAGGAGGCTTTATTGTGATGCCATCACTGTGGGTGCTAGGGAATCTGGTCAGCGATTGTAGGTCGATTTTGACAGGAATAGTTCAGCAGCTCTCCAATGTGCTGGACCCACCTTTCCATAATCAGCTTTATGATCCTGATGGAATGGCAGCACTGTGTACAGACTTTATCAGGACAATGAAATTTAATGATGTTCTGAAGAGAGACTTGGTGGCGCAAGTAGAAACTTTCATGTCTTACTTATTGGCAAAATTCTAGATTTCTGATGCTCTCATAGACCTCCACTCATTTTTTTTTATCATTCTAATGCAATTTTGAGCTTTTGTCTTCAAAGTCATATAAAGGTCTGTTTTGACCTGTGGATTCTTCTCAAACTGGATTCTCGACAGGCATTTCTGATTCATGATAACAAAAACCTTTGTGTTATTTTCATCAGATGCTCACTGGCAACCTTCTTCATGGCATTCTTCAGCATCACCCAGTGTGCATCAATGTAAGCTAAAAAGAGCTAATCTTTAGGCCCCATTCAAAAACCAAACGTGGCATGCAGGATTTATAAAACGGACAAGGTAAAACTCCCTCCAGGATGCTAGTTTGTCATGGAATGTTGACGACTTTTCAGGTTAAAGTTGACGGTCTGCCCAGCAGTCATCTGCTGACTGTTTTACTGTGGTGATCCTGACAATACAGCGGTTGCAGGTTCATCTGATGTCACAGTCAACCAGATGCCAGTGATGTGGTCTCATATGCTTCTCCTTCATTCTAAGAAAAGTGTTAAAAATCATTACATTAGGCTCAGAGTACAACCCCAGGAGGAGAAGTACCTTTTAAGTTAATATTTCCTATGCTTTATTTTCCAGTTATATTTCCCTAGGTGGTGTGGTTCCTGCCAATTTCAGTGTTGAAGTGTGAGGATGAACAGTTTGTCTTGTTTAGAGACAGCAGCTAGCACCTGTGGAAGACTGTTGTAGCAGGAGTCTTTGACATTGTCATTAGGGTCCAGTGTTGGAGCATACATGCTGTCAGTAATCATATAGATCTTTCTAGTGTGAAGTGTCAGGATCCTTTCACTGATCCCTATCAGATGCAAGTTGTAGGCTTGATTGATATTCATATTCTTTTGTTGAGGAGGAATTTATTTATTTACTTACCTACCTATTCATGTATTTATTTTATTTAAAGAGTTTCTGTAAAAAGTCCATTTTCCCTCTGGGGCCAAATAAAGTTCTATCTATCTATCTATCTATCTATCTATCTATCTATCTATCTATCTATCTATCTATCTATCTATCTATCTATCTATCTATCTATCTATCTATCTATCTATCTATCTATCTATAATAGATATATAATTAAGAGAAATAGAGTCCTTAAATCTAGAATTGATTTTTTTTTTGTTTGAAAATGTCGGTTCAATGATAAGGTCGGCTGGCCAGGGTGGACAGAAAAAAAAATCCAGTTAATTTGGATAAAAAAAAAAACAAAATCTGTAAGGATTCCATTCCAAAAGACTGTCCAGCCCATAAATATTCTTATTTATTTATTTATTTATTTGTTTATTGTTAAGGCTTTATTTTAGAGGATCCGATGCACTGGGTCTCATGGCAGGTTGGGGTATCACAGGTGGCTGCACAGGACTTTGTTCAGGTGGTGGTGGCACAGAACACCACCATAGAAGAACCAGAAAAGAAAACAGAGAAAAGTAAAGATTAATAAGTATTGTAAGTTCATCGAGGAGTATGATAATTTTATGCAAATCAAGATGATTAAGGGTAGAACTAAAATATAGTTATGAAAAGGCCAAATTAAAAAGGTGGGTTTTTAGGATTTCTTTAATAAATGATCTACAGTCTTAGGCTGGCGTATCTCGTTTAGTAATGTATTCCTGATTACTGGTGCGTAACAGCAAAAGGTTGTCTCACCATTTCATTTATGCTTGGCTCTAGAAATAATAAACAGATCGCTTTTAGAAAATCTAAGGTTCCAACATGTAATCTACAAGGTTAGGCGCTCCAAAATGCATGAAGGAGTAAGATTATTTAAGACTTTATATGCCATTAGTAGTATAGGGCTATTCAAAATGAAAGACCAGATTTCAAAAATTTAATTCAAACAAACTGTATAAGACAGAAACACATTCCGCACATCACTGGCTAGAGGAAAGTTCAAAGTTTGGTCCTATGGTCCTTGAGGTTGCATGCACTCAACATGAGTACCATGTGTGCGCTACAAACATGAAAACAGTAGACCATTTCTTGCCACACACAAGTCAACTAATCCCTAGTTACTGAATTCACAGCTTTCTCAATTCTATATTGCAAATCTTGAAGATTAACGGGCATAGGTGGAACAAGCAGTCTTTCTTTAATGTACCCCCATAGATAAAAATCGCAGGGAGTAAGGTCTGGAGACCTGGGAGGCCATAGACAATGAGCAAGATCTTGTTATCCACCTCTTCCAATCCAATTGCACTTGAACAATGGATTCACACTTCACAAATTACAGCACACAAAATTATTTCTCTTGTGGTGTTGTCGCCATTTTACTATAAACAAGAAACAGCACTCGTTGGCAATCACTGGTACTTTTAGGCGGGTGTTTAAACTTTTAACTTTCCTCTATCCAGTGATGTGCGGAATGTGTTTCTGTCTTATACAGTTTGTTTGAAATAAATGTTTGAAATCTGCTCTTTCATTTTGAACAGCCCAGTATTTTAAAGTCAGTTCTAAAAGACACAGCTAACTAATGTATTGATGCTAAAACTGGTGATATGTGCTCAAATATTCTTTTTCTGGTTAAGATTCTTGCTGCTGCATTCTGGACTAACTGCAACTGATTGATGTCTTTCTTAGTTAGACCATTTAGGAGTTAGTTATAATAATCTAGTTGACTAAAAGCAAAAATGTGAATTAATTTCTCAGCATCTTGCAATATAGAGATCTAACCTTTGCAATGTATCTTAAATGGAAAAATGCATTGTTAGTATCTGCTTATTATTCTATTTAAAGTTTAGGTCAGAATCCTGCCTTGACTTTTAATTCTAAGGGATCAAGTTTATTTCTAATATCCTCATTATTTAAATTTTTACTAATGACTAAGATTTCAATTTTTTTCTTTATTTAGCTTGAGGAGATTACTACTCATCCATTCAGAAATACGAAGCAGACAACTCATAGCATCAGGTTCTTCAGGTGCTATAGACAGTTAGAGCAGTGTGTCATCTGCATAGCTGTGGTAGTTCACCTTGTGTTTTGAAATAGTATGGCCAAATGAGAGCATATACTGTAGATTGAAAATAACAGCAGACCTTGAATAAATCCTTTTGGCACAGCATATACAATACAATGGATGTCTGATCTACAATCACCACAACTAACAATGAATTTTCTACCTGCTTAATGAAAATGAAACCAATTTAAGACACTGCCAGAGAAGTCCACCTATTGACTAAGGCGATTTATTAGAATACTGTAGTCTATGGTGTCAAATGCTACACTCAGGTCTTATAGAACAAGAACAGATACAGTATGTGGCCTCTGTCTGCAGTAACCTGTAAAGCATTTACTATTTTCATTTACTCATTTACTAGCATTCAGTTTAATTGTGATTGAAGCTATCTTATTACATAACGTTATACTCCAAAGTCCTATTATCCCTGCTAATTACCTGTTTGAATTCAAAAGAATACAGTTTCTTGTAAAATTGTATTTTTGCAATGACCATCTGCAAAAGTCAAGGCCATTCACTTGGAATAGAAAGAACTGATCTATGACAGAAATGTTTTACTCATAGGCAGTTGTATGTAGCATGTTTAAAATTAAGGAGCTTCAATGAACTAATAATACTAATACCTAATAAAAAAAAGATTACAAATATTGTGTACAGAGAAGTACTCAATTAATTACATAGTATTTCTAATACATCCAGTTAACAGCACTATAATCAACGCCCATTGTCTTGGGAAACTTCCCTGGCAAAGCCGGATAACACACCTTGTTTAGGAATAAGGATAAACCTGAAAACACTGCATATGTTCAAGAAAAAGCAAATGTAAAAAAATGCATAATTTGAGGCAAAATAAAGGATATTTCTAAATAAGAAGGTCATTTGCCTGGACTTATAAGGTAAACCTTCTTATTTTTGGTCAGTTGTCCCCTATGCATTTTCTGAAACGAAAAACAGCGTAGCCCCACTGGCTACAATAACATTTTAGTGTTTATTCCGCTGTCTTATACTTTTAAGTAGGTATCTCGTTATAATACAATATATAATGTTGGATGGGAGTAGATTCATACCTGGTGGCATGGATCGTGGACTATCTTAAAGACAGACCTCAGTATGTGCGGCTTGGGAACTGCACGTCTGACATTGTGATCAGCAACACAGGAGCGCCACAAGGGACTGTACTTTCTCCGATCCTGTTCAGCCTATATACATCGGACTTCCAACACAACTCGGAGTCCTGCCACATGCAAAAGGTCGCTGATGACACTGCTATCGTGGGCTGCATCAGGAGTGGGCAGGAGGAGGAGTATAGGGACCTAATCAATGACTTTGTTAAATGGTGCAACTCAAACCACCTACACCTGAACACCAGCAAAACCAAGGAGCTGGTGGTGGATTTTAGGAGGCCTAGACCCCTCATGGACACCGTGATCATCAGAGGTGACTGTGTGCAGAGGGTGCAGACCTATAAATTCCTGGGAGTGCAGCTGGATGATAAATTAAACTGGACTGCCAATACTGATGCTCTGTGTAAGAAAGGACAGAGCTGGTTATACTTCCTTAGAAGGCTGGCGTCCTTCAACATCTGCAATAAGATGCTGCAGATGTTCTATCAGACAGTTGTGGCGAGCGCCCTCTTCTACGCGGTGGTGTGCTGGGGAGGCAGCATTAAGAAGAAAGACGCCTCACGCCTGGACAAACTGGTGAGGAAGGCAGGCTCTATTGTTGGCATGGAGCTGGACAGTTTGACATCTGTGGCAGAGCGATGGGCACTCAGCAGGCTCCTGTCAATTATGGAGAATCCACTAAACAGTGTCATCTCCAGACAGAGGAGCAGCTTCAGCGACAGACTGCTGTCACTGTCCTGCTCCACTGACAGACTGAGGAGATCATTCCTCCCCCAAACTATGCGACTTTTCAATTCCACCTGGGGGGGTAAACGTTAACATTATATAAAGTTATTGTCTGTTTTTACCTGCATTATTATCAATCTTTAATTTAATATTGTGTTTTGTATCAGTAAGGTGCTGCTGGAGTATGTGAATTTCCTCTTGGGATTAATAAAGTATCTATCTATCTATCTATCTATCTATCTATCTATCTATCTATCTATCTATCTATCTATCTATCTATCTATCTATCTATCTATCTATCTATCATAATATAAGCTTTCTTTTTTAGCTTCTTCCAATACATAAAACTCTTTTTTATTGCTTTTATTAAGTAGTACATTTATGTATTGGTGGTCCTGAACAAGAGTTTTAACTTGAAACACATTAGCAAAAGCAAAATAAATGACTATTAATGGCAAAGGCAAAATGATCGCTTATTGAATGCTCATTACATATAAGACTGTCCCTGTATATTACCCTTACTATATGTATGTTCCTTGTGAGTATTGATTTTCAATTTAATACAATTCCTAAACTGTTTCTGTTAATTATTCATATTTAAGAACATCTTTCCCCTAAAATCTAAATTAATAAATAATGTTTGTGTATGAAAGTATTCTGTGATGGACTAGCACACTGTTTCAGGTTGTTTTTTGCTTATATGGACGTTATTCATGGGCTGGCATTCTGGCTGGGAGGCCACTACAATGGAAGGCCCAGGGGAGACAACAGCATCTGCATATGTTCTCTCCCAGTGACCCTGGGTTTTGGGTCCCATTCGAACACCCACAGGGCCTGTTGGAAAATGGAGTCCAGGAATGTAGCCCTGCTAGGTTCTCTGGGTGCTGCCAGGTTGTGCCATAGGGATGGACAATCCCTATTTTATGGAATTTCCATGGACCATGTCCTAGCACCAGAAGTACTCCCAGGTGTATGATAAAAGGAGTCACTCTGCCTCATCCACGAGAGTTGGAGTTGGGTGAAATAAGGACAAAGCTTGCCTGGGAGAAGTGGAAGAGGAAGAAGAGAAAGGAAGAAGTAAAGAAGAGAATTGTGCTCGTGTTGAGATTATCATTACAAAGAAACCTTTGTTAAGGTACTTTATTGCAATAAACATTTTATTTAAACCTGGGACTTGTGTCACTGTAGTTGTATCTGGGGTTTTGGGTTCTCCATGCCCCTGCAGGTCACACTGCTTTATGTCCAGTGCTGTTGGGATCCTACACTTAGTAATCCTTGTGATATACCCTACATAGACCAATTTCAGAGGACACAGAAGATGGATTTTGAGGTTAGACCACAGCTTACCTGTTTGTCTGTTTCCACCCAAAACAGGAAGATAAAGGCCTGGAACAATTTTTCTGTTTTTTTTTTTTTTTAATCTTATGGAAACCCTTTTTTACATTATCCAACTGTTCACAAAATAGATCCACCAAGAAGGATGTCATATTAAATTTTAGACATCTCAAGATTAATAAAGATGTTCACATATAGTAATTTCAAATTTTAGTTCAAATCTGAGAATTTTAGCGAAAGCTATTAACATACACGGTAAACATGATCAATTTACAGACAGTAAATTACAGACTTCTTAACAGTAAGCAAAGGATGGCTGGTTGATCCTCTACAATGTCACAGCATACTTTACAAAACATAGACTGAGTCTTCCTACAAAAGTAAAATAGTAAGAGAAAGGATCCAGAGAGGACTTGCAGTTAAAAAGAACGCAGCAGGAAGCATGAAGGTTTTATAATTAGGACTGAACATGTAATTTTACGGAATCCATCAACTTACCTTATGGTTACATGGAAATGAAAACGAATATGTGTTTTTCTGTTGCACTCAATCTTGTATTTTTAAAAGGCAATTACGAAAGACAGCAGGTTGAAAGGAAACTGTGTGCCCTGTTTTGAAGACTTTTTTTCTGTTATTAATTGCCTGTTTCCTCTGGTCTGTAGGTGCCTGCCTGTCATTAAAACTCATTAGTCTACTGGACAGTCTTCTTTTAACATGAATGGGTAATGAACCTTTGTATCCATTCCTTCGCATTCACTAGTGGCTTTGTGAGCCTGATGCTTCTGACCTTTTGTCTTCCAGCTCTTTGTGTTTGAAACTTGAAAAGAAAAAGGAAAAGGAAAGGGCCTTTCAAAGGAAGAGCTTTGGCTAATACAGTATGTAGAAATGTTATATACTTATGGATCAACAAAAATGCACTGCTCTTGAAGGACTGCATTTTGGTCATAAATCAATGGAAGGAATGGATCAAAATTGTCTTTTATGACATTTTTCATATTTGAAATCATAATTCATAATTAAATCAAGTCAGGTAAACAGCAACTGCCATAACACAGCCTACAGAAGACTGACAGTTAAAAATGAATCTTTTTAAACACTGTACACAATGAACCTAATTGTAATGTGACTATTGCAGAGGTACAAGAACCTCTTTATCTCCAATTAGCTATGGACTACAAACGAACCTACTGCGACTGAAAAAAGGACTTTAAAGGGCAGAAGCAAGTGGCTGAAGATATTTCGGCTACTCTGGACCAGTCCAGTAGGGATTCCCACGACTCACAGAGGGTATTATAACCCATTGATGCATTCGCATAAAGTAGCTTCATTCATGGCACTGCAAAACTGGCATGAGAACTGAACATCTGTGTCAACTTTCTTAACTTGTTACCTTAGATCAAAAAACAAAAAGTTTTATTGGTTTTGCTTTATCCTTAATTTGGGATTCATGGAGTTTATAAAATATTCAGTCAATAAATCTTATGTTGATATAGTTCCTTTCATGGAAATTCTAAATGTGCAAATTGCTCAGCAGATCAAAGAAAAGAAATCACTGAACGGCTTCTGCAGATGTATTGCTTAAAAAAAGTCAAATAGTTCCCATTGGAACTCTGTGAAAGGATTCTATAGGTTTCACACAGTTTTAAAATTCCCACTGGAATGCCCGTAAAAGCCATACAAGATTCAGAAGAATTTAAAAGGGATTTTATTTTATTTTAAATTCCAATAAAATCATATGAAATTTCCCAATAGGATTTTTACATAAGAGAAGTGCATAAAATATTGCATCAGCTTTAATATATAGATTGCCTTTCTGTATTATTAAGTACTCAGTAAGACTTTCATGACTTTCATTTGCCTTTAATTTCATTTATGAAGTGCCCATTCAATCAATACATGATACTTTATACAGTCTGTTTAATGGAGTCTTTTGTAAACCTTTTTTTTAAATCATTATCAAAGCAAACAAATGTTTTTGAGAGGTTCACTTGCCTTCTAAAATATTTAAAAGTTTTATTAAATGCCCTTTTTTGATTTTAATGCAGCATCTGTTAAAATCACACAAACTATATATTATGTCATACAAATAGGTAGAAATACAATGTAAATGTGATTAACAATAAGATGAATACAATTATTAAGTAAATAAATTCTAAACCAGTAATAATTTTAAACAAAATGGAGGGCACTGTGGAATGAGCTGACAGCTTTAGATACTAAGGTCTTTTGTGGGCCTAAAGTCTAGACTAACATCTGGAAATGAATGGTTTAGCAATAGGTAATATATCATTACATCCATCCATTTTCCAACCCGCTGAATCCGAACACAGGGTCACGGGGGTCTGCTGGAGCCAATCCCAGCCAACACAGGGCACAAGGCAGGGAACTAATCCCGGGCAGGGTGCCAACCCACCGCAGGACACACACAAACACACCCACACAACAAGCACACACTAGGGCCAATTTAGAATCGCCAATCCACCTAACCTGCATGTCTTTGGACTGTGGGAGGAAACCGGAGCACCTGGAGGAAACCCACGCAGACATGGAGAGAACATGCAAACTCCATGCAGGGAGGACCCGGGAAGCGAACCCAGGTCTCCTAACTGCGAGGCAAACAGAGATTGTTCTTTAGTTATACAGAGATTTTAAGGTAGTCAAGGATGAAGGGCTGGATTAGCATTGCATTTGTTATTAACAGGTCATGTAGTATATTGTTTAGATATTACAGTATATCATTTATTCATGTGTATTAACATGTCATGTATTTATATCCTTTAGATACTATATCATTTTTTCATCTGCTACATTGGTTTGAAGAGATTGATTGCCAAAAAGTCTAGAATAACCTTAACTTTATATTCCTGGCATCCTGATTACAGGTGATGCTGTGACTCTCCAATGTCTCCTTGGGTATTTTTTTAACAATTGCATTATGAGGCATCTTTCCACAGTCCACCACATAGAATTACAATTGTAAACACCCAAGTACATTTTTAATTGAACTGTTAAACCAGAAAGTAAATTGTCAAACTTATTTTAGCATGAGCTTAGGGGACACGTAAATTAAAAATGATTGCTTTCTCAATTCAGTTAACAACATTTAATGCTACTACTTGGGTGGCATTGTGGTAATTCACAGCTTGATAGGCTCAGGTTTGAATCTTGGCCCAGAAATTAACAGTATCTGTATCTGTATAATCTCCCTGTTTCTGTGTAAAATCTTTTTTGGGAATTTTGGCTTTCATCCTACTCTCCAAAGATATGAGTTTAAGCTTAAAAGTCAAGTAAATTAGCCTAGCAATAACAAATGTTGGTATGTGTGTAAATGTGCCGTATTATTTGCTGGTGCCGAATTTAAGTTGTTTCCTAAATTGTGTAGCATTCTGCTGGGTTCAGGCAGAATAACTGGGTGAGTCTGATAATGAATATAAAGATGGATAGTTAAGTAATGGAGAGTCATCATAGGTTGTAAGGATAACCTTAATGCTATTATTAAAACAGCTATAAAGTCTCCCCCATGCTCCAATGTACAGTAATACACCAACTTACGTCTTCATATAAGACCAGCCATTTGGATGTATTTCAGTCACAAAGTGTAAAGGTCATTGCAATTGAGGCTCTGTAAGTCTGGTGTGGGTCACCAGTAGGCATACTTTAACTGCCAGCAGCATAAACTGATCTTTGAGCCTCAGCGTTCGTACACCAAGTCTGTGTAAGGCAATGTTTCTCAAATGCTGTTGCAGCGCCAATGGGTTGCAGGTTGCCATTGTTAATTTGTGAGTGGGTTGCCTAAGCAATCAGCACCACTTCAGGTTAAGTTTTTTCTTTTTCAAAAAGTTAACATAGTGTATAATCAAGCAGATAAAATTTGGAGAACTTCAACTTGAGAAGAAAAAAAATTGAAAATTAAAAATACGAAGAAAACATAGAAAAACAAAATCTAACAGAAAAGGAATTTAACCCTAATAGAGAGAAAAAGAGTGGAACCAAAAGCAGGGAAAAAGCATTTTTCCCGCTATATAAATGCTTATACTCATTTTTTTCAATTAAGTCTTGCCATATTTTAAAAAAGTTTTGAACAAATCCTCTAAGTGAGGATTTGCCTTTTTCCAATTTCAGTTTTAATATAGAACATCAATTACCCACTGAATTATAAAAGGTAGTTTGAGATTCTTCCGGTTTAGTAAAATAAGTCTGTGTTGTAGTGGTGTGGCATAGGCAATTACAATCAATTTCTCAATTTGTCTGTCTATTTGGGACTGCACCAAATATAGCTGTTGATAGTTTATGAATGACTGGATCTTGCCCTGGGCACATTCTGACCAATTTTAAAAGACATAAGTGTGATGGGCAGCACGGTGGCGCAGTGGGTAGCGCTGCTGCCTCGCAGTTGGGAGATCTGGGGACCTGGGTTCGCTTCCTGGGTCCTCCCTGCGTGGAGTTTGCATGTTCTCCCCGTGTCCGCGTGGGTTTCCTCCGGGCACTCCGGTTTCCTCCCACAGTCCAAAGACATGCAGGTTAGGTGGATTGGCGATTCTAAATTGGCCCTAGTGTGTGCTTGGTGTGTGGGTGTGTTTGTGTGAGTCCTGCGGTGGGTTGGCACCCTGCCCGGGATTGGTTCCTGCCTTGTGCCCTGTGTTGGCTGGGATTGGCTCCAGCAGACCCCCGTGACCCTGTGTTCAGATTCAGCGGGTTGGAAAATGGATGGATGGATAAGTGTGATGGAGCATACAGAGCTAGAGTGCATTCTATTTATGACTTCCTGACTTCCACTCCTGTTCTGAGATGTTAATTGAAAGTTGATTTTCCCACCGTAACCTTGGATCTTTGAAGGGAAGATTCTTTGAGAAGATTTTATATACTATTGTGATGCCGTCTGAGTCCATCCATCCATCATATTCTAACACAGGGTCACGGGGTCTGCTGGAGCCAATCCCAGGCAACACAGGGCGAAAGGCAGAAACTAATCCCATGCACAGCGCCAGCCCACTGCAGGGCACACACACCCACACACCAAGCACACACTAGGGACAATTTAGGATAATCAATGCACCTAATCTGTATGTCTTTGGACTGTAGGAGGAAACCGGAGCACCCCGGAGGAAACCCACGCACAAATTGGGAGAACATGCAAACTCAACGCAGGGAGGACCCGGGAAGCGAACCCAGGTCTCCTTACTGTGAGGCAGCAGCGCTACCACTGCGCCACCATGCCACCTGCCATCTGAGTCTTCAAGACTAATCAGTATTGCCTCTGGAAAAGAAATGGCTGGGAAGTCTATGAAAATATGATGAAAATACATTATCTATTGTATGTATAGTTCTCTTAGTGTCTTAATCCTGTGCATTTTCCAAAGATTAAATACTTTGTAGGTTTGAGAAGGTTGAAAAAGGTGATTATCATGTAGAGGAGCGACAGATTAAAGCCTCTCTGCTTTGTAGCACCTCGTGCATTGGCTTTATATTCTAAGTGATTGGTGGAAGGCTGGGTTATTGCTACTTTGAATACTGTATAGTTAATATTTACTGGGGCACAAAGCAGTGTATATAAAGAAGTACAGCAAGATTTCATTGACATTGTTGACCAGGTTGGTGTTAATTTATCAGTTTGTGCCGATTTTAAGGTCTTTATAGTATGTTTATTAATTCTGCACTGAAATTCTTGCCTGTGGATTTGTTAAGCTAAACTCTTATTAGCTTTCTCTCCATGTTTATAATAATAATGTGAAAATTTAAAAATGAGTTGTTAAGTTTCCTTTGTTGTCAAGAGATTAAATTCTAATTGTAGAGCCTGTCTTCCTGTAAAGTGCCTCATTTTTACCTGGAGTATTCACAATATATGCTGGAAATCTCACTGATTAACTCTGATGCCTTGTTGGCCTCCAAAGTATATTTATGAGAGAGATATGAAATAATTTGTCCTCTTAAAAATGTGTTTAGAGTTTTCATCTAGAATCTTCTACGGATGCGTTAGCATCTAACAAATAATCAATTTGTTTAGAGATGAACATTGTAAAGTTCACATTTGCTAACTATAGGGGGTTAAGACATGACTTATGAGATGATTGTGTGGGCATAATCATTCAAGCCCCAAGATCAGAGGAGCATGATCAGAAATAACAATAGCGTGCTTAAAAGATTTCATAGTAAGCAATAAATTATTATTAAAGAAGAAGTAATCGATTCTTGAGGAATTACAGTATGTCGTTCTGGTGAGAAGAAGAAATATTCTCTTCAATTTGGATTTAAGAATCTCCATGGGTCTCATAAATTAATTTTGGGGTACCTTCCTCTGGTTAAAACTGCTGATAAATGCCCTTGGAGTTTAAGAGTTTTTTTTTAAATGTATTTATAGTATTTTATTTTTATTGTTGTGACAGTTATATTTGGTTGTTTCCTTCCTGCAGTCAACATTTTGTACTGGATCTTACATTGGCACCACTATACTGTGTATGGCAATGACCCTATAGCTACTAGTCACGTGATTACAATTTGTGACATCATCACTTACACTCTATGAAGAATGGCACACACCCATTTCATAACATGCAAGCTGTGGATTAAAGCTTATATTGAAAGTAACTCTCATGTATTGCAAGTTGTTTAAGGAAAAGATCATTCGCTTCATGACTTGTTTTGAATTGTTTAACATTTGGTATTAGAATTTCTTTTACTTTTGTCTTAACCATAGTCTGTTTTGACTACATTTACCTGAAAGTTCTTTTGTGTACATTTCTCTTTTGTAAATTAAACAAAAAAATCTTAGCATGTTTGCCACTGTGGTTAGAACAAAGTGTTAATATTTTGTACTTATAACTTTTCATTTCAAGTGAACAGATGCTTAGCTAAGTGCACTTAAAATGATCTAGTGTGAAAGTAATTTATCAAATCACGATCACCTAGTTGAAATTTGTTTCACACTGTCTATGTCTGGTACATTGATCACAGTTTACATTATCACTTGATCCATAAACATAAAAGGGAAATATATAGAATGATAATTAATATAAAGAATACCAACCAAAATGTAAAAAATGCAGATAAAAAAATGCTCAGCATGTAATTTATGATCAGAAGTCTGACCTGGATGATGTTCTTAATAGTCATCCAGGCAGTTTCTTTCAAATATTTTACAAAAAGATTAGATCACTTTGAAATTTAGTCTGCCCTCAAAATGTGCTCCAGTTGATAGTAAATGCTTCCTTCCCTAACAGTTCAATGAGTGAAGCAATATCATAGGCTACTGTTAAAAGTTTAGGTATTTGTTTTGCTCTGTTTGCTTTCTGGGGTTTACCTTTATACTTTTTGTCCACACCTGCTTTTTCAGTTGTGTATTATATCTGTATCATATTGAGTTCTTGCTTCATCTTGAATTAATGTTTCTTTACATGTTTCACAGCATTCCCTACAGCTTCTAATTTAATTTAAATTCTGATAGTCTTTAATTTTAGATTTTCATTTTTTTTCTTCCTTACTTTGCCTGGTAATCTGTTGTTCTGCAAAAGCATTCTTTGGTTTGATTCATGATTGCATGATTCTTAATAACAAATAACAAATCACTCTTGTTGAGCTAGCTGTCGTCTTATAGAAATCTGAACATTAGTACTGTTTCCACTGCGAATAAATCATGGTCAACAATAAACATTTTTATAAATTTTTAAACACAATCAGAGTTGATTTAAACCTTAAATTATACACATGAAAATTACAAACCAAAGACAGCAATATACAATGATAAAAAACATGAAATCTAGCTTTGTCTGGAAAGAGAAAACTAGAGGTGAAGCCCTCTAAGTAGCAATGCAGTTTGTGCCCTGAGGTATTGCAACTTGCAAACCACACCAAAGCTCGATAGCTGCAGTTGTACCCAACAAGGACCAAGTGGAATAAGCCCCGATCACGACACCTTTAAGAAGGTCTTTATTTAAAACTGATATCACAGCAAGTCAAATGTCGTGTGTGGTCAGTCTTCTATGCATTCCATGAGGTCTCAAATGTCAAAAGAAGCTGAAGAGAGGGCACTTAGCATGCTGCCTGTCATGACACCTGTCCACTATGCCCTGACTGCAGGCAGTGCTTCAGCAGAGTGACCAAACAGTTGACCATACAATATTTTAGTCATTCCCAAGTGACCAAACTATAAAAGCGGACCTTGAAGCCTGGTCAGATTATCAGGTCTTATGATATTTTTGGAGAAGCCATAGTATTTCAGTCTGACATGGAATTATTTTAATACTTTGAAGCACCTTTTGTACCTGTACTTTTACACATTATTTTCCTAGTATTTTTGTGGATCAGGATGAAGCAAGCTTTGGTGAGCTCTACGCGTTATTATCAATACAGTACTTTTCTTCAGGGTAGGAACAGCACCTTATCTTACATGTCACTGCCAAAAATCATGTTGCTCAAAGGCATGTTTACAAATGTTTTTATTTTACTCGCAAATTGGTTACGATGACATCAGCCCAAACATTAAAGGTGTTTCATTTCATGTAAAAACCTGCAAATGCAGAACGTGTGCCTCAGTGTCATACTGAACACCAAGCCGTACACAACCATACAGGATTCTTTAATAAAATAAGTTATGAATTTCATTGAGGAGGTCTTATAACATGGGCATCTAATTATGCATAAGACAGATGCAGACTGACAGACTAAGTTTATCAATTGTGGAGAACAGCCCGGACACAGACAGGTAGACATGATGTTTCTTCACCACACACGTTTATTGACGACTATTATATACAATAGAAGTGCACAATCCCAGTGCCTCAGCACCAATCACCCCTTTAAGTCCTTGGCCACACTCACAATGCCTTTTAGTCTCTGGTCCACCTCCACTCCTCTCCACCAAGCTTCGTCCTTCTTCCTCCCAACTCTTGCCCCTGACTGGAGGGAGGCGGCCCATTTTATTCACCCTGGAAGGGCTCCAGGTGTATACTAAGGGGCTCAGTAGCCACACCCCTGTGTGGCGGAAGCTCTGACGGTACATCCGGAAGTCCTCCGGGTGTCCACAATCCTCTTCCTCCCAGTACTTCCGGGTGTGGCGGAAGTACTGAGGTCCAGGGCTCCCAAGGCATCAGGGCGCCCCCTGGCGGTGGCCACGGGCCCCTACAGGGTTGAGCTTCCATGCTCTGTACCCGTGGCCCCCAAAGCAACCAGGGCGGATGCCCCCTCATGTTCTGGAGGAGGCATGAGCCCTCCTCCGGTCCTCCTGGGCATCCCGTCCGGGTAGGAACCCCAGCCGGGTGCCACACAATATAAACATAAATGTTCAAAAAATGAAAACTAAGACGCATTGCTTCCCAGAATGGGCACTGGTTACCATACTGTTCTAACATACTGATTTGAAATTATACTTATAAAGTCATGTATTATTGGTATTGTCCTTTATATTCTTCTGAAACGCACGATCTTGGAGTTCAGGAACAAAGCATTTCACTACATATTGTACTGTATGTATACTTTGAATTTGACAAAATTTGATTTTTGACTCGTAGTTGAAGAAGAAATCTTGACAACTATTAGGTTCTGGAACACTTTACCTACTAGCTAATCAAAAAAATATATATTTTTTTAAGAAAAACAATATTTAAAATTATAGGAGTTGAAGAGGAAATGTGGCTTAACTATTTGGGGTGTTCATTGGGATAGCTGTTCACTAAGCAGAGGTCAGAAACACATTAGTCATAAAAGTCTGTTACCAGAACTAAAATCTAATGTGAAATTCTTAGCCCAAATTAAGTTTGAAACTGTAACTTTACTAAAACTGTTATTTATTTATTTTGTTCTTCAGTGCTCAAGTGCTTTGCTTTTGAAGGTCTTTGCTTTGAGGATCCAAAGGTCTGGTACGTCTGTACAGACTTCTTCTTAAATTGGTGGTGTGTTTCTTTGAAAACTCTGGTTTTCCTCCTACAACCCAAATATATGCAAGTGAAGGTAACAAGTCAAAAAGTTTCTATTTGTAGTGTATGCATTTTTGGGCTTGTTCAGAATTAGCTAATATCTTTTGCATCTGAAGCAAATTTCACTTCCTCATACATAGGATTAAACTTGTTTAAATTATGGATTATTTTACCATAGTTTTAAGTTATACATTTATGTGATTTTCAGGAAAGTAACACATTGTTATTATGTGGCTTTGTTAACATACCCCAGCCATGTGATAACAGATTCTTTGTTTTATTTCTTTATGTATGGACATCGACTAGATGTCAAAAGTTTGCAAACTCAGAGCATAATAGAACAAACTCAGGTTATAAAGCATAATGAGGTTTCAGTTAAAAAATAATGTAATGACAAGATATTATTTCTGAATAGTGAATCAAACATCTGACTTTCACACTAGGCATTGCTTACATTTGCATTTAGTTTTTTAATATTTAGTTGGAAGCTGCCAGTCATAGACAAGAAAGCCTCTTTTAATGGAGAAAATGGTGACATTTGTGGTTTTGATCTTAAGCATATATTTTACATGCAAATTTCCATCTTCAGAAGGTTGATTTTCTGTTTTATCTGGTGGTACTGTTCAAGTTGCTAAAATTAGACACTGGTACACTTAAAACTACTTCAAAGGCGGCTAGAATACTTGTCAAAAATCCAAGAAGAAGCCATTGCAGATGCCACATCACTGTTAATGATGTCTCTGCTCTGTGAGCAGGACAGATTGCAAATTCCTATCAGTGTTACTTAGTTCTTAGCTTCAAATATTTCTGAGATGGGGCCTCATTTTAAAAAGGCTCTGACAAAGGTAGTCTTCTGAGTGAGAGTCCGACAATAATTATTATCATTATAAAAAAAATAAATAAAGCCACGTAAATATGCAGCCATAGAGGCAAAATATTTAGAGTGGCCTATTAGTTAATGATATGAGGAAAAATGCACAAAGGTTCAGTACTTGATGAGCAGCTTTTCATCTGAATTTCAGCAATTTTCCTCAAGGACTTTCTGTACGAACCCAGCATTCATTTACTAATCAGCCAACATACAAATATCTACACAATTGCAACATTACCTAACTTTTTTAATGTATGACTTAATTCATGGACTCAACATTGCAAATGTGGTCCTTTACAATGTGAATCCCTAAAAAACAATGTGTTTTTTTTAATTAAAAACAAGCAATTAACAACGCCAGCATCAAGTAAACATCATAGTATACTCTTACTAGCTGTGTTACCTGGCTTTGCAAATCGGTCTCGGTTAATGTGCCATCACTTACTCAGATGTGTCAGAAGTACTCTGTAACTAACTAAATTCTTCTCTGTATAAAATATTTGTAGTTTTTTTTTTTAGTAGGGGCTAATAATGTTAGTTCTCCAGAGTTACTTACTCTTGAACATGCTATATACAACATTTTTGCCCCAGATTAGTTCTTGCTTTTCCTACTTTGGCTTTTGTTGATGTTCATTCCATAGTACAATTTTACAGGATGCTGTATTCTTTTTAACAGACATACTTTGAATTTTGAGTATATTCTTAATACAATGGAAAATTAAGATTGTGCTGTTGGGGTGAAACACATATTATGTGATAAATTGAGTATGCTGATTCCAAATCCTAATACAGGATTTTGCCAAATGCATCCTGATCTTAAGTTATACACACTCATTTGGCTATTACCTGATACTCTGCTATACATCTTGTTGCATGGCACAACGATTACAAACATCTGTAGACCCGCCAGCCCCTAGTATGAATATATTCCTAGAAGCCTGCAGCAGTGTCTGGACAACTTTGGTTATGTCAGTTGCTTGGTGTAAAAAGTAACTGGGGACTGAGGGCACATGTCAAGGTTTTGTTGGTGAGTGTTTCTGTTTAAATAGCTGTTTACCATCCCAGATGCTAACGTGGAGCTACCTGGGTTTAACACAGTTAGAGTGGACAGAGATGCAAGTACCTGTGGGAAGCACAAACTCGCTCTCTATGTTAATACATGGTGGTGTAACTCTGGACATGTTAACGTCAAAGTCTCCACTTGCTGCAGGAACATCGAACTGTTGGCCGTAAGTTTGCGTCCCTATTACTTGCCCAGGGAGTTTGGACACGTCATTGTTGTCATCGTGTACATCCCTCCTCGGGCGGATGTGGAGACAGCGAGTGACATCATCCATTCTTCTATTGCTAAGTTACAAACGCAGCACCCTGAGGCGCTTGTGCTAATCGCTGGAGACTTTAACCATGTGACGCTGGACAAAACATTACCTGCCTTCTCCCAGTATGTGGACTGTAACGCCCGGGGAAATAAGACTATTGATTTACTGTATGCAAACGTTAAAGACGCATACAGCGCCACCCCGCTGCCTGCGCTTGGGAAAGCAGATCATAACCTGGTTCTGCTTCAGCCTCACTACAAACCAAAAGTGAGGGTCCTACCTGCAACCACACGATCATTCAGGAAGTGGACCCGGGAGGCTGAGAATGCTCTGAGAGAATGTTTTGGAACTACAGACTGGGATATCCTGCAGGGATCACATAGTGAGAACATTGAGGAGGTTGTTGACTGCACTACTGACTACATCAACTTCTGTATGGACATTGTAGTTCCTGTAAGAACTGTATGCTGCTATGCTAACAACAAGCCATGGATTACAAGTGACATCAAAGGCCTTTTGAACCAGAAGAAAAGGGCTTTTAACACTAGAATTACCAGAGCCTACGAAAAAACTCGTAAATCCGTCCCACCTTAAATCGCGTCTTAAATCCGTTTGCACCTCTCCGCCAGAGGCCTTTGTCATCTAAATGTGCTGATAAAGCTACTAGCAGCCAGCTATTCCATCCCCCCACCGACTTAGAATGAACTTCTCTCCTAGCTCAAGCCTTGCCTTGATTTGATTACCTGGGATTGAAGTGGAGTTTTACAGTGGAAATAATTCTAGCGTTATTTGGAATACACGCATTTCATGTGTGTTCCATTTCTATAGTTGGCTGTGCAAACACATTTTTAAAACAGAAACGTTTTTTCATATTCTAATAGTAAATGACAAAATGTAGGCATAAACTATATAACGTATGAAGCCTGAAGTCCATATATCAAAGAAACACTTTCACAAAAGGTACAAATAAAAGAACACGTGCGCCTTCATTCAAAAAAAAAAAAAAAAAAAAAGCCGCGTTAGCATGCCACATTGACACCCTTACTACAACCGCCGCAGTGGCGTAGTGTTATCAGCGCCTGACTGGGAGTCAGAGGGTGGCGAGTTCGATTCCGCACGGCTCCACTTCGAGAAATTAACTGCTCTTATTCTTACAATTTTAGAATAACAATATAAATTTGATTTCAGTCTGTAACAGGCGGTGTAACTTATGATACTGGTAAAGGTTAGCTTTTTTTTTTTTTTTAATTCACTTTTCATTCTCGCAGTCACATTCAGAATCAATCCATACAACCCCATCTGACACAGCTGGTTTCACATAAATAAAAGTGCACTTTTATTCAAGACTATAACCGAAGAATAAAGAAAGCAAGTTACAGTTGGTGGTTGATACGACAGCTTGCGTGGTGCAATGTTAAGAACTGCTGATTTCCGATCCGTGCTATATAAAATCATCACATTCAAATATTAACAGTTCCCACACACCCAAGGTCCGCCATTCCTACATTTACAACATGTGTACTTGTTGCAGTGTACACACCTCTCTGTGCTATGGTTCCTATTACAGTGAATGAGCACCTGACACTGTACTTTCTTCCCTGGGGGAAGCTGAGGTCTTAGAACGGAAGTTTGTTGACGCTGTATCATCTTTTCTTTTTCCATCGCCTTTTCCTGTAAGAAGCGACGACGAAGTTCCTCTGCAAGGTGAGCCATGAACACTCTTCTTTCCTCAGCGGACCCCGTGCATGCCTTATACAGTACGTGTGCGTTCATCGCTGCTAGGTCAAGGATGTTGTACAACACAGCAACCGGCCACCTGCGTGTTCCTGTGCGCACTGAACAAGCACGCGCCTCCTGGTTCATGATGTCAACGCCACGCTGGGGAAAAAAGAAAGACAAATATATGTGACATTTTGAAGAAATCATTTTATCACCAGAAGAGCACCAGAATACTTCGTCACACTAATATTTTTTTCATTAGCATACCTTCATGTGGTTGTAGTCTGTGACCGTGTTTGTTTGTTTTTTTTTATCTTGCCCAATCTCCACATCATGGTGCATTGTGCTGAGAATGCAGACAGACTTCATCTTTTTGGGCACATACACTGTCAGCATGGCACTGGGAGATCTAAACACCAGCGTGGAGAATTGTTCGTGTACTGAACTGACTTTAGCTGCAGGTGGAAGTTCCCGTCGCACTTTATTCATGGTGCCAAGCAGAGTTGTATTGCGGTGCAGCAGTCTATTAGCCAGCGAAAGTGACGTGAAGAAGTTGTCTGTTGTTACGGTTCTGCCTTTGTCCAGAAATGGCTCCATAAGCTTTATGACCACAGACTCGGAAAGTCTTTCTCCCGTGGGACGACTGGGATCTTTTCCTAAATAAGGAGTGGCATTGCACATGTACTTTGTCTCCAAATCTGCCGCAATCCAAAAAGGCAGAACCGTAACAACAGACAACTTCTTCACGTCACTTTCGCTGGCTAATAGACTGCTGCACCGCAATACAACTCTGCTTGGCACCATGAATAAAGTGCGACGGGAACTTCCACCTGCAGCTAAAGTCAGTTCAGTACATGAACAATTCTCCACGCTGGTGTTTAGATCTCCCAGTGCCATGCTGACAGTGTATGTGCCCAAAAAGATGAAGTCTGTCTGCATTCTCAGCACAATGCACCATGATGTGGAGATTGGGCAAGATAAAAAAAAACAAACAAACACGGTCACAGACTACAACCACATGAAGGTATGCTAATGAAAAAAATATTAGTGTGACGAAGTATTCTGGTGCTCTTCTGGTGATAAAATGATTTCTTCAAAATGTCACATATATTTGTCTTTCTTTTTTCCCCAGCGTGGCGTTGACATCATGAACCAGGAGGCGCGTGCTTGTTCAGTGCGCACAGGAACACGCAGGTGGCCGGTTGCTGTGTTGTACAACATCCTTGACCTAGCAGCGATGAACGCACACGTACTGTATAAGGCATGCACGGGGGTGCGCTGAGGAAAGAAGAGTGTTCATGGCTCACCTTGCAGAGGAACTTCGTCGTCGCTTCTTACAGGAAAAGGCGATGGAAAAAGAAAAGATGATACAGCGTCAACAAACTTCCGTTCTAAGACCTCAGCTTCCCCCAGGGAAGAAAGTACAGTGTCAGGTGCTCATTCACTGTAATAGGAACCATAGCACAGAGAGGTGTGTACACTGCAACAAGTACACATGTTGTAAATGTAGGAATGGCGGACCTTGGGTGTGTGGGAACTGTTAATATTTGAATGTGATGATTTTATATAGCACGGATCGGAAATCAGCAGTTCTTAACATTGCACCACGCAAGCTGTCGTATCAACCACCAACTGTAACTTGCTTTCTTTATTCTTCGGTTATAGTCTTGAATAAAAGTGCACTTTTATTATGTGAAACCAGCTGTGTCAGATGGGGTTGTATGGATTGATTCTGAATGTGACTGCGAGAATGAAAAGTGAATTAAAAAAAAAAAAAAAGCTAACCTTTACCAGTATCATAAGTTACACCGCCTGTTACAGACTGAAATCAAATTTATATTGTTATTCTAAAATTGTAAGAATAAGAGCAGTTAATTTCTCGAAGTGGAGCCGTGCGGAATCGAACTCACCACCCTCTGACTCCCAGTCAGGCACTGATAACACTACGCCACTGCGGCGGTTGTAGTAAGAGTGTCAATGTGGCATGCTAACGCGGCTTTTTTTTTTTTTTTTTTTTTTTTTGAATGAAGGCGCACGTGTTCTTTTATTTGTACCTTTTGTGAAAGTGTTTCTTTGATATATGGACTTCAGGCTTCATACGTTATATAGTTTATGCCTACATTTTGTCATTTACTATTAGAATATGAAAAACGTTTCTGTTTTAAAAATGTGTTTGCACAGCCAACTATAGAAATGGAACACACATGAAATGCGTGTATTCCAAATAACGCTAGAATTATTTCCACTGTAAAACTCCACTTCAATCCCAGGTAATCAAATCAAGGCAAGGCTTGAGCTAGGAGAGAAGTTCATTCTAAGTCGGTGGGGGGATGGAATAGCTGGCTGCTAGTAGCTTTATCAGCACATTTAGATGACAAAGGCCTCTGGCGGAGAGGTGCAAACGGATTTAAGACGCGATTTAAGGTGGGACGGATTTACGAGTTTTTTCGTAGGCTCTGGTAATTCTAGTGTTAAAGACGGTAATCAGCATGAGCTCAAGCGCGTGCAGAAGGAACTCCGAGTCCAGCTCAGGGCGGCGAAGGAGCAGTACAGGAGAAAGCTGGAGCAGAAGTTGCAGAATAACAGCATGAAGGAAGTGTGGGATGGGATGAAGATCATCACTGGCTGCAGCTCGAAGCGGGGTACCACCATCGAGAGAGACGTGAAGAGAGCAAACCAAATGAACAACTTCTTTAACAGGTTTGACCACCCTAACCCACTCTCACCTCAGAGTACTGCACTCTCCACACATCCTTCTGCTGATACCACCATAGGAGAGACATCCCCACCCATAATTACAACAGCGCAAGTGAGCAGAGAGCTGAGGAGACTTAGTGCCAGCAAAGCATTGGGTCCAGATGGAGTATCGCCATGACTGCTGAAGGTCTGTGCATTGGAGCTGGGGGGTCCTCTACAGCACATCTTCAACCTGAGGCTGGAACAGGGGAGAGTCCCGAGGCTTTGGAAAACATCTTGCATCACCCCAGTCCCAAAGGTATCACGTCCTAGTGAGCTGAATGACTTCCGGCCTGTTGCTCTGACATCACATGTGATGAAGACCATGGAGAGGCTGCTGCTTCACCATCTGAGGCCACAGGTTCAACACGCCCTCAACCACCTGCAGTTTGCATATCAGGAGAAGGTGGGAGCGGAGGATGCCATCATCTATATGCTACATCGATCCCTCTCTCACTTGGACAAGGCAGTTGTGCTGTAAGAATTATGTTTCTAGACTTCTCTAGCGCCTTCAACACCATCCAACCTCTGCTCCTTAGGGACAAGCTGATAGAGATGGGAGTAGATTCATACCTGGGGCATGGATCGTGGACTATCTTAAAGACAGACCTCAGTATGTGCGTCTTGGGAACTGCACGTCTGACATTGTGGTCAGCAACACAGGAGCGCCACAAGGGACTGTACTTTCTCCGATCCTGTTCAGCCTATATACATCGGACTTCCAACACAACTCGGAGTCCTGCCACATGCAAAAGTTCGCTGATGACACTGCTATCATGGGCTGCATCAGGAGTGCGCAGGAGGAGGAGTATAGGAACCTCATCAAGGACTTTGTTAAATGGTGCGACTTAAACCACCTACACCTGAACACCAGCAAAACCAAGGAGCTGGTGGTGGATTTTAGGAGGACCAGACCCCTCATGGACCCCGTGATCATCAGAGGTGACTGTGTGCAGAAGGTGCAGACCTATAAATACCTGAGAGTGCAGCTGGATGATAAATTAGACTGGACTGCCAATACTGATGCTCTGTGCAAGAAAGGACAGAGCCGGTTATACTTCCTTAGAAGGCTGGCGTCCTTCAACATCTACAATAAGATGCTGCAGATGTTCTATCAGACGGTTGTGGCAAGTGCCCTCTTCTATGCGGTGGTGTGCTGGGGAGGCAGCATTAAGAAGAAAGACGCCTCACGCCTGAACAAACTGGTGAGGAAGGCAGGCTCTATTGTTGGCATGGAGCTGGACAGTTTGACATCTGTGGCAGAGCGACGGGCACTGAGCAGGCTCCTGTCAATCATGAAGAATCCACTGCATCCACAAAATAGTATCATCTGCAGACAGAAGAGCAGCTTCAGCGACAGACTGCTGTCACTGTCCTGCTCCACTGACAGATTGAGGAGATCATTCCTCCCCCAAACTATGCGATTCTTCAATTCCACCCGGGGGTGGGGGTAAATGTTAACATTATATAAAGTTATTGTCTGTTTTTACCTGCATTATTATCAATCTTTAATTTAATATTGTTTTTTGTATCAGTAAGGTGCTGCTGGAGTATGTGAATTTCCCCTTGGGATTAATAAAGTATCTATCTATCTATCTATCTATCTATCTATCTATCTATCTATCTATCTATCTATCTATCTATCTATCTATCTATCTATCTATCTATCTATCTATCTATCTATCTATCTAAATCTTGTAGTGAGAAATCAAGCAAAATGACACCTTTTATTGGCTAACTAAAAAGATTACAACATGCACACTTTCGGGCCAACTCTTCCATAATGGCTAACATGGTACAACACCCTAGTACTATGTTTAAATCTTAAAAGAATAGGCACAGCTGTGTTACATAAATTGTGTTACATTTGTGCTAAATATACTGCGCCTGATCTGCTTAAGAAAACTAACAAAGAAAAGTAATTGCTTACGAGTATTATTTTGGATGTCAAATTGGAGATCAGGTCAAAGGTTGGACATCTCATGCCTGCTTCACACTGTAATATTTTGGGCTTACACATTGGGTACCTTCTGCTATGCCAGTGGTGTGGCGTGAACAAAATAATCATCACTCAGATGGTTATTTCTGCAAGACTAAAGTCACATTTGGATTTTTGTGTAATATAACATAATGGGTAATTGATTGAGGGTAGTTCCATTTTACAAACAGAATACAAGCATTAAAACATAAATAATAATGTTTAATTAAAAAGAACACACATGATGGCCACATTGAATGATCAGAGTTGTTGTATAATTTTCGCTAATTGTTCACATTAATACTAAGATAGAATAATAATATAAAACATATATAGTATACATATATATATGATGTACATGGCGAGAGAGTCCATCAGGGTATTTCTAATATGGAAACCAGATATCAAGGCCACATCAACCACAGAATGACTGGTGACTACTGATGGTTTCTGCAACAGGCAACAATGGCTACTCACAAGCCCCAAAACAACTGCTTAAAACATTTTCGATCTGTATTATGTTGAGCTTAGAGTAAATCTTTTGAAACAAATATTTTCATTTTTTTTTTGTTGTTGTTATGAATACATCATTTAATTCTTGCTAAACCTAAGATCCAGATGTGATAGACAAGCTCTGATCTGATTTTGGAATCATCCATCCATCCATCCATTGTCTCCCGCTTATCCGAGGTCGGGTCGTGGGGGCAGCAGCTTGAGCAGAGATGCCCAGACTTCCCTCTCCCCGGCCACTTCTTCTAGCTCTTCCGGGAGAATCCCAAGGCGTTCCCAGGCCAGTCGAGAGACATAGTCCCTCCAGCGTGTCCTGGGTCTTCCCCGGGGCCTTCTCCCGGTTAGACGTGCCCGGAACACCTCACCAGAGAGGCGTCCAGGAGGCATCCTGATCAGATGCCCGAGCCACCTCATCTGACTCCTCTCGATGCGGAGGAGCAGCGGCTCTACTCTGAGCCCCTCCCGGATGACTGAGCTTCTCACCCTATCTTTAAGGGAAAGCCCAGACACCCTGCAGAGGAAACTCATTTCAGCCGCTTGTATTCGCGATCTCATTCTTTCGGTCACTACCCATAGTTCATGACCATAGGTGAGGGTAGGAACATAGATCGACTAGTAAATTTTTCACCACGACAGACCGATGCAACGCCCGCATTACTGCGGATGCCGCACCGATCCGCCTGTCGATCTCACGCTCCATTCTTCCCTCACTCGTGAACAAGACCCCGAGATACTTGAACTCCTCCACTTGGGGCAGGATCTCGCTACCAACCCTGAGAGGGTACTTCACCCTTTTCCGGCTGAGGACCATGGTCTCGGATTTGGAGGTGCTGATTCTCATCCCAGCCGCTTCACACTTGGCTGCGAACCGATCCAGAGAGAGCTGAAGATCACGGCCTGATGAAGCAAACAGGACAACATCATCTGCAAAAAGCAGTGACCCAATCCTGAGCCCACCAAACCTGACCCCCTCAACGCCCTGGCTGCGCCTAGAAATTCTGTCCATAAAAGTTATGAACAGAATCAGTGACAAAGGGCAGCCCTGGCGGAGTCCAACTCTCACTGGAAACGGGTTCGACTTACTGCCGGCAATGCGGACCAAGCTCTGGCACCGATCGTACAGGGACCGAACAGCCCTTATCAAGGGGCCGGTACCCCATACTCTCGGAGTACCCCCCACAGGATTCCCCGAGGGACACGGTCGAATGCCTTTTCCAAGTCCACAAAACACATGTAGACTGGTTGGGCAAACTCCCATGCACCCTCCAGGACCCTGCTAAGGGTATAGAGCTGGTCCACTGTTCCGCGACCAGGACGAAAACCACACTGTTCCTCCTGAATCCGAGGCTCGACTATCCGACGGACCCTCCTCTCCAGGACCCCTGAATAGACTTTTCCAGGGAGGCTGAGGAGTGTGATCCCTCTGTAGTTGGAACACACCCTCCGATCCCCTTTCTTAAAGAGGGGGACCACCACCCCGGTCTGCAAATCCAGAGGCACTGTCCCTGATGTCCATGTGATGTTGCAGAGGCATGTCAACCAAGACAGTCCTACAACATCCAGAGCCTTGAGGAACTCCGGGCGTATCTCATCCACCCCCGGGGCCCTGCCACCAAGGAGTTTTTTGACCACCTCGGTGACCTCAGTCCCAGAGATGGGGGAGCCCACCTCTGAGTCCCCAGGCTCTGCTTCCTCATTGGAAGGCATGTTAATGGGATTGAGTAGGTCTTCGAAGTACTCCCCCCACCGACCCACAACGTCCCGAGTCGAGGTCAGCAGCGCACCATCCCCACCATATACAGTGTTGACACTGCACTGCTTCCCCTTCCTGAGACGCTGGATGGTGGACCAGAATCTCCTCGAAGCCGTCCGAAAGTCGTTCTCCATGGCCTCCCCGAACTCCTCCCACGCCCAAATTTTTGCCTCAGCAACCACCAAAGCCGCATTCCGCTTGGCCTGCCGGTACCTATCAGCTGCCTCCAGGGTCCCACAGGACAAAAGGGACCGGTAGGACTCCTTCTTCAGCTTGACGGCATCCTTCACCGCCGTTGTCCACCAACGGGTTCGGGGATTGCCGCCACGACAGGCACCGACCACCTTACGGCCACAGCTCCGGTCAGCTGCCTCAACAATAGAGGCACGGAACATGGCCCATTCGGACTCAATGTCCCCCACCTGGTCGAATGTTCCCCCATGTGGTCGAAGTTCTGCCGGAGGTGGGAGTTGAAGCTACTTCTGACAGGGGGCTCTGCCAGACGTTCCCAGCAGACCCTCACAACACGTTTGGGCCTACCACGCCTGACCAGCATCCTCCCCCACCATCGAAGCCAACTCACCACCAGGTGGTGATCAGTTGACAGCTCCGCCACTCTCTTCATCCGAGTGTCCAAGACATGTGGCCGCAAGTCCGACGACACGACCACAAAGTCGATCATCGAACTGAGGCCTAGGGTGTCCTGGTGCCAAGTGCACATATGAACACCCCTATGCTTGAACATGGTGTTCATTATGGACAATCCGTGACGAGCACAGAAGTCCAATAACAAAACACCGCTCGGGTTCAGATCGGGGGGGGGGGGGCATTCCTCCCAATCACGCCCTTCCAGGTCTCACTGTCATTGCCCAGGTGAGCATTGAAGTCTCCCAGCAGAACGAGGGAGTCCCCAGATGGTATGCCCTCTAGCACCCCCTCCAGGGACTCCAAAAAGGGTGGGTACTCCGAACTGCTGTTCGGTGCATACGCACAAACAACAGTTAGGACCCGTCCCCCCACCCGAAGGCAAAGGGAGGCTACCCTCTCGTCCACCGGGGTAAACCCCAATGTACAGGCTCCAAGTCGGGGGGCAATAAGTATACCCACACCCGCTTGGCGCCTCTCACCGGGGGCAACTCCAGAGTGGTACAGAGTCCAGCCCCTCTCAAGGAGATTGGTTCCAGAGTCCAAGCTGTGCGTCGAGGTGAGTCCGACTATATCTAGCCGGAACCTCTCAACTTCGCGCACTAGCTCAGGCTCCTTCCCCTTCAGAGAGGTGACATTCCACGTCCCAAGAGCCAGCTTCTGTAGCCGAGGATTGGACCGCCAAGGTCCCCACCTTCGGCCACCACCCAACTCACACTGCACCCAACCTCCTTGGCCCCTCCCATAGGTGGTGATTTTGGAATCATTTAGTGTAGTTTTAACACTGAATCATGTTTTACTTCAACTTGTTAAAAACAGCAATGATGTTTACAGGCTGCACATTTAGGAGGCCCTTGCAATGAATGAAATGTTTATAATTTTGAGGTTGTTTTCTCAACTCCTTGAAGTGGAAGAAGGTAACTGCCTGTAATATGTTTTAGAGGCTTTTCAAATGATTTCATGGTGTAAAATCTGGAGATACAATTGTAGATGTAAACCATTTCAGAGGGTGGAAGTAGACATTTACTTTAAAAGTCCACAGATGGCAATGACTTGGTGGGGGGGAAGTGGACATTGTGAGAAGTGTCAGTACTCTGAGTTTGTTTTTTTCCCTGCTACTGTAATGTAGTGATCTTTCGTGGGTACAGGAAAGAAGACACAGAAGATGTTTTATGAAGGACTGAGGTTGAAACCTGAAAAAAGTAAGCATGATACACAAGAGAACAGGTGAAACTACATACAGCACCCAGACCCTCTCTTTTGAGTTCAATGGGGACCTGATAACTCATCTTCACTATCGTTTAAATTTTTGTTTCTAGCACGTGGTTGATAGTTGTAATGTGTCTGCTAACCACATCTTCTGTGAGCTTCACTTAACTTTTCTTCACCCACTTTACAGTTCATTTTCTACACAGTACACCATGCAGTGTCTTTCTCCTGTGAATGACGCCTCTTCTTCACTTGCCATCAGCCCCAATCATCACTAGTTTTCAGCACTGAGCTGAAAAAAGAAAGTGATATACAGTATTAGGATAACCTACTTGTTACAGAATTATTATCAACAAATTAAAAAAACAACATCCATCCATCCATCCATTATCCAACCCGCTATATCCTAACTACAGGGTCATGTAGCCAATCCCAGCCAACACAGGGCGCAAGGCAGGAAACAAACCCCACGGGTCAGCTAATTTTCTTTTTCTATGGACCACATTGCTTAGTCTCTTTTTGTTATGCGGGACACTTCCCATTCTTCAGTCATCTGTCCACTCTATTGGTCAGTGGTGCTGTTCTGCTGACATTGTTCATTTGTATAAAGTGGCAACCTCATTTCTCTTTGTGATCAGTTGTACACTGAGCTGAAAAAAGGATGTTGTGCATTAAAATAGGCCTCTCAGTACAGCGTTATCATAACAAATACTGTATTGACAAATAAAAAAACAGGTTTGGTAATTTTCTTTTTTTTATTAATGTCACCAAATTTCAATCCAATCAGTGAAAACATTTATGAGATTTTGGAGTATGTCATTTTTCTATTGTGGGGGATGGGGGGGGGGGTTACCACCAAATATTGATATACAGTAATTAAAATGTTCTTTCTTAGTGTATATCTACTGCCCTAGATGAAGCATCCTCCTAAATTTCAGTCTTTTTACTAAAATGAAAAAGAATCTTTGCTGGTGAGTGAGTGAGTCAGCCAGTCAACTTTGCATTATATATACACATTGTAGATTAAGGAGATTGGAGTGGGTGAGTTGAGTGAACCAAAACTTTTGTCACCACTCTAGACTGGTGGTAAACAACAGTGGAGATCACGTTTATCATAATATTTTCCTTTTAGTTCTAAGGGTTTATGGCTATAAACAGAAAAGCTGAGCAATGACTGATAATCTTTGGCATGGAGATCTGAGGGTAAGCAGCAGTTGAGGAAAGAAAGAGCAATGCCACCCTATCCTTTTTCATATGGTAAAACAATGAACAGATTATGTGCATTTCTTTAATGGTAAAATTTATAACACACCATGGAAGATTTCCATGTTCTATTTCTATTTTGCAAATCTAGTATTTGATGCCAAACACTATCTCTACTTGTGCAAGCAGCCTGAGTAATTTGAACTTTATAATAAAGCAATACTTCAAAACTTTAATTTCTAAAATGAAACCTTTTGACTGTCTCTTAAGCCTAGTCCCAAAATAAACTACTGAAGAGCTCAATTACTCTTCTGCAATCATCCATTCTTAACATTATCAGTAGATCTTTATTCCCTGGAATAGTTTCTAATGTACTATAAAAATGGAAAAAGGCCCAAATGTACTTTATAGTTTTTGACCTATTTCAAATTTACCCTCTCTCTATTTTTCTCGCTCTCTCTAAAGTACTTCAAAAAAAAGCTGCCACACAGCTTCAATCTCCCCTTGCTCATAAACAATTTAGGGTACCTCAGTCTGTTTTCATGGGACACAGTGAAAAAATAGCTTTAGCTTGTCTTGATGAACACATTTTATGTTTTCTGATGAAGGAAATTCTATGGTTATTGTTTGTTAGATTTAACCACAGCCTTTGACACTATGGATCAGTCTATTCTGTTACATAGGCTTGAAAATTATTTTGGGCTGTTAATCATTGTCCTTGAATAGTTTAGTTAAAGGAATACTCCACACAAAAGTGATTTTTTTGTATATGTTACTTACACCATGTAGTGATGGTGGAGGTTTGTTTTAATTTCATGTTTTCATGCAGAATCAGATAAAAGTACCTCAGAGCTCAATACTGGGCCCAGTATTTGTATTCTGCCAGAGGGAGATAGAAAACATAATACCTGGTTTCATTCATATGTAGATGATACTTAGCTGTATCTCTCCTTCAAACCAGGCAAAAGTTATTTTATTGTGTCTCTATTGTTAGTGGTAACTATTGTCTTTGAATTCAAAACAAACTGAAAAGTTACTAATTGATGGAAATCTTACTGGCTACAACAAAGATCTGTCACTTTTTAAAAACAGTAGGCCTGAACATTAGTGACACAGAAACAGCACACAATTTAGTTACCTTTGACACCAGTCTTTCACCAAATGCTTTACAATACTTTCTAAAATATGTCTTCTCCAGCTTAAAAAATATAGGGAACTTGACTCTTCCAGATTAAAAATTTGCCAAAAATATAACTAGTGCAGATACTTCTCTTAACCTGTGGACCGATAGGATATTTATTTGGTTCATGTTTGTTTGGTCCATTCTGTCGCTCGCTATCCAACCTGCGATGTGCCTGCTTCAGTACTCAGCTGCCGAGCTACTCCGACTCTACTTTCACCTGTTTGAGCCTCCGCTGACTGGCCTATATCTCCACCCAGACATTGCATTCCTCCCCCGTAGGAGAAACATCCACCATGAGTCCCGCTGGAGTATCCAAACTGACAGTTCGAAAATAATAAACTCCATCTGGTCCAGTTATCAACGTCCTCCACGTAATTTAGGCAGAGTCGCTGACCACAGTGTGTTAGCCAGCCTAAGCCAGTCAGCTAACACCGTTGCTAAATGCGATTACACCATTGTTAACTTCGGTCTGCTGAACATCCGCTCACTCACGAGCAAGGGGCCTTTCATCCACGATCTCCTCACTAATCGTAAGTTTGACTTTTTCTGTCTACCTGAGACATGGCAACAACCCCATGACTTTTCCCAACTTAACGAATCCACTCCCCCGCGGTTTGTTTACATCTCTCAACCCCGTGGCCCTGGCCGAGGTGGAGGTCTCGCGTTAATGTATCGTGAGAAATGGAAAGTCTTGCCGTTGTCTGTTCCTGCCTTCAGTTCTTTTGAATCTCTTATATGTCAATTAAATGGACCCATTCCTACTACAGTATTATTGCAACTGTTTGCCAGCCCCCTAAACTAAACAATGACTTTCTGAACGACTTTCCTGTTTTCCTTACACACTTATCTACTGTTTCATGAAACATAACATTCTGGGGGATTTCAGTTTACATATTTTCAGTTTACAGACTTTACATCCTGCCTTGAGAGTTTTGAATTCCAGCAGCATACTGATGTTCCCACTCATTCCAAAGAACATATCTTGGACTTGATTTGCTGTTCTGGAGTTATACCGCTTGATTGTACTGCGGATGAACTCCCCATAACTGACCACTTTCTTATTTCATCCAATGTTAAACTTGCACTTTCCAACACTAAGCACTAAGCTTTCCCGTCTCATGTCTTTCTGTAATATTAAGAATATTAACTTAGATTCTCTTTCCTCTAGTATTGATTCCCTTATGGACATTGATAATTTATCCACTCCTGAAGAACTGGTCTCACACTATAACACTGGACTTAATGGTATTCTTAACTCTGTCACTCCATTCAAAACTAGATCTGTTTCTTTCTCCTTTTCTTCTCCCTGGTTCACGCCTGAACTTCAGCTTTTGAAAGCCAAAGGCCGGAAACTTGAACGGTCATATAAAAAAACTGGACTCTTTGTTCAGAAAGAGATGTACAAAAACCATATAATTTATTACAAGGACTGTATTACCCAAACTAAATGTAACTATTATACTCTCATTATTTCTTCCAATGAAGGCAAACACCAAGTCATTGTTTTCACTACTTAACAATATCACACAATCCCCGGATTCTTTACCTTCTCACCTTTGCTCAACTGAATGTTGCAATTCCCTTATGTCTTTTTTAATGAAAAAATCCAGAAGATTCATCAGTCTCTCTGTACGGATTCCTCCAGTACTTCATTTGAATTTCACCCACCAGCTCATTCATTTTCCTCTTTTCAGTTTCCTACTTTCTCAGAAATCTCAGATCTTGTCTGTAAGTCTAAGCCATCCACCTGTCAGCTGGACCCCCCTCCCTACAGTTCTAGTCAAAGCCTGCCTCCCCTCTCTGGTCCCCCTTATCTCTGCTATAATCCACTCTTCTCTCACTACTGGTACTGTTCCTTCATCTTTTAAAACTGCTGCAATAACCCCAATACTGAAAAAACCTGGTGCCGATCCAACTAATTTCAGTAATTTCCGTCCTATTTCTAATCTACCCTTCATTTCCAAAATTCTTGAAAAAATAGTGGCTATTCAACTTCATTCTCATTTATCTCAAAATAATTTGCATGAACAGTTCCAGTCTGGTTTTCGTCCCCTCCACAGTACAGAAACGGCACTTACAAAAATTCCTAATGACCTCCTTATGGCAGCTGATTCTGGTTTAATTACTATTCTCATCCTCCTTGATCTGAGTGCAGCCTTTGACACTATTTGTCACACTACTCTTCTCAATAGATTATCTTAGATTGGCATTACCTACACTCCACTAGATTGGTTCAGATCCTACCTCTCAGGCCGCACTCAGTTTGTTCAGCTTAAAACTTTCACATCCCAACCCACCGCTGTTACTTCAGAAGTGCCTTAGGGCTCTGTCCTGGGGCTCGTCCTTTTCATTATTTACCTCCTTCCCCTTGGCAATATCTTTCGTAAATATAAAATTAGCTTCCACTGTTATGCTGATGACACCCAGCTCTATCTCACTAGCAAACCTACTGCTTCCTTTCCACCCTCCTCACTTACTGATTGCATAGCAGAAATCAAATCCTGGTTTTCTTCAAATTTTCTTAAATTAAACAGTGACAAAACTGAGGTTCTCCTCATTGGTACAAAATCAACATTATCCAAAACTGATCATTTTTTATTTGTTATTTATAATTCCTCTGTCTCCTCTTCCCCACAGGTTAAGAGTCTGGGTGTCATCCTTGATAGTACTTTATCCTTTCGGTCCCACAACAATAACACCTCCCAGTCTGCATATTTCCACTTGCATAACATTAATCGTATTCGCCTCTCCCTCACTCCCCACACCACTGCTATCCTTGTTCATAGCCTTGTCACTTCTCGTCTGGATTGTTGCAATTCCCTTTTCTTTGGTCTTTCTCGCAAATCTCTTTATAAGCTTCAACTGGTCCAGAATTCAGCTGCCCGCATCATTACTAGAACCCCATCTATTCACCATATCACTCCCGTTTTGCAGCAGCTTCATTGGCTTCCAGTTCAGTTCCGAATTCAATTCAAAATTCTTCTACTAACTTTTAAGGCTATCCACAACCTTGCCCCTCCATATCTGTCTGACCTCCTCCATGTTGCCATTCCCTCCCGTACCCTTAGATCATCTTCCTCCATCCACTTGACTGTCCCCTTCGTCCGTCTTACCACTATGGGGAGCAGAGCATTCATTTGCTCTGCTCCCCAGCTTTGGAACTCACTACCACCTGAGCTTAGAAATATTGAATCATTTTCACTTTTCAAATCTAAACTTAAAACTCATTTGATTCAGACTGCTTTTTCTCTTTGATTACAATTGCTCTGTCTGATTTTAACTTTTGTATTTTACTTTTGTTTATAATCTGTGTTTTGTCTATTGTTTGGTGTTCTTGAGTGTTTAGAAAGGCGCCTACAAATAAATAAAATGTATTATTATTATTATTATTATTATTATTATACTGAGAAAGCAATTCTTGCATTTAGTTTTTGTAGAGTTACATACAACGATGCATTATCCACCCGATGTTCAATTTATTCTTTTCATAGATTTTTAAGAGGTATGAGAAAATAACATTCCTTAAATCTTTACACCATAGCATGGCTAACGTGTGTGGGATAAAAAAATACTGCTAAAAAAAGCGCCCAGTGATAAATGCCCTTATAGTCAAGGTATTATACAATATTGCCATTTCTACCAATCAGACACAATTCCTGTTTGCTAGAAGACATTTAAAACTATCTTTCTATCTTCACAATTATTTGGTTGCTTTTTCACTTTGGACTGTAGCTGTAGAAAAAAAGTGTAGAAATTTAACTCATTGGACACATAAAAAAATAAAAGGTTCACCTGCATGTTAAAATGTTATTAGCATCAAGATTTGTGCTTTGTGATGATGTGCCTGCTGCTTTTAAAGAACTTGTCCACACTTCTACTCTAGAGCTAGAGATGTCCTAATCAAGATACATTAGTTTATTGTAGAATAATTGGGACTTACCAGGTTCCTTATAGATTGCTTTTGTGTGGATAGCGCTTTGAGTACTGAGAAAAGCGCTATATAAATGTAATGAATTATTATTATTATTTTTACTTTTATGCCTTCTAAAGTTGATATACACCCACACAAACACACTCACTGTCCACTAAGGCTCTGAGTGATCCCTGCACAGCTGATCACTCCACAGTACTCCAAATAGGGACTGACTGTCTTTAGCTTGACTAGACCAAAAGGGCATTCCCCAGACCAGTAATGTCAAATTCAAGGTCTGCTAACTGGATCCAGCTAACTGAATGTCCTTTTTTCTTTATTTGCTCCAGGTTCAAGTCAATACTTTTATTTTTGTTTTAGTACTGTGCCCTTTTTAGCAAGGTTGTCCATTATCTTCTCTTCCATCCTTATTTCGTTGTTGTTTTGATGCAGATTTTGGATACATACTCGTACAGTACATAGATTTCTCTTTCAGTTTCATCTTTTAAGTACAGTGGACTGCCATTAACAATGGTTTTAGGATCACCTACATGCTTGTTATAAATCCTTAAAATATGAGGAATCAAAATACTCAAAGGCTGGAATTAACCGTAACTGTTCTTGAATTGCATATTTAATATAATATAGTGTGACTCACGTGCGAGTAGGAGGCAGCTAAAGGGCTTAAGTAATGGTAATACCATATCCGACCAGGAGGTGGTGGGGTGTACTGACTGTCTTTCTCAGTTCCCTGTAGACCTTTCCCGAGAAATCCTGCCAGGTTCCGAACCCTTTGATGACATCACTTCCGGTCCAGAAGATGTCACTTCAGGCCCCATCGATGACGTCACTTCCTGTCCTATATAGAACTACCCTCAATCAATTAACCTACCCATTATGTTATATTGTTCTGTTTTTATATTATTTACATTTATACATTTTGAAATTAAAATATACTCAATTGTTAAAATACTAAGTTAAATTACCTAATATCTGTAGTTCATTGCTAGTGATTTTTAATTGAAAATTGAAGGAGAGAATGGGACAGTGGACATTTACAATTTTGCCTAGGGAAGCAGAAACACTAGAGCTGGTCCTGGAGCTGTAATAATTTTTTCCACTCAATGCTGATTTTGGTTCCATGGCCATTGGTATGTTTTCTAACCCAATGCAACGTCTAGGAAAAAAAAAATGAGAGAAGACAGTTTCAAAACAGACATGAGGCAGAGAATACAATTGCTGTCTTGTTTGTAAAGAAAATGTGGCAGGTGTTTTTTGTTGACAAACTCCGAACTGTGTCAGGTATATAAAGTGTTATTTTTGGGCTTGGATAAATTTGAGCTTGACACTTCTACTCTAGACATTGGAGGCTGATACACCTTTCCTGTGGTCACTTATCAAGGCTTCTTACTCCTTCCTGTTCTACTCAGTATTGAAAGCATCTCATCTAAGCTGGTAACCCAATGGGAAAGAAGTGGGAATCTGTTAACACCAGATTCTTTGTTTTTACTTTATTACTTCAGTCACCCAAGATGTTCAGACAAAGTATAAGAGTTTTAAACATAGTAAGATTTTTAATCTATTTGAATAGCAAAAAGCAATAAAACCACAGAAATATAAATACATAAATAAATAGCAAAATCTGAATGTGAAGCATGTGTGGCCATCCAAGGGCTTCACACCTCTCACTTTTGTCAGTGGAGTCTTACCTGTCTTATTAATAAGTCTAGAGCTAATTTCAGAATCCTCCTTTTTCATGAAAACCTATAAATGCTCCGGGTTCTACTCACTTATCAGAACTTTAAAATACATACTATATATACCAAAGTATATGTTACGATCTCAAAATGTCAACCTTCTAAAGATTCCAAGATTAATAAAACAACAGTGGGAGATTAAGCTTTTGCCTGCAAGACCCCACTGTTGTGGAAAGAGATGCCCCATTGGTCTCACTTTTAAATCCTGCTGAATACTCATTATTTAGGTCTAGCATAGCCTGATTAGAGCTTCATTTTTTTAGTCATTTGCACAAGAGCAAATGTACCAATCATTCTGAACTTTTATTGATTTTGCTCAATTCTTTTTCTCTTTTCAAAATCCTGTTGTCGCACTTACAGCCACTGCTACATTGCCAAACTGCTACTCTTGTCCATGGGGAGTTACACAGAGAGATAATGTAAGTCATGTAATCCCAGAATGCCAGGGTTTATTCTTCATATTAGCCTGGCCATAACAAGTACATATATTGTGGAATGCCAGAGCCAATTTGCCTAGGTCACTGTGACTTTGTTAAAACAGACTGAAGGTTTATTTTTCTGAGAAATTATGTTAACTGGGGTTTCTATTTTCTTCTCCCCTGTTGTCAACTAGCTATATATCAATTGCAATATTACATTTGAATTTTAATATCATAGTTTTACATTTATCATGTTAAAATGTCCCCTGTTTTGCAGTATATTCAACCACAAATGTGTGTACATGATGTCACAATAAGAGTCGAAAGACATCAAAAAGGTTTGGGGCATTGTGCCCTGGCTGCAAATGGATAAATTTGCTTGTGAGATGTTCACAGGTCTGAGTCCAAAACAGAACTGATCTTAAAGGCTGCAACAGGAAGTTATGTCATCGGGACTGGAACCGGAAGTGATGTCACCAGGGGCCGGAAGTGACATCTTCAGTGACCCCACAACTGAAAGTGATGTCATCAGTTACGCTGGTAAACGGAAATGATGTCATCAGTGGGGTTTTGAACCAGAAGTGACGTCATCAATGGCAGTGGAACCACGTGGGATTTCCCGTGGATCGTCTGCAGAGGATTGAGAGAGAAAGTCAGTGCACCTCGTCACCACCTGGTCTGCCATAGAACTACTATTATTCAGGGCCTTTAGCTGCCTGTGTGTGACAATGTACTGTATGTGAATGCTGTTTGGTTTACTTATTTTTGTTCTTGTTTTTTAACAGGAAACTTGTGCAAGTGCTCAGAGAACAGTGCTGTTCTTCTGCAGAAGGGAAAAACTATGCCACAATGGCAAAGAGATAAATGAGTGAGATAAATGGGAGTCGTAATCAAGGCAAAATTCATTTCTGTTAGGTCAGTAACCTAGCACCAGTGCCAAAACAAAAACCTAAAGTTGTAGTAAATATTCAGAATTTAGATGTTGCCCAAAGTCCTATAAACCTACCTGTGATTAGTTTTGTTTTCAGAATTATCTGCCAACTTATCTGCCATCCATAATTCAAAACCACAAACCTTTACATTAAGTGACCTGCCTGACTTCTTGCCAATCACCAGAATCATTTCCAGAGTCAGTAGCAGCCTTCCATTTGTTTCTGGCGTACCTGACTAGAATTTCCCATTGCAGGTTCAGGTGTCCCTCATGTATTGAGCCTTCATTTGATTTTTAAAGTATCAAACCACAGCGGTAGCAGCACCCTAGCTTCCTACTAATTTACACTGACAGCCTGGTATCATATACTGTGTACTAGGACAATATGACCTCTAGCGGAAAGCAGACGTCTCCCTTACTCACTAACCTCAATCTCCATTTACAAAGAATGTCAGGAAATCATAGCATATGCAAAGCTGACTGTTAGATGTTGTTTGGAACCTTGAACCCTTAGCACAACTGCCTTTCTCTCTCTCTCTCAGGTTACCTCCTGTACTCTTGGCTAATGTGTTTCCGGAAAAACAGTACACATACAAGGCATACTGCTCAGTAGCTACTCCTGTGTCCCCACATTGTGATCTGCAGGGCAGCTGCTGCTCTTTGTGTGTTTCAGTGTTTTCTTTTGGACTCAACCATACCTGGCACCCTTGTTCCTGGCAACCTCTTGCTCACTCAAGATAGATAGATAGATAGATAGATAGATAGATAGATAGATAGATAGATAGATAGATAGATAGATAGATAGATAGATAGATAGATAGAAGTTCTTTCTTGGTGCCCTTCTTCCATATTTTGTGTATCTACTCACTCTTACCTTGTGGACCAGTCAGTCATTTTCTAAACTGGTTAGTCCTAAATAGGGTTGTGGGGGGTGCTGGAGCCTATCCCACACACACCCCATCCACTAAATTGTCCATAATGTATATCACCAATCCGCCTAACTTGAATGTCTATGGACAGTGGGAGGAAACCAGAGCATGGGGAGAACATGCAAACTCCCTGCAGGGAAGACCCAGGATGTAAACCTTGGTCTCCTTACATTAAGGCAGCAGCGCTACCACTGCGCCACAATGCTGGCCCTACCTTTTTGTTGCCTGGCACATACCTAAAATTCTGCTAATACAAGTGTATTGTGACACAGTACTAGGAAAATGTGTTTTACAAAACAAAAAATGCAACTTGGTAGTTCTGTATAATCTATACTAATAAAAGGCAAAACCCTCACTGACTCACTCACTGACTGACTGACTGACTGACTGCCTCACTCATCACTAATTGTCCAACTTCCCGTGTAGGTGGAAGGCTGAAATTTGGCAGGCTTAAATAAAACAGAAATATATACCTTTATTTTTACTTCCTTAAGTTGTGGAGAGTGTATCCTGTAGCAAAGCCCTAACTTTTTTCATGAAAGCCCCTTTCAGTCAATAAGCCTTAAAAACAGGTGTAAAGCTAAACTTGTAGTACCACTATTCAATTACACTTGCCTAACGCCTCTCCTAAGGGGAGATACTGTGGGATCTGGGCATCCGTCAAAGCACCAATCACAGGCCCGATTAGAAAGCGGGAAGCTGTGATTTGTTGTCTCCCTCCCATGTAACAATCACAGCCCGTGTTACAATGCACTATGTATGTATGTGTATATGTATATATGTGTGTGTGTATGTATGTGTGTGTATGTATGTGTATATATATGTTGATATGTGTGTGTGTGTGTATATATATATATATGTGGATGTGTATATGTATATATGTATATATATGTATATGTAGATATGTGTATATGTAGATATGTATATATATGTATACATGTATTTGTATATATATGTTTACACAACCTCTTTAACACACTACTTCTCCGCTGCGAAGCGCGGGTATTTTGCTAGTCATTAATATTTGGGGAAGGTCCGGAGGAGGTAATAGTTTTGTTTAAGTGATAGCAGAGCCTTTATAATCTATTGCAGATTGCTTTGATGACAACTGATATTTGTGGTTATTAAGATCTGCCTGAAAATGTAGTTTAATTTATATCAGGAAATACAAACAGTAAAGTTAAAGATGGAAGGAATGTGAATACTTTCATAGCACTATTATTTGAGTGTGTTTAAAGTTTAATCAACCAGTAAATATTGTAGTTTCTCCAAACTTAATTTGATAATTGCCATTTCTTGTTATCATTATTATATACACAACTGATGCCTTTATCAAAGTGCAGGAAACAGTATAACAGTTTATATATATATGTTTTAACAACTGGTAGAGCTTAAAGTGCCGTATCTTAGACACTACACTATACTACCTGCCGGTCTGAAGTGATGCTTTCCTTTGTTATATACGTTTACTTGTCTGAACTGGCCAATTTTCAGGAGCACATCATTAAGGGATGTCTACTGTTGGAGCAATGTGGTGCCCTCAAAGATTTATCGATATGACAGAGGATATGCAGATTGGACAATTCAAAAGTTCACTGTTCCAATTTTAATGAGAGGTGATAAGTTTCAGGCTTTCTTATAGAAGGGTTTTCAGACGCTTCCATTAATTTTCTGAATAAGCTTATTCCATCAGAAGGTAATTCCAAGCTGGAATCTAATCAAGCATCATTGGGCTCAAACCAACCACTACAAGGCCTATGCATGCATACACTCAGTTCTAAAAGGTTAATTTAGTTGGTAAGAGGAAGGACAACACTCTAACATACAAATATACACAAGCAAAAGCCTGACCAGGTTTGATCTCAGGTCTGCTGAACTGTGAAGCAGCAATGCTAACTACTATACCACCATCACACCCTTTTCACAACACTAAACACATATTTTCCATTTGAGTTCTGAGCATGTTTTCCATATATTTAAATAGATAATAATATATTTGGGGACTGGTAGTATGAAAACACGATTGAGTCTTCCATTTCTCCTAAAAAGAAGAGAGTATGTTGTCTGTGAGTTTATTATCTGATTAAAAGTATTTGGTATATTGATTTTCAAAACAAGCTACTTGTAGGTCATTTTCATTTTGTCAAAATAGGCTATGTTAATTTGTTTTTATCTGGAAGACCATAGACTTGGTGTTTTTCCAGTTTGACTGTCTAGGGCAGCACTCTCCTATGCAGGTCTGTCTGACAGAAAATCAAGTTGTTCATATGTACAGTGTACAAAAGAACGTCAACTTCTGTATCATTCAGACTGAGACCAGGTGTTGCCAGGAGGTAAGGGCAGTTTATTTAAAATGAAATCACTCCGACACAGGCTGTGTCACTGATGTACTGAAATGGTTTTTCACATCGTGTTCAAGATCTGCAAGTATATGACTTTATAACTGAGTTTATTCCTAATAAACATAAGAAAGAAAAATAACTAGATGTCAAATTGAAGCATATGCTTTTAAGTATACAAGTTAAACAAACTCATTCATTTAATCGTTGAAACAGACACTTGGTGTAGCTGAATCTGCAGCATTTTAAAGGCATCCAATTTGACTCACTCAGGTAATAGCAAACACTCATAGCTACAGGAATGCTTTCAGAATTTGCTAATGAAACAGATACTCAGTTTTGGAGCTGAAATCTATTCCTTTTCTTGTCTTTAGATAAAAAGGCTGTGACTTACAGTTGATTTGTATGTTGCTGCCCTTAATCTCCATATTGCGAATTACTCCTGAGTACCAGGGAGCTTTGTGAAATGTTTAAATGCATCTGAAGTGGATGTTAATAATATGGTTGGATTTGTCTCAGGAAATGAAAGCTACTGTACCTGATCCAGGCTTTTACATCCTTACTGTTTTCTTGTCTTAGTGTAATTAACTTGCAGAGCTCAAGGGAATTCTATTGAGTAAATGCTTTTCCTGTTATAAAAATCATTTGGTTTGTTAACGCTGGTCCTGATAAGTATGGCGAGTTGAACTTCCTCCTAAAGTAGCAACACCCTGAGCTGTGCAAACTGAGAATCTTTCTTTCTTTCTTTCTTTCTTTCTTTCTTTCTTTCTTTCTTTCTTTCTTTCTTTCTTTCTTTCTATTATGTTGTTAAAATTGTTGTATTTACTGTTTTAGTTATTTTATAATAAGCACATGATGCTTGTCCTGCTGAGTTTCAGAATGACTGCCAAGAAAACAATTAGTGCAATTTATGTAAAAGACTAAATTAGAGGCCAAAAGGATGACACTTTGTTCAATAATTAATAGTCTTTTTTGGGTCTTTCTTTAAAAATATCCATGCCATTACCGATAAAGAGGCCCGCAATTTTAATGACTGATTTCTGCCTCTATTGTTCTGCATATTATTTCCCTAAATTCTCACTTTTATTACCGCAGCTTCATTGCTTTAAATAGCTGTATATTCATATACTTTTCATAGAGATGAACACCTTTCCAATTAGCAATAAATTGCTTTAAAACAGAATAAAATACAGTGGTGAGCAACTCTAGCAAAGAGGATTGACAACTTATAAAATCTTTTTTGAACCTGTGTGTGTGAATGGAAATTGTACTTGGCCAAAAGAAAATGCAACATTATGTGTGCTTAACTCAAAAGCATACAGATGTAGACAGGTCTTCTCAGGTTCCTAACTTCTTCACAAGCGCTGCAAGAGCACACTGACTTAATGTAAAGGAAGATGTCGGCGGTAATGTCTAAATGCAGACATAACCATTGATGTCATCTCCTATTTATTTTGTAGGAGTTAACTTTTGTTAATTTCACAGTTTTGATGATTCATCATTTTTGCTGCAGTAGGAAGTCATTTGATGATTCATACATTTACATTTGCTATATAAAATATACAGTATTTAATTAACAGCACAGCTTTTCCATTTTCTGAATTATTATTATATTATAAAATTATGCAGTGTTGACTGCAGTGCGATGCTTATAATAAATGTGCAAATTGTGCAGTACTGAGATAGCACATATCTAAATATTTCTTGGCCTGAAATAGTAAGGAATATGTTTTGTATTAAAACTTTGTTACTTTATACTTTAATACTTAAGCTTTTACAGACAATATCATGAGAGCTTCATAATACTCTGAATACATTGTACATTGAAACAGGGCAAATCAGCAATTAATAGATTACAGAATGTTTTGTTCTCCGTACATGTATATAAGCTTATTTAATAATATTATGGATCTATTTTGAAAGGTATTTCTAAGTTCTATAACAAAAATGAAAGAAAAACACTTTGATTAATGTGAAACTCCAAGAAATATCCTAGATCCTTTAACACTAGTAGTAATTCTTTATTGACAACTTTTGCTCCAATATTTTTGGGGAGTCAACTTTATATGCAAATGTTTTTAATAAAATAAGGTGTAATAATACGTGAGTAAAGCAATATAAAATGAAAATCTATACTTATTTGGTATTTGCTTATTCACCTTATGATGTGAAAACTCATTTTAAACTTATATGAAGACTGATAATGTGTTCCAGATTAATAATTCAATAAAAAACAGAAACATGAATAATTTACAGTACTTTAATATTAATAAAAAATAAAACCTAATAACTTTAGTTATACAGGTACCTATTCATGCATTTGCCAATGTGAACTTGCTGTGTCCTTAAAAACAACTCTGAAGAACTTCGATTATCTCATTAAAGCCCATTTTGCTTTAACTTTGTACTGTGTTGCCTAATTGTTTCCTATATATAGCCATACAATTTTCAATTGGTAGCAGAAGCGTTTTCTGGGTTATTTCTGTCACAGTGGCACAGATACAGACTATTGTATATTTAAGATGAGATTCTACAGTCATATGAAAAAGTTTGGGAACCCCTCACAGCCTGCATAATAATTTACTCTACTTTCAACAAAAAAGATAACAGTGGTATGTCTTTCATTTCCTAGGGAATTTGGTTGGATTAGCTCGTTAAGCCTTGAACTTCATGGACAGGTGTGTCCTATCATGAGAAAAGGTATTTAAGGCGGTCAGTTGCAAGTTGTGCTTCCCTTTGACTCTCCTCTGAAGAGTGACAGCATGGGATCCTCAAAGCAACTCTCAAAAGATCTGAAAACAAAGATTGTTCAGTATCATGGTTTAGGGGAAGGCTACAAAAAGTTATCTCAGAGGTTTAAACTGTCAGTTTCACCTGTAAGGAATGTAATCAGGAAATGGAAGGCCACAGGCACAGTTGATGTTAAACCCAGGTCTGGCAGGCCAAGAAAAATACAAGAGCAGCATATGTGCAGGATTGTGAGAATGGTTACAGACAACCCACAGATCACCTCCCAAGACCTGCAAGAACATCTTGCTGCAGATGGTGTATCTGTGCATCGTTCTACAATTCAGCGCAATTTGCACAAAGAACATTTGTATGGCAGGGTAATGAGAAAGAAGCCCTTTCTGCACTCACGCCACAAACAGAGTCGCTTGTTGTATGCAAATGCTCATTTAGACAAGCCAGATTCATTTTGGAACAAAGTGCTTTGGACTGATGAGACACAAATTGAGTTATTTGGTCATAACAAAAAGTGCTTTGCATGGCGGAAGAACACTGCATTCCAAGAAAAACACCTTCTACCTACTGTCAAATGTGGTGGAGGTTCCATCATGCTGTGGGGCTGTGTGGCTAGTTCAGGGACTGGGACCCTTGTTAAAGTCGAGGGTCGGATGAATTCAACCCAGTATCAACAAATTCTTCAGGATAATGTTCAAGCATCAGTCACAAAGTTGAAGTTACACAGGGGTTGGATATTCCAACAAGTCAATGACCCAAAACACAGTTCGAAATCTACAAAGGCATTCATACAGAGGGAGAAGTACAATGTTCTGGAATGGCCGTCACAGTCCCCTGACTTGAATATCATCGAAAATCTATGAGATGTTTTGAAGCAGGCTGTCCATGCGCAGCAGAAATCAAATTTAACTAAACTGGAGAGATTTTGTATGAGAATGGTCAAAAATCCCTCCATCCAGAATTCAGACACTCATCAAAGGCTATAGGAGGCGTCTAGAGGCTGTTATATTTGCAAAAGGAGGCTCAACTAAGTATTGATGTCATATCTCTGTTGGGGCGCCCAAATTTATGCACCTGTCTAATTTTGTTATGATGCATATTGCATATTTTCTGTTAATCCAATAAACTTAATGTCACTGCTGAAATACTACTGTTTCCATAAGGCATGTCATATGTTACAAGGAAGTTGCTACTTTGAAAGCCTGGCCAATGATACACAAAAATCCAAAGAATTAAGAGGGGTTCCCAAACTTTTTCATATGACTGTATAACAATGCCTTCCTAAACTGAAGACTACTCTTTACATAATTTCCAGAAAAAGTCTCTGCTCTTCTCAGCTATTAATTAAACTCAACATTAAAAAAGATACACCTTTTAACAAGATTTCCGAAGAGCAACATTAAATCTATTCCAAGTATCTACTTCAACAGCACAACAAGCCACTTCAGCACTGTGATTGTGTTGTTTATTTCACTGTGGTAAAAATTGGCAAATTAAACGTAAATATACAGTGCACATGAGGATACAATGAAACTCAGTGTAGCTCACTCAAATAAATCCAGTTTATTTACAAAATGTTTAGAACATTATTAATAAGAGAAATAGCTTTGCAGCTCTGTCTTATACAGCTCTGTCTCAGATTGGATAGATTAGATTGACTAATCCCATTGTGAAATTCAAAATATTTAACATATACTGAGTCTTTCTGTGCTTGCTCGATTTTAAAGAGTGTATCAGTGTCCATGTAATCAGTTGTGACTTACTTTGTATATCAACTGTTATCACATAGTCCTTTACAAAACAATTAAAAAGAAGTAAATATGTGGTCCCCGCGACCCTGTAGTTAGGATATAGCGGGTTGGATAATGGATGGATGGATGGATGGGTAAATATGTGGTGCTTGTGGATTTGACGTGACCAGATGGGACAGTCGTCTGTCAAACTTTTGCTTCTTGCATTGTGATTCATGTACGTGCTCTGTTTTTAGCTCACAAACACTTTGGATTCTGTGTAGCAACATCATTCATGAGAACTTTTCATTGTTCCCATTCTCTTGGCAGAAGTAGGCAGTTAATCTTCAATAAAGTGCTATTAACAGAGCTGGCAAGGAGTTGCATGTGTGTGTGCTCTAGCTGGCAAGGCTTATTTACATCGACCCTTTTTGTGTTGGTAAATCAGAAGCATTTGGTGCCAGGATTCCTGCCTTTTGCATTATTGCAACCTTTGCAGAACAAGTATACTGAACAAAATACAAAAAATTCAACAAGCCTAAAAGAAAAGAAGGAAAGAAAAGAAATAGAACATGAAAAGCTCCTTTATATACAAGGATTTTCTGTTACCCATTTTCTAACACAAACAACAAAAATGGCAACAGTGAATGCTGTGCGGATAATTGAGAGTACAGCTTCTTTCAACGGATTTGCTTCAGTTGCTCCAGGCGACGATCAAAAAAGCGCACAGTAGAAATTCTGTTAACCCCTCCCAGCTTTTAAAGCATAGCCCTAAGGGCTCATTGTTTAGTGCCACAAATCAGGACATCCATGAATCTGAAATAATTTTAAGAGAGAAAGTAAAATGAAGCAATAATATTCATTTGCACAATTAATTTACAAGATTAAAGAATTATTAAATGCTTTCTGAATGACTAACCTGGCAATTATCATTCCAACCACTATAAAAGATTTATTTTAGGCTGAATTGTAAATCCTTTGTGGAAATAATGATATTATTAATTTGAGCTAAAACAAAACATGGAAACATTGTTCATTATTTATTGTTATAAATACTTAATTTTGTTCATTCATTTTCTAAGCTGATTTATTCCAGTATAGGACAGAATTGTACATAATGCAAGAAGCCACCCTGAGCTGATTGGCTTTCACCAAAAGGAATTTTCACACATGAACCTAATAAGCTGACCTTTAAAATGGGATTGGGACCAAGGCAGTGCTTGAAGAAGATATACATAAGTTTTAGTACTCTGTGTTTAAGATACATTCAGAGTGACCATGATACACTGTTAGTCAAGTAAAGAGTAGTAGGGGGTTTGCGGTGGGATATGTGTTGGATATGCATGATGTGAGCTGGTACGCTTGAAAACACTATTGGTACACACCAAACTTTTTAGAAAGCAACTGCTACAATTTTCTCTTGACCGGGGAAAATATGGCTTCAACTCCAGACAGAGATTTGTGACAAACCAATACCAAAAAATGTGCAGTATGAATAATTTACCATTGTTGATATTGACTTAGAAGTAAATATTAGATTTGGTTTTTATATTTTTAAATGTATTCCATTTTTAATAGTACACAATTTGTTGTGGATTGAAAAGCGACAAGCTCCCCAGGGCATGCCAAGCTTTCCTTTCCCCAACAACTGTCCCCAGGTCTACAGAAGGGGAATTCCTGTGGTTGGCCATGCATTTTCTTCTCTGGTGTCTTGTGCTCTCTATAACATCCATGTGTGGCATAACATAGTGCTTCATTAACCTCTTAGTCAATGTCATACTCCATACTCTCACATTTGAATGGAACCTTGATGTAGTTAACTTCCTTGAAATAGGCTAATCAGCTAAGCCCTATTTGAATGGGATTAATGAGACAGCTTTGTTATATGGGTTGGAGACGGTTGCACTGACTAGAAAGCAGAAGACAGAGCTGGAGGTGGCAGAGTTAAAAATGCTAAGATTTCCATTGGGTGTGACAAGGATGGACAGGATTAGAAATGAGCACATTAGAGGGTCAGCTCAAGTTGGACGGTTGGGAGACAAAGTCAGAGAGGAGAGATTGCGTTGGTTTGGACATGTGCAGAGGAGACATGCTGGATAATTGGGAGAAGGATGTCAAAGATAGAGCTGCCAGGAAAGTGGAAAAGAGGAAGGCCTAAGAGAAGGTTTATGGATGTGGTGAGAGAGGACATGCAAGTGATGGGTGTAACAGAGCAGGATGTAGAGGGACTGGAAGATATGGATAAAGATGATCCACTGTGGTGACCCCTAACGGGAGCTGCCGAAAGAATAAAAGAAGAAGAATTTTACAGGTAGGGTAAAGTATTTATTAGTGTGATTTGTAAGCTCTATTCGGACAGATTAGTTTTTACAACAGGTAGTTGTGTAAGTCAGTGATTTACCAGCAATTCTTTACTCTTACTAGTATTTCCCCATTCTGTTTAGTTAATGTACTGTATGTGTACCGTCACTTTGGACTTCATTAGCAACTATTATTTATAATAACAATGTGTCAATTCGAACCTCCAAGAAGAATGGACTCCACACCCACTTACTTTTCTATATAAACTGTGTATATCAGGAAACTGATGGACCTCATAGGGAATATAACACCCCTAGCTGGTCAGTGTGCACAACAAGAAATACACCAACAGTTCTTTCTTCCACTTCAGCAACTGGGTAAAGTAATTATTACTAGAAGACTTCTGTAACTTTAGTCGAGTTCTAATCTCTCAACTGGCAGAATTTTACTGACATGTCCGTTCGCACGGGACCTGTTTAACCTATGGTTATTTTTTTACATACGTTTTACAGAATATAAAAGTCTCCATAATATTTAATGCACAGTCATTGAACAGTTACTGAAATGAGCAATTCAGACAGTTATTTACGTATGACCTTAGAAAATGTTGAACTTCAGAGCAACCTGCCAGGGGAAATTACTAATCAATTTACACCTAGATTAATCCGCTTTTAATCAACAGGATGACTTCTATCAAATTAACAAATGTAAGACACTAAAACAAGGCAGGTGCAAAGGTGTGCAGCTGAGATTAAGGAGATACGTACCATGTAACCACATCCTGCTCAAAGTGCAGTCATTAAGTAATAAACGGAATGAAGTATAAGATAATTTTGGTTTTTGGCAGCACTGATGAGAAGCCTACGGTATCGTTTTTACAGAAACATGACTTTCAGAGATGATCATTGAAACAGAGTATGACTGAAGGCCTTGGAGCACTGGAGAATGGATCAGCACCAGCACAAGTAAGGGTCATGGCAGTGGAGACTGTATGTATACAAATGATGGTGTAAAACGATAAGTGTGTTTTTCAAGCATTCATTTGCTCTGTTTTTCTGATAGACTTTCTGTTTCTCATATGAATTTCCACAAATTCTTGTTGTGTATACTCAGCTTAAGGTAAACCCTGTTATTACAATGTAGATGATTAATAAAATGCTTAAAGGTTTGTACCACACTTTATTCTTGAGGACTTTAATCAATTCCACCTAATGAAATCTAACACAAATTTCCATCAATATCTAACCTGTCCGATGATAAACAATAAAACTCTCCATCTTTATTACAGGTTAATTAAAGGAGCAGAGAAATCATTAGCCAAACCATCATTGGGCTCTGCTAATCACAATTTTGTTTACATTCTCCGCATTTACAAGACAGCCTTAAAAAGGAAAATGAATATAACAGCAATGAGGCTATGGAATGAAGATTGTATTCAGTGGCTAAAAGCATGCTTTTAATGTATAGACTGGAATCTGATTAAAGAGCACAGATTTAGATGAAATTTTAGACGTTTTCACTAGTAATATAACTTTTAATGAAGACATGCCTATTTCAACTAAAAGCATTAAGGTCTATTAAAACAACAAACCCTGGGAAAACAAAATCATAATGTCATTGTTACATAATAGAAATGGGTTTTAAACAAGGTTGTACTAATAACACATGTACTGCACAAAAGGATTTAAAGCTTGGTAATAAAAAAAACGATTGTATGGACAAAATTGAACGGAAATTGTCCACACATCATTTGAGCACTGCCTGGTCAAGCATTACAACTTTAGCTGGCTAGCATAATTAAAAAAATAATCATCTGTAAAGGTTTCTGGCTGACTTTGATTTAGCTAATGGATTTAATGAACTCTGCTTAAGATGTGAACAATTTGATTTTACTAAGCAAGTGCAATACTTTAAGCAGAAGGTGTCTAATAAGGAAAAGATTTTTTTGGTATAAAGGGATGTAGAGAACATTTTGTAACAATTAAAAATAAATAAAAGTCCCATGTTAGACCTTGTTAGTTTAGGACTTATGAAATTCTGTGGAGAGTAACCAGGCCCTTATTTTCATAACATCAGAAACAGGCAGAAGTAACTGACCAAAAGTTCTGAGGTGACTGGTAATGAAATCATTTGAAAAGTCTTGTAAAAAGGAAGTTAATAGAAAATAGTTAGAGTTGATTTGATCCTTTTGAGTTTCCCTTCTAGGCTAAGAGCAGGACTTAGGACACCGTTGTTACTTTGCATCATCTGCTGTATAATCCCTTATAGGAGGGGTGTTAAACTCCAGGCCTGGAGGGCCGCAGGTTTTCATTCTAACCCTTATTTTAATCAGTGAGTAGTCTTCACTGCTAATTCATTTCTTTTCCCTTCATTTTAGTAGCCCCATTTGTAAGGATTCAGTCCTCTAAATTTATTCTTTTCTTCATTAAATGACAGCCAAACAGAAATGAGACGTGAAACGAGCCAACAGATGACCAGCTGAATTGGGTCTTCAGACTCCAATCGATTTCACTCCAACCTGTTTCTTAATGAGAAGCTGATTCTTGTTGTTAATTAACCCTGTTATTTAATTCCATGGCCTGTTGCTGCTCTCTTTGCGCCACAATAGACATTTCCAAAACTGTTGATTTTCTGTTTTTCTAAGAACAGCATCAAATTTTTTTGGTCACCTGAGAGATCAATCTTACTGAGACCTTCATCTTTCTTTATTTTCAGATATTCTGTGATGGGCACAGGTGAGTTGGTAATGTGGTGGCTTGTTTTGTGTCTCATTATTGTTTGGTTGCTAATTAAGGAGAAAAGAAACAACTAAGGGGCCTGAGTCAAGTTAATTAAAACTAAAGAAAAAGAAGTTAATTAGTAGCAAAAACTGGTCACTAATCAAGAACATGGTTAGAATGAAAACCTGTAGCCATTGCAGCCCTCCAGGACCGTAGTTTGACATACCTGCCTTAGAGGGTGTCAAGACCTACATTAGGCTCCTGTTTGTCCACTTTAATGTCATCCAGACCCACCTTTATGCAGAGAGACCTATAAAAGACTTTAACTGGACTCTACCTTGGTAAGATGGCTGCCTGACATTTAACAGACAGAAACTCAAAGAATGGAATTAAATGGGTATCTACCTCACACACAGCTCTTATCAATGGAGTCCCCTCGTGTTCTTTCAGCTCTTTTGTGCATTCTATACCCTAATTGTTTACACAATTTAAAAACAGGTTAACCTTGAAAGTCTACTTAATAAGAAAGAAATACTGCATTATATTCACGTATAAGTCAGGTCTTGAAACCCGAAAAATCGATCATAAAATAAGACCCTGACTTATTCGTCTGTTCAAAAATGAGCTCCTGTCGCACCCTACGCAACTGTGTTTGATCTTATTCAGGAAAAGATCCCAGTCGCCCCATGGGAAAAAGACTTCCCGAGACGAAGGTCATAAAGCTTATGAAACCATTTTTGGACAAAGGCAGAATCATGCTTGGAGCATCCACCTGCATCTGAAGTGACTTCAGTACACATGTACTTTGTGAGCATGCCTGTGTCGATCAAACAGAGGAAGCTCTGCAGTTTACTTGTGACTTTACACTGAAGGAAGGTAAGTAAATAAATCAAAGTAAACACCATTCGATCTGACTTTTATATATAAAGTACATGCGACAGCAGCTTCCACCTGCAGCTAAAGACTATTCAGTATGTGAGCGACTCTCCACGCTAGTGTTTAGATCTGGAAGGTGTATGTGCCCAAAAAAGAAGTCTAACTGCATTCTCTTACCAATGCATGCACACTAAAGTGTCAGCAGGCATTTTTCATGGCATTACACATGTAATTTGTGAACATGCCCTTGTCGATCAAGCACAGGAAGCTCTGCAGTCTACTTGTTACTTTATGCTGTTGGAAGATAAGTAAATACTGTAAATCAAGGTAAATACCATTCGATCTGGCGTTTATATAAGTAACATATAAATGTTTCTTATGTAAAGACCATCACAAAACATAATCAGAAACAGGACTTTGCACGATACGTCGGCGAGCTCCGTAAGCCGCGCTGCTTTGTTGGAGGACAGGTGTGGGGCAGACTGTCTGGTAGGATGACGCCCAACCTCTTGGTGCATCCAAATGGTGCCATCTTTTGCCTTTACGCCTGGTGCAGCTGCGTTGTTCTTATATGTGAGTGGATGTTTCTTGTGAGGGGTGGGGAGGTCTTCTGTTCTCTTTCTCCAATGTAGAACCCTCGTCCTCATCCAAGTTCTCCTCTGTTATAGCACATCTTTATTTGAAGACTAACAAAGTCAGATCGGGGCGAGCATGAACGTGACAGAGAGAATAATACTGAATAAAAAAAACGCTAACCAAAACAAGTACCATACATTTACACCGGCTGTTACAGACTCAAATCAAATGTATGTTTTTATTGTATAGTAGTAACAATAAGAGCAGCTCACTACTCAAAACATTTATTTTGAGAAGCAGGGAGGCTCAAACTGGCAACCTTTTGAATAGGAGTCAGCAACTCTTACCACTGTACTACGAAAGAAGTCATGACAACAAGCCACACTAACCCGATTTGTTTTTCTTCGGTTATAGTCTTGAATAAAAGTGTACTTGTTCTGTAATATTTGTACCTTTTCTTAAAGTGCTTATTTGATATTTAGACTTCAGTCTTCACATATTATACACTTCATGCCTACATTTTAATCATTAGTACTAAAACATGAAAAAAGTTTGTCTTTTAGGTATGTGTTCAACATTTCTTGCATTTCCTGTCATCCTACACTTACATAGATCTTTGTAGACACGGAACACACGTGAAATGCATGTCTTCCAAATAACAATATATTTTTTTAGCCTATACAGTACTAGGTACTACTTCAGTCCCTGATAAACCAGACTTCAACTGGGAGAGGTTTTTGCACTTTCTGCGGCGGTGGGAAGATGGGATGGCAGGCTGCAGGCTGCTTGCTGCTTGGGCTTATCAACATATTTAAAAGACAAAAAATGCTGACAGAGAGGTGCGAGCAGATTTAAAGAGGGCTGATTTTACGAGTTTTTTCGTAAGCTTTGGTAATTCTAGTGTTAAACTGATGACACCTCTGTGTCAAGTCTGCAGAGACTCCTGCTAACAGTGCACAAAATGTCCTTTCCTTAAATTTAACAATCTAATGGTTGTGGCATTCTGATGCCCTTGTCACTTTTTGTTTGTTAGGATCTTTATTTGCACCTCTCCAACTGTATGCTTCCTCATTGAATACCAGCATATTAGTGAAACACAATCTCTTTATCTAAGCCCATGCTGACTGCTCAATAACAGTAGATTGGAAGATTAAGTTTAAATGTATACAGCATAAAGTCCATCCATCCATCCATCCATCCATCCATCCATCCATCCATTATCCAACCCACTATATCCTAATACAGGGTCACGGGGATCTGCTGGAGCCAATCCCAACTAACACAGGGCGCAAGGCAGGAAACAAACCCCGGGCAGGGTGCCAACCCACCGCAGGGCACACACACCCACACCCCAAGCACACACTAGGGACAATTTAGAAACGGCAATGCACCTAACCTGCATGTCTTTGGACTGTGGGAGGAAACCGGAGCACCCAGAGGAAACCCCACGCAGACACGGGGAGAACATGCAAAACTCCACGCAAGGAGGACCCGGGAAGCAAACCCAGGTATCCGAACTGCGAGGGCAGCAGCGCTACCACTGCGCCACCATGGTGCCCCAGTATGAAGTCAGAGGATTAAAAGTATTTTGTTCCATTTTTTGACATTTTTATGTTCTTTTGCATGTTGCCAACTTCATGATGTCATTCTATGTTTTAATGTCATGTTTTATATCTGAGGATGATTTGTCACTGTAAAGCATTATTGATTATGTATCACTTGATGACATTTCAGAAGCAACATATTTAAAAGGGTTGCTGCACAGACTTTTTCATATATTTAACAAAATTTTTTTTTTGACTCACAAACTGTTTAAGAATTTTTTTTTACAGTGGCACAGTATCCATATTAAGCATTCAAGACTATGATTTCAGGTTTTCCCCACTAAGTTAAATTTGCTTTAGTGACTGAGCTACTCTTTTTCCCAATATTGTGATTTCTGTTTAGTGTTATTTTAGTGTTATGCTGGCCAAGAAACACATTTCTACTAAAATAAAAAAACAACAGTGATGGTAGAAACTTTCCAGGATGGTTTCAGAATTGCAACTGTAACCCACAGAAACTCACCTAAAATAAATTAACTCTTTGAGGCCTGAATATCTTTTTCCAAAAAACTTAGTTTTCTGAAAAGCACACAATGCACTAGTTTCACACATAAATCACATAAAACGTCTGTCGCTATGTGCTGTGGCTGCTGTTGGTGCCTGTTCGGCATCTCTGGCAGCAGTGGCTGTGCAGAGACAGCTCGATGGCCAGCGGGAATGCATGGCGGGCCAGTTACCTCTCTTCCTTCGCACAGCAGGTGGGCGATAGTGGCAGTCGCTGTGTGATGCAATATGGTTTGTACCTCTTGTCATCATAAGTGGTGGTCCTCCTAGGTGAACGCTGCTGTAAGCATATCAGCTACACGAACGTGTTCAGCACCGTGATCAACTGGGGACCAATAGGCTGATGCTGGTACCTCAATTTCGTTTTTGATCTCCATCTCCAGATCACTTGCATCAAACTCAGAGTCTGAACAGTCAGAGTCCGATTCAGTGATAATACAGAAAACATCCATGGAGTATTTTGCTTTGCACATTTGCTTTAGTCTCACCAGACGTTGATACCATTTTTGAGGCTGTTTGCTCTTCACTACTTCTGCACATGCAGGGAATCGAGGTCAAATCAACAAAGCTATGTAACTTTCCTTAAAGCAAAGAGAGTTGAACTAAAAAGTAAGGGCAAGTTTTGTCTCAGTTTACAGCCGATTACCGTCCTATACCCCTGATTTTGACAAAAGTCAACATCAGCCCTGAAAGAGTTAAAAAAAAAAAATCATCTGTATGTATATATGTATATACATATAAGATACTAGCACTCCTTTCATTGGAGGAGAAAACACTTTGGGGAAGACTCTCGTGAGACAGGTAGAGGAGCTGTGAGGACCCCTGTAGCAGGCACAAATACAGAGAGAGAGGGGAAGAGAGAAAGAGACAGCGCACATTGTAAAAAAAATGAAAAAGACAAACGGCAAGGGTAACTTAGCCAAACAGGAAAAAGCAGACAAGGTTACCAATAAGGGTTTCTTTAAAAGAAACTAAGAAAACAGTGGATAGAAACTGTCATCTGGCTGTCAGCCCAACCACCCCTGCCAAGAAGAACTTGTGGAATCATGGGACTTAATTGCGGAAGATTTTTTTTTTGGTTACGAAACCCAGAGAAGTGGACACGTTACAATCATCTAAACAGGGACAGTGAAATGTAACTTTAAAAGTGACTTTTATTTTGATCCTGCAATTTATTTTTGAAAATAAATGGGTTGATAATAAGTGAAAAAACAACAACATTTATTTATATAGCACATTTTCATACAAAAAGTAGCTCAAAGTGCTTTACATAATGAAGAGAAGAAAAATAAAAGACAAATAAGAAATTAAATTACATCATTACAACATTAATTAACATAGAAAGGAGTAAGGTCCGATGGCCAGGGTGGACAGAAAAAACAAAAAAAAACTCCAGAAGGCTGGAGAAAAAAATAAAATCTGTAGGGGTTCCAGGCCACGAGACCGCCCAGTCCCCTTTGGGCATTCTACCTAACATAAATGAAATAGTCCTCTTTGTAGTTCGGGTTTTTCACGGAGTCACTTGATGCTGGATGGTCATACAGACTTCTGGCTTTTAATCCATCCATCATTGTTGGAACATCATGGTGCTTTGGGTAGATGGTGGTGGCGCACGCCACCACCAACAGGACACCGGAAAAGGAAACAGAAGAGAGAGTAGGGGTTAGTACAGATTTTGAATGAATAGTTATTATAATGAATTGGTATACAGAGTATCAGGATTAAATTACAGTGAAGTTATGAGAAGGCCATGTTAAAATAATGTGTTTTCAGTAGTTTTTTAAAGTGCTCCACTGTATTAGCCTGGCGAATTCCTACTGGCAGGCTATTCCAGATTAACAGCAGAAGGCCGCCTCACCACTTCTTTTAAGTTTTGCTCTTGGAATTCTAAGGAGACACTCAGTTGAGGATCTGAGGTTACGATTTGGAATATAAGGTGTCAGACATTCCGATATATAAGCCGGGGCGAGATTATTTAAAGCTTTATAAACCATAGGCAGAATTTTAAAGTCAATTCTGAATGACACAGGTAACCAGTGTAATGACATCAAAACTGGAGAAATGTGTTCGGATTTTCTTTTCTGGTAAGGATTCTAGCAGCTGCATTCTGCACTAGTTGCAAACGATTGATGTCTTTTTTGGGTAGTCCTGAGAGGAGTGCGTTACAGTAATCTAGCCGACTGGAAAACAAACGCATGAACTAATTTCTCTGCATCTTTCGATGATATAAGAGGTCTAACTTTTGCTATGTTTCTTAGGTGAAAAAATGCTGTCCTAGTGATCTGATTAATATACGATTTAAAATTCAGATTACAATCACCGGTTACACCGAAGCTTTTTACCTCCGATTTGACTTTTAATCCTAATGCATCCAGTTTATTTCTAATAGCCTCATTGTATCCATTATTGACCAATCACTAAGATTTCGGTTTTTTCTTTATTTAATTTGAGAAAGTTACTATTCATCCATTCTGAGATAACAAGTTAGACATTGTGTTAGCGAATCAAGAGATTTGGGGTCATCAGGTGCTATTGATAAATACAGCTGTGTGTCATCAGCATAGCTGTGGTAGCTCACGTTGTGCCCTGAGATAATCTGACCTAATGGAAGCATGTAGATTGAGAAGAGCAGTGGACCCAGGATAGAGCCTTGTGGAACACCATATAGAATATCATGTGTCTTTGAGTTATAATTACCACAACTAACAAAGAATTTTCTCCCTGCCAGGTAGGATTCAAACCAATTTAAGACTGCCAGAGAGGCCCACCCATTGACTAAGGCGATTCTTAAGAATATTATGATCAATGGTGTCAAATGCGGCACTCAGATCTAAGAGGATGAGAACAGATAAATGGCCTCTGTCTGCATTTACCCGCAAGTCATTTACTACTTTAACGAGTGCAGTTTCTGTGCTGTGATTTGTTCTAAAACCTGACTGAAATTTATCAAGAATAGCATGTTTATTGAGGTGCTCATTTAACTGTATAATGACTGCCTTCTCTAGAATTTTACTTAAGAAAGGCAGGTTAGAGATGGGTCTATAATTTTCAAGAGCAGAGGGATCGAGATTATTTTTCTTAAGTAGGGGTTTAACTACTGCAGTCTTAAGACAGTCTGGGAAGACCCCCGTATCTAATGCCGAATTTACTATGTCAAGAACATTATCACTAAGCACCCCCGATACTTCTTTGAAAAAATTTGTTGGTATTGGGTCAAGGGCACAGGTGGAGGGTTTCATTTGAGAAATTATTTTATGTAAATCAGGTAAATCTATCCTAGTGAAAGACTTTAATTTGTTTATTATGGGGTACTGGGGTTTAGGAGGATCCTTAGTGTTGGGGAGATATACTATGTTATTTCTAATATCATTAATTTTTTGATTGAAAAATACAGCGATAGCCTCACAGGTTTTACTGGAAGTACTTAGGAGGCATTCCTTTGAGTTACCTGGGTTTAACAGATGATCAATTGTCGAAAATAAGACTCTGGGATTACTGGCATTGCTATTTATAATGTTAGAGAAATAGCAGCGCCTCTCAAGACGGACTGTGTTATTGTATTCTGTTATTTTAACTTTTAATATTTCATAGTCAATAGTTAGTTTAGTTTTCCTCCATTTACGCTCAGCTCTACGGCATGTTCTCTTTAAATCAGACACTCTTTGGGTCTTCCATGGTATAACAATGCTAGAAGATTTTTTAACTGTCTTTTTCAGGTGCAACTAAGTCAACAGCAGCCCTCACTTTAGTATTAAATCTTTCCACCTTACTATTTACATTCTCCTCGCTATTATAGTTGGCACTATAAACGGACTGATTGGTTAGAATGTTTGAAAGTTTTAAAGCTGCTGATGAGTCAAAGAAGCGTTTTTTAACAATATGCTTCTCATGAGTGTTTTCTATCATTATTTCTATATTAAAGAGTAGAAGAAAATGGTCTGATAGACCAATATCAATGACCTGCTTTATATCAACTTTTAGTCCTTTAGTAATCACTAAGTCTAATGTATGACCTGCTTTATGTGTAGGCTGATTAACGAGCTGTTTCAAATCAAAAGAGTCCAGGAGGTTCATAAATTCTTTTACTTTCTGGTCACATTGATTATCTATATGAAAATTAAAGTCGCCGACTATTAAGAGTGTGTCATAGTTCGTAATTAAGATTGACATCAAGTCAGAGAATTCCTCAAAGAAAGACGCGTTGAATTTTGGAGGTCTATACACGGATAATACTAGAACGTGAGAATCTCCCTGAATAATAATGGCGAGATACTCAAAAGACTTGAATTTACCAAAACTGATATTTTTACATTTTAACCTGCTTGAGTAAATGTTTTGCTAGCCCTCCACCTCTCTTTCCTTGGCGATCAGCACGAGTAAAACTGTAATCCGGAGGCGCAGATTCGATTAAAACAGCTGCGCCATCTGAGCTAAGCCACGTTTCACTTCAAATCTATTTTTTATCACTAATAAGATCGTTGATAAAAAACGTCTTGTTAGTTAAAGCTCTAATATTTAATAGTGCCATATTCAATGTTTCGGAGGAGCAGGGATGAATACTATGTGCGTTATTGATATATGGAACAGGAATTAAGTTATTTTTATTAGCGCCGCTCTGCGTGTATTTTTTGTTTAATCTATGATATGTTTTTATAGTTTTAATACATTGTTCATCTAAAGTAGTAACTTTAATTAAATTATTGGTGTTTATGCCATATTGCCTAGATTTTCTATGTGCATTAAGATTGGTTATTACAGTATTTATGTTGTGCAAAAAAGATATCTGTTTAGTCTCATTTGTTTGATATTTTGAATTTGTGAACTGTTAAGTACATTTGCTGAATTCACTGTGTAAACAGTATTATTAATAGTAATATTAAAGAATTTGTTAGTAATTACAAGCCAGTTGTGTGTTGTTTGTGTAATTTTAGTCAAAATTAATATTATATAATAGGTGCTGATGGACACAAATAATATTAACAAGCACTCCCTAGAAGTTAAAGGGGAGGTTCGCCAAGCAACTTTGGGTAGTCTGCTAAATTGAGTAAATTAATTAGGAGCATTATATATATTAGTACCAAGCGAGATTTTAAAGATCTGGGTTAGTTTACAATATTATTATAGGACCCTACTAAATGGACATCCAATGATTATGCCAATGTACCCAACCAGGGGTTCCTAATGAGCCCCCAAAGCTCAAACAGAATATCACCTAACACAGAACTGGGTTCAAATAAAAAGTTTTTATTTGTCACAAAGACTGTCAAGATGAACAGAACCAATATTAACATAATCATAGAATAAAATAACAGTTCTGCTCCTCCTTGTGAGTGTCGCCTTCTGCCTCCTGACTCTGACTCCTTGAGGTGTGGCGGAGGGCCCCTTTTAAGCCGGATCCAGGAGATATTTCCAGTGTTTGGACAAGGTCAGGAGGAGGTACTTCCGGGTCAGGTGGAAATTTCATAATATAGGGTTGGTCCACCCAACAGACATAAGCAGTACAGACTTTAAGAACTTCATTAATGAGAAAATGAAAAATATGAGATCCCAGATCTCAGCATCACAGTGCAAAGTTTGGCAGACCTTGTCTCGCCTTGCATTCTACACTTTAGAAAAGTGAATCCTGTAACAGAACAGGAAGTCTTAACTTTCATTTCTAAAATGAAACCTGCTTCTTGTTCCCTAGATCCAGTGCCAAAAAAAACTATTAAAAAGCACAATGGATGTTCTTGCATCACCTATTCTTAGCATTATCAATAACTCGCTATTGCATGGTGCAGTACCTTATGCATTAAAAAGTGTCAGTTATCAAAACCACTACTTAAAAAGTCAGACCAAATATACTTAATAATTATAGACCCATATCATATTTACCCTTTCTCTCTAAAATACTGAAAAAGAAGTCACCAATCAGCTTCAGTCACATCTTACGCATTATAATTTATTTGAGAAATGCCAGTCTGGCTTCTGAACTGGTCACAGTTTAGAAACAGCACTAATGTGTGTTGTAAACAACTTTCTGATGGAAATTCCACTGTAATTATGTTGTTATAGTTATGTGCAGCATTTGACACCATTGACCATTCTATTTTGCTACACTGGCTAAAAAATGACATTGGGCTCACAGGAAATGCCTTCACCTGGTTTAATTCTTATTTATTATATCGATTCTAGTACATACAGAATGTGCTGACAGAACCCCATCATCATACACAGAAGTGAGATATGGTGTCCTGCAATGCTCAGTAGTGGAGACCTTTACTTTTTTCACTTTACATGCTTCCACTGGGATCTATCATTAGAAAACATAATGTTGATTTTCACTCGTATGCAGATGACACCCAGTGATACCTTTCTTTTAGACCAAATGACGTTTCTCCAATGTTGTCTTTAACTAGTTGTGTTAGTGAGTTAAACGAGTGAATGGATGAGAATTACTTGTCTTTGAACACATATAAAGCAGAAATGTTAATTATCGTAGGGAATGATGCTGATCGCAACAATATTTTGTTATTATTTAACTCAGTTGGAATCACTATTAGTTCTAATTAATCAGCCCGGAATCTAGGAGTTATCTTTGACTCTAGGATGTCATTTAAAGCGCACATTATAAAATTGTTCAACACATGTTTCTTCCATCATAAAATGTTGGGAAATTAATGCACTTTCTAAATATGCAACATATTGAGAAATTAAATCATGTATTTATTTCTAGTAGGACTGACTACTACAATGAGGTGTTCACTGGATGTTCAAATTGTTCTTTATACGGCTTTCAGTTAATACAAAATGCTGCTGCATGAATTATTACAAGAATAATAAAATACAAACACATCACTTCATTTCTTAAATCCTTGCACTGGCTCCCAATTAAGTTTAGTGTAGATTTCAAAATCCTCCTTTTAACGTATAAAGCCTTACATGGCCAAGGTCTGGCTTACTTACCTAAACTTATCATTGCTTACAAACCAGAACACAATCTCAAGATGCCGGTCTGCTTATGATTTCAAGGATTAATGAAATAACACTGGGAGGTTGAGCTTTTAGTTACAGGGCCCCAAAACTGCGGGATAGTCTGCCTGCTACTATAAGAGCGAGCTGTGGAGGGGACGCTGGCACATGCATGTTGCTGCCGCTCCTCCCTGTTATCAACACTTTTCGTTAAAATTCACGTTAAACTTAAACTTTTTGCAATTGTTCACTTTCTTTTTATTGTATGTATAGTTCATGGATGCAATTGACTAGAACTGTGTTGATTTGGATTTACTTTTATGGACTTTGCCTTGACTGGGTTTGCAGCCTCTGGGACAACCGAATCTTTCTGTGGCACACTGGACGAGTCCTATGGACATTTCTTTGCACCGTGACGATCTACAGTATGAGCCATGGATGGCCTGTCTTCTTGATTATACTTTATATACTGGATTGCTCTCGATTCCTTCTATACATACTTAATGACCAAGAAATGATCTGAGGTTTATACCCAGCTGGATGAGGCTTTGGGCGATCCCTCCTGTAATACCCAGCGTTATATGTATTTGGCTGTATGTTGAAACCTCCGAAATTTGGTATCTTCATGTGCATTTTGTAATATCTCGTACTATGCTTTTACTGCTGCTTGCCGCTCATCTGCGCCACCCCATCCTCCTGTCTCACCTTCTCCGCTGTGCTGTGCTGCTTCTCTGCTACTATCAGATAAGTATTGCTTTCTACTATGCTAAAATACTCTTGTGACAAACTCCTTCATATTAAACAGTTTGTCCAGAGCAAATGGTCAGACAGGACCAGAATGTCCTGGAATGTCCTAAAAGACAATGGTATTGTGCAGCGCCCAAAATATTTACTTCGCAGGTCAGGTCGCCGCCATAGCCGGGCTGCGAATGAAAAGTTCACCAGCAGCATTTGCTCAGGAATATGCTGTCCTACTCATGGCTTTGGAAATAAGTGTGTCAGTGTACTAAATCTACAATATGTTAAAATAAACTCTGGCCATGGATCTGTGCACAACGAACCCACATCGGCTAATATTGTATTGTTTAACTCAAGATCTCTTAATGGCTAAGCACTGGTGCTATCAGAATTCATTACAGGCTAATACCTTGACTTGCTATGCTTAACAGAAACTTGGCAAAAACCAAATGATTTTACATCTATCACGGAGGTGACCCCACCCAGATACATTCACTTCATGGAGCCTCGCAGCTCAAGACAAGGCGGAGGAGTTGCAGTAATTGCTAGATCGAAGTTAAAAATCAAAATAATCCCCATTGACGGTCCATTGTCTTTTGAGTATCTGGTTCTTAAGATAAAAACAAAATCTGGTTCTGTCTTACTTATTGTTGTCTATCTTCCCCCGAAATACAATGCATCTTTTTAATTTGATCTGACTGAATTATTAACCCACTTAAGTTCATTTTCCCAGACAGTCATTCTTCTTGGCGATTGCAACATCCATATTGACATTACTACATGTAAACTGAGAAATTAATTCATATCCTTACTGGACTGTTTTGACTTGGTGCAGCATGTTGATTTTTCCACCCACTCTGGTGGTCATATACTGGACCTGATCTGCACATCTGGATTATCTGTCGGCAACAATTATAGCAGTGATTTGGGACTCTCTGACCATAAAGTAGTGCTTTTCACTGTCTCATTACCTATCCCTCCTCTTATCTGTAAATGTCAAATTTCTTTCCGAAACCTTAAAAATATCTGTCCCTCTGTTCTTGCTGGATCCATTTCTGATCTTTTTCTGTCTTCACCTATTCCATCAACACTAGATAGTCTTGTTGACCACTACAACTCGGCCCTTCATTCAGCACTCAATAAAACTGCTCCTTTAAAACAGAAGGTTTCTTTTAAGTGTTCAGCTCCATGGTATAATTCAGAGCTACGATCTATGAAAGTAAATGGCTGATACCTTGAGACAATGTCACATAAGACTGGCCTCACTGTTCACATCCAGGCTTTCTGTGACCATCAAAGGGCTTACAGGGATGCACTTACTGCAGCCAAGAACACACATTATGGCAGAATAATAGAAAGTGGCCATGATAACCCAAGGGTTTTGTTCTCTGTAGTTAATAAATTACTTCAACCTGCATCTGGCCCAATTACCTCCTCTACTAAAATTCCTCCACATTTTCCACAATAAAATTAAAGATCTAAATAATTCAACTAACATAAATCCATCATCCATTTATATCCTTCCCTGTCTTCCCACTCCATCCAGCTCCTTTTCTAAATTTTCACCAGTCACATTGGCATTTGTTAATGACCTGTTTTGTAAGATGAGGCCAACTACTTGTGTACTGGACCCCATCCCCTCCACACTTCTTAAATCCTGCCTTCATGCCATAATCCCGACTGTTACAACAATAATTAATACATCCCTCGACACTGGGTTTGTGCCAGCCACTTTTAAAATCGCTTCTGTAACCCCCATGTTAAAAAAGTCTGGTCTTGATGGTGACGATCTTAACAATTTTCTGCCTATTTCCCACTTACCTTTTCTGTCAAAAGTTCTTGAGCGTGTTGTAGCCTCCCAGCTTGCCAATTACTTAACCTCTAATAATTTGATGGAACCCTTTCAGTTTGGTTTCAGGGCGCAGCACAGCTGTGAAACTGCTCTTCTTCGGGTAACCAATTATTTGCTTATGGCAGCAGACTCAGGACAAACCAGCATATTAATTTTGTTAGACCTCAGTGCAGCATTTGACACTGTTAGACATGACATCCTACTGTCCAGAATGGAGAACATGCTGGGTATCTCTGGCACTGCCCTCCAGTTGTTCAAGTCCTATCTGACTGATAGGCAAGAGTTTGTTAGTCTTGGCAACAGCAGATCCAACTCAGCGCCGGTCACACAAGGAGTTCCTCGGGGCTCTGTCCTCGGCCCTCTTCTCTTCTGTATTTATATGCTTCCCCTTGGCCATATTATTTGTAGCTATAGACTGGGTTATCATTTTTACTCATTTTTCACTCAACTCTATTTCAGTGTCAAAAGTGCAACTTCATCAGAGTTTTCTCAGCTCACAACTTGCCTCAGTGAAATTTAAACCTGGATGGAGCAGAACTCTTTAAAATTAAATTGCAACAAAACTGAACTCCTGCAAATTGGGACTAAAATGCTACTTAAGAAAATGAGCTCCTTCCCAGTCAATCTTGACGGTGATCTCATTAGACCTTCTTCTGATGCAAGGAATTTTGGTGTCATTTTTGATTCCTCCCTTTCTTATTCTGCCCACATAAACCTCTGAACAATCCTCTGGAGGTTTCAGAATTGGAAGACTGTCATCATGTAGCACGGGTTTCATTGCTGAAGGCAGATTAGGATATTCAATTGACTTCTTGTTTTTGGCAGAGAAACCAGACACATTAGTCAAACAGAAGTAACAGTTCGTCACATGGTCTTTCTGTTCTCGCCATATCATTGGAACAGCAAACAGCATCGTCTTTCAAGTGCCTCTGAGCCAGGCTCTCAGACTGACAGCACATGTTGCACAGCAAATGTGAGGCACCCATTCCTTGTCTTAATCACCAATTTTACAGCCGAAATACAGATGATAAGCTTTCTTCAGAAGAGCACTCATCTATCGTCTCTGAGGCGCAAGTGTATATTCGCCACAAATATAGCAGAATGTTTCACGGCTGTTACAACATTGACGAGACATATCGTCCGACACCAAAACGTCTGTAACATCAAGCTTACTTACTGTTATATTGCTCCAGATACTATATTTTACTATACTGATACTATACATACACACTGACTATCTATATTAACCAAATGAGCAGGATCGGTGTATGCTAGCCACCTTTATAGCATGCTGAGACCGCGTCAAGCTTTTTCAGACCTGCCCAGGCATGTCCAGGATGTAATCTTCCACAGAACAGCTTCCAACCTGGCTTGATTCCATGCCTGGACATGCCCAGGCTGCACAAACCGTTGTTGATAAGTCACTTACGGGAGCGAAAATGTCTGGATACAAATATTAGAAAAAATCATGACAAAACTGAAGATTTCTGTGAAATGGTACGTGATGTGATATTCGTGATCAGCATCCAAAAATCTATAAGAAACACCCAACAGTGTTCAAGAAGCAAAAACTTTGTTGTGCAGTGTTACCTACAAAGCTTTAAATGGCCTTGTACTGGACTACATCAGTGACCTTCTAAATCACTATGCTCCTGTTGCCTACTAAGGTTCTCTGATTCTGGTAATCTTGTTGTCTCACACTAACCTGCACTCTGTGGGTGACAGGGCCTTCAGCTCCATAGCACCAGACTTTGGAATGACATCTCGAAATTAATTAGATCAGCTGACTCCATTCATTCTTTTAAAAAACAACTTAAAACTTATCTATTTAGGAATGCTTTTAACTTAACTTTACATTCTGACCTTTATTTCAGTTTACCTCTCTGTCCAGGTGCTCAGGATAATTTGTGTGTCCGTTATATCATAAATTAGGTTATTTGTTAGGTTTTTTTTAGTATTGAATTTAGTATTTTACTCTGGTTTATTGTCCTTTATTCTATTTAATGCTTTGTTATCTGTTTCATTGTTTTATTCAGGAAAACATTTGTATCCAATGTTACATATACCCTGCTGGTTTTTTTTTGTAAGACTCTGTGAAGCGCCTTGAGCATGGGAAAGGTGCTATATAAATAAAATGTATTATTATTGTTATTATTATTATTATTATTGTTATTGTTATTATTAAGAGGTGCCCTTTCAGTCTCAGCTTTCAAATCCTCAGAACTTCAGTTTAGCATACCCTGAGTAGATCTGCTGATTAACTGTGCATAATGCATCCCTGTTGTTAGTCATTACCACTAAAACATAAGTTATATGATAGTTAGAATTTGCTACTAACCCTCTCCTATTCTGTTTCTCTTCTTGGTATTCAAATGTGGCACTACCTACTGCCAAGTTGTTTATCTGCCTATGGAAAAATCATTTCTAATAAAGGAGCACTGGAATCATCAGGAAGAAGGGTTCTTTCATCAGATTGGCCAGTCCAGCACTGACTCAGCTGTGGAATGGCCATGAGGGGGGAGGCAGCTTGTTGGCCAAGGTCTCCAGGGCTCTGAACAAATCTGAATCATCTTATGTAATATAATCTACACTTGCATTTTGCTCTGTACTTATACTATTATTGTATTATTGTATTTCATTCCTGTGGTGGCAATGATAGATTGACCATTTAGATTTGTGAAAAGGATTACTTATATTCTGGTCTGTGTATTGCATACAGTATACCCCATGTTTTAACACCCACTGCACGCTCAACCTACCTGGAAATGGGTCTCTCTCTGAATTACCTTTCCCAAGATTTCTTCCTTTTTTTCCCTACAAGGTTTTTTTTTGGGGGAGTTTTTCTTGTCTTCTTTGCGAGTCAAGGTTGGGAGGCTGTCAAAAAACAGGGCCTGTTAAAGCCATTGCGGCACTCCATGTGTGATTTTGGGATATACAAAAAACAAATTGTTGTTGTTGTTGTCCATCTCTATAGCTCCACTGGCAGCACCCGTGACACCCAGCATGGCTATCCCACAGAATTCGGATTCCCAGCATGACCTGAAAGCAGGTAAATGGGATTAGCAACACAGGAGCAATGCCCTCTATCATGTTGGGGGAATATTCATTATAAAAAAAGCTATCTTCCCCATCCCCTCCATTATTCAAGCCAGGGAGCTACCTTCCATCCTGGTCGGGATACTGGACAATCCTGCCTGGCACTTACTATATATATAGTTTCATTGATGTCAAGAAAACCTTTGGATGGGGCCACAGCAATGATATTTCTACAAGAATGCAGAGTGTTTTTGATGTACCCGAGAGAAGAGCAGTAACTATTAGTTATCTTTTCAATGTCACACAAGGAAATAGATTTGCTAGCAAATGCCTAATTTCTGTCAAAACCCTGTCAACAGATTTCACCTGGAATGGAATATAATTGTGTAATTTTAGATGTTATATTACAAACAAGTAAAAACAAGATAGAAAGTGTTGATGTTGGAATGGCTTTAGCTGATCTGTTTAGCATTAAGGTTAAGCAGTAGTCTCTTTCAAAGAAAGAAAGTGAGAAAGCTCACATTATATGTAAGTAACAGAAGTAAGTCAGATAAAAAACAATAAAGAAATTTAAGTTGCTTGCCAAATAACATGAGACAATTCAGCTCAGGATGCCTGTTTAGTGATCTGATGGCATCAAGTTTTTTTGTTTCAGCTACATGACTTGGAATTTGCAATTTCCCAAGAATCAAGCACTTAGCAGTTTCAGTCTTCATTGCACTCACCTTTAATTTCCACTGGTTATTCATTCACAAACTAGGTAAAGAAATCACTTGGAAAAAGTTTGTACACATTCTCAAACTTTTTCAGTTTTACTAAACCTTGGCAAACTTTCAGTAATCAATAGTTTACAGTATCTTTAGCCTAAAGAACGGCAAAGAGTTGTCAGAACGATAATGCAGACCAGCCAAGGAAGTCAGAGTACAGGTGAAGAAGGTGAACTGCTGTAATTAGACATGAGGCAGACACTCGATGACCATGGTTGGTTGGTTGCTGAGCAATTTTAAGCAATGTCAAAATCCCTGAAAAATACCATTGTTTTATCAACAATGAGATGTCGGCTCCAACAGCACCCTCTCCCAGCTGTATATCCTCAATCTGAACTGGAGAGTATATCCAGTTAAGCTACAAAATGAACCATCTCACTCCAGTGATTAATGGAGCTTAAAACTGCAAGGGCCTATTATTTTCACTTCAGGCTATCTACATTACAACCTTGTTATATTAACCACTTTCCTTACATTTTTCCATCCCCATCTAAGTGTCTCCTAAATGAGCCCCCTGATGTTAACAGCGAAAAATTAAATAACAGTGGAAAATGGTGCAAAAGAAAAATAAATGGGATACTTTAAAGTAAATACACTAGCATCAATATCTCCTTGAACATGGATAGAAAGTAAAGGGTTGAAACAATGTTTTTGTATAATCAGCCAATAAAAAAAGAACAAAGGCTGGTTTCTAACTTTACCAATTTAGAAATACTGTACATACTACTCCCATATACTATACTTGTCATTAAGCTGTGCATATGAAGTTAAATTACAGTTGTACTTTGCAAAGTTAGTGTAAAATAACAGTAAACACAATATGACTGTTTCCACTCTCATGTAGTAATCCTGCCATATTAAGTGACTACTAGCCATACAGCTCACTACACTTGTTCAAATACTTTGTATATAATTTTCCTGAATTGTCTGTGACTATGTGTATTGCATTTGTTCCTTCTTTTTCATTTCCTTAAGTCAAATTGTTTCCTCCATTTTTGCCAGAATTGTTTGGATAAAAAAATCCATTGAAAACTTGTTTGAACTGTAGTATAATGTATTAGATAGATAGATAGATAGATAGATAGATAGATAGATAGATAGATAGATAGATAGATAGATAGATAGATAGATACTTTATTAATCCCAGGGGGAAATTCACATACTCCAGCAGCAAAAAATATTAAATTAAAGAGTAATAAAAAATGCAGGTAAAAAACAGACAATAACTTGAATAATGTTCAACATTTACCCCCTCTGGTGGAATTGAAGAGTCGCATAGTTTGGGGGAGGAATGATCTTCTCAGTCTGTCAGTGGAGCAGGACAGTGACAGCAGTCTGTCGCTGAAACTGCTCCTCTGTCTGGAGATGACACTGTTTAATGGATGTAGTGGATTCTCCATAATTGACAGGAGCCTGCTGAGTGCCTGTTGCTCTGCTACGGATGTCAAACCGTCCAGCTCTATGCCAACAATAGAGCCTGCCTTCCTCACCAGTTTGTCCAGGCGTGAGGCATCCTTCTTCTTAATGCTGCCTCCCCAGCACACCACTGCGTAGAAGAGGGCACTCGCCACAACCATCTGATAGAACATCTGCAGCATCTTACTGCAGATGTTGAAGGATGCCAGTCTTCTAAGGAAGTACAGGCGGCTCTGTCCTTTCTTGCACAGAGAATCAGTATTGGCAGTCCAGTCCAATTTATCGTCCAGCTGCACTCCCAGGTATTTATAGGTCTGCACCCTCTGCACACAGTCACCTCTGATGATCACGGGGTCCATGAGGGGCCTGGGTCTCCTAAAATCCACCACCAGTTCCTTGGTTTTGCTGGTGTTCAGTTGTAGGTGGTTTAAGTCGCACCATTTAACAAAGTCCTTGATGAGGTTTCTATACTCCTCCTCCTGCCCACTCCTGATGCAGCCCACGATAGCAGTGTCGTCAGCAAACTTTTGCACGTGGCAGGACTCCGAGTTATATTGGAAGTCCGATGTACTGTATATAGGCTGAACAGGACCGGAGAAAGTACAGTCCCCTGCGGCGCTCCCGTGTTGCTAACCACAATGTCAGATCTGCAATTCCCGAGACGCACATACTGAGGTCTGTTTGTAAGATAGTCCACGATCCATGCCACCAGGTATGAATCTACTCCCATCTCTGTCAGCTTGTCCCTAAGGAGCAGAGGTTGGATGGTGTTGAAGGCGCTAGAGAAGTCTAGAAACATAATTCTTACAGCGCCACTGCCTCTGTCCAAGTGGGAGAGGGATCGATGTAGCATATAGATGATGGCATCTTCCGCTCCCACCTTCTCCTGGTATGCGAACTGCAGAGGGTCGAGGGCGTGTTGGACCTGTGGCCTCAGGTGGTGAAGCAGCAGCCGCTCCATGGTCTTCGTCACATGTGATGTTAGAGCGACAGGCCAGAAGTCATTCAGCTCACCAGGACGTGATACCTTTGGGACTGGGGTGATGCAAGATGTTTTCCAAAGCCTCGGGACTTTCCCCTGTTCCAGGCTCAGGTTGAAGATGCACTGTAGAGGACCCCCCAGCTCTGATGCACAGACCTTCAGCAGTCGTGGCGATACTCCAACTGGACCTGCTGCTTTGCTGGCACGAAGTTTCCTCAGCTCTCTGCTCACTTGTGCTGCTGTAATTGTGGGTGGGGATGTCTCTCCTATGTTGGTATCAGCAGAAGGATGTGTAGAGAGTGCAGTACTCCGAGGTGAGAGTGGGTTAGGGTGGTCAAACCTGTTAAAGAAGATGTTCATTTGGTTTGCTCTCTTCACGTCTCTCTCAAATGCACATTTTTCATATTTATTGAGTATTATTATTTACAATGTAACTCAATTAAAATAATCTAATTTTTTCTTGCTTTTTCTTTTTGCACTTCACATACATCTATTATTATAATTTACATCAGATTCAGCACATAGCACTAGATTACAGAACGAGCATAGGTTTTGTTGGAAAGGTGGACAATGTATAAGGGTGTTATGTGTCTCACTAAAAGACACTATCAAATGGACTGAAAAGAAATTCAGTCTGTATAAGGGAAGGATGATTTATATCTGCAGATTTGAAATAGGATAAAGTATGAGTAAATAGTTTATCTTCAGACAGTGATGGGATTATGCCCATATATTGCTGGGAAAGGCTCTTGCTGCCTGCCACCCTGCAATTGGATTGAATGGTTTCAGACAATGGACAGAGAAATGAGTAAGCATTTCTGTCAAGGATTAAGTATTATGTGGGGCAGACTCCTGGTTAAATTTTCATGGATTATGTGACATAAAATGTTTGTGTACTAGGTATTACTCAAAGCTACACCAAGCACTGACAGTTAAAGCAGGAATAAAGTAAAAGACTAGTGCATGAATCTTTAACAGTTTCCATTTGGAGAAGTTGGAATGTTGTTTACTGCGGTGGGCTGGCGCCCTGCCTGGGGTTTATTTCCTGCCTTGTGTCCTGTGTTGGCTGGGATTGGCTCCAGCAGACCCCCGTGACCCTGTAGTTAGGATATACAGTAGCGGGTTGGATAATGGATGGATGGATGGATGGAATGTTGTTAAAAAATAATAATTAAATGGTGCATCATTCTTGTGCCCCACATGTATCTCCATACTCCTGTGCAGCTGCAAACCAAGACTGATGTGCAGCTCATCATAATCACAAAGGTAGCTGTTCAAAGGAAGTTAATCTGAAAATAATTACATTTGTCCAATGAATTAAGCAAACATGAAACAATGAACTAAGGAGACAAAAGTCAAAGAAGGGTTGCCTTATAGTTGCTGAAACCCCTTGACAGAAGGAAAGTTTTAGTGAGGACACTTGGGCAACAGAAACGTGCCCATGCTAGAAAAATATGATTGTTCACTGCAACCAGCCCACCTAGGCCAGAGCTGGGTTAATAACACCTTATTCATAAATGACAGATCAATAGACCTCCACCATCTTTAGAACATAACTGAAGACTATCCACCATGGTGTTCTATGTCAATCACACCTTGGTGTAATAGAGGACTGTAGAAGGGTAAGAATGGTGGGCTACCAAGATGTTTGAGTCTTAAGGACCGTGGAATGTAACACAAATGATGTATCCATAATTAGACATTTACAATTACAGGTAATAATACACATCACTGTAGATATAGATACAGCAGTGGAAGAGGGGCATTGAGAACACTCTATAAAGGTGTTTTGAATTCCAAGATGCGCCTCTAGTATTGATTATTTACACATATAACATATTTCCCAAACTTAACGGCCCACAATGAAAGTTTCTCGTACATTTTTTGTTGTGTTTTTTTTGTTTAATTTTTTTCTTCTTGTGAGTTGGGTTGTAATGATAATATATTATTTATGTTTTCTGAAGTAGCATGGATTTCAGACACATTCAAGTTTTTATTTAAACTAGTAGTACTAGGGTGTTGTACCGTGTTAGCCATTATGAATGTAGAGAAAAGCCAAGCAAAATGACACCTTTTATTGGCTAACTAAAAAGATTACAATATGCAAGCTTTCGAGGCAACTCAGGCCCCTTCTTCACGAAAGCTTGCATATTTAAACTAGATAATAGATCCCATTAGACATGAACTGTTTTAGGTGGATTCAACAACAATTAATGCTTCATAGTTGGCACTACAAAGAAGAGGGTTTATTACATGTAATTCACTCAACCTTCCTTCATTTGCTTGTCAGTCTGGAGTGTCAGTTTGTGATGGAGGTGACACAAATATTTCTCCAATCATGAAACTAAATATACAGTATGTAGTGTTTCCATTGACAGAAATATCTGTCTTTTTTGGAATCCACTATTGGTGTTATTGCTAAATTTCTTTATACCACACATTAACTACTTTTTGTTTGATTTCAGTCCAACATACGGATTAATATGCTGTTTTTAAGATGCCTGCCATGAAATACTTTGTGGCAATGACATTGCATGTTGCATTATTTTATTTAATACATATTTAAATCATTAGGTTAAGAAAGGTGTTTTGGCCATACTGTATATCAATTTTTTTTTCTTATACAAAACATATCTCAGGTCCATGTTATGAGCACAGGGAAAACCCTTGGAGAAAGGAAGAGGAACTTCCGATGACTCAAAGCATGTCCTTCACAGTGCTCAAGAGATGTCCATAGGTTTGCAAGAGAAGGACACACAAGAATGTTCCCAGAAGTGATATAGAGTCTTCTGTGCCTTGAATGTCTGTGATGAAACAGATGTCACTTCACCCAATAATATAAAAGAGGGCCAAGAAAATAACAAGCTGTTTGCTTCTAGCTCTTATAAAGGAAGGAACTGTATCATCACAACATAAGGCAATACAATTATAGGGGGTCCCTAATGAACTGCCATGGAATATATACAATGCAACAATTAAGAGAAAATGACTAGTAGAATTGTTTGACAAAATAACGTGCCGGGGATGAAAGCCAAAAAATCAAAATTAATCAAAGCACAAAACCTTTATATGTTAACCAAAACATGCATAATCTTGGCTCCCAAAAATATTTTTATGTGAGCTAAATCCTAAAAAGGTTTTCACTTCAGAATCTAAAATCTTGGATATTAGACACAATGTGCTACCATCTTAAATCTACTCAGGGAGACGATATATTGTGTCACAATTCAAGAGGTTACACACAAAGACTGCTGAGCAGAGTAATATTTTAGGGAAGCACCCTCTTCCTCACATGTGAAAATTTTAGAAACAAGTTTAGTACACTAGGTATTTCATTGTATATACATTTTAATTCTCTCTTAGTATTCCTGCTAGAGTTCTCCTCCTCCTTGAATATTCTTTTATTACTAAAATACTGAAAGAATTTCTTTAGGTCATCACTTCTATTTTATATAATTTTTCTCTCTAATTATCTTTTAGTTTCCCTAATGTACTTTTTAATGTCTTATATGCCTTATATATCTGTATTTTTCTTTACAGCTTCATTTTTATCTCCTCATTTGCCAAAAGTGGATTTTTCTTTAATTTCTTACTGATTATAATTTTCAGCACAAGATTGTCATGAATTTTATGTAAAATGTTTTTAAAACTGTTACACTGCTCCTCAACTGTTTCTACACTTTAATGCCATTGCCAATTTATTCCTTTTAGACTTTGTCGCATCTGCTCAAAATTTGCCCTATTAAAGTTAGACTTAACAGTTTTAGTCCTTGTACCTGAGCTCTGGAAGAACACTGTAAATTAAATTACATAATTAAATTATATTATGGTTACTTGATCCTAGTGATTCAATCACCTGTACACCCTGAATTCTACCCTGATTATTACAGAATGCTAAATCTAGAAAGGTCGCCCCTCTCGTAGACGTTTTAACATTTTGTGTAAAAAAAAAACCCATAACTGATTATGTCTAAAAACTGCTGCTCCTGTGCTCTGTATTTGTAAAATTAGTCCAGTCAATGATTGAGGAATTAAAGTCCATATGACTATAATGTCCCCCTCTAAACTTGCCTTTTTAATATTTTCAAAAGGATGCACATTGATTCTATTCTGTTCATTAAGGGGTCTATAACACATCTAAAATAAGACCTCTACCCTTCATGCTTTCTAGTGGAATCCACACATCCTCACTAAGATGTGGATCAACATCTCCCAGGCTCAGGGACAGCGACTATATTTAAGGAATGGGTGTCATTATATATTAAATGGACTCTCATGTCACTGTATGCATATATATATATATGAGAGAGAGAGAGAGAGAGAGAGAGTGAGGTATGAATACATATATATAATAATATAATAAATATACTGTATAGGCCAGTGGTTCTCAAACTGTGGGCGCAAAGTAACAAAAAGGGGGTGCGAAGATGTGAAAAAAGAAAACAAAAATCGAAAATATGAAAAATACATCTATTGAAATCAAAACAAATTAACTTAAACTACATTCTGATACTAGAAAAATAAATATAGAGTTAGATAAAATGTCAATAAAAGTTAAGTAGGCATAATAAAATATGCATCTATGATATATCATTAATTAAAAAAGAACAAATTGGTATTAGTGGGCTCCTTTCAAAAAAACGTTAGGGGGGCGCGATTAAAACTGTTATGAAAACTCGGGTCACAAATACTTAAAGGTTGAGAAACGCTGGTATAGGCATATACACAGAGTATTTTTAAAAAATATCTAAATATATGCAGCACATAATATTCTATAATTTATCTGTTATCGTAAATTTGAATAATATGAAAATTTTAATATAGGAAATTCATACATGTTTAATAATGTTTTTCAAATAATGAATAATGAATGAGTTATCTAGTGGTTTTTAAATTCTAAATACTTTGTTCTTCCTATCAATTGATCAATATAATGAAAGCAATATACTAGCACCAGCAAAGGCACTGAGTGCAGTTTAAAACCTATAGAAACCAACAATTGTCCATGATTCTTGCTCTGTTGTAAACTAAAGCTGAAGGAAACAATTAGAATTTCACATATAAGACTTTAAAAAACAAAAACTAGATTTAAAATTTTCCAAGTTCAGTTATCTAAAGCAACACAAATTCCACTTTAATTTTGCAGTATGGTAACAACAGCTAACTGTTTTGTTTCTAATTGTGTGCTGACCAGCAATTACTTTGGACAATAACATTTGTACGTTTGAGTAAATGTAGCCATCTTGCTTCATAAAAGAATTCCTGTGAAAATGGACTCATATTCATCAAAGGTCTGGCATTCTAAGCCATTCAATCAGCACATTCTGGCATTTGTTCTGCACAGCTATTTTGAACATAATATTTTAAAGAAATTTCACATTTTTCTCCTTTAATTTTCTAAATTTTAACATATTCTACCAAACTGATGATATTTGAATATGATTATGTACTTCTTTTGCTGTAAGAAAAAAGGCATTTAATTAAATGAAAATGGAAAAAAGACATACATTTCTGCTTCAAACAAATTGAATATAAGGGAATGGTTACTCTTATGTCACTAATAATAACTAACACTGATGTCCTAATTACAGATTTTATACCCATTAGAAGCAAATACACTTAAGTAGTCGATTGATTACATAAAACATAAGAGATGGATTTTTGTGTATTTGTCCACATACAGGAAATTACTGTCATGCCAATTATACTTTATCTTTTACTTTTCAAATATTATGGCTTAGGACTAGAGGAATTCACTTAAAATGAAAGAGGAACAGGGGAAAGTCCCGAGGCTTTGGAAAACATCTTGTATCACCCCAGTCCCAAAGGTATCACGTCCTAGTGAGCTGAATGACTTCAGGCCTGTCGCTCTGACGTCACATGTGATGAAGACCATGGAGCGGCTGCTGCTTCACCATCTGAGGCCACAGGTCCGCCACACCCTCAACCCTCTGCAGTTCGCATACCAGGAGAAGGTGGGAGCGGAGGATGCCATCATCTATATGCTACACTGATCCCTCTCCCACTTGGACAGAGGCAGTGGTGCTGTAAGGATTATGTTTCTAGACTTCTCTAGTGCCTTCAACACAATCCAACCTCTGCTCCTTAGGGACAAGCTGATAGAGATGGGAGTAGATTCATACCTGGGGCATGGATCGTGGACTATCTTACAAACAGACCTCAGGATGTGCGTCTCGGGAACTGCTGGTCTGACATTGTGGTCAGCAACACAGGAGCGCCGCAGGGGACTGTACTTTCTCCGGTCCTGTTCAGCCTATATACATCGGACTTCCAAAACAACTCGGAGTCCTGCCAAGTGCAAAAGTTCACTGACGACACTGCTATCGTGGGCTGCATCAGGAGTGGGCAGGAGGAGGAGTATAGAAACCTCATAAAGGACTTTGTTAAATGGTGCAACTCAAACCACCTACACCTGAACACCAGCAAAACCAAGGAGCTGGTGGTGGATTTTAGGAAGCCCAGGCCCCTCATGTACCCCGTGATCATCAGAGGTGACTGTGTGCAGAGGGTGCAGACCTATAAATACCTGGGAATGCAGCTGGATGTTAAATTAGACTGGACTGCCAATACTGATTCTCTGTGCAAGAGAGGACAGAGCTGGTTATACTTCCTTAGAAGACTGGCGTCCTTCAACATCTGCAATAAGATGCTGCAGATGTTCTATCAGATGGTTGTGGCGAGCGCCCTCTTCTACGCGGTGGTGTGCTGGGGAGGCAGCATAAAGAAGAAGGACGCCTCACGCCTGGACAAACTGGTGAGGAAGGCAGGCTCTATTGTAGGCATGGAGCTGGACAGTTTGACATCCGTGGCAGAGCATCGGGCGCTGAGCAGGCTCCTATCAATTATGGAGAATCCACTGCATCCACTGAACAGTGTCATCTCCAGACAGAGGAGCAGCTTCAGCGACAGACTGCTGTCACTGTCCTGCTCCACTGACAGACTGAGGAGATCGTTCCTCCCCCAAACTATGCGACTCTTCAGTTCCACCCGGGGGGGTAAATGTTAACATTATACAAAGATATTGTCTGTTTTTACCTGCATTATTATCAATCTTTAATTTAATATTGTTTTTTTTTTGTATCAGTATGCTGCTGCTGGAGTATGTGAATTTCCCTTTGGGATTAATAAAGTATCTATCTATCTATCTATCTATCTATCTATCTATCTATCTATCTATCTATCTATCTATCTATCTATCTATCTATCTATCTATCTATCTATCTATCTATCTATCAAATTAAAAAAATAAATGTAAAAGCAAATGCTTCTTTACATTTGAGCTAATTCAGTGCCAAAATGATGTGATTGAAGCTGATAAGAGTATTCTTTGATTACCATCTCGTCTTTGAGATTAATTTGGTGACCACTAACTCAGTAGAGCATTGTTGAAGATGTCTGGGAAACTGAGCAGAACCAACTGAGACAGCAAAGCACCCTGAAAATCGATTATTACACAGCACAGCTTCACTAACACATCATTTTCAAACCTACTTAATCCAATTCAGGGTCATAAGGGGCCTAGAGCCTATCCTGAGTACAAAGTAGGAACCAGCCCTGGACAGAGCACCAGCCCATCACAGGGCTCAAACATACATTTGAACACACTTGCACAGCATCATCCTTTAACCTGATCCGCACATCTTTGGGAATGTGGACCCAAAGAAAAACTAACACAGACATCAGGAGAACACACAAGCTGTACACATACGATGACCAGGCCAAGAACAGTGGCAGTAATCCCTTTTTTAAATTTTAAGGGTCGCAAATGAAAGAACATCCCTCAAAATCTTTAAGCACTTCTTTTGTTGAGAATAGAACTAAAAAGTTGCAAATGATTGCTTCCAATTTGGCACACACAGAAGCAAACTTGGAATGGTGTACTTTTTTGATTAGTTTGGCAGCACAGTCACCAGATCTGAAGCTACTATATGTCTGTGAACCAGGGAATGATACGCATACAGTCTTTCACTTACATAAATTTTGTATTTCTCAGGATTTTGTCTATTGTCAAAAAAGTTCTAGAATATCACACTTGCTCTTCTCCACATTTTTAAGGTTTTTGGCACTGATATTCTGAATAGTATCTCTGCATCCTGCATGGTGAATGCAAAATATATATTTTGCTTATCAGTTTGTTGTTTTCATAAGCAGATACATCTCTTTTCAGAAATTAAAATTCTCTCTAAAGTTATGTGTTAATAGAGCACAAATGCTTACTCATATTGACAGTTTAAGCATGTGGCTTAAAGCAAGCCATCTAAGAAACAGCTGCTTTGATATTTCAGTTCTCAATTTGTTAACTTATTAAATACAAGATATCTGATTGGCATGATATTGTCTATTCTGAATAAAATTGATGTCTATTGATTTTAATTTATTGCAGGATGTACCCAGCAATGTACTCTTTCTGTTAGAACATGCATACTACCCAAGCAGCATATGTCACCAAACTGAGAAATAAATCATGTTTGTCATGCTGAACAAATGAGAATTTTTAAAGAATTTGTCAATCCAAATGCATGCAAACAGTGATTATATTTATTCTATATTGTGAATATTCAGAATATTAATCTTTTTGTTGCCATGTACACATACTATCTGAAAAACCGCTCATAATGATAAGTGCCATATGTACAGTAGATGTCCGCAAATGGTGTCTGCTTCTGTGGCCTACTGCCAAATCTAAATAGGTTACAGTGCATCTGCAAGAATGATCATTTGTCATTTGAAATTAAATACATGTTTGTCTTTTGCAAGTGTAAGTTTTCACCTCACTGTTAACCACTTTCTTCATTTGAAAGAAGCACTCACATGTCAGCACAGATGAATCATTGAACAAGTAATGGAAAAGGGCTATATTTAAGGAGTCATTTACATTGGATAAAGAAATGTCTGCTTGTTTTTAGGTTCAAAGTAAAGCAGGCTGGTAAAAGCTGTATGAAAACCTCTCATCTTTAAACTCTTGCCTTTTTAGTCACAATGTCATAAAATGATATTTAATGATCTTACCAAGAAAAGAAAATTTAGATCCAATGTTAAATTTAATTTGTGACATTCAGCATAACTATGCAGAAAATGTCAAGAAGTGAAGCCATTTTTAGAAGGTATTACATCTCAAATGAGCAATTTATTCAAAAGCAAATAATTCTATAACTGTTTAAATATTGATCAAATGTTTAAGTCTTGTAGAAAGAATTAAACAAATGTACTTTATTTTAAATATGCAGAGAACACATTCAAAGAAAATTGCAGAAGAGTCAATATTGGATAGAACAGGAGAAATAAAATAAATGGGTTACTACTAAACAACATAAGATATGCAGATGATAGCGTGCTGATAGCCAGTACTGAGGAAGAGCTACAAGATCTCTTGGATGCAGAGGCAGATGCAAGTACTCAAATGGATGGTAATTTACATGTGCAGAAAACAAATGTCATGGTTGTCAAAACAGGATTATCATCGACACAATGATGGTGGGTCCCATCAGCAGTGGAGATGAGTCAGCTTGCAGAATGGAGATATGACAATTGGCAGACTGTTGTAAGTGTATCAATCGGCCACTTAATGTGGAGAAGATGAAAAAGATGATTGTTGACTTGATGCTGATGCTGTTCACACACCACTGCACATCAAGGGTTCAGCAGTGGAACACTGAGCACCAAAATCCTTAGTGTGCACCAGGAAGCTGACCTACTTGGTCAATTAACACTACCTCTATAGCCAAAAAGACACAGCTGTGTCTCCACTTCCTTCAGCGGTTGAAGAAGGCAAACTCACATCCCCCCATTCTCACCACATTCTACAGGGGCACCATTGACAGCATTCTAACCAGCTGCATCACTGTCTGGTTTGGGAACTGCAGTGTCTCTGACCATGATGTTATACAACGGTTAGTGCACACTGCTGAAAAGATTACTGGCTTTTCTCTGCCCACCCCTCAAAACATCTTTGTAAAGTGTTGTATCTGCAAAGCTTACAGCATTGTGAAGGACCATTTCCACCTCTCTTGTGATCTCTTTGTCCCTCTTCCATCTGGCAGAAAGTACTGTAACATCAGAACCAGTTCTGCCAGGTACTACAACAGCGTCTACCCTTTGGCTGTCTGGACTCTGAGGTCTATGCTGCCTCTGCCCCTATTAGCAAATTTATATGCTGTACATTTGTTTTACTGTTATTATTTATTACTATCTCTTTCAAATTATTACTCTCTATGCACTTATCTATTATTTATTTTTAATTATTTATACATTTATGTTACAGACGGCCCAGGAATTGTTACCTGGCCGGAAGGCCATTCTAATGGAAGAATAGGGGACAGCAAATTATTTGTGTTGGTTCCTTTCCCAAGCCACCAGATGGCAGCCAAACCAGGCTAAGATCCATGCAATGATAACCACAGGGTATGCTGGGTAATGTTGTCCCAGGGGACAGACCTGTTGGGGTCTGCCAGATGGAGCTGCAGGGATTGGGAATTGGGGCTTGAGCCTCACCCCAAAGTGCTTCAAAGCCACAGCTTCATACCACTGGAAGCCAGAGTTGGGAGAAAATGGATGAAGCTTGCTGGAAGAGCGGTGGAGGTTGAGACAGAGAGAGAAGGCTTAGTGATTGTGCTTTGGTTGTGGGATTTTTTGTGGGAACTCTCTTTTATTACTGACTCAGGTGATGCGGCAGTTCTTCTCCTCCTTGACCTGTTCGCTGCCTTTGACACTATTGACCATGAAATATTGCTGATGCAGCTTGAACATCTTGTTGGGCTTAAAGGGGCTGCTCTTAACTGGTTCAGGTCATATTTAACTGGTAGACACTTTTCAGTGACTTTTAATTCCTCTTCTTCATCTACTGCTCCTCTTAAATATGGTGTTCCTCAGGGATCCATTTTGGGTCCTATTTTATTCTCCATATGAAAAGCACTTTGGCCACAGCATTACAATGCTTGTTTAAATGTGCTATATAAATAAATTGACATTGACATTGAGATTGACATTTTTATTGTGAGGTGAGAGGCACTTGCAGTAAAGAGTTTTTCACAATAAAACAATTTTGAGTCTTCTTAAACTTGTGTTTAAGTCTGTGTCGGGAGTTTGGGGAGCTGCAGCATCCCCTGGGGTCCACACTATTATAGTATAGTTTAGATCTTTACCTGTCTTGTACTTGTCCTGTGTTTATGTATATTTTGTACTGCGATCCTGGAGAACGTTATTTCATGCCACTGCATGCTGCCATACGGTGTATGGATGATATGACAATAAAGCCACTTGACTTGACTTGACTTGACTGTTAGAAGGGACAACACTGGAATTGAACGAGTTCTTACACACAAACACTTGGGAATGATTGTTCAGAAATACTTTGACATTAAGAACGAAGTGAGAACTAGAATAAAACAAGCACCTTCTGAGTTTACAAAAATGAAAACACCCTTTGTAATAGACAATTACATCTAAAACTGAAACTGTGGAGTCTAAAATGTTATATTTAGTCAACATTTTTTAGGGTTGTGAGTCATGGATGCTCAAATCAGACACCCTAAGCAGGATAAATACATTAAAGATTTACAGGCACATTCTATGTATATCATTGACAAACAGAATTAGTAATGAAGAACTTCTGCATAAGTTCAGGTAGAATATATAATAAAAGTAAGAAAAGTGAAATTCCTTGGTCACATAGAAGGACAAGAAAAGTATAAGATATTACAAAGGAAGATTGAAGAAAAACATAAAAGGGGAAAGAGAAAAAAATATTGTATGAGTCATATAAGAAACTGGACAGGACTTAACAGAGAATAATTGAAACACACAGCGAGTGATAGATGGAAATACTATCTTGCAATTAACCAACCTCAGTCCCTAAGATGGCACCAACAGAGAGAGAGAACACCAATCCAGTGCTCTTTACAACTATAGAAATATAAAAAAAACTTTTTTCATTTTTTTTTTTTATTTTAGAGCACAGCCAAGTTAAGATACTTATTTATCATCAGCTGAATTAGAAAACCTGCGGTGGGCTGGCACCCTGCCCGGGATTGGTTCCTGCCTTGTGCCCTGTGTTGGCTGGGATTGGCTCCAGCAGACCCCCGTGACCCTGTGTTCGGATTCAGCGGGTTGGAAAATGGATGGATGGATGGATGAATTAGAAAACATGTGGTTTAAAGTCTTAACACTTAGAATATAAAATATATAATTGAGACTTCAAAAGACTTTGTTGGACAATTATCTTATCAAAAGATCTTGACTATACATTGTTCTCCTCTCTTGCTAAATGAATCTTAGCCTGGAGAGGTCTATTAATTTTTTACATCTAATATGTCTCACTTAAAGGTTTTCCAATGCTGTATTTGTCCTAGTGCCCATATAAACACAGAGAATTCCAGTTTCTGTATTACATCTTGCCTGAAGAAGGGGCCTGAGTTGCCTCATAAGCTTGCATATTGTAATCTTTCTAGTTAGCCAATAAAAGGTGTCATTTGTTTAACTTCTCACCACATCCATAATGGCTAACACAGTACAACACCCTAGTACTAATTTTCTAAAAGAAATACAAGAAATGTAGAACCAAAGCAATTTAGAAAATAAAGTTGCTTTATCACATCAATTTATTTATATTTAACATTTACTCAATAACTAGATTAGCTGTAATGTTTCAGATTGTAAACATACATTGAAATTGAGAAAAATGTACTACATACAGTATGAGTGAATACTGTGCCAGTGTAGAAAAGAAAAGCCTGCTGGAGGCAATAGGTTATATAATCTATACAGTATATCAAAGAAAGGATATAGAACTAAAACAGTGGCAAAAGACATAAATAAGTTGAAAGAAGTCCAATAAGTAAAAAGACTGAGTTATAATAACCCGCTCTGATTCGAGGTGTTCATAAGACATGAATTGATTTGTTTCATGAGGTAGAAGTACATATCAAATAAAAATAGTTGTGTCAGATATTTGAAATTTTAAAATGTGTGCTTCAAATTAAATTATTAAAGTCTAAATATTCTGGACTGTAATTGAAATTTGTAATTTTTCACCCTCTGATAGAGGTTCATAGAAGATTAGATCCCCACTAAAGGATCAAAAATAACATCACATTCATCATCACTTACCTGAAAACAGTGTAAAACGATACTCCACATGCTTATGTTCTAAATTTGTCATTTTAAAATTTCTGGGGGTGGCTCTTACAGGGCTAGGACCACTGGTAAAGAATCAAATATCAAAAATATTACCATACTAGACATTAAGCCTGTTACAATAACGGGCACTAGAATAGTAGTGCATAAACATTAGTAGGAACAGTCTATATTAAATGGCAAAGGACTGTCTATTTTCTGTTACAGTAATCCTGACTTGTATGTGGCTGTAATATGCGTCACTGTATTGTGTGCCTTTAATTTTCTCTCACAGTAATACGTCTCTCCAGCAAGTATTTTAATCTGTGCTGGCGTGCAGCTGATTATTGTATGTGTGGCGTCTCCCCAGCAACGGATTTTATGTGCGCGAAAATAAATCTACTTTTAAAAGTCATCCTATTGTAATATCATGAAAATTCATATATTTAGGAAAACACTTTACACTTTACCGGGCCAAGTTTGTTAATTGCAAATCTGACATCCTCAGAGTGAACACTTGCATAGCAACAAACACTAATCCCACCTCTTTAGGGAAGCTGGTCTCCGCGTCTCAGTACCCGATTGGATTTTTCGTGCGTTATGTTTTAGGTGTTACCTCATTTACCGAAATCCGATTGGATCGGCCGCGCGATATTTTATAGGTCCCGCCCTCTCTGTCTTGTGTGACGCATCAGGCAGACTTTGAAGCATCGCACCGTGCCCCGCGCATGCGCACTTCACCAGAAGACACACACACACAGACACATGGACGCACAAAGGGATTTTATTAAAGAGGATGTGTTTTTCAGCAACCTTCAAAATAGCATAAAACAATACCCCACATATATTACCAATCTCTGCTTTTTTTAAGTTGTATGAAAAGTAGTAACTTTGACCCCTCATATTCCATGATGAGGTAAAACCATGTGGGGTAGCATGATGTAGCAAGCACAACTTCAAGTCCTTCTGATCATTTTTGCTGAAGATGCCTATTGATTTACTGTTTATTGTGTGATTTCCTGTGAAAAATATGGTCCATAAATGGCCTAAAAAATAACGATTTTTCACGTCTAGAGGGCCAAAAAAAACGCACCAAAAAGCTCAATATTTTGCAAAACTAGACCTCATGATGTGGTGAGCAGCATATCTATATATTACTTCATCAGTAATTCTTAAGAAGACAAGATGGCAACAAAGTGGTTCATTACAATAAATTTGAGCCCCTTTGGCTTATTATGGAGAGGGATTGCTTGTCCCATTAATTGAGAACAGGGGCTCAGATATGAAGTAGCTGGAGCTACCAGAGGGAGCACAGTGTTTTCAGATAGCATTCTTCGATAAGAAAGTAATTCTGAAACTGACCCTAGAAGAAAGAAGCAGTCTTATAAAAGCAATCTGTATCATTTGTCTTATAATAGATCATACGCAGTTGTCTGCTGACTGCTAAATTACTTTCTCACTAATGTAATGTTAGCACTGAGTGACTTAAAACCCTAAGATGTTTTTTTAACATTTATTTTCAGGGACACAGTCACAATTTTGATTTTCAGGTATTCCACCGGGTTTATTAGGGTTCCCAGACAAACACCCCCAACACAAAACCCGTATGTAGTCCCTTGTCTTGATTATCCATTTGTTCAACTCTTCTCTTTATGGTTTAATAAATCTTTTATTTTGATACTTTGACCTCCTTGGCATTATTCTAGGATACTTCGTGAGCAATCCACATCACTTACAACTGTAACAAGAAATATCAAAATTAAACAGCTAGTAAAAATGACCTGTTTTAAAAAGTAAAGGTTCATAGAATTTCTTAATGTTGCTTAACATTACTAAAACATTTACTAAAATTAACTTAATCTTGTGTACTAATAATAGCCAATGGTGAATAAAATTGCTACCCTGAATGTCTTTATTTTCTTTAGGTATAATTTTTTGGGAGAGTTGTGGTCAGCACTGTTGCATCACAGTTCCAAGTCCTTCGTTGGTTGCATTTTGTGTGGAATATGTTCTCTCTCTTCCATTGTTTATGTGAGTTATAAAATATACACCAACCCACACACGTCATGCTGGACAAGTGAACACAGGTTTATTTTTTGATGGCAATGTTGCTTGTCTTTTATTCTTACTTGGCAGACACCAACTCATTTGTTTGTATCAACTGTTCAATCTACTATGTAGCCTAACAATCCTAATGTTGTCTCCACAGAGGCATGCTCAAGAGGCAAAATATTTGTAATTAACTCACAGAGAAGGATATTTTTGTAGAAGAATAATAGGCTGTAAATTGTCATTCACAGAGCAATGAGGAAAATACCAGAGCAATTTTGAAGTATGTTAATTATAGTTTTATCTTGTGCACCTAATTAGAGCTTTGTTTTATTTATTACACTAAATTGTATGTGCTATGCTTTTAACTATCCTGAGATTATTGCCAATTTACAGTCAAATACAGCATTGTCATTGTTCATATTTATCTATCTGGACAGTTACATGAACTCCCTGCATAAGACACCACATTCAGACTTATTCACAGTGTTATTCAGGCTCTTCCCAACTGATCCATTTTAAAGCAACTGTAATTAAATCCTAAAAAAATGTCAAAATGGACTTTGGAGCTCTGCAGCCATGCTTAGTTGTACTTACTAGACTTTGATTATCAAACCAACACCCTCAAAACAATGAATGCTCCAAAATGACTGAAAAGAAGTTATCATTGTGGATATGGGTAAACACTATTTTCATCTGAAACACTTAAAATACTTGTAGGTGAAGAACAGGCATCTCGGTCAGAACGGAGAATAATTCATTACCCAAACAGGACGCCAACGTAACAACACAGACAGATTGTCCGGCGGATCAAAAAAATATCTCTGTATCCAGCCAGTATAAAATAATGAATGGACCAGCAGAACTTAAGAGCAGGTGGCAGTGGTCCTGGTGTGGTAGCTGTTGGAGTCCGGAAGTGCAACCCTGTCAGGGTCCCTGGGTCTGGAAGTGCTTCCAGGGAGACACAGCATAGTAACAGAAGCATTCACCGGTTCAGCTTAAAAGGGAGCCCGCTGTCTCACATTAATGAATCAGAGTTGGGAGGCAGCAGGCAACACAGAGCGGGAGGTAGTAAAGAGGAAGATTTGGCTGATTATTGTTTATTGTGTAATTGTGGAGGATTTGCTGCAAAGAGGATTGAGAGAACTGCCTTGTAACAATAAATATACTTTATTTTATTTATATATCGTCTGGTGCTTTACTATGTCTTGGGGCTCACTGGCACCCGCTTGTGGTCACATACTGCATTGTTAAATTATGCATGTTTAAACTTATGTTTATGAGTGTGTCCTGTAATAGATCACAACAAATATGAAATGGTTCTAATCTTCAGTTCAGTGCTAACATAATAGTTTATTCTTTCAGTGACCCTGAATCAAATCAATAGGTTAGATAATGAATGGGTGATTATATTCTGAACATTATAACTTAAGAAAAGTTGTGAAGTTTGAGGCTAAAGTAAATCTGATGAAATACTGGTAGCAAGAACAAATGAGATTTCAGAAATATGATTGGGAAGGGATGAACAATGTCTGGATGAAAATAGAAGAAATCTGTGTCTGAACAAGTGGACCACTAAGAGATAAGGAAAAATGTTGGTGAAATGCTCAGGTATGAGATGGGAATTGAGGAAATGAGGAGATGCTATAAGAAGTGGCAGAAGTGTGCAAGAAGCCAAGAGACATGAGTTTGAAAATGAGCTGCAGAATGAGGAAGGAATGAGGAATGTGCTCAGAAAAGCAAAAACAGACAGGATATTGTAAATGTGAATAGCCTGAAAAATAATGACGGAAACATTATAATTTATATTAATGTAATTAAGGACACCTTGAAGAAGCACATGGGCACATTACAAATTGAGAAGAATGAATAATGTTAATTGTGAAGAAATAAGAGGGCCAGGATGTAAGTTTTCAAAAGACGAGGTCATAAAAGTGATGAATAGATTAAGACAGGCAAAATATCAGGTCCAACTGAAGTGATGTAAGAAATGTTGAAGGCAGGGGAAGGTTTGGATGTTGAATGATTGAGAGATCTGTGCAACAAGGTTGTCCATAAAGCAGAAAATTCCTGAAGATTGGAAGAGAAGTGTGCTTATTCTAGAATACAAAGGAAATGGCGAACCACTAGAGTGTAGGTTATATAGAACATGCAAGACGGTAATGAAGGTGCTAGAGAAAAGAAACAGGTATGATATGAAATTTAAAGGAAAGCAGTTTCATCTCATGCCTGGGAAGGTTTCAGTAGATTCTACCGTTACTGTCAGGCAAATTCAGAAAAACAAAACATCAAAAGTCAAAAAAGCTGCATTATGCATTTGCATATGTAGAGAAAACATTTGACAGAGTGTCACAAGAAATCGTGAGTTACGCATTGAGAAAGTTAGGTGTAAGGGAATGGTTAGCGTCTGCAGTATTGTTAGTGTATGAGGACACATACATAGGATAGCCCACGGGGATAGTGAGGACTTTGAGATGAAGATAGGGCTACACCAAAGTCTTTTGCTTTTCGTGAAAGCGATGGAGGCAGTAACCAGAGAAGTATTTGAAGGATTGTCATGGAAGTTCTTATAATCTGATGATCTCATATTGATCACAAAAAGTGAAGCAAAACTGTAATATATTCACTGAAATGAGAAGCTAGATTGAAAGCCTCAAAGTAAATGCTGGAAAGACCAAGGTGATGGTTAGAGGTGTAGGGGCAGGAGACATGGAAGAGACAATTGAATGGCTGTGCAACATGTGTGGTAAAGATGTTAGGGGAAAGTTAGTTTAAAGCACGGGTTGGCAAAAAAAAAGTGCGATCTTCGTTTGTAGAAAGTAAGTTAGAGGGGTGCAGAATGCTCAGTGTAAATGTACATTTACAGTAGATATTGGTAATGGAATTGTTTTGGAGAAAGTAGGGAGGCCTTGTTGCTTAGGTGACATAATGTGTGTAGATGGGGTTATGGGCACAGTAGGGATAGTGAGGGTAAGAGGTATATGGAAAAAAATCTGGGAGTTGTCCACTGTTCTCAGTTCTACAAACAACCTCTCTGACATTGAAAGGAAAGGTTTATAAAAACTTTATAAAGAGTACACTTATGGAAGTGAGATTTTAATGATTGATATGTTTTTTCCTTCTATGTATTTGAGCACTGAAGACTTTTTTATGAGCCCCTTGATGAACTACCTTCCAGTAAAGAAGAATCATTAAATGTGGCTAGTGAAGGCAGAACATGAAGCCAGAACATGATTCAAAGCTAGAAATATGAAGATGAGAATAATTAGGTGGATTTGTGAGGTGTTACAGAGTGAAAAAAAGATGAATGGCGAGTTAAGGGGAAGACTTAGTGTGGAGGCAAAAGATGTTGAGATGAGGGAAAACAGACGAATGTTGTTGCATGTGCAGTAAAAGACTGGGTGATAGGGAGAAGACATGCATCTGGATGGCGGTTAAAGGCATGAGGGCTAAATGGTGCTGTAGGCCATGTGGTTGGAGGTGCTGCTCAGTGATATGAAATGAATGTGTCTCACCCCACAGGATGCTGAGGACCACAGCGTTGAGGATAATAATATGGCCGGGGTTGGGGGACATCCAGCTAACCAAGATAAAATGGAAAATGGCTGTAAAACAAAGTGATAAATTAATTTATTTTTTTAACTATATTGTTACCCCAGTTGCACTAATGTTGATTATACTGTGATATTTATTAACTATACTTTTCACAGCTGTTTGAAATTGCTTTTTGTAAATACATTTGTTTGGTCTGGGTATTTTATGCTTTCCCCAACACCATTTCACTCTGAGTTATTGTATGGTATGTATTTTATCTTCTTAGATTGATTAAAGTTCTTGTGTGCTTTGAAAATGCATGGTAATAGGCATTATATACAGAAAAATAAATATGACCTGATTGTTACTGTATTTATGTGTTTGCTCTTTTTTACAAGCATTTCTTGAAGACACAGCTAAACAGTTTGCCTTTAAAAGAATCTCACATTTTTTCATGATACTTTTCGTCTCACGTAATTAATCACACTGCCAATGTAATCTGTAATGCAGGTTGGGAACATTCCATGAAAGAAATAATTGTACATGAATACCAACGACCTCAAATCTTCCAAAAGTTACCTCTATTTTTCGATGTCCAATTAAACGTTAGCAAACGAGTTGCTGCTCAAGTAAAACACTGACTGAGTCTTTCTATGTGCATGTAATAGTACTTAGAGCTTAAGACATCCTTAAGCTCACTGCTCAGTGGTGTTAGTCCAGACATTACCACATTGACCTTTTACAATGATTGAAAGTCAACTGCAGATGAGGAAACCTTAAAGGCTAAAAGCATAAAGCTAAGTAATTTCTTCAGTCTTCAATGACCATTTAATCTGTTTCACATTTGCAGTCTGCTGCTATTTTTGTACTTTTCCCACTCTTTCCCATTATTGTAGACTATTTTCAGTCTATTTTTCCCTTAGTTTTTTTTTTCAACAGTTACAATTCTCTTGCTATGCACTGAAGTTTCAGTTTATCTACTCAGCAGAAGCAGCGAATCAAGCTTCAGTGCAAAGTTGAAACCACTTTCATGTTGTTGTAACACTGATGAACAACCGGCCTTACTACAATATGAAATTTCAAGCCCCAGCAAGAGTTTTGCTGAGTAGTATCAAGTATCTATTTACTGACACAAAAGGAGAAAATGATTAAGCAGCATTCAGAGCAATGATAATCAAAATTACTTTTTGGATGATCCAAAACCAGTTCTCTGAATGGAGGCATCAAATGAGAAAACAATGAATTCTTGACAGAGTATATGTTTTCCAACAGGGTCGGTATAAACACCGACAGGCAATTGCTGTACATGACAACACATTCTTAGCCTGTGGGAGGAAAGTGGAGTCTCTGGAGGAAATGTGAGCAAATACTGGGCAAATATACTAATGCCACAGAGCAACCAACCCCCAAACACTGTTACCTTACCTGAGGTGCTTTCTACATGAGAATGATTTTTATTTGTTAATTATTATTATTTTTTGTTTTGTGAAATACTGTATGAGTAAAGAAAAGGGAATGGCAATCCTGAATAAAGATTCATAATTTGGACATAGAGAGCAAGAAAATTCATCTTACCTGTAATAATGCTGGCACACTGTGCCCTGGTATTATTGTAAGTCTAGCCACACCTGAGACTCATGCAATTCACACTCGGGACACATGCAATTCTGGAGCATTTGCTACTCAGTTACTGTCACAGCTGGAGAACCATTCGAAAGGTGAATTGCACTTTTCCAATAATTTCATGCAGGTGTTGCCCACATACTGAGAAAGCTATCAGTTAGTTTCACAAAATCAGAATTTCTGGAAGGATGGTTTGTTCTCTTTTTTTGTTTCAATGAGCATTTTGATTTTTTTCTTCTATAAATACATTTTAACTGACCGTATAAAACATTGAAATTCAGCATCTTCAAAAAAAAAAAAAAAACAGACCATTCTGAAAATCTATGACACAATTTGAAAGAGGCAGAGAATGGATTTTCAATTCACTTGCCATTAGAGTACAGACAGCAGGTTGCTTGTACTGGAATTAAGAGGTAATGAGGATCATGAAATAGATACCAATATGTTACTTGACCTGGAAACACCAGGCCTCCAGACAAAAAAGATTTGTAGAAATGCAGTGTTTTATAGCATGCACAGCTAATGGTTATTAGAGGATGACTTATGTGATGAGGGTGTCATGTTATGTATAGATTTTAATGATTAATATGCTATTTTTCTTCTATGCAATTTAGCGCTGAAGACTTTTTTATGAGCCCCTGATGTACTGCCTTCCAGTAAAGAAGAAGCAATAAATGAGGCATTAATGATAATACCAATACATTTGAATAGTAGCCAGTGTTATTAATAAAATGAGGGAATTTGTACTGTTTCTAATTATTAGGCTAAACATTTTAGGATGGAAAACACACTGAATTCACTATCTACAATAAAAATAATCTTATTTATATGACAATAAGATTATTTATTTCTGTTCTGCTTTTAAGAAAAGTGGCCCAACAGTAGTGAAAATGACCATATTGATATAGCTCACCTTAGTATCTAGTCTGCCTTAATTACAAAAGGTTTTGTTATAAAATAATACTTTTCATATAATAGAAAGCAGTCCAGATTGCAGTTTAGATCAACAATGCCAACTTCTTGGCATGCACAATATTACAAGAGATCAATAAATAATTTAAAAATAAAACTGCACAATTCTTCATTAGTAATAATACATCTAAAGATCACTTTCCTCATACACACAGCCTCATACTTGCAATTAGTGTACATTAGTCAATGTGCAAATAAAAACGCAGCTTTTATTAACAACTGCAATGTTTTTTGTGACCGCCTATGTTCTATCATGTTATCAGATCACCTGTGACATGCACCTAACAGGAAAGGTACCAACTAACCTCTTCTTTTCTTAGTGGGGAATACGAAAAAATGTCAAAACTAGTCACTCTCCATACTGTGTGCATGGTTTCTCAAGAGCATCCTCGCGTGCCCTTAAGGGATTGCAGTTAAATAATGAATGGACAATCTACATGCTCAACTCACTAGCAGCAATCAGACAGACGTAGATTTTAGTTTTCACTAAAATGATAATTATCTGCATCATAATAAAAACCAGCAAATATAAGCGATACAAAAAAATTGTAAAACCATTGTGGGTTCATGCAGTCTTCATTCTGTCCCAGAAGACAATTTGTAGATGGCTTCTTTTCTTTAGCTGCAAATTATATATCCTTAATTGAAATATATAGTTACCTGGTAGGTAACCACCCATACAATCAGATTGTGATTCAGACTACGAATGCCGTGAATATATATATATATATATATATATATATATGAAAAGATTTCTTATCAGTCATAGAACTCCTTAGAATGTGGCCATCAGTTAAACAGCTGCAGATAGATAGCTCCATGAATGTCTCCATCTATCGTCTCCAAACAGCAACTGAGCTGAGCTCTTTACAAAAAAATATAAAAACAGTAACTGAACTGAAAGGTCCTTGAAAGTTTGACAGGGCAACTGGTAACTGAACTATGAAAAAAGTTTAATAAAAAGTGGCTGCTTTTCACACAGGAAACATCTGGCTTCCTAGTTTTCATTTCTGTTATTAAAGGGTGCACCATGCCATTTTTAGTTTCTCAAAACACAGAAATTTTTATTGAATCATTATCATAAGTTCAAGGTTATTTTTCCATGGGAATTAAAAGCTACACTTTCTAACTAAGCAAAGTTGTGGTATTCTTTTTCCTGACAAGGCTAAAGTGGTTTGGGGCAGGAAGCAAGACACTACCAAAGTTTTATCTCTGAAAGTGTGCTGACCAGGTCCATCATGGTGTGGTTTGGTAACCTGACTTGCCATGATCTCAAACTCCTTGAAAGGACTGTCCATACAACTTCTAAAATCATTGGGGCCGACCTTCCACAGCTTCATACTGTCTACTCTACCAGATGTCTGAGGAGAGCTAAATCCATCATCTTTGATGAAAGCCATTCAGCTCATCACCTGTTTTTACTTCTGCCTTCTTGGAAGTGCTACTAGAGCCTCACCACTGACTTCACCCAATACAGGATAAGGCCTTAAGGTCATTGAACTCCCAGTAATCTGATCCTATCTGCCCTGCACTGTGTACTGTACCCACCTGCTGATTGATGTGTAATTGTACTCTACATTAATTTATTAACTCATTTATTATATTTATTAATTTGTTCTGTTTATTTATTAATTCATTTATTCATTTTGTGCTGCTCTTATTTATTTACTGTATTTATTTAAACATCACAGGAGCTCTGGCACCAAAATTGTAATATGCTTTGAAAGTGTATATGACAATTAAAGATCACTAAACTCCAATCTGACCTAAAATACTATGAGTCCTGCTTTGCCTTTAAGCTTTCCCATCACTCCTGCTCAGCACTACATTCCTGTTCAACTTGACAACTCTTTTGGGCTTAAGGCCTGTCACCTGAAAAGGTTAAAATATCTCCCATACAGCCTGTATCTTTCAGTCTGAGATACTCCTGAAAATCTAGAAAATGTTATGGCTTATTTCAAAATGTTTCAGAAATGGAAACATAATAATTGACTAGAACACCATCTAGGCTATACACATCTAATCCTTAATTGCACATGGTGTCTATCTATAACTATTAGCAAATATATTCCAAAAAGAATATTTTTAGACCACAATTAAAATAAAATATCCAACAAAAGGACCTTGTACAGTTGTGGCCAAAAGTTTTGAGAATGACACAAGTATTGGTTTTCACAAAGTTTGCTGCTTCAGTGTTTTTAGATCTATTTGTCAGATGTTCTTATGGTATACTGAAGTATAATTACAAACATTTCATAAGTTGCAAAGGCTTTTATTGACAATTACATTAAGTTTATGCAAAGAATCAATATTTGCAGTGTTAGCCCTTCTTTTCCAACACCTCTGCAATTCGCCCTGGCATGCTGTCAGTCAACTTCTGGGCCAAATCCTGACTGATGGCAGCCCATTCATACATAATCAATGCTTGGAGTTTGTCAGAATTTGTGGGTTTTTATTTGTCCATGTTCCTCTTGATGATTGACCACAAGTTCTCAATGGGATTAAGGTATGGGGAGTTTCCTGGCCATGGACCCAAAATTTCAATGTTTTGTTCCCCAAGCCACAGTGCTCCATCATGCTGGAAAAGCCATTGTTCATCACTAAACTGTTCTTGGATGGTTGGGAGTTGCTGTCAGAGGATGTTTTGGTACCATTCTTTATTCATGGCTGTGTTCCTAGGCAGAATTGTGAGTGAGCCCACTCCCTTGGCTGAGAAGCAACCCCACACATGAATGGTCTCAGGATGCTTTACTGTTGGCATGACACAGGACTGATGGTAACGCTCACCTTTTCTTCTCCGGATAATCTTTATTCCGGATGCCCCAAACAATCGGAACTGGGATTGATCAGAGAAAAATGCTTTACCCAAGTCCTCAGCAGTCCAATCCCTGCACCTTTTGCAGAATATCAGTCTGTCCCTGATTTTTTTCTTGGAGAAAAGTGACTTCTTTGCTGTTCTTCTTGACACCAGGTCATCCTCCAAAAGTCTTCGCCTCAATGTGCATGCAGATGTACTCACACCTGCCTGCTGCCATTCCTGAACAAGCTCTGCACTGGTGGTACCCAATCCCGCAGCTGAATCAACTTCAGGAGACGGTCCTGGCACTTGCTTGATCTTCTTGGGCGCCCTGAAGCCTTCTTCACAACAGCAGTGTAAATAGGCTTTTGTGATTAAGTTCCTTTTCATGGCAAAGAGGGACTCTGGAATTAATTGCAATTCATCTGATCACTCTTCATAAGATTCTGGAGTATAAGCAAATTGCCATCAAAAAAACTGAAGCAGCAAACGTTTTGAAAATTAATATTTGTGTCATTCTTAAAACTTTTGGCCATGACTGTATTAGTAATAGGGAGATGGATTTAAATGCTTCTCTCTAATGAACTTCAAATCATATTTAAAATGCCACTTTTTTAAATAAAATGGTTGTTGTTATGAATGGTTTTTGTCATTTGTCAATATGTTTAATTGTTTGTCTTTTGTTTATTCTTGCTGTTTTCTTGCAACACCATTTTATTTTAAATTTTGGAATACTGGACAGCCGTTTTGTATTTATTTATTTATTTTTACACTTTGCTCCCTGTGACCTTTGGAATTCGTATTAGATGATGTTGGCAAGTATTCAAATTTTGCCAATCAATTGTTTCTTTGAGACTAACTAGATTTCACTCGATCTGCCCAAAGAAACCTCAATACGAGGTTGAGTATTGCTCAACAAAGATAACATCCTGCTGCGGAGAATCCATGTTCATTTGACGTTGGCTTCAACTGGACTAACGGCACAGCGCTGCACTGTGTGTTCTTAGTACCCATAAGCCATCGCTAATGTGGTGTATTGTGTCAATGTCTATCTGTTGCAGTTACTGCATAATTCTCAAATTGCCTTTATTTTTTGGTTTACCCTCGTATTATAACAATTGTACATAACAATTAGAAGATATCAACACCGTCTTATATTGGTTATGAAAATGTCTCATAACTTGTGTCAGGCTTGTCAGCCAACTGTTTAAGTGGTCTTTATCATTTATTTTTTATTGTATATTTTTTTTATTGTTTGCCTAGCAATTATACATTGTTTAAGTGACCCAAGATGGCCGTAAATCATAAACTCAGAGGGGTATGGTTATTTGCTCAGTGTTTATTATCATATGGAGTGGTCACATTAAGCTTGTCAGTGATTTTTTTTTAGTAAAAAATACCGTCTGCCTTCTTTTGTCAGGATCTAGTTAGGCATGTTATTATTATTATTAATATTATTATTTTGTCGTTTAGTTTTTATTGACATTTTTATGTTTTTTCTTCAGTGTTTTTTCAACAGGCAACACCATTTTTGGCATTATTTTCCAAAGGTCCTCCATATTGTTGATAGCAATGTCAGTCATTACTAACCAGGTGCTCTGACAGCGACATGTTTCATGCAGCCATTGTAAAATATGTCAACATGCGTTAAAAACTGATCAAACTTACTTAATAACAATAGGAAAATCTTACAATTTTTTAGTAAAGTACTTAATTAAAAAAAAATAGTAGTAGGGTTTTGTAAGGTATTGAGTTTTAAAAGAACCTTGTCATTTAAAATATAAATGCTGTTCATTTTAAATTTACAGCTATTTAAACAAGCATTATATTTTTTTTTTTACAAATGCCAAACTTTGTTCTACACATCTTTTAGCTAGGCTTTTATTGCCATATTCATTCATTGCATGTTATATATTGTTTTGCTTCTTTTGGACATGCTGTTCGTGATTTCTTTGGTTTGTTTTCAGCCCTGTGGTTGTTGCACTAATTTGGTGTTTGTGAAAGCAGGCAGGTGGTAAACCCAACCGTGCAGAGTCAGGTGGGAAAAGCGAGTGTCACATGCTGTTTCCTTTGTTTGTGTTTCCCTTTCACTACTTAAATTAAGTGAACTCTATAGCACATTTTTTGTTAGGTTCTTAGTCTTATAGCTTTGTTCATGTTTTTTTTCCTCATACAGTTTGTTCAGGTTTTAGCCTCAATTTTTAAATTAATTTGCCAGTTTATGATTATGACCATGCCTGCTTTTTTGGCGCTTCTTTTTGTTGTTCTATGTTCGGACCTTTATTTTTCACATACTTCAGTTGTCCATCTAATCTTTATTAAACATATATTCTAACAGCAGCAATAGCAACATACTGTATACCTCCTTAAGGTCAGCGGAGTTCTCTAAGCTACTTTGAAAGCAGTTTTTCAGACCATAGTGGAAGGCTGACACCCAAGAACAAATGAATGCCTATTTCTCTGTTTAGAAATGAGAACATTTAAATGCAATTTTCTTTCACTATTGCAAAAAATAATTTAAAATATTGATTATCTACTTTCCTGTTGGAAATATTAATGATAGTAAAAGTTTTCTTTAAAATGTACATTTATTGTGTATTCCTAATGCAATCTCAAGCTAATAACAGTTTAAGAATGATGTGTGGGTCAGCTCCTGTTTATGTGGGCAAACCTCAAATACGGTGCAGTGAATCACACTTGCCATAAGCATCTCATTATTACTCAGATTCTTTTGTTTGGAAGCTACACAAGTGTTTTCAATTTCCTTTGTATGTTTTCTTGGGTTAGCTGATACATCTTGTAGAATTTTATTGTTCAACTCTATATTATAAAAATTTCTTAAGCAGAAACTACAGAAAATAAACTAACATTATTATTGAGAAAAAAAAATCCCCTGGTAATATCATACAAAGTTTAAGATATTTTGTCTATGAGCATCAATTAATTATTTACAATACAAATATACAATATTGAATAGCACATTGTTATGTAATGAATAGCAATAAATTCCTCCATTTTTCCCATTCAAAATTAATAAGCAATAAAAATAAAACTGTGCTTTTCTTTATACCTGAAATTATCTTTAAGAGACAAGTGTGAAATTAAATATATTCACATTAATATAATAAACTTGCATCATATTGTGTAAAACATCAATAATGAACAAAAGTATGAAATTCTATTTGTATATTTTACAATAAAGATCAGTGGCAATGCACATGGTAAAAATTGCGATTTTCTTCTTAAATCATAATTTTCCACCTTAGCAAATTAACTAATGATAATGAAACATGTGTATTTCAATAATAAAAACATACTTCATTGTAATTTGTAATTTCATTGAATGAACTAAACATGAAAAATTGAATGACAGTATAACTATTGAATGTGTGACTTTTTAGATTCAGAAGCGCTACATTAAACAAAAGCTTAAATCATATTGTCCATGAGATTATTTGTAAATCTACCTTCTTGTTTTCAGGGTAAAAGAATACCAAAATAATAATGCATGGTAGGATTACAAGAAGAAGAGAAAGGCAGCTTATATGCCGACTCACAGTTAGTCTACTGGGCAGTAGCGGCTTAAAGCACAGCTGAACTTCTTTGAGAATTTACCCTTCACCTTGGCACTTCAGCAATACTAATGCACACTTCAAAGCATTTTCTTACCATCTTTCAATCTCTCTCTGTCTAAACATGCTTTAACAGCCTTCAGTGCCCTAAGGTATCGGGTAGTTCAAATGACATGAATGTGCCCTGACAAAAAATGCTTAAAATAAGTTGTGTCAGTATGTGATTTGCAAGAGGAACTACCAATGTGACACAGGAGAAAAGATAGTTCCTATAACTGTGGAAAGCAAAGAGTGCCACAATGATACAGTATAAGGAGATAATTCTGTGCTTACCATTATAGGAATGTAAGTGCTGGTACAGGGCAGTATGCCCAGTATGTGCATTGCATGCACAAGAAGGGAAATATTTAGGGGAACCAGTACAGGAGGGAGAAATCCTGCTTGGTTGGAAATTTTCTGATAGCTTCTTTGTATTTTAGACAAACAGTTTACATTGGTATCCATTGTTTTTTATAGAAGGATTGGTTAATATGTATTAAGGTTTCAAGGTTTCTTTATTTAGTCAGGTTTACACAAGAAAAAATGAATTTGCCTCCTCAGTTGCATCTAATAACAAACAGAAAGAAATAAAACAAATAGAGACAAGATAGGTTAAGGTAATGCAGTTTTGATAGTGTATATTTACACAAAAAAGATACATATCAAACCTCTACTATTTTCTCCAATATTTCTTATTAAAAAGTTGTATGGTTCTAGGATGAAAAGAATTTCTGGAGAGATTTGCGTGTGAGGGCGGCACAGCGGCGCAGTGGGTGCTCCGGTTTCCTCCCACAGTCCAAAGACATGCAGGTTAGGTGCATTGGTGATCCTAAATTGTCCCTGGTGTGTGTGCGTGCTCTACAGTGGGCTGGCGCCCTGCCTGGGTATTGTTTCCTGCCTTGTGCCCCCCGTGCAGACCCCCGTGACCCTGTAGTTAGGATATAGCAGGTTGGATAATGGATGGATGGAATTGATTTGCGTATGTTTTCAAAGCAACTATCCCTCCTTATTTATGGAGGTTGAGTTCTACATGCAATGGATGTCTGTCATCAGTTGAGTTTATTTCCAGTTTATTTAGCATTGTTCTCTGACACACACTTTGCCAGATTATCTACATCAGTCCCAATAACTTTAGCTGCATGCTTAATAATGTGCAGGGTCTTTTTTAAAATTTTGTTTTGTCATCAGCATACTTGATAATGGAGCAGTGCTCATTGCTCTGTCTCAGGTCACTTGTGTACAGAGTAAATAGTAATGGTGATAAGACACAACCCTGTGGGCTTCCTGTGTTTGAATGAAAAGCGTCCTGTACTTTGACCGTCTGCAAGAGATTTAAAAGAAAGCCCTGAATCTATAATGTGATAAATGGATTAACATTCATACTGTTCAGTTTCCCAATCCGTATGTCAGTCTGTATGGTATTGAACGCTGAAGAAAAATCCCAAAATAGTGCTCTAACTAGTGCTCTGGCATATGAACCAGGCTGATCAAGAAAAGTGTACATTTGATGTAAGATAACAAGCAGGGCATCTTCCACACTTCTGTTTGCACAATAAGCAAATTGATTGTTATCTTGAAAAGACTTTGTGTTGTTAAAAAATGTTCTAACCAAATGTTCAAAGCGTTTCATTGGAATAGAGGTGAGTGCCACTGGTCTGTCCTCATTCAAAGAGCTTGGCCTGGAAACCTTAGAAACAGTGGAAATTATTGATTGATTCCATAGCTTAGGTACAATGCCACAGGTCAGAGACCAGTTAAAAAGCAAATGAAAAACTAGAGAGGGCTGCTTGAAGCAGGACTTTAAGAACCGACCTGATATGACATCTGGCCCAACTGCCCTGTTTGTTTTTACCTGCCACAAGCCTGTCTCCACTTCATTTAAACTGAACCCCATAGCAGAATTCCTGGTGTTTTTATAAAGCATCTCCGTTATTTATGCATTTTGCGTGCCATTAAAATCACTTGATTCAAATCTGGTTCATATGCTAAAAGCTTCTGGTCTTTGTCTACTGGAAAGTTCACACTTTTTTGAACCCAGTCCTGTGATTGTTTTTAGGCCTTTCCAAACCTGCTTTGGATCTTTAGAATTAAACCACCTCTTGATTTACTGGATTATTTTGTTTATTTAACCTGTTAACCCTTCGCTGTAAAATTCATTTTTCTTCTTTCTTATTTTCTTGATTAGCATGTTGTTTGTCCAACAGTAATGCTTTAACCTGTTTAGTAATCTGTGGCTTACTGTTAGGGTACACCTTGGCAGTTCTTTCCTTAATTACCTTTGAATCACAGAATTTCATATTTTCACTTACAGTGTAAGTGGCCTCGTCCAGTGACTTTAATGATGTCAGCATGTTCCAGTCATTACAGGAGAATCATTCCTGCAGTTCCGCTACACTATCTTTGCACCCGTTTTGTGTTTTTGTATCGCTGGTTTTTATTGTTTCAGTTTGTTTGTATTTCGGAAATAGATGGATAACAACATGTTCAGACACACCCAGGGCTGCTCTATTATGTAGTATGTAGGCACCATTTCCATAAAACTTGTCTAGTGTTTTGTCCACTCTAGTACTAATATTCACATGCGGTACTGCGGTAGTACTGATTCCAGGTTACATAAATTAACATCATCCATCACAAGTTTGAAAATAACAGGTGATTTGATTTCTATTTTCTGAACAATTTTCTGTCTTGCTGTTTAAAAACAAATCCATCCCGGCTGTAAATGAACAGTGCCAGCCACACACATGAGCAATCACAAACACCTATGATACCAGTTGTCCCAAACAAATCGGGTACCATGTAAAAAAAGTGTTATGACTTCTCCACAGTGTGACCGAAATGTATGCAAATACCCTTCAATTAAACTCTGCAATGTGCACTTTAATCACATTTGAATTGTTTCATTTGTAATTTTAAACTGTGGAGCAGTGGGGTAAATCAAGGGAAAATGTTTCTTTGTCTCAGACATTATGGAGGGAATTGTATTTTCAAACATGAACACAAGCAAAACTTAACAAAGATCTAGATTGAGAGCTAAGCACTTATAATCTGTGCTGAAAATTGCATAATCACAAAAGCATGCCCTTGACATTGACAAATTTCTTTCATGCAAAAAAATGTTGAATTTCTGGCACACGTGATAAATATATTTATATTTACAGTATATTACTATATACGTATATAGTAATGTAGTAATCACAAGGGTACCACTTAGCCTCAAACACAAGACACAAGTACACCAAACACAGTTTAGGGATAAGATAAAAGGTTTTTATTACCCAGAGACATGTTAATAGGCTTTTTAATAATCAAACAATGTATTTATTGTTAGTAAAGCATGTTCTCCTCCTCTCCTGTAACTCCCTCCACTGGTCCATGTGAGTTTTGACACTATGCCCACCAGAACTCTGACTAAACTGGAAAAGACAGAGTGGCTCCTTATGTCAAACCTGGGAGCACTTCTGATGTTATGGCATTGCATGTTGGGAGCACTTCCGGGTCATACGGAGTTCCCCAAAATAGGGAGGTCCATTCTTCACAGCCCATCAAGACCCTGGAAGGATTGCCCTTGCATACTACAATGCCCAGGCCACCCTGCGGGTATTTGTACTGTGCTCCAGCCAGGGGAGCACTGGCACCTTTTGAGCTGGGGGACGAATTTTTCAAAAAGGTCCATTCATCCCTTGTCCATCCGTTATTTGATCATCTCGATTAGGACAGAAACTGGGGACCATCCCAGCCTTGGTTATGTCTCCATTCTTGTATTCCATCTATTACAGTCACCTAGCCAGGCAGGTAGTCTATCACCATAGTTAATGACTGCATTAATGACATTATTAAGACTTAGAAATATTTTTTTTCAGTTTTCCCACAGACACACTAATGCAAATAGAATTATCATCTACATTACATCCAAACATAATTTAAATATTTAATCATATTTGTCTCCTGACTATAGTCATATTCCATATTTTAATAATTGATTACTATTATGCTGTAACTACTTCTTTTAAAAGTATAAATGGTACTGCTGCAGGGAATATTCATGGTAAACATGGTTAAGACTATGATAATAGGTTACTGATTTCTTCTAATCTTACACAGTCCCTTCACCTTCCTGTTCATTCATTCATGAGTTCAGGCTCTGCTTTTGAGCCTCTCAAACAATTTAGTTCATAGTTTCTGGTAAAAGGAGGAAGTCTATGAAAGCAGTTTAATGGTTTTGGCTTGGTACACAGCTCTGGTTCAGATTTTCTCTGCGGTATTGATTAGGACTCTGTGTCATGTTAAAAGCTGCATGTGACGATGCGGGTTTAGCTCCGTGCTCCCATCTTCTATTAGGGAGCCCTTGAACCCAACACCGTTGGTAATGTCACTGATGAGCTAGACAGTGAGGCAATAACATTAGAGCAAGGGGGTGATGTTAAAATGTGCAAAAGTGCTTTTATTTACAATCCAACAAAACAAATGAGTGTTCAAATAAAGTGCTGTGCCTTCAAAGTTCAATAAATCCAATAAATAAATAATCCAGTAAAACAAATGTGTGGAAGTTAAAATAGAAAAACACAATCCTTTAAAACCGAGGTTAAAATGTTGTGCAGGAAGCTGTCTTTTAAAACACTTACACAAATGACAAGCCCGGTGCTTCTTTTAAACTAGCGTCTCACCTGCCTCTCCCGTTAGGGCCCTGCAGCAGGCGAGACGCTCTCTCTGCAGCTGACCTTCTCAATGTGCTTCTGCTTCTACTACTGTCAGTCACCTTATGGATCCTTGGCTCCGGTCGGCCCCTCCTGACAGTGACTTGGGATTCCACGACGACCAAGCTGTGGACCTGCTATACCACTCTGCATCCAGCACAACACAGACACATCACTATCTTGGTGTCCTCTTGTGTTAAAGAGTGTCAATTGGTTAATGATGTCCATAAAACAATCTAATATTTTTAAATGAAAACTTGAAAAACTGCCCCAGAGCTCAATGAATGTAATGATTTGTTTTGTATACAGAATCATTTTTATCAAATCAGAAACTAGACAATATCTTCATTTTGTTGCATTTACCACTTTTACTTGTGTATATCCATTCAGTGTAGTGTTCAGATGTCATTTTTGTGCCTTATTTAATATTAAATGGTCATTCCTCTTATTGCTATAGTCATCAGCATCACGTCATGGTGTTTTGGGTTAACCTTAGAAAATGGGTTGATTTCGTTTTTTGGTTCAAATATTATTTTATTTTAGGAGATTTTACTTTTTTGAAGGCTGACCTTTCAAACTTTTTTTCATGCATGAGTTTTTTTTGTTTAAAATTGTTTTATTGTGTATAACATATCAATGTTTTAAAGCCACTATGGGAAGATAATGGTACCTAGGGGGTCTTGTCTGGTTGGCAGGGCCTGCCTTCCTGATTCACATCACAAACACTAGCCGATAAATTACAGTGCAACAGAACATGCTCCTTTGTTTGAAATACAGACCTGATCAGGGAGCACATGCAGGTGGTTCATCTTGATTTTTGTGGTGGAATGCCTTAGTGTAGAATTACATGCTTAAGTCTTGATTCTTGATGTGAAATATGTTTGTAGAGGAAAACATTTCCTAATCTTGATATTTGTAGCAGAATGCCTTTATAGAAAAAAATACATTTTCGAGTTTCAAATTTTGTGTTGTTGTGCCTTCTAGCTACAGTGCTCTTTCATGTGGCAGACAACTCTTTCCAGTTATTGACCAGCAATGGATATGGTTAAACCCTTTGGCTTGAAAACCAAATCACGGTGGTCAGAAATGACTTCCTTTTACTTTCAAGTTTATTTCCAGTCTTTGAGAAGTAATTCTTTTTGTTTTTGATATCATTTTCAAAAGAAACGAATAACTCCTAGTTAAATGCTTTAAACATAAGTGCAGTAAGTACCTATCACAAAGTGCCAGTAGTCAGCAGTTGGTTTGAGGAACAGCACAGGAAGTGGGTGTTTGAGTTGCTGATTATTCAGGACCTTGTGTGCTCTTGGCATAACACATGTGACACCAACATGAGCATGCAATATAAGAAAAAACTGACCTTGTGGTATACTGTATGGTGTTTAGAGTATACCAGTTACAATACAGAGAGACAGTAATCTTTGACAGAACCTTCTACATTTAAGAATTTATTGCTTCTGGTATTAGGAATCTAAAGGCTTTATTTTCTCTCTTCAATAGATCTTCTCAAAAACGCAATAATTCTTCTTTTTTCACACCTTAACTTTGTTCAAAATTATTGTTCTTCTTTACAAATAGGAAAGCAGCTGTTCATTTGTAATTCAATAAGTTAATCTTTGGTAATGTTTCCAACTCTGAAATTCATAAATCATTTTATCAAACTTTCTTGTCTGTTACTAAGCAAGTGACTTTCTTTTCATCCTGTCGATATATTTCAAATTAGCAAGTCAATTAATAGCTGTAAGGCAACAGATCTTATCCCTACATCACTGATAAAAAGATGTCGTCTTAGATTCTGTCTTATTGTGAATATAATTAACTGTTCAGTTTTCTCCTGATATGTACCATCTGTTTTAAAATCCTATTTCAAAGAAGGTTAGATTTAACCCTGAATGTCTGCCTAGTTACAGACCTATTCCTCAAAGTCCTGGAACATGTTGAGGTTGAACAACTACAGGGACACATGCATTTCAATCATCTATCTGAAAAACTCTAAAGGGGTTTCATCTGGTCATAGTGCTGAGATGATCTTGGTAAAAGTGGCTAATGCTCTGTTGATGACTAACAACGTGAGGGCTGTGAGTATACTAGGATTGTTCAAGATCAGTGCTGCTTCTGACACAGTTTGTCATGCTTTACTGCTTGAATTCACTTTTATGTATATGTGTCACTGTTCTGGATAGTTTGAGGCCCTGTTTAACATCCATGTGCCATATTGCTCATGCAAATGGTTATGTCTATTCCTGTTATACTGATGACACTCAGATTTATGTAAAATCATCCACATTCCTTCCACCCTGATTTTATTGCCAGCTTGTATCATTATTTTATTAAACAGTAAGAAAGCTGAGATATTGCTGGTGGCAAACAAGTCTCATTTAACTAAGATGGACATGTACAATAATGGTGGATGGTATTTCTGCCTAGGTTTCTGGTTTAGTTAAGAGTCTGGGACTTATTCTTTATGTTAACCATGTAGTGAAACCATTGCTCAGATGTCTAAGGAATTTAGCTTTGTCTTTGATTATGGCATATGCTGAGTATTTAACCCATATTTTTATAACATCTTGGCCGGACTATTGTAATGCCTTATTGTAAAGAATTTAAAACTCAATTTTTAATTAAACTGCAGTGTGTGGAATTAAGCTGCTAGGATTATGACTTTTCCCAAATAGTGGGAACACGTCACTCCAATTCTGCCAATTAAATCAAATGGTCAAAGCACTGAAGTGGTCCCATATTAAGAAGAACAATGCATAAGCATGAAATGCTTACAAACTCTTTTTGTCATATTATTATGAAAGAAATATGTAAAGGAAATGATTGATTCTCCAAACATGCAATCTGTGGTCTAAACATTTCCCTACAAACTGTGTATTTATGCCCGCCAATTCCAGTCCTCTACTCTGTGACTAAGAAGAGTTCAATGGGTGACAGAGCCGCTGTGTTTCTACACCAACCTTGTAGAACACTGTTCCTCTTTGTAAATTAATGAGAAAAGCAGACTTAAAATACAACAGTTTCTGAAAGCTTATGCATAATTTGTTTTGATTATCTTTTACTGCCTTCTGTTAATGTATTTATTTTGTTGTACTATTTGTGGACCATTGTGCCATTCTTGCTCATCTGCTTCCTTTTAAGGTGCAGTGTGCATTAAAACAGGTTAGCATCTACTGACACAGTGCTTAACTTATTATTACAAACACTGAAAATAATTAGTTCTGAGGCAAAGTCACACTTGTGAGATTTTTTTGATTTTATCTAATGACAGTAACCATTTCACTGAGCTTTCTGTGCTCTAGACTTAAAAGTGAAGCACTGCAGTATGTATTCTACACCTGCATAAGAAATACAGTAAGTAAAAGAAGTCTAAGGCAAAGTCTATTTTTATGGTGTAAAATGAATATTTATCTTTTATATATATATATATATATATATATATATATATATATATATATATATATAGAGAGAGAGAGAGAGTATATATATATATATATATATATATATATATATATATATAGATATATATATAAACAGTATATATATATATATATATATATATATATATATATATATATATATATGTATATATATGTATATATATATATATATATATATATATATATATATATATATATATATATATCTCAGATAAAACTAGTGGTAATTTCAGAAATGGGCCTTGATCTACTAAAGTATTTTTTCAGAGGCTTACAATCAAATAGATTTATCATTTCCAACTACATATATGGAAAAAGATAAGCAATAGTATTGTTTCTTGAGCTAACTTGAAAATAATATGTTTTATATTTTCTTATCATTTCATTGTTTTGGAACCGTACACTGTTTTGCAAGGTCAATGTGAGCCTGAGGTTCTTTCAGAAATTAATTATTTAACATGACTGGGCCCTCGATGGTGCGCTGGTACAATGCACACAAGTTACGATCAATGGGGAAACTTTGGAGATACAAGGCATTCTAAACTGTATGCTTCCAGACTATAAAATGAAACTAAATGGCCTGAAGGATTAGTTTATTCATATGAGACTCAGTGGTTGGATTCTGAGTTAAAAATGCAGCTGCAGCAAAACAGTGACATTCTAGTGGCAAAAAAGCTGTTCCTTTGCAATGTGATGTTTGACAGTGTATTTATTAAATTATGGTTTTAAAACATATTTTTTTCGAATTGGGAGTTTTTAGGGAGCAGGCAACTTTGAGCATGCAGTAAGTTCAGTGAAAAGGTTATTGTTTAAAGTGCTTTTTTCTCACAGTTCTCCAGAACCTTATACCAATTTGAGATTTGAATTCTTGTCACATGGGAATTCTATGGTTTTACAATATTGTACGTCTTCTTTCCTAAAAATCATGTGAAATACATGAAGTCAGTTAATGTTTATGTTTTACCAATGACTGATATGTGTATTATTCAAAGTGTAGATCCCCATTTAGTACTATAAAATTCGAAAGAAATTTAAAGTTCATTAAATATTTTGTGGATTTTGATTACTTAAGGAAGGATACCCTGTTTTTTGATTTAAAAAAATGAGCATTCATTAACAAAAATGGTTTCTTATTGGTATGGAATTGCATTGTATGTCATTATAACAGTCAAATAGGTAGAAGAGAGGGCAAATTTGAAAAAAAAAATGAAATGTGTCAACATTTATTTTGTTCTTTGTCTTAAGGTAACAGCTGTGTGTCTTCTTACTCTATGTATGGCTTTAAGTGTTTAGTGTTAACAAACATTGATAAAGTTTACTCAGAGTCCGTATCTCACCTCATGTCATTCCTAAATGAACTTTGACTCCCTTCTCACTCTCCTTGATATATCTAAAGCAAAACATAACTGAACTTGAATAGAAAATGTAATCCATCACCATTCTAGTCTAGCACCATTTATGATATTACTTAAGGCATTTCAAATATTACATGCATCATTTTTGATTACTCAAAAGGAGTGAGCCAAAACATTACACAGTATGTGGCTATTAAACATCACATAAATGACTCAGTCATTGCTAATAGGACTCCCAATACCCTATAATACAAGATACAGTAAGCACTCTTGTTAATTTTTCTGAGTAGTGCTTTACCAACTAAAATGTTCAAAGGGATATTAATCCCACGTCAACAGAATTTAGTTCAAGGCAAAAACTAAACCCTAAACTAAAGTGTCTATTAAATGACATGCTTTTTCACACACCAACATATAATTACTCATACTGGACCAGTTTAGAGTAGCTAATAAACATTATAAGCATGTTTTTGGGATGTGGGGGGAACTGGAACACCCAGAGAAAATCCACACGCTTACTCAATATAATGACTGGGAACAAGAAAAACAATCAGATTTTTCTTCTGTGTCTGTTGGAGCATGAGCTCTGTTTTCTTGTTAATTGCTGAAAAGTCATTGTACAATACGTCATTGTTCTATGGAAAAGTGTGCATTTCAGTTCATTCTTTTGTAATCAATTAAGCTGTCTTTTTTGTCCAAAGTATGATTTTTCGTACTACTGGTATGTACAGTATATTAAGAAATGCTGATATCAAATCCAATTATTAACCCATTACATGTGTCTCAGTGAACTCATCAATAAGTCAGACATACATTCAATGAGTTAAACTTGTAACATTTTCTTTAAAGATGGGCATTTTATAGTTTTATTTAGAGTTGTGGAATTCTTCATATGATTTTCTGCAGCCACACCAAAATTATATATCAATGTACCCCATGCCCAATAATCTCATAAGTAACCATTCAATTTAATGATTTATCATAATCTGATTTCACCTGTTTTTCTTGCCTGATGTTCTCAATTTTAATGATGTAAGATGTCACAAAATTTTTTAAAAATCATTTAGATTTTAGACTTTTAGATATTTCCTGCCAATGTCATAGATGAAAAAAATATATAAAATATACACAGTATATATTTCATCTTTGAAAAAGAATGAATAGCGCAATTTTACTTTTTATAATTGTAAAACATTTCGACGTTTTTCACTGTCTAACAAACTGAATATTGTTCTGGCTGTAAAAAAAATATTTTTTGTCTTCTTCTTGCTGAAAAAATAGAGGCATGGCTTCCAAAAGACAGTTTAACAAATCATGACTTCACGTTCATTTGTAATGATAATTAAAATAATATTCTGATGTGTTTTGACAGCTTTGCCATATGGCACATATGGTGTAACCCGGTACAAATCACATTATGCATGCCCACCACTTTCTCAATGGTGCCCACCATGAACTATTACTCTAGCAAACTCCCACTTATAGGACCTTTGTAGGACAAAGTGGGCACACACCAGGTCTGTTAAGTCAGCAGATGTAACAGACATCCAGCTGCGCCTTCCCCCACCTATTTTCCAAAGTAAGTGACTGATCTTCAGTTTGTACCTGAATCTGTTTGTACTTCATCTGATAACAAAGGTGTAAATCTGTGTTGAACTCACATCTTTCCAGAGGCCCCTCTGCAAACTTCATAAGTCAGAAGGCACAAAATGGACTCAAGCAAGAACAAAGACATGTAATTCAAGGAATGACAACCTGGGAGGGCAGAATAACTCGCCTATGAGCAGGCCCTGATTTTCTAACTGGAAGTGACTTTAATCCAGTTATGAGGGGGTCCACCATTCTTCATAAACTAGTTACAGTCATCCCATTATAATATATGGACACTCTTACTGCATTTCTTGGAGACAATCTGTCTGGGGCAATCAACCCCGGGGGAAAACTATGCTCTAACTTCTAAAATCTTTCTCTGAAATAAGAAATCTGATGAACCATTCCCTCTTTGTGGAGCTGAAGTTGACATACTTTTCTCTTTGTGGACCAGAAAGCTGAGATTCAGACTGACAAACCAAGACAGTGTTCCACTAGTCTGAAAACGCTAAAAAACTGGTATTAAAATCAAAAAGATAACTTCAGTATGTAAACTCTTGTGCCAGAAAGAGTAATACTTTTCCCTATGAAGATGCAGATGACAAAGGGCCTAACAACAGAACGTGAGCTTAGAAAGCAGCATCACAGAACACCACAAACAAACGATCATGCAGTAAGGAGAAAGAGTGCACTCCAATGCAAGAATAATCCTCCAGCTGAACCTGGAGCAGCAACAAAGCAACAACTCCACAAAACATTGGTTATCGTTTTTAAAGACTTGGTATCGTAAAAATATTTATCTGTGCCAAGATCAATTAGGACTCTAAATAACCAGTAAAACCAGCCTATTCTGCGTTATATGTTTGTCTATCTAGCCGGTCTGCATCCTGTCTTATATATCAATACATACAAAGACATATTTCTATAATCCTTGGGTTTATGAACAAATTGTATTTTTCTGTTTTTTAAAACAAGTGTTCTTCAGTACCTTTATATCGGTCTAACAGCCAGAGACCTGTCTAACACAAAAGAGAAAGTTAAGGGTTTGTTCCCGGCATTGTTGAAGGGAAGATGAACAATTAATTTACCAAGTTACCCTAGGTTCTTGTCTATAAGCCGGACTCATGTATAAGCCGGAGACCAAAAATCATACGATTTTTTAAAATAAAATCGTATCATAGATAAGCCGGACTCATGGATAAGCCGAACGTACTATAACCTATAACTAATAGAAGGGAGGGAGGTCAGTGGTCTCACTCGCACCCATTTAATTTCTTTAAGGGGGGAGAGAGTGTGAGATATTGGCGTCTCTCTCACTCCCCGCATGGCGCGGTTGGAGCGGCCGGAGCGCGTTCTTTCTGCTCTGGGCGTCGCCGAGTCAACACGCGCGCGTAGCGGTCATTTAAATTGTGATTTTATATGTAAGCATATTTAAATATATATCGCGGATTTTTTGCTGGTTCGCGGATTTCTGCGGACAATGGGTCTTTTAATTTCTGGTACATGCTTCCTCAGTTGGTTTGCCCAGTTGATTTCATACAAGGGACGCTATTGGCAAGATGGCTGAGAAGCTATCCAGCTTACTTTTCTCTGTCTCTCTTGCGCTGACTATCTGTGATCCTGACGTATGGGGACTGAGCAGGGGGGCTGTTTGCACACCTAGACGATACGGATACGGACGCTCGTCTAAAAATGCTGAAAGATTATCTTCACGTTGCTATCTTTTGTAAAGCTGATTCCTGAAAAGACATGCTGCACAGTGCTTCGCATACTTAAAAGCTCGAAGGGCACGTATTGATTTTTGACTGAAAAACAAACTCTGTCTCTCTCCCTCTTCCTGCTCCTGACGGAGGGGGTGTGAGCTGCCGCCTTCAACAGCTTTGTGCCGCGGTGCTTCGCATACTTAAAAGCCAAACAGACATATTGATTTGTTTGCTTCACTCCTTTGAAGAGGAAGATATGTTTGCATTCTTTTAATTGTGAGACGGAACTGTCATCTCTGTCTTGTCATGGAGCACAGTTTAAACTTTTGAAAAAGAGACAAATGTTTGTTTGCAGTGTTTGAATAACGTTCCTGTCTCTCTACAACCTCCTGTGTTTCTGCGCAAATCTGTGACCCAAGCATGACAATATAAAAATAACCATATAAACATATGGTTTCTACTTCGCGGATTTTCTTATTTCGCGGGTGGCTCTGGAACGCAACCCCCGCGATGGATGTATAAGCCGGACTTATGTATAAGCCGATATTCTATTTTTTCATTTTCACAACTTTTTTCCTTAGATAAGCCGCGGCTTATAGACAAGAACTTAGGGTAAATGTTTCTGATTTTTCTGCACTTTTAAATTGAATTATGCAGTCTTTGTATTGTTTTGAATTCACATCTGCCTACTGCCAGGTTAATTACAGATTAGCAACATTGCCATAAAATGTCAGAGCTGGGCTTTTCATACTGTATATGTTGTATGATGGAATTAGGCACTTTATATAGGGGAGCTGATGTGCAAAAAAAACCAACCATAATTGTATTTAATCCAAAGTTCTGCAACAAATATTTCCAAATTCAAAATAAAAATAAAATTTGGAAACTTTAAAATAGGTTTGGAAAGTATACCAAACACATATTTTCATAAGTTGCTTATAGAAAATCTGTCACCAATCTTAAATTGGATTCTCATGAATTTCTTGCAGGCTCTTTGCTACTCAAGGCAATAGGCATTTGGCTAAGTAGGCTTATTTTTTTAATAAGTGAAAAAATATTTGGTCAAATTGCTTAAATGGATATTTGGTTCACTTTAATTTGGATGTGGTGAGCCACAGACATTTTTATCTTATTGAAGCAAAGAACACAGTAGAGGAAGGGACATTTGAACAAATGAAATGAAAGAGAAACAACTCTATCAGAAGCCAAATCTAATCATTCAGAAGAGAGAAATGTTAACTGACCCTTTGGTTTGATCTGGGGGCGTCAAATGCTGTCCATTGCTAATAAGATAAAAGATAATATGGCTTTAGTATAACCCTGCATTTTTATCTTCCCATAAAGGATTGTTGTATTTTATTACTAATATTTTCTGTTTCTGCCCCTTTCATGATTTTTAAAAACCAAAACAAAATAATCTGCCAACGCCATCATCATCATATACTTGATGATGTGTATAGGTTTACAATGCTGTGCAATTTCATTTATATTCCATCGTAGCACAGTTTTAAATAACCACATATTTAAAAGAGTATGAATCATGTTTTTTAACTAAGGCTGCACAAATGTGAAAAACCAGTACAGCTCTCTAAATAAAAAAGTGATTAACGAGAGAACAAAGCACCACTTTATTGTCTCCTTAATCAAACTAAGAAAAGCAAAATGCGTCCAATTTTTTCAAACAATGACATGAGAAATGTTGGTATAAACACATTTATTTCACAGAACATAAACAAGGTACAGTACAATTACACTGCTTGTAACTACATCCATATTTCCATTTACAAATAATCTTTTATTGTAGAACAAAATGGATCAAGCATTGATTTTTTTTCCTCTGCAGGCTGCCAAAACAAAACACAAAAAAGTTAAACTGAACATTACCAATAATAAATCTTTCATCTTCCTAATCTGCTTATCCACGGCAGACTTCATCGGCAGCTAGAGCCGATCCCAGCAATCATAGGGTGCAAGGCAGGAACAACACCTGGACTGTGTGCCAGGTCATCACAAGCCGATAATAAATGATCAAGCTAACTTCATACAATTAATAAACTAAACATTTTGCTTCTTTTCCAACAGTTGAAATAAGAATATTTTTCCAGCTTTGTTTATTTTAACAAAGATGCAGTACATGTAATGAGTTACATTTACATTTATTTTTTGTATCACACAATTGGTTACATTTCTTTTGGTTTTTCAACTGGAGCACAGGCAGGTCAAGTGACTTGCTCAGGGTCATACAGCATCAGTGGTGGGATTTGAACCCATAATCTCAAATCCAAAGCCTTAACCAGTACACCACACTACCCACATTATGGTTTGAGTTAAAAGGAAAAAAACATACCACAGCATAATTTTTTATGTGGGTGAGTCCTGGAATTAAAACAGTCCAGTGACCATCACAAGAATATGCTTTGGTTGTTAATTGGTTGTTTTCTGCAATTCTTTGTCTCTTGGGTACAATATAAGCACAATTTGCAGAACAACACTGTTTGACTGAATTACAAGAAATATATTTCCTTGCCTGCCTCACAGATTGTATACTATTCTCATGCAGCATTTAGGATGCACTTTTTTCATTGTCAGGTTATTTTTTTCTGTTTTGTTCAAACTATTTACCTTATTTTTATTTTTTTTTAAATCAAATATTCAGAACTGTAGCAGCTTGTGAAAATTAAATGTAATGGTGATTGACGTTGGGTTAATAGTGGCTTTGGGGAAATGCTATGACATGAAATCTACTTGAATAAAAGAAAGAAAAATGCCAAAATGGTGAACAGGCTTTCTGCAGAGTCAGAGTCAGATGGAAAAAAAGTTGTGTTTTTTTTAATGAACGTGATTGATACAGTATTTGTTAAAATTAAATTTTCCACATTTGAGTATTGACTTACTGAGAATATATTTATGAAACAATTACATTAGTGAAATAGTTTCAAGCTCCCACTCTTAACCTAGAATTTAATCGGGAGTAGCAAAGACTGTTGCTGTCTCATAGTGTTGCTCTTCAATTAGCTTTGTAAGAAGTAAAAATGAATTACTTTTACACTAAAAAAATGAAAAACAGCTGAAAAGTAGTTTTACATGTGGCACAGAAAAACTAACACAGTTTCCTAAACTGTTGAAGTTGTATGTAAAACTTAATATTATATTTTCAAATTACATTGTAAATTTTAATCAATAGGACTGCAATTTTTAGGTATAATTGTGCAAGAAAATATGGTTGCCAGGAATAATTGGGTGATGTGACTAGATGGAACCATCCAAAATTAAGAAAAGAAGAGCACTCAAAGAGAGATGTTAAACCTCTTAGAATCCATGGTAACAGGATTTTATTTCTTCTTAGTGCATTATAACCAGGGGTATTGTTCCCATGGAAACATTATGCAAGACTGATCAAGTGCATTTGCTTTTATATTTTCTTGGTCTAAACATATACCACATATAAGACAGAAGAATTAGCAATAAAAAAAAGTAAATACATTTTGGTACTGCAGGTTCTTGCATAATGGAGTTTTGTCCACAGGTCAAGCAGATGATTGTAGAGGCATAACGGCCCAATTAGAGAATCTGGTGGTACAGCATTGAAAGCTATAGCATCGATTGGTGGAGAAACATGGGCAAACATTTTGTTTCCGTTGTGTGTGTAATGTTCCATGACATAAGAGGCTTTCTTCAGGCATCTCTTATCATAAATGTGCCTGGAGTCCAAAACTGTGCAACGGTGCCACTGCACGAGGCATCACACCTCTATGGATGGGAGTGTGCCTCCAATAGATTAACTGGACTTTTTTAAACACCTTGTGTTCTGCCATAGTTCAGTTGCCATACCAGATTGTAATGTAGGTGGTCACTGTGTTCTTCACTGTGCATCTGCAAAAGTTAGTGAAGATCAAGGTGGTAGACTGACTTTCTTAAGCCATTTCAATAAAATGAAGGTGATGTTTAACTTTACTAAAAAAGTAAAAGACAGTTGATAGACAATGACAGATAATTTTAATGCTGCTGACTTTTTACCACAGCGGCTGCATTAATGTCAATAGGCACATGGCCCTCTCCAGGTCTTCTGCAGTGAATACACAACCACCTGCTTAGAATTGCTGATACCGAGGCTCAGAGAGTTCTCAATGCACCATTCAGTGACACATTTTACTTTTACGGTGCAGTCATGATCATTGTTGGTGACCAGAACCACTACCTTAGACACTGGTAGTGTCTTTAGAAAACTTGATGATAAAGATTGTGTCATACTTAGCACAGAAAACAATAGCAGTAGGTTCTGAATACAGCCATAGGGTGCACCAGACTTCAAAGTGGCAGTGTCCGTTGTGCATTCTATAAGGCTGACAAGTCTAAGATCCAGGTCCAGTAGAAAAGCAACATTATTTTATCATTTCTAATGATTAAATCATTTGTATTAGCAGTCATTCTGCCTGCACTTCAGAACACGTCATCCTACTGAAGCCAAGTATGTTTAGGCACGGCCAGTGGGAGACCACCTATGGTTGCTGCTAGAAGAGGCGTTGGTGAAGCCAGCAGGGGGTGCGAATCCTGTGGGCTGTATGTGAATTCTAATGCCCCAGTGCAGTGACAGGGACACTGTGCTGTAATTATTGCACCGTCCTTCAGATGAGATGTAAAACCGAGGTTCCTTGAAGTCATTAAGGTCCCTGTGCATCATTTGAAAAGAGTAGGGTTTATCCCAATGACCTGGCTAAATTGGCCATTACAGCCTTATCCATTCTGACCCTCTAATCATACCCTGTCTCTAATTGGCTAACTCTTTCTCACCCCTTCACCGCCTAATAGCTAATGTGTGGTGAATATACTAGTGCAATATTGTGTGGCGTCAATGCTTTGAGTATTGAGAAAAGCACTATATAAATGTAATTAATTATTATTACTTTTATAATTTTAGGAACATCTGAACATGGTCAAGTCAAATAATCAAGTAACTCTTAGAGAAATGTATACTGAAAAATATTTTTTTATAAACATCTTTAAATTTGGAGAATCTGTTGACCAGAAACTCTAGGAAGCAGAAAGTTCAACCAGGTTATAAGAATGGACAGAGAGTATGACTCATGGCATGGGACCTCCATGTCATAAAGCTCACAAAGAAAACAAGACCCATCACATGCCAGTACACTTTAAAATTGCCCCTTTTTTTCATGTGTCTTGTCTAACTGGTTTAAGACAAGTTTTCATTCCTAACCAGTCAGTGTTCCATCCTCAGATATGTTTAATGGTGAGATACAAAAGAAAATTAGTCACTGGCAAACAATGTTATCTTTCAGGATAATAACAACCACAAGAACTCTGCAAATATAATGACAACCTACTTGGGGGAGGTGGGACATCTGAAGAGGCCTGACCACAATATCAGCTTTTTGGACGCACATGGAGAGGGAAAAGAACAAAAAGGAGCCAAAGTCAAAACATTAAGCTTGTCAAATCCTACAAGAAATTGTGAAGAATTTACCTCATGACTACTTAAAAAGTACTCAATATTGTACCAAATTGAAATGCTTCAGCTTTGCATATTAAAGGAGGCCACACAAAAATCCTTAAAAAAAACAGAAGGCATTCTTGTTACCTTTATTGTGTCATTGTATTCTTGTGTCTGTTCCAATGGTACATAATGTCTTCACAAGAAAATAAAGTCTTTCTGCCCAGACAGCCAGTTTTTTACATAACTAGGGGGCATAGACAAAACGATCTACATCATCAGCATTTAATATTTTTTTTTTACAAAGTAACAAAGTAAGTAGAGTTCTGCATTGGACTCCTGTCTGTAAAGTTGTGCTATTTTCCTCTCACAGTTCCAAAAGTACATGGGGTTACCAAGGTGATACCCCAGCTTTTGTCTATGTTTTTGTACAAGGGCTAGACAGAACATTTTTGACTCCTGGGGTAAATTTAGATTTTTAAATAAGCAGACAGATAAATATATATACACTAACAAAGTAACCAATAAATGCATGTGCGGTAAGCTCCGTTTTTGAAATTCTCAAGATTCTTTATTTGTCACATGCATAGTTATACAGGACAACACGTAGTGAAATGCATCCTGATCTGCTTATCAAAAACTGTGCAAAGTTAGAAGAATATCAGTTAAATTAACAAAAAGTCATAGATTGAAAAATAACAGTATAGCAGAACATAATAAATAAGTAAAATTATGTGAATAAAGTAGAATTAAGTGTTAAGGTGCAATAGTGTAGTAATTATTGTGCAAAACCAAAGTTAGACTGGTGCATAGTTAAATGAGGCAGTTTGTTTGTTTGCGCTACTGTGATCTTTACTTTTTTATATTTTCTAATTTTCCTACTTTCATATCCTTTAACTTTCTTATTTCACTGGTTTCATAGTCTCTAACCTGCTCTGCATGTGTTTAGCGCCAACGTTTGTAAACATCTCTATGAAGTTCTACTTTGTCTTTTACTCACTGTCATTTAATTCTGAGCCGTATTGGCCGTGCTTTTTTTTCAATTCCACTTGTTCCGGGCTGATAATTACTTTCCTTATTTTCTGAATTTGCACCTTGATTATTCTTTTTTGCTCTTTTTTCTGTCCAACACATTTGAGTCTCTTTTCTCCGTGCTTTTCTTTCTTCTTCGTTTAATCGTCGACGTTTCATTTCTAACCTATTCATTTCTACCGTATTGACCTTATACACTTTATATGCACTGAGAGCCCTGGAGCTGTGTGTGCTGCATGACTGCCTTTACACTACTGATTTGTTTTTTTTGATATTGCTTGTAAGTAGGGTGTGTCTTGCAAGACTCTCGTTCTATGTTCCCGTGAGACGCACCGTGGCAGGTCTCTTTCGTCTCGCGGGTCTTTAAATTATCTTTCGAGAAAGGTCACATATCGTAGACTATCAGGACAGGGGACAGGATTTCTTTTTATAATAGATAGATGCTTTTGCATAGTATTGTAATTGCAGTTCTGTATTTTGTTGTAAATTTCTATTTCTATAATATACCAAAATGCATGCTCTCTCTATCTTTTTAAAGTCTGTCTGTAGGACTTTGCTCTATTTTGTTCAAACACAAAACCCTTTTCAAAGTGCTTATGAATTGGCATAGGGAAATAGTATTCCAGTATTGCAATATTATTTCAAACACTGATTTTTATTGTACAGTAATGCTTTAAGGATCCAATGTCTGGCTTTAAATGCCATGCCGAACACCTATCTCTGTGGAGTTTAAATGTTTTCCTGGTGTCTATAGAGGATTTTCCTTAACATGTGAATGTTTAGTGGGTCCTGCTATGGACTGGTGCCCTGCCCATGGTTGGTTAATGCCTTCAACATGGCGCTGCCAGGATTAGCTCTGGAGTTGGATTAAGAATTTCACAAGGCTATTTCTTTTTATGTATGGTGTTTTACAGTAATGGTAGAAAATAGAGAAATCTGCCAAAAACCATAAAATGGACTTCTTGTAGGATGTCAGAATATTTTCAAAGATCATATAAAGTAATACAGGGAATTATTTGAATTGTAAGAGAAGTGATGTAGTTTCAAAGAACAATTTGTACTGTACAGTGACGCAGAGGGTGGAAAGACTCTGCAGTGGTTGATGCTGCTTCCTCATGGATCCAGTGTCCTGGATTTGAATCCTGACTTAGCACTTGTCTATGTGGATTTTAAATGCACTCATAGTATCTGTTTTTACTAAATATTTGCTGTTCTGTTAGATTAATTGGCAAATACCCAATCAGAAATCAGACCCAATTCATAAAGTAAACTTGGGCTGTCGACAGAAAGTCCCAAACAACCTTGCTAGAGATATGTCAGTTTCTGATACAGCTTGTGTTTGCTTGCCACAGTAGCTGTAAGATAAAATAGTCCTTAAAATTACCATAAAGTGGTTTGGTGGTATTCTTCCATTTTAAAAATGAGAATCTATCAAGAAAATATTGTTCAGTATTGTTCCTAAGCCATTACCAAAGTTTCTGTGACAGAAATTAATAAAAACCAAAAACTTGTAAAATCCATGGCACAATTTTCAATAATCAGAAGTGAAGTAACATGTCTCTAAGTTTATAGGCATCTTCTTGAGACTATGGGCTTAGGTACTGGCACTCCCAAAATGTCAATTGCAATTTCACTACTGGGTTTGCACATCATGCATGGCAAAAAATGACATTGTCACAGCAAGACAACAAGATACAAAATGTAAACTAATATAAAATGACTAAATAAAGTAATAATTCATAAAAATGACACAATATTATGCTGGCTGCTTACTTCTCTATCGGTTCCTGACATTAATAAGAACGGTGTCAAACTAATGAATGATAGTTACTAAAGAAAATGCCTCTACATAGTATAATAAGATGCAACTCTAGGCTTGCCGGGGCCTTCTAAATTCCCATAATTGCTTCTTATAAAATATGTTCTCTAACCTTGAGTTGCTGTTTTTTTTTTTCTCCAGTTTATTTATTTTCCTGTTACACCATGGATGCCTGTTGTTATTCAGAGGGGTGATCACAGACTTCAATACAAGATGTCACCATGTCAGTCTGCTCATTATGGTCATAGCAGACATTTTTCAACATGTCCCTATCTGTGGAGTCAAGACAGTCCTTTAATGTTTCCTTCCATTCAGCTGTCCACAGTCTTAAAGATTTTATAATTGCTTTGCAGGCTTTGAGTGTCTGACAGTGTTTTGCAATGACGAATACCACAATATAACCCTGAGTGTCCGAGGACAGGCTGTCATACCACCTAACAGATTGAGAGATTGTGCAGTAACAATGGTCCATATTTTCCATGTTTTTGTCTGCTGTTTATATTTGGTTAATACCCTTCTTATATTAGGTTGGTTAAAGTCCTCTAAAACAAGGATCGGAAAAGTCGGGATGTCCATTTTAATTCCTCTGCAATTTTTATTGCTAGTTACTCTGTTCATGTCTGCCTAGATGGACGAATCATCACATACAAAATGATGGACCTTTTTCAAGCTTCCTCTATCCATTTTCTGTTTATTTTGCAAAATTAGGTTTTGTGTTTATATTTCATCTTTCATATTATATGTGTAATTTATGTAGAGAGCACTGGACTTATAAGTGGAAAAATGTACTAAAAATAAATTGAATATAAATGGTCATTGTTTTATTATGTTATCAGGTCATCTAACACAAAAGGTACCAACTAACATCTTAGATTTTTTTTTCCTTATTTGGTACATGAACAAATTTTATAACTAGTTATTTATCTATTACCCTTAACCTGTCTCACTGTCCATGCTGTAACCTACATAATTAACCCACCCACTGAACAACTTGGCCATGTTTTTACAAAACAGAGCATAAAGTAGTTGGTGTTGTCAATCTTTGATTAAATGAGTAGAACCACTTCATCTATCATATTTCATAAGTAACAAATATTCAACAGAAAGAGGGTAAACAGCAGTATGAGGAGTCAGGCTGTTTAAGTAATGTACCGTTTTTCTCAGAAACAAAAAAACATATTAAAATATTTCTTCATCTGATAAGTAGAAAATGGATATAGTTAGGTTTTTAAAATGGCTATTGATTGGTTATAAAATGGGAAAATGTATTCTGCATATTTATCATTCTAATTGCTTAATCTCCTCAGCGTTAGACCCAAGCGTCACTTGGACTGTGAAAACAGTGCTGCTAAAAGTGTTAGCCCCGAGCATCACTTGGGCAACTGTATTGACGCATCTCATGCAAGCATTAGACCCAAGGATTACTCAGGCTGTAAAAGTGCCAACAACGTTAGTGGTGAGCGTTGCTCGGGAAATGATATGGGTGTGTCTTGTGTAAGCGACATGCTCAAGTGTTACTCAGACAATGGTGCAGACATGTCTCCTCCTAGCTTCATAATGGCACATTTTCACAGTATATGCAGTATTATTATTACAATTATTTGTATCATTATTATACTTTCTACAATTATGACTTTGTACTTTTAGTGTTTTGCTTGTTTTACAGTAGAAAGATTAGATTTAATTAATATGTAATTTTTCAAGCCAAAAATTGCAAAGCTTTTTATATGCTTTTTCAAGAAAAAATGTAATGCTAAGGAGGGTACACATCAACACTGACAGTGCCTCTATAGGACTTTTGGTAATACTGCAACCCTGCTGCTCTACATGTGACTGTGTATAAATGAAGTGGATTCCGGTTTAAATTGCTGAATACAACTTATTTTTTCCACATCAGATGTTTCAACAAAACATTTAAAAGTGTCCAGTTCATTAGTTGGAATACAGTTACATAAGGTCATCTTAACATATTGATTTCACTAATATTCTAGAATAAAAATATGATTTTTTGATGTGAACCTATGATAAACATGGCTGGAAGCATGCCTGATGCACACAATGTACTCAACAATAGCGATATGTGCTTTATGATGACTAATGATGATTTGTGGTGTTGCAGACTGTCTGGTGGAAAGAGATTTCCAGGGAGAAAAGTATGTTACTGGACAGAGATAGGACACTGCATTGTCCAGAGAAAGAGGGAAAAGCACACACTGGCAGTGGTAACACATCTTCAAAACAGTGAGGGATATGCTTAGAAGTGATATGCCCTACTGTACTCCATGTACAGTATTTACTGCTTCCGTTAGAAAGAAAACAGGGAGCAAAGCTACTAGAGATTATGGGTGAGACTTGGGAGAAAGCTTGACAATTAAAGCAAAGCCCAGGGATACCTAACTCTTCACTTGGCGTAAGAAAGGCATCTTGATAGTTTGACCAGTGGATTGGAATTCCTCCAGCAATGAGAGTGTAGCAGATCATCTCATCTGGATCAGTGCAAATCATCTGGAAGTGCATTGCCCTTTTAAATGATAGTACTGATGAGAGGCCACTTATCTCCAGCACTTCCAAAGCCAAGTGAGACACTAACAGTCCTGACGCTTTAAAGCCTGTTTAAAGAACTTGCCCGAACACACTATACATTAGTTGTTGAACTTTAATCTGAGACTCAGTACTAAAACTAAGTGTAACCTCAGAAGGGATTTTAAAGTTTTCTCATTTTACAAAGCTCCGTGTGCCTAGAGTTGGGAGGTGACTTAGGGCAATGGGTGACTGGTGAGAGAAAAAGAAACCAAGTGTGTGTGTGAAAGAGAGAGAGAAAGAGAAACAGGAGTAAAAAAAACAGTACTTTTTGGGCCATAAGAGGAAAGGAAGATATGGAAAAAGATGATTCGCTGTGGCAACCCCTAATGGGAGCAGCCAAAAGAAGAAGAAGATGATTTTGAGGTTGGTGAATGGACAAGGCACTTCACCAGTTAGACAGAAGTTCTAGTACAGTCAGGGCAATAGTGGCAGTGGGTTTTAGCCACTTGTGTTTACTTTGTCCTCTCTTCTGCTCACTACAAGAACACTCTGCTAATGTTGCAAGTAGAGTAGTTAGCATTTTTTCAGGCATACATTCATCTATTCATTCAATACTTGTCAATGAAGTTTAAGTACCTTATACACGAAAATGTAATATTGAATTCCTCATGTCTCCTTAGCAACCATCATGGGACATGTGCAGGAAGGACAATATTATGCATCTGCCAGATATGTTTATAGTGTTCCATTTACGCATTATTATGTTTCTGTATGTAAATTTTATGTCCTTTGAGTTTGTTGGTGATACATCTAGGGGCAGGGTCATCCTGACCTCACCATGCCTGAATCCTCCCTCTTGCTATTTAAGTCAAAGAAGAAGTAGATCCCAGGCATTACACATTGAAGTTTTTGGAATAACAGTGAGTATTGTTTTTTGTTTGTGGATTTTTCAGTTTTCTGGACTCTGCTTATGGATTTTGTTTTGGGATTTGTTCTTTGAGGATTGTCTTTAAGGCAACTCTTTTTTTTACTTTTTTGAGACTCTTGTGGTATTTTTCTAAATAAATATTTTTATTTATAAAATTCCTTTATGGATTGGTCTCGGCAAGCCAAAGGTTTTTTACGGTTTCCTTTGCCTTGTAATGCATTTTGATATTTTGGAATATTTGAGGTTATTTTTTTAAACCCCTTTAGACCTACATAGGCAGAAGCAGGCCATTGGAGCTGTTGTTAAGCCCAGGCAGTGAGCAATTTTCCAGGCAGGCAAAGGAGGCCTGTCCTGGCTTGCAGAGCCTTTAGAAGGCCACACACCATCTCTTGCTGTGGATCTGACTCCAGTTCATGACAGATAATTTATAATGCCTGGCAAACCTTTAAAAACCAATTTATTCAGCATACAACTTTTCAGTCAGTAACAGTGAAGAACACAGCCAAATTGGTCAGGCCAGTGCCCAACTACAGCCCTGGACCGCCTTCTCTTTCATTTGTCTTATTTGCATGAGTTCACAATCACTAGAAATAATGATGAACCGTTAAACTAAAAAAAGGGACACTATTGTAATGAATGATTAAGGAGAACGGGCTACAACAAATTGGTCCCAGGCAGAGAGGTAGAGGGCACTGTGTGAGTGTGTGCTTTCAAGATGGTATTACTGCTGGTAGCTTGTTGGGCTATGTGTTGGTTACATATTTTCCAAATATTTAGTCATTAGCAAGTAGCTACCCATCTTTATTCAAGCTTTTGTCTCAGACATTAAATAATTATTTATCTTCTCCTTTTCCCCCTTTCTGTCTTAGTATGGGGCAACATGTACAGTATTTAGGCCTTCAAAGTATAAATGTCAGTGCTAACATGAAAAAAATATGGCTATTGACCATTCATCTTAAAACCTTAAATATTTTTTTTATTTTGCTTATTAAGTAATTTTGTGATCATTCCTGTAGACTTTACCAGAGAAGCAGTAAAAATGATATATATATTTGAGGTCAGTTTTAGTATCTCAGAGGCGTTAATTATTTTTACAACATTTTTATGTTCAATTTTGTATTATTAGAATACATTAAGACTTTCACAAATCATTGACCTAATAATTAACAAATTTCTTGTTTTCTGTCATTTAACTGTCAATTGATAAGCATATCTTTATTCTGACAGTGACAATGTATGTTCACCCATTCATGAAATTAAGTTTGCATGTAAAGTATACTAAAAGCTACATCTATGTGCTTACAATGTATTTTTGTACAAACATGCTTTCTATTACTCAAGTATATTGATTTTATTCAAATACTGTTTTCAAAAACTCTCACAGTAGTACTGTATGTAGTTTTAAATCTAGATTTTTAGTATTATGGCTGTCAGAGGGTGACAGATAAAAGTGTCAGATCGATAGATAATTTGTTATTGTGTGTAGCAAGTCACCCATGTGGCATATGAAACAGAGCAAAGAATTGTGAGATTGGTCCCTTGAAATAGTGATGATAACAGATATGGTACTTGCTGGAATTACAGTACTAAAAAGTATACAGTCCAAATTATTGTTTATGTTTCTTAACTTTGATTTAAACAAAATTAGTTGTATTAATCCATACAAGTAAGGAGGTTTCCCTGCCTCTGCAAAAATAAATTGGAAATTGCCTGGGATAAACTGATCTGACCCAAAACTGACAGGAATGCAAAACATGATGACATCAAAAATTGAGACCTGGTCACATAGGTGTCTCCAAATGTTCTCAACACAATGATGCCAAAGTGCAATGAACACACAAAGTAGTGAAAAATAAATGTATTTTGGTTTTCAAAATTAGGATATGGATGGGAAATCGATAGTAAACATATGCCTCCAATTGGATTTTTATTACTTTTTTTCTAAAAAAAATATTTATCATTAAATTTATTATTTGTTTATTAAATTTGTATTAAATGTTTGAAAAACATTTTAAACTGTGACAGTGTTGCTACTTATCTTCCATATTAAAAATATAGCCCTTTTAAACTTATTTTAAATTAATTTTAAACTTAAGTTTCTTTGCTTTTTATCACAACGTAGTCTTAATATCACAAGAAAAAATGAAGCCAGTGTCTCACACATGCACTTGGTAGGCAGGCTAATGGCTTAACAGAGGACAGAACATGAAGGCAGAGATGATGAGGAGAGGTGTGAAGGAATTTAAGGTGGCCCAGGATTACGAGTTTTTTTGTAGGCTGAACAGAAACCTGCTTAAACCTTGGCCAGTTCCTGCATTCCATTCCTAGCGACGCCCTCCTTCTGACCTCATTTCTGGCTTGAACCCTCATGGACCCGCCTCTTCCTGCCCTACAACTAGTAAAGCCAAGCACCTTCACTTTCCACCCTGGATGTTGACCCTGATACTACACTGGAGTTATTTTGCTTTATTGTGCAGTTGTACACAATATAAGGGGTGGATCCCCCACTTTTTATCTACTTTGTGTCTTTTGTTTTATAACAGTTACATTAATCATAATTTGGGAGAAATTCTCATTGGTTGCAAAAATGATCAGTTTTAATAAAATACTTTGAAACATCATGAAACACTTAAAATATTATTTTTTATGGCTGTTAAAACATCTGCAAAATCACAAAACATCTGTTTTCATTCACTTGGCTTCATCCACTGGTATACTTCTGATACACCCCAAGGACTTGCCTGAAGTTTTCATCTTTGCCAACAGAGATTGACTGGTCAACAAAATATCATAAAGGAGGTGTGTCTAAAATTGTCTTGTACACATACAAATCTCTTCAGGGACTAAAAAGAGAGTTGGTTCCTTTCTTATGTTCTCCAGTTGTACATCAGTAAGAAAACGCTCTACATTTGCATTTTAGGAAGAAATGGCAAATAAAAAACTGTACAATGTACAGCAGCTCTGAGTAACTCTTAGTACTTTTAAACCTCCGAAAATAGGTGGTCTACCTCTGGTTTAACTTGCAGATCTTTGAATTCTTCATTACTATTGCAGTCTTTGGTGAATTTTGTTACAGTTTGATCAGATTGCTGATCTGATCAAAAGCACTTTGCCTCACCAATTGACTCTCATTTGTCTACCAGTTATATTAATTGAGCTTTTGCATTTTTTCAATCGGGTTCCTGTCACATAACTGTCCACTTCCATGGAACTCATCCACTGTTTCAGATATTCCAGGCAAGAACTGTAAAAGTGTTGAACGTGACTGAAGAAATGATCACACACTTTATTATGTCCAACCATGTGCTTTTGTCCCAGAATCCCTTTATTTTAAGGGTGTGACAAGTGTAGAGGGCGTAGTAGCCACTCAACCCAACACAGACAGATGCAGGAGGCACTTATAAAAACACAAATGTTTTTTATTTTTCTTCACCTCGTGGAAAACGCCTTTCCCGTTTCCCACAGGCACAACATAGCCCCACTAAGCAGAAACACACACAATACTTTTATTTTTCATTTCTCTCTTTTCTTTCTCCTCCACTCCTCCTCAGCAAGTTTCATCTCCCTCCTTTTATAACGGCTCCCAGAAGAGTTCCAAGTGCTTGATGGTATATTTCCGGCAGCACTTCCGGGTGTGGTGGAAGAACCGCTCATAAGGGCTCAGAGGTTACTGCAGCACCCCCAAACCCCAACAGGGCTGCACCAAACTCCAACTCCTTTGGAGTCCTGCCATCTAGCACTCCGTGGAAGGTAACGCTCTGGCCACGCTTGCTCCCCTGGTCCTAGCGTATACATGAAAGTACCTGTAAAATTTGAAAAGGATACTATCAAAGTCAGCATCCATACCATGATGAACACAGTTCTTCAGGATGCATACTGAGTAACCCAAACCACACCACACCAATAAATGTTTTTTTTTTCTGAACCAAATTCTTAAACTTTGCAAATATACTGATTATCCATTTATCACACCAGGCCCCTCCAAACATTGTATTGCAGTTGTCACAATTAGATTAAATATATTCAGTTAAATGTCCTTTCTTTTCTAATGTTTCTAATGTAGTGCATTCCCCTCAGCTGTTTCATGTACTTTAATTAATTTAGCGCTTCCATTCAAAATACTGAACTATGACTAAGAATATTTTGTGTACATCATTATTGCTGACATACAATTTATTTTTGTCCATCCATTCCATTGTTTCCCGCTTGGAATCCGAGGTTGGGTCGCGGGGGCAGCAGCTTGAGCAGAGATGCCCAGACTTCCCTCTCCCCGGCCACTTCTTCTAGCTCTTCCGGGAGAATCCCAAGGCGTTCCCAGGCCAGTCGAGAGACATAGAGACATAGTCCCTCCAGTGTGTCCTGGTCTTCCCCGGGGCCTCCTCCCGGTTAGACGTGCCCGGAACACCTCACCAGGGAGGCGTCCAGGAGGCATCCTGATCAGATGCCCGAGCCACCTCATCTGATTCCTCTCGATGCGGAGGAGCAGCGGCTCTACTCTGAGCCCCTCCCGGATGACTGAGCTTCTCACCTTATCTTTAAGGGAAAGCCCAAGATTTATTTTTGTATAGCCCAAAATCACACAAGAAGTGCTACAATGGGCTTTAACAGGCCCTGCCTCTTGACAGCCCCCCAGCCTTGTGGGTGTCAAAAAGAAGAGGGTCAATACAATACAATACACAAAACAGAACAAATCCTTAATACAGCATAAAAATAAAAATTTTACAAATACAGAGCAGAATTTTAACAGCAGATGATATCACATAATATGATTTGGATTTCTTTAGAGTCCTGGAGACCTTAGCTATCAAGCTGCCTCCCCATTTTGGCCATTCCACAGCTGAAATAGTGATGGGCCAGCCAATCTGATGAAAGGACCCCTCTACCCTACGATTCCTGCAATCTTCCATCAGGGATGACTTTACCTTAGGCAGGCAAAAGAACTTGGCAGGTGGGCCGTGGCACCAAGTGCCACAGTTGAGTACCAAGAAGAGAAACAGAATAGGTGAGGGTTAGTAACAAATTATAACCATCATGTTACTTATGTTTTAGTCCTAATGACTAACAACAGAGATTCAGTCTGTACAATTAATCAGCAGCTCTAAACTGAAGTAGTAAGTCTTCAGCCGGGATTTAAAAGCTAAGACTAAAGGGGCATCTCTTATAGTAGCAGGCAGAGCATTCCACAGTTTAGGGGCACTATAACTAAAATTTCTACCTCTCACTGTTATTTTATTAATTCTTGCATTTGCAATGTCACAATAAGGTGTATCTCCAGTGCTCTAGAGCTGTTTCAACAGCAACTATAGCAGCCATAGCAGTAATGAATTTTTGGGCCAAGTCAGAATCAGGGAATGACTTATCTATCAAGACAGATGTGCAATTCATTGATCTGTAACTATTGTGATGCTTATCCATGTGAAATGCCAAACACCCTCAGCTGCAGTTACAGCACCCACTGTTTTACCTGGTGTTACAACATCATCTGTCACTTTTGCTGATGAGGTCCCTTTCTTAACAGCAGTTTGTGTTTTGTAGATTAAACATGTGTTTTTAAGTCGCTTGTGCCTTTGTTTTCTACTGACACATACAGTATATTGCCTGCTCCACAGCTAATATGTTAAACATTCTGTTCATTGCATTCAAGTCAAAAACACAGGTATATATTTTTACCTTATCAGCAAATTTACACACAGGGAGGAGTAATTACAAGAAAAACAAGGGCAAAAAATAAAAATAATAATGCTGCCTCTCTGAGCCTACCTCCATGGGTTTTGAACTTTCTCTGTCAGGCAGTATAAGTGTTTGTTTCTTCTGTCTTCCCAACTCTGAACTCGATTTGCCTCTGGCACAAAGGCAGCTATAAACCTTAACATGCATCAGTTTTTGCTAAGACACAAAATAATTTTGGGGTTAAATGTACAGTATGCTCAAGGCTCCCTATTAGTGGCCCCTGGTGTTCTTGAGCCTTATGTTAGTTTTAGTCTTGCAAGGCCAGAAGTAATTCTCAGACGAGGACACAGGTCTGGGGACAACTCATTAAAAGGCTTGTAATGAAAATCCACTGCTGTAAAGGCTACACCTACAGGGCTTCTTCCTAAAACACATTCCTTGGATTCCTCCAGTTTGTGCACTTAAAACCACTGGAGTTTCAAGGAGAAAGCAAAAAAAAAAAACTGAACATAAGACTTGACACTGGGAGATAATAGCATAAGGGAACTGAAACTTAATGATAGAATATATTCATTGTAGTGAGCCCAGCAATAGAGTAAACACATACATACAAATACTTGCATACCACTGCAGCTACTTATCTCCAAGGGTTTGAGAAGTGCTTCTGTCTGCTACAGTGTCTTTCTATCATTTTGACAATTGCATCGCTATAAGTCGAATTTAAAAATATATATATTTTTATATACAGTACATATATACATATGCACAACATGTAAAAAAAACTCTACAATTACATTCTGGCATGGATGCTTTGTATTTTCTATTGGAAAGTATTGTTAATACCCATTAGTTATTAATTTAGATGTGCAGTTAGAAGGTGGATGTTGTGCAGCTTTGTGCTTCTGCTAGTGTTCTTAGGCAGATCTGTTAATTTGGGTGTGTTGAGTACTGAAATCTGCATCTCCTGTGGCTGTTTGTTATCAGCTCTCTTAACAACAGTTCCTTTGACGGAATATGACATATTGTTTACTTCAAAAGTAATTTTACAATTCATATTTTCAGGAACATAGCTGCCAATTCTTTCAAGCCTACATCGACTTCTATACTATTATCATAACTGTGAATAACAGAGCACACACAGAAATCTATGACAGCATATTGTTCACTTTTACCACCAGCCCATTGATATTTTTGAATGCCAATGTATTATCTGATTTTACAGAAAGATTTTTCACTTGTAACCTTTTACATTTATTTTTAACATGTGCAATGTGCTCTCTGTCTCTCTTATATGTTTAATAGGGATCTTTTTAGATGATTTTTCGGCTGTACACAGAGTACTACAAGACTATGTAAACTTTAAAATTTCATATCTACTTTTGTAAACAGTAAGACTAGTCTGTCAGGTGCTACAATATCTGCTTCTAGAACTTTTGTGAAGCATACAGTAGCAGCTTTATTCCCACATCACACTTCATTCCTGTCTATAATGGTGTCCTTGTCAGTAGTCCTTCAGAAGCATTGTAGTATCCACACAGCTCTACTGGCATGTCAACTTAAAACAGCCTTTCCTATGCATGCTTGTCAGGTCAGGACCACGCATGATCTGTTACTGTTTCTGGCCCTTCTTCAACATGTGTTAACCATTTATAAATACAAACCTACTACAGCCATTTTAAGCTGACCTTTCTCAGTAAAATGCAACCATGATGTGGCTAATGAGAAAAATGGTCATGAATCAGTTTTATTAAAATGAAGAAAATAGATCTATAAGTGATCAGTACAAGTTATTTCTTCTGAAAAGCTGGAAGGGATCTTCAAAAACTAAAAATCACCCTTTAAAATATTACTGAAATTAAATATTAGACTGCACCCCTTGTATGCATAAAAAGAAAGACAATTACAATTAAAATAAAATCTTAACCTAAGATATCCTGCATTATAATAAAAATTAGGGCTATCTTTCTTCAAAATATCATAGAAGAACACCTTGAGACATTCATCCAGACACACCACCACAAACACTGCTCTGTTTGGGTTATTAAATCCTATCTTATAAAACACCAGTCTGCTGCAAAGAGTCATTAAAAAGTCACCTATTGGCTTTCCCAGTCTTCACTGACTCACAACATCATTGCTTTAATATGACTTTTAGATTTACACTAGTAATCAAAAGTAAGAAAGTATTAATAATTGGGATGATTTTGGGAAAGTCCTAGATTTTTCAAGAGAGAGGAAAATTGGAGAAGATCTTTTATCCTATCCCAAAATATGGAAGCAAAATTGCCTGGCTGACTGATCAGAGCAACATCTAAGCCACAGTCTTGTTATCTTAAATCAGAACAAAATCTGATTGGTGCCTTCTTAATTAAACCTGAACTATTAAATCTGACACTATTCCTTAGAAGATGCAGCACCAAATAGTTTTATATTTATTCATAAATCAAGAGGTACTGGTCGAGGAGGTGGCTTTGGCATAGTTCTATGCGATAAACTGCAAACCGGTTCAAAAAATGTATGTGAACTTACATTTTTTGAGACACTCATATTAGATATTAAAACAGATTCCAGCAAAATTGTGGTACTAGTCTACAGGCCACAAGGGCTGCATGCATTGCTTCTGAATGGTTTTGGTGGCCTTTTATCTGATTTAGCTATAAATTATGATTATGTAGTGTTGATTGAGGAACCCAGCCACAGGGGATGCATAACCTGTGTGTTTCTTCATGCCGGTCCCAAGTCCAGATAAATAGGGAGGGTTATGTCAGGAAGGGCATCTGGTGTAAACTTTTGCCAGATCACTATGCGGTCAACAATACAGATTTCCATACCAGATCGGTCAAGGCCCGGGTTAACAATGGCTGCCACCAGTACTGTTACATAACAGGGTTGCTAGTGGAAATTGGACTACTGTTGGCCAAAGAAGGATGAGTAGAGGGGGAAAGGCATGTCTAGAGGCAGCAGGAGAGGAGGAAGGTAAAGAGTAAATTTAACAGTAATTTTGTTTGTAAGTTAAACACAATAGACCATTCTATTTTACATAGGCTGGAAAATTACATTGGACTCTCAGGCACTATGATTGCATGGTTTAATTAGTATTTATCAAATTTACTTCACTAGGTACAGGTGTGTGCTCACAGTACTCTGTTATTTTACTCAGAACTTAAATATGATATCCTTCAGGGATTGGTACTCAGCCCTCTACTGTACTCACTTTACATGTTTCATTTGGGAACTATGATTATGAAACATAAAATTAATTTTAACTCAAATAGAGATGATCCTCAGCTATACCTTTCTTTTAGACTAAACAATGTTTTTTTGCTGGCGTACTTAATTGTGTCAGTGAATTAAAATGAGTGGATAGATGAGAATGATTTGTCTCTGAATACAGGCAAAAACACCCAGGAATGCTGTTTACGGGGAGAATGATGTAGACCACAACAATATTCTGTCGCTTTCTAGCTCAGTTGAACTAACCATTAGTTTTACTGAATCAGCACATCAGTCAATTCAGAATGTTTCTGCAAAAATCATTATGAGAACTAGAAAGCACAACCACATCACTCCAGTTCTGAAGTCGTTACACTGGCTTCCAGTTAAACTGAGAGCCAATTTCCAAATCCTACTTCTTCCATATAAACTCTTAAGTGCCAAGGTCCTGCTTTGAACTTATTATTGCTTGCAAAGCAGAGCTTCCATTAAGCTCTCAAGATGAAAGCTTTCCAAAGGTTCTAAGGATTAATAAAATAACAGTGAGAGATGGAACGTTTAGTTACAGGGCAGGGCTGGCTTCAAAGCTGAGGAATGATCTGCCTGCTTATATAAGAGATGCACTTTCAGCACCAGCTTTTAAAGGTAGGCTGAAGACTCATCAATTTAGTCTATCACAGTGGTTCCTAAGTTCAGTTGTGGAGGATCACAGTGGTTGCAAATTTTCATCATAACCTTTTTCACAATCAGTCTGTTATTCTGCCTTAAATTGATCTCATTGTTTAATTTGCTAATCTTTTTTTTTTCTTCTCTTATGCTACATTCAAAAAAAGCACAGTAGTGTGAGGTTTATTGTACATTTATAATAAATTTAGAAACATTTGAATTTTTGCCAGGGTACTTAACTCTCTTTTGTCATTTTCTTGCTAATTCACCTTTTTGTTCCCTTAATTGCATTCTATTAATAAAATCAGTGAATGAAATGGACACCAGGACAGACAATACAGAATGGTGAAAGGTTGCAGCTACTTAAATATCAGACCCACAGGAGTGCTCATTAGTAAATAACAGTTAGAACATCTGAAAATTTGAAATTAAAATCATAATGAAATTTTAAAAATAACAATAAAATAATAAAGTGTCACCATGTAACATACATAAATCCTTACTAATATAAATGTGGAAATCCAGTTTTTCTCTGTTTTATGTAAACACTGACTCATGTTCCCGAGTCGTAAGCTGTTGGAGCGAGAAACCAGGTATGCGGCGGTGAAGAGGGAGGCTTTGGCAATCAAATGGACAATTACGCAGCTGAGGTACTACCTGTTGGGCCGGGAATTCACCCTTGTCACAGACCATGCACCTTTACAGTGGATGGCTCTGCACAAGGAGTCGAATGCGCAGGTCACCTGGTGGTTTCTTGACCTACAGCCGTACAAGTTTTCGCTCGTTCCTCATCGAGGCTTTCTTCACACCAACACTGATTCTCTTTCTCGGGTTCATGACCTCTCGGTCAGGGATGCCCGACCCAATGGGTCCGGGCTGAGGGGGGTGCCTTGTCACACATGTGCGCATGGGAGGCAGCTAAAGGGCTTGAATAAGGGCAGTTCTGAACCAGACTGGGATGTGGCAGAGTGCACTGATTCTTTTTCTCGCTTTTCTTCAAACCGCTCACAGGACATTTCACCTGGCCCTGTTGACATCACTTCTGGGTCCGAACCTCTGGATGAAGACCTTTCCAGTTCCAGTCCCTCTGATGTCATTTCCGGGCCCGAGCCTAAGGCTTCTGGCCCCTTGGACGTCACTTGCTGTACTGGCCTTTAAAAGCATCCACCTTTCCCCTCAGTTCTGTTTTGGACTCCGATTTGTGCACACCAGTGCTATCACTTATTTTCAGTTTTGCAGCCAGGAAATAATATGCCCCAAAGCTTGCTATGGCTCTTGTTCGAGTTTGTGACACTGTTTATTAGTCATTTGTACAAAAATATAAGGATTACAATAATTATGAACCATTAGATAGATAGATAGATAGATAGATAGATAGATAGATAGATAGATAGATAGATAGATAGATAGATAGATAGATAGATACTTTATTAATCCCAAGGGGAAATTCACTTAGATAAAAAAAAAATTGCATACAGTAAATCAATAGTCTTATTTCCCCAGGTGTTACAGTCCACATACTGGGAGAAGGCAGGTAATGTTTTGTCCAGCGTCACATGGTTAAAGTCTCCAGCGATTAGCACAAGCGCCTCAGGGTGCTGCGTTTGTAACTTAGCAACAGCAGAATGGATGATGTCACTCGCTATCTCCACGTTCGCCCGAGCAGGGATGTAAACAATAACAACAATGACGTGTCCAAACTCTCTGGGCAAGTAATAGGGACGCAAACTTACGGCCAACAGTTCGATGTCCCTGCAGCAAGTGAAGATTTTGACGTTAACATGTCCAGAGTTACACCACCGTGTATTAACATAGAGAGCGAGTCCTCCTCCTTTGTGCTTCCCACAGGTACTTGCATCTCTGTCCGTTCTAACTGCGCTAAACACGGGTAGCTCCACGTTAGCATCTGGGATGGTGGTAGTTAGCCACGTTTCGCAAAAACACAACAAACTGCATTCTCTGTAGGTTCTGACATTTTTCACCAGCGCAGCCAGTTCGTCGATCTTATTTGATATTGAGTTCACATTTCCCAGAATCACAGAAGGCACCGAAGGCTTAAAACGCCACTTTCTCGCAAGCCGCTTCATTTTTAGCTTAGTGCCAGCTCTGCTGCCACGATACCGCCTTCTTACCTCGTCGGGTAAATAGGGAACCACACCGGCACTGGCATTTGTTCTCAGCGCTCAAAGTTGAGTACTTGAATAGACGAGTCTCGGCGTGTAAAAATCCATGCCCACGTTGTAAAAGTAAGTGTGTCCAAGGAACAAATCCACATAAAATAAAGTGATTGGAGTGATCAATAAATAAAAATATAAAAATAAAAGTAGAAAAGTACACATACACATACAGTCATACACGGAGCTGCTGAAAAGGCTGCCACTCTCGGCGGCGCCGGAACTAAGAACATTAATAACCCTCTCTACTCTGTTACTTTCCTTGGTATCCTGCTGTGGCAGATGGTGCCACTGCTCCATTTCCACTCTGTTTTCCTCCCCATAGAAGAGGTACATGAGGTACTGTGAGCCGTGGAATCAATAGACAGCAAGATTCTGTCATCACATTAGACAGCCCAGCATTGACCCCCTTGCAGAATGGCCAGGAGGTTGTGGGCATCCAGTTGGACATGGTCTTTAGGACTGTAACGATGTCTGACCTTTGGTCTTTTAACCTTGTCTGTTATAACTGACCTCAGACAAAACAGATGTTGTTTATCTCCAGGGATGCTGGTGCCTGTTTTTTTTTTCCTCTCTTCTAATGTCAACTGGCCACAATTAATTACATAAGATATTACTGGGCGTTATTTATGTTAAGTAGTTTCAAACTATTTTGTGTCTTCAGGTACTCATTTGTATTTTACCTTGAAACTTGTCACAGAACTCTGCATCTGCACTCGGTGAAGAGCACTATACAAAAATAAATTGAATTGAGTTGAAGAGAAAGCCCAAGTAGGTACAGTATTTAAGACAATTTTCAAATTACCTTTATTGCTGGGGTCAGGAACAGCCTTAGTAAATGCTAAAGTCACCAGTTGGTACTTTTCTCCAGCCATCAGTGAAATAATGCTTCACAGAGATCCGTGTTAAGGGACTACTTTCTGGTGTCCACAGGCATCTCTTCAACCCTATTTTTAATTAACAAAATAGGAGTTCTTGAGTAGTTTTTGGGTATACAGTATGTTATCTGAGTACTACAACTGGTTCCCCATCTCTTCCACTTGGACCTTCACTACTGCTTTTGCTGGACCTGGCAATACACCTCTGGATTCTTGTTAGTCCCCATGGCGTCCCTCTCTCTGGCGCCTTCAAAAATGCTGTTTACAATGCCTAGGTTTCTCACTCCCAGAAGCCCCTTTATTTTTTAATATTTTGTTGAGGACCTCTTGTTTCAGCAGTTTTGATTTTTCAAAAAAAGGTTGCCCCCTGTGAGACCCTTCCTGTATCCTGCACCATCATTATTTTCTAAGCCAAAAAGCAACAACACAATAGACTGGAGACTTTTCAAACTCAAGATAAATAACATGCATCTTCCAAGATTCTAAGTACTAGAATCACAACTCAAATATAAAATGCTTAACACTGTTTATAGCATATCTGCAACCGGCTAAAACTAAACAATAGAACTGTATGGTCAGCATTGATAGAAAAGCTATAAAATGGAACGTTTTAAAATAATTAGAGGAGTAGCAGATCTAAAATGAAAGACAGAGAAAAGTGGGGTTTTCTAAATGTCGTTTGTCTGATATGACCGATCAAGCCTCCATAGTGTAGGAAGCTTAAAGGTCTCAGAGCTTTGAATTAGTGAGAATTCTGGTGTAAGAATACATGAACCGACTGTCAGGCTTATTAGAGATCACACATTCTTGGTCATTAGTAACAGCATGGTTTTAAAGAGGAGTACCTACAGAGATAAAGAAACGGTGCAGTCAAGGCAGTAAATGTGATCACTACATTTGGCTCCAATTCATATTTTTTGAACTTGTAACTTTTCAACATATTAGGTGAAAAATAATGCGAGAGCTTGTGGGCTTTTCAAAACATATTTACTGCAAGAGTGTATACAGGATAATATTAGTCTTTAACATCATCATATTAAACTTGACCTCACGTAAGGCTCATGAAATTAAAAGGATGAAAAGGAATATCTAAGATGCATTTCTTACATATTGGATCTACTTTTGGTATACATATATATAATCATCCATGCATACACACATTTTTTACCTTTGTTTTTAATCAAAATACCAACTTTGCATTCCTCTCTACTTGCCATAAAATAATTCAAACCAAATGACTCAATTGTGAGATTCCTACCTCGTTTTTTTCTTCCATTTAATAATTTAGCTTTCCACTTGCGAGTGACAGAGTGATTAAAGGAGCAGCAGCCACAGATTACTGATCTTGAAACCTGACCTTGTTACTCTGTGCATAAAGTTTGCATTGCCCTGTGATTCATGGAACATGTTAGACTGATCGGTGTCTACTGTATGCATGAGGGTAGGTGGGAGTGAAAGTTCCTTGAGAATTACTGGCATCCTTTCCGTGAAAGGATACTGCCTTGTCACCAGTGCTACTGTGATAGGCTGTGACTACCCAATAAACCATAATGGGATAAATGAGTTTAAAAATGAATAGACAGACAACCCACAGTATTCAGTCATAGCAAAATTATACAGAAATATAGTCTTTGTGGTCCTGTCTAATTCAATATAAAATAATCTTATATATGTTGCACTGTTTTGTTTTACATTGCAAGGAGTTTCATGGATCTTTTCAAATGAATGCATTTGGTATCACCTTTAAAGTTTTACTACAGAATGGCATGTGGTGGACTGGCAAGCAGCCCAGTTTTGGTTTTGACATTCAAATCGGTTTTCCCCAATGATCTGTATTGAAATAAATGTGCTGAAAAAAGAAGGTATAGCACTCACCTTGTAAGATAAATAAAGCTTAAAATAAAAAAAAATCTTTATAGTTGTTGGATATAACTTTTTGTCTAGCATATAGAGAGTTAGATGCACTTTTAATTCTTTGAAATCTCTTCATGTGTGAACGGGAGCAGAATTGAGTGTTTTATCCCACAGAGAAACAAATTGCGAGCATCATTCCTTCAGCACAGATATGCATCTTAAATCAATTTAAAAAGCTCATAAAACCTAATCTAAAATCAATAATGGCAACTTTTCACAGAGACCTGAGAAGTGAAATGTGATGGTTTCTTGATAGCAAAAGTACAAACCTTTTTATTGACCTCCATTTTACTTTAAAACACAATTGCTTTCTGCTGTTATTACTGCTAAAACTGCTATAACTGCCTGGTAACATTTAAGTGAACCTTCTATAATCCTCTTTAAAAAATTGACATGCTGAGCACTAGATGAGAGGGTCAGATGATTAGCAGCTACAGTGTCTTACAGATTTCTTCCATTCTTGCCTTCTCACTTAATGTAATTAATTTTTTGACAGGATGTTTATATCACGCATGCAGCTTAAAATAAAATTCTAGGTGACAGAACAAGAGTCCCTGGTGTTACAGAAGTAGATGAGGCACATACAGGAAAAAAAATTCAGATTAAAAGAAAATTAAAGGATAATTACAGCTCAAAGAATGTAGCTGGCGTTCAAGCATAAACCAGGTAAATGGGCAATTTATCTAGCATCACACTGTTGGAGTGCCAATCAATTCACAGTTGGGCCCTATTGTGCTTTGTCGTGTGAAGTCCCTGAAGTAATGTCTACCCTTTATCTGAAAACATTTAGAATCTCTCCCTCCCTCTCATTAGGAACTTTTTCACCCTGGACTAAGTAGCGGAACATAAGAAAACACATACTACATTTATCAAACTGTACATATAAGAAATTCACATATCTTAATTAATTTAGGTTATATAATTTAAGATTTCCACCCACATTTGGCATTCGGTTCTTAGTCGGAGAGATAACTATCGAGACTTTTAAGGAACTTCAAAATTGTATGCAAAGAAAATGCGTATCTTCATTTTTGCAGGCAGGCCAACAAGAAGTTAGTCCTAAATCCCACACTGCCATTACTTTTACAAATGAAAGCCCACATATGTCTGACACTTTTCCTTTCATTTAACCTAATTTCTAGGCTGGTATGAAGTTATCTCCTCTAAGTTAAACATTTCAATTAGCAAAGACAAATAAAAGGTTACCTCTCCACTGCTGGACGAGCAAACTGTAAAATCTTAGCAGCCAGTAAATTGCCTTTTATGAACTGTGAAAAGTTTACTAGCAGTAGCAATCAAATGTGTCTGCTTAACAACATAGTGTAAAATTATATGGAATTTACAATGTACACATTTAGGGTGCATACTGTATCTTATTCATTTTAACAGACATTATGACATAAAAATAAAATAAATTTAAATGATTTTCAAAATCATTAAAACAATCCATTAGTCTGATATTTGCAGCTATCTTTGGCATTACCAGCTATTTTAATGCTTAAAGAGAACTGGATTGGTCTTTACTGAATTGCTGTAAATTGACTCAGAATAGATGAGATTTTTGCATTAGTATTAATATAAATCAGCTCAGTAGGTTTCATGGGGAAGAAATGAATTTTTAGGAATGCCCTAACCATAACTTTCATTCAGTGCAGTAACATCACACCCAAGCCATAAAAGATACAAAAATGGAAAGTCCAAAGAAATTGTTGCCTTTACATTAAACATTTATTAGAAAATAAAGCCCTTACTATTCTTCTTATATTCCAGCTGATGTTTTCCACGGTAATATAAGCCCATTGATTGAACTATTTTAGTTATAAATTCTGCATTGCACTTCCCAATATCAACTGGCTTCTTTCTTTTTATTAAGCTTGTCTTGATTAGATCACTCAAATCCCTTTCCCATCCTGAACATAAATGTCTCTTTTAGTTCTTCTAAAGTCATTAAATTTATTTTCTTTGAAGCATGGTTACATATTTCTTCAGTATTTCTAACATAATTGTGTTTAATCTTTACGCATTCTCAAATATTCACCTGAACTCTTTCCAGTTTAATTTTCTACAAAACAAAGTAAAATGATCTATTTTAGTTTGTGGAAGTTATGGTCCCCCAAAATACATTTCCCTTGCAGTAAATTTTAGCCACACACAAACAATCATCTTTTTCTCTGTCTGATTACTCAGTAATGCATTTTAACATATTTAATTCTTTTAAAGCAAATCTGGGAATTTCTCTAAATTCTAGTTTTTTTGTTTTCCACAAAAAGCTCCAAATATTTTTCCACCAAACACAAAAGGTGTCACTAATTCCACTATTTCTTTGTTCCTTCAGTACTTTATTCTCTTAAACACCTTTTGTGTTCCTTATCTAAACAAGTTTCTTCAGTTTAAAGATCCATTTATACCAAACACTGCATCTTTTCCTTTTTATTTTTATTTCATTAATTTTCTTCCTTTTAGAACTAATCTTAATGAGGGCTTGTGGTTCTTCTTGTTCTTATTACATTGTTCATTACTTTTTTTCATGTAATCATTAGAAGGTAGTCATTGTAAGCAGGGATTTACTATAACCATTGTGATATAATAACAACAACTCACAAAGTCTTGCAAAGAGTTGGAGAATGACCCCGAATAATGTCCTGAACAAAAGAGTTGAAAAAAATGGCAAAAAAGGATCAAAAGTATAGACATTTGACAGGTGTGGTTTGAAAACAATGGATTTTTATGCAAAATAGTGGCAGGAAATGAGTTTAACAGGAAGTGACATCACAAGCAGATGGACGAAAGTGACGTCATCATTGAAGACCAGAAATGACGTTATTATGGCGGGCCAGAAGTGACGTCATCTCGTATGGACGGAAGTGATGTCATCAAGAGAAACCGGGAGTGACATCATCACTGGAATACAGAGCTGGGATTATTGAGTGGAAGCCATTTTGGATGACCGGAAATATGAATGGTAAGTTATGGTTTTTCTTCTTTTGTTCCATTGATGAAGAGAGACAGGCATTAGTACGCTCAATCAACTCTTTATCCCTTGTAGTATCACTCATCTTAGGGCTTGTTGGGTGCCTCCTAAGCGCACGTATGTGACACCATCTAAAATCAGGTGAGTGAGGCAAGCTGTCATTGGTAAACCATAAAGCATCTGTTCTGTTTTACCAAAGATGACTAAGTTGCACATTTTGTGCCTCCGAAAGACAATCATGAGAAAAGTGGTTAGTGCAATGAGTAAATTGTAGACAAGATAAATTTTGAAACATCTGAAAGGTCAGAATAATAGCCTTAGAAAAAAAGATGGCAATTAACAATTTTTTATATCAACTGATGTCTTCAGCATTACCACTATCACATATTGTCTCTTAGATGGCAGCTTAATTGGATGTTGGGGTTGACTGCTTTTCAATGTTCAGACCACTGTACTCCCTATCGCATGTATACCTTATACTATATCACTACTGTTAAGCCATTGAACTGGACAATGGCAATTATTTCTAACCATCATTACTGTCGTGTCTGTTTAGAGAATGTTTTATGCTGTGATCAATGTGCTTGAAAGAAGACTTTAGTAGCTAGCTAGTTTTGAATGAAGTTTAGAATGAAATAACTAGTTATGATATGGGCAATCCCTTGACTAGATCTACAGCACTACTAACTTAAAACATGCAGCTGCAGCCAAAAGTTTCAAGAATGACACAAATATTCATTTTCACAAAGTTTGTCAGATGTTTCTATGGTGTATATATATGGTAAGGTATAATTACAAGCATTTCATAGGTTTCAAGGCTTTTATTGCCAATTACATTACGTTTATGCAAAGAGTCAATATTTGCAGTGTTGGCCCTTTTTTTTCAAGACCTCTGCACTTCGCCCTGGCATGCCGTCAATCAACTTCTGGGCCAAATCCTGACTGATGGCAGCCCATTCTTGCATAATCAATGCTTGGAGTTTGTCAGAATTTGTGGGTTTTTGTTTGTCCACCCACCTCTTGAGGATTGACCACAAGTTCTCAATGGGATTTAAGGTCTGGGGTGCTTCCTGGCCATGGACCCAAAATTTTGATGTTTGTTCTGAGAGCCACTTAGTTATCACTTTTGCCTTATGGCACAGTGCTCCATTATGCTGGAAAAGGCATTGTACGTCACCAAACTGTTCTTGGATTGTTGGGAGAAGCTTCTCTGTGTGAAGAAAAAAGTGTCAGAAATTTATCCGTAACATTCTTTTATCTGTGTCCCCTGGCTTTTGTTTAAGGCCACATTTTAAGGTAGTAACTGCAATTCAGCATATTATTTTCCCTGGTACACTTCAAACATATCAGCTCTTAATCTCAGTTTTCTTAAATTGAAAAGGTTCAGCTCCTTCACTCTTTCCTAATAGCTCATACTTCTTGATCCTGGAATCAGTCTAACTGCTGTTCTCTTGACTTCCTCTAGCATTGCTGTGTATTTTTCTAATAGGGAGATAAAAGCATAAAAATCACTATGTGTACTCCAGGCTATATTAATATAACATCCTATTAATCTTAATCACTTCTATATACTGTCTGGATGTAAAGAGTAAAGAGCCCTTTCAAATTCCTAGATCCTTCTCATAAGGTGCACTTTCAAGTTTCAAACCTTTATTGTTGTAAATTCAAATCTAACATTTTAACTTCCTATGTACAATACTTCACATTTGCTTATATTAAATTTCATCTTGTACAGATTTACCTAAAGTATGAACTTTATCCAAGCCCTTCTGTAAAATTAAAGTTTTATCACTTCATTTTCAAAAATTCTGGCCTGAATGAACTTTTTTTGTGAGATGCCAGGAACCAAGAGAGTGTGCCATATGTAGACAAGGCAAGATCTTAAATATTTTTATATAAATAAAAACTAAAATAACAATTAAAATGTATAATTGCAGACTAAAATTTTTGAGGATTGCTATTTTACTTATATAAATTTCAGTGCACTCTTAATGTTAACAATGTACTTTATCTCCTTATTGACCATTATTTTATTTAAAACCAAACAAGAAGTATTTTCAAAAATGCTGTAGGAGTTTAGATAGAGAAAGATAGATAGATAGATAGATAGATAGATAGATAGATAGATAGATAGATAGATAGATAGATAGATAGATAGATAGATAGATAGATAGATAGATGCTTTATTAATCCCAAGGGGAATTTAAAAGATGCAACACAAAATAAACAAAATCCAAAATCATTAACCAAGGGTTGATTAAAAAAGATCCAAAACCCAACATATTTGAAAGCAAAAACAGTGGAAAAAAGTACAAAACATAAAAGTAAAAAACAAAAAAGTTCAAAAAGGGTGCGTTGAATGACATTGGGCATCCCAGGCCTGTGCATAGGCTGAAGGTGATGATCTCCAAAGCTGTGGTTAGAAGGTCCTCACCCCCTTGGGCTCAGCATATAAAGTAATTTGAAAACTAAAATGCATTATATGAAAATAACATATGGTTAAACAAATATTAACAAAAACAACTAAAATAATACAACTTAACCCAAGAAAACCTGACAGAGCCCTGGCAAAAATCTCTTTGGATGGTCTTTCTCATTTTCTACAATATTTCTATTTAACAGAATGTTATCAATCCTGATATCCTTTTTAGCTTGTAATACTTTTTTATTGTCTTTCAAGGTTTCTTTTTATTTTTGGTTAGACATTGCTTGGTATACTACCTTAAGCTTATCAAGTCCTTTCGTTTTTGTTGATATTGTAGACCCCCTGGGGGAATATTCCATGAAATGTGCTTATGAACTTGAGAGTTAGCTCAGTAAACCTTGCTTGAATATGCCTTATTTCCAATTGAGGCTCAGATAACTCAAGACAGGCTTGAGCAATTCATGATTCTCCACGCACATATGAGATGTAACCAACCTCGACAACAGATCATTGATAAAATCTATCATGGTTCGGAAAACACAGAGTGCAATATCTCAAAATATATATATCAAAAATTTTGTATGACTATATCAATACATCAACAAAGAAAATTGAGTATCTGATTTTAAGGGGATTCATGATGTATCATGGCATAGCTTGGAAAAGTTTAGCATTTTAATTGTCAAAAAAATAGAAAACTACTAGTAGTTAATAAATAGTTGATTTATAATATCTCAACAAAAGAAATGCGGCCACTCTAAAAAGAAAAAATGAGACCAAAGGAGCTGGTCTAGTCCGGGGATAAAAAACTTAGTAAAGGTCACCCTAAGATAAAACAGCAAGCTAAAGAGCCAAGAAGCTACCTGATTGTTTGTTGTATTTGTTTAAACACCTGAATACACAAAGTTTTACTATTAGAATACACCAAGAAGAGACAATATTAGAATAAATAAATACTAGAATAAATCAAGATTAGGAGACCTATAAATGCATTCTACCTTCTCATGGTATGGGTCAGATATTTAGTGCTAAATAACCAAATGAATACAATTTCTACAAAAACAACATCAATCAGACATAGGATATTGCATGTCCTAAAAGAAAAAACAAAAAAGGTCCATAATATCAACTTACCATAGATACTCGCGTATAAGTCGAAAAATTTATGCCTTAAAATTCATTCTAAAAAACAGGGTCGACTTATCCACGGGGCAATACAATTGTCCATAGAATCTGGGTAATGACATTGTACACTCAACACTTCACTGTGTTAAGTCACCGGTCATCTGCCGTTTCCCATGGTCTTTGAAATAATTATAAGCCAGCAATACTATTGCTAATTAGCTAGTTTTTTTCTAATTTCATTAAATAATTCTTTAAACTGTGAAATACAGTAATCCTTCCTCGATCGCGGGGGTTGCGTTCCAGAACCCCCCGCGAAAGGTGAAAATCCGCGAAGTAGAAACCATATGTTTATATGGTTATTTTTATATTGTCACGCTTGGGTCACAGATTTGCACAGAAACACAGGAGGTTGTAGAGAGACAGGAACTTTATTCAAACACTGCAAACAAACATTTGTTTCTTTTACAAAAGTTTAAACTGTGCTCCATGACAAGACAGAGATGACAGTTCCGTCTCACAATTAAAAGAATGCAAACATATCTTCCTCTTCAAAGGAGCGTGCGTCAGGAGCAGAGAATGTCAGAGAGAGAGAGAGAAAAAAGCAAACAATCAAAAATCAATAGGGCTGTTTGGCTTTTAAGTATGCGAAGCACCGCTGTACAAAGCAGCTGCAAGGAAGAGAGCAATGTGAAGGTAGTCTTTCAGTATTTTTTAGAGGAGCGTTCGTATCCTCTAGGCCAGTGTGCGAACAGCCCCTCTGCTCACACCCCCTCCGTCAGGAGCCGAGAATGTCAGAGAGAGTGAGAGAGACAGAGAAAAACAAACAATCAAAAATCAATACGTGCCGTTCAAGCTTTGAAGTATGCGAAGCACCGTGCAGGAAGCATGTCGCTTGACAAAGCCGGAAGGGAGCAATGTGAAGATATTCTTTCAGCATTTTTAGACGAGCGTCCGTATCATTTAGGGGTGCGAACAGTCCTCCTGCTCACATCACCTCCGTTAGGAGCACAGAATGTCAGAGCAAGAGAGAGAGGAAAGTAAACAATCAAAAATCAATATGTGCTGTTTGATCTTTTAAGTATGTGAAGCACCGTGCAGGAAGCATATTGCTTGACAAAGCAGCCACATGTAAGCCCAGCAAGGATGGCTGCAATGTGAAGGTAATCTGTCAGCGTTTTTTGAGGAGCGGCCGTATCCTCTAGGGGTGTGAACAGCCCCCGTGCTCACAATATATTTGAGGAGTTTTATTTAATACGTAATACGTGCTCTGATTGGGTAGCTTCTCAGCCATCTGCCAATAGCGTCCCTTGTATGAAATCAATTGGGCAAACCAACCGAGGAAGCATGTACCAGGAATTAAAAGACCCATTGTCCGCAGAAATCCGTGAACCAGCAAAAAATCCGCGATATATATTTAAATATGCTTATATATAAAATCCGCGATAGAGTGAAACCGCGAAAGTCGAAGCGCGATATAGCGAGGGATTACTGTACTTGAATTTGAACATTAGCTTTTGCAGGTTTTGGATAACATACATTAGCTGCCACGTGCAACAAGATTTGGAATCAAAAGAACCAAGGCAACGCACACTATCAATGCAATGCAAGCGCAGCCCGCGATTCAAAAAATTTCCCTGCCTACCTGTTTGTCTTGTCTGACAGTAGCTGAAAAGCAGCATCAGGAGAGAGCAGCCTGAAGTAGTCCAGCAGTGGGTGATCTGTCATGTCCAACAGCAAGCCATGCTGTCTTGTGAAGTCCGGTAGCCAGTTCGGCTCCCACGGATCAATGTCTGGGTAAGTTTCCCGTTGGAAACATTGGCGCGGCATTGGCTGGTGTCCGATCAGCTGATGCCAGCTTGCTCAATTCCTGATCACTGTCAATAAAATCCTAATGGCTATGATCCTGAGGCATACATTTATCCATAAGAAACAAGCATAACCTTTTTTATTACTTTACGTTTTCTTTTTGACTCTTGGTAACAAAAAAGAGTAATAAGAATGAATTACATAATTTACATGTGATATGTTAAGAAGTTAAGCAAAATGACACTTTCTACTGGCTATCTAGAAAGATTACAATACGCTAGCTTTCGAGGCAACTCAGGCCCCTTCTTCAGGCAAGATGTAAAAGGTGTCAGTTTGCTTAACTTTATACCACATCCATAATGGCAAACACAGTACAACATCCTAGTACTACAAGTGATATGTTATAAATTATTATCCTTTTTTAATAAACAGTGTAGCTTTTAATGTTTTATTACTTTGCAACTAATAACAGACTCATTTTAACAATAGTGTAACAAAGAATGCAACAACATACATATTACAAAAAATCCTGTCACCAACAAAATCAGTGGTAATTAGTGACATAATTTAAATGCCATTTGTTTTCAGTGAATAGTGTAGGTTATAATGGTTTTATCATTTTGTAATTAATATACAAGATTTATTTAAAAGAGATTTCAGCAACAATAAACATGCTAAAAGAAATCCCCATAACCTTATGCTTAAATTTAGTTTTTCATCAAGAGACAATTTCATAAACTCTCAATCTACAAGACTCCACTAAACCAAACCACTCTTAGTCCATACTAGACAAGGACATGGTCCCCTAATCCTCTTTGGTGGAATCCAAACTGGCTCAGATAAGCCCAGTGTCTCGATTTAAGAGAGGCTTAGTTGCTAAACACACTTCGTGGAATACCCTCCTGCTCTGTCCAGATTATTGTTATTTTTTTGCCTATAACAGACATATGCCTCATTGTAATAATAATAATAATAATACTGACATTATTAGTCCACTTTTTTGAAAAGATCAAATTAGTCATAGCAGAGTCCTCGACCACTGTTTATGTTTAAGTGCTATTTAATCCTCTTTACTGCAAATGCTGTTTACTAGAAAATCTACTAACTGAGTCTACATATTACAACAAAATATTTAGCAAATAAAAGGAATTAATGTAACCATCTCACCTGAGGGGTATAATTGCCTTAATGATTTGTTTTCGTCTGTTTCACTGCCCAAGTGATGTTTAGATCTTCTGTGAATCCATGAAAGCAAGCTAAGGGAGTTGTATATCAAGGATAGTGTGGCTAGTGATTTCTATGGATGGGCTTATTTGTCTGCTGCTTTCCAGTCATTTGTTAACAGTATCTTCAGGAATGTCTTTGATAGTTTTGTGTTGAAGTACAGTAATCCCTCGCTATATCGCGCTTCGACTTTCGCGGCTTCACTCTATCGCGGATTTTATATGTAAGCATATTTAAATATATATCGCGGATCTTTTGCTGGTTCGTGGGTTTCATTGGACAGTGGGTCTTTTAATTTCTGGTCCATGCTTCCTCGGTTGGTTTGCCCAGTTGATTTCATACAAGGGACGCTATTGGCAGATGGCTGAGAAGCTACCCAATCAGAGCACGTATTACGTATTAAATAAAACTCCTCAAATATATTGTGAGCATGGGGGCTGTTCGCACCCCTAGAGGATACGAACGCTCCTCAAAAAACACTGTAAGACTACCTTCACATTGCTCCCATCCTTGCTGCGCTTACTTGTGACTGCTTGTTTGCGGGATATGCTTCCCGCATGCTGCTTCGTATACTTAAAAACCCAAACAGCACCTATTGATTTTTGATTGTTTGCTTTTCTCTCTCTCTCTCTTGCTCTGACATTCTCTTCTCCTGACAGAGGGGGTGTGAGCAGGGGGGCTGTTCGCACCCCTAGAGGATACGGACGCTCGTCTAAAAAATGATGAAAGGCTACCTTCACATTGCTCCCTTCCTTGCTGGGCTAACTTGCGGCTGCTTTGTCAAGCGATATGCTTCCCGCACAGTGCTTTGCATACTTAAAAGCTTGAACAGCACCTATTAGTTTTTGATTGTTTGCTTTTCTCTCTCTCTGACATTCTCTGCACCTGATGCGCAGTCCTTTGAAGAGGAAGATATGGTTGCATTCTTTTAATTGTGAGACGGAACTGTCATCTCTGTCTTGTCATGGAGCACGTTTAAACTTTTGAAAAAGAGACAAATGTTTGTTTGCAGTGTTTGAATAAAGTTCCTTTCTCTCTACAACCTCCTGTGTTTCTGTGCAAATCTGTGACCCAAGCGTGACAATATAAAAATAACTATATAAAACATATGGTTTTCACTTCGCGGATTTTCACCTTTCGCGGGGGGCTCTGGAACGCAAACCCCGCAATGGAGGAGGGATCACTGTACTGATGTTTTAAGTTTATTATTATGAATATAATAAGGGGCATATCATAGACGTATTAAAGACAAACAAATTTATATGCAAAATCCAGTAAATGTAACACAGTCATATGAAAAAGTTTGGGAACCCCTCTTAATTCTTTGGATTTTTGTTTATCATTGGCTGAGCTTTCAAAGTAGCAACTTCCTTTTAATATATGACATGCCTTATGGAAACAGTAGTATTTCAGCAGTGACATTAAGTTTATTGGATTAACAGAAAATATGCAATATGCATCACAACAAAATTAGACAGGTGCATAACTTTGGGCACCCCAACAGAGATATTACATCAATACTTAGTTGAGCCTCCTTTTGCAAATATAACAGTCTCTAGACACCTCCTATAGCCTTTGATGAGTGTCTGGATTCTGGATAGAGGTATTTTTGACCATTCTTCCATACAAAATCTCTCCAGCTCAGTTAAATTTAATGGCTGCTGAGCATGGACAGCCTGCTTCAAATCATCCCATAGATTTTGATGATATTCAAGTCAGGGGACTGTGATGGCCATTCCAGAACATTGTACTTCTCCCTCTGCATGAATGCCTTTGTAGATTTTGAACTGTGTTTTGGGTCATTGTCTTGTTGGAATATCCAACCCCTGCGTAACTTCAACTTTGTGACTGATGCTTGAACATTATCCTGAAGAATTTGTTGATATTGGGTAGAATTCATCCGACCCTCGACTTTAACAAGGGCCCCAGTCTCTGAACTAGCCGCACAGCCCCACAGCATGATGGAACCTCCACCAAATTTGACAGTAGGTAGCAGGTGATTTTCTTGGAATGCGGTGTTCTTTTTCCGCCATGCAAAGCACTGTTTGTTATGACCAAATAACTCAATTTTTGTCTCAGTCCAAAGCACTTTGTCCCAAAATGAATCTGGCTTGTCTAAATGAGCATTTGCCTACAACAAGCGACTCTGTTTGTGGCATGAGTGCAGAAAGGGCTTCTTTCTCATCACCCTGCCATACAGATGTTCTGTGTGCAAATTGCGCTGAATTGTATAACGATCTGCAGATACACCATCTGCAGAAAGATGTTTTTGCAGGTCTTTGGAGGTGATCTGTGGGTAGTCTGGAACCATTTTTACAATCCTGCGCATATGCCACTCCTGTATTTTTCTTGGCCTGCTAGACCTGGGTTTAACAGCAACTGAGTCTATGGCCTTCCATTTCCTGATTACATTGCTTACAGTTGAAACTGATAGTTTAAACCTCTGAGATAGCTTTTTGTAGCCTTCCCCTAAACCATGATACTGAACAATCTTTGTTTTCAGATCTTTTGAGAGTTGCTTTGAGGATCCCATGCTGTCACTCTTCAGAGGAGAGTCAAAGGGAAGCACAACTTGCAATTGACCGCCTTAAATACCTTTTCTCATGATTGGACATACCTGTCTATGAAGTTCAAGGCTTAACGAGCTAATCCAACTAATTTGGTATCAATGTCAATGTCACTTTTATTTATATAGCACATTTAAAACAACATCGGAATGCTGTGGCCAAAGTGCTTTACAATAATAGAATTAAAGAAAAACATACAATTAAAGAAAAACATACAATTAACATGAATAACATAAATATAAATAAAATAAATGAACATAAATAAAATAAATAATCACAATGAGGAAACAATCAGTATTACTGAAGGTCATGGAATGCAAGTGAATAGAAATGAGTCTTTAATCTTGTTTTAAACAGTTCAATTGTAGACGACTCCTTTATGTGACGAGGTAAAGAGTTCCACAGGCGAGGAGCAGCAGCTGCAAAAGCCCTGTCCCCCTTACTTTTACACTTGGTATGAGGGACAACAAGAGACAACTGACCAGAAGATCTAAGCACTCTAGATGGCTGGAGTAAAACACATAATTCGCATAAATAGGCAGGAGCAAGCCCATGTAAAGATTTAAAAACTAGCAACAAGATTTTAAAATCAATTTGAAAACTGACAGGCACCCAGTGTAAAGAAGCTAATATTGGAGAAACAGAGTCATACTTTCTTGCCCCAACCAGAAAGCGAGCGGCAGCATTCTGGACCAACTGTAACCTGCGGATTTGCTAATCCCAGAATACAGTGAGTTGCAGTAATCAAGGTGAGAAAAGATAAAAGCATGAGTAGCTTTCTCAAGATCCCTACAAGATAAAAAAGACTTGATCTTACCTAATAGATGAAGCTGGAAAAAGCAACTCTTGACTACAGAATTAACTTGTTTCTCAAAAGAGAGGTTACTGTCAAAGATAACACCAAGATTGCGGACTTGAGGTTTGCAAAAGACAGAGAAAGAGCCGAGAAGTCCAAGACCAATTTGGGCTTTAGCTGGTTTTGAAAATAATCAGTATTGAGCTGTTACATTCATTCAAATCAGCAAAATTACAAGGGTACCCAAATTTTTACACAGCCAGTTTTTCACATTTGATTTAATTTCATACAACTAAATACTGCTTCACTAAAAATCTTTGTTCGAAAACACCCCAGTACTCTGTTATCTTTTTTGTTGAAAGTAGAGTAAATTATTATGCAGGCTGAGAGGGGTTCCCAAACTTTTTCATATGACTGTATATGTAATATACATGCACAACTTCTGCAAAACATTTAAAAATATTTTGTTAAACAAATATTGCCATCACTTTATAAAAATACACCTAACTTTAGTAACAGCAGCTATAATTTCACTAACTAACCTCCTTTTAAAAGGATTCTGTCAGAAAAGCCTGTCAGACTAAACCACCACTACTGAATATTCATCCATATGAGTCATTTGCATTCACAGTTGTCCATACTTCAGCTTTATGTTGGTATGAATAAAGGCATAACTGAAAATATGCACTGTTTTAATCTTTTTAGTCAGTTTCAGTACCTTGGTGTTCATTACAGTTCACTATATTGTTTCCAGTGTTTCATTAGTTTTGAAAAGATTACTCAGTAATTCTAGCGACTGCTATTCAGTTTTCAAAATCAGCCCTTTTGCTCTCATTTTCATAACATTTTTATATATATATATATATATATATATATATATATATATATATATATATATATATATATATATATATATATATATATAGCCCTACAACTCTGAATTGGATTATGTGGGTTTGAGAATGTTAAGACTATATTATTTTATGTTATTTTTCCTTTGCAGACAGAACTTTAGAATTTAATTTTTTTGGAAGAGATTCTGTTTTCAGTTTAGTATCTCCATTCATCTAACTTTAAAGATATCCTCAGGCAAATGATCAGACGGAATGTGGCAGTCAAAACTTAGAGAAATCTCTAAAATGTTATGCTTCCCTTATTTCAAGATCATTGATACCATTACCAGCCTTTTTCCATAATGCTTTAATCAGTTGTACAACAAAGGATGTCTGTGTTTAAGTGTCTGCTTTGTTTTAAACCTTCTGCTTTTAGATTGCCTTCTTTTTCTTCTAAAGTTACTACTGTCATTTCTTTGGTTATATCTTTAAATACAGTTTAGTCTCAAGTCCAGATTAATCTTACTTTATCTGTTGTTGTTTATTAGAGATTGGCTTTTACGAGAGGAACAATTTCCATGTTATTGTACTGAAACAAAGTTTATAGTGTTACAGCAGACAATTCCTTTTGAAGCTCCCAGAACGGTTGGTGCCTTGAAAATAACTTTGCTCTTAATGTTACCAAAACTAAGGAGCTAATTGTTGACATTAGAAAACAGTAAAGCAGTTAATGGAGTACCTTGAAAATAGTCAACAGTTTTAAGCTTAAGGCACCCTTATAAACAATATTAGATGTTCCATTCATATCACTACTATATAAAATAAGAATCATTAGCGCCTGTTCTTCTACAGTGGCCTCAAGAAACTTGTCATGTCATTATGGGTATTTTGTATCCTCTAGAAATGTTAAATAGAGCCTTTCCTATTTTGTTTATAGTTGTTTGAATTCTGAATGCTGAGCATACAGGTTGTGATGAAGACAGATCAGGCTCTCATTATAATGCAGCTTTCACCAATTTAAAACATTTTTACTCTGTGTTGCTTCAGGTAGAAGGCCATTATAATCAATCACTCAGGAAATAAGAATTTTTTTTTTCTCTACCTGTTCTATGGCAAATGGCGTAAGAGTATATTAACAGTCTGCACTTAAAGACTTACAAAAATTTTTTTCCGCCAATTAATAAGACTTTTGAATGTCACCTTCCTCCTTCCTGTGCTATCATAGTTGTTGCATTGTAATTGGGCAGAATATTTTTTGTGTAATTGAACATCTTGTAATTGTCTGTTAAATGTTATAACTTTGTTACAGTGCAATTTTTGTTCATTTTTGATTAATACAGTATTTTTAGTTTTTTTGCATACTTGCAAGTATGAATTTTCATTATATTATTGGGTATATGACAATGAACTTAATCTAATAGCAAACCAGGAAATAGATTGCCCATAATGTTATACCAGGGTAGAGTTTTGAGTCCATTTTAACTCTCGGATCATGGAGACAGGAAATGGATTGTGCAAAGGATAGTTAAGTGAATAAAGATATGGAAATGAATATAAATGTTTTTGTCCTGAGGCACTGTGATATTGATCAATTTGAATTGGACTAATATATATTGTGAACACGGTGAACGCGGCTCAAAGGGGACCCTCTTAAACAGTGATTGTGGGATCAGCTGCTAGCCCGCTGCTTGCTGCCATGCCGCATGATCTGCATCTTGCGCGGGGCTTTGAACATTTAAAAGACCGCACCACGGTTATCCTAGTGTCTCACTGCCTTGTCTCTCTTCCCCCAAACATCCTCCGCCCTGGTCGGCACTCCCGAGCTGCCACACCCCTTTGAGGAGGAAGATTTTGTGTTCTTTTGATCAAGAGACTTGTGTTTGTTTCGCCTGTATTAGAATAAAGTTTCTGTCTCTTGAAAACCCTGAGTGAACCTATGCAACTTTGTGACCCAAGCGTGATAATAATGAAATCTCCAGCCAAAAAAAGAACTTTCTTAGACACTTGTTCATTCTGAGCAAGATACTAGCAAAGTTCATAGTCACAGTGAGAGAGTAGATCCAAAGTCCTTTCATGACCCAATTCATCAGCTGAGTCTGAATCATGAAAGGGTAATATGGACAATTCGTCGCTTAAGCAGGCACACTCGATGGTTTCTAGAACTTTATTATCCATTTTTAGCAAGCTTAGAATTCAGAAGTATTCTAGGACATCCCAATATGATGTTCGGACTAGAGGAATCAATAGTTAAAACTTTTTTTCAGGATGTATATAATTAATGCAGGCATTACTCATGATAAAGTTTACTATTTGATATAACCTGATATAATCTAATAATAATAATAGTAATAATAATAGTAATGTTTGTATGAATGTACTTCGGGAAGCAGCAAGAAAGAGTAAGTTGGGGTGGGATTGTTTGAATTTGTTTTCAGGTGTTACTAATAGAGTTTTAGTTAGCTTTTGCAAATACTGTTGTTTAATTAATGTGAGCTGCAGGTCAATTCAGAGGCACATCAAAGGTTCTGTTTTAAAAGACTAGCAGCCCGGTAGAGCTGATTGCCTGTTAATTGGGGGTATTTAGCATTATACAGTAGCTCTAGCAGGCTATTTAAGGAGCTATAGTAAAGCAGCCATGCTGTTTTTCCATTGCGAAAACAGCAGAGTAATTTCCCCCAGTACTACTGAATCTAAATAATAACACAACCAAAACACTTACTGTCTTGAAAACAGAAATACAATTACTGACATAAAAGATTTGAGCAGCATCTTTAAAGAAAAAAAGTGGAAAAATGGTTCTCAAGTCTATCACCTTGAATAAATGTAATATGTGGATTGTTATTCAAAATCCTGCCACATTCAACTATATATGTGATAACTGCATAAAAACAGCAAACCTCACAACAAAGGTTTCTGCTCTTGAAAAACAACTCCAGAGACTCACCAGACTACACCTGTGTGGGGACCCATTTGATTTCAAACAAGGGACGCTATTGGCGCATGGCTGAGAAGCTACCCAATCAGAGCGCGCGGTTAAGCTCCTGGGTGCTGACTGGCTCAGCGACGGGGAGTGCAGAATTCGATTTTGCTTAAAGCCGGCATCTCGTCTCGCTCATTCAGCATCAACTTGTTTCTTTGTGCGTACTGTAGTTAAGCTCTTCGTTATGTCTACAAAACGATCCGCTCCTGCTACTGCTTCTGGGGTCGTGCCGAAGCGCCAACGGAAGATGCTAACAATTGCTGAAAAGGTAAAATTGTTGGACATGTTGAAGAAAGGGAAAAACTATGCCGCTGTAGAACGCCACTACAGCATCAACGAGTCCACAGTTCGTTATATTAAGAAGGAGGAAAAGAATATACAATCTACGGCCGCAGTGTCCTTTAACCAGGGCGCGAAACGAACTGTAAGTGGACGTAATAAGATGGTAGTCCGGATGGAATCTGCTTTAGGGATTTGGATCGAAGACTGCCGGAAGAAGAACATCCCCGTGGACAACAATATCATCCGTGAAAAGGCCAAGCAACTTCATGTTTGCGGATGCCGGAGATGCTCTAGACGACGTCTTTCAACCTGGAACTTCTGCTGAATCCCCCAGCAAGAACTGTGAATTTACTGCCAGCAAGAGCTAGTTTGAAAAATTCAAGAAAAGATTCAACTTGGCCAGTGTGAACCTGCAAGGAGAGGCTGCCTCCGCAGACAAAGCCGCAGCCGAGAAATATGTCACCGACACGTTCAAGGCAACATTATTGAGGAAGGCGGATATCACCCTGAAACCATGTTTAATATGGATGAGACGGCCCTATTTTGGAAGTGGATGCCGTCTCGTACTTTTATCACGAAGGAAGAGGCAAAAACCCCGGGGTTTAAGGCTCACAAAGATGACATCATGCTGGTCATGTGCGGCAATGCTGCGGGCTTTATGATAAAGCCTGGGCTCATTTATAAGTCCAGAAACCCCTGGGCCCTGAAAAAAAAAATAAAAACCTGCTGCATGTGTACTGGATGCACAACCCGAAGGCCTGGATTACGAAAGGCCTAATGTCGAATTGGTTTCACCAATGCTTCATCCCAGAGGTAAAGATCTATCTGGCAGAGAAAGGGCTGGAGTTCAAAGTCCTTTTACTTCTGGACAATGCTGGAGGTCATCCCTTGGATCTATCCTACCAAGGCGTAAAAATACAGTTCTTGCCGCCAAATACGACGTCACTGATTCAGCCAATGGATCAAGGAGTTATCCGGGCTTTCAAGGCATTGTACACCAGGAACAGCCTGCAACACACTGTTGAGGCAATGGACACGGACGATGACTTTTCCCTGAAGGAGTACTGGTGCAAGTACATGATCACATCGTGTATGGTGAACGTGCAGAAGGCCCTTAACAATATGAAGAAAGAGACGGTTAATGCCTGCTGGAAGAAATTGTGGCCAGAAGTTGTGCACGACAATAAGGGCTTTTCTGCAGAAAAAATGTATCACTCGGTGGTTGACAAGGCAGTCAGGCTGGCAAAACTGCTAGGAGGAGAGGGATTCAACGACATGACCTGTGATGACATCAATGAGCTGCTCGATGCCCACTCCAAGCTGCTGAGTGATGAAGATTTGGCCGAGATGACCAAATCAGTGAGCGAGGAAGAACAAGAAGACCCAGCAGAGGAAGAAGACACCAGCCTAACTCTCGAGCGTCTTGCGACTATTCTATGAATGGCAATAGATCTCCAGACATCAGTTGAAGATGCTCTACAGTATCTTTAAAATAACATTTTGGTTTTATGTACAGCATTTACATCTTATAGATTTTTCACTTATTTTTATATTACCTAATCAGTTACAATATATTTAAAACTGTATTACGTATTAAATAAAACTCCTCAATGATATACGATACGTATGTTTGTGAGTAGTATATAAACTGTGTTTACATACATAATTTCAACGAATCTTACCTAATAACTAAGAGAATATAAAGGGTTTATGCTGTATAACTGTGCGGGGAATATTTGTAAACAATGTGGGGGAGTTTATAAGGGCTTAAAATATATAAAAATAACCATATTGTTTTTTACTTTGCAGATTTTCACCTTTCGCGGAGGGTTCTGGAACGCAACCCCCGCGATCAAGGAGGGATTACTGTATATAATCATTTTGATGCAGTCTTTAAAGATATGCTAAGAAAAATTGAGGAACACATTCAGGAAAATGCGTCTAAACTGAGAGAACTTGCCGATCAGTTGGAAGATGTTAAGCAGACATTCACGGCTTAAATTGAAACAGGGGAACAACTGGCATCTAACGCAGATGGAAAAGCTACAGCTGCGAATTCCAAATGCAAAAAATTTGGAGACAGACTTGCGGCTCTGGAAGATGGATGCAGAAGGAATAATATTAGAATCAAAGGTCTACCTGAGAATCGTGAAAGTCCAAACCCAGTGAAATTCGTAGCTGAACTATCCATCCATCCATTGTCTCCCGCTTATCCGAGGTCGGGTCGCGGGGGCAGCAGCTTGAGCAGAGATGCCCAGACTTCCCTCTCCCCGGCCACTTCTTCTAGCTCTTCCGGGAGAATCCCAAGGCATTCCCAGGCCAGTCGAGAGACATAGTCCCTCCAGCGTGTCCTGGGTCTTCCCCGGGGCCTCCTCCCGGTTGGACGTGCCTGGAACACCTCACCAGGGAGGCGTCCAGGAGGCATCCTGATCAGATGCCCGAGCCACCTCATCTGACTCCTCTCGATGCGGAGGAGCAGCGGCTCTACTCTGAGCCCCTCCCAGATGACTGAGCTTCTCACCCTATCTTTAAGGGAAAGCCCAGACACCCTGCGGAGGAAACTCATTTCAGCCGCTTGTATTCGCGATCTCGTTCTTTCGGTCACTACCCATAGCTCATGACCATAGGTGAGGGTAGGAACATAGATCGACTGGTAAATTGAGAGCTTCGCCTTGCGGCTCAGCTCCTTTTTCACCACGACAGACCGATGCAACGCCCGCATTACTGCGGATGCCGCACCGATCCGCCTGTCGATCTCACGCTCCATTCTTCCCTCACTCGTGCACAAGACCCCGAGATACTTGAACTCCTCCACTTGGGGCAGGATCTCGCTACCAACCCTGAGAGGGCACTCCACCCTTTTCCGGTTGAGGACCATGGTCTCGGATTTGGAGGTGCTGATTCTCATCCCAGCCGCTTCACACTCGGCTGCGAACCGATCCAGAGAGAGCTGAAGATCACTGCCTGATGAAGCAAACAGGACAACATCATCTGCAAAAACCAGTGACCCAATCCTGAGCCCACCAAACCGGACCACTTCAACACCCTGGCTGCGCCTAGAAATTCTGTTCATAACTTTTATGGACAGAATTGGTGACAAAGGGCAGCCCTGGCGGAGTCCAACTCTCACTGGAAACGGGTTCGACTTACTGCCGGCAATGCGGACCAAGCTCTGGCACTGATCGTACAGGGACTGAACAGCCCTTATCAGGGGGGCCGGTACCCCATACTCTCGGAGTACCCCCCACAGGATTCCCCGAGGGACACGGTCGAATGCCTTTTCTAAGTCCACAAAACACATGTAGACTGGTTGGGCAAACTCCCATGCACCCTCCAGGACCCTGCTAAGGGTATAGAGCTGGTCCACTGTTCCGCGACCAGGACGAAAACCACACTGTTCCTCCTGAATCCGAGGCTCGACTATCCGACGGACCCTCCTCTCCAGGACCCCTGAATAGACTTTTCCAGGGAGGCTGAGGAGTGTGATCCCTCTGTAGTTGGAACACACCCTCCGATCCCCTTTCTTAAAGAGGGGGACCACCACCCCGGTCTGCCAATCCAGAGGCACTGTCCCTGATGTCCATGCGATGTTGCAGAGGCGTGTCAGCCAAGACAGTCCTACAACATCCAGAGCCTTGAGGAACTCCGGGCGTATCTCATCCACCCCCGGGGCCCTGCCACCAAGGAGTTTTTTGACCACCTCGGTGACCTCAGTCCCAGAGATGGGGGAGCCCACCTCTGAGTCCCCAGGCTCTGCTTCCTCATTGGAAGGCATGTTAATGGGATTGAGGAGGTCTTCGAAGTATTCCCCCACCGACCCACAACGTCCCGAGTCGAGGTCAGCTAGCTGAACTATTCTCAAACATAATTGGAGAGGACTTTAAATCAGATACCGAGATAGCGGCAGCTTATCGCATATGTGGATCAAATACCTCTAAACCTAGGACTTTAATTGTCTGCTTCGAGAGATTACAATTTAACCTTAATGTAATGGCACTTCTCAGACACAAACAAGAGATTATATTTGAAGATAACCATATTCGTATTTTCCCTGATTTCTCACCCTCAACAGCTGCTAAACGTGCAGCTTTTTACAACATTAAACAGTGGTTACGGAAAGCCGATATCAGATACAGCCTCTTGTATCCTGCCAAACTGAAAGTGGACATTCAAGACAAATATCACATCTTTTCCTCCAAGAAGGAAGCAGAAAAGGAGTTTAAAAAGCTGATCCCGACTCTTTTTTGAAATACGACAGCGAGTCGCATCCTGTCATGGTATGGTAAGAACATATTACCTGCGGTCTGATCTGCTTGCAATGATACTGGTACCATAATTATACATCCTTTTTTCTTCTCGGCCACTTTTTGTTTATGTTTTAATAGCAAAATACCAGCGCTTCGCAGCGGAGAAGTAGTGTGTTAAAGAGGTTATGTAAACATATATATACATAAACATATATACATATATATATACATATACACATCCACATATATATATACATATATCAACATATATATACACACATACATATACACACATACATACACATATATATACATATACATATTTGTATATCTACATATATATACACATATATACATATATATATACATATACATATTTGTATATATACATATATATACATATACATCTTTGTATATCTACATATATATACACATATATACACATATATACATATACATATTTGTATATCTACATATATATAAACATATATACATATATATACATATTTGTATATCTACATACATACACATATATCTATCTATCTATCTATATATATATACACACATATATATATACACATACATATATATATATATATATATAGCTGATTACCCAGTGGATTCGCTCACTGAGTGCAAGAGAAAAAAATAAAATGTATGTATAAAATAAGTTTAATTGCCAAATTTATTTTTCCACAAATAAAGAGCACTTACAATAACATAGAAATCAATATAAACAACATTACCATCATTATCATTTGAGAATATGAAGTAATATATAAGAAGCACATTGCATATAAATATAAATTATTAAACATTAAAATGTTCTTCTATAAAACACTACCGTGGCTATTCGTTTGTCTGTCCAGGATTTAAAATCAGCTGTAGCTCGCAAACCGTTTCACCTATTGACTTGAAATTTGGTACACAGATACTACGTCACGTCTACTATTCGCTTTCCCACACATATCAACACACATATATATATATATATATACACACATACATATACACACACATACACATATATACATATACATACATAGTGCGTTGCAACACGGGCTGTGATTGTTACATGGGAGGGAGACGACAAATCACAGCTTCCCGCTTTCTAATCGGGCTTGTGATTGCTGCTTTGACGGATGCCCAGATCCCACAGTATTTCCCCTTATTTGAGGCGTTAGGCAAGTGTAATTGAATAGCGGTGCTGCAAGTTATTACTCTTTTTATGTTTATTTTATTTTATTGTAGAATCAGCTCAGAGCTGCACGCACCAGTGCATGCGTGGCGGATGCGTACGGCTGACGTTTTCATTGTCTACCACCTTCGCTAATCATTCTTGAGGCAGATTGAAGACTTAAGTGCCAGCTTAACTGAAAAATTAAAGAAAACATACTAAGTTTTAAAAAAAGTCAGTTTTAACGGGAAAAGATGCCGACGAAAGAAGAGAAGCAGCGGGACGCTAGGGTCAAGAGCTGCTCATTAAGCAGCAAGCGCATCAACGTCTGAGCAAACGAATGGTAAACGTACAGAGAAAGAGGATAAATACTATGAATGGTCATGTCAAGTGTATTCACTCCACGTTATCGTGCAGTGCGCTGTTACTGGTATTTTGATAAAAGAATCTGAATAACATATAAGAAGCGTATAAATTATTAAACAGTAAAACATTAACATTTAAGAAGTAAAGATACATTGAGTACTACTGTAGTGCTTTCGGGTATAGTACATTTTTTGTTTGCCAATTACATGCATAAATGTATACATTTTTTGGTGTACCTACCCAAGAACACGCGACATGACCCGGCAGTTAAAAATTTATCGCTCCAGCAATTTTAACTCTGTTACAAAGTCATCTAATATGGTATTGCAAACGGCAGCGGGAGCGTTTCTATAAACTCAATTTAAACTTACTGTTTACACCGTGCTTTGAAGATGCATAGTATGCGACACGTGTTTCGCCGTAATTATGGGCTCATCAGGAGTACACAGTCACTGCACTCCCTTACGAGAATCGATCCTCGAACGTAGAGGCGAAGCCCCTAACGTTGTGCCACGGCGTGAGGTTCGTTCATTTGACAGCATGTAGATCGGGGTAATTACATTGCAGGCATTCGTAGTCTGATTCACAATCTGATTGTATGGGTGGTTACCTACCAGGTAACGCTTGTGGTTGGTGAGCAAGTCGGCTAACTTCTGCCACGGTGCCCTCTTTCAGTTGCGAGAAGCAGATCATACAATGGTTGAAATAGTTTAATATATATAGCAAAATCACCGCGCTTCGCAGGGGCGAATATGGTATTGCAAACGGCAGCGTTTCTATAAAGTTAAAGTTACGGTTTATACCGTGCCTTGTTTCATATTCTTTTCCTACCTTATCAATTGTGTAATGTGTTTTTTGAACAGGTTTGATTTATGGAAGTGATCACTCCTGCTGCGTTCAGTCACTTCACGTGAGCCACTCTCTTGTGTGATGTTGCGATGTCCACGGGTTTATTTAATGTTAGCTAAGACCCGGCAGTTAAAAGTTTCTCGCTACAGCAATTTTAACTCTGTTACAAAGTGATGCAAACTCTCGTTTATACCTCGTGTCTTCTCATTAAACTTGTATCTCGCGAATATGGCATTGCAAACGGCAGCGGGAGCGTTTCTATAAAGTTAAGGTTACGGTTTACACCGTGCTTTTTTATACCTCGTGTCTTCTCATTAAACTTGTATCTCGCGAATATGGTATTGCAAACGGCAGCGGGAGCGTTTGTATAAAGTTAATTTAGACTTACGGTTTACACCGTGCTTTTTTATACCTCGTGTCTTATGAAGATGCTTGTATGCGTCACTCACTCGCTTCTTATTGTTTCGCTGCCTTGTCAATTGTGTAATGAATGTTTTCTTCTGCGCTCTTTGGGGGCTCCTCCTTCTTTTGTACGTACTGAGTTCACAGTCAGTTCACGTGATTACGTGGGAGGCGTGATGACGCGACACGCAACTCAGTCTCCTACGGCCATCTTGCTGCCTACCATTACAGTATATGGACAAAAAAGAGGTTCCAGTTATGACCATTACGCGTATAATTTTGAAATGAAAACTGCCTAACTTTTGTAAGTAAGCTGTAAGGAATGAGCCTGCCAAATTTCAGCCTTCCACCTACACGGGAAGTTGGAGAATTAGTGATGAGTGAGTCAGTCAGTCAGTGAGTCAGTCAGTGAGGGGCTTTGCCTTTTATTATTATAGATTACAATCACACATGTATGTGTGGAAGAAATTAAAGTAGTTCTTCTTCTTTTTTTTTTTAACTATTCTAAAGGAGACTGTTTAACATCATACATCATATTGTTTTTATTGCATTAGGGTTTACTATGCTTATCCAGGGCCACTTTTTAACACCATTCCCTGGGTTTACTGTCTTAATATTTCAAGACTGTTGATAATTATATTTTATGCTTATAGTATTTAGACTTTATCGGCAATAGATATCTCTACTTTTTAATCCTCAAATGCCGCTGCTGGGGGGATTGTTTGTTTTGGACATGCTCTGTCTCTAGGTATGTCAAAAGACTGGGACTTTGTGAAGTGGGGGTCCAGCCTCAAATAGGGGGGGGGGGAGAAAGAGAGCAACCTATATCTAATCTATCCTTTTAATCCTTATACTTATAACTTCCAACGTAACAATAGGCTGCATGGGAATAACTTGTGGGAAAATTGGAAATTAAGGTTAAAACTGTCTCACTTCCAGTTAAGACTTCAAAATGACATCAAAAATTAAGAATCAATGTCTCCATGATGGGACAGTTAACTTTGTGAGATGGAATGTTAAAGGCCTGAATCACGAATTAAAGAAAAAAGAAAGTATTCTCTCACCTAACAGGTCTAAATGCAAAAATAGTATTTTTACAGGAGACCCACTTATTAAGCAAAGATCAGTTCCGGCTGCAAAAAGACTGGACAGGCCAAATGTTCCATTCTAGCTTTACAAAGAAAACTAAAGGTATGGGAATTCTTATATTTAGAACAGTCTCATTTGTAGCATCAGATGTAGTATCTGATCCTGAAGGGTGATATGTGATTGTCATGGGCAACTTATTTACAGTCATGGCCGAAATTATCGGCACCCCTGGAATTTTCCCAGAAAATGCACCATTTCTCCCAGAAAATTATTGCAATTACAAATGTTTTTTGTATATACATGTTTATTTCCTTTATGTGCATCGGAACAACACAAAAAAACAAAGAAAAAAAAGCCAAATCTGGCATCATGTCACACAGAAACTCCAAAAATGAGCCGGACAAAAATTATTGGCACCCTTTCAAAATTGTGGGTAAATTGTTTTTATTTCAAGCATATGATGCTCATTTGAACTCAGCTATGGCAAGAAACAGGTGCTGGCAAAATAGCAATCACACCTGAAGCCAGTTAAAATGGAGAAAAGTTGACTCAACCTTTCTGTTGTGTGTCTGAGTGTGCCACACTAAGCATAGAGAACAGAAAGAAGAGCAGCAGAATTGTCTGAGGGACTTGAGAACAATAATTGTGGAAAAATATCAACAATCTCAAGGCTACAAGTCCATCTCCAGAGATCTTCATGTTCCTTTGTCCACTGTGCACAACATAATAAAGAAGTTCACAACACATGGCACTGTAGCTAATCTCCCTGGACGTGGACGGAAGAGAAAAATTGATAAAAGACTGCAACGAAGGATAGTCCGAATGGTGGATAAACAACCCCAATCAACTTCAAAACATATTCCAGCTATACTGCAGACTCAGGGTGCAACAGTGTCAGCTCGAACTATCCGTCGACATCTGAACGAAATGAAACGCTATGACAGGAGAGCCAGGAGGACCCCACTGCTGACACAGAAACATAAAAAATCCAGACTGGAGTTTGCCATAATGTACATGAGGAAGCCAAAATCCTTCTGGGCGAACGTCTTGTGGACAGATGAGACCAAGGTAGAGCTTTTTGGTAAAGCTCATCATTCTACTGTTTACAGAAAACGGAATGAGGCCTACGAAGAAAAGAACACAGTACCTACAGTCAAACATGGTGGAGGTTCTAAAATGTTTTAGGGATGTTTTGCTGCCTCTGGCACTGGATGCCTTGACTGTGTGAAAGGCATCATGTAATCTGAAGACTTCCAAAAGATATTGGGCCCAGTGTCAAAAAGCTGGGTCTGTGTCAGAGGTCATGGGTGTTCCAGCAGGACAATGACCCCAAACATACATCTAAAAGCACTCAGAAATGGTTGAAGTGGCCAGCAATGAGTCTGGATCTAAATCCGATTGAACACTTATGGAAAGATCTCAAAATTGCTGTTGGGAGAAGGCGCCCTTCAAATCTGAGAAACCTTGAGCAGTTTGCAAAAGAAGAGTGGTCAGAAATTCCAGTTGAGAGGTGTAACAAGCTTGTTGATGGTTATAGGAAGCGCTTGATTTCAGTTATTTTTTCCAAAAGGCGTGCAACCAAATATTAAGTAGAGGGTGCCAATAATTTTGTCCAGCCTGGTTTTTGAGTTTTGTGTGAAATGATGTCAGATTTGACTTTTTTTCTCTGTTTTTTTGTGTTGTTCCAATGCACATAAAGGAAATAAACATGTGTATACCAAAACAATTTTCTGGGAGAAATGGTGCATTTTCAAGGAAAATTCCAGGGGTTCCGATAATTTCGGCCATGACTGTAACTGTAAAGTAATTTTAGTAAATGTTTATGCACCCAATGTCGATGATAGGGAATTCAGGCAAAATGTATTTGCAGCTATTCCCAATGTGAACACTCATAAAATTATAATGGCTGGGGACTTTAATTGTGTTTTAAATCCACTCTTAGATAGGTCTCCTGTCACAGGGGGGATGACATCTAACACTGCAAAGACAATTACACAGTTTTTAACTGACCACAACTTATCAGACCTCTGGAGGTTTCTAAACCCAAACTCAAGAACATATTCCTTCTATTCACCAGTGCATCATTGCTACTCAAGAATTGATTATTTCTTTATAGATAATAATTTCTTGCCTGCGATTAAATCTTGCAAGTACGACGCTATTGTTATTTTTGACCATGCCCCTCTGATCTTGGAGCTGAAATCATTATGCCCCACATACTCATCTCGCAGATGGCGTCTTAAACCACTTCTATTTGCAGATGAGAACTGTACAGAATTTATATCAAAACAAATCAGTTTCTTCCTAGAGACAAATACATCCTCAGAGATCTCTGCAGGAAAAACTCTGGGAAACTCTAAAGGCCTTCTTAAGAGGACATATTATTTCATATCTTTCCCACAGAAATAAATTAGAAACTAAGAAGATATCAGGGCTAACCAGCCAAATTACTAGAATAGATCAAGAACATGCCAGGTGTCCAAGTGAAACTCTTCATAGGAAAAGACTCTGCATTCAGAGTTCATCCTCTTAACAACCAAAGAAACTGAACAACTCATTTTTAAATCAAGACATCATTACTATGGACACGGAAAGAAAGCTAATAAGCTCTTAGCTCAACAAATCCACAAGCAAGAAGTTCGCAATACAATCCCGGCAATCACCAACACAAACAGAGATAAAATCATTGACCATAAAAATAGAATGCACACATTTAGAGACTACTATAAATCCTTATATTCTACTGAGTTCAAAGAAGACAACATACAATCTAAAGCATTTCTGGATACATTATAGATACCACAAATAGATACTTTTATTGCAGAGGAATTGGATAAACCTCTGGCACTACCAGAATTACTAGATGCTATAAAGTCACTTCAGAGCGGGAAAGCAGCAGGCCCTGATGTCTACCCTGTCGAATTTTATAAGAAATTCTCCACTCAGCTAGCTCCCCTCTTATTAACAAGATTTACAGAAGCTAGAGACAATCAAATTCTACCTCAAACTTTTCGCCAAGCATTAATCACTGTCTTTCCAAAACAAAACAAGGACTTATTACAATGTGCATCATACAGACCCATTTCACTTCTGAATAATGATGTTAAGATACTCTCCAAAGTCCTAGCTACAAGGATGGAGAAAGTGCTGCCTTCAGTAATATCATAAGATCTTAGCTTCCAATCTCCGACGCCTGTTCAATGTAATATATTCACCTGCAAAGACAAACACCCCCGGAGATATTATTATTGTTGGATGCAGAAAAAGCATTTGATATGATTGAATGGAACTACCTTTTCATTAAATTAGAGAAATTTGGGTTTGGCCCGAATATTTGTGCATGGATAAACTACTGTATACCAATCCAGAAGCTTTAGTTTATATTAACATTTGCTCAGACTACTTTTAATTAAAACGTGGTACCAGACAAGAATGCCCCTTGTCACCACTGCTATTTGCAATTGCCACTGAACCACTGACAGTTCACTGTTGAAATGCTTATCAGATAAAGGGGATTATCAGAGAAGAACTGGAACAGAAAATTTCTCTATATGTAGATCATTTGGTTTTGTATATATCAGACCCACATAATACTGTGCCTGCAGTCTTAACAGCACTTACAGAATTTCAAAAGATTTCTGGTCTCAGAATTAATTTGAATAAAGTGTGCTCTTTCCAGTGAATTCTCAAGCATACGATGTTAGATTGGACACCTTCCCTTTTATTATTGCAAATCAATTTAAATACCTAGGGGTAAATATCACAAGTAAACATGAATCTCTTTATCAACAAAATTTTGCCATCTGTATGGAAAACATTAAGCAAGACTTGCATAGATGGTCAGCCCTCCACCTCACTTTAGCTGGAAGAATTAACATTGTTAAGATGAATATCCTTCCTAAGCTTCTCTTTTTATTTCAAAACATTCCAATATATATATCAATAAATCATTCTTTAGGCAATTAGATTCAACCATAACCTCACTTATTTGGAACCTAAAACATCCACGTATCCAAAGAGTTACTCTACAAAGACCTAAGACAGAAGGTGGCATGGCTCTGCCTAACTTTCAGTTTTATTACTGGGCAGCAAACATGCAAGCTATAAAAACCTGGACACAAATAGATGAACATACACAGGCTTGGTCAGCAAAAGAAATAAAATCCTGCAGTACTTCTCTGTATTCTCTGCTTTGCGCCCCAATACATGCACGTTATCGCCAATATAGTAATAATCCATTTGTGCATCACTCACTTAGAATATAAAACCAATGTAGAAAGCATTTTAAGATGGAGAAACGTTTATCTATAGCACCTCTACCTGAGAACCACCTTTTTCAACCCTTGCAAACATATGCAGTTTTTGATATCTGGAAAACATTTGAGATTAAATTGCTTAGAGATCTTTATATAGACAACATCTTTGCATCCTATGAACAATACATTCCAAATGTAATTTTCCAGCAACACATTTCTTTCACTATTTTCAAATTATAAACTTTGTCAAACAAAACCTGCCCAATTTTCCCCATCTTCCACCTTCCTCTATGCTGGAAAAAAATATTGCTCAGTCTCGAGGACTCAGCCAGTATTTCTGCAATATATAAAAATATTTTACAGTTCCTCCCTTTCAAAGATCCAAGAGGACAATGGGAAAAGGATCTCTCACTCAACATATCAGAAAAGGAGTGGAAGGTTGCAGAGAATTCATTCGAGCTCCATTTGCACAAAGCATACAATTATTTAACTGAAAATTATATATCGAGCACATCTGTCTCACTTAAAACTGTCCAAAATGTTTCCAGGGCAAGATCCAACCTGTGAACGCTGCAATCAAGGTCCAGCCTCACTGGGTCACATGTTCTGGGCCTGCACCAAATTAACATCATTCTGGACAAAAAATTTTAAGTGCCTTTCAGACAGCCTTGGTGTCCCAATCCCTCCTAATCCACTAACAGCTGTGTTTGGTGTTCTTCCCGAAGGGCTTACAGTGGAGAAGGACAAGCAAATGGTGACTGCCTTCACTACACTATTGGCACCCAGACTTATTTTGCTAAACTGGAAGAATCCTAACTCTCCTCTTTTAAGGCAGTGGGTAACTGATATTTTATATTATTTGAAATTGGAAAAAATCAGATTCTCACTTAAAGGATCTGTGCAGAATTTTTTTCAAAACAGGATCTATTCAATAATATTTTAGAATAATGTCTTAAAGCTCTGAGGAAGTAGATTCTATCCCCATTTCTTTTTCTTCTCCATTTATCTGTATCCACCTATTAAACTCTTCAATTTATTTATTTTTACTATTTTTAAGTTTTAGTCCATTGGCCATGCTCTCTTTCTCGGTAGTGGGGGTGGATTTGTTTTCAATCTTATTTTTTTTTGTAAAAATTGGCCTATTTGTATAGAATGACGACAATAAAATTAATAAAAAAAAAGAATTGGGAATTGCAGAGTGATGGATAAATGTGATGGAGGAGAATATAAAATTAGTGGCTATGCATGCTTCAGGAGAGAACAAAGGAAAGAAAGGGGTGTGGCACTATATATAAAAATAACATTCAGCCCCACATCTTCAACATGGAAAAAGGAAACACATCAGAATCACTGTCGGTTCAGCTAGTAAGAAAAAAGACAGAGATCTGGGGCCTCATGTATCACACTAAAACATGGTGTATGGACAAAAAAAATCAAGCATAAATTTGTGCACACTTCCCCTTTACAAATCCCAATGAAAGTAAAATTTAACACATGAGCACGCGCCTACAGCCCCACACCAAAAAATGCAAATCAATATAAATATCACTTTCTGGGGGTATTTTTCGTACATGGATTAGTCGTTTAGCCAGATGTAATTGCTGACGATTTGGCATGATCCTGGATCTGTCGGTTTTTCGAAACTCTTGCTGGAAGTGTTGTCATAGCAACACATCCTAATCCTCAAACCTGCTCGGAGCAGGCTTGTTCTACGTAAACAAGGATTAGTTTACACACATAATCAGTGACGGTGTGTGGAAGTCATCCAGTCATGGCTTCGCCGTTCATGAATGAGCGACCAATGGATATTGGTGCGCAAATTATACGAAGAGAATTTCATATAGAGAGGGTTTTGCGCAAGACCCTTTATTGCTCCTGGAGGAAATTCTTTTCGAAAGATACCGCTTTAGCCGAGGGGGAATATTGTACCTCAAAGATTTATTAGCACCTTATATTCAAAGTCAAACTAGGCGAAGTCGGGCTCTCACAACCACACAGACAGTATGCATTGCTTTGAGGTTTTTTACAAGCGGCACTTTTTGATATACTGTAGGCAATGCGGAAAATCTTAAGTAAAAGTGGAGTTTGCCAGGCAATTCGTAAAGTCTGTTTGGCTCTGAAATATTTCCTGCGGGTTTTCATAGTGTTTCCTGGACACCTGCGTGTGTAGACAATAAAAGAGGCGTTTCATGCCATTGCAGGTAGGTAATACACAGGCTATAATTCCATGAAGAATCTCAATCAGCCTAACATTCTCATTACCAGGATTTCCAAATGTGATTGGGGTACATGGGACTGATCAGAGTGGAGTTTGATCAAACATTATTGGAAAATGTACTTCTCCTCCTGATGAATAATCAGACACAATGTCTTCATCAAATATTTGACCTTTGTCAATATCTCGTTGGTCAGACACAGGTTCAAGGGATATGACATTCCCTACAACTGACCCAACAAAAAAAGAGGGCTATATGGAACATACCTATGGCACACATGGATGACAAATATATGCAATGACCATCCTTTACCTGAAATGAAGTGACCACTGCATCCTTCCACTGGTTCTGAGGAGGAGCTTCCCCCTGTAATGCCCTCAGAAACAGGGCGATGGGAATTTTGCTGGAGAGCCAACTCTTCTGCAGGGGTTAGGTGTGGACCGCCTACTGTTTTTTGCTTGTCTGCCTTATTAGCTTTAAAATTAATGTTTTTTATATTATATATGATTATGTCAACAATTCTTTAAATAGTTATATACCAATATTTACCAGTTTGAAGTATATTCTTGTACTTCACTTTAACCTGTTCCCATGTTCTCCTTGTGCTCATGTTTGATCTGGAATTATGACATATTAAATAATAATTAATCTGACCCATAGGAAATGAAATGCTGCATTCAGTAAGTACAATGCACATTGCTTAGCGTTTAATTTGTCGGCCACTTTTTGCCGGCCGTCTTTTCTGATCTGGGCTGCTTTTGCAGAGTTACCCCTTGTGCATATTAAATCTTGAAATTCTTCATGTCCTTCGAATAAAAGGTCTTGCACCACGTGTGTGAAAAAAAAATGCGCCCGTTCTTTCGTCATTTTGTTACAGCCTATCAAAGTCTTGCTGATCATGTTTTCTAGACTCAATATATATGGGCTTTTCAATCAGCGATGGCGCGTGCATTCATCTCGGAAGATTAGATCCAGCTAGACTAATCTAATACACGGCTGTGTTTGAAAAAACGACTTATCTGGATGAGTTTCACTGGCATTAACTCATCCAAGATGAGGCACCTGATCTCGGATGATTTAAGCAACGTACGAAAAAATACCCCCCTGTTCAGTGTTTGATTAAAAAAAAACAATGGAAAAGGCATGTGAAAAAAGATGAATTTCAGAAAATGAAAAGTGGAGACCAGGAAAAACATCCTATTTGTTGGCTTACACAGTGGTATAATCAACAAAAGTTCAAGTTCAAAAGTTGCACAGTGCCCAAAAGAAAAAAGAAGCGACCAGATATCACAGTCGATGTGAAAAGGTGAGTCGCAGCCCCCTGTCTGTTTATTCTGTTTCAGGCAATATTACAAAAGCTGACCCCTGTGCGATGCTCAGGCGGTAATGGTGCCGCTGTGCCAAGCCCATCTTTGAGCGATGGTTGCAGACACACCTCTGCCTCAGAAACTACTGGGAGGCCATCTGGCTGTGTGCTGACGGACGCTGTTCTGGAGTGACAAAATGCAATAGTATAAGTTGTAAGAGATGTGGTAATGAACTAAGGAATATAAGGGCTGAACTATGTGATATTGACCACAAATTAAATGAATTGGTTAAAAAATAAATGCCGCATAGGATTACCTGTTTTTACATTCTGCTAATTACATTCAAACAAAGTTGTAACACTGTCCAACTTGGCTGATCATTTGGTGGGTCTGGGTCAGGTTCATTATAGTGCATCTGTTTGGGCACATGCTTGCACACTGCAACACACTTTCTGTGGACTATGTGGCAGCATATTAATAGAGTGGAAATGCTTTCTATTTACATGATCAAATTCATTCTCTGAAGGTGTCTTTATAGTGCAGTGACGGCTCCGTGCGCCACAACTGATTGACTCTCTGCTCTTTACTTAGAGGTGACTCACTATCCTTAAGAGGACTGCTTGCATTTGCCACACTAACTGGAAAAAGTACCTACAACTGTGCAGAGCAGACGTTTTTATATGTTTTCCAGCTATATATGATGTAATGCCAGCTCATTCTTTTGGTGATTCATCCCTTGCTGATGTAACTTGTCCAATGCCATTTGTACGTGCAGTTGACCTCTCCAATTACTTTTGGGAAACCAGACGTTGCTGCGAATTGCACTTTTATGTTTTCCTGTTCAACCACAGTGTGAGAAAATCTTATCTATCTGGATGATAAGTGGATAATACCATCGTTTACAGCTGGCATGACATGACTCAGTGATGTTTGTGAAATACCAGATCATCAGCAAGTTCCCATTGAAATGCTCCTGTGGCTAAAAACCTGAGAGTTGCCAGTTATTATTATCTATAAATACACGCTGTCTTCTAATTCTTCCATTTGCGATTACTTCTAACAACACTAAATCAGCCCTGATAGTTGGAATAGTTTGGCAAATCTTTGACCACTATATTGTTATAGAATAATAATGATCAAGTGAATTAAATTTGTAAACGATATGCAATTAATTTCAGGACATTTGCTAAAACCTGCATCATAGATGTGTATCTAAAAAAGAAAAGCAGAACATGTAAACAGTAGCACTGCTTTCACTCTGGGTACCGCCAATTTGCAAAACCAAATAAAATTGTTCATACACAAAAGGGTTCCCTGTTGAGAAAATGTACATGGTTTTACACTAATTATAGAATTTATACATCTCAAAGTGAGTGTGGAAACGGGCATATCCAATATTTTTGTTCATACACATCATTTATACATAGGGCCTCTGATATTTGATTAAATAATATGTTGTTATCTAACAAGAGATACATGTACAACAAAGAGGATGTAGAGTTCATGGATGATTTTAATTTTCCAAACTTTGATTGAAAAACCCTATCTGGAATACAAAGGAGAAAACTGAAATGGTGCAGATGACAAATGACTGTTTTTTCACCCAGATTATCTCAAGCCCAACATGTGGTGATGCCTGTCTAGATCTCATTTTTTCAAACAATAAAGACAGAGTAACAAGAACATAAGTTACTGATACTTTAAGCAATAGTGATCAGAACATGGTAAAATCTGAGATAATCTTTGAAAACACACAAATGTACACCAAAACAATGACTTGAAACCTGAGGAAAACAGACTTTATGGGGGATGAGGAAGTATTTACAAAACATCAAATAGGAAAGCAAAAACTCAGCAACTATAAATGACAGTTCGTGTGATTTTCTGATCCAGGCTGAAAACACTAAAAATATTGGCCAAAATGGACAAATAGGATCATTATTGAAAAAGTAAAACAGAAAAAATCACTGTACAAGAAAATAAAAAAATAAAGTAAGAAAATTCTGAGAGTAGAATACCGGAAACCACAACAAAAGATAAAAAGAAAAGCATTTGAAATGTCAAAAGAGAAACTGAAATGAAAATTGCTAGAGAAGCCAAAATGAACAAAAAGCAATTTCAGTACTACTCCATTAAACAGAAAATATAGGAGAATTTAAGAAACCCTAGGAGCATGAATGGGGAAATCATTGAACAAAATGCAGAAAATAGCAAATGAACTGAACAAATATTTCTCCCAAATATTTATATAGGAAGAAACAAGAGGAATGTCTCATGCAGATCTAAAAACAAACTCTGAGTTCATAGATTTTAAAATAGAAGAGTGCCTCAGGCACTTAACATGGTGAAAACTAATAAAACCCCTGGACCTGATGTGATCTTACCAACTGTATTAAAAAAAACAAAGATGTCATCTATAAACCCTTATTAGGCACATTTCAGCAGTCACTTCAGAAAGGAGAATTTCCTGAGGACTGGAAAGTTGCAAATGTGACTCCAATCTTCAAGAAGGAAGATAAGATCTAGTAATCAAAGACCAATTAGTCTTACTTCTGTGCTATGCAAAATTATGAAAACTATAATAAGAAATGAATTCAAAAATTACCTAAATGAAAATAATATTCTAAACAGCCAGCATGGGTTTATAAGAGAAAGGTCCTGCCAAACCAATCTTTTGTTGACAAAAACTAGAAGCTGTAGGCATCAGAGGTAACCTAAAAAACTGGATCACTATTAGGTTAACTGGCAGAGACAAAGAGTACACATAAGGGGAGAATGCTCAACAATGGAGGAAGGTCATCAGTGGAGTCCCTCATGGACTTGTCCTTGGACCATTACTTTTTCTGATTTATATTAACGACATAGATTCTGGTAATGTTAGTAAACTTGTCAAATTCGCAGATGACACTGAAATTGGAGGGATGGCAAACATTGAGGAGGCAGTAAAAAGAATTCAAAAAGACTGGGGACAATCTCCAGAACTTGGTGAACACTTGGAAAATGCAGTTTAATGTAGAAAAGTGCTAAACATGGGCAAAAGGAACATCAGTAATAATGATATGATGGGAGACACCATCATACAGGAATCAACCTCTGAAAAGGATTTAGGGGTATATGTTAATGTAATATTTTCATCGACTAAGCAATAAACAGAAGCAATTGAAAAGGCAAATAAAATGTTAGGTTATATCATAAAAACTGTTATATATAAAACTATATAATGCACTAATAAGGCCACATCTGGAGTATTGTGTGCAATTCTGGTCACCCTGGTACAAAGAGGGCATAGCAGCACTTGAAACTATGGGGAGGAGAGCAACCAAGTGCATTCCAGGACTTAACTTGTTTAGTCTCGAGCAGAGGAGACTGTGTGGGGACCAAATCCAGGTATTTAAAATTCTAAAAAGGATTGATAAAGTATATCCAGCAACATTCTTTAGGCTTAAGGATGAATCACATACTCGAAGGCATCAGTGGAACATGGCAGTGCATTTAACACAGAAGCCAGGAATCATTTCTTTATGCAAAGAGTTGTGTGACTCTGAACCAAACTACTGAGACATGTAGCTGAAACAGAAAACTTGACAAATATTTAATAAAAATCTGGATGAAATATTGTGACAAAACTTTTATTGTGAAAAAGTTTGTCTTTTAGGTATGTGTTCAACATTTCTGTCATCCTCCACTTACATAGACAGTAGATCTTTGTAGACATGGAACACACCTGAAATGCATATGTTCCAAATAACGAAATATTTTTTTAGCCTATACAGCTCGAGGTACTACTTGACTCCCTGATAAACAAGGCTTCAGTAGGGAGAGGTTTTTGCCATTTCTAAAGCGGTGGGGGGATGGTATAGCAGGCTGCTTGGGATTATCGACACATTTACAAAACAAAAGAAGCTGGCGGATAGGTGCGATTGGATTTAAGGTGGGCCAGATTTACGAGTTTTTTTGTAAGCTTTGGTAATTCTAGTTTTAAGAAATATTGGCAAAAACAAACTGTTATAATTTTGGTGCTGAAGCCTGTCAAAGGGCAAGCTTATTAATTTTGTGTAGGTTCACGGTACATAACTATAATTTGTCCTGTTCCACCACAATAAAGCCACAGACCTTCCTGAATTATTTTCCTATATTTATTTGGGCTTGGTGCTGGTTTTCCTAATTCCATCATTGGTTCTAAAATCAAGTTTTTTTCATTTTTCTCATTAATTAATCTTGTTCCTTACTTCTGGGCCAAGCTTTGTTTCTCCACATTCTGACTGGCCAAATAGCCTTATAACTCATGTGAGTTTACTGAGAATTGTTAAAGAATTGATTACATCATCTCCAATTGAGATATCTCCTTGTTTTAAATTCAGCAGCCCATTATTAGCAAGTTTTTTTTCTTTTCTCTAACGTGCGTCAAAAAGAATGGCACTCTTCTCAAAATGTTCACAACACATGTTACTGTTATCAAGAATCGAGAAAATCACTCCTGGGATTTTATTACCAAAACTGAGATTAGAAGGCTATCTTAAATATTTCAGTAGAAAAAAAAGCTTGATTGAATTTCAAAGATTATTTTCCATTAACATAAAAATCTGTCGTACTTGATAGTATAATTTAATAGCTCTAATGGTAAGAGATCTACAGTTCCTCATCAAGCATCAATGACTATGCAACATGAACAGCACCGGCTGCCTTGTTCTACTGCAACACGAATAACTTTTCTAGTAAGTGATGAATGGTAGCTGCTAACTCAGAGACTTGATACACAGGATTTAGTGTTCTCATTCTGGCCTCATTCCTGGCATCATCCTTTTCCCCTTTTATGTCAAGTCTCAATCAAATTTCCCTGTTATAGTTAATTGTTTTCAGTGTTGGGCCTAATTGGGTGTGGCTGCCAAAGGGTTTCAGTTGGTTTATAGCTTTTTTATGTTGCAGACAATGGAGCTGCTGTCACCTGAATGAAACAAAAGGGAACTCTGTGCATGTTCTTTAGCATATCTAAAAATTATTACTGTTTTGGTAGTTTTCTTGTTATGATTTTGGCTTACCTTTTGGTAACATAATTATTTGCTCTTTAGAGTTTGTATCTCAGAATTTTGACAAATGAGGATTTTGATTTTATTTTGGATTTCTGATACTAACTGGACTTATTATTGATATTGTCATTTTATGTTACTCATTGCATTATTTTAAGTTTTAATATATCATTCCCAATTGTTTCAATTTCCTTGTTTTTTGATTTCTTCCACCTTAAATTACTGTCTTCATTTTTATATTTGTTAATCTCTAGTTTTGCTATTTCTTTCATTCTTTTTAATTATTGAATAATAACTATATAAAATTAAACCTTAACAATGGTTGTGTTTTTGTGTGAATTTTATTGTTTTGGTGTTCCTGTTGTATGCAAATCCTAATACAGACAATGTCTCTCGCTGTGAAAATCAGACACATTTAAAGTGAGCCTTTGAACTTCTGAATCATTCATTTTTATTTTGAGTGAATTTATGTCTTGACCATGTTTATTCTTCTGTTACAGTGCTTTGAGATGGAGGAAAAATCATGTGTTAGAATTAAAGGGCAACATAACAGAATTGTCTGGCAGAAGCTAAGGTGAAAATGCTAAGTAACAGAGATTGGCAAGCTTATACGTGAAGCCAAAAATAAATGCTTAGTCAAACCAGGATATTCCCTAACGACTGTTAAAGTTTCACAAGAAGAATTTTTTTAAGCTGAGCCTTCCTATTATTTTTTAAAAATAAACAAGGTTTGGATTCCAATTTACATGTTGCCTGATAGTTGGCCACCATGAAATCACATGTTGTGCAGCATGCAACGCCATGCCTAACATCTCCAGTGTCATGGCAACCAAATTACAAGATAGAAGTGGCCTTAACATTATCGCTAAAAATAAACCAAAATGCATCATGTACATTTCTTGAAGCCAGACAGAAATTAATATGCCATTATTTGGAAACATTGATTTTTTATAACTGTTAACTTTGACTTCAGTTCTGAAAGTTTTTTCACCGTACCTGTTGAACAGTTCTCAAGGGACTCATTTGTTTACCTGACCCATATTGTCATTTCAGGAATTAAAACCCTTTGACAATTTTTATGTAGTACTGCCAAAGAAACACTTAGTGTGAAGGTTCAATGTGACTCCAAGAGCTAAACTTGTTGGTAAAAGAACACAGGTTGTTGCATGAGCAGACATTACAGTAAGAATACAGCAGTTGGAGGCAGTGTAAAGGAACACTTCCTTTAAGGCTGCATATACAGTAAGGTCTCATTTTTTGGATCAGTTTGATCACTTATCATCATCAGGTTATAAACTCGGTTCAAGAGGGTACTTTCTTTCAGCATTCATTTGTTACATTACTTCTTGGAGAAGGATACACACGAGAAAGAGAGAGTTTAACAAGACAGTTTAACCTTCCTCTTGTGTTAGCTTTCTGTTATCATCTATTATGTTAACGGGTCGGTTTTGACCCGTGTATTAAATCAGCTATAAAATACACTAAAAACAATAAGCTATCATCCAATTTGTTTCTCATCTCTTGGTTACCTTGTTAGGCTTCCTTATCCATGAAAATGTTGGTTTTAATACTTTTGGTGTGGGCCTCTGGGCCTTTTTTTGTCAGTATACCCCTTGATTTCAATTTTAAAAAATGGTAAAATGAACCTCAAGAGAATCATATTAATAAATAAAAGGTTCTTGTGTTACCTGACTAATACTGAGGGGTATAGAACACATCTCTTAAATAAATTTGTTTTATTTATTTTTTCTTTTTAATATTAATAACTAAAGTGACATCTATGGTGTTACGGGTCAATTTCGACCCATAGATATTTACATCAAGAAAAGGCAAAAAAATATTTTTTTCAGCAATAGAACTTTAATATAAACTGAAAAAAATGAAAAGCAGAACAGGTCATGTCACAAAATATATATTTGCATGGTCAAATAAACAAAAACCAATCAAGAAAATCAAACAAATAGAAATCAATTACAAGTTCCAAAACTAATACAAAGCTAAATCAGAGTAAAAACCTCTGTGTGCAAGAACATGCTTGTGTATGTGTGTGTTTAGAGGCATGTGTGGCAAAAAGTGACACTTTTTGAGTGTTCTTTGCAGAGATATTTCTTGCAGTTGAAACACAATACATTTGTCTTTCTGTCCTTACTGCTTGGGCAGACCTGACACCTCTTTCTTTTCGAATCAGGCGGTCTGACTGGGGTTGGGGCTGTTTCGGTTGGTGTTGAGGCAGGGCTGGCTGAGGAGGATGCTGATGCAGATTCTCTCTGTGTTGCTGATGGTAAGGATGGAGTGCTGGGTGAGCTCTGCAGCTGTCTGACAAAGGCTGCAGCGTCTGGGTCTCGGGGCACCCGTTCCCTTCGCCTAATGTGTGGCTTGACAAGGGAATTTCCCAACTCCTCAAGAAACAGTCTCCGCTTGTTTTTTTTGGTTGAGTTCCACCCTTGGTGGATGTGGCTCCACAACACAAATGCATTATATGCAGACAGGATGTTGTAAAACACAACCATTGGCCATCTTCTGGTCATTCGCTGGCATGTGTATGTGGCTGTCAGCTTGTCCAGGTTGTCCACTCCTCCTTTGTTTTTGTTATAGTCGTAGATAATTGTCGGCTTTTTGTCACTTCCTGATGATACAGCTGCGTCTTTGTGAAGAGTAGACATGAGTATCACATTCCGGTTTCTTTTTGGACAATATGAGACAACAGTGGTGGTGTCTGTAAAAGCAAACTTTGAGGAAAGTGGAGCCCTGCCCTTCACCTACAAGATTTCAGCAGGCAACTCAGGTTTCAAGTTCTTGTCCAAGGTCATAGCTGGTAAATTGCAGGATCTGTACACTCCAGCAAGAAGAAGAACACCAATGAAAGCATCCAGGTATTCTTCATCAATGTCTTTCCACATGTCGCCATGGACTTTTTTTCCTTCAAGGTTCGTCATAGTAATGATGATTCTTTTTAGTGACAATGGCATAAATAGCTCAAAACATGTTTTGATGTCACTGACTCTGGTCAGAACAAACCTTGTGATTCCAGGGGTCATTTTGATGACATTTGCAGCAGCTGCCCTGCCATGTACATCATGAGGTACTGAACTCCAAAAGATCTTACCATTTTTGGACTTGAATCTTTCAGCAGGAGCAGCTTCAGCACCAGTGACCTCCTCATCCGACTCATCAGATGTGTATGTGTCTTCTGGATGATACTCCACATTGTCTTCCTCCTCAGAAACCTGCTCATCTGAATCGCTATGCTGCTCTGTGTCCTCTCCTTCATTTTCACCAAAAATATGATCCAGAACTTGGCTCACTGTAAATCTTCTTCTCATTTTTGCATGCTGCAAATTGTAAATGTGCACTCTGCAAGTCAAATGGCCACTCAAATGAGTGAATTCACCTCACATGTCTGGACATGCTCGTCTTTGTTTGTTTTGTTTTTGTGCAGGTATACTGGAAAGCCACGCAAAATGAGAAAGCTGACATGATTAGGAGAGGAGCTGGTGGTCAGTGTGTCAGCCGACAGTGCACTTAGGATTTCAGTTTTGGCTGTAATTATTGCTTTATCATCGTATTATCATAACTGGGTCGAAACCGACCCTAACAACACAAAGGTCATAAATTCAACCAGAGCATTTTATAATTTAGTAAAAATATATTTTTTTGCTTTATTTTGTTGAAATAGAGGTTCCTGACAAAATCAAAAAGCCTTGATGCAATAAACAAATTTATATGATTCTTGTATGCATTTAAAATTTAAAACGGGTCGGTGCAGACCCTAACACAAGAGGAAGGTTAATTTCAAGAAGTCAACTTTTTACAACAGGAGAAAAGTGATAGCTGATTTTCAGATTCCAGTAGCAATCTTTTATCGCTAAAGGTGAATTTGTGTAACTTAAATGATATTTCATAGATTTTCATATCTTTGCTCAGCAGAATGTTGCTTTGACTTACTATATTACTATATTATGATACATCTACCTGCTTAATAATCTAGTTCATATATGAAGGTAATTTTCACAGTCAATTTGAAAAATCTATATGCTTTCAAAATAATTTTTTTATAGAGAGATAGATAGATAGATACTTTATTAATCCCAAGGGGAAATTCACATATTTTATATTTAATGATATTTATTTTTCAAATATATGTGCTGGTTGATAAGTTAGTAGTACTTAAATGCTAAAAGGATAATTTATAAGAACCAGAATCTATTGCATAACATATTAAGCAGAAGTAAATTATATGTTATTTGTCCTGAACACTTTATTTTTACAGTGATTGAAACTTAATATAAATGAACATGATTGTGTATGTCATTATTTAATCTTTTGTTTTCCACCCAATGCTAACAACTTCCAGATAGATCTGTCCCTCCTGACTTTCCATACTCTTTGCAACCTTTTAGTGCATAGCAAGTTCTTTTGAGACCACTCAAAATATAATATGAAGTTACTTGGAATCCTTTGTTTTTATCAGGCCCTCAAATGGTAAAATAACTTACTGAGACACCCTTATTACTTTATATTTGAAAGTATATTAAATATGCATAAAAAATCAAATTTAAGAACACTGTAGCATCCACTACAATGTGGGGACCATAGCGGGTGCTCATGAGTAGACCCTGCAATCAAAAAGAGAAGCATGAGACCAAAACAGAAAAACTAAATGTGGTTTAATAACAAAATAATGAACAAATAAAGTAGAGGAAGTCAACCATACAAAAGTGGGCAAAATAACAGACGTCTACTGGTACCAAAGATTACCTACACAGATATTGTCCAAATGACAAATACAGTTTCCCACTTTTGTTTACATCTTCATCCAAAAACACACTTTGGTTTTCCTTTTGTCATTTCGCCAGTTAAGCCCTTTTCTCCAGCTACCTCCCAGTTCTAAGCTCTCTTGCCCAAGGTGGAGGACAGCCTTATAAATCTTGACCCACAATTACTGCAGTAAGTGCTAATGTACTAAACTTTAGTGGCTTTTTTGAAAACACTTTAACAGGATATCTCCTTTTTAAATTACGGTGTTGTGTTGCCCAACTTTAAGACTTGGTAGCAGACAGTGCCACTCCCGACTCCTTCAAAGCAGTTTATGTTTAGTGTTGCATAAAATGATTATGTTAGTCCTACAAAATGAATGTATAAAACTTAATTATTTTAATGGTGATAATAAAGATAACTTTCAATGGATGCTTAATGAGTGTTAAATTTACACCGTGTGAGAATGTCTGTATTCAAAGGATTCATGACCATAAGAGAAAATTGATGGATTTTCATATGTAGAACATACCGTACATATATATATATATAAATATATATTGTGGCGGTCGGCTGGGTCCCATGCCTGGCCGGGATGCCCCTTCAATGTGTTTTCAGGGGGAGCAGCCCTGGACGGTGCAGTACCTCCCCTTGGATGCTGGATGGCCGCCGCCCCCCTGGGTTGGAGTGGTGCCTCAGTCTCTTGCAGGGCTTCATGGGAGATGGAGTTCTCCACAGCCCTGTTGGGGTCTGGGGTGGCCACCAGGGGGCGCGGCATGGGTCCCTGAGACCAGCTGGACTAATCTTCAGCCCCACCCGGGAATGCAACCAGAAACAGGTGATCAAGCACCTGGAGCACTTCTGGGTGGGCCATAAAAGGAGCCAGCAACCACCACTCAACGGCCAGAGTCGGGCGGAAAGAGGACAAAGCTGTGGAGGAGTGGTTCTGAAAGAGAGAGGAGTGTTTTTGACTTTAATGTTTAGTGCTTGGGACTGTGTTGTGGCTTGGGGGGGTTCATGGGGAAGACGTGCCCTCCAGCTGAAGAAAAATAAAAGTCTTTTTATTTTATACGTGCCTCCCATGTCAAGTCTGTGTCGGGTCGGGCACAATACAGCGCCTTTCTTATAACATATATATGTGTGTATATATATATATATATCAGGTATAGTCATATTTTTTATAACATTTGAAAATTTTGAGCAGTCATTGCTATTAGAATTACAGTCAGAGATAGATAGATATTTTATTAATCCCAAGAGGAAATTTACATACTCCAGCAGCAGCACACTGATAAAAAAAAACAACAATATTACTTTAAAGAGTGATAAAAATGCAGGTATAACAGACAGTAACTTTGTATAATGTTAACGTTTAACCCCCCGGGTGGAATTGAAGAGTTGCATAGTGTGGGGGAGGAACAATCTCCTCAGTCTGTCAGTGAAGCAGGACAGTGACAGCAGCTGCTCACCTGTCTGGAGATGATACTGTTCAGTGGATGCAGTGGATTCTCCATGATTGACAGGAGCCTGTTCAGCGCCCATCGCTCTGCCACGGATGTCAAGCTGTCCAGCTCCATGCTTACAATAGAGCCTGCCTTCCTCACCAGTTTGTCCAGGCGAAGAGGGCGCTCACCACAACCGTCTGATCAGGGTCTAATATAAAATACAAGGAACCCCAAGCAAACGAATATGAGAAAGTTACTTGAACCAGTCATCTTTTAATCATGAACTAATTATTTCAGATTATGCCAAAACAACTAAATCATTCACTTTGAATTTGATATCTAGATTCTGTTTAGATGATTTAATAATAATAATAATCTCTATATAAAGTGATAAAATGCCCTTCTGTCCAGCATCCATGGGTGTAATGTTGTTCAGTGTCCACAACAGGGCTGGAATATCCAATGAAGAAAGGCAACAAGAAGCACAAAGAAAGAGGGATGTATGGGCTGGAATGCCTGATTTTAAAAAATCCATAAAGACGTACGTTGAAAGAAGAATGTTAGGCATTATCATTAACCAGAGGTTCATAAATGCAGATGGACCTACTATGGTATGTTTAAGCCCATTTTAATAAATGGGTGTTTCACTTTGCTAGTTATAACAATAATATATTTTATTCATATACCACTTTTCCCATGCTCAGTATGCTTTTCAAAACTCTATTTCTATAAATTTCTATTTTTTCTGCTGTTTTTCAATGATCTTTGGTCCAGCTACATTTCAGCTTCATCTCTTTAACTGTTAGCAAAAATTGCTTTGATAAAATAAATAACACAAGGAGGAATCCATTGCTCTTTCAGTGATGGCAAGTCATTCCAGTCCAAATGTAGAAAAGCAGCCCTTCACTATGTTTGAAATGTTTTTTTTGCATAGAATACACTGTATTCTCCAAGTTTTATGGGACCCACTTTTGAATATAATACAATTTCCAGAACTCCTTATCATCATGGCAGATTTTAAAAGAGCACCCACTTAAAGAAGAAGCAAATATAATTTAAATGAAATATTTTAATAGCATGTCAGTCAATAACAAATCAAATTTCAGATATACTGGTCTGTGTACATGTGCCTAGAATGGGTGTGCTAAACATAGTTCAAGTGGAGCTGAAGAGATTAAAGCTTTTTGTTCCAACAAGCTCTTGCTACTAAATGTGCATTTTAGTTAACAAGACATGCTATGCCTTAGTTATTTGTCTAAAGTCTCAGAAATTACTAATAGTGTGGGTTTTACTTCTTTATCAGCCTCTGTAATTGTGTATTGAAGTCACGGCTTTTTGTACACAGGCATTTATTTATTCTGTATACTTTCTTCTATTCTTCATTTAGTTCACCTCTTAAGATTGTGGACACTTAATTGCTTCATTTTTCTTAACCAAAGGAAAATGAACTGCAAATAGCTGCCTGTACCAAAGTGACTGACTTCTTCCCATTTTTTTTACCTCTGTTCTTTCATTATAAAGTATTTGTTTTGATATAAGTCTATAAAGCACATTTTCTGTTAAAAGCCTAGCAGGCTTATATGCTTATTGCAAATTCGGTGTAAATAAAAAATGACACACAGCATGGACACCAAACATAAAGTAGAAACACCAATAGTAAAAGCACCATGCACTATATTAAAAAAAAATGTTCATTTGCAGATTATTATGCCATGCTAAAACTAATGGAGTCCTTCTAACATTGGTAGGTAGAGTATTGCAGAGAGTATGTGCTCTGTAGCTAATTAACTGAATTAAATAACTCAGTTACAAGCCCTGCAAGGGTGCTTCAGAAGGATGGCAGGCAGGGGCACCACAGCTGGTAGCAAATAGCTGTGACCTGCCAACCAATGCAGTTCCCCCAGGGCAGGAGGAAAACAGTTCCTGAATTCAATTATGATGACTGTTTTAAGAAGAAAAGAGGTGTAGAAGTTATTTCATATTCCTGGCCCTTTAAGGCAGAGAACAGATCAGAGTGGTGTTCTGAGGCATGGGCCACCTATCAGCAAAACAAGGCTAGTTGTGTGTGTGTGCATGTGTGTGTGTGAGAGAGAGAGAGAGAAGGAAAGATGGGAGGTCAAGGGTGATTTTATGGTGCCTGATTGGCGGGCAAATGTGCTTGCCATCCTTGACAGTAGTTCTACACCCATAAAAATATGCCAATAATTCTGGCATTATTCTACTCATAATTTTGTTCTGCTTTGCAGTTTGTTTCCCCTTCTGTGTGTGTTTTAGCAACAAAACATAATTTGTATAAATTTTGCATTCAGAGATCCACTGTGAGATAGGCCAATAATCATTTACCATTTCCAATGCAATATATTGTAACAAATGCAGGTTAACACTTTCTCCTGCTGCAGCATCACATACACAGTGAGCAATGTATACATGAAGCAGAAAAGCTGATCAAGCTTACCCACTGCCCTTTGCTTTAGAATTTTTTACGTTTACAAATAGTGCTGAAAATTTGGGTCACTGGAGTGGCAGTCTTTTTGTTCAGACATATTCATGATTCAGTGGATCAGTTGTCAGTTGTCCAGACGGAACTTGCTTGTTTATTGCCTTAAGGGAAAAGTCGGACTGAGTAGCTTGGTTTCAGTTATATTTGAAGTCCTTTGAAATGAAGTGGGAGAATTTACTAAATGTGGCTGCAGAGCCATCTGCAGTCAAGAAACATAGGATTATAGGTTAATAGGGTCACTTTTATCCACTGCACCACCTAACAAATTACCTGACATCATCTGTGACATTTTCCTTGTTATTATATTGTAGTGCTTTGAGGTGTTAGCCAACACAAACCCAATGGACTTAAGCTCATTTTCTAGGTCTTGTAATTAGCTTGCTTTTTTAGAAGGGCTGCTCACTAATGCCACACTAGGGCAGTGACCTTCATGGTTGTGGCAGGTTCACACATTTATAGGCTCTCCCAATGGCTGCTTATCTGAATAATAGTCTGCCAGCTCAAGCCTCTTCCTCTTGCTGACTTAGCACAGTTGGTGATCTTTTTTCCTGTGCCTGCCACCAGTGCCTGAATTTTTTTTTGTCTTGGGTTTTTTCTCCAGCTCATGTTTGTTCTTCCTTTATTTAGCTTTCTCAATATTTTTCTATTATTACTTTTCATTTTATGTTATTAATTCTTTTTTGTTTATTTCTGTCTGTGTTTTCCTTAAGTAATAATGTGTTGTTCATTACAGTGCTTTGCAATCTTTGTTACACCAGCCACTGGTAGTACACAAAGGACCTCTGACTGTTACATGAGGGAACACAAACAAAAATGTCTCGAATGCAAAGCATAAGTGAAGACAGAGGGAGAGAGAAAGAGAGTGAACCGCACTGCACAAAAATGAGAGAAGCTGTCGTAGCTACATCTACATGTCAAGAAGCTTTGAGGGCTGTGAAGATGTGCTGTTAGCACAACGAGAAGGATGCTGCCTCTGATGGGTGGACAATAAATGAGCTATTACTGAAGAGAACTCTTGATCAACTGATGAGGAAGGAGGCAAGACCTCAATTTAAACGTCTGCTGAGATTTTCAGCATGCTTGTTATGCACAAAAGGATCTTCCGGAAATGTCTTATTTAATTATATTTTACTAAAAATATGGTATGTTTTGTTTATATGACTGGTTACCTGACATTTAGATTATGGAGTGTAAGAGTTATTTAAGATTTTTTTCATGGACATTTTGATAACTGTTTACTGTTTTTCAGATTTGTTCCCTTTCATATTCATGACATCAGTAATCTTGTCTCTGTTTTCCATGAATAAATGAAATTAAACATTTAAATTTTTTGTTGAAATTAACTTGTATGTAAATTGTTATTTTTCTCCTTATTTTAATCTGAATTCATACTGGGTTTGGCTCCAGCAGACACCCCGTGACCCTGTGTTAGGATATAGCGAGGTGGACAATGGATGGAATTCATATGTTACTGCAGTGCTTGAATTCAGTGTAGAGGGATAGGTTAGGAGCACATGCTGATACAGCACATTGCTGCACCCAACACATGAAAAACCAACTCAGGATCCCAGATTAGGACCCGAGTGCAGCCATGAAACGGGTGACACCTCAGCACCACACTAGTTCAGATGGAGTGGAACAGTGTGAGGTTTTTTATGGTGACTGGAGTGCCAGTTCTGCCACCAACCCCCAGGTTTTTCCCTGCAGGTTGGAGGGGCTACATGCAGGGCTGGATGCAGCTTAACGTCATACCCAGGACAGAGCAATTGCAGATTATGGGCCTTGCTCAAGGGCCCAAGCAAGTAGAGTCACTTTTGGCATTTACAAGATTTGAACCGGTGACCTTCTGATTATCAGTGCAGATATCTAGCCTCAAAGCCACCACTCCGCCCATTATTATGTTACAGTGTTCATATGTTATCAGTCAGTGTAGGATTGCTGGAAACCTCAAATACTACTTTTAAAAGTACTGCATGGCTTAATTTAAAGCAGTCAAATCTTTGTTTTAAAAAAATATTATTAACACCTATATGCACTTTCAAATTTGGTTTAGAAATAAAAACATGCTCAATTCATACTTGCTTTGAGAGCGCTATGATGTGACTTATCAGCTGTCAGGTGCTGCTGTTTATTTTAACTTGTAATGTTGTACATTCAAATGAGGGAGTTGAAACAATGGCCACATTAATTTCTGTTTAATATAACACCATACAAAACCCAGATAAATGAACAGAGGCTTTGCATTCATTGGCTGATTGCAATGAACATGGTCACAGTTACACCTCCACACATCCATCCATTTTGTAAACAACTTATCCAGATGAAGATCTTTGGGAGTAATTGCCTAGCTTTTCTTAGTGCGAAGCAGACACTTTTCCAGATGTCAATTTGTAACAATGACAAAATGAGCTGCTCCATATGTACATTCCAAAACAACATTAATTTTTAAAATGTCCACATTGCCCAGATGTGGCTTACCTTGTAATGCTGTGACCTGTAATTAATTTGTTAACGGAAGCACATAATGTGACACCCAGATAAGAAGGCCACTAAAACAGAATACTTGCTGAAATTGAATCAGCAAACACTATGTTTGTGGAGTTCATAGTGTCTAAAAACTGAAGGAAAGATTTGAAAAGTCAAGTCATGAGAAGTGTGTGACATCTGAATTTTGTGTTAATTTGAGTTTTCCATTAAATTTACTCTTCTGAGTTATTAACCAGTTAATGTCTCCTCCATACACTGATACAATATTCCACCAGCAAAAGTCACTACCCTGACACAGGATTTTTTTTCTGAGGAACTTTATTTAAAAAGTGTACTGTTAAAAAGCACCTTTAAAGATCTGTGTACATTAATGTGTTCTGCATTATTTTTACATTCAGTAATTCATGTGACAATAACATAATAATGTTTGATTTTTTTTTAGTATTTGTTTTAAACAGTATTTATTATCCAGATAATATTCTGAAATTTTAAGAACAAATTTAGCATGTGCACACAACAAGATAAATTATAGTTTGCAATGATAATATCATTATTTATAAACCCCATATTGAAATCCCCTAAAATTAATAAAATCCCCCATTTGTTGTGCCACACATGAAATTCAAGCTCCATACTGTATATTTTATGAAAATTAAAAGTATGAACAATGTAAACTTTCTTATTTTTATTCTATAACAAACCCCATGATGGTTCATAAAAATAATTTAATTAATATTTTGTTAAAACACCCAAATACAATATTTTTGTGCAAATATAGAAATATCACCTTAGTTTTAGGGGGTTGTATATCAAGAGAAAAGGTTAAGAACCCCTGGTTTTCAGTTATTTAGCATTTTTTATGAAAGTTAACGTTACTTGAAGTGGTTTTATTTTTTTTCTGCCCTGTTCCCTTTATGTAGAACCCAAGGGGGTGGAGCCACCAAATGATATAGCTGACGGACTACTTTCATCTTTATAAGTTGAGAAGCTTTTACCATTTTTTGTGTTTGATTTGTGATTCTTTCATTTGGTTTTCAGATTCTTTCGCTATCTGGATATCCTAGCTTTTGATCCCTGTATTTTTTAAGGTACTGTTATTCTTGTATGCATTTTTTGGATCTGTGTTGCCTTTTCCTTCAAAGTTTTTCAATAGTTTTCCTCTCCTCGATTTCAGTTGATTTTGATATGTTGCTGTTTAAAAACCATTATCCTAATTGACATTTGAGCTTGGGGCTAGTCTGCCAGGAGTGAGGCTTTGCAGTAATTTAGATATGTAAAGAAGGCAGGTCTGGCTTTTTTTTTTCATTCCCAAATTGAAGATTTTGAAGTGGCAGGATCACAACAAATGCTCTCTGACCCCCAAAGGTCATGTAAAAAGACATTTTTCCCCTTGGGGATTAACAATGTATATCAAATCAAAAGAAAATATGCTATTATAAGAGGGTATCATGTACTGTATATGTTAAATATAAAGATAAAGTGTTTCCTTTATAATAATGGACAATTTATAGATCTAAAATAGTCATTTATCTGATTGGAGTCAAATGAATGTCATGCACAAAGTGCTGAACAGTGTATGCTTGTTTCAATATTCTGTACAATGTTTACAGATTCAATATAACATTTTTAACCATTTCTATACTAAATATCTACAATGCAAAATTCCCAGATCTTTCAGTGGCTTGGTCACTGATCAACTCATATTTTCTTTGTCATAGGCATCATGTACATGAAATAGATGAACATGATTTTTGAACACCATCTTACATAGCTGTTTTTCACCAGTACCTATCTCATGGTGTTTTAAAACTGTAGTCCAACACATTCTACATCAGAACTGCATCTGTACAATTATTTATCTCATGCTACATCAGCCAATAAAGTAATGTTGATCCTGTAGTTACCTGCTGTTCTTGTTGCAATATATAATTAACAAACCACATGTTTTTTTTACATTTTTATAACACAAACAGCATAGCCCCTAAAGCTTAATAAATGTACATTTTCTCAGAAATAAACTATAATGTAGCCTGTGTAATATTTCTGGGGATAAAGGCAATCCAATCACAAATAAAAACCAACCTATTTTGAAATAACAAACTTCCATATAATCACTAAGGGTACCACCATGTTTACAGTTGAATAATTAGGAATCTCTCTTTTCATCTAAGAACTCAGATGAGGTTATCATTATATATTCAGCCCCTGCAATTTGTAAAAGCTCTTCATAGTGACACACCCTCATGCTGTAAAATGATTAAACCTTTTAGCTACAGAAAAATAAATGAAAATGATTTTTAAAGTGCTCTTATTTAGCAATGTACATAAATGAAATGTGTACGTGGTGTGATGTGAATGAAAATAAAGCAACACAGTTACACTGCTAAATAATTACAGTATGCAATCATCTTTTCAGTGATGCAGGGAAAATAAGTATCCTGGTGGATGTGTTGTTCCTGGAACTACAACAAAATTGTTATTCCAGGGCAGCCATTTACCGAAAGCTAGCAGATTTAAAGTTAACCTCTGACATCATAAAGCTGGAACTGCATGCAAAATCTCCTTTTGAACAAAAAAAAAATCTTTGGCTGTAATTCAAGAAAATATGAGCAAAATTTTGTAGTCTAAAAAAATATTTACAGGTGAAATTCTGTGCCATTGTGGGAATAACAATCTTGACATGGCTCCAGGAACAAGATAAACCTGATGGCTTCAGATCCTGCTAAGAGTCCTAATGACACATATGACTCATGTATACTAATCCATATAACATTTAAAAGTACTTAAATAAAATATTTATTTATTGTACAAACATGCAATTATGTGTTTAGAATTGTTATCCTTAAACTATATTGTGCAACTGTTTAAGTGATCAATGAATGTACAAGCCATGATTTCCATGAGTTATTTTCTGACCCTTTACTTCACTTAGAAAGAGTCTGATTGTTCAAAATAAAACATCTCAGTCTTTTAATACTGTACTATAGAAATCGGTCAAACAACTAAAATGAAATTTATAAGTTGAAATATTCAGTAGAATCAGTTGAGGTCAGCATGTAACTGTTCCAAAGATGTTTGATCAACCTACATAAGTGGCAACACAATTTTGAACATTTGGTTAATAAGGTCACATCATTTTTTCTATAACCCGATTGTCTTGTTGGCAACACTTCCATGTTCTATTATGAAATTTTTAAATAACAAAGAAAACTCGTGTAGAAGAATGAAGATGATCAGGATGTTGTTGAGTGTAGCTACTGGGCCTTTTTAGTAATGATATGACAATTTCTTTCATTGCTTTGGAATACTTTTTCCTAAAAGTATAAAACAAATACTGTATGTATTATTATTTGTTATCCTTTCATTCTTAAAAGATTTTTCTGAAAAAATAAGTTTCAGTGCCATAGATATAAAAACCTTCCCTTATGGCAACTAAAAGATTACTATAAGTAGAGAACAGCGGAGGAAAATGCTTGTATGTACCTTTTAATTTCTTCAACTTTCAGGACATTTTTTAAAAAGGAACGTTTTTCCCTCAAAAAAAAAAAAAGAAAGAAATCATATTCTATAAAACTGAAGCTCCCATTAACAAATTTTGGATTCTAGCTTTTCATAATTAAAATAAGAGTGCCAAATTTGACAATAATCTGGAATCGGTTTACAAGTTATGTGTGCCATAGACACACAAGCATACAAAAAATCATAGGCAGGGATGCCTACTACGTCCAAATACCAAAAAATAAACAAAGTTGAGACTTGAACTGGTTTAAAGTACTTTATCTGATATTAAATATTCAGAAAGTAAAATCCAGATCACATTACAGTCAAGAACAATATGAACACCTCAAAAGTAGCTTTAAAAATCTTTGATGCTCCATTAAAATTTTAGGCACTCAATTATACCGGTAAAGTGCTTGCCTGAGTTCATCTGATCCTGCTGAAATATTTGTTGCAATGCTCTTTGATATGATGCATCTGCAAATTATCAATAATGCAGTTGCAGAGTAAATTCTTTTGTAAATGAAGATTTCCAAAGAGCTCAACAGGAGAGCATTCTGACTTTTAAATCCAAAAAAGAAATGTGAAACAAGTGAGACAATTTTTATAGCCATGGTAATCCATATGCACCAGGTATGACTGCTGACATAGCTGGCAAACCCTACTTGACACATACTGTGATGTCTTACAATGGTATGCTTGGCACTATCCATGATGCATCCTGAAAATAGAATAGAAAAAGCAGAAAATAAACATTTAAAATTTTGAATAAATTAAACAAAATTTTTAAACACATACTACTAGATACCATGAAACAGGGATAATGTCTCACATATATGAAGAACCCCTCCTTTAACCGTCACCTTATCGTGGTGGAGGGGTTTGCGTGTCCCAATGATCCTAGGAGCTCTGTTGTCCGGGGCTTTATGCCCCTGGTAGGGCCACCCAAGGCAAACTGGTCCTAGGTGAGGGATGAGACAAAGAGCGGTTAAACAAACCTCCTATGAAGAAAAACCATTTTGGACGGCGTTTTCCCTTGCCCGGACGCGGGTCACCGGGGCCCCACTCTGGAGCCAGGCCTGGAGGTGGGGCTCGATGGCGAGCGCCTGGTGGCCCCATGGGGCTCGGCCGGGCACAGCCCGAAGAGGCAACGTGGGTCCCCCTTCCCATGGGCTCACCACCTATGGGAGGGGCCAAGGAGGTCGGGTGCAGTGTGAGTTGGGTGGTGGCCGAAGGCGGGGACCTTGGCGGTCCGATCCTCGGCTACAGAAGCTGGCTCTTGGGACGTGGAATGTCACCTCTCTGAAGGGGAAGGAGCCTGAGCTAGTGCGCGAAGTTGAGAGGTTCCGGCTAGATATAGTCGGGCTCACCTCGACGCACAGCTTGGACTCTGGAACCAATCTCCTTGAGAGGGGCTGGACTCTCTACCACTCTGGAGTTGCCCCCGGTGAGAGGCGCCGAGCAGGTGTGGGTATACTTATTGCCCCCCAACTTGGAGCCTGTACATTGGGGTTTACCCCGGTGGACGAGAGGGTAGCCTCCCTTCGCCTTCGGGTGGGGGGACGGGTCCTAACTGTTGTTTGTGCGTATGCACCGAACAGCAGTTCGGAGTACCCACCCTTTTTGGAGTCCCTGGAGGGGGTGCTAGAGGGCATACCTTCTGGGGACTCCCTCGTTCTGCTGGGAGACTTCAATGCTCACATGGGCAATGACAGTGAGACCTGGAAGGGCGTGATTGGGAGGAATGGCCCCCCTGATCTGAACCCGAGCGGTGTTTTGTTATTGGACTTCTGTGCTCGTCACGGATTGTCCATAACGAACACCATGTTCAAGCATAGGGGTGTTCATATGTGCACTTGGCACCAGGACACCCTAGGCCTCAGTTCGATGATCGACTTTGTGGTCGTGTCGTCGGACTTGCGGCCACATGTCTTGGACACTCGGGTGAAGAGAGGGGCGGAGCTGTCAACTGATCACCACCTGGTGGTGAGTTGGCTTCGATGGTGGGGGAGGATGCCGGTCAGGCGTGGTAGGCCCAAACGTGTTGTGAGGGTCTGCTGGGAACGTCTGGCAAAGCCCCCTGTCAGAAGTAGCTTCAACTCCCACCTCCGGCAGAACTTCGACCACATCCCGAGGGAGGTGGGGGACATTGAGTCCGAATGGGCCATGTTCTGTGCCTCTATTGTTGAGGCAGCTGACCGGAGCTGTGGCCGTAAGGTGGTCGGTGCCTGTCGTGGCGGCAATCCCCGAACCCGCTGGTGGACACCGGCGGTGAAGGATGCCGTCAAGCTGAAGAAGGAGTCCTACAGGACCCTTTTGTCCTGTGGGACCCCGGAGGCAGCTGATAGGTACCGGCAGGCCAAGCGGAATGCGGCTTTGGTGGTTGCTGAGGCAAAAACTCGGGCGTGGGAGGAGTTTGGGGAGGCCATGGAGAATGACTTTCGGACAGCTTCGAGGAGATTCTGGTCCACCATCCGGCGTCTCAGGAAGGGGAAGCAGTACAGTGTCAACACTGTATATGGTGGGGATGGTGCGCTGCTGACCTCGACTCGGGACGTTGTGGGTCGGTGGGGGGAATACTTCGAAGACCTCCTCAATCCCATTAACATGCCTTCCAATGAGGAAGCAGAGCCTGGGGACTCAGAGGTGGGCTCCCCCATCTCTGGGACTGAGGTCACCGAGGTGGTCAAAAAACTCCTTGGTGGCAGGGCCCCGGGGGTGGATGAGATACGCCCGGAGTTCCTCAAGGCTCTGGATGTTGTGGGACTGTCTTGGCTGACACGCCTCTGCAACATCGCATGGACATCAGGGACAGTGCCTCTGGATTGGCAGACCGGGGTGGTGGTCCCCCTCTTTAAGAAGGGGGATCGGAGGGTGTGTTCCAACTACAGAGGGATCACACTCCTCAGCCTCCCTGGAAAAGTCTATTCAGGGGTCCTGGAGAGGAGGGTCCGTCGGATAGTCGAGCCTCGGATTCAGGAGGAACAGTGTGGTTTTTTCGTCCTGGTCGCGGAACAGTGGACCAGCTCTATACCCTTAGCAGGGTCCTGGAGGGTGCATGGGAGTTTGCCCAACCAGTCTACATGTGTTTTGTGGACTTAGAAAAGGCATTCGACCGTGTCCCTCGGGGAATCCTGTGGGGGGTACTCCGAGAGTATGGGGTACCGGCCCCCCTGATAAGGGCTGTTCAGTCCCTGTACGATCAGTGCCAGAGCTTGGTCCGCATTGCCGGCAGTAAGTCGAACCCGTTTCCAGTGAGAGTTGGACTCCGCCAGGGCTGCCCTTTGTCACCAATTCTGTTCATAACTTTTATGGACAGAATTTCTAGGCGCAGCCAGGGTGTTGAGGGGGTCCGGTTTGGTGGGCTCAGGATTGGGTCACTGCTTTTTGCAGATGATGTTGTCCTGTTTGCTTCATCAGGCCGTGATCTTCAGCTCTCTCTGGATCGGTTCGCAGCCGAGTGTGAAGCGGCTGGGATGAGAATCAGCACCTCCAAATCCGAGACCATGGTCCTCAACCGGAAAAGGGTGGAGTGCCCTCTCAGGGTTGGTAGCGAGATCCTGCCCCAAGTGGAGGAGTTCAAGTATCTCGGGGTCTTGTTCACGAGTGAGGGAAGAATGGAGCGTGAGATCGACAGGCGGATCGGTGCGGCATCCGCAGTAATGCGGGCGTTGCATCGGTCTGTCGTGGTGAAAAAGGAGCTGAGCCGCAAGGCGAAGCTCTCAATTTACCAGTCGATCTATGTTCCTACCCTCACCTATGCTCATGAGCTATGGGTAGTGACCGAAAGAACAAGATCGCGAATACAAGCGGCTGAAATGAGTTTCCTCCGCAGGGTGTCTGGGCTTTCCCTTAAAGATAGGGTGAGAAGCTCAGTCATCCGGGAGGGGCTCAGAGTAGAGCCGCTGCTCCTCCGCATCGAGAGGAGTCAGATGAGGTGGCTCGGGCATCTGATCAGGATGCCTCCTGGACGCCTCCCTGGTGAGGTGTTCCAGGCACGTCCAACCGGGAGGAGGCACCGGGGAAGACCCAGGACACGCTGGAGGGACTATGTCTCTCGACTGGCCTGGGAACGCCTTGGGATTCTCCCGGAAGAGCTAGAAGAAGTGGCCGGGGAGAGGGAAGTCTGGGCATCTCTGCTCAAGCTGCTGCCCCCGCGACCCGACCTCGGATAAGCGGGAGACAATGGATGGATGGATGGATATATGAAGAAGATGCAGACTTTCTTGCTCTGTCATATTTGAAACCTGGTGACTGACTCCTGAAGAACACCTCCTAATTAGGAGCTGCTTTCTTTTTATTAAATCCATATTTTAAAACATCCATTTTTGGCTTCACCGAATAATACTTATGCACCTGAAGCTTTGGCCTAAAACTATAAGAACTGGAACACTTGGTCCAACAGCTGAAGGTAGCTTAAGTCAGTTGAATAATTGCTGACATCATCCAGGTGAGTGAGTGATTAACGTGTTCACAAGACATCGATACCAAAAACACGAGTTATATTGTGTGTTCAACCTAGAGCAGTGTTTCCCATCCTTTTTTCTGTGGTGGCACACTTTCTGTAACCAAAACCATCCCAAGGCACACCACTATTTTACTGACCACAAACTTATTATATCTCACACATGTGCTCAACTGTCCAAAGGGGCAGGACTACTGGAAAAGCTGGTAAAAAAGCAGCTCCAAGATTACTTAGTGAGCACTTTCATGGCATTTACCAGCTGCTTTGTCCCTTTACCCACCACTTTCTGTTTCAGAGACAACTTGTACAGTATGTCTACTATCCACTAGCCTCGTGAGATTTGCTGACGATCACACACCCAGGCAGATGGATTCTAGCAGCCAGGAGACACGTCCGAAGTGCTCTAAGTGCTGTGATTGCAACATAGCGATTGTGGAGTTGCTTTTATGTCAGCTTGTCCAGATAGTCCTATCCTTCTGAGGCAGGTCTTGACCTCCTGTGGAGCTTTTCCGTCTAATATTCAGACCCAAATGCACTAAATTATTATTTCCATGCCACAACTGGGTAGCCCTCACTCTGAACCACTGTGCCACAGCATACTGGTTGAAAAACACTGACCTAGAGCACAGCTAATTGAGCAGGTTGATTTCCATAACCAATGTCTCTTGTTATGCTCAAACTCTTTCATGGTAATGGACAGCCAGATTGGAGAGTCAGCAGAAGGTAAACAAGACAGGTTTGTTTAGTAAAAAGAAAATTAGTTTTCATATCAGATCTAAACATTTATATCCTTCAGTAGGTAACCTCGGTCAAAACGATGTTTCCCACAGATAAAATATAAAAATAGGAAAATTTTGCATGTTTAAGAATTAATTGAACTGAATACTATTGCAAAAATATTCATATTTTCACACCATTCATGCAGGTTCATGAACTGTTTTTTCACTGTATTTATTTAAAAAATAAAATTGATATTTGAATTAATTAGGCCAGAAACAACCTCTCTATTTTTGGTGCATCTGTATGTTTTATCTGCAGTTGTGGTACTTCACTTTACTTTAATGTATGGGGTTTTGGCTTGGATGTGCCAGCTTATTTCACAAGAATTGTTCCCTCAGCTCTGAAGCAGCTATGTGCAAGCAAGCTGTTTCCATGGCATCTAATGACATGTTTAAGAAATCACACTGATGCAATGCAACTTTAAATTGCTTCAGTAGAAGGCAAAGCTAACATCAAATAAAACCATTTTTCAAAGCAATTTCAATGTAACAATTTTGTGACATGCATTGCAACCAAAAGGTAACATCATTATGCAAAATGCTATGTTGTATTATTTAGATTGAGTGTACAGGCAGTGTGGTGTAGTGGCTAAATTACTGAACTTTAAACTGCAAGGTTGCCGCTTCAATTGCTGCCTACGCCTCACTATGTAACCCAGAACAAGTCACTTAAGCTGCCTCTGCTCCACAAGTAACAGATACCTGCAAACAGTTGTAACATATACTGATCTTATAAGACACCTTGGATAAAGGTTTCAGCAAAATACAATTATTTATAATAATTAATTGTAGGTTTGTTATCATTTGGAAATGGAACAAAAAATTGCTCTTTATGCCAGCATTACTAATATCAATGCCATATATATAAAGAAATATATACAAAATCCATGTCTTCAAGGCAGATCTACTGGTGCCTGTCCTGTTAAACACATTGACCGCTGGACCATTTATTACCAGGATGATGCAGTATAGGTCTGTGCATATATGATAAATAATTAACTGTACCAAAACTCATACAAAATGTAAAGAAATGTATTAGAAAGCAATAATTTTATTATCAATAGTAACTCTATCAAAAAAGTAACTTAGTTACTTTATTTTCACCAGCAACGTGACTAAACGTCTGCATTTGGATGTGAGAACTTGAAGCATGGCACCACACTGAGTGCAGGCTTAGAAGCACATGTGCCCCAAATATAATATGTTTCATTGCACTGTCCACGCTGGTTGCATTCAACACATTTGATAGTTGGTGACTGTTTGTACTCATTGAGCAGCAGAATGTCCATGTACTGCTGTCCTGACATTTGGGACAAGTCGGACACCTTGCAAAGAAGGAACATTTTCGGGGCAGTTATCTGCAGTGTCAGAGCAAGCAGGTTGCACATCATCCAAATGATTGTCACTATCTCGATCTCTGTCATTATCATCAAAATATTCATCTTGCAGTAAATCTAGTTGTTCAAAACATCAGCCTTATTATACCTTTTTTGTGAGAACAAAACTACGAACTGTCTATTATAGCACTTTGGATGTGGCTCTAGTGGCTTTATGCTGAGATATGACTTCTCTCTTATGTCGCATTTTGACAGGCGCAATAAGTTACGACTTAACGTGTACCTCGTGCTAAAGTTCAGTCCAGCCTCTGTACTTCCAACATCAGCCCGTGTACTGACCTATGTCAGATGTTTTTATTCCTTTTTCAGTTCTTTCTAACCCAACTCTCACTCTTTCACACATAGACTATTAGAGGATATGTATTCCTGACAATTGCTGGGTTTCCAAAATTTTAGTATCCTGGGGAAAAACTAATTCCATCATTCTTTCCAAATAAAGTTTTAATGGGTCCTGTCCCTGCCCTGTGCCACCCTTTGTTTTTTACTGTAGAACTCTTGTTCACAAGGGCAGCTGTTTATTCAATCGAGGTCCAACAACTGTTGAGAGAGGGTGCAGGTATTTTGCTTGTTATATTTTTTTCTGCAGTTCCTACTTCCTTAAACCACTTATTTTCATAGGTAATCCACTTTAACAGCTGCCCTATATACTCTTCAGAAAACCAAGCAGCTAACAGGTTTGTGACTGTAGAATAAGTAGAACAGACACTCAAAGACAGGATAGATTATAAAAGAAGGGCGGCGGGCAAAGAAAAGTCATAGAAATTAGAAGTATGTGAAAACAAAGTAATTATAGAAGATTGACCCTAACCTGGAAAGAGAACCTTTCGGGATCATGCCTCGGGCTGGTAGGGTGATTCCCACCCATCTTGGCCACTGCTCTCAAGCATCTGTTTAATATGTTTTAGACAACCCCTGACAGAGAAACTTATCAGATATTAAACTGACAGGAATAAGAACACAGGCAAGATCATAACCAAGAAGATGCCAAGATACAATGCAACTTAGCTGTAGCTGGCCTTGCGGAAACACTTGGAGACAGTCATTTGTAGCATCTAGTACTTTGCCAGATTGGTGGAACCCTTAAGGAGAAAGCAGAAAGCAGATTAGAAAGCCAGCAGAGGTGGTTAAATGAAAGTAAAAAAATGAAAGACATTAGATGAAAGGGTATGGGTATCAAACGTTCCCTAAAGGCAACACCTCATTTGCATTGGCAAACAAATGTGATTTGTGATTGGCCAGCACCGACATCCAGCCCTGCTCCCTTCTGCAGGATGCAGATAATGTGGAAGCTCTGCGATATTGTTGGCCCTGTGATGGATGGCCGGCATTTCAGTCTGGCTGGGACGTTCCTAAACAGAAAGAAGGAGGAAGAGCAGGCTTTTCAGGGCACTGCATCCCCCGGGATGTTATTTGGCAGCTCCCCAGGACGGCAACGGTTCCACGGATTCCCTCAAAGCATCCTGGGACGTGGAGTCCATTTCCTCAGCCCTGTTGGGTGCTGCCAGGGGGAGCTCACAAAAAACCTGGGGACTCATACTGTTACGACAACCCGGAAGTACTTTGGAGTCACGAGGACGGAAGCCCGCAGTACTTCCGGGCTGCTTGAAGGATTATATGGAGTTTGAACCGGAGAAGGAATACTACCGGGTCATGGACTATTTAAAGGACTGGCCAAAACCCAGCAGGGTTTAGTGGGGCAACAGCGCCTCTAGCGTCCACAGCCCCTACTCCCAAACATCTGTTTAATATGCAGCAGACTATCAAGTCACTGTTCTGCTAAGGACGGGGAACAGCACATATCATTTTTTTATTAAAGACCAGGAGTTGGGAAAGGCAAAATTCTATTCATAGACAAAACAAAGATCAAAGAATAATGTGAGATCAAACTGAAACCAAAAGTAACCTGCCCAAAATGTTAGTCAAGAACTGAAGTTGAAAATAACATGCATGCAATCACATCACATTGCATCTTCCGGTTGTCCACAATGGCAAACACCATAGCCATGGTAAATACAGACTTTTAGAAAATGGTGGCACCCTAATGAGGTTGGGAGCAATTGCTGATACAGCGCATTGCCATACCCACCATATGACAAACTACCCAGATTGGGACCCAAATGCAGCCATGCAATGTGTGACATCTCAGCACTACACTGGAACAGTATGAGGTTTTTTTATGGTGGCTGGAGTGAAAATCCTGCCAACCCCAAAGTTTTCCCTGCAAGTTGGAAGACCTGCTTCCAGGGCTGGATGCAGATTAACGTCATACCCAGGATGGGGCAATTGCAGGTTAAGGCCACAATGGAGTAGAGTCACTTCTGGTGTTTACGGGATTTGAACTGGCAACATTCTGATTGCCAGTGCAGATCCCTAGCCTCAGAACCACCACTCGGCCCTACGTGGTACGCTATACATCACAAAATTATGGCATGGAGAAATGTTAACAATATTAAGCTTGTTCAAAATGAAACTGAACATAAACACTAAATTAAAATTCAGGTTCCTCAGTTTTCAAAATCATTAATAAAAATAAAATAGAGAAAAATAATCAAATTTCAACCTGAAAAAAAATTAATAAGTTTAGCCAGATAATAACAGTTACATATGCCAGTAAGTGAAAGAAGGGGCAGTCTACAGAGTATACCAACATACTGAAGACTACAAAATATTAAGATTCTGTTTTATTTTTAATTTTTCTTAGACTGCATTAAGATTTTTTTTCCCATCTTTATACTGTATATCTGTTAGTGGTTTTTGACTATGAAGAATCCAAATATCTGGTTTATTTTTGCACAAAAATATTATTTTACTATGTTAAAAATATTTCTGATGCAATATTGATTTTGTTATGGGTCCTGCAAGTTCGTGATTCCCATTTCCAATATGCAGCCCCCAGTTGCTGGGGCAGGGTCGCAGAGTTCGCAACATCTGACGTTGTTAATGCAGCGTGATTAAAGGTCGGCAATAGTGGCCATGTTTACATACGAGTTTGTAGGTGTTTCCTTAAAAAACTTCATGCTTTTCTTTCATATTTTTCTATATACCCGCAGGCTTATGACTTCTTGGAAACATTTTTTGACTTTAATTACTGGGTTTTGTTTTGGGCTTGTTGAAAGTGTAATATAGTTTTCAGTTTATTCCCTATATATTTTGACTGTGTTTCATGTTATGCTTCATCTCTTTCAAAAACTTGTCTCTTCATTTGAGTCAGTATAGTTTACTTCAGCGAGGATGGGCACAGAATGAGGACAGTGCTTGTACTTTAATATTGTGCTTTTGCAAAAAAATGAGCAGTGCTAAAATTATAAAATAGTTTAAATTATAAAATAGTTTAAACACCCTGTACAATTGGAATCTCATGTTGGTGTTAAAAATATCCTGTATCACTTGGGCTTCTTGATGCTTTTCTGGAAAGGACTCAGGTCATTTTCTTGGGAACCCAAAAAGATATGCTGTTTCATGAGTTTATCTTTTTGTACCCTTCTTTTAGTGTCAGGTTTCTTCATCTATACTTTTTAATTTATGTTCATTTTTTAAAGCAAGAAAAACAATACCACATCTTATTTAACTCAGAGCAGATACATCCATCCTAACTATCTGGACAGCAGAAAAAGAAATATGATTTAATAGGAAGTAGTCAATGAAAATAGTGTGCTATCCAAAAGACTGGATCAGCATACTCAGTTAATTGGGGATAACTTTATTAAATGCCTGCCATAATTCTAAAGAACCTTTAAAGTGTTCTACATAAATTTTATTTTATTTTTAACAAACTATGAAATCATTTTCCCATTCTGTTATAGTAGGTGGAATAAGAATCTTCCAGTTGAGCAAGATAAGATGATGTGCTAGCAGTATAGGGTAAGTTATTACAATGTATTGTGCATTATGCAGTGATACTCCATCAAGTGTTACACCAATTATAGCAGTTAATGAAGAATGAATGGATGGATGGATGGATGGATAGTAAACAATGAATTCAAAAATGTATGATAAGTAAACAAAGATTTTATTCCAGCTGGAGGAGGTGCCATTTGTAAAATTATGAAGTAGGTGCTACATCTCTCATAAGTTATGTGTTAATAGTCTGAGTTGAGTTAAATTGTTTGAATTAAGTTAAACCATATTTTATTTATCTATGGATGACCTCAATCCATTTCTATATTGTAAAACTGAAATGGAATATAGTGTTTTTTGGGTAGGTTGGAATTCTTAAACAACACATTGCTAGATTCATATATAAAATGTGAAAATGAGATGAGATTGATATCTTGCAAAGGTTTCTGGATGCTAAAAATGGTGATAGCTACTATCTTTGAAGGAGGTTAGTAGGGGGAAGGGTAGGGGAAAAGATTTTTTAGCTATTTTTTACTATCAATTATCCATACAAATGAATGAGCAAATCCATCCATCCATCCATTATCCAACCCGCTATATTCTAACTACAGGGTCACGGGGGTCTGCTGGAGCCAATCCCAGCCAACACAGGGCGCAAGGCAGGAAACAAACCACGGGCAGGGCGCCAGCCCACCACTGGGCGCTCACACACACACACACCCAGCACACACTAGGGACAATTTAGAATCGCCAATGCACCTAACCTCCAATTCTTTGGACTGTGGGAGGAAACCGAAGTACCCAGAGAAAACCCACGCAGACACGGGGAGAACATGCAAACTCCACGCAGGGAGGACCCGGAAAGTGAACCCGGGTCTCCTACAGTAACTGCGAGGCAGCAGCACTACCCACTGCGCCATCATGCCGCCCCATGAGCAAATCTCTCAAAAAAAAAATCATGCAGCACAACACCTAGGTTGAACCTCCATGCAATGACTTCCTAGGCTGTCAGTCTAAAATGAATTTTGGCCCACATGCTGCCTCCAGTGTTCAGTAGGAATACTTCAAGCTTCTTCAAAAGTCAAAATTTCCTCCCTGCACAAAAATAAGGCACAACAGCTAGGCCAGTTCCCAGTGACAGAAGTAACACTCCTAAACTCAGGCCTCTTACCTATGGTTCTCTGTTCTTCATATTTTGCTCTTGTTTTTTTCTATATATTTTTCACTACATACAAAAATATATGCCACCAAACCCCTGGTGGCTTATATTTTGTTGAATAACTAATAATGAAGTAAAATCTGTTTTGGTTGTCATCTGAGGTTAATTTTATTTAATTTTAGCACTTGGTGATGTGCTGATTACCAAGAGTAACGACAGGTGTTCACACAATAATTTGAGCCAGAAAATACTGTGAGATGGTGTAAAGTATTTAGGGACAGACTGGATTGCTATCAAGGGAAATACAGGAGTCTAAATAACTACAAAAAGCTGTGAAAACAAAAAACCAGAGCCAAAACAATACACAAAAATCAAAGTTTTAAAAATATTGCAAAAAGTTCTCTCAGTACCTTTGATTTGTAATAGCCTAACTAGAGTAACTGTTAACTAGTTAACTAACTAACAAAATCTAATCTATGTACATAAAATCCTAAGGTCTCTCACACAACTTCTTGTGAACTAATACAGCTACAATCTTGACTGTGGTTTTAATGAAAAGCTTATGACCTGATAAGTTATGAAAATTCAAAAAAATGTAGGTAGCGTGCAACTTGGCAGACAGAAATATCTATTGTAATTAAAGCATGGTTCCTGCAAGCCCATCTATTGATAATCCCCCAAGACATGGCACATATGTATTCAGAATTCATTTTCAAAGATAAGAATTATGTTTGTTGATCAATTAACTTTCTAAAATGTAAATAAGGAAAGGAAAGTGACCTGTGCTTGTGTGTTTATGGCAAAATGTTTGAAAAACAAAGTGATAATTATCATAAAGGCAGAAAGAAAAAGAAGAGCAGAGACATATACTGAGCTGTAAGCAAATCACAGAATCACAATTAAGTGATAAAGAATGAGAAAGAATAAGAAGAATCGACACTGAACCACATAAGCAAGAAGTAATACTGAGCACAGAGTAGTTGAGCAGTAGGCAAACACAATGGCATGCAAGACAAAGTCCAGGATACAGAATGCAAGAACACCCCAGAGAGAGAAATGCACTGTAACTATTGAAAAAAATCATCAAATCGACCATACTTTTGACCATATGAAAGCATCGCTTTTACATCCTTACATCAAGGGTTCTTTGAAAAGTTACATTAATGATGTGATCAATGTCAAGCTGTTTTTTTTAATGCTAAACCAAAAATGCGTGGCCAAAGCAGAAAAATTCCACTTGCTCTAGATAAGCAACCAGTAGTAATAAAATACTTTCTAACATCTAGAGGAATTGAAAGAAGTAAATATTTAGAAAACATAAAGAGTATCAACAGCTCCTTATCTTTAACTTGGTTTTTATTTGCATTTTATTTAATGTGTACATGTTTCACTAGTACTCAGATAACACATAAATGGCCAGTGTTATCTTTAATAAGTGGAAAGTAATGACATAAGGTATCAATGTGTTAAGTGACCCGGCAAAGAGCATAGCAACTGTAAACAACATGGCTGAGCCCATGCAAAGTCAGTCATAAAATGTTGCAGACCATACCAAAAAAAAAAAAGAAAAAACACAAAATCACATTGTTAAAATAATGACTAAATAAATAATCACAAAAAAATAAACACATACATATTTCAAAAGTAAAACTGCTTGACAAAAGAATCCGTAAAAAAAGAAAAAAGTGTGCAAATCTGTCACAGCTGAGAATGAAATGAATGTTTGCTCTGTCCTCATATGTTAAACCATAGAAGAGAAAATAATTTCATTTTCTTTTGTACTTCACTGTATATTTATTGTCATAGGAATGCACCTCAGATATTGACTCTGAATTACTAAAATAATGTTGCAAAGTCCAAAATTTACAAAAAAAAATGTTTATTACAGAATACTCAAGAAAGGGATGAATGAATGAAGGATAAAAAGTTTGCATTTAAGCAAATAACTGAAGTAGGGATGGTGGTGTAGTGGTTAATGCTGTTGTTTCACAGCTCCTGGTTTAAATCCCAGTCTGAGAACTATCTCTTTCTCTAGGTAGGCAAGTTTTCCTTCCACATCCTTATATTGTGTGTGTATTGGGTTAATTGGAGACCCTATACCGGTCCATTCAGTGTGGATGTGTTCTGCGATTAACTGGTACTCCATTTGGGATAGGTTCTTTCCTCATGCTTGAAGTTACTTTGATAGTCTTCACTGTTCATGACCCTGACTAGGATTTAAGTAGTTGGATGATGGATGCATCAATGGAGTTACTTAAATGATGGTGAATATCTCACTCAATCTTTTTGTTATCACTCCATTCAGCAGACCAACATCAAAGGTGTAGTAGGATACATCATTCCTATACTTTAGGTTCAGTTGGTTTATTATTCGAGGTTTGAAAGCGTGACAACAGTCTCTGTACATATTAATATCAGTAGTTTAACACAGGGATGTCAAGGCCCGTGGGCTGGTTCCAACCCTTGGAGCTTTTCTAAAGTGGTCCACTTAATCAGTGTTTAAAACATGTTACATACAGCCCACAGTTTTTTTAACCCCCCTATTAATGTGCATTTCATATATAGATTGTATTTTCACCTTCAGTTTCCGCTGCTTATCTATGGTACAGAGTGCATTGTAGCTACTAAACAGGCTGCTCATAATGACCCAACAAGAAAAAGTGAAAAGAAGGTGACATGTGACACTGTCATATAGAACTTTAGTGTTTTAGCATGATGTAATAGGTGTGACACTTTCATGAAATAGACAATAGCGCAACCATTCAGCTCACTTTCTAAAGCCATAATGGTGTTAGGACTGGCAATCCGCTCACAGCTTACTTGTCTGCTGACACCACCCTATATATTTCTTGTCTTTTCCACCAGCTTGATTGGTTTATTTGAATATAAACTACATTTCCATTTTGACTCATGTTAAATGTGACTGATATTTCTTTTTGACCAATTCCAATTGTGGTCTGTGAGAACCATAACCAGTGCATTTACATTTGTTTTAATTTTTGATTAAATGTTCTCCGATTATGATGCATATTAGTGAACATGTAAGTGGATATACTTTGCTTTAACTACAAATTTTCACTCGACTTTTTGTGCTGACATCATTTCTTTTTTTTACTCAATGGTGATTCAGGTGCCGTGGCTGCTGGTAACTTTCCAAATTAGCTGCAGTGTCCAAGAAAAGCTGATAAAGAGGGAAGACAGTTGAAAGAGAGACACAAGGCAGAATATAACATTTTGATGAGTACTTCTGTGTCTTGTCTGTAAAGAAAATGTGGTGATAATTGTTTGTCTATATATTCTATGTATTATATGCCTCCTTGGGCATATAAAGTGTTATTTTTGGCCCTCATTAAAACTGAATTTGACACCCTGGCTTAGAGTATTATGATATTTACACAGTGAAGAAGTGTCCACTAGCTGCCTCAACTATCCTTTTAACAGTGACAGAAATTAATGTTTCATTTTTAATTACATATTTTGCAGCTAGCTGACAAAAAGGAATGACATATTGTGTGTGTATAATATATATACTGTACACTGATCAGCCACAACATTAAAACCACAGGTGAAGTGAATAACATTGGTTATCTCACTACAGTGACACCTGTCAAGGGGTGGGATATATTAAGCAGTAAGTGAACACACAGATCTGGAAGGTCATGTGTTGGAAGCAGGAAAAATGGGCAAGCGTAAGGATGTAAGCAACTTTGACGAGGACCAAATTATGTTCTATTTTCAGTTTCTCTGTCAAAATGCCCTTTCAAAATTTGTTATTGTTCTTTTATTTTCCTGAATTAAAAAAAAAATTTGATCACAAAAAAATGTAATGGCTAGATGATTGAGTCAGAAAGGACAACAGTTGAACTGGTGACAGGGTCATGGGCATCCAAGGCTCATTGATGTGCATCGGGAGCGAAGGCTACTCTATCTGGTTCGATCCCACAGAATTGTTATTGTAGCACAAATTGCATTAAGTGTTATACTCTGGGGAATATTCTCCTGTTGAAACCTTGGGTCAAGGCATTCATGTGTGTGTTACTTTAACTTACTCCACCTATCTTAGAGATTATTGCAGACCATGTGCACCCAGTCATGGCAATGGTGTACCCCAATTGCAGTGGCCTCTTTGAGCAGATTAATGCACCCTACCAAACTGTAAAAAATTGTTCTGGAATGGTTTAAGAAAATTACAAAGAGTTCAAGTTGTTGACTTGGCCTTCAAACTCCCAAGATCTCAATCTGATCAAGCATCTGTGGGATGTGCTTTAAAAACAACTCCAATCTATGGATCTATTCCACTTCGCAACTAAAGGATTTACTGCTAATGTCTTGGTGACAGATACCACAGGACACTTTCTGAGCAGTGATATTTAAGTTCTGATATTAATTGTAGTTTTAGTTTTTATTTTATTTCATAAAATAAATTTTTATTTTTATTTCATTCTAGTTTTCAGTGGAGTCAACAATTTTTATTTTGTTCTGTGTTTAAAATTTTTGTTTTTATTTTATTTTGTTCTGGCCTTTTTACATAATATCAGTACAATTTTTGTTTTTTTTTTCAGTTGCAATACCACAAACACCGGCCAACACACATTTCAATGCCAGTTATGATTCAGTCAACAAAATACACTCACAGTTCACAATGCCTTTAAACACAGCTTGACTATCAATGATCAAACAGATTAAGTGGCCTAATTAGTATAGTCAGCAAGATCAAATGTTTCAACCCAAGAAAGCAGTTTGTGCAAGCACGTTGTTGTTAAGCTTTAAACAAGCATGCATTTTCGACAGATTTGTTCAAGCTACAATGACATCCGTTGCACAGATAAGCCACACAGTGAAAATATCTGCTCGATGAATGCCTGTGATGCAGGTGCACAGACAAGGTCCTCGGCCACTGGTGCCAGCATACTGTATGTTCATGATTTCTGCTGCCAGTACTGAAGTGCAGTCATGGTGCCAGAGAAGAGTTGAACTTCCAATCCATATTACTAACCGAGAATGGTAAACCGGAAGGCACGGACGCAGGTACACGGCGATGGACGCAGGAGACATAGTGCGCAGGGGCCTTCAGCGCGCGTCTCATAAACTGCAAGCGAAGTCTGATCCACCGCGAACGAAGGAGTCACGGCTCAAAAACGAAAGAGCTCAACTAACGAAGGAGTCACGGCTCAAAAACGAAATAGCTCAACTAACGCCACACAGAAAAGAGGATTCTGCACTGCACCCCAGAGTCAGACAGAGGACACTACGGAGTCCGCAAAGGTCCACAAAGATAGTACGGAAGGCGCGAGAAAGTACAAAAGGCGCAGGCGCCTACAACACGCTTCTGAACTAAACGTCCACACTACACAGCATGGTCCGGGTAATAAGAATAAACGAACTCTCCGTATTAAACGTTCGGCATCCTCACACGTCCAAACCATATAGCATATGTGAATCACATTACAGTGATGCATTATTAACAGTACAACCACAGAAAACGCTCCGTATTAACAGTAAGTGCAATTATCCATATTACTAACGGTAGACAACGGATAACTAATGGAGTCACGGCTCCAAAACGATCCAGCTCAACTAACGGAGCTACATAAACGAGTCCGCATGGATAAAATCATTACATGTGGGCGCCTACAACGCGCATCTGAAACTGCAAAAGCAAAACTGTCTCGGCTCCTGAATATCTACGGAAGCTTCTAACTAACAATGTACCCGAAAGTAAAAACTTTATGGACTGCATTGGATCCTACAATAGTTCATTTGCTTTTGCATCTACCGGGGTAAATATCAGGCCACCAGCTGGCAATGGCCCATACTGCTTTCGCGTATGTGGACAAGTATTACATCGGATTGGAACAGTGCACCCTGAACCGAATCACGAACGCAAATATGCACAAATCTACGTGTTAGATCCAAAACGACGCCAATTTCCCATTAAACCTGCATTTGCCATGATAATCAACAAATCCCAAGGACAAACCATGGACAGAGTTGGCATATACCTCTCTGAGCCTGTACTTGGACATGGACAACTTTATGTAGCCTTCTCAAGAGTTCGGCGTTCATCTGACATTAAAGTTAAAGTTGTAGATACTCCATACTAAGGAAAACTCATTCAAGGACAACACACCATCTTTACTACAAATGTTGTGTATAAAGAAATATTCCAATAAATCTTTCTAATGTGCCATGCTATGGGTTCTTTACTTCCTTTGTTCGTCATCTACACCTTTTCACTCCAATATATCTCATAAATACATCAATGTATTTCGGATTACCCAACACCAGGGGTTGGCGAGCAGGGGGCAGAGCCCCCTAGTAAGTACTGATCCAGCTGGTCCTGCACTGAAAGTCTTTTCTTCTTCTTGCACGCTACATTTTCTTTTATTTTCATCTGCACTGTAATTAAAGTATTTGCACATGTTACTTTCTCGCTTTCTACCTGCAAACATCTGTGCAAAACTCGCCATCGTCAACTACACATGCTTACTGCTTCAACCCAACGAACCAAATGTGCGCAAGAAACAAATAAACGGTCCTTTACGGAAGTTGCGCCACGTGACTATAGTAAGCCCAAGTTACAAGATCACCGCATAGTGAACAGCGCAACCTAACTGAACGGTCAGGGTGACCTACAAACAACCCCTCTGCATGACTGAACCAGATTGAACGAAAATACTTTTGATGTTTTTTTTTTTTTGCTTTTACTTAATTTTTGTTCTCTTTTTAGTTTGTTCACGTCACTAATTTTTATTTTTATTTAGTTTTAGTTTCTCTATTTGCCTTCATTTCAATTCTCGTGCTTGTAAATTGAAAAACAATATTTTTAGCTGTAGTTCTCATTTTCATTATGAAAATATCACTGCTTCTGAGGTCTTGTGGAGTCCATGCCTCGATGAGTCAGAGCTGTTTTGGTGGCACAAGAGGGATAGACACAATATTAGTGAAGTAGTTTTAATGTTGTGGCTGATCAGTGTATATATTGTGCAATAGTATCAGTGCTGTATTAATGTATATGAAGACAGCTTTTATTTAAATTACAGAATTACAGTGTTGTAAGCCCTACTACCTGTTACCCATCCACTTAATACAAGTAAACATACCAATCAGTCATTAATACTTTTAAATTAAGCCTATTTACTACTATATACTATTTAAGCCTTTTTCTATTACCAGGCTACTTCACATCTTATTGACTCATTCAAATACTGTAGAATTGTTAATAGTTGTAGTAGTCAGTTATACTAAATACAGTGAAATTCTTACATCATTTGCAACCATTTGGTAGAGTATGTTTATAATGTGGCATACTAATCCTAAAGTGAATAAGTGTTAAATTCTGTACTAAAATATGAGTAGGTGTTTACTGACTTTGCTTTGTTCTGCTCAAATTTCTTCATGCCTCTGCTTTCCCTGACTCTGCTCACAAGTCTGGATATGAATAAAATATAAGTAGATTATTTAAATATATATTAATATTAAGATTCACTGTTCATTACTTTGGATAAAATAACAGATATCCCTTACTTAAGGGCTGTGGTTCTATAAATAGTTAAATGAGCAGCAATACCACTTAAGTGAATGTTATTAGCATTACATTGCATTTGGTTTTTCACTGGAACTTGAATGCCTCTTGCTGTTAAACTTTCTCCAAAGATTTGTTCGATTTGGATAGGACATTAATCTTAGAAAGGCAATAAAATTACAAAATAAACAAATCTACTCTTCTTAATCTAATTTTCAGGATATTAATATCAGTGGTGCTCTACAATTACTGGAAATCCTGCATTCTAAATAATTTATAATATGCATAATTAATTGAAGAGCACGATTTGAGAATGGCTAGAGATACAAATTAATTTCATTAATAGGCATTTAAACTGGTATTGTAGCTCCCTTATTGCAATCTATTCTAAAAGTTTAATAAAAAAGAAAGCATGTTTAGGGTGATAAAGGGTTATCTTTTTTACTGTGCTTTTTCAGTCACCCCAAGAGAAACAGCAGCTGTTCAAATAGCTTTGCTTCAGGTCATTTGTCATTGTAATACTTAAAGAATTAAATGAAATAAAACTCAGAAAAAATAGGAGACTGGCATACTAATGATCCTTTATTTATTTTACTTAGTTTTGGATAACCACCTGATGCCCTAAAGTCAAATTACAAATGTAAATTCTCTGACTTTTCTGTAAAATTTGAAAATATCAAGCAATAAAAGGCTTTTGGCATGTTTTCACTTTTCTTGAGTAAAGCAAACCCAAATTGAATAGGATGTACAACTATTTTTTATAGATTTGCAAAATGCATGCTATATCTGTGAATGGCACAACTCCAGGATCCTAGGGGTTATATCTCAGTTTGGAGTTTTCAAGTTCTACCACGTTTCTGTTGATTTTTCTTGAAGTATTGTAACTTTTCTTCCTCAGAAATCGTCTTGTTTAGTCATTGTCACCAAAAAATGAAAATGCAAGCTATGAATGATTACAAGGAATAAACATCAAGTACAATAAATACAAAGCCAAATGAATATCCAAACAAAGGTTACATCCTTTGTGTCTAATTTTATAGGGTGACTTGTCCACACAAAATCTTTTCCAAGACATTTTCCTCTCAACTACTTTTATATTATGTTTTACTCTCCTGGCCATGGCCTTTCTACCTCCTTGCCAGGAACCCTTGATTCTGACTAACTTCTTTATTGAGTACTTGTGAGAGCAGGCAAAAAAAACATCACATACCAGAGTTCACTTCCAGGATAATCCTTGAATTACTCCAAGGACAAGTGACTCCCTCTAAACTCCATTCCAATCCTTTCTGGCAGCCTCTTTGTCCGCTGCAGATCTCAGTCCTGTTCTTATTACAAAAGTTCAACCATTCACAGTTCTAAAATGGATAGCCATCTGAATGATACAAGGAGTAAGATGCTACCAGTCTCATGTTGCCATCAAGCTCTGCTACAATGTTATCGTTCCCCCACTTCCTATTCATGCAATTACACCAGGTAAGTTACTATACTTAGTTGGGCATTGTGGGTATCCACAATGGCTTCTGGATGGTCTCTTCCATCACCACTGTGACTTCCTTTCACATTAAGCTTCTGCTTCACACTCCATTCCTGGAACCTTTTTTACTAGGCTGGTATCTTGTGAAAATATGTAAAATTTTTCAATGTATAAATTCTTCACATCATTTCTAGTTCTGACATGTAAGCTGTAAACATATAGTTTTATAGTTCTTGGGTGACCTTATTCAGGACTAAGCAGGTTAGAAGATGACTGACAAGAAAATCATTGTACTGTAATAGACTGTAACAAATATTTAATAAAATAAAATAAATAAAAATAAAAACAAATACTGTTTTTTAATAGAATAATAACGTCATCAGTGGATTATGTGTGAAATTCCAGTGCAAAGTGCTATAGCAACTGCTGCAAGTTTCCTAATGAATTCAGCATTCACCTAAGATGACAGATTGGGAACAATGTTGACTCACAGTTTTCCTTTGTGCAGGAAAGAGCTTCTCTCAGCATTCTGTGCGTGCTCCCAATACCTTCTGATCCTGTCCCACTGCTCACAAGTGGATAATTAAACAAATAATTTAAGTGACCTGCTCAATTGCTACGCTCCTTTTCTGTTGTTTATGTGCCTGATTACTCTCACATCTTGAGGTTTATTTTACTACAGTGAGTTGTTTTTTTCTGTTAATGAGTGCCTAATGCATTTTCGTGCATGTCAAATTTAATTGGAACTCATTGATTTTTTTCGCCTGTTATAATAGTTTATCTTGCTTGTTACTAGCAAATATATGTTATTGCATCAGCACGAAAATACGTGAGCAAAATTTTTTGGAGGAAAACAATCACTAGATATTGCTGCCATGGTGTGCATTTCCAGATACTGTATACACTTACCTTTATTTTGTGCTCAGTATTAGTAAACTGAAGTTTCCTCAGTGTTACCAGTTGTATGACAATACAGATTTACTTCTCTGTCATTGACCATCTATTTTAGAGAGACAATGCCCATGACTAGTGTAGATAAACATTCTATAGCTAATATCACAATCAGTGTTTCTCACTTGACAGTCACACAATGTCATTTACTTGTTGGAACTTTTTACTTAGGATTATTTTGGGGTGTGCTCTCCTTTGAATCTTTTTAGGTGTCCTAAAAAAGTTGTGCATTTATATAAATATATATACCATATATACTCGCATTTAAGTTCTCCCGCAGATAAGTCGGGGCTTGATTTAATCATATAATTTCTGGTATTTTATAATGTCAGTTGTTTAAGTCGAATGCGGAAAACTCACGCTATTGAACCAAGAGATTATGATATGCTAATGCCCACCTGAGTGTGCCTACGTGACCACACGGTAATACCCGAACTATTCTGAAGCGATATTTGCACTGTTTTGTGTTTTTTGTATCTCACACTCTCATACACCTTTATCGTATGAGCATCCCTTATCTGCGATAGAGTGTTCGATCACAAGAAAATATGAAGCTGGTTTAAAATTAAAAGTGGCAAAAGAAATTGGCAACTACATTGCTGCAACAAAATTCGATGTGTCTGAGAAACTGGTGCGAGATTGGAAGAAGCAAGAAGATTTAAGTGTTGTATTTTTCAATGAGCGTATAAGTTGGGGTCTGATTTTATGATTGATTTTTTGGGTTTCAAGCCCGACTTATATGTGAGTATATAGGGTAGTCTAGTGGTAATTCTATCCCAAGTCGAGGGTTGCCACTATCACCTAATGCCTCTCCTTTCCTTTTACTGCCAGACTCCAGAAGAATGATGAGAAGAAGATCACTGATGTCACTTCCTGTCCCAACAACTTAAAAATGTCTCTTCCTGCCAGCAACCTTAAACGAGACACCACCAAGTTACCAGCCAGTCTCATAACACACTTGTGTCGAGAAAGAAGTTTCCATATGACAGCTGTCCCTGTATTTTTCTCAAACATTTTCAATTATAGGATTCATTATTAGTGCCCCAACTCTTCACTTTTCTTTATACCTTTCCTTCTTACTATATCACTCAGACGCATTGGAGGATCTTCTTACAGGCTCTGCTGAGGTATGCAATAACCTATCAGGATGAAAAGGGAGCACTGTCGCTAACACTGTCTTCTCCTTTTATACCTGCAGCACCAACAACCTATCAAGTGATGTCACCTGACTCCACCCCTTCTACTACCCTATCCATAAAAGCCCCGGCTTCCCGTAAGAACTGGTCATGTTGGCTAAAGTAAGCAGCCGGATGGAGCTTTCGCGCAAACTGACCCTAATCCAAAGCTAGAAGCTGAACTTTATTTTCATGCTTTGAAACCCAGAGACAAGGGTAACAATGTCTAAGGAATGTTTTCTTTTGTTTGACTTTATTGTTTATTAAACAATATTAAACAACAAATTTTATTCCCACAGCCTGTCATTTCTGCATCCAGCTACAGTTGGCATAGTCACCAGAATTCTGGCTGAGGTAATAGAAAATCCCTGCAACTTATCAGAGCTTGTACAGTGGCTGGCAGACCAGGTAATTCAGCTCCAGCTAGAATAGGCAGAAATATTAGATGTAAAGCACGCTGCAAGGCTTTTGCAGCACATCAAGGCAGAGGCCAAGGACCTGCCATATGGGGATACCCTTACATCCCAACAAAAGAAGAAACTAGGAGCCATTATATCCACAAGTCACAGGAGTCGTGGACCCCAAGCTGGGCCGAACCATGTTGATATCCCACGATATCGTGACCAAACCAGGGGTTGTAGTCTGTGAGCAGCCCTATCATCTTCCAGAGGTCTAGGAGTAATTGAGGCCAGCCACAGTCTGTGGTCTAGTCTGAGCGTATTTGTCCCAATGCCCGATGGGAGTTGATGTTTCCGCATCAATTTCCAATTGCTCAATCACCTCTCTCGGTTTGAGGCCTATGCAATTCCAAGGGTGGATGACCTCCTGAAGCACTGGGGTAACACCTGGTACCTATCCACCCTCAACTTGATTAAGCATTCAACATCCCAAGTGGCCACTGGCAGGACCAGTCCTACCCTTTGGGCTGCAACCTTCCACCTGAATCAGGTGGACACTATAGGCCCCACAGTGCCTATAGTGCTGCCTTCCTAGACAAAGTGGCCATTTTTTCCATAACCTGGGTGGACCACCTATTCCTTATTTTAGACAGCCTCTGGACCATCTGTGATGCCGAACTTGTGTTCAACCCCCAGAAATGCTTTTTTGGGCTGACTGAGACTAGATACTTAGGCTACATGGTGGGAAGCAAAATGAATCAAACGACAGTGGTTCAAAGTTGCTGCCATACGCTTAAGACAAAGAGGCAGGTACAAGCTTTTTTCAGGTTAGGCAGTTTGTTCCCCATTTTTCAGAATGAGCTATATCTCTCACACAACTCATAAAGAAAAAGGCACCCAACGCTGTAACGTCGACTCCCACAACTGAGGCCACACTCTGTGCTTTGAAAATACTTTTCCTTTCCTTCTCCAGACTGACACCTTGGACCCGGGCCTTGGTGCTGTATTGAAGCCAGGTTGTCGATGGAGCCAAAAATACCATTATGTATCTCAGGTGAAAACTGCTGGACCGAAAGACAAGGTACTTGACAATTGACATGGAAGTCCTCACAATCAAATATGCCATCATGCACCACCACTGTTACTTACCTCCTGGGCAGAAAGTTTACCTTGGTCACAGACCATGCTCCCCTGCAGTGGCTCTGTTCCCTTCATGACTCAAACCCCAGGACTACCCGCTTATTCCTGAGCCTTCAACCCTACAAATTCAAGGTGCTGCACCAGTGGGGGACAATCCATACCAAACCCAATGCACTCTCCCGGGCCTACAACTTCTCAACCAGACACGTTTGCCTACCTAGGGTCGAGCTGGGGGGAAGCATATCATGTAGGTGCATCAGAGGATCTTTCTATGGACTCTCTTGCAAGGTTATCATAGTTTTGCCTTTTTATATTAGTTTTTATTTCTAGATTTTTTCTGACCTTACTTGGAAATTCAGTTTAGTTTTAGTTTTCCTTCATCATGTATTTTTAGTTTTAGTTTAGTTTTTATTTCACAAAGACATTTCTATTTTATTTATATATATATTAGTTTCAGTTTTAGTTTTAGTAATTATGGCATGGAGCGCCTACGGAGTTAGTTTTGTGTCACAATCAGACAGAACTATACACTTAACAGATTTGGATATGAGTTTAATGTTAGTGGAAGCTTACTAAACTGCCTGGTTTACTGTTTTTTTTGTCTGATAAAAACAAGCATAATCAAAACTAGATACTGAATATGAATAATTTTACACAATTGTATAATTTTAAAAATATTTTCTCATGAAAATCACAGGGGCTTAGGAAAAACATGGCTCTTAGACTTGAATGAGTGTGCAGACCACACCTAGCTATATTGAGGGAAACAAAGAACAACAAGCATGTCGTGCGAAGGTTAGGGGCAGTGAGACTTGAATAGCCTACCATAAGAACAGTAAACCCATAATGAGCAGGGCAAGAGCAGGTAACAGGAATACGGACAAGCACAAAACAACAGAGACAGCATCTGAGATTAAGAACAATATATACATTATCTAAACCTGTTTATCCAGAGCAGGGTCACAGGAAACCTGGAGCCTACCGCAGCAGGTTTGAATGTAAGGCAGGAAAACTACCTGGTATGCAATATGTATGATATGGCTGATGTTAAGAACAAAAAGAATGTGATATTTCAACTATCTATTTTGAGAGAGAGAGAAAAACATTGAAAAAAGGGAGACAAATATATTAAAATATAATTCTGCTAATGGATTACTTTCACAATATCAGGTATTTTGAGCTGTGAATATGAACTTAAAAAGATACATTAATAAATCTAGAATAAATACAAAAACCCATTAGTATGTTTAGTTTTTCATCACTTGTCAGACTCTCTACCTTTGTATTGCTTCATTGTTTAATGATGTTTTGAAAGCAAAAAGGATTGGTCAGCAACAATATGCTGATCTTGTATGATGACCTAGTCAGTCTCTCGATCAGTGCCGTTTTATTTTCAAAAATCGGGAGTGGACCCCCCCCCCGACTTTTTTGTATACTCAGATATGGGGGATGGATATTTGAGGAGTAAACCGCAAGACAATGATTATCTTTTTTTATTATGTACATTAAGGAACCATCACCAAAAAGTCAAATTAATAATATATTGAACAATTATTATAAAAGTAATGTTGAATAAATCGGACTCTGCAGCTGCATAAATAAAAAAAAAAAATCATATGTGTTTAGGTAAAGTACCACTTCCGGGTGATGGATTTGGCCCAAAAGTTAATACAGATCTAAAGTTGTGGTGTAACAACTACATGCCGAATTTCATCCATCTATCTAGTTGCATTTTTGAGTTATCGTGTTTACACACACACAAGCACACACACAATTCCAAAAAAACAGGTATTTTTGGACTCTGGGAGGTCTATAACGTCAAGATTCATCAAAATATCAAGGTCGAATTTTTTCATGATTACTGTACTTTCTCATATACTTCGTATATGAGAAAGTAAAAACGATTTCTCCTGTGCGATGTGGCACATGAATTGCTGTCAACAAAAATCAGTCACCTGAGAAATAAACTGAAACATTACTCACTCATGATTTTTCTGTCCATACCATAAAGTTTTTGTTGAACAGCACATTCTGATTTCAGCTGTGGAACAGTGTCCATTTTAGAACATCCTCCGACAAAAACAAGCGCAAAGAAAGGCGGCACACAAATCGCTTTCTATTTCTCACGCTTTATGCACCTGCACTCAGCTTGCTCTGTCTCCGCAAATGCTGTGTGAATAGCCGCCCTCCGTCACCAGCCACCGTTCACTGGATGAAAATGTGCGGGGACGGGTTGTAGTGGATGACTTTCTGTTTTAGAGTTAAAACTTACAATGTATAAAGACTAACGGCAAGAATATTCATTCAAAAATGAAAACTAAAAATATTTTAGTAAATTATTATTTTATTTCAGTTAGTCTTTCCAGTACTTTAATAGTTTCGTTTAGCTTTAGTTTTTCATTTCAGTTTTGCTAATTATTTTATTACAGTTTACGAAAATGTTTTTTTAATAATAGTTTTAGTTTTGATTTTAGTTTTCGTTAACTATAATAACCTTGCTCTGTTGAGGTATGTTTTAACCCGCTTGGATGAAATGGGGTGCTGTCACTAACACTGGCTTCTGTTCTATCCCCACGGCCCCAAGAAATCACCCAGTGATGGCACCTGACTCCTTCTGGTACCCTATTCTTAAGAGTCCTAGCCTCCCGGAAAGAGGCATTATTTTGGCAAGAGTGACCCAGTGGGTGGAGCTCCCAAGCAAGATGACCCTAATCCAGGGCTAAAAGCAGAGCTTTGTTTTCATACTTTGAAGCAAGGGCAATAATGTCTAAGGAGCATTTTCTTATGTTTTATTTTGTTGTTCACTAAATGGTACGACCCGGTTGGCACCACAAGTTTTCTTCCTGTAATCTGTCATTCCTGCACCCAGCTACAATATATAATCTCTATATATATATAAAAAATCCTGGGATGAGGCAAGACTTTTTCAGAGAGATAATTTCAAGTCCCGTGAGATGAGACTTTGTGCCAAGAGATTTAACCACACCCACGGTCTACTCACCTCTCATTCATGTGAATGCTATTGTCAAATACAGTTCCTATGCTCTCAGCTCTTATAAATTTTTGTGGGGGCAGAAATAAAACACAAAGAGTAGAAGACAAAGTATAATTTCGTAAAGAGGTTCAAAAACATTGGCGCAATACACATGTAGAGCAGGTTAGAGATTATGAAAGTACAGAAATTCGAAAGTCTCAAAAAACTGATAGTAAAGATCGCAGTAGTGATAATAAATAGAAATTATTACTCGTGAAATAACGGAACAGCGAAAAGAGATTGAATATATGGACATAGGTGAAATGACAGAAGTATGTAAAAGTAGTTCGGCTTTAAAGTTTAAGTTGGAGACTTGTAGATCGTCTAATTCGTGTTGCCATCAGGGAAAAGTAGGCGTATCCGTGAGAAATAAAAGATTTGTTATTTGGTGAAAGTGAATTCCACAAACACTACAGTCAAAATATCCGAATCTAGATTCGGGACCATACGCTATGAGAATCTGTGCTCCTGCAACAATTAAAGCTAGTACAAGTTTAATTTCAAAGAAACCACAATTTGGTCAGGTTTATATTTATGATCACGGAGAAGCGATGCAACATAGAATTGAAAGAGTTAAACGACTGGACGTATTAGAAATTCTACAGTCAATAATGGATACAAATCCATATGTCCAAAAGTATCTCACTTTTCATGAAATTTATCTGAAAAACACGGACAAAGAAGTTTTCTTGGACTTCTATATGATTTCGAAAGATCACGTTACATACATTATATAATAAACGAACATTTGATGAATTGTCGTCGATAAACAGTTTCGAAAGATGGAGATATCAAAGACAGAGTTGATATTCGTGTTTAACCAAAAGCACAGCATGATTTGTCACAAGCAGCAGATCCGGGAAATGACTAGCACGGGGACTGGTGAGCAAAGCGAGGATGGAGCAGAGCCCCCTAGTATATATAAAAGGGAAAATGGAGAGAACTGCAGATAGGGTGCCAAGTAGTACGTTTTCCAGCCAGGACAGCTAGTTAATGGAAGGTGGAGAAGCATGGTGACAATATTTTAGTCCTATTAGTAGTAGTTAGTAGTTTATATTTATTGACAAGTTCTGAACAGATACAGAATATGACTCTGAAAAAATTAGGCATGGTACCCGACATACTCTTGGGCCAAGGAAAAATGTCCTTTAGCTTTAGTTAAAAGAACCTTGAACCTCAAACAGACACCATTCTGTGGAGGCCAAAAGGTTTATAGAAGAATGTCAGAGGACTGCTTGCTAGCATGTTTATTTTGGAGAGATGACCCAACTGACCATAAGGTATTGCCAGAAAGTCATAGCTTGTGCTATATGTGTGTTAATATTTTGGAAGATTCATTCTGTTTTGATTTGTATGACTCACAAAATTCAAAACCAGTCCTCAGTTACAAAGGTAACTGTACTCTGTACTCTGTACTCCTGACAAGCCTAAAAATACCAGGTACACTTCACTAAGTAAGTCAGGCCCTCAGAGCTCAAGAATCAGGGTTTGCAACCTGCACTGGAAAAAAAAGACATCAAGCATATATTTCTCAAAAAGGCTATTTTGATGCAGACAAAATTAATTTTTTATGCTTTGGATAATCTTCTTCTGAAATAATCTTTATTAATTTTGAAGGTTTGGGGTGTCAAAGATGACTTTTTTATAATCATTTTTACCTATTGTCCTAATGGTATTATGCAGATATTATTATTGTTATATTTTCATTTTACACCAACAACATTTTATTAAGAAACATTGATTCTTAATGATTAAATAGTTTATTAACAAAGGGATTAAAATAAAACTGCACATATGGAATGGTAGCCTACAAGGGGCAAACATAAATAGAATAAAACTAAGTCCATAATCCAGAAAACTTTAAATACCAGAAATAAGAGTAAAACCTAAAAAAAAAAAAAATCAATAGAAGAGCACTAACGAAAGTAAGGGAATGCAAAAAGGAGCTGAACAACAAAACCAGAGTAGCTAATAGCCAGGCCAAACCACAACACACTCTGTTCAACCCTTCTGTATTTTTTAAGTTCTGTGATAATTCTCCTTTTTGTTATCTTTTGTACTCTTGTGAAATATGTCAAGAGTGCCTGTTTATAGAACAAAATTCTTGCCTGTACTTTTCGGTGCTGTCTTTAGGTATTGTCTGGATAGGCTGCAGATTTTCTTCTCTTTTCTGCGTTTTCAAGGACTTGAGGACCTTGTCTGTCTCACTTCATTCAACTCCTCCACTAACTGGGTGAAACTGTTTAGGAGACTCTCCATTTGATGGTCCACCTGCCGGTGCTTGGCCTCCTGGCTAGCCATGCACCTCAAAAGCACCTCCAAGTCATGAACATCCCCTTTGCTGGTAATTTCTCTTCCTGACCTTGTGTTTTGTCTTGGTACTTTCCCCTTTTGTATTATTAATGTGTAGCCTTTGTCAGAATGCCTCAAATCTCACAGACTTATCACTGTTTATAAGGTATTGTACCATATAACGTCTCCCCACCTTCCCTTCTACATTTATAACCTCAGGCAATTAAGTGTAGTAAAAGACAAGCAGAAGTTAAGTTACACTTTAAATAATGTATTATTGATAATATTCATAAATAATAACAATAAGCAAAGTACATTTGAATATTGGTAACCATACAACCTGATAAATGGCATCATTTTTGGTCAGCTTTCTTCAGAACAGGCCGCATGCCTGTCCCAATATGGCTGCTGAGTTGTGCTTCTCAGTGTGGTCATTTTTCAGTTCATGGTGTGTGAGATGCTCCTTTATCAGTTGGTAAGAGAGAAACGGGGGAGTAAAGCAAGCAAACTTATAGATTCTCTGTCCAAACCCTACACCCAATAGGGCGTCACAGTACTTAATGGCTTCAGGCAACTTTAGACCAATGGGGCACACAATAACTTTCACACCTGCCCCCTAAATCATTGGTTGAGCTGATGTTTGCCAGCTAGGATGTCTGGCTTTCCTGTGGGGGTTGACTGAGAGAGTCCTGCAGAGAATCACTTGCCAAACTGGTTTGAGGCACTTTCCCCAACCCTGTCGTAGCATTACAAAGAGACTCAGTCCTAAAAGGGGGTGGGGATACTTAACCATACAAAACTTATATGCAAAATTTCACACAACAACACCTTGCCATGTCACAATCATATCTGTTCACAAGCAGTCTCGACAAAAACATTTTTGTGACTTACTGGGACCAGTGGTAGGGAAATGCACAGACAAAAAAATGTTAAGTTAAAACTGTTGTATTTTATTATTGCAAAACAAACCACAAAAATTAATGAATCATAAATATTAGTTAAAAAACATGCTTTTTTGCTAATGTGGAAGTGACCCCCAAGGAAGACAGGAATAGTTCAATTAATCAGTCTTTATTCAGTCACAAATGAGTACATGGATTCCACGTTGCAAGGCAGAAGAGCCAGGTTCCCCTGTTTCAATCGGCTTTTAATATTCATTTTCCTCCCTCCCTCTTACTTATGAAACAGCATCTAAACATTTCATCTTATATTACGCAAATTAGCCAACTGTTTCTTTTTTGTGTACGCATTAAGAGGGGTCCCAAAGAAGGAAAAATCATCTTTCCTGTGTCTAACGGACACATGCTAAATAAAGAAGTTGTCCTAGGTCAGCTTACTGCAACCTGTCTTATGGCAGACACCTGTATGAATAACCCTTAGTAGGGTAAGGGTTAGCAGGCAAGCAGTTAAATTTTCTTTTACACTAAAATATTGTTAAATATATACTTGCAGAAAAATCAGTGTACAACATAAATAGTAAACTAAAACCTTATTGGATTGCTTTTTTGAACTTAAGACAAGATTCTTGAACAACAAATGTGGGGAGTATTTTGATCTTCAATTCAATATTTTAACAAAAAGCATGTGTTTTGCATGTTATTAACATACAACTGGGTAACTGGCATTCCATTCATGTTTTTGACATTGTTTGGCATTGTACAGCAGTGGTCACTATTGGCCTGTGTTATATCATAAACTTTCATCTCTCCATTCTACATTTTTTTTGCCATCATTACAAACTACTTTGCATAAGTAACAAAAAAAAAAAAAAAATTGGGGTGGAGTATTCCTTTAAGTCACCTGCCGTACATTGGCAACAGGAAAATTAGCCTATTCCTTCCCAGGTTCCACTACCCTTTTTCTTACTCTAGCACCCCTGCCCACTGGCTTTTTAGAGCACCTAACACACCTACCAGAGATTCCAGCCCCAGTGGTACTTTTCTTCCTAGCCTGGAAGGACAGAACACCTCATCCCTGCTTGGATATGTCACTTTCTTTTTTTTGGCCTTGATGCCCTCTGCCACCTCTGCCTGTCTGCAGTTCTGTTTTTTTCCATGCCATCTATTGTGCCATTTTATTTCATTAGAAAATATAACCCCGTAAAATCTGATGTGTTTCTGCTTATTTATTTTTTTGTATTTATTAATTAAATAATAAGAAAACTAAAATTTGAATTGTCTTAGAAGTTAAACATATTCTTAGTGTGAGCATGATGAACAAGTAACATTCTGAGCTACTTCTAGTTTACATTAAATGTGCAGCTCTGTGTACTGCATATAGTATAGAGTGAACATGATTTGCAGCTGACATACGTACAGTCATTTTTTTCCTGACTAAAAATACACCATACTCTTCTAAGCAAGTATGATTTGATAGAATTCAAAATTATAACTTGTGTTTTTTTTTTCATTAAAGAAAATCTAATGGAAAATAAAGGTTTCCTAAAAACAAAGTTGAATTACAAGACACATGTGATAAGACAACAGCAAAATACATTATTTTGTTACTATATTGTTTGTTCCAAAGCATGATAGAAGTTGCATGGTCTAATGAGATACAAACCAGGAATTTAGGAGAGCTCTGAATCTATGAAGTATTGATTACACTGCCATGAATTTTGCTTTTTTTAAACTTTGTGCCTGTCAAGCTCACAGCACCCACTAAGTTTAATTCTTTCAGAAAATCTAATGTGAAATGTCCCCATTCTGCCACTCTTGAAAATGACTTCTTCTCTGATCAGATCTTCTTTAGTGCAGCCAAGGTCCCCTATGTGTCATAAAGCAGTTGATTCTCTTTACTCAAGAAAATAGTCTGATAAATTTCAGAAGCATAGTCACCCTTGAAAAGCAAATTTGCCTTTTGTTCTCAGTTCAGGCTGTGTCTTTCTAATTTCAATACAGTAACAGACCATGCAAGTTATAATATATACTAAAATTCTGAGAGAAATGCATAGAGTATTGCATTTTTTCAAAAAAAATACATATATACTATATCAATAAGACAACTGGTATAAAGAATTTTGTTTTTTTTTATTAAATATTTTAGATTCATCTCTCACTCCTGACTCACAGGTGATAGATGGAAGAAAAATTGCCAAAGTGCAGGCAGTTTTTAAGGGGTGTCATACATTATATCTAAAAAATGATTAATTAAGTACAGTACAGATGCAAACCAATTGTGTAGCTAGTGAAGTGGTTTAACAGAATCAGATTTTAATTAAATGCATTCATCCATTTACCAAACCTGCTTAATCCACTTTGAGACCATCAGGGACCTAGGGTCTCATTTATAAAATTTTGCATGGATTCAAGCATGAAAATATGCATGTACCAAAAAGCAGGAAAATGTGTGTGGCAAAAAAAATCTGAGTTATAAAACCTGGTGTGCACACATTTGTATGAAATTTACCTTTATAAACCATGATCATCTTGTAAATATGCTTTTGTGGACTTGCCTCATACCCTGCCCGGTTACCACCCTGAAACAATCATATATGGCTTATGATAATCAACCTCATACATATGCAATCATGATTCTGCAGAAATTCATTGGCTAGTAGAGCAGCCTCCCTGAATGATGGATCAAGTCCTATGCTGCAATCCACAACGGACTATGCAAGAGCATGTGTGGCTTTGTAGTACATCTTCTCTGCATTCTGGGGTTTGAGGAAAGGTGTAAGGTGACAATAACTGAGCGAGTACCTACTATTGCCTGGCACATGTAATGAAATGACTGCTGTTGCAATGAATAGTTTAAGCCATATAAAAACTGAGGATCCAGCCAGTTACATTACCAACAATCCAGCCACCACGAACATCTCCCATACATCTTATGTATGTACACCCATACCATACGAAAACTGTATCTAGTGCCTCATCGATCAGGTTATGGCTTCCAGCAGAGTGGGATGATGGAGTTCCCCAACATATGACGTTCATACAGTATTCCTTGTCATTTTTCTTGGTGCTTATTAACCGTGTCCTGCAATTTTTGTGATGGGTGATCATAAAGAACAGCGAGTCTGCATTAAATTGTGTTTTCTCTTAGGGAAAACAGCTGCTGAAACTGTAATGATGCTTTTAACTGCTTTTAAAGAGCAAGCTTTAAGTAAAACAGGTCTACAAGTGGTTTTCACATTTCAAAGAAGGGAAAATGTTACTGGGCGGCACGGTGGCGCAGTGGGTAGCGCTGCTGCCTCGCAGTTGGGAGACCTGGGGACCTGGGTTCGCTTCCCGGGTCCTCCCTGCGTGGAGTTTGCATGTTCTCCCTGTGTCTGTGTGGGTTTCCTCCGGGCACTCTGGTTTCCTCCCACAGTCCAAAGACATGCAGGTTAGGTGGATTGGCGATTCTAAATTGGCCCTAGCGTGTGCTTGGTGTGTGGGTGTGTTTGTGTTTGTGTGTGTCCTGCGGTGGGTTGGCACCCTGCCCGGGATTGGTTCATGCCTTGTGCTGTCTGGGACTGGCTCCAGCAGACCCCCGTGACCCTGTGTTCGGATTCAGCAGGTTGGAAAATGGATGGATGGATGGATGGAAAATGTCACTTGAAAACCAACTTCCACAATTAGGAATGACAAAAAACTTGAAAAATTTCACAATGCAATTTACAAAGTTTATCATTGGACTATTGAAGAGATTTCTGAATTGACTTGTGTGTCTTGGAGTTCTTGCCACCTTCCCTAATCGCCTGATCTTGCTCCGTGAAACTTTTTCTTGTTCCCGCATATGAAAAAAGAACTCAAAGGAAATTGTTTTTGTGCTGTGGAGGAAGTCAAAGAAAAATTGCTGCAGGCATTGGACAACATTCCTCTTGAGCAATTCCATAAATGTTTCCAGCAGTGGGAAAACCATTGGGACAAGTGCATTCATTCACATGGAGAGTACTCTGAAGGAGACTAAAGTTTAACTAAGTAAAAATTATTAAAACATTTTTTTTTCAATTTCAGTTATTTTTGGGTACTCCCTTGTACAATGATGTCCCTTGGAGTATGTTAGGGGTGATTTGGTAATACAGGGTTCCAGGTCTTCTGTTATGGACTATTCAGCCCTTGTGCAACCAGAGCAGAAGCTTAGTTTACATTGCTGACAGCAAGCCATAATTTTATGGAGAGAATTTCTAGGTACAGCCAACGAGTGGATCGATGGATTGCATCTCTGTGTAATGTTAAATCTGAGGTCTTGGTTCTCAGATGTAAAAGAGTGGTAGACAGCCCTCTCCAGGCAGAGGTGTAGCTAGGGTTTTCAGTGCTTGGGGACAACTGAAGATTTCGCGCCCTCTCCTGTCTGCCAAAATGCAATGGGGAAGGGAAATTTGGCACCTCCTGGATGCTGTGCCCGGGGACAGAAGTCCCCCCTAGCTACACCACTGTTTCCAGGTTAAGGATAAGGTGCTACCTCAAACATAGGAGTATAAGCACCTTGAGGTCTTTTTCACAAGTGAAGGAAGAATAAGGAGGGAGATTGATAGATGGTTTACAGTCATGTGGACATTGTATCAATAAGTCATATTGGAGAGAGAGCTGAGCCAAAAGGAAAAACTCTTGATTTACCATTTGATCTACATTCCTACATCACCTATGTTCACGGACTGTGAGTAGTGACTGAAAAAACTAGATTCAAGTGGTAGAAATGAGGTTCCTTTGCTTGGTGTCTTGGATCAGCCTTTGATATAGAGTGAGGAATGCAGAAATCTGGGAGAAGTAAAGCTGCTGCTCCTCTGTATCAAAATGAGCCAGTTAAGGTGGTTTGGGTATCTGATTAGAATGGATCTTTGACGCCTACCTGGTGAAGTATTTCAGTGATGTCCAACCAGGAGTAAATTATACGAAGGACATTCAAAAAGTTTCTGCACATTTTTAACTCTATTTATTAAGAATTTCAAAAACAAATGACATCACTTTTCTACATAGTCACCTTCATTTGCGATACAATTTTCCTAGCGTCATACCAACTTTTTAATGCTCAATTACTACTCCTCCCGCCTTCACCGTTTCCAACGAAAATATAAAAGTGCGGAAACTTTTTGAACATCCCGTGTATCTCTCAGCTGGTCTCTGAGCATCTTAGTATCCCCCCAGAGAAGATGGAGAGTAAAAGGGAGTCTAGTCCTCTTTACTCAGACTGTTGCCTCTGTGAACCAGACCCAGATAATCAGCAAAAATGGATGGATGGCTGGATAGATGGATAGAAAAAATGAGGTCATAAGACCTTCAAGATAAAGATGCAGGTGTTTAGTTCATACATCTCATAGCTTATGGATAGGTACCGCTGTGAAATCATATTCTTAATTGACCTAAGCTTTTTACCAGATAATTGTTTTCACCCCAACATAAAGCTGAAGCTGAATTACTCAAAAACAGAAGTCAGCTTCCTTGACACCACTGTTCAACTAAAAGACAACACCCTTGTAACTTCTATTTTTCACAAACCGACAGACAGACGGACCTACCTGAAAAATGATAGCTTCCACCCCAAGCATATAAGGCGCTCCATTATTTTCAGCCAAGCAATACGGTACAATCGTATTTGCTCAGACCCAACAGACCGGGATCAACAACTGCAGGAGCTCAGACAAGATTTCATCAAACAAGGTTACACCCCGAAAACAACAGACACTCAAATAAGAAGAGCTACTGCCATACCCAGAGACAACCTTCTGGAATATAAAAACAAAGACAACAAGGATCGCATCCCCCTTGTTGTCACCTACAACCCACATCTTGAAACACTTCGAAAAATGATAAAAGAACTTCAGCCAATACTAAATAATGACCAAACACTGAAAAATGTATTTCCTGAACCTCCCCTCCTGGCATACAGACAACCACCAAACCTTCAACAATTAATTGTCCGAGGCTCCCTAAGTGAACCAACAGAAAATGGCACATCTCCATGCCTACAGAAAAGATGCAAAACATGTGCCCACATCTATGATACAGAACGTATAGTTATACCACACTGCCGACTTGACATCACATCAAGGGATCATTTTCCTGCAGATCATCTAATGTAGTCTACCTAATTTTCTGCATGAAATGTCCTGACACTGCACTCTATGTGGGAGAAACTGGACAAACACTCCGCCAGAGAATGAATTTACACAGGTTCCACATTAAACATGGCCACACAGATGTTCCTGTGGCGGCCCACTTCAACAGCCTTGGACACTGTGAGAAGGACTTTAAAGTCACAGTGCTTATGGGCAACTTCAAAACACAGCAAGAGAGAAAAGAATGGGAAGTTAAACTCATGCTAAAATTTAATACTTTACAACATGGATTGAATAAAGACAAGAGTTTTATGGCCAGATATGAGGATTGTTTACATCTCTCAGAATGACAGACAACCTGTCTACAGACCCACATTGTTTTGAAAAAACTCATTACAAACTTCAAAAGACTTTGTTGGACAGTTATCTTATCCAGAGATCTTGACAATACATTGTTCTTTTCTCTCTTGCTAAATTAACCCTAGCCTGAATGAATCTATTAATTTTTTACATTCAAAATCTCTCATTTAAATATTTACCAATGTTGTTTCTTGTCCTAGAGTGTGTATATAAACATAGGAAACTTCAGTTTCTGTATTACATCTTGCCTGAAGAAGGGGCCTGAGTTGCCTCGAAAGCTTGCATATTGTAATCTTTCTAGTTAGCCAATAAAAGGTGTCATTTTGCTTGGCTTTTCTCTACATTCATAATGGCTAACACGGTACAACACCCTTGTACTACCAGATAGAAGGAAAGTGGTCTTGGGTCCCATGTTGAGTTCTTGTTGATGTAGAGCTTGCCCATTCTGTCAGAGGGGGACATTTTTTGTACACTGGGTGGTTCCATTAGGCATCCATTGTTGGGACTGGGGGTGAGAAGTTACAAGGCAAATTTCCTGGGTAATCCCGTTACTGATGTTGCCATGGCTGTCTGCAGGATGTAGGTATTTGCTGTATTGCAAAGGAGTTACTGCTTTGAAGTTTTTGGCTGGTTGAGATTACAAACAATACCAAGTTGTAATAACAGAACTGCTCCTTCCTTGGAGGATGTCTGTATTTACCTGACTTGGAAATTAACATGTTTGACAATATTGGTTTCTAATCAAGAAATCTGTACTCATTAATGGTTGCTAACAATTGATTTTGTTAACTTGTGTTTTCATTAATTGTTAAACCCAGGAAAATTAGATGTGCCATTGTTTAAACCAATTGTCCAGGACTACAGGGACTGAAGGAGATTTAAACTCTTGGGCAGGAGAAGGCAGAGGAGGGACAGTCCACTGAGAACGCTGCCAAGACACTCAGACAGAGCACAGGGGCTCGTAGGCAGCTGAGGGTACCTGGCTGGCATGACGTGAGGCACAAGGATGGCAACACTTACTTCCAGGGAGGAAGAGACAGCTCCACAAGGAGACGCCAGTTGTGGGTCCAGCGAGAGAGGGAAGCCGCATGAAAGGACCAAGCAAAGTTGGCAGACGAGAAATGAGGCGTGCCTAGGTCACAGCAACACAAGGAGCCCAGAGTGGAAAAAAAAGGTACGACGAAGAGACACTGACAAGCATTCAACGATTTGACAAAACTTCTGTTGGGAAACGAGTGTCCGGTGAACAGAGTGCATCCGTGGACAGTTGAATGATTAAGTGTTGGGGTAACACAGTGCGCAAACTGGACTCTGCACCACTAAAGGTTGTATCTTCCAATTCTTGTTTTTAACAGACTTTTAGAGTGTGGACTGTGTGCTTTCCTTAAAAAAAAGGAATTTTGTACCTGATATTGTTAGATTTTTTTTGTGATTTGGTCGTTTATCTTTTTAATTTACTTTATTGTCTTGTGTAATAGAAGTTACTGTTGCTTTTCCTGAAATTACTACTGTGTCTTTCATTGTGTTTACTCACCGCCCAATTTAAAGAACCCTGTGTGCTATTTCTGTAAATCTCAAGAGTTCCCAGTCTCTAAATAAAACTGGGTGGTGTAGTCGGATATTTTAATGGTGTCTAAGTTAGATTACCTGTAAGTGTGACCAGACACCTGTCACAATTCTCCCTCTGCCTGTGTGGGTCTTATTGACAATTTCAGATTAGCTCAGTGTGACTGTGAGTATCTGAGAATGTTATGCTATGTTAACGTTCTGCAGTTAGTTGCATTCCTCGTTAACTGAACACTTAGATTTGCTTTCATTTTTCAGATTAAGGAAATAAGGAACAACATAGAGCAAAAATAACATTGACAACAAAAAAACAAAAAAATGCAACAGTTGTATGCAACATTGAACTGGCGTAGGTATAACTGGAAAATATAAATTTCATGAAGAAAGAAAGAAAGAAAGAAAGAAAGAAAGAAAGAAAGAAAGAAAGAAAGAAAGAAAGAAAGAAAGAAAGAAAGAAATGTGTATTAATGTACAGTATATAATTTTATACGGATACCTGTAGAGGTCACATTTGTTTCATTCATTTCATTAAGGATGCAAAGAACAATCCATAAAACCATGTGATGAATGCAAGATACAGGCACCTTTTTGTTATTAAAACATTACTGCTTGCCTTAAGCACAAAACAATAGCACTTCGCTGCAAGGATCCATTTCTTTATTAGGAAAAACCACCAGTATGTAACCCGGATCAGTGCTAAGGCTGCTGCTATATTTAAAGTAAGTAGGAGATCCTATTTCATTTACATCACAGCAAAATGATGGGAAAATAAATGTAAGCAAATCTTTTTTTAAGTGGTGGGGCCAGAGTTGATGTTATTATTCTTCTGGCACTTCCTCCTCCACCTTAGTGGTTGAAATGAAAGGTACGTTAGTGTCCCCTTCTTCGTTTCTCCTTTGTTTTCTCTCCTTAACCATTGTAAAGCACTTAACAAGTCCAGGTGTCTGATAAAATACATATATAAATCATTTAGATAAAATACTGTATAATACTGTATTTTGAAAAATAGAGTTTAACTACATTCATTTATTTCCAAGCCTGCTTATTCCAATTCTTCCAATAAAGGGATTGCAGGGGACCAGTCCTAATAGTATCTGGCAGAAAAATCAAAACTGAAGTGGGAGCCATTGTATCATCTAGTACACTTATTCAAATTTAACATAGCAAGGTTATCATTGTTAACAAATACTTTCAGTAAAATAACTAAATAAAGATTTTTATTAATCAAAATAAAAGCAAACTAAAAGTGGAATGATCAATAAAAACTAAATACATTCAAACCACATTATTAAAAAAATAACTGAAATAAATTTAAAATGGGAAAACATGTTGTTTTCAATTCTTTTCAATAAGTCAGTTTGCAATAGCCTACTGTTGACAAATGTTCCCTCTGAGGTGAACACATATAAATCTGTTCAGCTTCATGAATGAATGCATGAATGATTAAATGTTGCCGGAATAGTTGAAATAAATATGTCAATTTAACAAATACATTAAAAAACACAAGTGTTTTCTGTAATGCAGATACAGATATAAAAAGATAATAGGCTCCAGCAGACCCCCGTGACCCTGTGTTCGGATTCAGCGGGTTGGAAAATGGATGGATGGACTGCCCATAGAGTAATGTAACTGAAAATGTTACCTCACTAACAAACCTTTGATCCTTACAAGGAACATTGCTGTTACTATCCCTCCTTTTTCAGTACATGGATTTGCAATATTTGGTAATTTAGCCTAATTAGCATGAGAGTTGTCAAATGTCTAGAAGAAAAAAGACGACATGAGGAACACTGACATGACTTCCTGTTCTGGCAGCTTGAACCCAACCCTTCCTCCAACAGTATCTCATCAGTCAATTTCTTCTTACAGTGGCATAGTCAGCAAGATTTGCTAGAGATGTCAGACCCAGTAGTAGGACATATACAGTACATTTATGCTATGTAGGCACAGTTTGCATTTCTTTGTTTTTTTATAGTCATTTTAAAAGATAGAACCTAAAATGATTCTGTCAAAATAATAAAAAAAAATATTTGAGGTAAGTTAGTAAAAAAATAAAATAAAATAAAATTGAAGTGGTCATTTGTTGATAAAAACTAAAACTAAACTGAGAATAAAATTACAGGTAAAAATAGTATAGAAATAAAAATGACTAATTTACTAATTTTAATAAACAGAGCTAAAATAACACCAATGCTCATTCTGATCATTTTATAGTTGCCAGACAACTTGGGACCAAACTCTACATCAACAAAGACTGAGCCTAATTCTCTGGAGCTTGACACCATTTGCTTGATCACTGTACTATCAACTTGTAGTTCAAGCAATTTCCATGAAATGCCATGGGTTGTTGAATAGTTCAAAAGGAGTTTAATTTTATCTTCTGGCATGCCAGAACTCTGAATTGGCCAAATTATAAACAACAGACTGAATCAAGTTTAATGTCACATTTTTTGTGTAAGACAAAAAAGAATTTCGTAAGTTTACAGAAGGTGGAGTGGGTCAGAATTACAAAAAATACACCTTCTGAAAATGAGTTTTGGTGTAAAAAGGTGACAGAATACTAAGTTATGGTTAATGTACAGTTTTTAGTGTGGGAAGTACACATCCAAACAGCTAATGTTTAATATATATAATGCACATATATAGCTACATTTGTGTCCATGTTTTGGGTGTCATACATAGAAGTAGTGGAGAAAGTCTAAAGAGGGGTATTTTCAGAGCCACATCCTTTAAGTTAATATTAATGGTAAATTTAACTTCGTTTTTGCTTAGTTTGAGCTTGAATATAATGTAACTGTAATAAATAGTTATTTTGAATGAAGACACTCTGGAGAATGCACAAAGTGTTGGGGAATAGCCCCATATATTGTCTGTTGGACATTTGAATTAAACAGAAAATCTTGATCAAACTCAAGTGTTTGACAAATTACAACAGATATAGCCGGGTTTATATGGACAAGCTGGAGAGATGGACTAACATGGCAGGAGATGACAGTGTACAGGGTGCAGAAGCGATATCATCGAGGGGTGGAGAATGGTGACAGTAACCTTAACATAGATAGTGTCACACACGCACGATTAGGGCCAGAAAAAGGGCTCGATCGGAGTGCGAAAACACGCTGGATGGGGGTTTAAGACAGCATATTAAGGCTTTTCTCTTTTTCTAACCAGAAAACACGAAGAACAAAAGCATTCTGCAACTTTAATTCTATGCGAAATAACACCGTCCCGACACCTGAAGAATTTCCCTCCCTGATGACTTCACTTCCGGACACCCTCTGATGTCCTCATCCCCAGTCTACGCTGATGATGTCACTTCCAAATCACCCACGTCACCTCATTCCTTCCACCTACTTCCTGTCCATATCATATAAATTGCTCCATCTATCCTTGCTTGATTGTCAACTGTTTTATGCAAAATTGTCTGTTTGTATCAGTGTCAACTGAATACCTGGACCACCGACAGTATATGGGGATGTATCCCCGACCCTTAATCTGTCTCTCTCGCATTTATTTCTTCATAATAGTTACACCCCCTACAAGGTAAATATAACTGAATGTCAGAAAGTCTTTAAAGGCATATATTTTTCTGACCGTATGTATGTATATGAGGTGAGATAAAATAAAAACCTTAAGAAATGCAACCTACTTACGCCTACTTAAGTGGAATACCATTGACAAGAAGTTTACCTTTTTCTCTTTTTGTTGCATGTTTTATCAAGTTTTCTACTTATTTTGCATTAACTGATTGTTTTGAAGGGCGGCACGGTGGCGCAGGTGAGAAGCATTTAATTAAATTATCTTAATGGGTACTTTGATTAAAGCCATCCATCACCCTTTGCACCTAATTCAACATCCTGTACAATAACTACTGTAAAACACTAGAGATTTTAGCAGCCTCTGCAACAGTTCAAATACAGAGGCCAATGAGAACATATAGCAAATGTAATCTTGTGGATGGGTGGTGGGCTTGTGTTTGTAAAATACATGTATAGAATGTATAAGCTGAAACTGTTCTTCTTAATGATTTTCTTTGCTAAAATGCATTTTCAACATATTTATCTTCTTATACTATTGTCCCTATTAATTTTCATTGTTGTTTAACAATATATTCAAAATTGCTTTTAAATTATGCAAATCTTTTCAGACTCTGTACTATGAAGCTCCGATGCTGCACTCTCTCATCCCTTTCTAATGATGATGAAGTATGTAGTGATTGCTGAACTAATGTTTATTCCTGTACCCCACCAAGTGTTTTACTTCATGCAGATCAGGGTCTACTGTTGACATTACAAAAGCTGATTTTTCACACCAAGGCAACATTCTGTAGCATTCTGCCTAATATCAGGAAAATGCTTATTATGCATAGAATACCAAGCTGGCCAGTACAGTATGTTAAGAGTCTGTTATGTCACCTTATCTGCATTGAAACTGTGGCTAAAACAAACACACCTCAGTTAATATTCTGCATTGAGCATGTGTATTATAAGTATATATTGATACAAGGTGCCTACATTAATAAGTTTCTATACCCTCTGCCTTAAATTATGCATACAGGCACATATATTTTTTTTTTTCTTGTGAACCTTAGCTGCCACCTAACTCAAAGAGCTATGTGACAAGAGAACCTTGTTTAAAGTGGTTCTCTATATAAAATAAAACAGCAAATAAAATGAAAAGGTTCCGCACAAGCCTAACATGCTTGCTTACTATACAATTACTGTACATTAATGTATTTTTGTTAACAAAGCTTGATTTTTTTTAAAATTTGAGATAGTGTAGATCAGTTTCCCACTTACTTATAAAAGGTGGATTTGAGTTCTTCTAGCTGGACTGAATCAATGAAAGTAGCCTAGTATAAGATACCACAACAGATTTCACATAGTAAAATGTTATCCCATCTGATACTACTTAGCCAATGATGCTGTTAAAGCCTTAGGAACAATTTTAAATCTAAGGCTATATGAGAGACACATTAATAATTTTACCTCAAATAGTCTGAGTCTAAAGGATTCTGAAAACATAACCCAGTGATGTGAGTACCTGATGATATCACTCACAGGTAGGATGGTGCCCTAGATACATTTTAGAAAATTGTTATAATAAGATATATGTTAATGATGATCTATTTTTAATTGAATTATTGCAAGCTTGGCAAATACTGAACTGTATTTTATGAGTGGGTAAATTTCATTCCTTTTCAGAAATTGATAACTGATAAGATCCCTTTCCCATTAATTCCCCCAGATCTCTAAGGGGAAAATTCCTTGAAATTTGTTAAAATACTTTAATGATGTTGACTGCATCTCCATCCAAACTGGCCAGTACCACCTCAGGGACAGATATAGATTAAATTGGTCAGGTTGCGTTTGTTACAGTGGGTAATTAGATAGATAGATAGATAGATAGATAGATAGATAGATAGATAGATAGATAGATAGATAGATAGATAGATAGATAGATAGATAGATAGATAGATAGATAGATAGATAGACTTTAACTCTTTAAATAAATAGTATTTCTTGACACACTTCTGCTGAATAATTCATTAGCTGAAAAGTACTCAGTGTGTCAGAGAGAGAAAGTGAAGCCTTGTGTAGCATTGTTCATAATGGCACTCAGTTTTGTTTTAATTCCCTCCTTTACTACTACAAAACCCAGAGTGTGTCCTATAACTAAGCTTGCCCTTTAAAATAGCTTTTTGATTCTGTGGTATTCGAAGCATAATGGTTCAAAGAACACAGATTTTTAATAGATTGAATACTGTATAGAATAGAGAAGGCCGAAATAAGAAATTATCATGTACTGTATAGAGGCAGCAGAATACAGCTTCTCTGACTTACAATGTGTTTTATGTTGGTTCCATATTTATAATAAATTGCAAACGACGAGTTGTTGGTGATAATTAGTGTTGATTGGAACACTGAGCAAAACATACAATTTTTAAGTTTGCCAATAAATATTTCATTCACTTAATCCAAATTATTCAGAGTTAGAGCAAGGGTGGGCAAATGCGTATTTGGGGACCACCTTTCTGACTCAAATGAGGTAAGCAGTTCCACCTCAAGACGAGAGGGTGTGCTTACACTAACATTATTGTCTACTTCCTCCTTCTAAAACAAGAAAAAAATATTATGACTGACCCGCCCCACCACCCAGAGAAAGCTCCGTCCCCTACAGTTTCAGCCTATAAAGTTTTTAATAAAGTATCTATCTATCTATCTATCTATCTATCTATCTATCTATCTATCTATCTATCTATCTATCTATCTATCTATCTATCTATCTATCTATCTATCTATCTATCTATAAAGCTGGCCCATTCCCAGAAGGTGGAGTCAAATGCCAAACTGTCTCTAGTAGAGGACAGAGCTCCTACTAGTTTTTCAAGTGCTGACTTCTTGTTTGAGCCATTAGCAGCTGCTTTTTCTATTGCTATTAAAAGGAGTTACCAGGATGGTACCCCAACAGTTTTTTAGGTCTCCAATTTATCAGCCTGCCCGGTCACCTCTTACAGAGCAATGCACCAATAATGGAGCAATTTTAAAGTGATTTCACTATGACATTGGTCTAGTCATGAGTTTGAAACCGTTTGCTTCTGCACAAACTGTTATTATCAACTGAGATGTTGGTCATTGTAACAATTGAACCATTTCAAAGATTGGTATTTTTTTGTATGCAAATGTTAGCGCAATAGTGTGCAAGCTATCCTCAAACCACATCTTCTGTATGTAATGGAAGTTAATTAGCACTCCATTTACAATCATCTAGTGTATGTAGTTTTTTTTAAAATAAATTTTACTAGATTGTAAGGGCTAATAAAAGCCCAGGGATATTTTATTTAATGTTCTTTTTTTTGTGAGAAACAATGCCATTGCAGAACTAAAAAGTAATTAGCACCAACATTCCTGCCATTCAAATAATATTTTCCATGAGAAAGTAAAAGTGAGTGAGATTAGGCAAACTCTAAATTGTGTAATGGCTGCTGTAAAGGCATGCAGGTGATGAGACCCTGTTCATATTCTGGATTGCACCGAAAAAAATAAATTTACTGCAGAGTGGAACAAATGATTGTGTGGCCTCTACCTCACATCAATAGTGCAGATGGGTGCCTGTGAGAGAGATTACATGTACAGTAGACATCAAATTGTAATCTAGAAATGAGTGTGGCAACAAATAAAAAAAAACAAAAATTACCATTCCCATGTGGAGTTGGAGGAAGACTTTTTCTCACAATATCATATTTTAAATGTGTTTGTCTGATGTGCCAAGCATGCATAGCTACTCCGAAGAAAGGAAACATGGAGAGGCATTTTCAAACACTTCACAAAAACTACGACAGTGATATCAACGGCCAAAAGTGAGCCTAGAAAGAAAAAGGTGAAAGAACTGAAACCTCAGTTAATCGGTCAACAGTCACTTTTCACACAACAAAGCTCAAAAGTAAAGGCAGCCAAAGAAGCATAATTCTGGCTTTCATATTATTGCCAAACGTTAAAAATCCTTCCAGGATAGAGAAATGATAAAAGACTTGTTCTTTTGAGATTTTAAGAAAAATCCCTTAAATAGTGTCCGCTATTAAATTCATTTGATTATTAACAAATACAGTTACACAGCATTGCAAAGTAATAGCTGATGATCTGATATAGCATCTTTGAAAGAACATAACTGAGAGTGTTTCTCAGTCCAATTACATGAGTCAGTGGACCTACTGTAAGTGATACAGTACAATTGTGCTTCTTTATTAGGATCATATTTAAAGACATGGCAGCAAAGAGAAACCCCTAACACTTTTACTAATGAAAGGACACACTTGGTGTGAAGACATTTTTCATACATTCAAGGACTCTATTAATAAAATACCATTTCCAACGTCCAAGTTAGTATCAATTACCACAGATGGAGCACCTGTAATGGTGGGCCATTCCAACAGATTCATTGCCAAATGCGAAGAGGTGGACACATTTCCTGTCTTCACTGCATAATAAAACACTCTGTCTGCAAATGCTGAACTTGAAAAAGGTCATGGATGTGTCTGTGAAAATTTCCTGACCAGAAAATCTCTTCAAAGACATTTCTTTAGTGCTTATCTGGAGGAAGCTGACACAAAGCACACAGATCTGTTGCTGCACACTGATGTCAGGAGGTTGATGGGGCAAATTCTTACAGAGATTTAGGGAGCTGCTGCCTGAGATAATGGAGTTTCTCCTAGTTACAAAAAATGTAGAATACAGACAAATTGAGAACAAGCACTGGCTCTTAGGTTTGGCAGTTCTAACTGATCTGGCCAACATGTTAAATCAGCTAAATTTAGATCAGCAAAGTAAGGAGAAAGGTGTCCAAATATCAGAAAATGTGCCACCTGTCTGACTGCATTTTTTGGCCAAACTTATTTAAGTGAATCAGCCTTTTCCCACATTAAACCCAAATACTGGCCCACCCTGACTGATGACATCTTTTTAGGTCTGCTTGAGGCTAGTTACCAGCAGCTAATGGCCCAAAAATGGAAATCTAGCTGATTTCACGCAGTGCAAGTCATCAGAATAAAGTAGGGACACTCAGTCTTTAAGCAAGGGGATTTTTTGAGATTGATAGGTCATGTTGTGTGATTGCGAGTCGAGAATTATCTGGACACACCGATCTATGCAGTCATTCCAAGTTAAACATTATTTAATAAAGGGCAATGTCTTATTAGGATTTCTTTTGATGACTACTGACATCATATACTGTAGAGGAGCCCTAAGGGTGATCCACAGACGCACATGTGTTTCACTGCTTAAAATAATTGTACTTAGGTTATGAAATTTCAAGTTATAAAAGGGTTTTCAGGAATAGATTAGCTCCTACTTTAACAGCAGGAAGACTGCACACCTCACCCTTTTAGCACGTACCCCTCTGAAGTAAGTTACAATTAGTGGTGGCTCTGAGGCTAGGGATCTGCACTGGCAATCGGAAGGTTGCCGATTCGAATCCCGTAAATGCCAAAAAGGGACTCTGCTCTGTTGGGCCCTTAAGCAAGGCCCTTAACCTGCAATTGCTGAGCGCTTTGAGTAGTGAGTGAGTAGTGAGAAAAGCGCTATATAAATGCAAAGAATTATTATTATTAGATAGATTTAGACTTTATTAATCCCAAGGGCAAATTCACAATATTATTATTATTAAGGTGTCCAGCTCATGCTGAATGTCACTGATTCAGACTGTAGATACTTTGCTCATACTGTATGTTAGTGATTGTAATATGACTTACATGGTAAAAGAAGGTAGCCTGAATTATTTTAGGTTTGTATGAACATTTAACTATGTATTGGCATGCACATAGGAGACAGTTTAAGGGCTCAGGTAATGATAATTTTCCACTGATCCAGTGGGTGGCACTGTGTGACAATGTTCTCTCTTTTCCTCCCTCTGCAGACTGGAAGATTGACGGCTCTCCTCCAACAATGTCACCTCTGGCGTCCGTCCACCTGGACCCTCCTCTTCCTTCCTGGCAGCCATATGACCAGAAGCAGTCTTGTGCAGTCTGAAAAGGATTCTGGTCTAAGAGTCTTGATTTTAAATTTCTGCACGCTTTATTTTGATTTAAAATTATTTCATTTATATGGGGTCTGCCCACGTGTGCCCCAACACTCTGTCTCTGCTGATCTTATTACAGTATTTACTGTAAAACAGGGAGAAATTCTAGATCTACTTGTTGTTTTGATACTTTAAGGATACGTTCTGTATTGTTCAAGTCTAAGTTATTTCATGACAATCATGGTATATAGGAATTTGCCACATGAAACTACATTCAAAGGTGAACCATATTTTATTTATTTTACAAAATAAAAAGTTTGTTCTTGTGTTTTATAATAAGTCCAATGTGAACAAAAGAATTGAAATTTACCAAATATGTCCATTTTTCAAGTCAAAAATGTTATTGAGAATTAATCTGTATCATGAGATTGCATACAGTACATATTCCAAAATAGCCAATCTATGTCATATTAAGAAGGTAAAAAAGAAACAAAAAGCAAAACATTGTTGTGAGATTTGGCCATTTCAGAAAGAGAGGGGCAGTGTGCTTCACTTTGTCTCTCTTCTTCCTCCATGGCAGCCTCCAGGGCTAGGGGTGTGGATTCACTTTGGACAGTTCTTGCGAAGTACCATAATTGGCATTGAATGTTAATGCCCATATGTGAATAGCTCTCGCTGTTCTGTAGACAATTAGACAATAGAAACTGAAAAAGATACACTTACCTTCACTTATAGTTCTTCACTATATAGAAGCTCATTTTATTATTTCACAAAAACAATGCAGCTGCCCAGTATCAAAATGCACATGTGTGTTTTGTTGATCTAGCGAGATAAAGACTGAGTATGTGTACAGCACAGAATGAAGGTACAAAAACTGATCATATGTTATAGTATTACATGTAGTTTTGATCAGGTTGAAGTTTAGTAAGTTTAGCACAATCATTTTACCATAGGCAAAGTGGTAGCGCATAGCTGGCATTCTTGCCTCACAGTGCCATGGTCTGCATTGAAGTTACACTCTCTTCATGCATTTGTGTATCAATGAGTGTCACTGAGTTTAATTGCTCAAAAGTGGTTGAATTAGGCTGGTACTCACCAGTACATGGTATCAGTACCTGTTTCAATATCAACATAGAGTACTGGAACCTTTTCTTAGCATATTGTTGAGTACCCTAACCTCTTCTAAAATCTTCACGGGAGACTTCCCAGTTTGTACTTTGACCGATTGACATTGTATTATGATGATCTTTGTTTCATTGTAAGCAGCACCTCATCCTAATGTAGCAGTGTACCAGCAGCACCACTTGGAAAACTGGGGGAATTCTCTTTGATTGATTGTCATTATATCGTTTCTTAAAGTACCAGTGAGTACTGGCACCACTTCATAAATCTTTTCCAAACTATTTGATTGAATGTTACTGCATCGCCATAAACACAGTACTGTACCATGATGTGTTCATTATTTTGATAACTGATTTTTGCCAGTTCAATCTGTTTTATCATGGTCGGTATCTATCACACACTAATTTTGTATGTTTTTTGAGTAATTGTTTTTAAATTTTCTATGATAGAGAAAATGCAATGTGCAGGTGGCTTGGTTCTTTCAAAAAAGGCTTTTATTAAAATATAATGAAATGTAATCAGTTCAGTTCAGATGTATTATTATTTGTACAAAGTACAATTAAACTCTTGTGTGTGTCCTTCATCACCATGTTGCCAATTGGCATTAAACTCACACCTTAATCTATGTAAAATAATAATACAGAAGGCAACAGGTAAAAAGTAGTTGCTGTTTAGAAAAAAGTAACCATATAATTTGAGCATACATCTGTCTGTTGCTACAGGCCATGGCAGAGCATGGCACGGACCCAGAATCACACTGGAGTGCTGTTGACAACAAATCACACACAAGAAAAAAGACAAGCACACAGCTAAAAACATATAAACTTTATTGCTACAGATGGCCTTTATATGCAAAAGCCTGGTTTATTTAATTATTTTTTGAATGACACTGCATGCCAACTTATTATGCCTACATTGGTCAATTGTACAGTAGCATCATCTTAATAAGAACACCAGAATATTAAATATTGCTAAAAGAAAGCTTGTGGACCACTTGTTTGGAACAAATGGCCCTAACTTGCCCACCCTTAGGCCAGAGTCTTTCCCAACAGCTTTGCGCTAAAGGCAGGAACAGATCCTCAGTTGAATAATAAAAGCACAACACATCATTCTCAGAAACATTTAATGCAAATCAGGGTCACAGGCTGGATTTTAGTCCACGTAAAATCTTCTATCTAAGTGAAAAGTATGCCACCCACCATCCCATGATATGCTAATAAGCATGAAAAATGAAAAGAATAATGCAGACTTATGTCCAAATGAAAAGTGGGCCTCTACCTTCAATAAATTCTACCCATTTAGCAAAAGACTTAATAATACATTGCTTAACATTTTAATCAGGACAGGAAACATTCTTTACATTGTCCAGTAAATAAAATGGTACATGACTGATTAAACCTAAAATATGATCCTAACTGAAAGTATACAGAATTCTAATAAACTATTTTTTTTTTACACCCACAAAGACCTCCTGAGGACAATGATAACCTGGCCACACAATAAACAACCTAAGCAGACATTTACCATTATGAATTCATGCATGAATTTATACAGCCTGCTTTTTATACAGACACAGTACAGTATGTTTGGCTTACATTTTGTGCAAGTGATGCTTATCTCTGACCTTTCTCAAACTAGTCTTTATTTAGTAAAGTGTCTCATACATTATGGTGCACTGTAAACACTTACAGGCTCCAGGAAACAAAAGAAATAGACAAGTATTAAATGCACATTAGATGGCTCATTGGCCTATAAAATAAATAAATCATTGAGAAATTGAAATAGGGAATAAAAATTCCAGCTAAACTTGCTTTTGTCAGTTTCCTTGATTTGATGTGTTGCTTTGACAAAGCTGGATGTATCGCTGAAATCAGGGCTGTGAACCTGAGAATTAAACACCTGCAGTGCTAACTAATGGGCCAACTAAAAGATTTAATCAGATCGTTCCAGTTAAGTATGATAATGAAGAGGAAAACAACTGTCAGCCACATCGGAAATGTCTGCTTGTCTCAGTGGCAAGAATTCCAATATCTACAGTACTGTGAAAACTAGCATCTGCTCCTCATTTCAGCTTCAGTATTATCCTACCAGCTTATGTAGATCTTAAAGTATAAAAAGTATAAGGCTTACATTCTTTTCACAACTGTATTCAATTTGTGTATTCACCATTAATCTTTGCAACAAAAGGATCTGTTTTATACTTTCTTTCTTCATATTCTATAGCAATGCATATATTTTATGGTGCACTGGTTAATGCTGCTACTTCACAGATACAGTTAGGTCCATAAATATTTGGACATAGATGACTTTTTTCTAATTTTGGTTCTGTACATTACCACAATGAATTTTAAATGAAACAACTCAGATGCAGTTGAAGTGCAGACTTTCAGCTTTAATTCAGTGGGGTGAACAAAACGATTGCATAAAAATGTGAGGCAACTAAAGCATTTTTTTAACACAATCCCTTCATTTCAGGGGCTCAAAAGTAATTGGACAATTGACTCAAAGGCTATTTCATGGGCAGGTGTGAGGTAAGTCCGTCGTTATGTCATTATCAATTAAGCAGATAAAAGGCCTGGAGTTGATTTGAGGTGTGGTGCTTGCATGTGGAAGATTCTGCTGTGAACAGACAACATGCGGTCAAAGGAGCTCTCCATGCAGGTGAAGGAAGCCATCCTTAAGCTGCGAAAACAGAAAAAACCCATCCAAGAAATTGCTACAATATTACAAGTAGTAATATCTACAGTTTGGTACATCCTGAGAAAGAAAGCAAGCACTGGTGAACTCAACAACGCAAAAAGACCTGGACGTCCACAGAAGACAACAGTGGTGGATGATCGCAGAATCATTTCCATGGCGAAGAGAAACCCCTTCACAACAGCCAACCAAGTGAACAACACTCTCCAGGGGGTAGGCGCATCAATATCCAAGTCTATCATAAAGAGAAGACTGCATGAAAGTAAATACAGAGGGTGCACTGCAAGGTACAAACCACTCATAAGCCTCAAGAATAGAAAGGCTAGATTGGACTTTACTAAAGAATATCTAAAAAAGCCAGCACAGTTCTGGAAAAACATTCTTTGGACAGATGAAACCAAGATCAACCTCTACCAGAATGATGGCAAGAAAAAAGTATGGAGAAGGTGTGGAACAGTTCATTATCCAAAGCATACCACATCATCTGTAAAATACGGTGGAGGCAGTGTGATGGCTTGGGCGTGCATGGCTGCCAGTGGCACTAGGACACTAGTGTTTATTGATGATGTGACACAGGACAGAAGCAGCCGAATGAATTCTGAGGTGTTCAGAGACATACTGTCTGCTCAAATCCAGCTAAATGCAGTCAAATTGATTGGGCGGCGTTTCATGATACAGATGGACAATGACCCAAAGCATACAGCCAACCAAGTATTAGAAATTAACATTTTATTTCCAGTTATTTAATTTGTCCAATTACTTTTGAGCCCCTGAAATGAAGGGATTGTGTTAAAAAATGCTTTAGTTGCCTCACATTTTTATGAAATCGTTTTGTTCACCCCACTGAATTAAAGCTGAAAGTCTGCACTTCAACTGCATCTGAGTTATTTCATTTAAAATTCATTGTGGTAATGTACAGAACCAAAATTAGAAAAAAGTTGTCTCTCTCCAAATATTTATGGACCTAACTGTAATTGCCCTGATAGTGGCACTGTCTAATTGGTGTCTTCCTCACATCACAAAGACATGAAGGTGCATCCTGCATCTCTGTTTGTTACACATTGATATAAAAATATAAGTAATACATTAATTATGAACCGTTACTAACCCTTCTTTATTCTGTTTCTCTTCTCTGTGTCCTGACCTTTAGTGCTGCTACTCACTACTCTGCTTCCAAGATGTTTTCATGCCCATGAAAAGTCTTCTGAGATAGTGGAAGTCTTGGTATCAAAGGATGGAAATATTCTGTCATCGTATTAGACGGCCCAGGACAGATTCTACTGTAGAATTTCTGAGGAGTGGGTGGCAAGTTGGCTGTCATCTTCAGGTCTGTGACAGTATCTGACATTGTCCTTTGACGTTTTCTGTTATAACAGACAATGGACACCCTCCAGGAGTGGTGCCAAATAGTGTCTTTGTTTTCTGCTCCATCATTGTCAACTGTACAATAGTTGACAACAATAGTTTAACAGTAGCATTCATTAATGGACAGATATTGCTGGGCTCCATTATATTAGTCAGTGTGGAACTGCTTTGTTTTACTGTGTTTAAATATATCTGTATCTTTATGTAAGTAGTAATTTGTAAAGACGGTAATTGCATTTTACCTGTGAACTTGTTTCAGTGCTCTGAACAGTCAGTGAGGGATGCTATACAAAAGTAAAAGGAATTGAATCGAAAGGTGTCTGCTACGGATTGGTTCCTGTCTTGTTCCCAATGCTGCTGAAATGTGCCTTAGCACTTGACCATAATATCACCAAAGTTAAAGGTTTGACATACACAGAAGGATAGCTAACTATTTCTAGCCCATGCTTTGTGCACATAGATAAAGGGTGCAATAACCTTTTGGTTTTTGTTTTAGTTTTTATTTTCTTTTTTTTGGCAGCACGGGGGCTGATACACGGGATGTGCATTCAAGTAAGCATTGTGAATTTATAGCAAGCAAAGGAGTCATGGCAGAGGTGGCGGTCTGTGCTGGAAAGGGGCCTATTCCAACACAACTTACCAGGCAAAGTTGGTAGAGGGAGCGAGAGAGGGGGAAAGAGAGTGACGCTGTGGCATACATTGCTACAAAAGGATGGAGAGCTCGCAAGCACACGCACACAAAACTTTGGGGAAACTTCTAATAAGTTCCCATAGCACGATAGGGCATAGCATGCCTAGCATTGCTACGTGGGATGGGGATTGGAGGGGCCCACGTAGCATCTGCAGACATTGGTTCCCCAGAGTCAGAGGCCAATATAAAATATGGTCGCACTGTGGGGGTCTTGTCTTTGAGCTGATCCAGACTACAGATTATTTAGAGGTGTAGTGTGGACAGAAAGAAGGTGTTGGAAACAACTTCTGATATAAATTAATGAGAAGGCTTTCTGGGAAGGATAGGCAGTGAGCTGAAGGGAGCAGTGCTGTTAGTTCACCTTAATTTGTAAATAGTTTATATGTATATTTTCTTTCCTTGTAGAAAGAGCTTCGTGGACAGAGTTATTTGTAGAAGGAATACACCTTTTCATTTTGCCTTTTATTTTTGACTGCAGAAAATACAGTGCAGGAGTTGCAAATATTTATTAATAGTCCTTTATTTTCCACCTCCTTTATTTATTTATTTATTTTGCATATAGTTTTTTTTTGTGTGTGTCATTGCAGGACTGTGCAATAATTTTTGCACAACACATACCATAGATACTCGCGGATAAGTCAAAAAATTTATGCCTTAAAATTCATTCAAAAAAACAGAATCGACTTATCCACGGGCAACACAATTGTCCATAGAATTTGGGTAATGACATTGTACACTCAACGCTTCACGGTGTTAAGTCACCGGTCATCTGCCGTTTCCCATGGTCTTTGATATAATTATATAATCCAGCAATACTATTGCTAATTAGCTAGTTTTTTTCTAATTTCATTAAATAATTCTTTAAACTGTGAAATGCTTGAATTTGAGCATTAGCTTTTGCAGGTTTTGGATAACAAACATACCATTAGCTGCCACGTGCAATCAGATTTGGAATCAAAAGAACCAAGGCAATGCATGCTATCAATGCGATGCAAGCGCAGCCCGCGATTCAAAAAATTTCTCTGCCTACCTGTTTGTCTTGTCTGACAGTAGCTGAAAAGCAGCATCAGGAGAGAGCAGCCTGAAGTAGTCCAGCAGTGGGTGATCTGTCGTGTCCAACAGCAAGCCATGCTGTCTTGTGAAGTCCGGTAGCCAGTTCGGCTTCCACGGATCAATGTCTGGGTATTCCTCCCATGCGAACCTTGCCGTAGCTGCATCGGCTGCACGAATGCGTTCAGCTGGCAGCCGATCAGCTGGTGCGGCATCGGCTGGTGTCCGATCAGCTGATGCCGGCTTCTCACTCTCTTGCTCGATTCCTGATCACGGTCAATAAAATCCGATTCTGAAAAATCACAGTCCGACTCAGCGATAATGTGCAAAACATCGTCTGCTGAGTGTTTTCTTTTCTGCACTCGCTTCACTCCCTTGTGACATATCTACGCCATCTTGCCTTTGTTTGTTTACATTTCGTAACTCATGCACACACAAGGATTAGTTGCTGAGTCAATGAGTCTAGCATTCCTCCAAGCACAGAGGGAATGCCTGTGACGTGACAGTGAGTTTTGTCGCCATTAACAGCTGATTGTCGCCCTCTATCTCTGATAGCTGTCAAGTTTTACCCTCGACTTATACGCGGGTCATAACAAATTTTGTAATTTTCGGCTTAAACAATACACTCGACTTATCTGCGAGATCGACTAATATCTATGGTATGTTTGCTGATTATTATTTTTCACTTTGCATCCTTTTTTTTTAATAAACTCAATAATGGTTTGCATTCAGGTATGAAGTACTAGGAACCAAGATTGTACAAAGGGTCCAGAAACACGGAGTTCCACACTGGCCCCAGTGCTCCCCACCCAGTATCACTATAAATGTGTTAAAAAAATAAAAAATGTATATGTTGTACCCTTTTACATTTATATATCTGTTATTTGTGGTGGATACACTTTCGGTGTGAAAGATCAAAATAATTCACTCCTACGGAATAATCCTGTAAAAGCCACTGTTATTAAAAGGTGCAATGTTAAATGATGTTTCCTATAGCGACTTTCCGATCTCCAAAGTTATGTGACTGAGGAAATTTCAAAGAGACTTACTTCACAACTATGACTGTGTAAGTAGCAGGGTATCCTATGTGTCTAAATATCATTTTTTTTGCAGCAACATTCTGGCAAAGTGGTAAATGAACTGCAAATTACATAGATAATTTCCTTTTACGTAAGGTGTAATATTTTTGTCTCCTGTCCCAACTGTAATAGTAAAGTCTGCCTTTTTGGTCCATTGTGGGTTTGTTTGAGGCAGTTTTTATTCTTACACTATTCTTTTGAAAGTCATCTAAGAAGGCAAGTTGGCCAGATTTAATTGATAAATAATGAGCAGTCAATGATCATGTGGAACTGGTAATATTAGTTTTACAAAAATGACTAATAGCTACTGTACCCAAATCATTACTCTACCCTACATATCCTTGTGTTTCTCAGCCATCTTTTATAATGAGTGGCATACCAAATATGCCCATAAATCATGGAGTGCACATTGATATGACCTCATCACACACCCTGTCCTATTAAATGCCATGTCAGCTTATGAGGAGCTACACAATGTGTCAGCAACAACCTCAAGGAGTATGGATGGAAAGCTTTCTTGGTTTCTGTGCATTGTTCACAGAACAACTTGTACATCATATTTTCACTTATAGCTAAATTGTGTTTGCACTTGCAGCTGGATATTGTTCCACGAATCCTTCACACTACGAACACACGGCTCCACACCCAAAATGTTGCAATGAATACAACATCATCTCTCCAGGAAGCACCCAAATAATAGAACTAAGAAAAGTGAAGCAAAGCATGAATTGGGGACTTCCTATTTGCTTCATCTATTTCTGCTGCTATTAAAACCAAGTACCACATGAAATGTTACTGGTTGTTTGCCACCTTGCATTGTTGGTGTCACTTCATTTAAATTCATAACTGTGTGTGCCAACATGCATAAATATTCAAGAAAGCCAATATCTGGGGCAACTGAAGTACTCTATGATTGAACTGTGAAATGCAGGGGCCCCCTGGAGGGTCCAGAACTAACTAATCAGCACTTTGACCCCACCCTCAGAAACTGTCAAAATCAAAATGGAAAGGGTAAATGAAAATATGCTCAAATATAGAAAAAGGTAACTGTTACGAGTGTTTAATTTGAATTTTAGCCTGCTGTATCCTCAAGATGGCATGCTTCTGCCTTCCACGCGCTTAACTAACTGCAGCTACAGTGGTTTTCTGTGGTAAGATGGCGCTGTAGCAAATTAGGTCACAGTACATAATTTACTTAACTTGTATTATGAAATAGCCATTGTAGTTTGTGATATTTCATTAAGCTCAGCTCCACTCTGAAATGAACAAAAGAAAACATGACAGATCTCAGAAAATGTTTCTAACATAGAAGTTTCAACTGAACGTTCTGCTGCTGTTGAAGCTGCCATCAGCACCCTTACAGTGAGTGAGTTAGTGGAATGTATTCTACTGCACAACCTGGGGCAGAAGAGAAAGGTGTATTTTGTGCAGTGGCTTTTATTTGCAGGTTGCATATCTTTGTATGATGTGCTACTAAAGACATGCATATCATAAGTGACAGCATTCCCCATAGCTAATTTATGTTACTGTATATATTCTACAGAACCATAGAAAGATTACAGTCTTCACCCACCTCTAGAGGACTAACAGGATGCCCTGATAACTACTAGGTACGTTCGATTTCTTAGAATGATTAATCCATTGTCAGCCGTGGTGCCACTTCACAACTCCAGAGACTTGAGTTCAACTCTCAGCTCTGCTATAGTTTAAGTTAACGGGCAAAGTTAAATTGAAATAGTGTTACTTAAAATCCCATTCTGGGATGTTCCAAGTGTTGATCCAAGTTTTACTGAGAAAACGTCAGGCTTCCTTCATCCATCCATCCATCCATCCATTTTCCAACCCGCTGAATCCGAACAAAGGGTCACAGGGGTCTGCTGGAGCCAATCCCAGCCAACACAGGGCACAAGGCAGGAACCAATCCTGGGCAGGGTGCCAACCCACCGCAGGACACACACAAACACACCCACACACCAAGCACACACTAGGGCCAATTTAGAATCGCCAATCCACCTAACCTGCATGTCTTTGGACTGTGGGAGGAAACCGGAGCGCCCGGAGGAAACCCACGCAGACACGGGGAGAACATGCAAACTCCACGCAGGGAGGACCTGGGAAGTGAACCCGGGTCCCCAGGTGTCCCAACTGCGAGGCAGCAGCGCTACCCACTGCGCCACCGTGCTTGTCTATAATATTTTAAAGAAAGTCAGAATATAGAGGACTAAGAATTTTATAAGTGCAATTAGTTTTTAATGACTTTTATTATTACATTTTAAATAAATATACAGTAAATGGAGTCAATGCTGGCACAGTGACAGGCAGTGTTTTCTTAAATATCCATCATCCCAGTGTCCTGCACATGGTTATAGTCTGTATTGTCTATGCCCTCCACCAAGGTCTGTGTGGACTTCTCATCCAAATACTCCAGTTCAACTCACACACTTTAATAGTAAAAGTAGATTAATTGGCCCTGTGTGAGCGTGACAACACTCATGAGTAGGCCATGGCACCATGTCTAGGGTTGGTTCCTGTCTTGCATGTGATTCAGCTAAAATCTCCCCAATTCACCATCTTGAACTGGTTTTAAGAAGTTTTGAGAATGATATAGGGAATGCCTTGGACAGGCTGTCTTTGTATGATAACTAGTAATGTAAGATAGCATAACATCCCTAAAGCCCTCTTACTGCACATGGCTGGGGTTTATCCGGACAATGCAAGAATCAGCCCCAGACAGAACACTGATCCATTGCAGGGTCCACTCACACACACAGTTTTGCTCAGACTCACAAAAGGCCAATTAAATTTATTTGGGGACGTGGGAGGAAAATTGGAGTATCTGAGACAAAGCATGCAGACAAGGGGGAAACATGAAAACTCCACAATGAGGAGGCAATGATCAGGTGCTAAGTGTGAACACAAGATGCTGGATCAGTGAGAAAGTAATGCTAACCACTGTACCACATGCCCCTATTACTACTTTTTTTGTAATCAAATGTTTACTAACAAAGTATAAATCGTAAACAATTGCAACAGCTCACAGAAAACTACATTATAATATACTTATAAAACACCCACCCCACGGTTACCACTTCCCACCCAAGAACCCACCCACCCCTGGCCTTATATGAACAAAGATAGCCCTAGAGCCCCTATTACTAGCTGATTTTTTTTGAATGGCAAGTAAGTGAACTATACTGATTGAAAAAGAAAACTTTTGAAGTAAGAGTATTTAAGATGCAGAACCCTCCAAGCTACGGAGCAATCATTTTGCTGGTCAAGTTCTGATCACAGGCACAGACTGAAAATTTTCTTTTTTTTGTTTGGTTTTGCCTTTCGGTCAAACAGTGCAGCTGGTATTTCTGGACATGCTGTCTGTAAATTCAAAGTCAAGAACAGCTGAACAGCTTCCAAACCAAGATAATGCCAACTGCCTGGAACTGTTTGTCAGACTTTATTTGGAGACTCCTCAAAATCCACCTTTCAATACCACCTTGGCTTATATCTAGAAATATTTAATTTCAAATGAAAAAACTATGTATTAAATCTTTTTATATATAAATGAAATATATAATTATATATACTGTTAAAAAAACTAAAGGCACACTTTTTAATCAGAGTATAGCATCAAGTCAATGAAACTTCTGGGCTATTGATCTGGTCAGTTAAGTAGCAGAGGGGGTTGTTAATCAGTTTCAGCTGCTTTGGTGTTAATGAAATTAACAACTGGTGCACTAGAGGGGCAACAATGAGATGACCCCGAAACAGGAATGGTTTAACAGGTGGAGGCCACTGACATTTTTCCCTCTTCATCTTTTCTGACTGTTTTTCCACTAGTTTTGCATTTGGCTATGATCAGTGTCACTACTGGTAACATGAGGCGATACCTGGACCCTACAGAGGTTACACAGGTAGTCCAACTTCTCCAGGATGGCACATCAATACATGCCATTGCCAGAAGGTTTGCTGTGTCTCCCAGCACAGTCTCAAGGGCATGGAGGAGATTCCAGGAGACAGGCAGTTACTCTAGGATAGCTGGACAGGACCGTAGAAGGTCCTTAACCCATCAGTAGGACCGGTATCTGCACCTTTGGGCAAGGAGGAACAGAATGAGCACTGCCAGAACTCTACAAAATGATCTCCAGCAGGCCACTGGTGTGAATGTCTCTGACCAAACAATCAGAAACAGAAGGTGGCCTGAGGGCCTGACATCCTCTAATGGGCCCTTTGCTCACTGACCAGCACCATTAAGCTCAACTGGCATTTGCCATAGAATACCAGAATTGGCAGGTCCACCACTGGCACCCTGTGTTTTTCACAGATGAGAGCAGGTTCACCCTGAGCACATGTAACAGACATGAAAGGGTCTGGAGAAGCCATGGAGTAACACCTGTAACATCATTCAGCATGACCGGTTTGGTGGTGGGTCAGTGATGGTCTGGGAAGGCATATCCATGCAGGGATGCACAGACCTCTACAGGCTAGACAGCCGCACCTTGACTGCCATTAGGTATCGGGATGAAATCCTTGGACCCATTATCAGACCCTATACTGATGCCATGGGTTCTGGGTTTCTTCTGGTGCACGACAATGCCCGGCCACATGTGGAGAGAGTATGCAGGCAGTTCCTGGAGGATGAAGGAACTGATACCATTGACTGGCCCCCACGCTCACCTGACCTAAATCCAATAGAACACCTCTGGGACATTATGTTTCACTCCATCCGACGCTGCCAGGTTGCACCTCAGACTGTCCAGGAGCTCAGTGATGCCCTGGTCCAGATCTGGGAGGAGATCCCCCAGGACACCATCTGTCGTCTAATTAGGAGCATGACCCAACGCTGTCAGGCATGCAGACAAGCACATGGGGGCTATACAAACTACTGAGTACGGACTAGCCTGCTGCATCATTTTTTCACTTTGATTTTTGGGGTGTCTTTGAATTCTGCAAAGGTTAGGTCTCTGTAGGTTGATAATTTTTATTTCCATCAAATGATGTGGCATCCTTTCGTTCCTAGCACATTACCCAGTCCATATCAGTATAGATATCCAGCAGGATTTTTTTCCCCATTGAGATCTGATGTGTTCTCAAAGAGTTCCTTTAAATTTTTTGAGCAGTATATATAGAACATGTAGCTTATACTTTTCTTAAATTCATAAATTGCTCAATGTTGTAATTACACATTTCCAAGATGTCTCAGCAATACTTGGAATATACATGGTGTAACAAAGGCACTATATTGTGCCCGACCCGACACAGACTGACACAGAGGCACATGTAAAATAAAAGAAATATTTATTTTTCATCACCTGTGGGGCACTTCTTCCCCATGAACCCCACAGGCACAACACAGTCCCAAAACACAATTCACCAACACAACACTCCCTTTTGGCACCGTCTAGCTTCGCCCTCCTCCTCCCGACTCTGGCCACTGAGTGGTGTTTTTTGGCCCCTTTTTCAGCCCACCCGGAAGCGCTCCAGGTGCTTGATCACTTGTTTCCGGTTGCATTTCCAGGTGGGGCTGAAGATTCATCCAGCCAGGCTCCGGGCCCCATGCAGCGCCCCCTGGCGGCCACCCCAGATCCCAACATGGCTGTGGAGAACTCCAGCTCCCATGGAGCCCTGTGGGAAGCTGAGGCACCGCTCCAACCCAGGGGGACGGCCATCCAGCGTCCAGGGGGAGGTATTGCACCGTCCAGGGCTGCTCCCCCTGAATATACCGCCACAATGGTCATAACATTTTACCTTTTTTTTTTCATGGCACAGCTTCTCTTGTCTATATCCCTTTTTCTCCAGATTCACTGCTACGAGCCTTTGATATAATTAACCAGAAATCAGAGCTAATACTTCTCCACAGAATCTTAACTCTAGGGAAGCAACAGTGAGATATTAAAGATTGTGCACACAGCTCATGGACCCTTTTTGTTTTCTTCATATTTTCAAGGTTTTATTAGATAGAAATCCACACATTTTCTGCAAAAAATAAATAAACAAACAAATAAATAAATAAATACAAAATTGTGTGGTTCACCTGCTAGCATGCTGTCTCGTCTTCTGTACCTGCCAGTTCAACTCTCCAAAATGAGGAAAGTGTTTTATATCACAATATCATGAAATTTCTACATGTTGTGAAAAATAAATTAGCTGTGTTTGGCATTTAAAGAAATAAATGTCTTCTTTGTCAGTAATAATGTAATAATTATTCGTCTTTATTCATTATAATTTAGATTTGTGCTTAGCCTAAAAGGTATTTTCTTTGCTGTAGTTAATAGAATAAATGTAAAAATATTTGATGTCTCTTGCCTTATATGCACATTTAGCACATTTCCTCGGTATCCTCATGTGTCTGAAGCTCTCTTGACTTGCCATCCCTCTGCTGAGTGTGTTGCCCTTCTCAAACTCTGTCTTATTAAAGCGCCTTGCTCACCTCCTGTCTGCTTTTTGACCACCATCAATGATAGACGGTCTCCCATTTCCCACTGTGAAAACATCATTCCTATTTTTGCAAATACTTCTTGTCTATGAAGGAGACTCTGAGAGTGCCTTCTCTGTCTTTACTCCTCCTCACAGTGGTGGACTTATATATTTGGGGCCTTGAAGCCTGAACAATTATGGGGGCCCCTTTGCAACCAGCAATGAGTTCTGGGTCACCACTGCTCATAAAAACAATAGGCTTAGTCTTTATTACTTACCTTACTTTTCTAAATATAACATTTATTTTTGAGTATTTGTATTTAAAATATTATATCCTTCTGAACAACTTACAGGAAAAAAATTTTGTCTACATCACTGTCATGGCTGCCATCACATTTAAAAGGAAACCACAATATGATTCATGTTAGCATTCTGTTAGCATTACGAATGCCTTTTCAATGGTTCCCTTTTCTCATTTCGACACCTCATCTACTATTTGTATCTACCAAAGAGATATTTGTACTACCTTTTCATTTTTAATGTATTTTAAATTGCATACAGTTAGTTATAATTTATTGTAAAAGTATTATGTGTATTTAGTATAGTTTAAAGTTTTATAAGATTAGTTGTCTAAATAAAATGTTATGGAAATGTTGCCCTTTACAATGACTGCAAGCAACAAAATGTGCTTTCATTTTTTTTAGTTATGGATTGCCTAAATATTTTAATAAAAAAATTAATTTCTGCCATACACATTAATAATATTTTACATTATTTATAATTATTTTATATTAAATATATTTAAAATCAAACATCCATAATTTAAATTTTTTTTAATTTACTGCTAACCTACATGATAGTTTAATAACCCTTTTTTATTTTAACTATTATTTTATATTGAATTACACTATATTATTAATGTTATTATTTTCAAAAACTGCTTCTCTTAAGCAGACACACATAAATTATAAGCAATGTGGACTAAAGTTGGTTATGGACATCTCCGGAATTAAGGGCCCTAAAACTTATGTTTCATTAGTTTCATGGTAGATCCAGTCCACCTCCTGATGTGTCTTACACTTACACTTTCTGTTTCAATAGTGTCCCCAAAGCTTAACTGACCAATCAAGTTGCTCTGAGGAATCGAAAAATTGCACAGACCTTAGTGTTTTTATTAAATCATACATTACTCTCTTGATTGTTTGCATTAAAGGTTTATGAAGGGGAGGTTTCCCCATTTGCAGCTTTCTCAATACCACAAACCAGAACTGTCTATAACCTACCATGTTTCTTCATTATTATTGCTCATCTTTCTTTCTTTTCACTCCAAGTCTCTGGCCTGTCTTCCTTTTCTGTAACCCTTTGCAACTGTAACCCTGTAACACAACTCACCTTTCGACAGAAGACTTTGATGTCCACTAGAAAGTGGTCTTTAACTCTCACCCTAGGAAACTTCTAGGCCCTGTCCTTAAATCACTTTTTGGGTATGAGATAGGTCTATTATGTGTTGTAGCCAACAAGCCATAATGTCCTCTAGAGACATTTGAGACAAAAGCAATAATGAACTACTCTGCCTTGAAAAGGCCAGGAGGAGAAATGGCTTCTGGGCCTCCTAACTTCTTAAATGAACACCACTGACCCTGCAGTTTCAGTAACTGAGTGCTGCCTTCTAGTGATCTATATGATTTGCATTCACTTCCTTGCAAGTCCCAAGGAACTCTTTTAATCATTCCCTTGACTAATTTAATGTTTACATAAATGAATGTTTAGAAGAGTCAAGTATTTGTTCTGCAAATGAGTCAGCAATTACTTTTAGAGGCCAAAGACAGAGTATAGTTTTCTCTTGATAGAAAAAAGCGTATCCCCCTTTACAAGAAACAAATTAGAGCCAATTATAGAAACATAAACTCACAGAAATAAAATGGCTGGCAAAAAACATAACCATAACCTGCTGATATCCATCATTCATTTTCCAACCCGCTGAATCCAAACACAGGGTCACGGGGGTCTGCTGGAGCCAATCCCAGGCAACACAGGGCACAAGGCAGGAACCAATCCCAGGCAGGGTGCCAGCCCACCGCAGGACACACACAAACACCAAGCACACACTAGGGCCAATTTAGAATCGCCAGTCCACCTAACCTGCATGTCTTTGGACTGTGGGAGGAAACCGGAGCACCTGGAGGAAACCCACGCAGACACAGGGAGAACATGCAAACTCCACGCAGGGAGGGCCCGGGAAGTGAACCCAGGTCCCCCAACTGCGAGGCAGCAGCGATACCCACTGCACCACCGTGCCGCCACCTGCTGATATGGAAAAAATAAAAATAAGACAAATAGCAATACAAATAAAACTACTATAGTGTTCTCTTACATCCTGGCAAAATAAGAGACTTTCACTCGTACTAAAATAATATGTGCATGCCCACTGATGGTGCATCCCACACATCAGCCAGGGTGCAAGTAAACACAAAAGTTCCCAACTAACTCTGCGTGCCAATGCACCAAGTAACAGGAACGTTTTTATACATGAGAATTTACTGAATTTGATACTTAGTAGGCTACTAATATATTTAAAAATGAAAAACATGAGCTTACCTTACAGCTTGAAACATCACACTTTTAGAAAGAAAAAAAATGGCCTCCTTAGTCCTGGAATATACTAACCATGGCCTAGGCAAAGTGTGAGAGTCCACCTTGTGAAAATTGTTTGATGGTGAGAGATTATGTTCATCGGAAATATAAAATATAATATATATAAATATATATTATATATAAAATATTTGATTTGCAAGGGTTTACATTTCACTTTATTCATTCAATGATGTCGATTATTAAGTTTGGGAAAAGTAGAAGGTTGAATAATCATTCTAATCAGAATCATTCCTACTACCTTGAAGTGAATACTCCACTCCCACTGTTTCAGCCTCAGTTGCTTCAGCAGCATTGTTGCAGTGATGTGCCGGTTTGGCAGATATACTGACTAAGTGATTGCTACCTTGGTAATCATCATCTGCTGACTGATTTTAGCACTTGGTGGTACGTGCTACTGCTTCTTTGGGGACTGTGAGCCAGGAACCTTACACAGTTTTGTGTGTTTTTAATTTGGCTTTTCTTTGCATTTCCCACTACCTGAGTTACACTTTTGAAAACAAAGTAAGGTTGTCTTTTAATAAGTCTTACAATGGCACAGGTCATACAATGATATATTAACTAGCTACACTAGTTTGGACACCACTTATTTGCACACCAGTCCTTTCCATTACCATCACAACAGTGCATTAAATGTTAAGGTTATTTTTTTTATAAGTTACCTGCTCTCAAGAAAAAAAAAATGAAAACCTTCACTGCTGGCAGGTTAGTAGATATTGCCTTCTTCCTCTCTCTCTTTGGTGCCCTCAAGTGAGTTGATTCCAGGGATCCAGAGACAGATAAAGGACTGACTGCCCACTGACAGCGCTTTATTTTTGAATGACAGATCAACTTGAAACACACTGCCAGTGCACGTTTTTATCTCTCTCTCAGAGTCTTACTATGTTTCTTCCCTGTCTCTTGTCAACCTCTCTTTTCTGGGATTTTTTTGTGATTTTGGCTGCTTATCGCAACTGAATCTTCATCATCATCATGCAATATGTAGTATGAAATAGTAGTAGTAGCGTATATGAAATAAACAGATTCACAATAAATGAAATTAATTATTCTAGTCTTGGTAATACTTTACACTGCTTTCAGGCAGAATGTGGAGGGATTTCTTTACAGCTGATCAATTTACCTAATCCATACACTGCAACTATAGCTTAATGTATTATTTGAAGTAAATTACTGGCCTGTAAGAAATGCTTTAAAAACAAAAAATAAGTTTAAAAAATATACTTTTGTATCAGTGAATCAGCCAAACCATGCAGATGTACAGTAATCCCCCAGTCATTCCTTGCAAGTTTACACAGGCATACAATTTCCCGTCCAAGGATGATAATTTACACCAACACCAGCTAACAGAATAAATATAGCAGCACCCCTTAGAATTCAAAAAGTACATCTTTCAAGCTTAATAACACAATTCTGTTTGGGAGTTGTGCAAATAACACCAAACAATAAAACAAAGTAAATGATTATTCTGTATTAAACCAGATAATAATTTCAAAAATGAGAAAGTGATGTGTTAAAAAAAGAAAAGTGCAGAAATCAGCTTTTTGCAAGATTTTGCATTGCATTATAATTCAGGGTTAATGTGATTGAATTTTTTTTAATAAAGGAAATTGTGTAACCTAAGTATTAAGTACACATCAGTATTATGTAACATATAGTGGACTGTGTAGCAGAGGAAATGGAAACTTAAAACTGCAGTTTGGCAGAAAACAGATGATGATGTATATTCACTTGCAAAACAGTGCATCTTCTTTGATAGGTTTATGGCTAATATCAATAAGAACAATCACGATTAAAGTCTATATCAGTGTTTATATAATGTAGAATTTCTACTATTATTTATTTAGCTGACAGTTTTTTTTCCAGAGAGACTTACAAATCACAAATTCAGGAAGACAAGTAAAAGCGAAATCATAGCAGCACATAACTTAAACTAATTATTCCAGGCTATAAATCTTAAATGCATTAAGCTTTTTCAAAAGAAGACAGCAACATTCAAAAGTATAAAGTTTGTGACTGTTAGATTAAAGGCATGATACAGTAAGTACTAGAGCAGGTAAAGCTACAAATATAATTAACTAGAAAAGGTAAATTTTATAAACAAAAGGCTATAACTTCCATTTGGTTTTCCATCTCAAAACTGAGTTGCTGGTCCTTCTCAAACAGCAAAGATGGATTCAGTAGTTTTATTTGCATCATCAGCCATGAAGTTTGAAGTGACCACAGGTGTCTAGTAAGCATTTGCAGTGTGACAGAAGTCTGAAAATATAAGGGGCTGTATACTGTATCTGGGTGGCTGGGTAACAATTCATATTTTATCTGATGGATGCTGAAACAAGAACACAATAAACGGAAATCAAGAAATGTCAATATGACCAAATTCTTCAATGCAGAATAAAAAACAATAAATTTAGCAGATCGTTATTGTCGTTAATAGCTGAGTAGCTTCAACAAAAACTTTAATAGGTCAGATAAACTGAAAACTGCATGATATTATGTATAAGTGAAGAGATTTTCTGTGGCTGTCAGCAAAATATAATTAATTTTCTTCTTTTATTTGTATGTTTTGTTAATTTTTATTTTCATTTGTTTATATTTTTTTATCTAGGTGTATATGTGATTGTTTTTCTGTGGGTACTGCTGTTTTGTGGTTTATGGGTGCCTCCATTTTAGAATTTTTGGTTGCTATGATGCTATGTGGTTGCCAGGCACATGATACAAGTGTCATGTGACCGATGACATCTTGATGGCCATGACATAAAAGACTGCACAGAATTCAACCTTTAATTTATTAAAGCAAGATTAGCATTTGCGCAAATCATTTAGGGTCTTGTTTTGACCCTTGCTTTCCTTTAAACTGTGACTGCAATCTTGGTTTTGTCTTAATAGGCTTTTGTAAATAATTTCATGGCCTTTGGTGTACAGACACTTACAAATTACCTTCTTTGCCTTTTTCTTTTACCTTCAAAAACAGGACTTTTCTTTAAATTTGCCATTCAATTAAATATTCTGATAGGACACACAATAAATGTCCTGTTTTAACATTGCAGGGTCTTACAATTTCAAATTTTCTTTCTTTTTCTTATTGTTTGATATTTTATAATTTATTTGTAACATGCATGGCCGAATAATTTTTCCATTGTGGGATAATAAAGTTGATATTTCTGTTGGCTTACTGATTAAAGTTTAAAGACTCAGGAAGATGCTGCGTTTTGCATTAGCAGAAGTGGTCCAAAAGGACGAGGAGAGCAGTCAGTGTAGTATATCAGTTTGGACAAAACGTTGTACTGGAGATGCTTTACAAAAGCAGTCTGTTAAACTCAGTGATGGAAGGAGGAAATGTGAGGGTGAAAACAAAGATTATCGTCATGTTTTGCAGTTTCTAACTGTAGGTGACCCCATGAAGATTAAGAAGTAGTAGTGATTTGACGGTTCAGCTTTACATAAGGTCTACATTACCTTCCTTAAACATCTGTTTTATTTTGCTTTTGTTCAAATACATAAAGGATGCATTATATAATGATTCACATATGGGATCAACACCTTCTTATTTTTAAGAATTCCTTATTAGCCTAAAGTATAGCATAAACTTCTTTAATAAAACTTTTTTTGTTTTTTTCATCTGCTTCCATCTGTTTTTCTATGCCCTGAAGTACCAGCATTTTGATGTAAAAATAAAATCCATTTATTAGTATAATAATAAGTCATAAATAACTAATGCTTACATTTACAATACTGTATTTAAAAATGTGATTTTTTTTGTATCTGGTCACACAGTTTTGAAAATATTAGATTTGCCTATTGTTACAGAAACAAAAATTGTGCAGTTATTTATTTATTATTACCTGTAAATACTTTTTGGTTCTCTAATTTTTATTGAAATCAAAAAATGAAAATAAACAATACAAAATTTTCATTTTCTCAAATTGCAATGAAATGGGAAAAAAGAATGACTGATCAATCCCTCCATGGTGCTCTGCTCCAGTGCACAGAGCTGACATTAGAATCAGGTAAGGGTTAGGCAGAGCACAATTTTACAATGAAAATGTGAGTAGAGTGAGATTTTAGATGATTAAATGATGTTATTTAAGACAGATTTTCAAGATAAGCTGAGAAAGAAGGACTTTCATTTTGTTAGACTGAAAGAACCAAAAAAGTTGTACCTTCACAAATATTTCCACAGAAGGCCATCATTAGATTAACATTTGAAGAAAATGAAAAAGAAAATATGAGGAGGTATGTGGGAAGCACAATGGAGCAGTGCTGGTGCTGCTGCCTCGCAGTAAGGTTCGTGTCCTGGGTCCTCCCTGTGTGAAGTTTGCATGTTTTCCCCATCTCTGCGTGGGTTTCCTCCAGGTGGTCTCTCACTGGAAAAAGACACGCATGTTACGTGAACAAACAACACTAAATTGGCCCTAGTATGTCTTTGGTGTGTGGATGTATGTGTTTGCCCTGTGATGGGACTGCTGCCCTGTCCAGGGTTTGTTCCTGCTTTGAGCCCTGTGATAGCTGGGATAGGCTTAAGCACCCCTGGTCTGGAAATTATTTGAAGAGGTTTGGAAGAAAATGGACAGTACAGCAAGGCACTGTTTGCTTTAAGGACTGATATGAATAGGTAATAAAAAAAGAATGAAGATGGGGACAAAAACAGTAATTACAATACTCATTCATAGCTCAGAGTTCTTGTACACTGCTCTGATGTTCTGAAAATTTTATTTAACAATATTTTATCAAAAAATAAATATGTTTTGCTCATTGTGAGCACTTGACTGGATGACTTGACATGTGGATTATATGACACGAGCAACATGAGATTTTTCATGCACATTTTTATATTGTTTGCTGATGTCCAGTGTTAGTCACCATAGATGCACATTCTGTCAGCAAGATTATTATCTACTTTTTCCAGGAAAACATGAGATTAAAAAATTTTCTCAGCCTTCACTACAAATCACAATGGTTATGTAATATGTAAAAATAAGTAAATATTATTTTTGGGTGTAGTGTTCTTTTACATTTTCTGTTTCCTTAACTTATGTTAAAGAATCATTCAGAATACTAATGCACAGAGAGACTGTATGAGAAGACCCAAGGTAAACGTTTACAGAGATGAATGCTACAGTCAGCTGAGGTGCTCTTGATGCTCTTACTGTTATCTTCTCCAGATGTTGTAGGAATGGGCAGAAGCTGTGGAAGGTTATGGAGGGCAGCAATTTAAAATGCCATGGTTGAACAGTTGTGGTACTCCCTTGTGTCTGATGTTCAGTAGTTATGAAGTCTCAACATGCCATGGCGTAGTAACGCTTTTTGTAACATTAGGATCATGTTGTTTTGAAATAATAAACCAATCAGAGTGTAACTAGGGGTTTTGCCACTCCTTTTCTAGAAGTTTCTGTAAAACAAAAAATCTTTCTCAGCCCAAGAAAATGGATTTCTGCAGCACAAAAATGAAAACAAAGGCAAGCAATGCATAACAAAAAGGGACATTTCTAATATAGTGATTATAATAATAATAATCTGAAATGAAAGTATATATAAACAGGCTATTTATATGAGTGCAAATCTTATTAAATATACAAATACATACAGTGACACACTGAAAATCATTAATCTCTCCTGCTGCCTACAGATGAGAATCTGATTATTCTTCTCAGTATTGCCGATTCAATTAATTCTAACCAACTCCATTTGCAGAAATGCAGCCCCAGACCTTCCCTGCTGGCAGCTTTACTCTTTCATTTAAAAAGTTATATTTCCTGTGAGTGTGACCAGACACCTGTCACATAAATTTGGTACTTGCTCCCAGTGTTCAGGACTCCAGTCGTCATATTTTTGTAAGTCTCTTGGTTTTGTTTCCACTTCTGAGGAATGGCTTTTGGTAACAACTTGTCCATAAAAACCACATCTGACAAGACTTGTCTGAACTGCAGTTCGGTATGGTTGGTTTCCTCAGGTTTCTGTGAGTTCAGAGCTGACAGACGCCCTGCACTTCGTCCATTTTAAGAGATCTCAGTTTAATACATCTTATTGTCTGTTGTACTCAGTTTATGTGGCTGACCAGATCATTTCTAGTTCACAGTCTTACTTACTTTGTTGTGCTTCTTCAGAAGACCTTGGACAGCACACATTGAAACTCATGTTTGACATGAAATACCTCCTTGGGAGTGACCAAGCTGATGCAGGATGATCACCTTGTGTTTTTGTGCTCTTGCAATAGTGCAAGATTTAATGATTTGCACATTAAACTATCACCTCCACCAACACACCCTCACATTTTAGTTTGATGCCCTTTGCCCAGTTGGATATCTTCTACACCCATTTCTGTTTCAGTCAAATAGCTTACTTCAGTCATCTGATTAGGTCTTGATCAGTACCTCCTGATTGTTATCTTTGTTTAATTGTGCATTGGGCTTGAGATCTACAAAGCAATCAAGTTTTTACCTGAAAAGTGTTCCATTACTTAACATTTTAATTTCTTTAAAGAAATACAAAAGTAACATTTCATTTTGTTGGAAATTAACGGCTGGAAACTTGATTTTTTCTCTTTTCTACTGACAAACTAATGCAGAAGACTAAAAATAAACATCTAAGACAAAGTTTACATTAACAATCTAGGATGTCTAAGACTTTATGTATATACATGTATGTGTGGGTGTTGCATTCAATGTATGATGTATTCATTGTCTTTTTGTCTATTATTGGTATTATATTACTGTCACTAGTCTGTGGGAGAAATGTAAATGGATATTTAACGGTACTGTTAACTTGAACCTAAACCTCACTATAACACTGTGAACAAGAACAGCAATACAGCAGGCTTGGTCTACTCTGTAATTTATTTATTCTTGCCCATTTTTTTCTCTTGGAAATGAGTAATATGAAAAAATTCCAAGCCATTAGATTTTTTGACAGTTATTTTGAAAAATAAGGTGTGCTATTATTTAATTTTAGTAAAATCATGACTCAATGTACTAAAATCAATGCACATGTATAATTTCTACAATAGCGTACATGATTTTTTAAACTTTCTTAAAAAACAGCAGCCAAAATGTAACTTTGTGATTGTATTTTACAGAAATCAAGTTTGTGATTATATATATATATCTATATATATATTTATAAAATCCAACGTCTGTCTGTCTGTCTGCTTTTCATGAGAGAACTACTTAACGGATTTAGATCTGGCTTTTCTCTATATTTTGCTTGAACATTCCAGTTGATTTTTGACTTCTCTCATCACGCAAAATATCATAGTTCGCTTGCGGTAGCAATTTATTTGCGCGAATCCGAGACAGAGGCTGCGGACTGAGGGGAGGGAGAAGCGGGGTCCTCCTCACTCACTCATATATAGTGTCACGGATGAGCGGGGACACTGCCCGGCCGGGACGCTTGGATAGTCCCCGAGTTGGACGATACTTCTCCTCGGCCACGAGATGGCAGCCGCCCGGGCCTAATTGGGGCCACAGGAATGAAGCCAGGACACTCACCACTGTGAGAAGACGTGGCCACTGCCAGAGGGGCGCCCGAACAGTTAGGGAGTCCTGGATGGCAGCACTTCCGCCACACCAGGAAGTGCTGCTGGAAGTAATCCCAAGGGTACCCGGTGTGCTTCCAGATGCTCTCCTGACACTTCCGCCACACCAGGAAGGGATGTCAGGGGGAGCACCTGGGGCTTATCCGGGTCATAATAAAAGGGGCCGCCTCCCTCCACTAGGAGAGCCAGAGTTGGGAGGAAGAAGACGAAGCTTGTGAGGTGGGCGAGAGGAGGTCGAAGGTGAAAGAGAAGAAGAAGAGAAAGAAGAAGAGAGAAAGAGAGAGGAGGTCGAAGGTAAGAAGAGAAGAGAGAAAGAGAAAGAGAAGAAGAAACAGTTGGTGAAGGAAGGCATTGTGGTGCAAAGAGGAAATAAAGAAGTGTGTTTGGACATTCTGGTGTCTGTCTGTCTGTGTCTGGGGGTATGCTTTCCACAATATATAGATAGATATTGTGATAGATGGCTGGCAGTTCAATCCATCCGGGACGTCCCAAAACTAAAAGGGTGGAGAACGGCAGCATTTCCAGGGCACTGCCTCCCCCAGGACGCTAGGTGGCAGCTCCCCTGGACGGTAAATGTACCCCGGTAAATGTGTTCCCTCAGGGCATCATGGGACATGGAGTCCATTTTCTTAGCCCTGTTGGGTGCCGTGGGTGCCGCCAGGGCGAGCTCATAAAGGACCTGGGGACTCCTACTTTTCTTATAACTTGGAAGTTCTTCAGAGTCATGAGGACGGAAGCCCACAGTAGTTCCGGGCTACTTGAAGACGGATGATGTGGCATTTGACCCGGAAGAAGAGAAGGAACATTTCCGGGTCAAGAACTATTTAAAGGACTGATGCAGACGCAGCAGGGGAGCCGGAGTTGGGTGGTTGGGTAACAAAGCTGCTGGGAATGTAGGGTTGTTATTGATTTATTGTATGATTATTATTATTGAGTATTGGAGAATTGTGAAGTGTGTGGTGCTTTGTGCACTTTATTTGAAGAAAATAATAAAAAATTCTTCATGGTGCTTTTATAAGTGTGTCCTGGATGTCTGTCTGTGGGGTTTCACGGGGCAACAGTGCCCCTAGCATCCACAATATATATATGGAGTTTGCATGTTTTCCCCATGTCCTCCAGGTACTCCGGTTTCCTCCCATAGTCCAAAGACATGCAGGTTAGGTGGATTGGTGATCCTAAATTGTCCCTAGTGTGTGTTTGGTGTGTGGGTGTGTGTGTAAGTGTGTGTGCGCGCCCTGCGGTGGCTGACGCCCTGCCTGGGGTTTGTTTCCTGCCTTGCGCCCTGTGTTGGCTGGGATTGGATCCAGCAGACCCCTGTGACCCTGTAGATAGGACATAGCGGGTTGGATAATGGATGGATGGATATATATATATATATACTGTATATATCACAACTGAATTAGAAAGGACATTTTTGATGTAATTATTACACCTGATAATATAAATATATCAAATACTATTTTTGACATTCACTGATTCTGGTTGTGTTTCTCCTCTATGGAATAAGTGAGGTAATGCCCATGTAAAAAAAAACGTTACACATAAGAAACTGAACAAGAATGTGCCTGTCTTCAGCCTCTACAAAATGGTGGGAGAAACGTCTTACAAGCAGAATTACTGCTACAGAAAATAAACTGCTAATTTGTTATTAGACATTCTTTTGTAAATGTTTAATTTATTCTTTCTTAAAACAGTTTAATCCAATTCAGGATAACAGCATTTCTAAGTACAGAGACACATGATTGGCTTACAAACAGAAAAACCTTTCACTTAATAGAACCAATAGGTTTAGGCCAGTGAAATTTTGGCTTTGCTTTGCTTATTTTTTTCATAGAATTACCTTTGGTGACATGTAACGGGAGATAATGGAAAAATTTCATTCTCAATTCAATTGATTTTTGAGTGCAGACTCAGAACACTGCAACGAGTTCACAGGTGAATGCGAATACAAACTTACATTTCTAATTCCATAATAAACAAACATAAAGACATATATTTGTATAAACAAACAGGAGAATAAAGCAGTTTCAAAAGGAGTGATATAAATGGAATTTCACAATCTCTGTTCATTAGCGTAATTATTAAATATGCCAGTTGACAACAGAAGAGAGGAAAACAAAAAACTGCAGTCAGCCGCTTACATAGAGAAAAAAAAACCTCTGTGGAGTCAACCATCACTTATAACAGAAAGTCAAAAGACAAAGTCAGAGGGAGTCACAGCTCTGGAGGTCATGGCCAATCTGGCCATTTTACAATATAAGTCTGTGCTGGGCCATTTAATACAAAATTTTTCCATCCATTGATTTCCAAAGCTCCCAGTATTACAAATGTCTTTCCATGGGCAGGAAAAGAACTTTGAAGTAGAACAAAGAAATGGAATAGAACCTGGTTATTAATAATAATATTGAAGTACATTTTTTTATCTAAAACATGTATCTGGGATTATATGCACACCAGTAATCAGCATAAATAGGACAAGAAAAAAGGTAGCAAAATCATTTATAGTACTCAAATGACTATATTTGAGCTGTATAAGATGGTTATAAGGGATACGGCAAAACATAAAACAGAGGATGAGTCATCCACTCCTTGCTAGTATATTTTATGTACATGCTGTAGGAGGAAATTTGTTACCTTCTCCAGTGCAGATTTCATGCTAAGAGGCACATAAATTCTTTTACATTCTTGGCTATAGAGTTAGACAATGCATGATCAAAGAAGCACAACAATTTCTCATGTTCATAATTTTTACAAAAATCAGAATTGTAGTATTTGTGTTAATTTGTAAAGATGTACTATAAGAAAATTAATTTTCTAGGTTGTTGTAGATAATAAACATGAATAAACAATGACTAGTTCAAGGTACCCACAGATATTAATTGTTCTATACTGATAGTATTGTATGGAAAATATCGGGACCCAATGGTATAATACTAAATCTGTTAAAGGCACTTTCTCATATGACTTGTTATAGATTTGGGTGGATATACTTAATTTGGGTGATATACTTAATGTGTGGTCTCCTGGAATTCAACTGGGGTGAAATTATGACACTGAAAAAAACAATATTGTAGTACCATCACCAAAATAGAGTTTCTGCTGTTTACATGGCTGTTTGAGGTGGCTCACTATCCTTAAAAGGACTGCTTGCCTTTTGCCTCACTCTTTGGGTTTCCATTTTTATAGCCCCACCCCCAGCTGGGTTTCAAGCTGATCATTTGAAAGTTGGCGTACCAGCTTATATTATGGTGACATATCCCTTGCTGATGCAACTTAGCACTGTTACACAGCCCTCCCTTCAAAGTCGCTGTCCCCAGAGACCACTTCCAAGTCAGCTTTGAGACTCTCCATCCATTGCTGCTCCACAACATCTCTATGATCTGCCTTGTCCTTTACCTGCACAGCTTACCACCAGTCTGTGGTAAGATGAGGCTGAAGTTTTTTTAAGTCTATAAACAGTTCCCAAAGGCTCTAAGGGGCATAGGTGCACATGGTAGCATGGCTGAGTGGCCCTGATGTGGGAATTGGCAGATCCCATGCTCAGATGCAGCACTCTGGGATGCATGACTGAAGATCCTGCACCTGCTGAAGTATAAAAAGAACCTGAGTAGGACTAGAAGGGAGAGATAAAAATTCAAGTACGAGATACAAAGAAAGATCAAGAGAGTGTTTCAGCAAGAATGTAAGAAATATGAGTCAGGAGGTTCCTTGGAAAGTAAAGAGAAAGAAGACAAAGAGGCAGGATCATGGTGAAGCTGGTGCAATAGTGTTTTGTCTTGGTAGAGTAATATATTGCTCTACTTTCCCCTATTGTATTATTAATAAGTAGCTTTTGTCAGAATGCCTAATCTCACCAGATTTACCACTGTTTATAAGGGATTATAATATAGAATTTATCCCCACCTTCCCTTCTATATCTATAGGAAAATTAGGTATAGTAAAAAGACAAGCAGAAGTTAAGTTACAACTTAAAATAATGAATTATTGATAACATTCATAAATAATAACAATATGCAAAGTACATTTGAATATTGGCAACCATACAACCTGATTAAATGGTGATGTGTAGTTTCAGGGGCACACAGACTTGTTAGTTATTTAAAATGTCTCTAGTTAAGGCATCATTGGTGCTCAGCTTTCTCCAGAACAGGCCGCAAGCCTGTTCAATATGGCTGCTAAACTGATGTTAGTAAGAGAGAGATTGTGAGGTTAAACAAGTAAATTTATAGATGTTCTGTCCAACCCCTAGAGCCAATAGGACATCATGGTACTTAAAAGCTTCTGATCCAAGCCAATTCCAAACAGCCATACTTCAGACCAATGGGGGAAATAGAACATCTTAACACCTGCCCCCAAACCATATGTTAACGTAACCTGGCTTTCTTGAGGGGGTTGAAAGACTTTAGCAGAGAAGCACTCGCCAAACTGGTTTAAGGCACATCCCTCAAAGCCTGCCGTAAAATTCAAAGAGACTCATTCCATGGGTTGTAAACATGAATGCTTCTCACTAATATTACATTGCTTTGCCTAAATTACAAATAAAGACATACAAAATATTTATCAAGTTATATGCAAAATCTCACATCACAACAAATAGTGTAAAGGCCAGAGGTAAGGAAGTGGCCCTGAGAGAAGTGAGCAGATAGTGCTCACAGGAGTGAGTCACTCCTGCTGAGCGCACAAGGAGCAGGAGTGACCGACTGCTCTCAGCAGGGCCCACGGGATTCTTTGAGGACCATGGGACAGTGCCGGGAACACAAGGTGTTTGTTGGATGACTGCGCTTGACAGGGTGAGTAGTAGGAGACGTCAGATTATAGAGAGAAGCAAAGAAGCTCTAATTGGTATTCATAATTAATGATTTCAGTGACAGTGATTTTAACCGTATTTTATTATTAGATTATTTATTTGTTATTTGTGTGCTGTTAACCTCGATTAAACAGTCTTTTATGGATTTAATTATTTTTTGAGACTTTTGAAACACTGCACTTTGTTCTGCAGCACTGTTTATATTAATAAAGCACTGCTCACGTTGCATGTACCTTTGCTATGATATGCATCCTCACTGTCCAGTCCATCCCCAGTTTACAACTATCAACGTCCCAGTTTCAAGGGAGTATGCCAGCTGCAGGTGACCTGAGCATAATACGGCCATGCTTCACACAGATCACATGGGGTCAGCAGCAACTCTTCTGCTACACTTTTCCGCATTTCCATAAGCCCAAAGCTTTTGCAGTGTTTGCGCATTCAGGCCAATAGACCTTAGCAGATAGAGAAGAACTGGTCGAGTTGCAGAAGTGACAGTCTTTCAGTTGACTTCCCCCATACTGCTGCTGGAAATGGCACTCCAGATCACAGAACTGAGCCTCGAGCCTCTCCAGCAACTCCTCAGAAAAGCAAGCAGGTCCATTTTATGTTTCCAAGGCACTCAGTGCTTTTCTAAGTTGGACTGTAGGTCTTCTTGTTCAGCTTCTGACACCAATATGGTGCCTGCACCAGAATAGATTAATTGCTCTTTACATAAATTGCTATCCTTTAAAGGACTGCTTGCCTTTTGTCACAGTAGTTGGAAAAGCATGCAACAACGCGGACTTGCCATTTTTATAGGGACCTCACACTACTAGATTTTAACCAGATTTTTGGGATGATGGAGTGAAAGTTCATACTATAGGAGACACATCCCTGGCTACTTCTCATATATGTATATATTCTCAATATGTATATTAATAATAGCAAGATAAGATTGGGAAAAATTGGGATTCGGGTAGACAGCAACAGGACAGAGATCCTGTATCCTCTTAATGTCCTCCATCTATAGGTAACCAAAACGTTAGCTGGTGGGAGAGAGGACTGCTAAGAAGGTCTATTTAAGGAGAGAAGGGTGGGTTTTTCCCAATTAAGTTTGTGAGCAGATGCAGCCATATGAATATTAAACAAATTACGGATGTAGGGGAGATCAACGGAAATAATATTTTCTTGAATATTTAGACAAAGAAGAAGGCTAAAAACATGGTTCCATTCTTTTACACGTATTTAGACAACAGTAAGCGGCAATAGAACACATGAACAATAAACAATCAGGCTTTTTTATTATATTTGTATCGATTTTAATTAAAATCAGCCTTTATTTTTTATAGCATCTTCATAAATATAGTTAAAGCATAGTATGATAATATGTTGTTCATATGTTTTTCAAAACTGAAGCGAGGGTGAGTGATGTAATTTTTAAAGGTCGCAGAGACAGTCAGAAGCAAGGATCAGCTTTGTGGTATCCTGATCAATGGCTTAGCCACGACACTGCACTACTTGTCATAAACAAATCCAAGCAAAGAAAAGGTTGTTCTGAAAAACTATAAAGACTGCCATGAAGAATTTGCACTTCCTGAAACCTTTGAGGAATGCCTGAAGCATTTGTTCATTACAGAACCCACAAAAAAGTGCAGGGAGTTAGAGAACTGTTCAAGTATTTTCAGTTTGAACTGCAGTTACATGCAAATGATAGAAATTGTGCAAATGGGATTCATTACGCTTGTAATTTATTCACAGCGACTGAGAGAGAAACTTCAGTGTTGAATCTAGACTACTCCTGTAGAGACCATTAGATATTGCCACAACTCACAAAATTGAATAAATAAAAACAATCAGTTCAAAAATTAACATTGATCACATCTATTTAATACAGAACAAATGATGCAGCTCACAAAAGATTTCTCATGAAGAAGGAGACACCAAGCAAAACATAAAGAAAACACGGCAAAGAAAGTGACTACAGTGGAAAAAATGTCTACTTGCAAAAATGCCCAGTAATAAGGAAGTAGTACTTGAAATGCAGAAAACTGAATGAGTAGAGAAGGAGAAACACACAGCCAGATAGCAAGAATCATTTTATTGATGCAATTCAATGTATTCACCAACCTGAAGAGTGAGAATGCTAAAACAGTCCAGATGGTGCAGATGGGCCTGTCATTGTACTGAATATCTGGATGTTAAAGTGCTTATGTTAAAGTATAGATTCAGAAAGGGAAGAGTATGAACCCTTTGTCTGGAATCATGTTTGGATATGGACCTCGTTTAGCTAGTGTTATCTGTAGTTACAAAAACAAGGCCAGTTGTGAGAGAGGTTGTAAATATTTTTAAAGGAATTAGACCATTTAGTAGATCATATATATATATTACATTAACCCAAAGAGTAGAAACAGTACACAAACAAATGTGAACAATCATTGTAAAAGGCAAGATGGCACAGAGCTCACAATTATGTCTCCACTCACTCCCGGGATGTTACTTTCTGCTTACTTACATGTAATACTGACACATACACTGACATCTGCCTTTAAAAGAAGACTGATGTGAAATTTTAAGCATTATGAACTGCTAAAATTGTATATATTTTTATTCATTTTCAACAAGTGAATGTGGTATTATTATACAAATGTTAAGCCAATCAATTAAGATTTAAAGTTTTTATTTAGTCAGGTTTACATAATCTTCATGCAAAACAGAAACAAATAAAACATATAGACAAAACAGATTAAAAGTTACACAACAATTCTGAAATATATACATTAATTAGAAAACAATACTTTGCAAACTTCTTTTAATGGTCTGGCAGTAGGATTTTACATAGACTGCTACATAATATGTGTGAAAAAAATATACGCTCCTAAAATGGTTATTACTGCCTTCTTACTAAAAAGCTGTATGGCAAAAGAAAATAATTTCTGGAAAGAAAAGCATTTATGGAGTGGCTTGTGTGGGTCTTTAAATCGAATATCCTCCCTGATATACTACATGTAATGGCTGTCCGTCATCAGTTGGGAAGATACCAGGTTTTTTCAACATTACTCTCTAACACCACATTTACCATATCATCCAACTCAGTTCCAGTAATTTGGCTGCATGTTTGGTAACCACCTGGAGCTTATTGAAATTTTGATGTGTCAGACCACTAGTCCAGGTAATGAAATTGAGGAGATGACATACTGGATCACACTGCGATAAAAAAACAACACGAGGGCCCTGGGTACTTTAAATGGTCTGAGTTTACTGAGAAGAAATGGGCACTAATTTTCCTTTAGAATAGATATTTTAGTATTTCTATTCCAATTCAGATTATTATCTATTGTAAATTAATTCCTAAGGATTTATTTTCAGACACTATTTCTATTTACTCCCGCAAAATAATCAAGGGCGAACATACAGATATCAGCCTTTAATAGTCCAATATCATTTCATTAGTCCAGTGTTTCTTAAACTATGAGGGTCAACCAAAATAGGGGTCGCCATATGATTGTGTAGTAAATTAGCCACATTCACCCAAATGCAAATTCCGCAGCAAGTGACACACCACCCTCTATTTAGTATACTCTTTATTGCAGTAGTATGTAAAAAAAAAACCTTGACACATCACATAAAGTTTTTATTTATATAACTTGAATATAAAATAAATGTTCCTTATACTATCAATTGAAATGACAGATAAAGAAAGACAAGTATAAGAAAGCTTGAGAAGTGAAGGGACAGCAGTGCTAATTTGAAATGTTAAAGTGAAAATAAAATGTGCGGCACAAAGTTGTGAAAATTTTCAGTGTGTTGCAAAGAGTGAATGGGTGAATATATAGTGCAGTGGTAGTGGAGCATGCAAAATGTAGTTTCAGTGGCCATTTACAGCAGTATACATTGAATCCAAATCTGTAACAGAGGTGGAATGAAGACTTTGTATTAAGTTTATCGTGCCTCAGCAAGGAAGAATTGTAACACTATTTAAAAGTGGTTCAATAAATTTCAAGGTACTGGTGGTATAAATGACTTGTTTGTTGGACCATCAAGAACTGTAAGAACATCAGAAAATATCGAAAGGGTGAGACAGACTCTAGAGCCGAGCCCTCAACGTCCAGTACAACATCAGTTGGTAGCTTTAAACACCTCAAACTGGACTGCCTGTTGAGTTACTTATCAAAATTTATCCTACCACCTCTATAAAATTCAAATAGCTCATACATTTTTAAGAATAATTTATCTATACAACTGAACTTTTTTACTCAGTTTATTGTACTGTTAAATAAAATAGGGATGTTGAACTTTGCAGATTCACTTGGAAAAATGTTTTATTAATGGTGGAACGGAACTCATTTAAAAAATGTGATAAAAAATGTTATCTAAGACAAATTAAGTAAACTGCACTGATTAATTATTTTTTGACTACATCATCTCTTCACCTTGATTCAAGTGAGCAAGTTACGTGACTATTCATACTATCCTTTCAAAAATCAACATATACTCAGCTGCACCTGTAATAAAGAATTGATTTCTGTCCACTTTAGTAAAACTTAGACTCAGCATTTACACTGGCAGTGATACACCACAGGAATTTATTCCCTGTTTTGAATGATAATCAATATTTTATTAACAATAGGTTTGCTTTCCACTTTTCTCTTTTAGTAATATTCTTTTTAAAATTATGCCTGAATGGAAACACAATCTTTATAATTAAATTGCCATTGTTACTTGTCTATTTATGGCTTTTTTGTAATTATAGCAATAATCCTTTTTTGGGTCCCAATATGGTACCGATTTCCTTATTTAAGCCCTCAGATTAAAATTTTCAGAACCTCTGCTTTAGTCTTTTTGACATTCAGAGAATGATAGTTATTATTGCATCAATTCCACAAACAGTCCACTTGGTTGAAATAATGCCTTTCATTTTCTCCAGACACATGTCCTATATCACCATATTGTCATCAGCATATTTGGCCATTGTTCTCTTTCAGGTCACTAGTATAGAGCATGGCCTACACTACGGAGCCACAGTAAACTTCCAGGGGAGCTGCAAGAAGAATAAAGATACAATAGTTAAAAATAGCAGCAAAATGCTTAGTTTACTCAAAATCAAGTTATAGTAGTGGTGTCAAATGTAATACTCATAGACTGAATCTGGCCATGGGATCTTTTTAAAGTGGCCTGCTTCATCAATATTCACAATATGTTACATACAGCCTACAATGACCATTCGTTTTCTCAAAGACGCCCTTTAAAGTTTGTTTTAAATATAGTTTGTATCTGTATATAGTTTAACTGGAATACATTTACACCTCTCTCCAGCGCCCATATCATGTCCAGATAAAGATCAGTGGGACTCCTTACATCCACATAGCAATTTGGAGTTTAATGCTCACTCACATTTATCTGTACAGCACAGTGCATTTCTGCTTCTCACTTCAGGAAGGAATGGAAATGTGCTGCTCATAATGACCCAACAGGAAAAAATGAAAAGAAGGTGATGTGCCACATTGTCATAAAGAACTTTCATGTTTTAGCATGATGGAAAAGATTTGACATTCTCATGGAGGAAATGGTAGGTTGACTTCACATGCTGCTGCTGCCACTGCATTGCACTTTTTTTTTCAAAGCTGCTCAGGTGTCAGGACTGGCCAGTCTTCTGCGGCTTACTTGACTGCTGCCCCCACCGTGCATGAAGGTTGTGTCTTTTCTTTTGACTTGCTTGATGTATGTGTGCTGAATCCAGAGCATAGCATCTGTAATTAATTAATGAAGAAATGCCTGTAGCGACTCATTCTGCATTTTAAAAATTTAGATTTTTTATTTTCAAATACTTCATCTGTGGTGTGCTGGTGCCTTGCCCTGGTTTGTTTCCTGCCTTGCACCCTGTGTTGGCTGGGATTGGCTCCAGCAGACCCCCATGACCCTGTAGTTAGGATATAGCGGGTTGGATAATGGATGGATGGATGGATGAAATACTTCATCATCCATCCATCCATTTTCCAACCCGCTGAATCCGAACACAGGGTCACGAGGGTCTGCTGGAGCCAATCCCAGCCAACACAGGGCACAAGGCAGGGAACCAATCCTGGGCAGGGTGCCAACCCACCACAGGACACACACAAACACACCCACACACCAAGCACACACTAGGGCCAATTTAGAATCGTCAATCCACCTAACCTGCATGTCTTTGGACTGTGGGAGGAAACCGGAGCGCCTGGAGGAAACCCACGCAGACACGGGGAGAACATGCAAACTCCACGCAGGGAGGACCCGGGAAGCGAACCCGGGTCCCCAGGTCTCCCAACTGCGAGGCAGCAGCGCTACCCACTGCGCCACCGTGCCGCCCTACTTCATCATTTTATGCTTAATTTTAAAAAGTTATAGCTAGGCTAAATTAGTAGTGAGCAGCTTTTGATAGTCTCAAAAATATCTGCACTGATGAATTCTGTATTTTGTTAATAACTGATTACTATTTATTCAAAACAATACTTACTCATTTTATGTTATGATCAAGAAATTGAGGTACACTGGAACCCCGAGTTACGAGTTTAATCCGTTCCAGAACCGAGCTCGTAACCCGATCTGCTCGTAACCCGAACGAATTTTCCCCCATTTAAAATAATGGAAATGAGATTAATCCGTTCCAGCCCCCCCAAAAAGTCCCCAAAATATCATAAATATTGGAAAAAAACATGTTTTTAAATAAGAAACAAACATCAAAATACTGTATTAGTAAATATAGTTAAATAAAAGATAAACCAACTTAAGAAAATGTAACCTTACCTTGGCGGCAGATAACGGAGAGTGGCTGAGGAAGGAGGGAGGGAGGGAGGAAAGAGGGAGGGAGGGAGGACTAGAGGACTGGCTGCATTTTCGGCACCTTCACATCAAAAAAAACTAAAATTGCACTTTCTTAACTGTACGTCCGTACATGAATTGTAAAAAAATAAACTTTCTTAACTTTAAACTTAGCCTAACACTTAACATTACGTACGTATGATTTTTTTTATGCTAATCATCTGTTTTTGCCTTTTTGGCTGCACTTTCGGCACCTTCACTTATAGCAGTTTCAGTTTTAGTATAAAGATACCTATGCAACGACGTTTGCTTTTGCCTGCTTTTTAAAAGCTTACGGAAGTGAGCCAAGCAGGTGTCATCATAATTTGCTGCAGAACGACTAGTTGCAACTTTTTCTGGATGTTTCTTTTCAATGAAACTTGTAACCTTCTCCCACATTCCCAGCACTTCTTTGATTTCACTTGTCGAAATTTCCTCTGTCTCGACCTCCTCCTCACTACCGCTGATCTCTTGCAAAGCCTCCATACGTTGCATGTCCTGCAGCTCAAGCAACTCCTGTGTTGAGAGTTCCTCCTCATGTTCCTCGACAAGCTTGTTGATATCACCCTCGTCAACCTGCAGACCCATCGACTTGCCGAGGGACACGATTTCATGCACTGGATCTACGTCGGGCACGTTGGTCTCGGTCTCGATCTCGGTATCAAGACCAAATCCTTCAAAGTCCCTCGCTGCAACCGCATCAGGCCATAACTTCTTCCATGCAGAATTCAGTGTTTTTCTGGTCACTTCTTTCCACGCCAGGTCAATCATGTGTAGGCATTGCACGATGTTGAAATGTTCTTTCCAGAACTCTTGGAGTGTTAGCTCCGTATTTTCTGTCACATCGAAGCATCGTTTGAACAGATGCTTCGTGTAGAGTTTTTTGAAATTGGAAATGACCTGCTGATCCATCAGTTGCAGGATTGAAGTCGTGTTGGGTGGGAGGTAGAGGACTTTTATGAATTGATATTCTTCCCGGATGTTGTCTTGGAGACTGGGCGGGTGGGCTGGAGCATTGTCGAGGACGAGTAACGCTTGCAGAGGCAGTTTGTTTTCTTGAAGATACTTCTTCACCGCAGGTCCAAAGCAGAGATTTACCCAGTCGATGAAGAACTGCCACGTAACCCATGCCTTTGGATTGGCGCGCCACATCACTTGCACTTTTTCTTTAAGAATCCTGTGAGTCTTAAAGGCTCGAGGATTCTCTGAATGATAGACTAGCAGTGGCTTCACTTTAAAGTCACCGCTAGCATTTGCACACAATGCAAGGGTGAGGCGGTCCTTCATCGGCTTATGTCCTGGCATCTTCGTCTTCTCTGCTGTGATGTACGTCCTACAGGGCATTTTCTTCCAAAAAAGCCCCTTTTCGTCGCAATTAAAAACTTGCTGGGGGATGTAACATTCTGCCTCGATGAGCTGCGTGAAACGTGTGATGAACTCGCCAGCTGCCTTCTGGTCTGCACTTGCTGCCTCGCCATGTCTTACGACAGAGTGAATGCCTGATCGCTTCTTAAATCTGTCGAACCATCCATGACTAGCCTTGAATTCTGGTTCTACTACATCCGTAGATGTGGATGGTTTTTTCTGCTTCAGGTCATTGTAAATGATGCGAGCTTTCTCGCTTATGACTGTTTCAGTAAGCATATCTCCTGCCAACTCTTTCTCTTTTATCCACAATAACAGCAGGTTTTCCATTTCTTCGTGGATAGCCGACCTTTGCTGTGTAATTATTAATAAAGTATCTATCTATCTATCTATCTATCTATCTATCTATCTATCTATCTATCTATCTATCTATCTATCTATCTATCTATCTATCTAATTACGGTCATGCCTTTTGCTACTTTTACACTCTTTATGGTCTCCTTTTGCTTTAGTATTGTGCATATCGTGGACGTACTGCGGTCGTAAAGTTTGGCGAGTTCCATCACACGCACATTCTCTCATGCTTTTCTATAATTTCCTGCTTCAACTCGACTGACAGCATCCTTTTCTTCTTGCTGCTGTCCTTTCTACTTCCTACCTTCTTTGAAGCCATGGTTAATGCCCAATATGTATGATATGGGTCTGGGTAGAAGAGGTAGAGGTTTCTGGGTAAGAAAGGCGAAGCGGAAACTAGCAGTGACGTTTCGGAGCTCGGCTCATAAAGATAGATAGATAGATAGATACTTTATTAATCCCGATGGGAAATTCACGGGCAGGCCTCGTAAACCGGGCAGAAATTTTGCTCGGATCGCGGCTCGTAAACCGAATTACTCGTATACCGAGCTGCTTGTAAACCGGAGTTCCACTGTACTAGTAAAAAAATAAAAACCAACAGGCTGCTTTTGAAATACCCGATTCATTTTGTATTATCTGTCTATTATAAAAAAAAAATATTGGAAGGGAGACTAGGGAGACGAAAAATCTTGGGAGGGAGGCTAGGGAGACGAGACGTGATCTTCTCAGAAGACAATTTGACATCCCGCGAGACAAGGCAGTGAGACAACATTTAAAACAAGTTCACGGACATCTAACCTAGCAGTTGTTGGAAATGCTTTTGGCAGACAAACATCATGTGCTCCCAGCTCTTAAAACAACGACAAGCGACAAGCAGAACACGCAGATCACCAGCAGCAGCAAGCCAGCAGATGATCCGACCGCTTCTCCTTAGCGTGTGCTAACCCCCCCTCCCCCCCCCCCTTCACAATGTGAGCGGCAGAGACACGTAGTGGGAAAAGGACAGCTGCTGTACAGGCTTTTAAATGATTGACGAGGAGCATGACAAGCAGCAGACGCAGCGCACCAGCAGCAACAAACCAGCAGATGATCCAACCGCTTCTCCTTAGTTTGTGTTCAGCTACCCCCCCTTCACAACGCGAGCAGCATTATATGTCCTGCGAGAAAGAAATTTAACCACGCCTGGGGCCGGAAATAAAGGACAAGTATTGTTTTTACAAAAGTTTTAAAGTAAAAGTGAAAATAATACATATGAAAATAATACATATGTAACAATTCCCATGAAAATAAGAATCTCTTTAAATTGTACAGTATATCTGCTAAACCAAACCCGGGGGTGGGCGAGTGAAGTGAGCAGGGGGCAGAGCCCCCTAGTGCTTTAAAAAATACAAGCAGTGTAATAGCACTTAGCATAAAATATGCTTTTGTTAGCAACAACACTAGTTTATTTCTTGTAGAGTCCCAATTAACACAAAGAATGTATCAGTGGGCTTTAATAGGCCATGTTTTCTGACAAAGCCCTTACCCCATCTACCCCCAAGCCTTGAGTCTCTAAGAAGACAAGAAAAAAATTCCTCAAAAAAAAACTTGTAAGGAAAGAAATGGAAGAAATCTTGGGAAAGGCAATTGAGAGAAAGACCTCCTTCCAAGTAGGCTGGGAGTGCAATGGGTGTCAAAAAATGGGGTAAACACAATACACAGAACAGAATACAAGTAATCATTTCAAAAACAAGCGTGCAAGACTGCAGCAAAGGTACAAAAAGGAAATATCATTGCCTCTGTAGGGGTATACTGTGGGAACTTGGAGCAATAAAGATTGAGAACTACTGGTGCAAAGTATAAAGAAAGGAGACAGAACACAGCCATGAGAATCCCCTGTATATGAATCAATGATCTTTGAACATAAGTCATGGACTTTGACTATCTATGAATCATTTAAAGGAAAGTCCTCAATCTTTCATGCTTATTTCACAATCAGTATGTGTGGCTGGATAGTATTAAATGCTGGAAAAAATCCAGATGTAGTGCTCTGGCACAGAAACCAAGCTTATCAAGAAAAGAGGGATTTATATAGGATAACCAGTAAAGAATCTTCTGCTTGCACAGTAAGCTAAATTTCTATTTATCTTGAAGGGTTTAATTTGTGTCATTAAAATGTTTTACACCAAAGCATTTCATTGGAATGGAAGTGAGTGCCACTGAACAGGAGTCATTCAGATGACTTTTACATATTCTGAACATGGTTAGTATGGTTAGTAAACAGAGCTGTTTGTATAACACAGTGGTCATGAAAGGTGATTAATATATCAAAAAATATGATTGATAAAGTTATTATTTTAAGAATTGTAGATTACGTTTTGTCAGGAAATGGTGGTGATGCACAGACTTCTGTTAAAGTGGCTTTCACTTGCCTTATGTTATAGTAGGGTTGATATACTGAAAAAATACTAACAGTTACTGTAGATAGATAGATAGATAGATAGATAGATAGATAGATAGATAGATAGATAGATAGATAGATAGATAGATAGATAGATAGATAGATAGATAGATAGATAGATAGATAGATAGATACTTTATTAATCCCAAGGGGAAATTCACATACTCCAGCAGCATATTGATAAAAAACAATATTAAATTAAAGAGTGATAAAAATGCAGGTATAACAGACAGTAAATTTGTATAATGTTAATGTTTACCCCCATGAGTGGAATTGAAGAGTCGCATAGTTTGGGGGAAGAACGATCTCCTCAATCTGTCAGTGGAGCAGGACAGTGACAGCAGTCTGTCGCAGAAGCTGCTCCTCTGTCTGGAGATAACACTGTTTAGTGGATGCAGTGGATTCTCTATGATTGACAGGAGCCTGCTCAGCGCACGTCGCTCTGCCACAGATGTCAAACTGTCCAGCTCCGTGCCTACAATAGAGCCTGCCTTCCTCACCAGTTTGTCCAGGCGTGAGGCGTCCCTCTTCTTTATGCTGCCTCCCCAGCACACCACCGCGTAGAAGAGGGCGCTCACCACAACCATCTGATAGAACATCTGCAGCATCTTATTGCAGATGTTGAAAGATGCCAGCCTTCTAAGGAAGTATAGTCGGCTCTGTCCTCTCTTGTACAGAGCATCAGTATTGGCACTCCAGTCCAATTTATCATCCAGCTGCACTCCCAGGTATTTATAAGTCTGCACCCTCTGCACACAGTCACCTCTGATGATCACGGGGTCCATGAGGGGCCTGGTCCTCCTAAAATCCACCACCAGCTCCTTGGTTTTGCTGGTGTTCAGTTGTAGGTGGTTTGAGTCGCACCATTTAACAAAATCCTTGATTAGGTTCCTATACTCCTCCTCCTGCCCACTCCTGATGCAGCCCACGATAGCAGTGTCGTCAGCGAACTTTTGCACGTGGCAGGACTCCAAGTTGTATTGGAAGTCTGATGTATATAGGCTGAACAGGACCGGAGAAAGTACAGTCCCCTGCGGTGCTCCTGTGTTGCTGACCACAATGTCAGACCTGCAGTTCCCGATACACACATATTGAGGTCTGTCTGCAAGATAGTCCACGATCCATGCCACCAGGTATGAATCTACTCCCATCTCTGTCAGCTTGTCCCTAAGGAGCCGAGGTTGAATGGTGTTGAAGGTGCTAGAGAAGTCTAGAAACATAATTCTTACAGCACCACTGCCTCTGTCCAAGTGGGAGAGGGATCGGTGTAGTATATAGATGACGGCATCCTCCGCTCCCACCTTCTCCTGGTATGCGAACTGCAGAGGGTCGAGGGCGTAGCGGACCTGTAAAGCATCAGAAAAGAGGAGCTAGTTCAGTATTCAGGATAAAGTTAAACATTTGGCAGTCAATCAAAAAATAGAATTTATTGTTATACTGTACACCAGAACATATTTTCAGTCACCTCTGAAAGATATAATGATAGCATATATGCTGCATAAAATAAAAATTATGGCTTCAAATGTCCTTGTGTCATATATTTTTCTCTGCATTGTTTTACATTATAATGAAGTGCTAAAAAGGTATGCCATTTTCTGGAGGGCTAGGATAGCAGGTCCCATTTATTTTCTATTGTAATTTACTGCCAATTCTCTAGTATTGAATACTTAATAACTCCACTATGCAAATAAGAATAAACATCAAAGTCAAAGGGTGAACCTCTGTTGTTGAATAGGAGACTATGAAGGTTACAGAGAATAATGGAATGTGTGAAATACTCTCTGCATGTGAAGAGTAAAATAACCTAATTTTCACTTTCCTACATTTATTAAGTAAACAGGTTTTTTGCACACAACTGATCAATAGAGCAAAATATGGTCACTGTGTTTATTGAGTTCTTATATGAAAAATGCATAAAAATTAATACTTGATTAAGTATTGGCATAAGGAATGAACTATTGACTCTTTTGTGCCATGTATACTAGGCTATTTCAGCAACTGATGAAGTGTACTTTATATACTAGTGCCATATGAAAAATCAAAAAAGTTAACATGGGGGGAAGCACATGTATATGGCACATTAAAGACGTTGCAGTGCATTTCTGGATTGTATTCAAATTATTGTAACTAATTATTCTGCTTTAAAGGCTAATATAGAAAGTGATAAATTTAGAAAACGTGATGCATACTAAAATATAATGTTATCAAAGCTATTTTTTAAACTAACAGTCACATAAATGGTAATGAAATAAGAACACAGCACTGGTTGCTAGAATACAAAACACTACTTTATTATTGAAGCAGAAAAAACAAGTATCTTCCAAGTAATATTTTATCTGTAAAAGGATTGTACAATTAGCCATTCTTTCACACAGCTTTTAAAATGGTAAGTCTAATAACACTCTAGCCTTGAGATATTACTGAAATAGGAATTAGCAATTATCACTGTGTCCATACTTTGATGGAATAGGATGTGAATGTTTCGCAGATGACATGAAGCACTCCACCTCCAGGTTATTAAACACGTTCTAGCTCTGTCAAAATGACATAGTAGCAGGGTAAAGCAGCAGAAACAGGATGGGAATAAGGGATAAAAATTCAAGTGAATATTCAAGTTAAACTTGGAAGTATCTGTGTACTAAATATTGTCACTGTGCTAAAGCTGCAGTGTGCTGAGGTAACACAGGAGAATGCTGCATCCATCTGCACTTTGTACTGTTCATTTTTACCTCCTGAAGACACGCCAATAATTATGTGCCTTAGTAAAAGTATTTTGGAAGTTATTATTTTCTCTTTTACATTTGAATGATATTGTTGCCTGCCTGTAAAACTCCAGAAGATCAGTCAAATACAATCTCCCCCATGTTGTCAATATATTAACATATTCATATTTGGTATATTGCCTTTTATCCTTAATTGCTTGTTTTCTGCATTAAGCTAACTGATCTACAGCTACTAGAACCTGTTTGGAACATGATAATATGTATTTATTATTAATAAATTAACACTAATGAATTAAGGGAGAACCCATGCTTTGTTTTGTCGTTTTGATCCTGGTATTGACTTAGTAACTAGTGTCGAAATTTGCCAAAGAATTTTTCTGTGCCGTGTTTTCAGTAACCTTGTTCTCCAAATATTTTCCTGGAAATCTGCCATGAGGCCGGCTAGACAATGATTTTTTTCTCAGCACCCCATATTGCTTTGCGAGACCAGTGTGAAATCATAGAACTATTGCAGCCATGCTCAGAACTTTCATGCATGCTTACTATATTGTTTCCGATCTGTTTTGCACATGCGTGATGTCACAACCCGATCAATATTCCAGGTGGATTTCTATCTCGCATACATTTAAAAATGAAAGGGTACATTAGTTGACCATATTGAGAATATTATAAGTACTGTTGCTAGATGCTTAACACTGATCCCTTTGCACTCGCAGCACAGTCAGATTTTTAGCCATGGGCTGCAACTATGAGTCAAAACAGGCCTTAAAGGACCCCTCCACCTCCTCCACCCTTGTCAGGACAGCATGTATAATAAATATAATAACAAAACATTGATTACTATTTTCAAGTTGTTCCTTTCTTCTTGATGGAAGAAAAAAGTGTGAAGTGTTTACACAGATACATGGGAAACAAAAAGGAGCTGCCACCTCAAACAATGGAATGAGCCAGTCCATGCCACTTTGTGCCACAGCCAATATGTGTCCTAAGATTAAAACTCTGTAAGCTCAATGATCTATGTTTTATTTAATTATTGTCTGTGGCCATTTCTTGTATTTTGTTTGTGGTATTCATTTGGTCTGAGTCTTTTGTTATTTGAGGCACAGTGGTGCAATGGTTAGCTCTGCTGCCTTACAGCACACATCACATTTTTGGCAATAATAACCAGTCCAGCATTGCTGGCAGATGCTTCTCTAGCCTAGGGGGACACTTAAAAGATCACTGCACCATTATGATCCAGTCAAAACTAGTTCGATTTCTCCTTTCACATTGACTTTAATGCATTTCATAGAGTTGAATGAAGTTCCTGAATATTTTCGTGATTTTGTCAAACTCACAGCGAAGTGCACTCTGTGGAAATCGCTCATTGCAACTAATAGCATTTTTATAGTAAGGTTTGGTAATGATTTCTGTGTACCAGTTCTGTTTAATATCCATGACAATACTCTTGCGAACTACGAGTAGAATGACCTTAAAAAAAATCCCAACTGCTTGCTACAACATTTGCTCCCTGGAGCATCCTGTTTATCCTATTGAACACATTAGAATCAAATTAAAATCTTCCAAAAAATAGAGATCAGTAATATAGGCATATGGAGTTTCATTTTATGCTATTTCGAGGTTGCTGATCACAAATGTATTTTTAAAATGTGATTTTTTAAATGTGGTCCTAGTTTTCTAAGAGCCACCGCAGTAGGTTAAAAATGACTAATTTCAAACATAAGCAAGTGTGGTATAGTTTTAAACAATATTAAGGTCAGTGATTTTTAATTTTTGATCTTTACTATGGATCTAGACCTCTATGAACTTCTATCAAAGGGTTCAAATTGATGTATTTCTATTAAATCAGGATTATTTAGACCTTAAATATTTAAATTGAAGCACACATTTTTATATTTCAAACAATTCTTTTTTATTATGTACTTTTACCTCAGGAAGTAAATCTTTACATTTCTATGAACATCCTGAATTAGTGTTGCTTACACTAACTCAAACTTTTTATTGTATTTTTTTCACATTACATATGAAACATTCTATCCAAAATGAACAGAAGCAATCAACTCAAACAGAGTGCAAAAGCCAGTGAAGTGGCATGATAGAGGTTGTGTTCAAATGCGTTTTCATACCTAGTTTGATTTATTTGGTTAAAATTTTGCTAAGATGGTATTTTTAAGGTTTTACTTTTTCACTTAGATCAGTTTGACATCATATTGTCAATTTTAAGAAACCACTATATTTAATGAATCTATATTTGTAAAGAAAATGCTCTATGTTTTTACCAATGTTGCCATCTACAATGAAATGAGAGAGTGGAAAAACCTTAAAAGATTCCCTAGATGTCACTGTTCAAGTCATGCGTGGGTGAGTCAAGAGGGTACCAAGCTGCCATTAACAAGAAACCGATGACTTTATTTTTGTACTGAAAATCAACATGCTATTTTTTGAGCTACATTAATATGCTCCATCTGGTGTCTACATTCCCATGGTTCATACTGGAACTGTAGAATTTGCTTGCTTTTTCACATTTATATGTATTTCACATAAATATAGTACAGATCAGAAACAGAGTGGTCATGTTTTTTATTTATCTATAGTACTTATTTTGGCATCCAATTCCTAAATCTGTTTTAAACAATATATTATCATAGAGAATTGAATCATATCAGGCAACAATGGCACATACAGGAACCAACCTATGATGGCACCACAGTAAACTGTATGAAAGGTTGCATTTACACACACACACACACACATCAGTACACATCTGGTAATTTTTATATACAATCCATATACATGGGAAGCATGGTAGCACAGTGGTAGTGCTGCTGCCTCACAGTAAGGAGACCAGACTTTGCATCCTGGGTCCTCCCTGTGTGTAGTTTGCATGTTTTCCCTATGTGTGTATGGGTTTCCTCTGGGTACTCCTGTTTCCCCCCACTGTCCAATGACATGCTGGTTAGGTGGCTTGGCGACGCTAAATTGGCCCTAGTATGAGTCTTGTGTATGTATTTGTTTGCCCTGACATGAACTGGTGCCCAGGGTTTCTTCCTGCCTTGCACTCTGTGCTAGCTGGGATAGGCTACAACCCCCCTGCAACCATCATTTAAATTAAGCATTTAGAAAATGACATGACAATCCATAAACATAATTATATATTGATGTAGATATTGCATATACTGAAGAAATAACCAGAAGGGCAACAGTTTGTAAATGAGGAAAAAAAAAATTCAAAACTTTGTTAGTTTGTTTTAGCTCACAGCAGTGAAGCATTGTAACTTGCCAAGTACACAAAAGCTATTTAGGTGTACTTTTACCAAAAAAAAAAGTGCAGTTGTGGCAATGCCTAATCACGTCACATTTAAAATTGAAACCTTAGGTTCAAGATGGACAAAGGCCACACATCCCTAGTTTTCTGTGTATTCCATAATGCCTTGAAGGTCACTAGAAGCAAGGGAGAGAGCCATATGGATTATGACACTTCTTTATGCCCTGAGTGCAAGGTTTTATCAGGCAACAGGAGTAGTGAGAATCCAAGATCTGGCCATGCACTTAAATGAGCACATCAGTGCAGGACTGACATATAAGACTGGTCCATCATTTCAGATCTGTTACTGATACTGCTCCTGAAAATATTGGCAGGCACAATGCCTGATTCAGTAACAAGACATTGAGGGAAAGACTCCACGTCTCCAAGGCAATGTGTCAGAGGTCCTCTGTTTACATGTCCTACATGCCTGAATAGCAGGACAATACCATGCCTTACACTATGGTCACTAATATTGTGATGACTGGAAGCTGGAATGCAAATTCTACCCTGGCCTGCCTTCTCCCCTGACCTTAAATCTGCTTGTCAGTGGTCAGGACCTTGTGAAGGAATGAGATGACATCCCATAGCTGCATATTTAGAGACTCGGTGTCTCAGAGGTGTCCCACATGTGGTATTCACACAAAATATGGAAGGACTGCAAGAAGACAGCTATTCATGTTCACAGTTTTTATTGCTTTCCTGTTCTTTTTGTTGGTTTTTTAACATATTTCTATATTTGTAGTATACCAATAAAGGAGGAAATTGTACTCCAACAATTAGTGTTAGGTATCTTTTTTCCAGCAGTATTATGTTATTATGAAATTTTATATCATTGGTAATGAACATAGCATAACTTTCTCAAACATGTTCAATCCTATTTATGAGTGGTGTTAATAAACATCTGCTATGTACTGAAGTGCACTGTAGCTGTTTCATTGTGGATGAACTGGGTATGTTGACCACCAAAACTGTTTCACATTAACATCAAATTGCTGGTGCTTGGACAGACTAGGTAGCAAATGATCCAATGGACCATAACAGATGCAAGTAACCGCATACAGTACATATCTCTTCTGAGAATTTCAATCAAATTTTTACATCCTGTTTGAGATCTTACAGAACAGTATGTGTTATTTTCATTTAAGAATATGCATAAGTCTAAATGATGTTTCTAAGAATTATTTTATGTGTTTTACATATGGCAAATAAAGCAAAAAGTGAAACTGATGCTTAGTGCTTTTTAAATTTAAATTGTGGAAATTCGTCGCTATGGTCTAAGCTTCCAATGCTATGCCGATGGCACACGACTTTATGTAAGTGTTGATGCAACTGCAACATCTTCACTTGTGTCACTGACTGACTCAATTCGGGAAATCAATCATTGGATGACAGATAATTTTTACAACTCAATCCTGATAAAACAGAAATCCTGTTATTTGGTACCAAATCTGTCCTCTCTACCCTTCGTGGGGTAAAAATTGACATTGATGGGATCCTGGTTGAACCCTCAGCATCAGTCTGTAATTTGGGTGTCATCTTTGATCAGCTTCTTACTTTTCAATCACACATTAACTCAATAGTACAGGCTTTGTTTCATCTCTGTAACATTGCTCATCTGTATTCTTTCCTCAGTGTCAAGGATACTGAAACACTGATTCATGCTTTCATCACTACCTGTCTGGAGTGTCCTTGAGTGTATGAAAGTCGCTACATAAATAAAACTTATTATTATTATTATTATTATTATTATTATTAAATTTTGAAAACAATGAGCAATATAAACACACTCAAACATAGATTGCTATCAAGATAAGCTGACTGGCATGGCTCACCAGCAATATGGCGCCCCTGTTAAGTATCTTTTACTCTCTATACAATATAACATTACAAATAAGAAAGACAATTGGCCATAGAGAACAATAACAAAAGTGCACTTTTTCTGCAAACTCAATATGTACGGTGTATTTATACACCGTTCTTAATAGATTTTTCCTTCCCACTGCCACATTCTTCCAATGGCCAGTCTCCCCACAACATCCCTACTATATTAACAACTCCTACCACATCAACTGGAATGGCCAGTGATGAGTCCACTTCTGACTATCAATATGGGCTGTCCACAACTGAAGTCAAGGTAAGGAGACAAGTGCAGAAGCTACACACAGGAAAAGCTGAGGAACCAGTTGCATTCAGTCGTCTACTTTTTAAAGCCTGTTGCTGACCAACTTTGTTGTGTCCTCTGTCACCTGTTGGGTCTGTCTCTAAGTCTCCAAAAAGTGCCTCTGCTTAGGAAAACATCCTGCATTGTTCCTGTTACAAAGAAGCCAAGTGTCTCTTCACCTAATGAATACAGACCAGTGGCACTTACGTTTCACATCATTAAGACTTTTGAGAGACTGGTCAGGGATTATATGAGTCCTTTTGTGGTAGACCACTTGGAACCACTGCATTTTGCCTTTTGGACAAGGACTAGAGTGGGGAATGCAATTATCCAACTGCTCCATGCGGCTTACTCTCAAATGGACAAAGCTGGCAGCACTGTGAGGATTATGTTTTATGATTTCTCCAACATCTACAATACCATCCAGCCATCCCTGTTAAGGGGTAAACTCAGAGATATGCAGGTGGATGAGCATCTGCATCTGGATAATAGACTGTCTGTCAGGCAGACAGACTCAAGGACTGTGTTTCTGATAAGGATGTGAGCAACACTGGAGCACCACAAGGAACGGTCCTGTCTCCTTTTCTCTTTTCTCTCTGCACCTCAGACTATAAATATAACACCAGGTCACATCATTTGCAGAAGTTCTAAGATGATTCTGCAGGCAGGTGGAGAATGTTTTTTAATAATAATAATAATAATAATAATGATTCTTAACATTTCCAATATATATAGCGATTTTCTCATCACTCAAAGCCCTCTCCATGCTGCGAGGACCCGGGACGCGAACCTGTGCTTCTTGGTGCAATTGCAATTGCCAGCAATTAAACATCAGCAAAACCATGGAACTGGTTATTGACTTTAGAGCCTTTATGTCTCATCACTATTCAGGGAATGGATAAAATGGTGCACTCCTACAAGTACATGGGGGTCCTCATCAATGACAGATAGGATTGGTCTCATAACACAAAGGATCTATATAAGAAAGGGCACAGCAGGCTCTTTTTTCATAGAAGACTATGCTTCTTTTATTTGGGTAGTGATATCCTTCACATCTTCTACTGCTCTGTAATGGCCAGTGCAGTTTTCTATGCTGTGATGTGCTGGGCTGGTAACATCACTTTAAGAGAGGCACACTGAATCAAAAAGCTAATTAAAGGGGCAGGCACAGTTATATGACACACTGTGGACCCCCTGGAGATCGTAGCAAAGGAGAGAATTAAAACAAAATTTAGTGCCCTTATGACAATGCTGCAAATCCCCTCTCTCTGACATACTAACACTGAGTACTTTCAGCCACTGAATTATTCAGCAGAAGTGTGTCAAGAAACACTACAGGGAGCTCCTTTATACCAACAGCAATACGCTGTATAATGTCTCACTGTCTGAGGTGGACTGGCGCCCTGCCCAGGGTTTGTTTCCTGCCTTGTGCCCTGTGTTGGCTGGGATTGGCTCCAGCAGACCCCCGTGACCCTGTAGTTAGGATATAGCGGGTTGGATAATAGATGGATGGATGTCTCACTGTGACTGTCAAGTCAGAAGTTTTCTTTCTTTTTAAATAATCTTTTTTAGTTATTGTGGTGTGTGTTCAAACCATAATCTGTGCATATCTATCTATCTATCTATGTAAAGAAATTCTCTAAAAACACTAATTTACCTCTGGGGACAAATAAAGACCCTTCCATCTATACAGTTTCATATTAGGAACAGTGAAATATGTATTCTAAGGAGATGGTGAGCAGTTTGGTAAATGTACATCTGTAAAATGAATAAATAAGTTGAAAATATTTCAAAACTGGAAAAATAAAAAAGAAACTTGGACTTTATGACTAAAAAGGGTAAAGCAGATATGATATATAAAAGGGGAACCATTAAAAATAACTGCCATAATTTATACAACATAAGAACTATATATGATCAGAAGGGGAATCTGGGTGGAAACTTACAAGACATAAGGAGGTCCAAGCAAAGCAGGGTGAGAGACGGCAACAAGGGTGAGTTTTCTGAATTTCTGAAGATTGCCAAACCACTACATCTAAAATCTTATTTTTAGGCAGAATCAATGGTTTAAGCATCCATCCATCCATTATCCAATCCATCCATCCATCCTCTTCCGCTTATCCAAAATCGGGTCGCGGGGACAGCAACTTGAGCAGAGATGCCCAGACTTCCCTCTCCCCAGCCACTTCTTCTAGCTCTTCCGGAAGAATCCCAAGGCATTCCCAGGCCAGCCGAGCGACATAGTCCCTCCAGCATGTCCTGGGTCTTCCCCGGGGCCTCCTCCTGGTTAGATGTGCCCGGAACACCTCACCAGGGAGGCGTCCTGGAGGCATCCTGATCAGATGCCCGAGCCACCTCATCTGACTCCTCTCGATGTGGAGGAGCAGCGGCTCTACTCTGAGCCCCTCCCGGATGACTGAGCTTCTCACCCTATCTTTAAGGGAAAGCCCAGAAACCCTACAGAGGAAACTCATTTCAGCCGCTTGTATTCGCGATCTCGTTCTTTCGGTCACTACCCATAGCTCATGACCATAGGTGAGGGTAGGAACGTATATCGACTGGTAAATTGAGAGCTTTGCCTTACGGCTCAGCTCCTTTTTCACCACGACAGACCAATGCAGAGCCCACATTCCTTTGCAGAGCCCGCATCCCCAATGCAGAGCCCCCATTCAATTTCAGGTGTGGGCATTATCCAACCCACTATATCCTAACTACAGGGTCACGAGGGTCTGCTGGAGCCAATCACAGCCAACAGAGGGCGTAAGGCAGGAAACAAACCCCAGGCATGGCACCAACACACCGCAGTGGTTAAAGCATAGCTTTGTTTATTATATAGTATTTTTTCACCATTTTTGTAGTGAACAAGTTACTATTTGCTTAGTTTACATCAAAAGTAAATAAATACATTGTTTGGATGTGTGGACAGTTTATGAAAGGTTTTATGATTCCCATCTTTAAATGTATCACATTGCCTTAATATTTTATAGGCAATATATTGGTTTAACTATTATATGTTTACCATTGTCATTTAGGTGTTAACTGCATTCCAAATTTGGGAGCCTGGGCTCCACTCCATTCTGCATAAACTCCCATCCCTGTCTCTGTGGAGTTTGACATTTCCACTTGTGTTGTTGGGGACTTATGCAGTATTTTCATTTCCTTCCATATTTAAAAGATGATTTTTTCTGATTTATTCTTATTTAAATTCCATATGTAAAAGATGAATTTTATTCTAATTGTCATCTTTAAATTGCTGTTTTCTGGTGCGTGATTCCAGCATGGGTGTCCACTTTGTACAGCACTGTAATGGAAAAGGTTGGTTTTGAAAATGAATGGATGTGTAATGGAGAAACACTCTATACAAACAAAATCTTTCTCTATATATACCATGAAAAGGGATTATCAAGACCAGAGTGGCAATGTAGGAGAATTTCAGAACAGCTGTGCTAATGAAATGTGAGCTGTAAGTGCCTAATTATGGTGTAATTGAGGTATTGATGATTGCGCGTATGTGCCAAAATTTATAGGGTTTCTATGACACATTGCATACATGAAGAATATTACTGCATGTTTCTGTTTATTTTGCAACAGTATGCTTTGAGTTAATGTTGTTTTTCATTTTTCATACTATATCTGCAATTATTGTATTGACTCCTACGTGCAAGTGGGCTTAATGCAAACAAATTAAATTCAATTTAATTAAATACAGTAATATCATATATTCTTATGAGAGGTAGCAGTACCTTAATATTAGTAAGTATACCAGAATGGATTATGCTTAGCTTTATTGTGTAGTAAAATAACACCTAATTTTTGTTTTTTGTTTTTTTTTCAGATGGCATTAATTGAAGCTACAGATACTTATAAATTAAATTTTAATAACAATTTGACATTAGCAGTGCCAAGATAGTTAGGTTGTTATTCATTACACTGCACAAGGTTTTTCATACATTTTGTCAGCAGAGACATAAAAAAGTTTACTTTCAGAAATGCTAAGGGTCTGTTTCTAATTCTGTAGTTTAAATATATGTTAATGGTTTATGACAAAGTATGACCAACATGTGCAATATATTATAATGAATTTAATCTGCTCTTTCTTGTTAGTAGTTTTATTTTCAGTTTAACATAACTATTTTTTTTCTGTATATTTGAGATTTTTGCAAGATTGCAGTTTCAATGAACCACCCTCTTTTCATACATTTTTAAGCCTGTCAGGCTCTGTTTAATATTTTATCTCTAAATATAACCTTACTTTAAAAGAAAATACATATATAAATATATTCTCTTATTATAGGTGACTTTAACTTCTTGTAAGTCATACTGATGTTTCAGGTAGTTTCCTTAAGATGAACCTTGCCTGATTTTTTTCATGTACTGTCTGGTAAAGCTGCCATTTTACATATGCATAAATTTAGTCTTTACAATGCTTCTGTTCTATAAATTGAATGTATAATATAAACTTCTATACAATATTCTACATTATTTATTTTTTAAATAACATCAAAATGTCATTGGGAAAGATATCTTTGGAAAGGTTTGCTGAGTCAGTTAAAATTACAAGTAAATGAATGGAATTTTCTCTGTCTCTCTTTGGTTATTTTCTACTTCCTCTAGGGTTTTATTCTGTGCCCTCCCCTCACATACTTGTAACACATGCGTTATGGTTTTCTTTTGAATTGTTTCTTTTTTATTTTATTGTTGCTAATCTCAATTTATGAGTCACACAGTGGCCCAGTGATTAGTGCTGCTGTTTCACGTGTCCATCATCCTGGGTTTGAATACCGTACCCTTTCAATGTATATAGCATTGTTCATTATCCATATGTGAGACAGATTTTGGAAAAGAACCTTGAGTTATGGAAGTTACTTGACTAAAATGAATGCACTAAAAATTGTAAGGAAGGTTAATAAATACCAAAAATACACGGGCAGGAGTGCTGCTCAGTCACCTTTGTTGTTCCTCTGACAGGAAAATTTACATTTACATTTAATGTACATTTATTTACTTAGCAAATATTTTTATCCAAAGCAACTTACAAAAGAGATCAATTGAAAAAACATCACCCTGGAGTATTGTTTAGTAATGTTTGAGTGTTTATACATATAATTGACCATCACAAGTGAAGAGCTCCAAACTGAAACAAAGCAACACAAGGCTAGTTAATCTTTACTTTGTTACAAGAATCTACCAATGCCATAATCAATTTGACAGATATTCATAGAACAAGAGAGTCCTCAAACACTTCTCAAATACATTCAGAGTGTCAGCAGTTCAGATGAAGGTGGTCAGCTTGTTCCACCAGCTTAGAGCTACACATGAAAATAGTCTGGATTGAGATGGAATGTAATACAAAAATGGCATCACTAAATGATTTACTAGCAGACATGAGTGGATAAAAATGAGCATAGGTCCTCACGAGTGTCTTCATATATATAGTAGCTCACCCATTGACTACTCTGTAGGTAATCATCAAGATTTTAACGTAATATGTGCTCCTACAGGGAGACAGTGTAGCAATCCAAAAAGAAGAGTGAAGTGTATCTGTCTTGGTTGATTGAACACAAGACATGCTGCTGCATTTTGAATCATCCTCAGTTGCTTGGTAGCACATACAAATACTGCTATTAAAATTTTCGTAGTAGTGCAGATGTGACCACAGCCTGTACCAGAAGATGTGCTGTAAACTCTAACAGATAAGTCTGATCTTGCAGATGTTATACAGAATTAATCTGCAAGACAGAGAGACAATTGTAGAGTGGTCAGTGAAAGATAGTTGGTTGCCAGTCACCGCCCTAAGGTTGTGTACTGACTTGGCAAGTTGGCAGGTGTTACAAAGAAGGTGTGTTGAATAGATGGGCTAGCTGGGAAGTCTGTCTTTGCCAGGTTAAGCTGGAGATGGTGCTCCATTTATCCAGGATGATATATTAGTGAAACGTACCAGGAATCTACCTAATACTGTGTGGTCCACGGGGGGGAGCAACAGGTATAGCTGTGTGTCATTGGCATAACACTGATATGAGAAACCATGGGACTGGAAGATATGACCTAGTGAGGTGAGGTACAGAGGGAAGAGGAGAGGTTCTAGCACTGACCCTTTGGGCACTCCCATGCTTACCTGATGCAACCTTGACATCTCTCCTCATCCAGGCAGACAGTATAATATGGCCCTGAGATAGGATTTAAACCATCTGACAGTAGTCTCCATAATGCCCAAGGTCAGAGAAGGGGGCAAGGATGATCTGATGGCTGACTATATTGATTGTGAAAGAGAGATCTAAAAAAGATCAGGACAGATAACACGTTGGTAGTTCTAGCCAGATGAAACATGTTGACTATAGTCAGTAGAGCGGTTACAGTAGATGCATGACTGATTAGGACTAAGCAGTCTGTTCTGTAAAGAAGGAAAGATGAGACCTGTTTATAGACAGCATGTTGAAGATTTTTGGATAGAAAGGAGAGGAGAGAGAATGGTCTGTTTGTGAGGGGTTAAATATCGGCATTTTGAGAAGTATAGTTGCTACGACCTGTTTGAACACAGTGGGGAGAGTGTGAGTGTTGAGTTAGGTGTTGATTATATGTGTAACTGGGGGAGAGATAGCATGGAGGACATGTAAATAAATGGGGTCAAGTAGACAGGTGGTGACTAGAAAGGAGGTTGGAAACATCAGTGGTGGAAAATGGTGAGAAAATGGAGAATGTTGTGGTGCATTTGACAGGATTAGGAATGACTGGCAGCAGTACTCCTACTCCTGCACTCCGTTATCTCTGGGAAGCAAAACTATAGAAACCATAACTAATGTAATACACTCAATGGATGCACTCGTGATAACCAATCATGGCATCAATCATGGAAAATAATTTTGATGTCCTTAAAAATGTTTCAAATCATTTTTAAACCACAAAAATGAATTCCCAAGGTAACAAAACTCCAGTAGGAAGAAAATAAGATTTAGAAAGATGCAGAGAAAAGGCAGAAATAATGGTTTTCTCACATACCAGCGCATATTTTCTGAGCAGAGTTAGTCCCATGTGCACTCTTGTCCTACAGTGTGCATGAGCGTCACATCCACCACAGAGGTCACACAAAGGTGCAGCCATCCTGTGAACATGGAAGGCAGTAAGAATGGCAGTTGGCAAAATGTAAGTACAGAATAGCTAATATAAGTGCAGCTACTGTAAGTAAAGACAAAGCAAAGCAGGACATTCAATTAGAAGTGAAATCTCCAAGTTGAAGTTGACATAGTATTCACTCTGGAACAGAACTACTTCAACAGAAGTATTTTTTTTCCTTACACTATAAGGAAAGGCAGTGTAGCGTGTAATGCTGACAAATCCTGAACCATACAGTTAGTGGTGGGTAGCTGGTGTTTGTGCCGGTAGCAAAGATGATCACCTCAATTAACTTATTTTTTAGGCTGCAATGTCTGCCATGTTGTCAGTACATAATTTGATGTTGTTGTAGAATTAATGTAAGTATATGTTTGAGTGCAAACATAATGAAAATGATATCTATGTTATTAATGCTTGTAACTGAATTCTTAATCAACTGTTGATAAGTAAGCATGCATTTATTCCTTCATTCATTCATCATTGCTGTGAGATCCATACCAAATCCTGGCATTCTCAGGCGCAGAGCTTACACTCACTTATACAGGCAGAATTTACAATCACCAGGAAACCTAACATGCATGCTTTTGAGATGAGTGAAGAAAACAAGAGTACCCGGAGGAGAAAACACAGATACATCTGTAAAATATATGTAAGCATTTTCTTCTTGTTTGTTTTATTAATTGTGACATTTTTGTCAGAATTAACTGCAAAGCAAATCTGGACAGAATATTAACTTAATAGTACTCTAGCATGCAACATTACCCTGTGGAACCGCTGGTTTGTGCTGGGCCCCAGTTCCCATAGGCTTACTGTAAGCCCAACAACAATAGCAGTCAGTTTTCAATGAACAAGCTGTGATGTGAGTGACACTGTGAGAGTTTTTTCCAATGGTGTTCAAATATACAGCTGAGTAAATTCAGTGCATTTCATTGTGTGCTGGTCCGGCTTTACATTTGCTGCTTTGATTTTTGAGAAAAGCGCAACTTTAAAATGCTCAAAGTTCTATGAATGTGCTGTTATTTTTCAGGCTGACTTCAGTTCATGTGAATTTCTTATGTCCAGTTCTCTCTATAGTAAAAGGTTGTTAGGCTGACACAACTTATTGTCACTTAAAATGCAAAAAAAAAGTAATATTTATTATAATAGAGGTTCAGCAGTAACATAACAGTACTGGGCACCCAGAATTTGCTCACAGCATGGCTGCTTTATGTAGTAAATTTGCAGGCAGAACTTTTTCAGGTTCACCTCGCAGAATATGAAAACCTGCAAAAACATGATGCTAAGGTAACAGATAATTCTGATTTGCCTAAACTGTGTTGGTGTATACCTCACTCTGACTGATGTCCACTAGAAGTTGATGTCACAGCTTGGTCTGCTACTTCCTGCTAATACTTCCAGAAGCAGAAAAACTTTTAGTGTTCTTGGTGAACTTTCTTTGACAATACTGAATGTGTGTGTTGCCCACTACAGACTGTCAGCAAAACTCACTCCAAAATATGGAATGCTGCTGACCCTACCTACAGCATCTCCTTATATAGAGAAAGAAACAAGGTCTCCTTTCTTGGTTTGGATGACACTGACCACATGTACATGCACTTTAATAATTTGGTTTGTGGCACGCGGCTGGCGGTGGTACCCAACCAGGACGCCCAGGAGAACAGGAGGAGGGCTCATGCGTCCTCCGGACGACGAGGGGGCGACCGCCCTGGTTATATTGGGGGCCACGGGTACAGGGCTTGGAAGCTCAACCCTGTAGGGGCCCGTGGTCACCGCCAGGGGGCGTCCCCATGCCTGGAGGACTTGGGACCCCAGCACTTCTGCCACACCAGGAAGTGCTGGGGGGAAGAAGAAAAGAGACACCCGGAGTGCTTACGGAGAGACAGCCAGCACTTCCGCCACACAGGGGCGTGTCAGCGGAAGATTGCCGAGAACCACCTGGAGCACATCCGGGTGACTATAAAAGGGGCCGCCTCCCTTCAATCAAGGCTGGAGTTGGGTGGAAGAGGATGAGGTCTGAGAGAGAGAGAGAGAGAGAGAGAGAGAGAGAGAGAGAGAGAGAGAGAGAGAGAGAGAGAGAGAGAGAGAGAGAGAGAGAGAGAGAGAAGGAAGAGAGAAGGAGGCGGCCTGAAGGCATATTGTGGACAGAGGCCTAGACTGTTGGGGTGATTGGTGCTGCGGCACTGGGTTGTGCAATTGAGTGACATTGTAAATAGTGTATAAAATAAACGTGTGTTGGGTGACCTAATGATGTCCGTCTGTCTGTGTCTGGGCTATTTCCCAGAGGCTATTCACAGAAACCCAGTTACAAAAATGCCAAGTATGCTCTTATTCTGGTTAGAGACAAAACAGAATACATGTGTATGAATAAGAGGGAGGTCTGTAGAATGGTGAGGATGCAGGGAGTAGGGTTGGCGAAAGTGGATGATTTTAAATACTTGGGATCAACAGTATAGAGTAATGGGGATTGCGGAAGAGAGGTGAAAAAGAGAGTGCAGGCAGGGTGAAATGGATGGAGAAGAGAGTCAGGAGTGATTTGTGACAGACGGTTATCAGCAGGAGTGAAAGAGAAAGTCTACAGGACAGTAGTGAGAACAGCTTTGTTATATGGGTTGGAGATGGTGGCACTGGCCAGAAAGCAGGAGACAAAGCTGGAGGTAGCAAAGTTACAGATGTTAAGATTTGCACTGGGTGTGACGAGGATGGAAAGGATTAGAAATGAGTACATTAGAGGGTCAGCTCAGGTTGGACGATTAGGAGACAAAGTCAGAGAGGCGAGATTGCATTGGTTTGGACATGTGCAGAGGAGAGATGCTGGGCATATTGGGAAAAGGATGTTAAAAGATAGAGCTGCCAGGCAAGAGGAAAACAGGAAGGCCTAAGAGAAGGTTTATGGATGTGGTGAGAGAGGACATGCAGGTGATGGGTGTGACAGAGCAAGATGTAGAGGACAGGAAGATGATGATCCGCTGTGGTGACCCCTAACGAGAGCAGATGAAAGAAGAAGAAGAGTAACTGGGTTAACACAAATAAATTTATCTGGTTATTTGTCCATGTAAACCCTTAACTGGGTTACAGTTAAGGATATTGTAGCATTTCTGTTGCACTCTGTTAGCCTACACATGGGTTAGTTTTGCACATGCATCCAGCAGCCACAGTGGAACACAGTGGAAGAATCCACAAAGACAAATTTCTTGAGGCACATGCTTGAGCAACTACATTATTCCTACTTATGTTTGAAATAAGCTATCTCAATATTTCAGAAATCAGTACATTTTTGTTGATGAGCTGAATGTACAGTGCTATACTCAGCAGCACAATCTTGTGTGCAGTAGGGTAACATGTTAAAAGTAACATGCATTATATAGTCAAATTATTTTTTAATGTAACAAGTAAAATAATGGAATACTTCTTTTATTAAATAGTACTTATTTCATACCTGTATTATTATTATCCCAGCAGCATTTGATATAAGGCAAGAAGCAAATGTACTGGTATGCCACTATTTCCAGGGCCTAATAACACAGTCAAGCACAAGGGTATACTGTATGCAATCTGGTAAAACATATATTAATAAAGGTTATGTTTGGTTTAATCCAGCTATTTGTTATAGATATGTTATAACAGTGTGATCAGGTGGCACAGTGGCTAGTATTCATATTGCGACTCCTCAGGGATGTAAAAAATAGGATGGATGTTATTTACTTTGCAGCACATGAAGGATTAAACACATTTATAAAACACACTGTTTTGCTGATCAGTTTCATGAATGTTCTGATATGGGTTTAGGATTAATAATAAATGCTGGTCACTTAAATGTGCCGTTTTTCATATAAAAGAAGATAAAGTAGCACAAAACTAATTCATTGTTTGTAACTTTTTCATTTTATGGTAAGTAACTACATAACATATTTAGTTACCTTTTTTGGTAATGAGTAATGTTGCTGAGTTACATTTAAATGTACACACTGCTCAGAAGACACGGGCTCCATTCTTGTTTTTGGATTCATGGCAGCTGATGAGGACATCTAACTCTTTATAGCACAGTTTTGCCAATGAAGTACTCCATAAGTGAACTTGTGCATGTTAACTGGGGATTTTAAGAAACCATGTTTCTACCTTGACCAGGTTACTCACTTCATCCCAATTTAGTGTGTGCATGTAAGCACACTCATTATTGCAAGAGATTATTGTCCTGGCACCACTGTGCTAAATGGTATATTCTCTTTACTTCTACAGCTTGTAAGCTGCTTTATGATTACTGATGATCAGTTAAAATGGTGATGTCATAGGAAAATGTAATTATGGAGTTGGAGATCATAAATGAACAAGGAATACAAAATGTGTCTTTGCAGTCTGCCTCAAGATGCTGTGTTGAGAATTGGTGTGTAATGTTGTACATTACTGAAATCTCTTTGTATGGATGTCCAAAATTGAGTTGCTGGATTGACATGAAATCTATAAAAAGTACATTGACAGTTTTTATTAACCAGATATGTTAGGATGGTAAAAAATTCAGGGAATGTCTTCTGTGGGTTAGTTATAGTATTATTCACACAGAAGTGGTACTAACTATCTGGAATATTAAATTAATTGATCCCAGCCCCAGAATTTTGAAGCATTTCATGATAATGGGAGCTCATACCACTGATGTGTAGTCATTAAAATAGTTCACATTTGTCTTCTTGGGAGCAAGAATAATTGTTACCTTTTTAAAGAATGAGGGGACCACAGAGTTTCTCAGTGAGATATTATAGATGTAATGACAACACTAGCTAACTGGTCACTACAGGATTTTAAAGTACATTCATACTTGATTTAAAAATTGTCCTTGTTCCAGCCACAGAGCATAGATGGATAAGGGCAGTGCTGGAGTCAAGAAAGACAGTTTGTTATCACAGTCAAAACAGTCATGGAAGGTAATATGTTCATCTAGCAGATAAAAGGTTGATGTATTTGGGTTAAGCCAGGAGTACTCAATTACTGTCCCGGAGATCTGCAGTGACTGACGGTTTTCGTTCCAATGAGTTTCAAATTAGAAATCAGGTCTAACAGATTATAAAACTTGGTATTCATTATTTGGCTTGTTAGAGCTTTCATTTTTTCCAACACAAAAATTCTATGTTTTTTGTTTTCTGTTTATCTATGTACAGTATTTCCATTTATTTCAAAACATTTTATTAACACAGATACATCATGATGCATATACACAAGTTCAAATGGAAGCAAGAGAGTGAGTGGTTCCTGTCATTTGCACCTCATTATTAACTGATGGATGGTTAAGAAAGCAGGTAACAATTACAACCTTAATACAGATGTTTAAAACTAAAATAGGCAATTAAGGCAACAAACAAGTTAACTAAAACTAAGGACAAAATTTTTTGCTTAATTAATAAATGAAATTGGTTCTAATTAATAAACTGGTTAGATCAAAAATCTAGAACCACCGTACCCCTGAATTAGGCTTTAGTGTGTAAGCACCTGTAAACATTGCTATAGTTTAGGTACATCATCACTACCACTACACTACAGCTTATTTCTGTGCTGATATTTAATAACTTTACTGATCTTGCACCTGCATATGTTGTATAACTTTATATTTCTAATCTAAAATACATTGCTAAAAGCCTTCATTAAATATCCAATATCCCTATTGATGAATGGTTTTTAATTATAAAATGTAAAGATTACTTTTTTTTATCAAGTTTTTAGTAAACCAAAAACAAAACAACAGAAGATACAGTAACATCAATAATCAACTGTAAGTTAGGTACAAACACAATCAACTCTGTCCCAGCCTGAGCCAAGGGATGAATATTTCGAGAAAAAACTGTCACCACAGAAGAGAAGAAGATCATGATCAACCCATAACATCAAAGATAGCTATTTCTCGCTTTTATTTATTTAAACCAGAATTTAAACATGAGTAGCAGTAGTCCATGTTTCAATTGATTTGCTGGAAGAACCATTAATCTGCGCTGCAGATAATTCAAGGTGAATTCAATTGTGGAAGGAGGGCTGCCAGAAGGACTGCCAATTGTCCAAACTAAAACCTCTGACTTTCTGGTGACAACGTTGGCTAGTTTCTTTTTGGTTTCTGTTGATTCGCAAATAAAATCTTTACATTGCTGTCAACCTGCACAATTGTTACACGTCATAATCCATAATGATAACCACACAGATACATTGGTTAAACTGAGGAACTAACCCATGTCTCTGAAACTGTGAGGCAGCAGCACTAATAGTTGATGTCATCCACAAATAGAATATAATCCTTTGTAATAAATTACTTTATAGGGTCATTACTAAGAAACATTACAGAATAGAAAAATTGCTGTTAAACACAGCTCACTATGGTGATTCTGACTCTGTCTTTAAACATTGCATTTACAGTAAGTGGATCTGTGGACGAACTGGATGGCAATGTTTATGGTCTTGACTCATACAGGCATTTTAAAGAAACAAAATGATGCTTTAAAACAGTGGGATTAGTTGGTAATCTAAGATACATCTAATAATTTAAGATGTCCAGTAATTATTTTGTGTGGTCCACTAAATGTATATGTGTGTGATTATTGTTCACCCCTCGCTTTTTCCAAAATATGGGTATACTTAAATCTTCAGAATACATTGTTTAAAAAAAAAACACTGCACGCCCCTTTTTGATTACAAATTACAATAAATTCATATACGTCTCATAGCTTTAACTATAGCAATACATATTCCATATTAACAGAGTAAGTTAAATAGATCAGTGGATTGTTAAATAGAAAGAAGGATATTATAGGTAAAGTAAGTAATTATAATTATAATTACAGCAGACGAAACATGGATGTGAGTGGCCTTTAAATGAATTTTCCCATATCACCCAAATAAAGCAATCTGATGAGTTTTATCAATTATCGACCTCCAAGAATTTCAAAGTGATTGGCAAACAAGTGCTTTCCCCATTTATTAGGCTTGACAACTGAAGGTAGAAAGAATGGGATCTACAGGGCACTCCTTTGTGACAGCCATCCCACGCAACTATTAACAGGAGCTGAACTTTGATAACACTGAAGAAACCATAAGGGTTTCAACATTGTAATTGATTTTTGAACGTTGTGCCATCCTTCCCTACATTTGTAATGAAAGAGTATAATTAAAAAGGGCATGGTCACCCAGAACCCATATGATGTTCACAATTTTCAAATGTGCATTTACTGTATTTTCTTTTAATGTCTTTGTAGTCTACCTTAATTAACAGCAGTGGGCTCAGCTCAGTCATAATTAAACACTCCCCTGATATTTTTAAATGTCAGCTCCTGCAATGAAGAAGACTATAATAGTGTAGTTCTAACTTCTTATTAGTGGTGCTAGTGAGGAAATGAAGGAGAGTAGCTTTGCTAACAAATAGCTGAATGAATTAACATTACTGTATATATTTTTTCCTGTACTGAAAAATATTATAAAAATGTAATGCCTCTTCTAATGTGAGTTTAATTTGTAGAATTTTTGTAAATTCATACCCCATGACAACTGTCAAATTGCATGCAAAAGATTACCTTTTACTGGGACTGTTACTACTCAGTCCTTTATGTGTTACAGATCAGTTTCAAAGATACGAATAACTTTATTAGCCAAATAGGTTTTTATATATGCTTAATATAACTTAAACGATTACGTTAGGTAAGACAGATTTTATTATCCCAGGAGGAGATTTGTTTGCAGCAGGAAAGTACAAAATCATGGGACACTATTATATAGATACAAGAAAGTAAGCCAAAAGACAACATATGAAAACCATTCTTACATTCAGTACACATACCCGTAAGATTTCTAGAAATAAGAATAATTTCATTTAACAGCACACAGAAATAATTCAGAATTCAGCAGGATCCCTACAAGTACAGAATTCCAAATGCATATAGCTCTGAGAATAAAAGAGTTCCATTGGAACTCAGGAAAAAGAGGGGGGTACTGTCTCACTGAACTGAGTCGATCTTCTTTCTAACTTGATTGTAATACAGCACAATGAGGGAGGACTGCAGCAAACAATAATTGTACTGCTACTTTGACAATGTTGTTTAGATAGTTTAAGTTCTTAATGTTAAAGTTGCCCAACCATCATATGCAAATTTGGTAACAAAGTCAATAAGAAGGTTATAAAAAGTGTCATTATGGTTTTGTTCACTTTAAAACAATTTTCCATTGAAAGAACAGCTATGTCTGCCCCTACTTACAAATTCTGAGTTGTGATCAAAGGAAAGCCTATCATCATTGATTGTTCCTAGATATTTTAATTGCTCGACCATGTCCACACTCTCCTTTTATTATATTTAAGACAGAGTAAAGAGTCAAACACATAAAATGTACAGCCATACTCTTTGCTCTTAGAGATATTTAGCTGCAAAAATGTTCACACCACAGAATAAACTCATCAACAACAGATTACATAGAACAAATAGGACATGTTACACATGTAATACACAAGACATATAAAATAGAAGATACATGTGGAAGGATAGAGAGATGTGTATAATGTACATATGGAATATTGTATTAGGTATGTTTAAAAACATTGGCTACAAAAAGGTGAAAATGGCTGGATAGACTTTGGTCATGTTTTAAGTGAGCTTTACTGTATATTTATATTTAAGACAAAAGGTACAAGCAATAAAAAAGGAGCAAGCAATAAAGAAAAATAATTTATTTTCTTTTCATAGTAGTTAATATTTAAAACCATGCAGTGTATTTTCAATATATAACTTTATGGCTTACAGTTTTATTGCACATTACTGTGAACTGTGTTGAGATGCACATGATGAACATATTTGAACAAAGCATAAAAATCTAAAGACTCTTCCATCTGTTAATCGTAAATCAAATATTGCATTGCTGACAGTCAGAGTCCATCCTGGTATCATCAGACGTAAGGTCAGAGATAACTGCAGAAGTATCTCAGAAAATTTGACAATGCTGATGTGTCAGCTTGTAGAGTGACATTTCACATTGTTTCAGCTTTTTATTGTTTTTCCCATTTTTGTTTTGTCTGGTTAGTGATCCTCAATTTTTTATGGTTATAAGATGGCTATGATGTTGTGTTGTCATGGGCAGTGTCACATGAGTTAGTATATGACGGTACACAAGCTACTTCCCCACTATAAGAGCAGGATTTGAAAGTATTGCATGATGTTGGCTCTTCTGTTTTTTTAGAAGAAGTCAATTTTTGTTTTTGTAATGCCTAAATCTCATACTTGAACCTCTTTTTCTATGAATGCTGTGGTTTTGGACTCAATTACTTTGTGTTGGTACAGTTCTATAAAGAGTTTTGCACTCTTTGCAATTCTAGTTGTTTTGTCTTGGTAGAGTAATATATTACTATTCTTTCCCCTTTTGTATTATTAATATGTAGCCTTTGTCAGAATGCCTCAAATCTCACAGACTTACCACTGTTTATAAGGTACTGTACCATATAACTTATCCCCACCTTCCCTTCTACATCTACAACCTCAGGCAATTAGGTGTAGTAAAAGACAAGCAGGAGTTAAGTTACACTTTAAATAATGTATTATTGATAATATTCATAAATAATAATAATATGCAAAGTACATTTGAATATTGGCAACCATACAACCTGATAAATAGTGATGTGTAGTTTCAGGCGGCACACAGACTTGTTAGTTACTTAAAATGTCTCAAGTTAAGTAAACATTTCTGGTCAGCTTTCTTCAGAACAGGCCGCATGCCTGTCTCAATATGGCTGCCGAGCTGTGCTCTTCATTGTGTTGTCGTTTTCAGTTCATGGTTTGTGAGATGGTCTTTCATCAGTTTGCTAGGAGAGATAGGGAAGTGTAAAGCAAGCAAATTTATACGTTTTCTGTCCACCCCTAGAGCCAATAAGGTGTCATAGTACCTAAAGGCTTCTGATACGAGCCAATTCCAAACAGCCATACTTCAGACAAATGGGGGAACAGAATATCTTCACACCTTCCCTCCAAACCATATGTTAAGGTGAAGCTTGGCAGTTAGGCAGCCCGGCTTTCCTGTGGGGGTTGACTGAGAGAGCCCTGCAGAGAAACATTTGCCAAACTTGTCTGAGGCACTTCCCCCAACCATGTCGTACAATTCACTATCCTGACATAGTCCTAGGGGGTAAACATGAACTCTTCTCACTAATAAAATACTAATATTACATTGCTTTACCTAAGCTAAAAATAAAGACATACAAAATATTACTCAACTTGTATGCAAAATTTCATACCACAACATAGTTCAGGCTGGTGCACACACCAACTGCTAGCCTGCCAGGAGTCAGCTGAGATAGAATTATAAATATGTGCTACTTCACCTTATTTGTGGGTGTTCCCATAATGACCTCTAACTCTAAGCCTCACCAGTAAAAGGTTCCATATGAACCAAAGCTTTCGTGCTAACCTGTTCAGATGAGCAGGAAAACATCATTATAATTATCACAAAAAGTCAGGGTAAAAATATAAGACAGTCAAAAAAACAAGATGGACAGCAAAGGACAAACAGGAAAAACAACCAAGAGCAGCAGTCTTCTGAAAACTCAACAAAGAATATGATCAGGAAGTTTTCCAGCAGGAAAAGCTAACAAACCTACCTCTTATAAACAGTGATTGTTGTAATGTCACAAATGAGAGGGAGTACAGTTAAGCTGTACTTACAAAGTGTGCATGCACGCCTCACTGCTGCTGCAATCCCAACACTACATGAAGATGGTAGGCAGCAGCCAAGCATTAGCAGCATAATGAGTAACAAAAGAAAAGTAAATAAAGTGTAGGACCTGTCAGAGATTTTGTTTACCAAATGCTGTCTTTGTTTTAAAGCCTCCCTCTTACAGCTTGGGTACATTTTGTATTACAAATACAGCTGGGATGTATTTCATATTATAAACAATCTAGCAAAATACATGTATGTATGTATGTATATATGTATGTATGTATGTATGTATATATGCATGTATTTATTTTATATATTTATATTAGAAATTAAATCAGGAATTTGTTGTATCTCATACAATAAAATAAAATAAGCATTAACCATATAGACTGAGATTCTCATGAAGATAAGAAATAAGCCATGCTGTTGAGGTTTTCAATAGCTGACTCCTTGACATCTGCAAGACTTAGCTATTTTAGTCCGTCTGACTTACTGGAAAGTAATCCAAGACTACTCATTTCATTTTCCCTACAGCTCTTTCATATTTTTTTTTCTTCAGATGGCAAGAAAGCTCCTTTTACAGACTACTAAAACTAATAGGCAACATCAAAAAATGCATACTCGATGAAAAAAAATAAATAAATAAACATATTGTGATGTGTTTGGGACAGAGTTATTAGAAATTGTGTCTTCCCTTTTTTCATATAGAATATGACTATCTGAATTATTTTGCAAATCTCATAGTGTAAGTTCATAGGGAGAGCATAGCCATTTTTTTTCAAAAAAAGTCTGTACAAATTGCCTAGTCGAAATGTTAGATTAGAACTCAGCAGTTGGATGTGTCAGGTAATACTGTGTTACAAATGATATTGCTTCTTCTAAATAAGAAGAAAAATGGGATGTATTATCAGTAATAGCTGTTGCACTGGCCATCTCACCATTAAAATTTGAGTGTATCTGCTTACAGATATTACATCAATATTACTATTTATTCATGATGTTTTAACCATGTAAGTTAATGATCACTTTGTTAAAATAAAAAAAATAATCTCTCAGGTCTTTTTAATTATGTATATATCATATATTTTCTGAAAATGCATTCTTGATTGTTGGCTTGTGTGGAGCTAAATAATTTCATGTCATCATCAGGTATAACTCTGGACAAGAAGCCAGCCCATCTTATCTGTATTCAGAATGTGACCAGGCAGAGAACTGAATGCAGATAGCTTGAGCTATGAAACAGCACAGTTAACTGTTGCACCTCCCATACCATTCAACAATGTACCACTCTTTGCAGTGCCCCCCGTTGGCCAGACCTAGGAAAACTATCTGTCATCCTGTAAAAAAGCATTTCACTTTGTCTAATTACATGTCCCTTTCATTTAATTTTCTCTAAACCACAAAACTGTAAAATATCCACTATAAAAAAGACACCTTGCTAATGCTATCAAAGTCAGACTTATTGATAGCATAAGTTGACTTATTTTACTTTTCAGTTTATTCGAGAAATTACCCTTAATGAACCACAATAGTAGCATTAAACATGTTAGCAGGTAGGAAAAGCAACCTGTATATTCATTATAAAAAATAAGTTTGATTCAGTACCTTAGATAAATTGGCAACAAGATTACAGTGTCTGGTAAACCACCATAAAATGTAACCATATACAGTAATCTTTTCTGCGTCCAAAAACACACAGACTGACAATATACTATAACTGGGAGACTGCTCCTCCTACAGATGTACTTTATTTGGCTTTTATCTCTTTTTTATACTTCTTTTGGCAAAGTACTGGACTTCTGCATCTGTCTTTTATTTTAATAGCAAACATTAATTGAAATAGACTTACATTTGCCCAGGATCCCAGCTGTTCGACATATACAGTAATAAAAAAGCCTAAGTAACCTTAACTGCAGACTAAGCTTCTGTTAGATGGCTACCTATCAAAGTGGAGAGCTCAAAATGAGATTATAAAAATAGGTATGCAAAGCTGTTACCAATTTACATAACAATTATGACTTTTTTCTTGCAGAAAGGGTAGGCATCAGATCTGTGAAAATTAATGATTCAGACTAAAGTGGCTTAAAAAACGTATGCATAGGTGGACAGCTTGTAGTACACTGGGGATCACTCTGATCTGAACACACCAATCTATCCTGTCCTTCTTATTCTACAAACAGCATGGAGTAGGGATTGCCCTACTTCGCAATGCAGAATACCCACACGACATAATCAAAGATGTTCCACTGCAATTGTCTCCATGCAAATCCTGGAGATTCAGTGATATGCAGGTGGATAAGCCAATGGTGCCCTGGATAATGGACTAACTGTTGGGCAGAGCACAGATTGTGAAACTCAAGGACTGTGTTTCTGATACAAATGTGAGCAACACTGGAGCACCACATGGAACAGTCCTGTCTCCTTTTCTCTTCACTCTGTACACCTCCAACTGTAAATACTGTATAACAGCAGGTCATGTGACTTGCAGAAATTCTCAGATGATTCTGCATTTATGGTGTGTATTGATAAGGGGGTTGAGACAGAATATAGGATCCTGATAGAGAACTTTGTTTCTTAGTGCAAAAAGAATTCTCTGCAAGCTCATGAGAATCTGTATAATGTCTCACTGTGACTGTGACTGCCATGTCAGAAGTTTCCTTTATTTTTGGTTTTCTTCTTTTTTAGCCATTCTGGTGTGTGTTCAGGCCATAGTGTCTGTATATTTATTTCTTTATTTACCTATTTACCTATGTATTTATTTATTTATAGAACGTCTGTAAAAAGGCAAATTTCCCCCAGTGGACAAATAAAGTTCTTCCTATCTATCTATGTAATGACAGGGACAATCGCATCTCCTCCCAGACGCACTTGCTTGTTAAAGACTTCATACACACATCTAACATGGCACAGAATTCTATTAAATCTGTGTTATATTAATGTAAAGTGAAACATCTTCAGACTAAAATTGCTCATACTATATACTGTAGTTAGCGTTATGTTCTGAGAACTTTATCTTTGTTTTTTGTCAGATTATTTATACTTTATTCTATCTATATTGCTTTTTTGAGAGCTTCTAAAACGTTCAACCAAGGAAATATAAATAGCTTTATATAGCATTTATTTATGACCAGTAACAGAGCACTTTACAATAACGTGCAGTGAATACACTTGACTTGAGCATTCCTAGTTTTCATACTCTTTCTCTGTACGTTTAGCATGCCATTGCTCAGAGGTTGATGCACTTGCTGCTTCCTGGGCAGCACTTCTTTTCTCCACTCTAGTGGCCCGCTTCTTCTCTTCTTTCGTTGGCATTTTTTCGCATTAAAACTGATTAAGTCAGTGTTAGGGTTGCAATTACTTAGTATGTTTTCCTTAATTTTTCACTTAAGCTGGTACTTAAGTCTTCAATTTGCCTCAATAATAATTTAAGATATGAAGAGGAAGGGGAAGTGACGGCAAAGGTAGTAGGGATGAGAACAGCACCCGTACCATTGTGCCGCACGGCCACCTGCTGCCGAGAGTTGATTCTACAATAAAATAAAATAAAAATAAAAAGAGGAATAACCTTGGAGGTCAATCATCACCATGAAAGTGGATAGTAGAGATAACATAGTATATGTGTACCGGATTTCAGATCAATAGGTCAAACAGTTTGTGAGCTACAGGAGATTTAAAATCCTGGACAGACAAACGGACAGCCACGGTAGCGTATTACATAAGAAGATCTGAAGACATTTCAGCCTAGAGCTGAGCATGGAACTCAAGAGCTACCAACTGCAACCACTGCATCTGTATTCCTTTATTACAATACTAAAAAAACATGTTTAGGACTCATTGCTATTTCTAATGTCCTTTGCTTTAATGTCTCTTTTTGAAAATCTACCATTTTTCAATTTTGACTTGATTATAAAGGAAACAATTGATGTGTGCAATTTGGCAAAAATTGTCACATTTTACCCTATTTATTATTTTAGATTTCTCTGAAGTTTGACATAATTAGACATAAGGTCCTTTGTAATTACATTTATGTAATCAATGTGCAGATGTGTTGCTTTATTTCATTTGAAACATTTCACTAATAAACAATGTGTTCTTTGTTGTCATGCTGATGCCTTCTGTGTCAATGAACGTGCTTTGCAATGTTTCATGAGACATTATCAGTTAACATAGCAGCAGATGAAAAACATGTAGGATCACAATGTAGTAACTAGATATAGCAAAGCATTTTCTTCCAATGTCATTGTGCTGCTCTGTGATTTCATTGCGCATATAGGGCATCGAGATGCCACTATTCTAAGGTGTCTTCTCTAATGGTTAACACATATACTAGTCTCTTAAAACTTGTTTTAATAAGAAAAAATAAAAGTGTTTTTTTGGAAAAGTATTAACAATATTTGGTGAGACTTGGGAATGCCCAAAGTTTTGGCCTTAGTGAAATAATGTGTAATTTTCAAGAGGCGCTGGACCAGCAGAGAGTTGGAGATTATGCCTATTATTGTGACTTAATCTGTTGTGATAAGTAAAAAGCACAGAGACACAGGTTAAGTGTTTATTAGCTTCCCCATATACTGGTTTCAGGTTCCAGTTCAGTCAAACAGTTATAAATCAACTCAAACATTTGACAACAAACAAAAAAATTGTTCCGATTTTATATGGAGGCTATACAGGAAGTATAATTAACAGCAGCTGGTGTCGTAGAAGGTAGTAGTGGCTGGATATGATGTCAGTAGCAGAGGGATGGAACTGAGGACATCAGAAGGGGACCGGAAGTGAGGTATTTTCTTGGAGCCGGAAGAGGAGTCTTCTTATTATCATCAAGATGGTGGTGGATATTGGAGCTTTATGTTGGGTAGGAATGCTTTTTTATTCTGAAGTTTTTCTGTGGATAGAAGGAGAGAAAAGCATTAGTGCCCTATTCCAGTTCCCCCTCTCTTGGTTTTTCACGTGCCATCAAACCTTTATAGTATTACATGAGATAAAATTCTTTTAACTTCTTTTTGGGGCACCTATACCTGGCAGCCACTGAAAGACATTCTTTAATGAAGTCTCCCATGGCAGAAGCTCATCAGCTTTTTGTGAAGTCCATGGCTATGGTGTAGCGAACCGTTGTTGCACAACCCTGTATACATGGACCATTAATATTATGCACTTTCTTTTAAAGACTGAAATTACTATAGTTGGAACCTAGTCTAATTCTTTGTGATTTAGTATTAGTGGGCCAGAATAGGCAGATAAGTAATAAATGTTATAATGTATTAAAACATTTAAATTTTTTTTCAATTGCTTCAAAATCCCAAATAGTTGCTTATTAGTGACACCTCACAATTTAAGGTTGTGTGTGCCAAAACAGCATTCACTGAAGACACACACACTGCAGGACACACTACTGTCACAATAGAAGGTTCAACAAGACTTGTTGAAGCTGCAAGCTGGCTAAAATAGCTGTAAACATTATCACAAATACTGAAAAGGTTAATAAAAGCTGTGATTTTAAGCCATTAAAATGATAAATATGAACATCAAATATATGACAATTATTTTCAATTGCTGCTGATGAAAAACAAGTCTGTTGTTTACTTGTTGCAATGTTTGTTTAAAAATCTGAAACTTCTCTCATCATATACAATTTGGATAATGTACAGTACACCTTGGGCAAATTAAGTGGACAACCACACTAACTCAAAGATGATATTAACTTTAAAATTAAGAAAACATAAAAATATGCCTGTCAGGATGTTCGACCATTACATCTTACAAGTGAACATACACAGCACTTTGTTGAAACTTTGAACATTCCTGTGTTCAATACTTTTGCAGGATGGGAACTAAATGGGAAAGAATGCTGGGGTATTGGTGTGTTTATAATGATTCACTCCATTTATAATGCACTAGTAAGGCCTCACCTGGAGTATGTGTGCAGTTTTGGTCTCCAGGCTACAAAAGGACATAGCAGTGCTAGAAAAAGTCCACAGTAGAGCAACTAAGCTGATTCCAGGGCTACAGAGGATGGATTATGAGGGAATATTAAAAGAGCTGAGCCTTTTTAGTTTAGGCAAAAAGAAATTAAGATGTGACATGTTTGAAATGTTTAAAGTTAAGAAAGGAATTAGTAAAGTGGATTGACACTGTGAATTCTCGAAAACAGTTCACCGTGAATACAGGGATACAGTTGAAAATTTGTTAAGGGTAAGGGTAAGTGAACGTCAAAGAGACATAGAAACATAGAATAAGTTACCAAGTAGTGTGGTAGACTGTAGGAATTTAGCGACCTACAAAACTCAATTTGATGTTATTTTCGAGGAGTTAAGTGGATAGGACTGGTGTTCTTTGTTGGGCTGAATGGTCTGTTCTCAGCTAAATCTTTGTAATATTCTAATATTCTAATTTAATTTAATCTTCCCTGTATTCTGTTATTATGAGGTTAAATGGGAACTGCTTTATAAACTCTTGGAGAAGCAGATAACACACATTAATTCTTGGTAAACGTGCAGAGAAAATGGCATATATTAGTGGCATGAAAAAATACAACAAATGTATTTTTAGAAGACGTTTTGCAGGCCAAAAGAAAAAGCGCAGTGCTCTGTTTTGTACTGTAATAAAATTACATGCTGCTGTTTCTGTCACAACTCACTCTCCAGCTCCTGAGTGCCCATATCCTTAGACCTTCTGAAACATCTTGAACATATACAAGGTATACCACCACTTAGTGGTCTCTTTTCTTCTGCATTTGTTTGGTAACATATTTTACACCTGGCAGTGTATAATTCTTTCTATAGCCTTGGGCTCCACACATGCAGTATTTGTCATTCACCTGCCTCTTATTCCTCAACAGACATGGCGATTGATCACTATATATAGTACAGGGAGATTCACCCGAAAGATACCCTGAATATTCTGTAATAACTCTCACTAGGACGAAGCAATCTGAACGAAACAACATGCAATGTGCTCCTCAGTAAATGGAGCTTTGAACAACCCAGGATACTCCTGCATCGGAATGATGAAGTATGCGTTGGACAGCCATTGCAATGTTTAACCTCTGTTTGCAACTTCTGGGTGCAAACTGCCCGTACCTCTTCACTCAGTCACTTGACTTCTCATCAGGATGGTGGTATACCATATTGAGCAGCGCATGCTCATAGTGGCTCACCAATTCATTTAGGCGATGTCAGAATCAACTGGAACTGGGAGACAAAAGACGCTGACGGAGAGGTGCGAAGGGATTTAAGGTGGGCCGGATTTACGAGTTTTTTCGTAGGCTTTGGTAATTTTAGTGTTAAATATGTGATAAATATTAGTTAAATAAATATTCTAATAACTAATATAACTTCATGCAAATCATTAATTAATAACTTAATTTCCTATGGTAATAAAAACATTTGTAAGTGATTATCAGATACAAGCAGTTTTTCTTTGTGCTGGGTTTCTTGTACCTCCATCCAACATGACATTTCTGGAGAGGATCTGCAAAAAAGCATGGCAGAAAAATCTCCAAATCCAAGTGTGCAAGCTTGTCACATCATACCTGGACTGCCAATACTGATGCTCTGTGCAAGAGAGGACAGAGCCGACTATACTTCCTTAGAAGGCTGGCGTCCTTCAACATCTGCAATAAGATGCTGCAGATGTTCTATCAGACGGTTGTGGCGAGCGCCCTCTTCTACGCGGTGGTGTGCTGGGGAGGCAGCATTAAGAAGAAGGATGCCTCACGCCTGGACAAACTGGTGAGGAAGGCAGGCTCTATTGTAGGCATGGAGCTGGGCAGTATGACATCTGTGGTGGAGCGACGGGCGCTGAGCAGACTCCTGTCAATCATGGAGAATCCACTGCATCCACTAAACAGTATCATCTCCAGACAGAGGAGCAGCTTCAGTGACAGACTGCTGTCACTGTCCTGCTCCACTGACAGACTGAGGAGATTGTTCCTCCCCCACACTATGCAACTCTTCAGTTCCACCCGGGTTTTAAACGTTAACATTATACAAAGTTATTGTCTGTTATAACTGCATTTTTATCACTCTTTAATTTTATATTGTTTTTTATCAGTATGCTGCTGCTGGAGTATGTGAATTTCCCCTTGGGATTAATAAAGTATCTATCTATCTATCTATCTATCTATCTATCTATCTATCTATCTATCTATCTATCTATCTATCTATCTATCTATCTATCTATCTAAAAAGACTAAAGGTGGTAATTGCTGCCAAAGGTGCTTGAAGAAAGTACTAAGTAAATAGACTGAATACTTTTGGCAATGTGATATTTCAGTTTTTTATTTTGAATACATTTGCAATAAAATCTAAAATTCTGCTTTTTCTTTGTCATTTTTGGGTATTGTGTGTTGCTTGCTGTGAGGAAAAATGGATTTAAATGATTTTATCACAATGCTGCAACACAGCAAAATCTACTTTTTGAATCCACTGCTACATTTGTGATTTATTGAAAAACAAATTAATTGCTGTGATAAAATATAAGACTCCAACACAAAAAAAAGAGTTGGGGACCGTCCCCGTATAATGTCCAAAAGACAAGTAAGAAAAAAAGACCAGAAATTGGGATCAAAATACTGTATAGCAATTGACAAAGTACATGGGAAAGAATGGCCTTTTTATACAGGAAAAAAATGGCGGATGAAAGTGAGTTGGCAGGAGATGACATCATGGCTGTCAAATGAAAGTGACGTCATCTTTGGAAGCAGGAAGTGATGTGGAGTCGGAAGTGATGTCATCGGGGTGGAACTGGAAGTGCCGTCATGACGAGGGCACCGGAAGTGACGTTGTCTTTGGGAGTCAGAGGAAGATGTGACGATCGGTCGCCATCTTGGGAACCCCAAAGTACTGGAGGTGTTTTATATTTCTTCTTTTTGTCTGATGAGAGAGGTGTTATTACCGTGGATCAACCCCTTGTCTTGAGATATTTCACTCAACTCTGGGCTTATTGACTGCCTCTTAAGCACACGTGTGTGACACTGCATATGGTGATTTTGAATTAAATTATAGATTTGTATTTGTTGTATGTCATTTTTCTTTTTAACTTAATTTAAAATAGTGTAGCGCACACTGGATCTATAATGCAAGTACTGTAGAAGTAAGTGCAAATTACAATAACAAACAAAATTTAAATTAACTGAATTGAGTTCTAAGCCATAAATGAATTCTCAGGCAGGTGCCAGTACACTCTGAACATCGAAAATGCTTCCTGAAATAAACGTTTCTTTTAAGAATACTGGGATGTGTATGGATTAATTATTTAGTATAATATGCAAATAAAACTTTATCATTTAGCCCATTAATATATTTACAACATGTGTGTTTGTCCTTGACATTGTTTATAGACTTAAATCTTCAGTATCTGGGTAGTGTCATAACAGCTTTCTAAAATTAATTTGTTTTAATATATCTAATCATTTTAATTCTATTAATTTAAAAGCTAAACTTTTTATCCTAGTATATTTTCTTAAAAAGAAGTACCACAGGATGATTAGCTGGTAAGATACTTTTATTAATACTGGCAAACTACATAAATGCAGAACATGCTTACGGGAAATAGATGTACTGTGTTATTTAGAGAATAGTTTGTCACCTTGATGACGTTTTTATCTATAATCATAAAATGAAGTTATATTCTTCACAGGGCATTTTACATCCTGTGGTTCTTTTATTACCATCATGAACAACATTACTTAAAGGAACTCTCTTATATCAACCCATTCATCCCCTTGCCCTTTTCAAGTACATATCCCACATCATGTAAATATATGGTAGAAGATTTCATATAGTTCATATACTCATAGTGTTTATATAAGGATCTTTTGCTTATATCTGTTCAATTAATTCTGAATTCTGTAAGACCTTTCTGTATAGATTTACTTGAAGTTTTTTTTTCTTGAATCTTGTTAATTTCACCTGTAAATCTTAGAATATACATAAAGCACTGATGTCAGTGGTAAACCAATTTTTACAGTTCTCTCTTTTAGCCAAATCTGGTGTCAGGTAAGATACAAGTCTGGTCAGGAGGTCAAGATCCATCTATTCTGAAGTGTATTCACAGAGAGTAAAAGTCTATTCTTGCAAAACTGGGCCCAGAGCAGAAATGAACATTGGAAAGGTTGTAATTCCATCATGAGGCATATAAACTAACTTACACAAGGCTACTTTATCATCCATACAAATCTTTTCCTTGGACCTTGGAAACAGCAAGACTAAACAAAGCTATGCTACAGCTATCCATATTTTAAAACTTTCTCCAGTCAGAGTTGTGTGAAGCTGGAGCGTATCCCATTAACATATGCTGAAGTACATTCCATTCTTCACATATTTCTCCCATGAACTTTAAATATTTGTACTTAAAAGTTACTTGGTTTTCATTTGTTCTTTATTCTAGGATGGCTTATTCCTATATGTGATTGAAATAGTGAGCAACATAACATAACATTTACAAATTTAAATGTAAGGTTTTAAGCAAGCTTCACTTGGGCCAGCTAAAATTATGTTGAAAGAACAGAAGGACAAGCAATGTGGACCCTGATGCCTCAAGGGTCATAATTTCAACAGTGGTTAACAGGTACCATTTTGGGAATGGGACCTGGGTGTTTTAGGTCATCACTGACAACATATATGTTACTAAAATGAACTCCTTTACTCACAATAGTTCAGTGAGTTTAGATTAAACAATGAGTGAGACAAAAGCTCATTGGCAGGAAGAGATATGCCAGAGGAGGTTCAGAGAAACAGTAAAACTGGGAGATTGTGAGAGAAAGAGACAGATGAGAACTGAAAGAAAAAAGAAGACACTCAGGGTGAAACCTGTGCAGTAAAGAGGTAGGGCTTTGTTTTCATCTGATTCATCTTTTGTGCTTCACAACTACCTTGTTGCTGGATTAAATAAACACTCTTTTTGATAATTTATGGTTTTTGATATTTTTATTCTAGGTTATAGTAATTGCTAGGTGACACCATAATTGTATTTATTACACAATCATAGCAATACATCATGCAATAAAGGTAATAAATGTGCATAATTTAATAGAAATTAAAATAAATGCTAAAATAAACAAATGAAATTGACTTACAAATACCTCAAACTTTTTTAAAGGTATACGTTGTAGCAGATGTAGCGCTTGTCCACCTCTTGAACCCTCAGGTACCACTCTGATGACCAGGTGAAGGTATAATAATAATTCTTTTTATTATAATACAGTAGTGCACCAAGCACTCTCCTCCACACACTCATAAACACAATAAAGACTTCAAATAACCAATCCTCCACTCCCAGACACTTAGCCCACCTTCCTCCCAGCTCAGCTCAGTGTTCTGGGCTTCCCAGAGTCCTTTTATAGCTCCTGACCCAGAAGTGGTTCTAAGCACAACCCACAAGTCCATTTCCTTCCGGGTCAGGGCAAACAGTCCTCTTCTTTATCCCGGGAGCACGTCGCTTCCTCCAGTCACGTGACTGAGACGCACTCCCGGGTTATAGGGCACGCAAGATCCCACTAGCCCCCCTACAGTGACTCCTGGCGGCCCCCAAGGTATCCAGCAGGGCTGTGTCACAACACTACAAAGTCCATGAGGCCCTGCTGGAACTCGGGGCACAAATATGCTGTCTGGAGGGCTCCTCCTAGTGGCCTGGGGGTGGCGACCGGAGTCCATAGCTGGTCGTCTGTCACAACGTTCAAGAGCAATCAATGTACATTTTAAAAAATAATTAAAAAAAATATTTTTAGATGGATCTGTCTATATAAAAATGAAAAAAAAAATCCTATCTATGTATTGTCACACATGTGCGCTTGGGAGACACCCGAAGGGTCCAAAAGTAAGTGAAAGTAGGATAGACATGAGGTTGGAAACAAGTACTAATGCCTTTTTCCCTCTTCATACAGACCTATCAAAGAATAACACCTCTTTTTGATTTATAATGGATGCCCATAAACCTTCCTTTTTGATGATGTCACTTCCGCCCTCCAACAAAGACGTCACTTTTGGTCTCTAAATGATTATGTCACTTGCATTACTCATCCGAAGAAGTCATTTCTGGTTCCTGCCTCCATGTCATTTCTATTTCCTCTGTATTATTATTTCTTTCCTGTCTATATAAAATAAAAGAATGCTTCTGTATACTGCTGGTTGTCAATTGTATAATTTGCCTTTGACCCTAAGTATCAGTCATTTTTGATCTCTCCACAGCCGGAGATTTTATAGGGAAGGTTCCCCAAAACTCTATGATTGTTTCTTGTCTGCTCTTTTGTGACAGTATTTATAAAGGCAGTAAAACATCTCAGTGTTATTATTGATTGAGATATAATTTTTAACATTGTGTTCAGAAATTACTATCATCATCTCAACTGCCAAACATTTCTTTCAATACAAACAATGTGACCTTTAGTGCTGGGCTTTATGTTAAATTAACTGAGTTTTGTAGGAAAGATTTCATTATGTTTTGTATATATCACCATCTTATTCATGTATTTGTGCTGTACTGTTTTAGTTAATATCAACTATAAAGCACAATCTTTGTTTGTTTGTTTATTTCTTTTTTATTAACATTTTATTGAATTTATTAAAAGCAAGTAACAATCCATACAAGCCAGTCAAACTTGACAAAACTAAGTTCAAATCAACACCCACCCATGAGAAAGAGAGCTAGGCAAACAGACAGAGTAAAACTTTAAGAGTAGGAAAAAAAAGGGAGAAAAGTCTTTTCCCCAATTTAAATGCATATTCTAAAATGTTATTGATTAGATCCAGCAAGGTTTTAAAAAAAAATTGTACAGATCCTCTAAGTCAGAATTTGATTTTTTCCAATTTCAAGTACCGCATATACTCACGTATAAGTTGGGTCTTGAAACCAGAAAAATCGATCATAAAATCAGACCCCGACTTATACGCTGTTCAAAAATGCGACACTTATTTTTTTTTTTTTACATCTTCTTGCCTCCTCCAATCTCGCATTAGTTTCTCAGAAGCATCAAATTTTGTTGCAGCAGCGCAGTTACCAATTTCTTTTGCTACTTCAATGATGTTTAATTTAAAACCAGCTTCATATTTTCTTCTGATCAAATACTCCATTGTACATAAGGGATGCTCTTACAATAAAGGTGTATGAGGGTGTGAGTTACAAAAAACACAAATCAGTGCAAAAGTTGCTTTGGAATCATTCGGGTATTACCGTGTGGTCACATAGGCACAATAGAGAGAGATAGAGAGAGAGAGAAAGGTAAGGAGCACGTGCTAATACAGCACATTTCTGTGCCCACCTAGACAAAAAAGGCAGTGTGCTCTGTGGTTACTCTCTCAGGTGGGCATTATCATATCATAATCTCTTGGAACAATAGTGTGAGTTTTCTGCATTCGACTTATACGACCAACATTATAAAATACCAGAAATTATATGGTAAAATCAAGTACTGACATCTGCAGAAGAACTTATCCGCGAGTATATACAGTAGTATATAACATCAGTTACACACTGATTCAAAAGAGGTGGGTTAGGACTCTTCCAGTTGAACAAGACAAGTCTGTGTGCCAATAGAAAAGTAAAGGCAATTACAGTTTGTTCGTCCTTCTCCATGTTAAGCTGATATGGGAGTACGCCAAACACAGTTGTTAGTGGATTAGGAATGATTGAGACACCAAGTCTGTCTGAAAGGAATTTAAACATGTGGTCTAATGTGGCTGGAGCTCGATTATAACATTTGCAGGTTGAATCTTGCCCTAGAAACATTGTGGACAATTTTAAATGAGACAGATATGCTTGATAAAAGATTTTAAGTTGAATAATTGTATGTCTTGCACATATGGAGCTCGAGTGAATTCTGTGCATGGCTGCCTTCCACTCCTTTTCTGAAATTTTGTGTAAGAGATCCTTTTCCCACTGTACTCTGGGATCTTTGAAAGGGAGGGACTTTAAAATGTTTTTATATACAATTATAGATAAGCTCGCTGAGTCCTTAAATTGATCAATATTTCTTCTGGAATAGAAGTAGGTGGGAGGTGAGGAAAATTGGGCAGATTTTGTTTGCTATTTCTACACAGATTTCATGCCACAGACTTGAAATTTGGCACTCGGGTACTTCTTATCATAAAACAGGTTTTTGACATATAGTATTATGGCTTGCCCACCTTGTGGCAGGGGTGGTGCTGGGTAAGAATGAGAGCAAAGATTAATATAGTTTGATCATTCAACAGAGAAACAATGTTGCAGACGTTATGATAATGATGTGATGATTAGCATCCTTGCCTTTCCACCATGAAATCTGGATTTGGTTCTCACCGATTTAAGCAAGCATTTTCCTCACAATTTTCTTCTTGATTGCAAGCTGGGGCTATCTGAGTGCATTTACATGTGTTTAATAACTCAGTTGTCCATATAAACCTGGTTTTTGAAAATGCCATGTAAACCGAGATATTGGTCTCTGAAAAACTGGGATATCACACATAGATTGCTCTGCGAGAAACCCATTTATTTGACCAAGTAAGCACTCAACAGGGTTACAGATTTTGTAATTTTGCATGTCTGTTGTACTGTTAGCCTTGCAAATGTATTTGCTTTGCTCACACTTCCAGCATCCACAGGTAGAAAATGGTGAAAGCATCCACAGATAAATCGAATGCTCAGACAATTATATTATCCCTTCTCTTGGTTAAAATAACCTGTCACAATATTTCAGAAATTACTAAATGTATGTTGATGTGCTTAGCGTACAGTGCTAAGCTCAGAAGCAGAATCTCAGGAGCAGGGCTGGGGGAGTAATGCGTTAAAAGTAATATGATGGTTAGCACATTTGCCTTTCCACCAAGAAATCCAGGTTCAGTTCTCACCTATTTAATTTTCCTTTAACCAAGCATTTTCTTCACTATTTTTGTCTTGGCTTTAAGCCACCCCTGGTGGAGCCATATTCTCTTATAGCTGCCATTTAAAGTTATTTCAGAATAGAATTTGCTAGCATGATATGCTGCTGAGGTGATTAGCATAGCTGTCTCATAGATCTAGCAACCTGTGGTCAAAAACCTGGTTGTTGCCTATGTGGAGTTTGCCATTCTGCCTATGCCTATGTGAATTTTTCTCCAGTTACTCAGTATTTGCCTCACTTTCCCAAAAACATCCAGGATAGATTAATTGGCAGCCAGAAAATTGGCTTGGTAAAGATGTGGGTACGTAAGTGCCCTGTGATGGATTAGCAACCTGTCCATGGTTGTTTCTTGCTTTTCACCCCATACTGTTAGGATACTCTCTGGTCTCCAGCCCCTGAAAATTGGATGAAGTTTTAAAAGGTATGTACATAACTTTTGTTTGATGTACATTTAGAAAGTACATGTAATATGTCATTAATGTTTAATCAAGCTGCCCAGCATCAACTAATTTGTCTGTGTGTGTTATGCAAGGGTGCACAATCTTTAGTCAATTAAGGTCTACTACTGTGCAACACAATTAAAGCCTAATTTTACACATTTAAATTGATTAACAAAGGAAAATATGATTTCCAAAAGCAGCACCGGCAATTGTAACAGAAACTCACTTTAATTTTCAAATATCTTCATTCAAAATCAGAATGTATAATTACAAAAGCAGTTCGTCTTTGCTTTTGTAAGAGCTTTGGTTATAATTATTGCACAAGCCTAACATTTAAATAATTTTAACTTGAGTTAGACCCTGCTTTCAATGTCATTCATTTATTAAAGAGCAAAGGAACAAAAAGTGAAACACTATTAATTACTCCATAATGTATGTAATTTAAATCCAACAAAAAAGATTACTTAGATAAACAGAAAAGAACATTCGAAAAGGTTTATGAAATGATGAAAAAATCCTCAGATTCACAAAAATTACCAAGAATATGTACAATGAAAATAGAGATGGCTTGTAAAACTAAAGTTTCATCATGCAGTTTGAAAATAATAATAATAATAATAATAATAATTCTTTGCATTTATATAGAGCTTTTTCTCACTACTCAAAGCGTTTAGCAATTGCAAGTTAAGGGCCTTGCTCAAGAGCCCAACAGAGCAATCAAAAGACTTCCAACTGTTTTCCAAAGTCTTGCTGTCATACAGCTTTAAGTGCTCTAAAAGATACTGATATCTACTGTACAGTACCTTACCAACAAAAATAAATAAGTAAATAAATAAATAAGGTCTATTACGGTAACACGGTATTGCCTACTGTCTGATTGTTTGCATTATTTCATGTTTTAATGCTTTGTTAAAACATTTCACTTTTTATTAATCTTTTTAATGAATATTCTTCCATGTAGATGAATTATGGAAAGCTTGAAACAAGCATTGTTTCTTATTGTTTACCATTGGTAATGTATTTGAACAATTAAAGCTTAACATCTAATTTATAAAGCTCAAAATCAAACATCCAGTATACAAATCCACACCGTTGGACCAATTTCTGGTAAAATTTGCAGAGCTCCCTCATTTGATCTGAGGAAGATTGTAGACTATGAGATGTCCAGACCCATATTTTTTACCCAATATATCAAAAATCTGGGGTAAAAAACTGTAGCTATGCTAACAATCATTGATTTGAATGCACTGGGAAGAAACTTTATGGAAATGAAGAGTGGATGAGGACAAGTGATCGATAAGCTATGTGAACAGCACAGCTGACTCACGGATGGACGAGTGAAGATGGTGCGGTGTCCTGGACAAGGAAAAAGAGACAGCATAGCGTTTTGCTTTGAAACAGAGGTGTCAAATGAATCTTGAGAGGTTGGGAAAGCTCAAAGAATACTTAAATTAATATTGGTATCAACATATACAGTATATTATCATTCATCGATTTTACTTCAGCCATTTAGAAATAGTTTTAGTCTTATTCTTGCTTTAAAATATGAAAGTATTTTCCCTATCCTCTAACTCTAACGAGACTTCAAGTAAAAGATCTGTAATTCTCTTTCAAGGGGTATGCCTCAGGTGGGCATGATTCTGGGATTTGACCAGTTAGATTTTAATGTATTTCTGACCTTCTGGTTTATGATTCTGGAATGATAAGGCTTCAGTAAAAAATATATGTTGCCAAGAGTGCAGAGGATCTCAATCCAGCCTATTCTAGTTTATGTCTAGTCTAGTGTATGTTTAATAATGTCATAAAACCATATAAAAATGACATTACAAGAAAAATTGACAAACATGTTAAATTAATAAATGGGTACAGAGATACACACTTAATACAAGGAGGATATTTAAGATATATAGAACTCAGTCCAGTTGAGTAATGTCTTTATTAAAAGTAAAAATGTCAAAGAGTGTGAGTAATGTACAATATATTAATATTCAGCAGTTATAATCTTCTTTTATCAGCTTAAAAACTGCAATAAACCTTAGTGCTGCTTTGTAAAGCCATAGTCACTAATTTATAGCCATAATATTAGAAGAATAAATTGAAGAATGAAAATAGCTGAGCCTCAGTATAAAGTGTTGGTGGAAACATGTCGATCTCACAGCTAAAGAATTTATTTATTTATTTATTTGTCTATTTTTAGCTACCAAAAGTGTTTGCAACAGATTGGAGTTGTTCAGCTTGGCTGATATGAAGACTTCTTGTACCTTCCAGCACAACAGAGGCGTCTGCATATTTCAGCTTCATCAGACACCCCATGTGGGTTTGATCTCACCCCAGAGAAACTTTTATATTATTATTTTTATTATGTATATTTTACATAAAGCTGTAATTGGGTTATGTTGTATATTTGAAAGCTGTGGGTGTTACACTCATGTTAATCAATAACAATATACTTATGTAACACAAAGGTTGCATAGGTGAACATTTGTATTTGCAGCAGTTATAAAAAGCTTATTCTAGAGGAAAGGAGTGCAATTTGTTATTCCTCATGGCATTATTTTTTTCATACTGAAAGTACATCTTACAATAATCCATCCATCCATTATCCAACCTGCTATAGCTCAAAAAATGATTAGTTTAAAGAAAGCTGGTATAGTTTAAAGTACCTTCTCTTTTAAATAGTTAAGATACAATTTCTATTGGATAACAATATTCTCATTATTCATGCTATATTTCTCTCTCTCTCTCTCTCTCTCTCTCTCTCTCTCTCTCTCTCTCTCTCTCTCTCTCTCTCTCTCTCTCTCTCTCTCTCTCTATATATATATATATATATATATATATATATATATACTGCAAACAACCATTATTTTTAGCACTGTAGTAGTTGTACTTTGGCTGTTGCTGCTACTTACAAGGCTGTTTATTTGTCCTTTGTTTTTATCTTACTGTGTAATTACAGTCTCCATTTAATCTGCTTCAACTGCAGTGTCTCTTGGATTTCTCCAGGCTAAGAGAGTAAGTAAGTTGCCATTGAAGACTGCAGAACACTAACAGTTTACAGCTCCTACCTGGTTGTTAATACATGATGATATAATTCAAGTTTACATTACAATCAACACATAATACTGTATATTGCATAAAGTAATATTTACAGAAACAACAATGCTTTTAAATACTACAAACTTTTATAACTGTCTCTCTTAAACCAAAATAAATTTGGGCAAACTATGTTCAAATTTTGACTTTTATAACCACTGCCACTTTTGCAGTTGCCTTTCGATTGGTTCTAGGTTTTGTAATTTAGCTTTTTATATTATATAAAGCTCTTCTGCTTTAACACATTGTTATTCTTACAAAAAACATAAAGCAAACAAAAATAAATAAATATTAAAAAAGAAGAAATGCTTGCTTGGTGTTTTTATTTTTAAATAATAATCATTACTGCAAGAGCAAAGGGCATTAATTTCAAACACATTTCCAATCACTTGTACAAATGCAACAATTAAGAGGCTAATTCTTAAACGCATTATGTGTGATGATGTGACACAGTATATTATGCTAACTGCCAATCTATTAATGTGTTGTACACCATTAATGACGTCAGCAAATTTCATAAGACATTTTTTTAATCCAAACCATTTTGGAGAGTAAACTGTATTTTTATGTGTTATGATATCAAACTCTTGGACTATTCTGCCACAGAAGGCAATAGGAAATAGGACCAGAAGATTAACATTAGTCAGTAAACAGGCAAAGTGAAGATGAGTCTACCTAGGAGTCGAGAAATGAAAGAATCAATTGATAAATCACACACCAAAAGACTTTTAAGAATTATTCACAATCTCAGATGCTGTCTGACACAAGTTACTGGATGAAAAAGCATTGCATAACTGATGTCACAAAGCCTGACTTCTAGGAACCACACCCAGCAACAGAGTAATGTTTCATGGCAAAAGAGCCACAAGATGGCAGTACCCATGAAAAAGAGAATGGCTCTGTGGGAAATGAAAAACATTACACTAATGGGTTTTAGCATTGTTCCAAAAGCAATGTACAAGAGAAATAAGAATTGATACAGAATCTCTGATGTCCAAAACACTTAAAAAATATATTTGGATGACAGAAACAATTTATCAACAATACAAATTTTAAATTATGTAAAATGATTATATGGGCATAGTAAAGTCTATTTGAATATTTAATAAATAATTCATAAGATCTATGCTCCCAAATAGATGTATTAATGATGCAAGCCTCGTGCTGATTCCCTGCCAAAATACAGCAGAGTTGTGTTTTAAACATCACAGGATTGCAAACTGAAAACACTGCACAGTGGCAAGTTTAAGCTGATGTTAATTTCAATTTTAGGATATTAAGAAGGATATTATGACCTCTGGTCAGTGAGTTTGGCTGAATCTCAAAAATATAGAACACTAGGTCATCCATTTGCACTGGGAGATCAATTTACTACTTGTCTATAAACAAAATTCTGTTTTTACAATTGAGCAAACAAAGCATAGTTGATACGCTTTAGTGAATCCTTTATGCCAAGCAAATCAAACAAATCACCATTTGAAAACAAAAGATTTTTTTATATACAGAAAAAGCTAAAAGTATTATTTTTGTCATAAAACTTCAAGAGTATTTAAAAGAAAGCCTTTCCTTCCACTGTACATATTTTTTCATATAGCTCTTTGAATTTTTTTAAATTTATTTTGTGCTCTGGTATTAATAAGACCTATTCAATGCATTGTACTGTGTTTTGGAAATCCTACTGTAGTTACAGGTTCTTAAGAGTAGAATATGCCAGTATGAAAAATTGTTTCTAAATGCTATATATCAGAATTTCATTAAAAAACAAAACTCTCCCTCAATAATTTCAGACAAACATTAAGTTATAGTTCTCTGCAGATATTTATTTTGGGGAGAGATCACTTTTACATTTGTATTATATATCCCTTTTATCACTAATATGTATCTAAATGTTGCTTACTTATTAACATTTACTTAGCTTGTATAATACAGTTTGCAGATAGAAATATTCACTGAGAGTTTCTGTGTAGTAATAAAGTATAATTTTGAAACAACTTAACAGAAAATGCTAACATTGGATACAAGAATCATTTAAGCTTATGATCAGCTTAGTTTCTCAAGTTTTAAGAGTTATACGTTTAATTTTGATTGTGAACATTTAAATATGCTTTCACAATTCAACAATTCAAAATTTAGAAACCTTGGGGAGTACTTCAATGTTTTATCTGCTGTATATCCTATAGTATCTACGTACAGTATAGTAAGCATTTAAGTTTATTTTCCTGCCCCAACTTTTGAGGATTTGAGAGTTAGTACAGTATCTTATGATTTATATTTTAGTAGTAATGTGAGTACTTTGTTCAAGATTTGTTTTTATAAAATAAGAAATACTAGGTAAGCTTTCAAATCTACACAACAAATAATAAACATCTTTATGGTCTGTTATTAAATGTGAACTTTATTTCAGGTCTGCAACTAAATATCCATTTCTCCACTTTCTTAATCCACCTATTTCAGTATTATGTCATTGAGAAGAGTAATGTATCCTGACAACAGTGGACTCAAGATCCATCCCATAAAATACCTGTCCATTGCACATAAAATTTTAGGAAACTGTGACGCTCACACACACTCATAGAATTGCTTTTTAACTTACCATGGGAAAGTGAGAGCAAAGCTTTGAATCCAAAGAAAAACGACAAAGACAGACAGTGCTGGATGTTGAAAATGTTTCCTTAGAGTTAGCTATAAGACATTGGGTAAACTCTTAATAATAAAGGTATCAGGCTATTTCTTCAGAGAAATGCCACAAGAGAACCATTTTTGGTTCCCAAAACACGCTTCCACGTGAAGGGTCCAGAAAGATCCAATTATTTATTTAGATCTGTAACACTGAAAATACAGTGAATAACAATGACTAGATGGTAAGAGATTTATGAAATGCCAGTAGTTCATGATTTTTAAAAGGACTCTTGCTGCATATGTCCAATAACATAGGTTAAGTCCAGGTTTTCTTAATCTTTTAGTGTCCTGCGGCCTACCATACATTAATGATTTCAGGTTTTTTCCTACATATTAGGTACTTTTTCCAAGCCTAAAGAACCAACTTCAAATGCAAAGAACTCATTGCAAAATGAAATGGTGCTTTGTCAAGTAATGGTTTTATGAGGAACCACATTGCCTGGCAAAGAACCATATAGTGTCATTAACAAACCTTTATTATTAAGAGTGTACTAACTGCTGCATCATATGCAATCAAGTGTAAAAATGATAAGTATCTGAAAATTCATACCAATAAACATATTGTATTTACTGTATTTTAAAGTTGGAAATTTTGCCATTCATGGAAATCATTGTTTATTTAATACCAGAGTGGGGATTTATTTTAAAGAATATTTGTAATGTTTAACATAATGCCTATTTACTGCACTTGAACAAGAAAATCTAGCGTAAATTGAAGCAAATGAGACATAACAAGATTTGTAAGTTGTTTTGTGAAGAAAACAATTCATGTATAGGGATGCGAATATGCTGCAGAGCATCGTCATCAGGCAAAGACTTCTTTTGCTGACTTCACTTGGTAGCATTGTCATGGTTGAATGATGTCTCTAACTAAAGGCAAGGAACAGGAGGTGGAGTGGATGTGATGCCAGGCTTTTACTGGTTCTTGTTTTCGTCATTACTAGTGAGGGGAAGTGTGCTAGTGACTTTTCCACACTATCGCCATTCCCCCATTGTACCAATAAAATGGTCCCCATAATAGGCTCAAGATGCTTGTGAGTCTGATGGAAGTCAGTTTTACTTACATTATTTTAGGATGGTTTAGTGATAAACCTTCAACTGCAATCTGAATGTTCTTTATAATTAGAATCCAAGTTAGGATACTATTAACATATTAAGAAAGAAGTACTTAAAATGATTTTGGGTTGTGCTTCCACTATGGACTCTTAAGTGATGTTCCCACCTTATGAAATGAATGTGCCAATGGCTGAACATTATGGGTGAGATTATTATAAAGCAGTTGCAGGAGCCAGTCAGTTGTGGACATTTTCACATTTTTAGGACATGTAATATACCAGGACATGACACGGAAGACCAAGATAGATTCCATCATAAAAAAATGCACAGCACCAATGTACATCCTGCGACAGCTGAGGAAGTTCAATGTTCCACAGGATCTGCTAAAATCACTGAATCTGTTGTAAGCTCATCCATTACAGTGTGGTTTGGATCAGCAACTAAACATGACAGAAACAGGCTACCGCGAATAGTCAGGCCTGCTGAAAAGATCACTGGCACCAGTTTTCCAACTTTACAGGACTGGACTATTCCAGTGTCATGAAACAGGCAGAGAAAATCATCACCAACCTCTCACATCCAAGCCACAACCTTCCATCTGCCAGGCATTATAGACTATAAGTATGTCAAAACAAGCAGATATAAGAACAGTTCTCAGGGTGGAGAAAAACTTTGTAATGTTTGTGCAAAATGTACTCTTAAGAAGTTTCCAATTCTATTCAAGTGTTCTAGATAAACTCGCTTTAAAATAACAGTCTTGATCCACTGTATTAATTCTCTTCATAATTATTAAACACTTCAATCATGTCATTTCATTTTGCTTAAACTGAAAAGACTCAAATCTTTTAATCTTTCTTCATAATTCATCCCCTGTAGCCCTGGAATCAGCCTAGTCCCTCTTCTCTGGGCCTTTGCTATTGCTGCTATGTCCTTTTTGTAGCCTGGAGACCAAAACTGCACGCAATACTCCAGATGAAGCCTCACCAATGCATTATGAAGCTTGAGCAGAACCTCCTTGGACTTGTACTCTACACACCGTGCTATTTAACCTAACATTTTGTTAATCACTTCTGAACACTGTCTGGCAGTTGATAGTGTTGAGTCCACTACACCTCCTAAATCCTTTTTATAAGGTGTACTTTCAATTTTCAGACCTCCCATTGTGTCTTCAAGCTTAACATTTTTACTTCTTATGTTGAGTACTTTGCATTTAGAAAATAAAAGTGTAATGGGAGGATGGGATTCTGGGAAACGGAAATGACATCAGATGGAGGTAGGGGTCCTGAGGATGTAAGAGGAAGTGATATTGGCTGTCTTCTGAGGACCGGAAGTGGCTTTATGATAAGGGTTCATCGGCTGCAGGGAAAGAGGAGAATGAGTTAGAGGGCAGCACCAAGCCCTAGTCTGGTGGGGACATAAATGAATTTGAGCCCATAAACTGTCTCCCAAGCGCACATGTATGACAGTAGTTATCAGTTGTGTGTAGGTCTATCGTGCAATTCTTGTAGAATCATCATAAATGGTGTCATATTTTTTGTATGCAAGCATACTTGGCAAGTAATTGTGATTCTGATGATTCTGATTTTTCTAAGATCTGCAAAAAGCATCCAGCTGCAGACAGACATATTTAAGTTCATATTTTACAGATGAGATTAAATCATTTAGTTCATCAGGCTTCTTTGGCTAGCTAATCGGTTGTCCCAGTAGCTCATGTAGACACTTTTTAAAAGTTATCAATTTTCTGCTTCAACAACATGACTCAGGATTTTTTTTCAAGGTTTTCATGACACTTTCTCTAAAAAAGTGATTTCTGACAGCTTCATGTGAACTTCCACTTAATTTTCATTAGTGTAGTTTATACTGCGCACAGTATCCCAGAGGTGGTCTATCTAGCATATTACACAGTTTTAAGCATAACATCCCTTGATTTATATTTCAGAGTTTTGAGAATATAATCTAATATTTTTTATTGGTTCTAATAGACTATGAGAAAGTTGTCAATATAGCCTTCGTAATATTTTAATTAGTAGGAAAGTGTGGCAGGCAGTAGAAAAAAGAAAATATGATTGGGAAATTAATTACACAACGGTAAAGAATGAGCAGTTGTCAGGGGCAGACAAAGGACCAAAATACCAAGAAGAAGTTTGAACACCAATCATCAATTCCCAAAACACAAATAAATAACCTAGTTAAAAGAGAGCAAAGTTAGAAATCCTAACAATACCTTACAAATCCTTTGGACTGTCTATTCTTTTTTTTTTTTTAATTGATTTTATTGAAATCACACAGCATTCTATACAAATAAATCAATTTTTACAAACATAAGATTGAAAACAAATCAACCCCCACCCCTAAGAAAGAGAGCTAAGCCAGCAGAGTAAAACTTAAAGCTAGTAAAAATAAGTAAATAGATGAATTAATAAGTGAATAAAGATAAATCGAGGGAAAAAAAAGGAAAAAGAAAAAGGGGTAGAGAATCCGATTCCTCGGTGCTTTAAAAGCTTATTCTAAAATGTTATTGATTGGATCATGCCAGGATTTGAAAAAGTTCTGCACAGATCCTCTAAGTGAGAATTTAATTTTTTCCAGTTTCAAATAGTATATAACATCAGATACCCACTGACTTAGAATAGGAGAGTTAGAATTCTTCCAGTTGAGCAAGATATGTCTACATGCCAATAGTGTAGTGAGGGCAATTACAGTTTGTTTGTCCTTCTCCACTTTAAGCCCATCTGGGAGTACACCAAACACAGCTGTTAATGGGTTAGGAGGGATTGTGACACCAAGGCTGTCTGATAGGCATTTAAAGATTTTGGTCCAGAATGATGTTCATTTGGTGCAGGTCCAGAACATGTGGCCTAGTGAGGTTGTAACTTGATTGCAACGTTCGCAGGTTGGATCTTACCCTGGAAACCCATCCATCCATCCATTTTCCAACCCGCTGGTCACGGGGGTCTGCTGGAGCCAATCCCAGCCAACACAGGGCACAAGGCAGGAACCAATCCTGGGCAGGGTGCCAACCCACCACAGGACACACACAAACACACCAAGCACACACTAGGGCCAATTTAGAATCACCAATCCACCTAACCTGCATGTCTTTGGACTGTGGGAGGAAACCAGAGCACCCAGAGGAAACCCACGCAGACACGGGGAGAACATGCAAACTCCACGCAGGGAGGACCCGGGAAGTGAACCCAGGTCTCCTAAATGCGAGGCAGCAGCGCTACCACTGTGCCACCGTGCCACCCTACCTTGGAAACATTTTAGACAATTTTAAGCGAGACAGATGTGCTTGATATATAATTTTGAGTTGAATAATTGTATGCTTTGTGCATATGGAGTTTGAGTGGATTCTCTGCATTGCTACTTTCCACTCCTTTTCTGAAATATTGAGTGAGAGATCCTTTTCCCACTGTCCTCTTGGATCTTTGAAAGGGAGGGACTGTAAAATGGTTTTATGTATTGCAGAAATGCTGTCTGAGTCCTCAAGACTGATCAATATTTTTTAAGGCATAGAGGTAGGAGGGAGGTGAGGAAATTTGGGCAGGTTCTGTTTAACAAAGTTTCTGATTTGAAGGTAGTGAAAGTGCTGGAAAGTTAAAATTGGAATGTAATTGTTTGTAGGATGCAAAAACATTGTCTATGTACAGATCTCTAAGTGATTTAATACCAAACGTTTTCCGGACATTAAAAACTGCATATGTTTGAGAGGGTGGAAAAAGGTGGTTCTCATGCAGAGGTGCCACAGATAAAAGCTTCTTTATCTTAAAATGCTTCCTACATTGGCTCCATATTCTAAGTGAGTGAAGCACAATTGGGTTGTTAGTATATTGGCGATAACTTGCATGTATTGGGGTACAAAGCAACGAATATAATGAAGTACTGCAGGATTTTATTTCTATTGCGGACCAATCCTGTTTCTGTTCATCTATTTGTGTCAATGTCCAGGTTTTTATAGCTTGTATATTTGCTACCCAGTAATAAAATTGAAAGTTAGGTAGAGCCATGCCGCCTTCCACTTAAGGTCTTTGTAGGGTCGCTCTTTGGATATGTGGATGTTTTGAATTCCAAATAAATGAGGTTGTGGTTGAATCTAATTTCTTAAAAAACAATTTATGTGTAATATGTACTGCTCCCTTCTTCTTTACTCCACTGCTTCAAGCCTGTTATTGTTTGCCTTCGTTCACGTCTTCCTGCTGGTGACTCCTGCCTTTTCGTTTACTCCACCGCTTCAAGGCTGACATTTTTGGGTTTCCTTACTTCCTCACGTCTCCCTCCTCGTGACTGTTGCCTTTTCTTTTACTTCACCGCTTCAAGGCTGTCATTGTTGGGCTTCCTTACTTGCTCACATACATCTTCCTGGCACTGACTTCTGCTTTTCATTCCCTGCTCCACCACTTCTCACCTTCTTTCGTACCTTCTTTCTCAACGGGTGCAAGTTTACCTCGAATAATATGTCTATTCCAGTGATCACTGTCGATCACAATTTCACTGACCCATACCCAGTTGTTTCCATGCCCCGAGATTGCGCCTGCCTCTTCCATTCTCTCTTTTACTTATTGCATGACCATATCAGTCTCAGCCTTGATATCCGCAGAGACATGGTGTCTTATGTACTGAATGACTGGGACAGATTCATGGTGTGGACTGATGATAGTACATGGGACAATTACAGGACCACTATAGCAGTGAAATGCTTAAGCTCACAACCTATGGTTCTGCATGTGAACTGATAGCTGCCGCGGAATTGTTTTGTTGTCGCTTTCAAGTGTATAGAAAGGGGGAAATATTTTACACCTTTGGACAACTGGGAATGCCTGTTAAACATCTTAGATTCACGGGTAGTGATTTGGATAGTGGACACTTCAATGTTTATGAATATTTTAACTCTGACAATTTGGACACAAAGTTATCAATGAAACCTGTTAATAATAATAATAATAATACATTTTATTTATATAGCGCCTTTCCCATGCTCAAGGCACTTACAGAATATAATAAAGAACGGCAGAATATACAGTATATAGCATTGTACAAACCAGATAAATAAATAAAGAAGATTAAGACAGTAAATTCTGAAAAAAAAACGGACAACATAATTGATGGTCTAGCACACACATACAGGTTACATTGGCATCTTGACAGAAAAGTAAACTGAGAGAAGGGTAATAAAGTCAAGCAGAGCTAAAAGCCTTCCTGAACAGATGAGTTTTGAGTTGTTTTTTAAAAGAATTCATGGAGTCAGCTGACCTGATTAATTTTGGTAGGTCATTCCAGAGTCTGGGCGCTATACAGCTGAAGGCCCTGTCACCCATAGAGTGTAGATTAGTGAGGGGCACAACAAGATTACCAGAATCAGAGGACCTTAGTGGGCGGGCAGGCACATAGTGATGGAGGAGGTCACTGATGTAGTTTGGTGCGAGGTTATTTAGAGCTTTGTAGGTTATTAGTAGGATTTTATATTCGATTCTGTAGGACACAGGGAGCCAGTGAAGACGGAGCAGGATGGGTGTGATGTGCTTGCTGCTGCTGGTTCGAGTAAGGACTCTTGCAGCTGAGTTTTGAATAAGCTGGAGCTGTGATATAAGATTAGAAGGGGCACCTGCCAGTAGGGAATTACAATAATCGATGCGGGATGTGATAAAAGCATGGACAAGTTTCTCAGCATTAGAGAAGGAGAGGAAGGAGCGAACACGGGATATGTTACGGAGGTGAAAGTAAGAAAGTTTCTTAATGTGATTTATGTGGGCGGAATAAGTGAGGGAGGAATCAAAAATGACACCAAGATTTTTTACAGTAGAGGCAGGTCTGATGAGATCACTGCCAAGATGGACTGGGAAGGAGCTCATTTTATTAAGTTGCATTTTAGTCCCAATTTGCAGGAGTTCAGTTTTATTGCAATTTAATTTTAAAGAGTTCTGCTCCATCCAGGTTTTAATTTCACTAAGGCAGGTTGTGAGCTGAGAAAGCTCTGATGAAGTTCCACTTTTAACATTGAAGTAGAGCTGGGTATCATCTGCATAAAAATGATAACCCAATCCATAACTACGGATAATATGGCCAAGGGGAAGCATATAAATACAGAAAAGCAGAGGACCAAGGACAGAGCCCTGAGGGACTCCTTGTGTGACTGGCACGGAGTTGGATCTGCTGTTGCCAAGACTAACAAACTGTTGCCTATCAGTCAGATAGGACTTGAACCACTGGAGGGCAGTGCCAGAGATACCCAGCATGTTCTCCATTCTGGACAGTAGGATGTCATGTCTGACTGTGTCAAATGCTGCACTGAGGTCTAACAGAATTAATATGCTGGTTTGGCCAGAGTCTGCTGCCATAAGCAAATCATTGGTTACCCGTAGCAGAGCAGTTTCACAGCTGTGCCGCGCCCTGAATCCAGACTGAAAGGGTTCCATCAAATTATTAGAGGTTAGGTAATTGGTGAGTTGGGAAGCTACAACACGCTCAAGAACTTTTGACAGGAAAGGTAAGTGGGAAATAGGCCGAAAATTGTTAAGATTGTCAGCATCAAGACCAGACTTTTTTAACATTGGGGTTACAGAAGCAATTTTAAAAGTGAGCGGCACAGAGCCAGTGTCAAGGGATGAGTTTATTATTGTTGTAACAGTCGGGATTATGGCATGAAGGCAGGATTTAAGTAGTGTGGTGGGGATGGGGTCCAGTACACAAGTAGTCGGCCTCATCTTACAAAGCAGGTTATTAACAAACGCAGAAGTGACTGGTGAGAACTTAGAGAAGGAGCTGGATGGAGTGGGAAAACAGGGAGAGATATAAACAGATGATATATTTATGTTAGTTGAATTATTTAGATCTTTAATTTTGTTACGGAAAAAGTGGAGGAATTCCTCACAGACTTCAGTAGAAGAGGTAGTTGGACCAGATGCAGGTTCGAGTAGTTTATTAACTACAGAGAACAAAACCCTTGGGTTATCATGGCCACTTTCTATTATTCTGCCATAATGGTTGTTCTTGGCAGAAGTTAGTGCTTCTCTGTAAGCTCTTTGGTGGTCAGAGAAAGCCTGGATGTGCACGGTGAGGCCAGTCTTATGTGACATTCTCTCAAGGCGTCGGCCAGCTGCTTTCATAGATCGCAATTCTGAGTCATACCAAGGAGCTGAGCGTTTAAAGGAAACCTCCTTATGTTTTAAAGGAGCTGTTTTATCTAATGCTGAGTGAAGGGCTGTGTTATAGTGGTCAACAAAACTATCTAGTGTTGGTGGAATAGGTGCAGACAGTAAAAGATCAGAAATGGATCCAGAAAGGATAGAGGGACAGATATTTTTAAGGTTTCTGTAAGAAATTTGTCGTTTACAGGTAAGAGGTGGGATAGGTAATGAGACAGTGAAAAATACTGCTTTATGGTCAGAGAGTCCCAAATCAGTGCTGTAAATGTTGGCAACAGATAGTCCAGAAGTGCAGATCAGATCCAATATATGACCGCCAGAATGGGTTGGAAAATCAACATGTTGTGTCAAGTCAAAACAGTCCAGTAAGGACAGGAATTCATTTCTCAGTTTAGATGTGGGGGTGTCAATATGGATGTTGAAATCACTAAGAAGCATAATTCTCTGAGAGTAAGAGCTTAGATGGGTCAAAAGTTCAATCAGATCGGATAAGAAGGATGCATTGTATTTTGGGGGACGATAGAGAACAATGAGTGAGACAGGACCTGATTCCGTTATTAGTTTAAGAGCCAGGCACTCAAAAGACAATGGACAGTCAATTGGAATTCTTTACATCTTTACAATGGTTGACAATCGCGGAATGTACAGTAACTTGAACACAACACGTCCTCCAAATACGAATCTGATTGAAAGAAATAATGATATCCTTGATGACAGCAACCCTCATATCAGTGACAAAACAATTACATTGACAATCATGTTACGTTATTTTTAAAATGTTTCCTTTTCGTTTGCATAACTTCTTTAACACACTACTTCTCCGCTGTGAAGCGCGGGTATTTTGCTAGTATTTTATATTAAACAGGCGTCAAAGATTGGAAACTAAGTGTCGGCCTTTAATAAATCCTGTTTGATCTTGTGATATTACCGAAGGCAGCACTTTCTCCATCCTTCTAGCTAGGACTTTGGAGAGTATCTTAACATCATTATTCAGAATTGAAATTGGTCTGTATGATGCACATTGTAATAAGTCCTTATTTTGTTTAAGAAAGATGGTGATTAATGCTTGGCTAAAAGTTTGAGGTAGAATTTTATTGCCTCTAGTTTCTTTAAATGTTGCTAATAAAAGGTGAGCTAGCTGAGTGGAGAATTTCTTATAAAATTCATCAGGGTAGCCACTGGAGCCTGCTGCTTTCCCACTCTAAAGTGACTTTATAGCATCTAGTAATTCTGATAGTGCCAGAGGTTTATCCAATTCCTCTGCACTGAGAATATCTATTTGCGGTATCTGTAATGCATCCAGAAATGCTTTAGATTGTGTCTTGTCTTCTTTAAACTCAGTAGAATAAAAGGATTTATAGTAGTCTCTAAATGTGTGCATTATATTTTTATGGTCAATAATTTTGTCTCTGTTTGTGTTGGTGATTGCTGGGATTGCATTGCGAACTTCTTGCTTATGGATTTGTTGAGCTAAGATCTTATTAACTTTCTCTCTATGTTCATAGTAATGATGTCTTGATTTAAAAATGAGTTGTTCTGTTTCTTTAGTTGTCAAGAGGTTGAGTTCTGAATGCAGAGCCTGTCTTTTCCTATGAAGAGCCTCACTTGGACACCTGGCATGTTCTTGGTGTATTCTAGTAATTTTGTTGATTAGCTCTGATACCTTCTTGGTTTCCATTTTATTTCTTTGAGAAAGATATGAAATAATCTCTCCTCTTAAGAAGGCCTTCTGGGTTTCCCAGAGTATTCCTGCAGAGACCTCTGAGGATGTATTTGTCTCTAGAAAAAATCGGATTTGTTTGGATATAAATTCTGTACAGTTCTCATCTGTTAATAAAAGTGGGTTAAGACGCCATCTGCGAGATGAGTATGTGGGGGATAATGATTTTAGCTCCAAGATCAAAGGGGCATGGTCGGAAATAACAATAACGTTGTACTTGCAAAATTTAATCGTATGCAAGAAATTGTTATCTACAAAGAAATAATAAATTCTTGAGTAGCAATGATGCACTTGTGAGTAGAAGGAATATGTTCTTGAGTTTGAGTTTAGAAATCTCCAGGGGTTTGATAAGTTGTGATCAGTTGCAAAGGTCTATTCTTAGACCTACATTTGTTGATTTAAGATAAAACTAAGACACCACATTTATTGCAGTAGCATCCTAATTATTGTGGTGATATCACGTGACCAGCAACAAACAGTGGCACTGCGATGTCTCTTCAAAAACTATAAAAATACAAACACAGAATTCAATGGATATTCTTCTGAGTGGGCTTTCTTTATTGCAGCCTTGCCGTCTTTACTAAATGTGCCAAACACCACTTCCTTTCCTTTCATTTTCTTTCCCCACATAACCAATCACCACACAATAAACATTTTTGTATTCGTTACCGTTGTGCCACTACACTGCACATATATTTAATACATGCTTTAATGCATTTCATCATGAAAATTATATCAAATATACATCTTAGTATTCTAAAATGTTCAGAGAGCTGTAATATCATGAATGTAATGTATTCTGTGTGCCGATCACTACCTGCGCCCTCCTGTCACCATAAGAGAAAGCCCGTTTAAGGAACATAAAGCGATTAATGACTGGGTCGGGGGACACTTAGGATGCAAAGCATTTAATGTGCTACTTTAGTTACAATGGGGTTTGAGAAATTCTACTAAATTAAACATTGATTTTAAGATGAAGTTTACGCCATTCAAGATTAAAATGGGAAATTTCGAGATTAAAGCCACCAAATATGACATTTTTCCCTTGCCTAAGCTTCACTGAGCAGGACCTAAATTTCACGTTTGCTCAAATTCTTCTTTTTTCCCACATGCTTTTGCCATTATCTTTTAGCAAAAGACTGAACAGAAGTAACTATTTATATTGATTTGCATATTCAAATAGGCGAAATTCTGGGAGGAGTCGGGGTGGGACTGTAGGTTCATGAATGTGAGTTCACATTGATTGGGATTTATAAAGGAGAAGTACATGGAACTTTGCTTACGCAACAGTATTATGCATCTACATTTTTTTGTGCATACATAAATGTCTAGTTTTGTCTGTATGCCATGTTTTAGATGAATACTATGCATGGTGTTATACATGGGGCCCAAGGACTTTAGGGACTTTCAAAACTAGACCTGATGTTATTTTGGAAGAATTAAGTGGATAGGAATGGTGAGCTTTGTTGGATTGAATGGCCTGATCTCATCTAGATTGTTCTAATTGTTCTAATTGTTCCCCTTGGGATTAATAAAGTATCTATCTATCTATCTATACACTGGTAGCACTTGTGAAGGTGACAGCAAGTGACTACTAGGTTTAGCTCAACTACCGCAATCAGCTGCATGTCCCTGCGAGTGCCTGAGGCACTACCTTACTGCACACGTTTATTTCAGCTCACAAAATGCATTTTATGAACACCTCTGACATGAATTATTTATTGTGTCTGTTCACCACTCAAGCCCTAATCAATAATATTTTGTGAAATGACAGAAACTGTCCTGCTTGCTTTGGTCTCAAAGTAGTCAATGTTAGTAACACTTGTCTGCTGTCATTGAGAATAGCTTATTTTTAAATACTTTTAAATTCTTAAAAAGCATTGTACAGTATATGTGGCAAATTAGGATAAGAATGATGCGGGGAACCAATTATGCATGCTTACAGTTTGTAGAAGTAAAATGATAGCATTTTTTATTTTAAATGTATATCATATGTATACTGATGCTTTAAATAGTTTATGAAACAAAAGCATATCATAATCATCAGGCACCGGTGCAAGTCATTTGTTTGGTAGAATAATGAATGCAATGGCTGTTTAGTCAGTGAAGTTACACCTCACTGGTATAGCTTCTCAGGCATTTACACATTCCACTAATGAAATGCAGACAAACAGAAAATAAATTATCCTTAGTCCCTTTCATTTCAATTTTACACATGCAGGATATCCTAGGAATTTTCAAGTAAATTGTGGGATTGAGGGCATGTAAGAACAAAGCTGCAGTCAAACATCTCAGCTAGGCAATTTCCTAAATGAAGGCGTAGTTTGTAATTCCAAGTGATTTACCAGACCTGTTTACGTGTGAGTAAAGCTGTAAAACTTCTAGGTGCAAATCCAAGCTTCATAACTTTTTGTGATTTTTATTATTTCTTAAAAAATATGAGTAAAATAAGAAATAATGAGAAAGCTATAGCACCACGTGTACATGGATATGCAGATCTAATTTTCGAGTGTAATTATTAGCCTACAACATCTATATGTTAATTTTTGCCTCATTTAGTCTAATGATGCAAACAGACTGAGTGATTTTTTTTTGTTAATATCCATCCATTATCCAACCTGCTATATCCTAACTACAGGGTCACGGAGGTCTGCTGGAGCCAATCCCAGCCAACACAGGGCGCAAGGTAGGGAACAAATCCCAGGCAGGGCGACAGCCCACCGCAGGACACACACACACACACACACCCACACACCAAGCACAAACTAGGGACAATTGAGAATCACCAATCCATCTTACCTGCATGTCTTTGGACTGTGGGAGGAAACCGGAGCACCCAGAGGAAACCCACGCAGACACGGGGAGAACATGCAAACTCCACGCAGGGAGGACCCGGGAAGCGAACCTGGGTCTCCTAACTGCGAGGCAGCAGCGCTACCACTGCGCCACCGTGCCGCCCTAATTAAATGACAGGTTTCCTTAATTGCAAAAATTAATTTCTAATTGAGAAATTCATTGGAGTGACAATTAAGTTTCTAATGAATACCCCACCCCAAATTATTTTTATAGGTTACTTAACCCGTGTAGTTTGTAAATGTGTTCCTGGAAAAAGTACATATCAAAAACTGAATGAAACCAAATAATGGATATATCATTTTTGAGTGGAATGTTTCTTTAAGCTGTGGTGGGCTGGCGCCCTGTCCAGGGTTTGTTTCCTGCCTTGCATCCTGTGTTGGCTAGGATTGGCTCCAGCAGACCCCCGTGACCCTGTAGTTAGGATATAGCGGGTTGGATAATGGATGGATGGATGGATGTTTCTTTAAGACATCAGAGTCACCTGGTCATCTGGTGGCCCACTTTGCATCTAATTTCCTGCATGTTGGTTAAAGGAAAAAGGGGGGGAGGGGTTGGGTTTTGGAAGCATGCACTGATTTTACATTTGTACGTTGCTGCACCCACCACACGATGGACCACCTGGATTGGGACCCGACTGCAGCTGGGCAAAAGGTGACACCTCAGCACCACACTGGAACAGTGTGAGGTTTTTTAAGGTGGCTGGAGGACCAATCCTGTCACCAACCCACAAAAAGGAAAAAAAGAAACAATTAAATATTCTGAACCTTGAAAAGCAATTTCCAGGGTCTGAGTTTCACACTCTTGGCCTAGGCCTTTCTTTCCTGTCTGGTATTAGGAGAAGGGAGGTATCAATGGTGTCATGATAAAGTGTTAGGAGCAGTGGCAGATGCCATTTGCAGAGAGAGCCACCAAAGCAAGCAATAATATTCATATAAGCAGACCACTGCTTTTGTTTAAGCTAGGGAGAAGCCACCTAGGTCATTAGGTGGCCTGCTGACAACAGCACAAGGCTACCAGCTCCAGGTCAATCTATTTATACAGCTGAAATTCCCCCAAACCATCTTACATTGCAATGAACTAATTAAGTGGTTTTCATAAAGTTTACATTATCCTGGGAATACTAGATTGAAGAAGAACACAAAAGAATTTAGGCCAAAGGTCTGGTGGCAGAGTGTCAGAGCAAACAGGGGAAGACCAGGTGTCAGCCTTTAAAAGTAGGCTGCAGATTCCAGTCTCTTCATCAAACCAAGAATCTTCTTTGTATATGAGGACTACACAATGGGAAAGCCATCAATAACATTATTGAAGTGGCTGAAAAGGGCGTCAGGTGGCTTTGGTTCAGAAGGGCTGAACCTTGGTGTATCATGCTACTTGGACACAAGCAGGGACTTGATCATCACCTGCTGGGTCACCTGGGTTGAGGGTGTGATGATCAAAGCCCCAAAACACCCTGAAATCCCAGGTTCATCACTTACAATGTGCCCACGTTGAACTGTAATGTGTATGACAAAACCAAGCTCCATGTTTATGGGAAAGCTGAAAGAATAATGTAATTTCTTTTTAAGGACTAGAATATTAATTGTACATAGCTAGTAAAATTAAATATGAAAGCAAATGACACAAGAAAGTGAGACATAGCACTGTATGGACATGGGAAACACACAAAGTAGCATTAGCCCCATGAACTAACTTGAATTTATCAGAACTCTTTGCAGGATACTAGAAGAGTAGACCTGACCATCTTGTTAGACATATAGCAAGTTTAGGCAAGCAACATATAGTACAGTTGTGAACTTTCATTTGAGTGTTACATTTTATTAGTCTGTTCAGGCATGCTATAGCAATTTGAGACTACAAAGTATTGCAGCATATGATGCATCGTCCCTTTTGGTTTGAACTTCAACATAGGCAAGAAACAGAAGTATTTTACTAATATATTTCACTTTTACCACTCACTGACATTCTAAAAATATCAATCATATGAATTTATACCACCTTTTGGGATGTACTCCAGGAATGTAATTTCTTCTGAAAGGCAAGCACAAGCCACAAAACTTCAATAGAAACATATATTACCCTTTATCCCAGCTGTATTATTTTGCAGTCATTCTTTTTTTATATAAACATGGTATCTTGTTTCTTGTAAACTATATTCTTTTAACATGATCTGAGTAAATATTTATACTTTGCTTTAAATTAATTGTTCACATTACATAGTTTTATTGCATTACTTCACCCATTTCAATTTTTGTTCAGTATCAGTATTTATATGTAGATTTTTATCTGATTGATTTAGGGAAAATTAAGTATTATGTTATACTGGCAAATCTGAGCTTTCAAAAAAGTGTAACACTCTTTTCTTCCATATAGGATACAGATTATTCACCTAGACTGCATGAAAATGTTCTCCACTCCTAGAGACAGCAGAGTCCATGTGATGTCTCAAAAATGCTGAATTCTATAAAGCAAAATGATAAGGCAGGTAGTCATCTAAGCAATAGCAGAGCAGATGGTCTATAAGCAGATGCTCCTTTGCCTGAAATCCAAAAAACTAATCTTGTACAGCAAACTTCATGTTTGGGTGCTTTTGTGGGATCATCCATGCAGCAATTTCATTGCTTTTGTTATTTACTACAACTACAATTTATATGTCCAGTAAACTCATAGTAGTGAAATTGTATTTATTGCTGTAGTTCACACAGAGAACTGTTTTAAAACTATATGCAAGGAAGACACTTAGATGGACCAACCAGGGATTCTGTCAGTTTGACATAACCAGGTCAAGTATAGCTGTGGCACTGTCATCAAGGAGCAGGCTGATTGTATCATTTTAAATGCAGGAATTGTACTGCTATGATAAAGGGGCAGAAAAATGGTAAGTTCCGGTGAATGACCAGAAGGTCAGAAAGTTAATTTAATCTGAAAAAGGTTAAAACTGAAAAAAAAATCCAAAGCCCAATACATTAAATATGATAGATGTCAAAATTTAGAAGCAAGAGTACTCATCTGAAATCATGGGAAAAGAACTAATTCCCCCAGCAAAGTTATTATTATTTTTCTTCAGAAACTTAGACATCATAATTACCACAGAAACATTTTTACTGGGTTGGGAGTGATGCCTCAAAATGTCATGTGACCAGCAATGTTATAAAAGACTGTAAACAACTGGGCCACAAAAATGACACAGCTAGAAAATGGTGGAGAGCCTCCAAAAGACAGAACACAAAATGGAGGTGTGAAAACATCATAAACGTAATGATGAAATGTCTGAAAAATGCACCTGATTATTCATGTGTGTATGTATGTGTGTTTTGATAGCTTGCTGGATATGAAGTTGCCAACCAGTTAAATGGACCAAGTTCACGTATGCATATAAGTACACTTCATGTACATTGTATTTGTTCTATGGCTCTAGTTTTGTACCTGTAAAATGATTAATTAGTGGTTAAAATTTATATCGTCCTGCTCAAATTTGTAAATTTGTGAGTGCAGAAAAAAAGCAGACATCTGTCTTTCCTTCAGTTAATGTCCACATATAATACATGGTCAAAAATATGCAGACCCCTCTCCAAACTATTGAGTTCAAGTGTTTCAGCTGCCCCCACCTGTATAAAATCAATCACATATCCATGCACTTTCCTTTGAGAAACATTGGCTCAGTGACTTTAAATGTGGCACTGTCATGGATGCCACCTTTGCCAAAAATCAGTACATGAAATTTCTGCCATTCTAGATCTGCCTGGTCAAATGTAAGTGCCATTATTGTGAAGTGGGAGCAACATCAGCCCAGCCATGAATAGGCAGACCATGTAAACTAACAGAGCAGGGCCACGAAGTGCTGAAGCCAATAATGTCTAAAAATCGCCTTTCCTCTGTTGCATCACTCACAAAAGAGATTAAAACTTCCTCTGGAATCAACATTAGCACAAGAACTATGCATCACGAGCTTTCTGAAACGGGTTTCCTTGACCAAGCAGCTTCACACCAGCCTAAGATTATTATGCACAATGCTGTGTATCGCCTGGAGTGGTGTAAAGCAAACCGTCATTGGACTCTGGAACATTGGAAATGTGTTATCTGGAGTGATGAGCCACACTTCACTATCTAGTAGTCTGATGGAAGAATCTGACATTGGTGGATGCCAGGAGAATACAACATTCAAGACTGCATAAGACTTGTAAACTTTGGTGGTGTAGTGATAATAGTCTGACGCTGTTTTTCAGGATTTAGGCTATTCCCCTTGGTTCCAATGAAGGGTACTGTTAATGCTACAACATATGAAGATGTTTTAGACAATTGTGTGATTACAAAATTGGGGCAACAATTTGGGGACACCCATTTTTGTTCCAATATGACTGTGCCCCTGTGCACAAAGCAAGGTCTATGAAAACATGGTTTGACATGGTGTGGAGAATCTCGATTTGCCTGCACAGTGCCCTGATGTCAACCCTACTGAACACTTTTGGGATGAATTGGAATGGTGATTGTGAGCCAGGTCTTCTCGTGGAACATCAATACCTGACCTTAAAAAATGCTCTTTTGGTTCAGTCTTGTGGAAAGCTTTCATAGAAGAAAGGGAAGTCAACACCACATTAATGCCCATGACTTGGGAATTTAATGTTCAACAAGTTCATACAGGTGTTACGGTCATGCATCCATAAACATTTGGCCATACTGTGTATGTGCTGTAAAATCTTAGTATATATTGAACATTAAAAAAAATATGTATGCTTTATCTCTATCCCTAAGTATGTAGCAACATGACACAAAACAAAGCCCTGAAGCTAAAACATAACCAATTGTTTTATTTGTATTTTAAATTTATATGCTGCTAACCTGTATTGTATCCTCTCTTAGCATTTGGTAGGATGTCTACTGATACACTGGTTTCTTCCCACACCCCAGTATTATCCAGGCTGGATTGAATGGCTACCCTAAATCTCCCAGGGTGTGAGTGGCTGTGCCCTGAGGTGGACTGTTGTCCTCACTAGACAGTTATCATCATTCTGACTTGCTACAGGAACCTCCCCACACGGCTGTAATGCAAAAGTGAGTTTTTAAAATGGCTGGGTGGATCTTAATCTGTGCTTGCAAGGTCTCACTACAAACATGAGTTTTTTGGGGGAAGTTTAAAGATCAAAACTGGAATGGCAATTAGCCTCCCATTTTCTTGGAAACCACTCTTAATTGTTATGCAAGTGCTTTCTAAACACTTCACTGCCAAAATAGAAGGGTAAAACATAAGCACTTAATGCTTGAAGGAAAGTCAGAAGTATTAAAAAGTGGTTCACCAAGTAACACTTCAACATTGAAACAGGCATTGTTTCTTTCCAAAACAGTGTCTGATATTTTTAAAAGCAACATGATAGTACAGGGTCGATTTACATTTTAGGCAAAGGCAAGACATTCAATTTATCGAACACTGACATTAGTTTGCAGTAAGCGTGATGAGGTTGAGTTTAGGTTAATAAGCATTTGAGTTCTGGTCTAGTGGGCTCTGTTAGTAAAACATCAATACTGATAAAGCCTTTACAGTTGTGTGAGTGGATCAAAGCCAAAGGTAAACATGACTAGGATGCAAACCTAAAGATCAAGAAATGAAGTAGGAAACAGTAAAAGTAATTTGTTTTTTCACTTTACACCACATTGCAGTAAAAACAAAGCAGGTCTGGAATTTTTAAAAATGTAATTTCCTAAGAAAGACCCTTAAGACAAATTCTGACTTACGGCCTATTTTCTATACCAATAGTTGCCTGCTCTATACAAATGAAAGTTACATCACTATGGCAACAGAAAATCATCTGACAGAGATGTGCCTTTTGATATTCGTGTTAAATACACATACGTGTTTAAGTGTTTCCTAAGTGGCATGCCATCTTAACTACACGTTGTACCTGTTATCTTTATTTGCACAAGGACAGTGTATGAGCATCTAAAACATCTGTCTCAAATAACATTGAAAAGTTCCCTCACCCAGATTAAAATGAATCATTCTATTCAGTAAATAATTACATATTCTCTTTTCTTCATAAACATATATGTATGTATAAGTAAAAGTGAAATCAGGAAAATATTAGAAATAATTTTTAGAATTAGTATTTACAATAAAATGGTTCTGGTGATATTCTAAAACTTCCTAATCCAAGTTTGAGGTTTATACAGGGTGGAAGCTGTGCAGCAGCATTAGGTACAAGACAAGTAACCACTGTGGGGAACACATCAGTTCAGCAAACAGCAAAGTGGTTTTCTTATATAAAAATAAAGCAGGGTTAAATTCAAGGTAATCAAGATTATACAAAAGAAGGAAATTCATTCAGTCACATGCATTAAAAGTAAATAAACAAAATATCAGATGAAAAAAATAAGCATATACTATATATATATATATATATATATATATATATATATACTGTATATACATATTTATACAGTATACAGTGATCCCTCGCTATATCGCGCTTCGCCTTTCATGGCTTCACTCCATCGCGGATTTTATATGTAAGCATATTTAAATATATATCGCGGATTTTTTGCTGGTTCGCGGATTTCTGCGGACAATGGGTCTTTTAATTTCTGGTACATGCTTCCTCAGTTGGTTTGCCCAGTTGATTTCATACAAGGGATGCTATTGGCAGATGGCTGAGAAGCTAGATTGCTTACTTTTCTCTCTCTCTTGCGCTGAATTTCTCTGATCCTGACGTATGGGGATTGAGCAGGGGGGCTGTTTGCACACCTAGACGATACGGACGCTCGTCTAAAAATGCTGAAAGATTATCTTCACGTTGCTATCTTTTGTGCAGCTGCTTCCTGAAACGACATGCTGCACGGTGATTTGCATACTTAAAAGCTCGAAGAGCACGTATTGATTTTTGACTGAAAAACAAACTCTGTCTCTCTCTCTCTCTCTGCTCCTGACGGAGGGGGTGTGAGCTGCCGCCTTCAACAGCTTTGTGCCGCGGTGCTTTGCATACTTAAAAGCCAAACAGCCCTATTGATTTGTTTGCTAGAGATTGTTTTCTCTATCTATGTGACATTCTGTGCTCCTGACACGCACTCCTTTGAAGAGGAAGATATGTTTGCATTCTTTTAATTGTGAGACAGAACTGTCATCTCTGTCTTGTCATGGAGCACAGTTTAAACTTTTGAAAAAGAGACAAATGTTTGTTTGCAGTGTTTGAATAATGTTCCTGTCTCTCTACAACCTCCTGTGTTTCTGCGCAAATCTGTGACCCAAGCATGACAATATAAAAATAACCATATAAACATATGGTTTCTACTTCGCGGATTTTCTTATTTCGTGGGTGGCTCTGGAACGCAACCCCCGCGATGGAGGAGGGATTACTGTATATGCCAATGCACAAAAACATGTACAATATAACTGAAATACTTCTTTTGTCATTTATTGTAGTAGAACTACCGTCTTTTCATCGTTTCAGATATCTTGATGTTTACTTATTTAAAATGGTCAGATCACCATTTAATGAAACTTAGTGCCTGCCTTCAAAACCTATATATTTGCAAAACCCTACTGGTGTAATATTTTCATTGTATTTTTAAAAAAAGTGAAAAAGCTTCCCACTCATTTAAATAAAACATTTGCAATATCACTGGACAGAATGCAGCTTTTCTGTTAATATTTTCAAGGGCATCCATCCATCCATCCATTCTCCAACCCACTATATACTAACTACAGGGTCACGGGGGTCTGCTGGAGCCAATCCCAGCCAACACAGGGTGCAAGGCAGGAAACAAACCCTGGGCAGGGCGCCAACCCACCGCAGGGCACACACACATACCCACACACCAAGCACACACTAGGGACAATTTAGGATCGCCAATGCACCTAACCTGAATGTCTTTGGACTGTGGGAGGAAACCGGAGTACCCAGAGGAAACCCACGCAGACACGGGGAGAACATGCAAACTCCACGCAGGGAGGACCCGGTAAGCGAATCCAGGTCTCCTAACTGTGAGGCAGCAGCGCTACCACTGTGCCACCATGCCACCCAGGACGCTACTATTGACCATTAACTGTTAGCACCAATTCACTAGAAATTCTTATGATAATTGAAAGTTTAATAAACCGGTTATGATAAAATTGTTGGAAATGGGTGCAAATGTTGGGGTGGCTCATTACCTGCAACCCTGTTTAATTGACAGTTCTCAACAAAACAAAGGAATAACATCAATACTGTGCTTTAGACAGCTCCATCTTCCCTGCTGTTTCAGATCAAACGATGCACTCCTCCGTCTGGCTGACTGTTTATATAGGCCTGGGCACAAAAGGGGCAGGGCTAGGCATCCTTTCCTTGTGACTGCTCAGTACTGTTAAGGAAACAAGTGATATTGTTATCCACAGCACCCTCTCTTTCCTTGGTGCGGTATCAGTGGGCTTAACAGAGCCTTCCATGCGGTCCTTAGGCACACATGGGCCTGTCTCTGTTTAAAAGCAGTTCAGCTGTTTTGAAAAATGCAGCTAAAATTTATTTAAAAAAATTATAGCTACATTTTTTTCTTACTCCAGATGTGTAAAGGTGCTTGTTGGCATGACTTAATTGGGTTTTCATGTGCTTTTTAGTAGACATTTTGGTTTGATGTAACCTTTGAAAGCGATCTGCTTACTCCTTTTAATTGTTAATAAAATTGAAGATGGGTGGCATGGTGGTGCAGTGGGTAGCGCTGCTGCCTTGGAGTAAGGAGACTTGGGTTCACTTCCTGGGTCCTCCCTGCGTGGAATTTGCATGTTCTTCCTGTTTCTGCATAGGTTTCCTCCGGGTGCTCCAGTTTCCTCCCACAGTCCAAAGACATTGGTGATTCTAAATTGTCCCTAGTGTGTGCTTGGTGTGTGTGTGTGCGTGCCCTGCAGTGGGCTGGTGCTCTGCCCAGGGTTTGTTTCCTGCCTTGTGCCCTGTATTGGCAGGGATTGGCTCCAGCAGACCCCCGTGACCCTGTAGTTAGGATATAGTGGGTTGGATAATGGATGGATGGATAAAATTGAAGATTCCAATGCTAGCTAATTCCTAGATTTTGGCATGATTTTTTTTTATCTCTTGGGCATCAGAGTAATTATACCTCCTTCCCACCATAAGGGCCTTGCGGTATTGTGGTTTTTCCTTATCACTATCTCAGCTAAACAGTGATTGAAAGAGTTTCAACATAAGCTTTAATTGGGTGTTATGCAGTGATGCTTTGTAAGTGGCCTAAGATTAACTCCTAGGTACTTAAAACAATGTACAATATGTGAAATACACATTTCTAGAATTTGTGTTTATGGTGTTTTTTTCAGAACCAAATCAACATGGATGCTGTACAGCGTAAAATCAAGTTTCATGCTGTCATTGAATTTCAACACAAGAGAACATAACATCTTTCGAGATTCATTCTCACCTAGTCAATGTGTACCTGGACCTGCTCCCTTCATATGCCACACTCAATAAAATCAGGCCTTAACTAGCTCAGTAGAACAGAATACTTTCTGATCATAAAAAAGCATTAGAAGGGCTCAGATATTCATGTTAATTAGATCATTTTTTAAAACGTATTGATATATTTATATTTTTCAAGGACATTCATGAGACTTTTTGATAAATACTGTACATTCCTATAGATGATTCAATTGTTAATAGTCTTTTGAGCGCTCCTTTGTCAGATTATTCATATTACCTTGTACATTTTTTACTTCACTGTACATTAAGAATGGTTATTGCTGTGCTGCTGTTGTTATTCTGGGTCGCTGATTTAGACTGGGGCAGGTGAAGTGTATAATGTGTGACACTTGAATGCTATTTCTGTAAAATGATGGGGCCGACACACATATAAAAATATGAATATTAAACATTTTGTGATCATGTTGTGACCTGGTGTGATATGCTGTGCTTCTATGTTCATAAAGCAGTGGTGTGTTTAGCAGAATGGAGCTTTCTGACATTTTCGTGTGTTTCAGGTGTTATTTCCTACTAGACCTGTAATCATCCAGCGTCCTTCACCTTTTCCAGCATTGCTTTCGGCTAATGATACACACCCACCTGCTTGAATAACTTTTACACTTTTTCCATAAATGCGTTTAACCTTTTGCATTTGAAATTTATCACAAATGCTTATTGGCATCTATTGAGGAAAGATGACATTGCTTTTAAAATCTAAAAAAACTCAGTTTTCTGTGAGCTTTTTGTTGTAATTTGTGGTTTTGACTGTTTAGAATGAAAGTTTTTATGTTTTTCCAGGTTAACTACTATCATTTTTCCTGACATTTCTATTCTGATACTTTATTGTCTAAAAATTGCATAATGTTTTTCTAAAATATATGTCTTTCTGAAACGGAGTGACCCAAATATCACCACATATTACAAAAAGAAGTACAAATCATAACAGCACTATTTATACATTTTATTAGCATGCAAACTTAAAGCCTGTTTACCTGGCCTATATCGAATGCATCCTAACAAAGTTTGCTGGTTTTGAGGATGGTCAAGCATATGCAGTTTTCTTAATCAGTCAAGCTAGAAAGGATTGTTCTTATTTTATGAAGCCAAAAAATGTGAAAGAAGAATGGACATAGTGCACCAATGCATTCTGGGAGAGTGAGTTAGAATTTAGTTTTACAAAGTGGGAAGTTAAAACTTCAGTCCTTCTTTGAGATCAATAATCTGGGGCAAGTTTTTGATTGTATGTTGCACCAAACTGTTTATACAAATTACAGGGCACCCTAATGTACAAAATTCATATAATGTGTGCATTTTTAAAAATATTTTTGAAGAAAATGTTTTTATCACATTCAGTGTACTGAGCCTAAAGTGATGTTAAGTGGTGTAACGTAAATGTCAGTGTGGGTAGTGTGGTGTAGCGGGTCCACGGCTCACATCAAAAAGGCCACTTTTTGTTAAAATAAATAATCATCACACTTGCGGCTTAGAGAGGGGGCGTGGTAAGTGTGGCCGGAGCGGTTCCCACGTGATTCGTGATGCGGACAGTCCTCACTTAAGTGCACAGGTGAGGAGTCGTCCACATCCGTGATTGGTGCCAGGAGCTGCTAATTGCCACATCTGACCTGCGTCCCCGTAATAAACAGAAGCGTGAGGCAGCCAAGAGAAAAAAAAAAGAAAAGAAATGAGAGAAAGAAATGTACTGAGGTTAAGGGAGGAGAAGGCTGGAGAGGTGGGGAGCCGGTGCGAGCGAGCAAGCAAAAGCAGGCTTGCTTGAGCAGAGGCAGGCAGCTGGAAGGAGAGTGCTGAGGGAATGTTTGGCTGACACTCAGTGTTGATGGATTGGGTCACTCCTGTTCAGCTATTCAGAGGAGCAGGAGTGACCAGGATCATGGACGGCTCACAGCGTAAGGCAAAGAAGGCAGTGGCAGTCATGGAGGCTTTGGGTGTATAGAGCCCCAGTGTGAGTGCCCTGGCCGCTGGGGGAAGGAACCCAAGTCTCGGTCAAACTGGAGCCCGGCATAGCCAGGGATCGGAGGGCTACCAGATCAGTAATGGAGGGAGCTGCATTTGGCTGTTGGGCAACTCTCCTGTTGCGGGGCCCGGAAGGGAGAAGCAGGGGAGTTGCTAGGGTAAAGAAGGATGCACCGGATTGATAGAAATATGTAGTAAATAATTTACCCACAAGGAATCACTGGCTAATAAGATGCCAAGCATACATTGGAATTTCAATTTCATTTTTGGATCAGCTGTGAGTTCATTTTGGATCAATAGACTTAGGTGAGTTCTGTCTAAGGTTAAGTCACAATAGTACCAAGACAGAAAACAAATAAGGTAGTGAACAAGCTGCATTTCTGTCATGAATGCTAAAATGCATGTGATGTAGCAGTTGACCATATCTAGAAGAAGCTGGGACCTCGCTATTATTGGAAAACTTCATGGAGGAGAAGCATTTTATTGAAAAGTTAGGACATTCTTCATTTAAGGCACCACAGATATCTATTAATGCCAGTGTGCCTTCATCTCTTCTACCATTCCTGTACATTATCTCGATTTAAGTTGTCTACATATGCTTTAAATTAAATACTACTAAATCTTGTGAGTAAAAAATGATTTTATTCTTTTCACATTTGCCTTGCTGTAGCAGTACTTCGAAAACCTCAAAAGGAAATTAACAGTTAGGAATTCTTGGGAAGTTTAAACTATGTTGACTATCCATTGAATAAAATTAATTAGTTAAGCTGGAGCTGAATTAAGGAATGAGGACAGAATTACTTATTTACAATTTGCTTTGGCTGAAAAGTGCAAAATATTTTATTGACTTCAATTAGCTGACAGACACAGTTGTGAACTACATGAAAATGATCTTTTATTTGTTTTTTGGTGGGGATTTTCCCTACTCACCAAAGCTTAGGTGATTATCTTAAATAATAAACCTTTTGTTTCTAACTAATCAAATAAAAACATTAATAAGAAGTAATAATACCTGTCAATTAAAAGCAAAAAAGCAATGGAGGGTAGGCTCTCTGGAAAACAAAGACTGGCCTGGCAGTTGATTAAGACCAAGGCTCATGTTCATAATAAAAGACAAAATCAGGAACATTACTGAGAATGCTGATGGCCCCGATTTAGTAAATTAATTAATTTTTAAGATAGCTGTACCAATATCTAATTTTCAGCATGTCACGACTTAATTAAATTCTATTAAAATAATGTTATGAGAATTTTAAATTATGTAATTTTTAAAAAGTTCATGTCCAGATAATGTTAATGTGCATGTTTTAAAGTGCTGCTCTAAACAACTTACTGAGAATTTCATCTTTAGTGTTTCAGCAGTGCCTACCTTTGTCTATAATAATTATTCCTAAAATGGCCCATCTTGCTGCACTAAATGCTTATAGGGGAATTGCGCCGACATCTTCAATGAGGAAGGACTTTAAAATACTTGTAAGAAGTCATATTCTTTTTTTTTTTAAATTGATTTTATTAAAAACAAGTAACATTCCATACAATCAAATCAAGCTTAACAAAACTAAAGTCAACCCCATCCAAGACAAAGACAGGAAGGCCACCAGCCAGAGTATGACTTTAAGAGTAGAAAAGAGGGAAGTGTATCTTTTTCCCCAATATAAATGCTTATTTAAAATGTTATTGATTAGATCCTGCCAGGCTTTTAAAACATTTAGAACAGATCTTCTGATTTGTTTGATTCTGATTGATTTTTTCCAATTTCAAATAGTATAGGACATCTGTTGCCCACTGACTTAAAAGAGGCGGGCTAGGATTCTGCTAGTTGAGCAAGATAGGTCTACATGCTAGTAGTGAGGTAAAGGTAATTACAGTTTGTTTGTCCTTCTCCACTGTAAGCCCAGCTGCAGTACACCAAACTCAGTTGTTAATGTGTTAGGAGAGATTGTGATACCAAGGCTGTCTAATAGGCATTTAAAGATTTTGGTCCAGAATGATATTAATTTGGTACATAACCAAAACATGTGGCCCAGTGAGGCAGGAGCTCAATTACAACATTTTGGACAATTTTAAATAAGATAAATGTGCTCAATAAAAGTTTTTAAGTTTTTATATGATTGCATGCTTTTTGCTTATGAAGCTAGAGTGGATTCTGTACATGGTTACCTTCCATTTCTCTTTTGAAATGTTGAATAAGACATCATTTTCCCACTGTACTATGGGATCTTTGAAAAGAAGGGACGTCAAAATGTTTTTTTATGTATTATAGAAATGCTGACTGAGTCTTCAAGACTGACCAATATTTCTTCTGGAATAGAATTAAGTGGAAGGTGAGAAAACTTGGGCAGATTCCATTTAGCAAAGTTTCTAATTTGAAAGTAGTGGAAAAATTGTGCTAATTGGAAGTTAAATTTGAAGTGTAATTGTTCATATGAGGCAAATATATACAAATCTCTACATGATTTAATCCTGTATGTCTTCCAAACATTAAAAACTATGTACATTTGAGAGGGTAGAATAAAGTGGTTATTGTGTATATGTGTGATAGGTAAAAGCTTCTCAATCTTGAAGTGCTTCCTAAATTGGTTCCATATTCAGAGGAATGAAGAACAATTGGGTTGTTAGTATATTGATGATGACTTGTATTTACTGGGGTACAAAGCAAGGAATATAAAGAAGTACTGCAGGATTTTATTTCTGTTTCAGACTAAGGTTGTATGTGTTCATCTATTTGTGTCAATGTCCAGGTTTTTGTAGCTGGTATATTTGCCTCCCAGTAATAAATTTGAAAGTTATGTAGAGCCATGCCACCTTCTGCTTTGTAAGGTCACCCTTTGGATGCGTGGATGTTTTGAATTCCAAATATATGAGGTTATGATTGAATCTAACTTCTTAAAAAATGATTTGGTAATGTATATAGGAATGCTTTGGAATAGGAAAAGAAGCTTTAGTAGGATTTTCGTCTTGACAGTGTTGATTCTCCCTGCTAAAGTGAGATGGAGGGTAGACCATCTATATACATTTTGTTTAAGTTTTTCCATGCAGATAGCAAAATATTGTTGAAAAATAGCTTTATATTACTTGTGATGTTTAACCCTGGGTATTTAAACTAATCTGCAATGATAAAAAGGTAAGGTGTCCAATCTAAAGTTGTTTGTTAGAGAGTTCACTGGAAAAAGCAGTATTATTCAAATTAATTTTGAACCCAGAAATCTTTTGAAATCCTACTAGTGTTGTTAGGACTGCAAGCACAGAATTATGTGGGTCTGATATACAGTATATAGTATCATATCATCTGCATGTAGTCATATTTTCTGTTCAAGGCCTTATCTGATAATACCCTTTATCTCAGATGCATTTCGAAAGCAAATAACCAATGGCGCAATGGCAATTGCAAAGAGCAGTGGTGACAGGGGCATCCTTGTCTAGTACCATGTTCTAGTTTGAAGTAGTCTGAAGCAATGATGCTGATACAAACTGAAACATCTGGACTGGAATACAATATTTTGATCCATACACATATGTTCGGGCCAAACCCAGATTTGTCCAATGTGGTAAATAGGCAGACCCATTCAACCATATCAAATGCTTTTTCTGCATCCAAAGATAATAAGATCACTGGGATGTTAGACTTTATGGGTTATTACATATATATATATATATATATATATATATATATATATATATTACATTAAACAGGTGTGGACAATTGGATGCTAAGTGTCTGCCTTTAATAAACCCAGTTTGGTCTTGTGATATTATCAAATGAAGGACTTTCTCAGCACTTGTATCTAAAACTGTGTAGAGTATCTTAGCATCATTATTCAGAAGTGAGATTGGTCTGTATGATGCACATTGTAATACGTCCTTATTTTTCTTTGGAAAGATGGTAATTAATGCTTATTGAAAAGTATGAGGTAGAATTATATTGTCCCTGAGTTAGATAAATGTTTTTAATAACAGGGGAGCTAACGTAATTGAAATTTTTTTTTTTAAATTCAGCGGGGTAGCCATCAGGGCCTGCTGATTTTCCACTCTGAAATGAGTTTATAACGTCCACTAATTCTGAGAGTCTCAGGGGTTTATCCAGTTCCTCTGCACTGAGAGTTTCTAGCTGTGGTATTTGTAATGCATCAAAAATGCATTTTAAACTGAGTAGAATATAATGACTTATAGTAATCTCTAAATGTGTGCATTACATTTTTATGGTCAATGAGTTAGGGATTTGTTGAGCTAAGATCTTATTAACCTTCTCTCTGTGTTCATAGTAATAATGTCATTTAAAAATTAGTTGTTCTGTTTCTTTTGCTGTGAAGAAGTTGAATTTTGATTGCAAAACCTGTCTTTTCCCATAAAGTGCCTTATTTGGAGGCCTGGCGTGTTCTTGATCTATTAAGGTAATTTCACTGATTAACTCAGAGGCCTTCTTGGTATCCAGTTTATTCTTGTGGGAGAGATAATCTGTTCTCTTAAAAATGCCTTCAGGCTTTCCCAGAGTATTCGTGCAGAGACCTCTGAGGATGCATTTGTCTCTAACAAATAATCAATTTGCTTGATATAAATTGTGTTTACAATTTTCATCAGTTAATAACAGGGTGTTAAGACTCCAGTTGCGAGATGAGTGTGTGGGGCATATTGATTTCAGCTCCATGATCAGAGGGTCTTGGTCGGAGATATCAATAGCATTGCACTTAAAAGATTTGATCGTTGGCAAAAAATTGTTATCTTTAAAGAAATAATGCATTCTCGAGTAACAATGTTCTACTGAGGAGAAGAAGGAATATGCTCTTAAGTTTGGATTTAGAAATCTCCACGGGTCTGATAAGTTATATTTGACTACAAACTGTGTTATTGTTTTTGCATTGTTAGATGTTATTGCCACTGTAGCTGAAGACCTATCCAGGTCTAGATTTAAAACACAATTAAAGTTTCTGGCCATTATAATTTTATGAGTGTTTATATTAGGAATGGATTCAAATACATTTTGGATGAAGTCTCTATCATCCACATTGGGTTGATAGATATTTATCAAAATCACTTTACAATTAAATAAATTACCCATCACCATCACTTATTGCCCTTCATAATCAGATACTACATCTGGCACTACAAATAAAATTGTTCTATTTCTTAAGATTCCCACACCTTTCATTTTCTTTGTATAGCTGGAGTGAAATATTTGACCAGTCCAATCTCTTTGCAACCGAAACTGATCCTTGCTTATTAATTGAGTCTCCTGTAAAAATACTATCTTGGCATTTAGACCTGTTAGGTGGCAGAATACTTACTTTCTCTGATTGAGACCCTTTGACATTCCAGCTCACAAAGTTCACTGTTTGGTCATAGAGGCATTGCTTCTGAACTTTTGTTGAAATTTTAGAGTCTTAAATTAAGGTAGTACATTATTACATAAGATAAATTTAACCTTAATTTCCAGTTTTGCCAGCAGCAGTTTAGAAAGTTTAAAGTAGAGATATCTATTGGTAATACAGTCCAAATACCGTAAACCTAATCTTAAACAGTCCCAAAAGAATAAACCCACCGAATGATGTTAAATAGTACCCACAATAAAGCAGATAACGTGTGATAGTACAATCCTAATACAATATACAATATCCTATTCCTAACGTATAATAGTACAATCCTAGTACAATAAACCAAGGATATTATGTTAAAAAAAGGTTATAAGTATAATTGTAATTACAATGTAAAAGTAGCTGAGAAGAAAGTAAAATGTATAATTACGGCAAATGTCTCATTGCGAATGGACCAAATTGCAGGTAAAATCTTCTTTGTCTTGACTCACAATCATATTTCAGAGAGTGTCAAGATAAGTTTTCTTAGCTCTTTTTCTCCTTAATCCGGAGAACTAAAAATGTAGAACTTGCCGTGAATATCCACATTCAGTTTAGCAGGATACAAGAGGCTGTATCTGAATTTGGCTTTAAACAGGTTTGGACTTTCATGGTTTTCAGGGAGTCCTTCAATTCTGGTATTATCTCTTCTGTTATCCATGTTCCAGTGAAGCTAGTCTGTCTCCAAGCACTTGGATTTTGCAGCCATTGTTTTTTTGTCAGCGGTGGATGCTAATTGTTCAACTATTTCAATATGAGTCGTGAACATTTGCTTAACAATAGAATCCCTGAAGCGTACGAAAATATTTGTAATTCTCTCACACCTCCTCATTAGCATCTTTGTTTTGCAAATGAATCAATCAGCACAAGCAGCAAGCAGCCAGCTATCCCTTCACCCACTGAGGCAGCTGAAGTCTGTTTATCTGGGAGTTAGGTGTCTGGAATTTTATTGGGTAAATAATATATCGTTATTAGGAATACATACATTTCATGTGTGCTCCATGTCTACAACCATCTGTGTAAATTCAGGATAAAAGAAAATGCGAGGCAAGAAATTTTGGAACTCATAACTAAAACATACTTTTTCTTGTTATAGTAATAATTGACAAAATGCTGATGTGAAGTGTATAATGTGTGAAGCCTGAAGTCCAAATAACAATTAAACACTTTTACAAAAGGTACAAGTATAACAAAACAAGTGAGCTTTTATTCATATAACCGAAGAAAAAGAAATTATTCAATTTACATGTTGCGCTCAGTGTGTAAAAATTGAAGGATAAATATCAATCAACACAACGTTGGTATGTCTGCTTGGCTGGTGCAGAGGTAAGAACTGCTGACTTGTAATCAAGAGGTTGCAGGTTTGATCCCAGATTCTTCCCACATTTACATTTTGAGTAGTGAGTTGCTTTTATTACTTCTGAGTCTGTAACAACCAATGTAAATGTTTGCTACTTGTAAAAGATATCACTGAAGGGATATAAACAGACATATAAGCTGTGCCCTATGTAAGGGAACAGTATGAAAAATATATAGCTATCCAATAATTTTCTTAATCCAGATTTCTTTGTTACATGGTCTCACAGAATCAAAACCAAATCTGAAAACGTTAGGCAAATCAACAACTTACCATGAATGAAAAAAGTTGTACTTTGCAGGAGTAAGGAAAAACATTTCCAAGAATTTAAAGCAATAATAATGACCAGGGCCATCTTAACAGCATCATAGGCTACTGGGCAAAGTAGTACACTGGGTCCCCTGTTTTGACAGCAAAATAGAAACATGCATAGGCATCAGAAACATCGTGGGCCGATTGTGCCCATACATTAAGACAGACATGTCTTTATATTTCATCATAATCCTTTGTATTAATTGTCAATTCACACACATTTTATAAAGTGCCAATCATACACTGGAGGTTTTATTTGCTTGTCATTTAATAAAATACATATATATTTGTGTTTAAACATGTAGCATTGTGCTAAAAACCCAGCAATGAGTCTGCAGCTCATCTGCGTATGTTGAAGGCAATGAATGGATCTCTCCCCAATTGATCTTTATTCCACACCAATTTAACAAATTTAATTCAATTAATTAGAAAAACTTGTTTTTGTAATTTTGATAATGCATGTATTCATCAAGGCTAAGGGATTGTGCAGAATTAAATTCTCTTTCATGGTGTCTGTAACTGCTTCTAAAGTATTAGCACTAAAGAACAATTTATTAATGATTATGTGGATGAAAGTCTTAAAACCCAAAACACGCATATTCTCTTGCTATCTGTCTAAAGTAAAAATCCATAAGCCAATATTGTTACCATTACTCTTCAATGGAACATTAAACAGAAGAACCCTGCTCTTTGGGTATTAGAAAAGATCTACAACAGTTTCCAATACTTCTAAACATTCTCATATTGTATCTTCTGTGTTGAGACTTAGATTAGACTGGCATAATTAAATGATGCATATGTTAGCGGTAGGTTTCATTTATTTTTCCCATTGATTCACGGCAAATATTTGAAAATTAAGAAAAAAAAGGTTTAAAAGGAAGCACTTCACTGAGTTCATAAATGTACTTCAATGCATAAAAATAATTGAATAAATCCCTTCACAATACAGCTTTGTTAAAAAGAGTGTAATACATTTTTCAACGATGCTAAAGGCCATAACAAGTGCAGTCTATGATTATTTTTTTTCAAAAGACTTTACCTTTGATCACTAAGGTATGCTATCTTTCATACTAATCAAACACATTAAAATAAATCATTTGACATGTGGCATATTTTAAGTACAATTCTGTCTTTCTTTATTAGTTTAAATGTACAGGATCCAAAATTGCTATAAAGCCAGAAAAGAGATGTTGCTCCTACAAACCACTAGTCACCATATGTTTAAACCAAGTCACATAACCTACCAAGGCAACAATTGTTAGAATATGTTGTGGGTTAGACAATTGATAACAATTGTTAGAATACCTGTGATGTAAAACATATGGCTGGAGTGTGGAGGTGTTTATTTTCTTTCTCTGATTTCAAACGTCTTAAAAATATGTGCTTTGTCATGTGCGTGTGCATGGGAGGCAACTTAAGGGCTTTGGTGATGGTATTTACCCACTGAACCAGGGATTGGCACTGTGTTCTAATACCTTCTTGACTCTTCCCACTGCAGAACGGATGATTGACACCCACTCCGTCGCTGACATCACTTCTGCTGTCTGTCTGCCCAGACTCGTCCCTTCCTGCCGCATGACCAAATAGCCTGTGAACTGGCCATCTTGTTTCAAGGGAGGTATTTTTCGTACGTGGATTACATGTTTAGCCAGATGTAATTGTTGACGATTTGGCCTGATCCTGGATCTGTCGGTTTTTCGAAACTCTTGATGGATGTGTTGCTATGACAACACATGTCATAGCAACACATCCTAATCCTCAAACCTGCTCGGAGCAGGTTTGTTCTATGTAAACAAGGATTAGCTCACATACTTAATCAGTGTCCGTGCATGGAATTCATTCAGTCATGGCTTCACCGTTCATGAATGAGCAACCAATTGATATCGGTGCGCAAATTATAAGAAGAGAATTTCATATAGAGAGGGTTTTGCGTGATCGGCAAGATCCTTTATTGCTCCCGGAGGAAATTCTTTTATGAAAGATACCACTTTAGCCGAGGGGGAATATTGTACCTCAAAAATTTATTACCACCTTATATTCAAAGTCAAACTAGGCTCTCAAATTACCACCTTATATTCAAAGTCAAACAAAGTTGGGCTCTGACAACTACACAGACAGTATGCATTGTTGCTTTGAGGTTTTTTGCAAGCAGCACTTTTTTTATACACTGTGGGCGATGTGGAAAATCTGTCTAAAAGTGCAGTTTGCCAGGCAATTCGTAAAGTTTGTCTGGCTATGAAATATTTCCTTCGGGTTTTCATAGTGTTTCCTGGACACCTGCGTGTGCAGACAATAAAAGAGGCGTTTCATGCCATTACAGGTAGGTAATACACAGGCAAAAACACCCACAGTTCCATGAAGAATCTCACGATCAGCCTAACATTCTCATTACCCAGGATTTCCAAATGTGATTGGGGCACATGGTACTAACCAGAGTGGAGTTTGATCAAACGTTATTTGGAAAATGTACCTCTCCTCCTGATGAATAATCAGACACAGTGTCTTCATCAAATATTTGACCTTTGTCAATATCTCGTTGGTCAGACACAAGTTCTAGGGATATAACATTCCCTGCAACTGACCCAACAAAAAAAGAGGGCTATATGGAACATACCTATGGCACACATGGAGGATAAATATATGCAATGACCATCCTTTACCTGAAATGAAGTGACCACTGCATCCTGCCACTGGTTCTGGGGAGGAGCTTCCCCTGGAATGCCCTCAGAAACAGGGCGATGGGCATTTTGCTGGATAGCCAACTCTTCTGCAGGGGTTAGGTCTGGACCGCGTGGACTCCACTTGTTTTTTGCTTGTCTGTCTACTTATTAGCTTTAAAATTAATGTTTTTTATATTATATATGATTATTTATGTCAACAATTCTTTAGTTATATACCAATATTACCAGTTTGAAGTATATTCTTGTCCTTCACTTTAACCTGTTCCCATGTTCTCCTTGTGCTCACATTTAATCTGGAATTATGACATATTAAATAGTAATTAATTTGACACATAGGAAATGAAACATTCAGTAAGTACAATGCACACTATTTAGCGTTTAATTTGTTGGCCACTTTTTGCCAGCCGTCTTTTCTGGTTTGGGCTGCTTTTGCAGTGTTACCCCTTGTGCATATTAAATCTTGAAATTCTTCATGTCCTTTGAATAAAAGGTCCTGCTCCGCTTGTGTGAAAAAAATGCGCCCGTTCTTTCGTCATTTTGTTATAGCCTATCAAAGACTTGCTGATCATGTTTTCTAGACTCAATATATATGGGCTTTTCAATCAGTGCGGGCGTGCGCATTCATCTCGGATGATTAGATCCAACTAAACTAATCTACTACACGGCTGCGTTTGAAAAACCGACTTATCCTGAATGAGTTTCACCGGCATTAACTCATCCAAGATGAGGCATCTGATCTCGGATGATTTAAGCAGCATACAGAAAATACCCCCCGTGTTCGATCTTGAAATCACATCTAACAAGACATTTCCACAACTGCCTTTGTTTTTTGTTTTACAAAACCTTCAATTACATGGGGTCATCAAGGTCATGCCCAAACTCTTAATCCTTTTTTGCCTTTTTTTATAGTGTGTTTTCTCTCTCCGTATTCCAGTTTACTCCCTTATTACAATCATTTGTCTTTTGTTAATTACTAAGTATAAAATTACCTTAGTGTATGAGTACGCCCTGTGATGTTTCAAATCTCATCTAGATTTACAGTAGTTGCTTCCATCTGCCAAGATAGATTTTGGCTCCTGTAAAGGTGTGCCTGGCTATGAAGATGTTGTGGGTGAAGTTTGATTAGATTTATAACATATCATCATGGAAGGTTAATTTTGAGCTGTTTGTCTGACACCTCTCTTTTGACATATTATAAAGTAACCAAATCCGTAAACTATATAATCCTTGTTTTTGTTATTGAGGTTAATGATTTAAAAAAATCATCTTTTTTTGTTCATTTTCCACCAGTTATCCAAAACTGGGTCACAGGGGCAACAGTCTCAGAAGTGAGGCTCATACGTCCCTTTCCCCAGCCACACTTGCTGTAGGATCCCAAGGCATTCCCAGCCCAGCTGGGAGATATAATCCTCCCAGCGAGCCGTGTGTCTTCCCTGGGTTCTCCTACCAGCTGGTCGTGCCCATAATGTCTCCACAGAGAGGTATCCAGGTGTCATCTGTATTGCATTTCTGGGAAGATCTCCAAAGTATTGATAAACAGTATAGTATCTGAAAAAATTGGAAACCTGGACATTTAGCAATTACATCCAAGTGTTGTCTTCATATAGGATGACAATAGGCCAAGTTCCCTTGTGTGAAACTGAATATATTGTACAGTAAGTGTCATCCATTCTTATGGTATTTTGTGTGATTCACCTGTAAATGAAAGAAAATTTTGTTCAGCAGTGACAAAGAAAAATTCCAAATATAGTTCCTTTATAAGATTTAAAATGCAACTTATTACTATCATTTCTGTATGACATAAATATGATGAAGGACTTGTGTGCAAATATCTTAGATAAAGACCAAAAGATGAAAAAAGCCTTTTTAGGCAACAGAAACAGTCTAGGCCAGGGAACAGGCAAGCGTCACAATACTGGGAGGTAATCAGAAAACATGAATCAAAAAAGCACTAAATCTGTCTAATTTTGTAATTTGGCCTTTTGATAGCTGCTTTTTACATCCACTTCTAGTAGATTATACAGTATAAATTGTATTGCAATATCATATACTTTTTGGATATGCATTTATCATTAACCTCTTTTATTCTATGTTTTCTTTTATAGGTTTTCTGCAGTGGTGTTTTTTTAGCCACCATCATCTGATCAAAGTACTGTGCAGCTGGCTGTGAGGTTGGAAGAAATCTATACACTTCAACTGTTGGAAAGACCCACTACATCAAACCTTCTAGGGTGAACCAGAAAAATAAATAGGAACTACTTAAGCACATTAATGTGAGGTAGAATGCCCAGAGGGTGCTACACTATCTTTTAGCCCTGGTACCCCTCAAGATTTTTTTTTCTCCAGCATTTTGTCATCTGGGGCCTCATGCATAATGCCGTGCGTAGAATTCGTACTTTAACATGACGTAAGCACAAAAGCCGAAATGTGCTTACACACAGAAAAATCCAGATGCAGGAATCTGTGCGTTTGCCAACTTCCGCGTTCTTCTGCTACATAAATCAACGCTCAGCGTGGAAATAAACGCACGTGCATGTGCTTGCTGTCCCGCCCCAACTCCTCCCAGAATTACGCCTCTTTGAATATGCAAATCAATATAAACAGCCCTTAAGCCCAGCGTTCTGTGAAAAGGCAATAGCAAAAGTACGAGGGTAAGTACGAGGGAAAATAGAAGAATTTCAGCGAATACCAAATGGAGGCAAAGAAAAACGTACTATTTGTTGGTTTAAACAGTTATATAAGCAACAAAAGGAAGTTGATCGAGTGACAAAGCGTGTCGGAGAAACTCGAAAGCTCAAGTTCACAAAGTCGCACAGTGCCCGAAATAAAAAAGTTGTCACATATCCAAGTTGGCGTGACTTGTAGCCCACCGTCTGAGTGTCATATGAAAGCTTATTAGGGTACAGTGAAAAAAAAGGCACACAGTGTGAAAAAAGCACGAAATGTCAACTTTAATCTCGAAATTTCCACTTTAAACACGTAGTTTATTTTGTCATTAAAGTAGAACATCATAAACTTCATCTTAAAATCATTTAATTTACTAGTTTCTCAAATCCCATCATAACTAAAGTAGCACGTTAAATGCTTTGTTGTGTATTTGATCTTATATGTGCTCTATGTGCCTGAATCACTACGTGCTCTTCCTCCGACAGGACACAGAATCCACTACGTTCGTAATATTACAGCTCTCTGAGTAATTAAAATACTGAGAAGTATACGTGATATCATTTTCATGATGATATGAGTTAAAGCATGTTATTAAACATGGGAACACGGTGGCGCAGTGATTGTTCATGTCTTACAGCAAGATGCTTGCTGCGCCATGTGCGACCTTCAATGAAATGCTTTATTACAGTACTGTCTTTTTCAAACGTACTACCCTCCAATTCCTGCCCTTACTTTTCTTTCTCCAAATACCCAATCGCCACACAATCAGTTCTGTAATAGACGTTAAGCCATCTGTAAATTTAGAACGCCGATTCTTCTAAACTTTTAAGGAACATCGAAATATCTTCGTAATGTTTAATTATTCTATCCATCTATCCTTCCAGTGTCGCGCCAGCCACAGCATGAAAACAGAGCGAGGCAGGAACAATAAGTGAACGAAGCTCAAGCTCAGTAGCACTGCGGCACCGTGTAGTTAAAGTTAAAGTTTTATCTGTATAATATAATCAACATTGCTGCATTTCATCTTAAAAATTATATCGTCATCATATGTAAATATGCGCTTTATAAAGTGGCTGAGGATGTGCAATATTATAACTGTATCATAAGTACAATTACCTCACGGTAACTTGCAAGTACAAACAGTTCTACAAGGAGCACTTGAGCCGCTGTCGTGGATGTGGATCTAAGAAAGGGTAACCACACAGGAACAGTAGCACTGCTTTGACGCTGGGTGCCGCCAGCGTACGACAGGGTAAGAGGTACCGTGGAAAAGTGCATGGCTTTACGCCAAGTGTAGGTTTCCTACATCACGATTTGAACGTGGAAACGTTCTTATGCAACATTTCTGTGCGTACGTACCGTTTATACATGAGGCCCCTGGAGTTTTTATTGTTCTGTTCTCCCTAGTCATTTCACCAAAGCATCAGACTTATTGTTATAATCATTAGAAACTTACAAATAAATTTATCATAGTGGATGGCAGCCATGCACAGAATTCACTCTAGCTCCATATGTACAAAGCATACTATTCTTCAACTTAAAATCTTTTATCAAGCTCATCTATCTCATTTAAAATTGTCCAAAATGTTTTCAGGGCAAAACCCAACTTGTGAATATCACAGTCGAACTCCGGCCTCACTGGGCCACATGTTTTGGGCATGCATGGAATTAACATCATTCTGGAAAAAAATCTTTGAATGCCTATCAGAGTGCACAATCCCTCCTTATTCACTAACAGCTGTGTTTGATGGACTCCCAGATGGATTTAAAGTGGAGAAGGACAAACCAACTGTAATTGCCTTTACTTCACTATTGGAACATAGACTTGTCTTTCTCAACTGGAAGAATCCTAGCCCACCTCTTTTAAGTTAATGGGTACTGTAACTGATGTTATATACTATTTGAAATTGGAAAAAATCTAATTATCAACTAAAATGATCTGTTCAAAACTTTTAAAAACCTGGCAGGATCTAATCAATAACATTTTAGAATAAGGTTTTATATTGGGGAAAGGATTCTCTTCCCTCTTTCTACTCTTAAAGTTTTACTCTGACTGCTGGCCTCTCTTTTGTTCTCTTGGGTGGGGCTTAAATTGAATTTAGTCTTGTTAAGTTTGTCTTGATTGTATATAATGTTACTTGCTTTTAATAAAATTAATATAAAAATAAATTTAGCAATTTAATCCATAATTATGGACTGTTACTTGTCAGTCTGTATTATGTAAGTGTGTTTTGAATTAATCTTTTTCACTTATTTATTCATTAATATGCTCGTTTTTATTTCAAATTTGTTTTTCTTTTTACATGCAACTTTTAACATCTTGTAAAGCACTATGAGCTACATGTTTTGTATAAAAATGTTGTTTTCAAGAATTTTATCCTAAGTTTGAATGTTACAAATAGCATGCTGCCAGCATAAACACTAGAATCCCTGAAGCCTACGAAAAAAGTCGGAATGCCGGGCCACCTTAAATTCCTTCGCACCTCCTCATCAGTGTCTTAGTTTTGCAAATGTGTCAATCAGCACAAGCAGCAAGCAGCCTGCTATCCCTCCCCCCACAGGCACATGAAGTTCTCCTAATTCAGGTGTGTTTATCTGGGTGTGAGGTGCCTGGAATTGTATAGGGTAAAAATATATAATTATTTATTGTAAAAAAAAATTGACATCGGGTGTGACAGACTCAAATCAAATGTATGTTTTTATTATATAATAGTAATAATAATTGCAGCTCACTACTCAAAACAAGGAGAACTGGGGCTCGAACCCACAAGCTCTTGATTACAAGGCAGCAGTTCTTACCTCTACACCAGCCAAGCAGACACGTCAGTTTTCTGTTTATTGATATTTGGGTTTGGCTTTTTACTCATTGACAGCAACATGTAAATTGAATATCTTTTTCGTTAGTTATATTCTTGAGTAAAAGCGTACTTGTTTTGTTCTGCCTTTTGTGAAAGTGTTCATTTGATATTTGGACTTCAGTCTTAACACATTATACACTTAACATCAGCATTTTGTCAATTATTACTATGGCATGAAAAAAGTTTCTGTTTTAGTTATGTGTTCAACATTTCTTGCCTTGCATTTCCTGTCGTTCTACATTTACCTAGATCGTTGTAGACAAGGAACACACATGAAATGTATGTATTCCAAATAATGATATATTATTTACCCTGTAACAGTGCATGCTCCCCAACCTGACCTGATACAATTCCAGGCACCTCACAACCAGATAAACAGACTTAAGCTGGGAGAACTTCAGCTGTGTCGGTGGGGGGCACGGGATAGCAGGCTGCTGGTGCTGATTGACACATTTTCAAAAGAAAGATGCTGATGAAGAGGCATGAAGGAATTTAAGGTGGCCCAGCATTACAACTTTTTTTGTAGGTTCCAGGGATTCTAGTGTTAATTCAACATTATGCAGAGCAACATTGGTAGCTCATGTTGTCACTTTCACCTATGTTGTTAACATAAACAAAACGGCCATGGACAAGAAAAAAACTACAAGACATCATAAACAAAACAATAAATACTAATAACAAAAAGAAATCTCTTGTAAGACTGAACAAAAATGGTTTAGGCTAATTCTGCACGGTACCCAAACCAAAATTTATAATGCAATGGACAACATTTTTATATTCTCTTGTATGATTATTTGAAGTCTAAAGATTTGTTTTTACTCTCTCTTGTATGATTATTTGAAGTCTAAAGATTTGGTTTTACTGACTATTATACTATGAAGTTCCTTAATGCGCTAAAGCTACAAATTTAAATCATCAAATGTGTTTATTTTTACAATGACACATAACAATGAAGCATTATGACTGCTCCCAGCAATGCCAGTACTACTGTTTATTTTTAATTGCTAATTGCAAATGAACAATAGGTCAATTGGCACTTTTTAGTGGAGGTGGATGTGTATGTCAATGGTGAAGTTTGGACTTTAATTGCTGGATAAGGAATAGAAAACAAGGCTACATTCAGAGGTTGAAATGGTTATTCTGTCTGGAAGTGAATAAGTGTCTTGTTTCATATGTTTCATTTGCTGCTGAAACTTTGCTTTAGTTGCCTATTAATGCAGTATGTAGCTTTTCAAAATTGTTTTTTGATGATTTTTTAATGTGTGTGGAAACAAAGGTTGTGAGTCAACAGGATAATTTTAGTCAATGTGAAATGTTACATGTTGTCACTATAGCTGCTGGTGAGTAAGGCAGGATCAAAGACGGATTAATCACGTGCCGAAAGAACTCTCTCAGTCCAAATGTTCGTTTTAAAGCATTTAGTGAAAATTCAAACCAAACAGTCCACACAAGAATAAAGAAACAAGGTTGTTACACACATAGAATAAAAGGCAAAAAAAATCAGAAAGAATGTCTCTTTTCTAAAATTTTCTTGTCAAACTTCAGTTTCTATACTTAAAGATGCTTTACTTTGCCTTTTAAATGTATAGCACTACACGTTCAGTGGAGCAAGTTAACTTTCATGCTATAGGATATGTTAAGGCACGGTTTAAAACTGTGTGCCCTCCATGCCTTACACACAGCAAGGCAGATCACTAACTAAGACTAATCTATATTCAGAGAGACAAAATAGTTAGAATGTATCAATTCAGTTCAGCTTGTGGGGGTTGTAAGAACCTCCCATAGACTATCCACTAATATACAGGCAAGCATTTAATATAACTTAAATAACTAGCAATTGGCCCCTACAGTCACATTTCACTTTTGAAGCCCACAGCAGTACTCAAGAAGAGCTACAAGACTAATTCCTAAGATTAATGTTTTCAGGGTACATGCTTTGAAGGAAAGAGTGAAGAAATGGTTTAAGCAAATGGTGGCTTAAAGATAATTTGTTACAGGTAAGGTGACTGGGTGGGGCAGTGATTTGTTTTGCTCTCCCAAATATCTAGCATAGCAGCCTCAAATCCAGGGACGAGTTATTGTCTGTGTAAAAATAAATTAATGTCTACATGAGTTCACACCCATAAAGACATGCAGGCAAGGTTAACTGGTGATTCTGAATTGGCCCAGTGAGTGTGGTTAGGTGGGTGTGTACAGGTCTGCCCTGTGATGGATTAGTACCTTATCTAGATCTGGCTTCTCTCTTTTTGTCAGGATAAACTTCAGTCTCTACAGCCCCAAACTGGATTAAGCAGGTTATGCTATGTTATGGGAGGTGTGTTTAATATTGCTAAGGAAATAAGTAAGGTATATGTTGACTGTTACTTCAGTGTCTCGGCAAAAACATAGCAGCCGAGAAACTGATAAAGATGAATTTCCCAGAAATGTTAGTAATGAGAAGTCAAGCAAAATGACACATTTTATTGGCTAACTGGAAAGATTGCAATATGCAAGCTTTTGATGCAACTCAGGCCCCTTCTTCAGGCAAGATGTAAGAAATGTTAGGAAAGATGTGTTCCCAGAAATAACTGTTGGTGTAAATATTTTGGAACCCTAAGGTGAATAGAAATTTTAACCTCAGTTGGACTGAAAGGCCTGCTCTTGTCAATTTACATCTTGCCAAACATATAAAAGCTCATTAGGTTCACATTTATCCAATGCTGGTAAACCTTAGGTCACAACAAGACAAAGTCTACACTTAGTTTTCTGATCATTCCATAACATCACTAGAAGAAAGGGAGAAGGTCTTTGACATGCCATGTACCAGTGTTGCCAGACATTGGAATAAGCCAACCTACTCTGTCCCAATTACAGGCAAGGTTTTAGCAGATCAGCAGGAGAGACTGGTGTCTCTCAAGTGAACACACGAAAGCAGAACCAACACATCAAACTGTTCTGTATGAGATATTTCAGATTAACCCCCCATTTTGCTGTTAAAACCAGCAGCAGATACAATACTGGCTTAAGTGAGGGACAGGCTTCAATGCTTCTAGCTCAGGGGTCGGCAACCCGCGGCTCTGGAGCCACATGCGGCTCTTCAGCCTCCTTGTAGTGGCTCCCTTTGGCCTTGACAAAAAAAAAAAACATGAAAATGAATAATGGCAATTTCTTAATTTAAGTTGTATTTATATATATGTTTATTTACGACTACTACTGTTATACATTTTAACATCTAATTTAGAGAGTTTAATTCTGCGTGGACAGAAGCAATTGCCTTCACCGCCAACGACGCTGGCTTACCGGTGTGCTTAATATGTCGCGATAAATTATCGAACAACAAAAAATGTAACGTTGAAAGACATTTTCGAAACAAGCACTCAGCATTCAAAATACCCAAGTGAAGATAAGCGAAAGAGAGCAATTTCGGAACTGCAACGGAAAGCTGAACAGAGCAAACATACTTTCAAAAAGTGGATCACTTCTACACAGTCAACTACAGCTGCTAGTTTTGTGGCAGCTCAAGAGATCGTAAGGAGGGGTAAGCCGTTCACAGACGGAGAATACATGAAAGAATCGTTCATAAAAATATCAGAGCATCTATTCTCCGACTTTAAAAACAAACGGGAAATTGTTCAGAAAATGCAAGCTGCATTTAGAGAAAGATTCAGTGAGTTCAGAAAGGAAAAACACACACTCTCTCCTTCCCTGTCACACCCCTGGACATCGACCCATCCCTGCTGAACACATCCGCATTCACAGGAGTGAGTAAGTAAGCCCGATCTAGAAATTGAACTGGACGACATGGCAGATAAAGATTAATGGGTGTCCAAGTTCAAATGCCTGACAGCGGATCTTGAAGAAGTCGCCCGTCAGAAGGCTACTCTCGCTAAAGAGCACAAATGGAGTGATATTGAAAACCTCCCCAAACCCGACAAATTTGTTTTCGACACATGGAGTGCCATTCCCGAAACGTATATGAACATGAAAAAATATGCATTTGGAGTCCTGTCCGTCTTTGGCTCAACATACTTAAGTGAGCAAGTTTTCTCAAGCATGAACTTCATAAAGTCCAAATATCGCTCCCGCCTCACACATGAGAGCCTGCAGTCCTGTGTGAAGGTCAAAGTCACATTGTACAGCCCCGTCATAGAGATGATCAGCAGCGAACTTCAGGAACAGAAGTCACATTAAACAGGTGAGAACAATAGCATTTAATATGCTATTATTTTTCAGAAAAAAAAACACATTCATTTCGGACCCGGAGCTGATGTAGGTTTTTTTGTATGTTCAGGTGCTTCAGTTGATTCAGCACACTGAAATGGAATTTAATGTTTACTTTTTTAAAGCTGCTAAGCTACAGCTAAATGTTTTATTTATATTAAAGTGGGCTAGTTTTTATTTTAATTTTACACAGGTATAGGAAGGACCCAAATAGGCCTGCATAGTTCAGTTTAATTTATTTCAAAGTAGGCCTACACATGCACACTGCACTTCTGTTTGTTGTATTCCGTGGTTGTAACATGTAAAATCTAAAAAAAGATTAAAACTTTTAAAAGTTTATAAGCTGTGTTATGTTTTGCGGCTCCAGACTATTTTTCTTTGGAGGAGGGGGGGGGCAAAATGGCTCTTTTCATAGTGAAGGTTGCAGACCCCTGTTCTAGCTGTTAAACAAGGTGACCAGCCAGCACCTGTCTATTCACACTTCCTATGTGATAATGCAACACCGCATACGTCTGTTATGGTTACAACTATCTTGAGGAATGAATACTGGTGTGGAAGTGCTGTCTTGGCATACCTTTTCTCCACTGTTCATGCCTGGGATTCCCTGGATCTCAGTATTCATAGTCATGACCCTTTGCCTGCAGTGGCAAATTCTGAGGTAGCAAACAGTAATAGCTGTAAAGGTTGTTCACAAAAGAATATTTGCAGTGGTTTCTGTTTTCAAGTTGCTTTTCTTGGAATATTATTTTGTTTTTCTACTGTTGACATTAGTTTACTGTTATTTCAGAAATTAAGGTTGAAACTTCAATTGAGCAGCAAGTATTGCATTGTATTTTTTTTAATGTTGAAGTGGAGAGTAGTGGAAGAGTGTTAGTTCAGGCAGGGTAGGACAGGTCAAGTTTTACATTCGAAATAATATACTGAAAAGTAATATTGATAAGAAGGTGAGGAACAAAAATCTCACTACAAAAATGTAATTGAAAATGTTTAGGGTAGGAGAGAAAGTTGTAAGTGATTATATAGCACATAAGAAGTATGAGATGTTATAAGGTTTCCAAATTCTTTTGGGACTCCCCCCAACGGTACGACATGCCCAAAGCGCAATTGCCACGTCTGTGGAAGACAGTTTATTAGTTGCCAGGGCAACTGTGGGCTCCTAGCTCTGCAGTGGTTTGCAGCTAAAGCAGATCCGAGTTGTTTTGTTGCAAAAGCAGATTGTCTCTACTGAGGTGGAGCATCAACAATGCGAGCAGGAAGCACAAAAACGTCATTATGTCAAGACGAGTAAACTCTACGCGTTTAAGAAGCAGGATTGTCTATGGGCGATGCAAGGAACATTATAAATGTGGGGAACAGTATTACTTGGCCACTAACCTGGACATGACCCTGCCTGATTGCTGTGAATGTGCATAGGAGAGTGGTAGATCCCACTACAATAAATAATCGTGCTGTTCCTGTTTCAAGTGAATAAAATTGGTTTTGCTAAAGTAATGAGACTCAGCCTTATTTGGGGTGCAAGACAGGGACTCACACGTCACAAAATGTACATTTGTAAGTTATGGAGTTAGAAAGTAAAACTTCTGAAAAAACAAGAAAAGGATCTTTCACACTTTTTTTACACTTTAATGTATGTTAGTTGCAAGAAGCTAGAAACCCTATTATGTACAGTCAGTATGTTATACATTGCAATATGTTTTCTATGAGGCATCGCAGTGACAAATGTGCTTACCACCAAATTTCTCTGCACATAGTCTGCACCATTACTTGTGACTTATATAGCTACTGTACATGCAGCTCATTATATGACTGTAATACTGCCTAGGTAGTAAGATCAGCCAGTCTAGAGGGACAGATGAGGATATCAAGGCTAGGATTAAGAAAACTCAACAAGCCTTTGCTCCCTTCCACCCAATCTGGAAAATTACCGCCTTCTCAACCAGGACTAAGTTCAGAGTTTTTGGCTCAAACATGAAATCTGTTCTCATGTATGGGTCAGAAACATGCTGAGTCACCAGCAGTAGTTCTAAAAAGATCCAGTCCTTTATCAACAAATCCCTTCAATGTATTCTCCATGTTCAGATGATTCAATAGAGTGCAAAACACTGACTTGTGGACAAGGGTAATCCAGGAGCAAGTGCAAATCCAGATCAGGTGAAGCAAATGGAGATGGGTCAGACACACACTGCGGAAAGAAGCATCCACAGTCACGCAACAGTCTCTTGAGTGGAACCTGTAAGGAAAACAAAGATGGAGGTGCCTAAAGAAGAGCTGGAGACAGAGTATAAATGAAGAACTCAAAGCCATCAACCTGTCTTGCGTAGAAGTAAAAAAGATCGCCAGAGACTGCAAGAAGTGGAAGACAACTGTTGAGGCCCTATGTTCCACAAGGAGTAAAGAGGTAATTAAAAATAGATATTGGGTTTTTACAATGGTATCTAAAGAAGGGATTAGCTGCTGTATACAAGTGACTATGTAAGCAGCGGTGAGGCCAATAAACTGTAATTGAATTCTTCAGTCTTAGAAGTAGCATGTTTTATGAGCAATATTAGCTTCATAAAACTACATTAAGAATTGAAAAACTATGTTCCAAAATGTGAATGCTAATCTACCAAACTAAATCTTTTAATACTGATAAATTACATTGTTTTAAATTATAATAAAATGATAAATATTTTCATATCGAAAAAAGTACAAACAACTGAAAAGCAAATTGAAAAATCCCCATTGTTTGTAATGTCTTGCTACACACCTATTGTACAAAGCTCTGCAATCAGTGACTCTTGTACTTGATTATAGGCCATAAAAAACTCCAGCACACAACAAATGAGATTTTTTATAGGTTGTCACCTCGATATCGCAAAGCCTTGAATCTCTCCTTCTATCATTCATTTTGACAGCACTGCCTTTCTGAACTCCTCTACCTTGTCTTTTTTTAGTAATGATTTCACAGGCCCCACTATTCAAGCTGAGGACTATGGTCAGCCCAATTCTTCAGTCAGTTTCATTCTTAAAGTCCCTCCTGCAGTAATGAGTGCTACATCTGCAATACTCTTGCTAAGCAATATGAAATCTTGTTTTGTTGGGTTAATTATTTACATTCAGTACTGGATTATATCATATGTATTGTTTATAATGGAAAAACACTTTACAAACTACTCAAAAAAATGACACCTATAAATATCTCAGCTATAACTTGTACACAAGGCATGACGTTTTCCATGAGATGGTCTCAATACTGGTAACAGGCCTAAATCTGTAGAGTTTATTCCTGACTGGCAGGTGTTATAGGAATTTTGATAAGAGTGATATCATGATCTGTTAGTCTGTACCACTTTTTGACCTTTGTGGAATCACTTTTTGGTCTGAAATTGTAGAGATTCTTCCAAAAAAGTTTCTTTTCATTTGGACAAATCCATACAAATGATCAAACTGGTATTTTTGTATTATTTTTGAATTGGACAGCAAGAGGGTCCAATCAGGCTGAATTTTATTTTAAAGAACAGCAGAGATGAGCAGGTTTCTTCCATAAGATTTTCAAAGTTAAGGCACTTTTCAGATTTCTTTATACATGTGGCCATTTTATAGATCATGGCCACCATGATATCATGGCTCACAAACATACAGTATCATAGCAAAATTGCCTACACCATAAAATCTGAAAACACAAAATGATGGTACCTATGAAATAGTGATTTTAAAAATAAAAACATAAAATAGTGTCCAAAAATTTATACAATACAAAACTAAAACAGTTTTAACAAATTCTTAACACTCTGAAGAGTATGTATGTGATGTCTAAAACTGGCTTCCTCAGATATTGTTTACTTTTATTTGGAGATGTTATGATTTTTGTTAAAGACACAGTGAAATGAAGGATGTCCAGCCACAGAAAACAACTGGGACATGAAAAATGAAAAGAAGTAGGCTATAATGAACATAAGCTTTGAAAACTTTAGAGTCTGTTCATCAATTTTTGGATTTTTTTTATAATTGTATCATTATTATCTTGATATTATCTGCATGGCCATATTGTTTATGGTTGTTGTGCCCATTTCATAATATATTGTCATCTTAGCCTGCCTATATAAGATGGCGGTTAACAGCTTCAGATCCATTTGTTGGACTCTACAATGTTACTTTCAACTATGACTCTGGTTATATATTTTGACTTTGGTGTTCAGTTCTGAAAGCTTCTTTTGGTTTACTGACTCTTTGTACCTGGGCAACAATTCTATCTCCTGGTCATTGCTATGAATACTTGGTACGGACAAGGTCAACATTAACAATGCTTAGATCTAAGAAATGAGCAGCCCCAAGATGAAAAAGTGTTTGCTAAAAGAATGTAGCTCCAAATTTAATGTCAGTTGATCTTTATAGAATATTATTTTGAGAAAAAAAATTGTTAAACATATAAGAGCCACACAAAACCAAAAACATAAAATTGAGACAATAAGAAAAAAAACCCCACATAATTCTAGAATGGACTCAAACTCATTGTGTTAATCCCTTTCATCACTGCTTTCAGGTACTGATAGATTTCTTTGTTGGCACAGAGAATATACTAGGTTTGGCGCTTGCTGCATACATTTCAGATCCAGTGTGGCAAACTCATCTTTTCAGGAAGACTTTTAACTTAATGTAACATTTTGCACCTTCTTTCAGTTTACCTCTCTGTCCAGATGCTCAGGATAATTTGTGTGTGTGTTATATCACACATTCTGTTATTTGTTCAGGCTTTTCTTCTATTATTGAATTTAGTATTTTACTTAGGTTTGTTGTCTTTTATTCTGTTTAATGCTTTGTATATCCTGTATTTATCTCTTTTAGTGCTGTATGCAGTATCCAATAATACATAACCCCTGTTGTTCTTTCTGAGACTCTGTGATCTGCATTGAGCATGGGAAAGGTGCTATATAAATACAATGTATTATTGTTATTAAAGATCAAAGGGAGAGTTTAGGAAATAATCCAACCTAAAATCTTTCTATAATATAAAGAAGATTTTTGCGGTTTCTTGGTAAAAATTTCCACTCATAAATTACCATGCAGATGGTGAGGGATAGTGACAGATTTCACAGGTCTGTTTTTTGATTTACTTAGTTGAAGGTTTTACACAGGAGAGCTATGAACATCATTATACTCATAGTTTCTGATGAACTGAACTTGCACTAAGATCTTAGGACAGCCACTTTATAAAAAAGAAGGAAATGATGCAGCAGGATGATAGCAATGATAAAAACTTTAATGCACATGTGCCCCCCTCTTTGAAGGTTTTCCTAATCATTGTATTCTGGGATGCACTGTGAATCATCTCTTTGTTACAAATAAATAAGGCCATTAACTTGTGATGTTAAATGCTGTCTGCACTGCCGGAGACATGGGGATCGTCATCTTCTACTCTCATGTTGTTCCTCATGTTTGTGGCAGCTTTGCTCATTTTATTAGGACTTGACACAATTTATTTCATAGCCCCTCAGACATTGTTCTTGCATCATTGTGTTCTAACTTATTCAATAATTTTCTGATAGCACTTCCAATTTACATGCTATCACTAAAGCACATAGGTTGAAAACAAAATATTAAATTTGCCTTGTATAAAGATGACAGTTAGCTACATGTTTCAGTTTCTCCTATGCTGTTTTCAATTATTTGGCTCAATGAGTTAATACATTTAATGAGTGATAACTACTTACCTGTAAATATGAAAAAAAATAAAATTTTGTTAATTAGTTGGAATGCTGTTAATAATAACAGCATATAACCACATTTTGTATCTCAGAGAGCTTGATTATTAGTTTTTCTGAAACAGTATTTAATCTAAGTGTTGTCTTTGATACTACCCTCTTCTTTAGTTCACATGTTACTGAAATATAAAATAGCCACCTTTTCCAGGTAAGAGAGGTAGAAAGTTATTTTAAGGCATTTTCTAGCAAAATTGATCATTGCAATGCTTTATTCATGGAATATTTAAATTATTCTCTTTATAATTTTCATTTATTACAGAATGCTTCTGTAACTTTCATAACCAGATTTTTTTTAACCAATGCTTCTTACTGTTAACTATTGAGATTGATTAGTATTTTATTGTTTAACTAGTCATTTAGCCCGTTACAATAATGGGCGCTAGAACAGTAGTGCATAAACATTAGGAGGAACAGTCTATATTAAATGGCAAGGGACTTTGACCTCATTATTTTTGTTGGTCATATTTTTCTTTCTTTCAGCCTTTCTTTTGTTGATGTTTACTTGCTGAGCTGACCGTTCTTCGTGGGCTGCCGCCATGTATTGTGTGTCTTTAATTTTCTGTGACAGTAATACTGTCTTGTACGTCCGCTGGCTTGTATGTCCATAATATACCTTTAATTTTCTCTGGCAGTAATACAGGCGTGCGCGTCGGTAATATGCCTTTAATCTCCTCTGACAGTAATACTGGCTTGTATGTGGCTGTAATATGCGTCACTGTATTGTGTACCTTTAATTTCCTCTCACAGTAATACTGGTTTGTATTTCCATAAAACGCCTCTAACTCTCTGACAGTAATATCGTGCATTGCACTGTGCCCCGCGCGTGCGCACTTCACCAGAAGCCCCGCGCATGCGCACTTCACCAGAAGACACACACATACGGACACCTGGACGCACACAGGGATTTTATTAAAGAGGAAGTTTTAATATGTGTGATTGCTGTTTTGGTGCTTTACTGTCACTTGATTTTATTTTTAAATACGTGTAGAGCTGCAGTGCTATAAAACTGTATAAGGATAAATGGAATTCAATAGAAAATGTAAAATGTCTAACACTATAATAGATCAACCACACTTTAGGTATTCAGTCAGAAGTCAAAATGACACCTTTTATAGGCTAACTAAAAAGATTACAATATAAAAGGTTTTATGCATTGTAATCATTTTAGTTTGACAATAATAGGTGTCATTTTGCTTGACATCTCGTATTATGTTGAGCTGAAATCCGTTCACATATAGGCATGTCTTCCATTTCTGTGTTTGGATCTCAAGGGCACGCCACATTTCTTCAACCAAAAGGATGTCATCTGCCTACAAGAGAGTGCATAGATGATGCTTCTGGAGGTCTGCCGTGGTCATGTCCACACAGAAGATGAACAGAATGGGTGACAGAGTCAATCCTTGGAGGACACCAACTGTGATGGAAAAAGGTGGTGAAGTTCCAGCAGGGCTTTGCACAATGCTGCTGACATTTAAGTACAGATGAGTTTTAAGTTGTTTTTTTAAAAGAATGAATGGAGTCAGTTGATCTAATTAATTTCAAGGGGGGTCATTCCAAAGTCTGGATACTATAGAGCTGAAGGCCCTTGTCACCCATACAGTGCAGGCTAGTGTAGGGCACAACAAGACTTCCAGAATTAGAGGACCTTAGTGGGCTAGCAGGAGTGTAGCGATGGAGAAGGTCACTGATGTAGTCCGATGCAAAGGCTATTTAAATCTTTGTAGGTTATTAATGGAATTTTATACTTGATCCTATAGGACACAGGGAGCCAATGAAGGTGAAACAGGATGGGTGTGATGTGCTAACTATTACTGGTTCATGTAAGGACTCCTGCAGCAAAGTTTTGAATTAACTGGAGATAAGATAAGATTTGAAGGGGCACCTGCCAGTAGGAAATTACAATTATTTATGCGGGATGTAATAAAAGCAGGGACAAGTTTCTCAGCATTAGAAAAGGAGTGGAAAGAGCGAACAAGGGATATGTTATGGAGGTGAAAGTAAGAAAGTTTCTTAAAGTAGTTGATGTGGATGGAGTAAAAAAGGGAGAAATCACAAAAGATTCCTTGCATTAGAAGATCGTAAAATGAGATCACCGTCAAGAGTGACTGAAAAGGAGCTCAATTTCTTAAGTTGTGCTTTAGTGCCAATTTGCAGGAAATCAGTTTTGTTGCAATTTAACTTTTAATTTCACTGAGGCAGGTTGTGAGCTGAGAAAGCTCTGATGAAGTTTCGCTTTTAACATTGAAATAGAGCTGAGTATCATCTGCATAAAAATGATAACCCAGTCCATAGCTACAAATGATATGGCCAAAGGGGAAGCATATAGATACAGAAGAGCAGAAGGCTGAGGACAGATCCCTGAGGAATTCCTTGTGTGACTAACACTGAGCTGGGTCTGCTGTTGCCAAGACTAACAAACTCTTGCCTATCAGTCAGATAGGACTTAAACCACTGGAGGGCAGTGCCAGAGAGATCCAGAATGTTCTCCACTCTTAACAGTAGAATGTCATGTCTGACTGCAAAAGCTGCACTGAGGTCTAACAGAATTAATATGCTGGTTTGTCCAGAGTCTGCTGCCATAAGCAAATCACTGGTTACTTCAAGCAGGGAAGTTTTACAGCTGTGCTACTCATTGAAACCAGACTGAAAGGGTTCCATAAAATTATTAGAATTTAAGGAATTATTGAATTGGGAGGGTACAACATGCGTAATTACTTTTGACAGAAAAGGTAAGAGAAAGATAGATAGAAACTTATTAAGATTGTCTGCATCAAGACCAGAATTTTTTAACACTGGGGTTTCAAAAGCGATTTTGAAAGTGGCTGGCAGAAAGCAGGTGTCAAGGGATGAATTTATTATTGTTGTGAAAGTCAGGATTATGGCATGAATACAGAATATAAGAAGTGTGGTGGGGATGAGGGTCCAGTACACATGTTGTCGGGCTCATCTTACAAAGCAGATCATTAATAAATGCAGATGTGACTGGTAAAAATTTAGTAAAGGAGTTGGATGGAATGGGGAGACAGAGAAGGATATAAATGGATGATGGATTTATGTTAGTTGAATTATTTAGATCTTTCATTTTATTATGGAAAAATACGGCTTCAGTCGAGGAGGTAATTAAGCTAGATGCAGGTTGAAGTAGTTTTTTTTAACTACAGAGAACAAAACCCTCATGGCAACGTTCTGTTATACTGCCATAATGTGTGTTCTTGGTGGTAGTTAGTGCATCCCTGTAAGCCTTTTGAAAAAGTCTGGATATGCACCGTGAGGGCAGTCTTACATGACATTCTATCAAGGCGTCAGCCAGCTGCTTTCATAGATGCTTAAGGGAAACTTCCTTATGTTTTAATAGACATTTTATCTAGTGCTGAATGAAGAGATGAGTTATAGTAGTCCATAAGACTATCTAGCATTGATGGAAGACAGAAAATGATCAGAAATGGATCAGCAAGGACAGAGAGACAGATATTTGTAAGGTTTCTGAAAGAAATCTGACATTTACAGGTAAGTGGAAGGAGAGGTATGGAGACAGTCACTGCTATAAGTGTTGCAGACAGAGAAGTCAGATGTGCAGATCAGGTCCAATACAGTAATCCCTGGCTATATCGCGCTTCGCCTTTCGCGGCTTCACTCCATCGCGGATTTTATATGTAAGCATATTTAAATATATATCGCAGATTTTTCGCTGCTTCGCGGGTTTCTGCAGACAATGGGTCTTTTAATTTCTGGTACATGCTTCCTCAGTTGGTTTGCCCAGTTGATTTCATACAAGGGACGCTATTGGCAGATGGCTGAGAAGCTACCCAACTTACTTTCTCTCTCTCTCTCTTGCACTGACGTAGGGGGGTGTGAGCAGGGGGGCTGTTCGCACACCTAGATGATACGGACGCTTGTCTAAAAATGCTGAAAGATTATCTTCACGTTTCTATCTTTTGTGCAGCTGCAGCTGCTTCCTGAAACGACATGCTGAACGGTGCTTCGCATACTTAAAAGCACGAAGGGCACGTATTGATTTTTTTATCTGTCTCTCTCTATCTCTCTCTCTCTCTGCTCCTGACGGAGGGGGTGTGAGCTGCCGCCTTCAACAGCTTTGTGCCGTGGTGCTTCGCATACTTAACAGCCAAACAGCACTATTGATTTGTTTGCTCCTTTGAAGAGGAAGATATGTTTGCATTCTTTTAATTGTGAGACTGAACTGTCATCTCTGTCTTGTCATGGAGCACAGTTTAAACTTTTGAAAAAGAGACAAATGTTTGTTTGCAGTATTTGAATAACGTTCCTGTCTCTCTACAATCTCCTGTGTTTCTGCGCAAATCTGTGACCCAAGCATGACAATATAAAAATAACCATATAAACATATGGTTTCTACTTCGCGGATTTTCTTATTTCGCGGGTGGCTCTGGAATGCAACCCCCGCGATGGAGGAGGGATTACTGTATATGAACATGTTGCACCATGTCAAAACAGTCCAGTAAGGACAGGAATTCATTCCTTAGTTTATATGTAGGAGTGTCAATATGGATGTTGAAATCTATAGAAGAAGAATGACTCTCTTAGAAAGAGAACTGAAGTGGATTAAAAAATCAGTCAGGTCAGATAAGAAAGACCCAATGTATTTTGGGGAATGATAGACAATGTCACACACGTGCGCATAGGAGGAAGCTGAATGGACCAAATGAAGGTAATTCCACGGCAGGCCAGAGGGTGGCGGGATGCACTAAACCTTCCTCTGTTGTTTCTGCAGACCAAATACAGGAAATTCTGCCTGAGGCAACCCTGCCAACACCACTTCCAGCCACAAGAATGATGTCACTTCCAGTTCCGGGCCCAAAGATGACATCACTTCCGGACCCAAGAGTAACCTTGGACTCTAAACTATACACTACATATGACTTTTCATGCCCTTTTTGCAGCCAGAGATAATATACGGGTGGCTGCCCCAAACCTTTGTGTGTGTGTGTCAAGGCTGATTATTTCACAGTGGTGTAGTCGGCAGGATGATGGCTTCCTTGTTGAACTGGAAGGCGAACCTGAAGAAAGCCTCGACACAACATCAAGAACTCCAAGCAAAGAAAGCTCAAGTAGGAGAGTACTGTTCCCGCGTCACAGAGTTGGGGTCAGTTGGTGTGGGTCGGGGAAAGCTGGAGTGTGCCCCGACCCAGGAGCCATCCAAAGGCACCTCAGAACGTGGGAAGGAGTCCTACAGACTAGGGCCAGGTTCAGATGGGAACACATCAGGGACTTATTATGAGCTTCTGGGAAAGGGTACCACTCCAATGTTCCCCACAAAGGAAACTTCCTTTGAGAAAGGTGGGGGTACTCTGAACAAACTGTTTAATATGGAGAAGTTTGTCACAAGAATATTTCAGCATAGTATAGAGCAATACTTATCTGATAATATAGAGCAGTACAGCAGAGAAGGTGTGAGATGAACGATGATAGCAAAGCAGTAAAGAATCCAGAAGAGGCATAATAGGAGATATTACAAGATGCACTTGAATGATAGCTACCAGAATGCATAAATTCCAGCATACAACCACTTACATAAATCGCATGATCTCCCCAAAGCTGCAAGCCAGGTAACTGCAGACATCAGATCATTTTTCAGTTATTCCCAGTCGAAGCATGTACAGAAAGAATCGATAGCAATCCTGCATATCCATTATAATCAAGGAGAGAGAATATCCCCTGCTCTTAGATCTCTAAGATGCAGAGGAAAAAGTGTTCATAGATCAACCATCAGGCAGGAGTGGACAATCAAAAGAAAGTCTCATCCAGTGAACCACAGAAAGACTCAGTTGTCCCCAAGACTGTGAACCCAGTCAAGACAAAGTCCATAAAAATAAATCCAAAATCAATGCTACTCTAGTCAATTGAATCCATGACCTATACATACAATAAAAGAAAATGAAAGAAGTGTATAAAGTGCAAGGCATAAAAGGCACTATATAGGCGCCTGACCCGACATAGACTTACACCAGAGGCACTTATAAAAACCAAGAATTTTAATTTATTTTCACCTGTGGGCCACGTCTTCCCCGTGATCCTCACAGGCACAACACAGTCCCACAAGTTACACACAAGCACACTCTTCTTTGGCTCCAGCACTCCTCCTCTAAGCTTCATCCTCTTCCTCCTGACTCTGGCCCTTGAGTGGTGGCTGCTGGCCCCTTTTATAGTCCACCCGGATGTGGTGAATACGTTGCCCATACGGGCTCAGGAGTCCCAGCTGCAGCACCCCCTGGCAGTGCCTGCGTGACCCAACAGGGCTGTACCCAACTCCAATTCCCATGGAGCCCTGCAGGAAACTGAGGCACCACTCCAACCCAGGGGGGTGGCCATCTAGCATCCAAGTGGAGGTATTGCAGTGAAGGGGTGTCCCGGCCGGGCATGGACCCCAGCCGTCTGCCACAAAGGTTAACGCAGATTTTTACAAGTGTTGTTAACAGGGTGGAGCAGCAGCAACATGTATGCACCAGTGTTCCCTAGATAAAGAAACTGGTATAACAAGATGTTACTGCATATATTCCTATTAAGGATTTCTCAATTTTGACTCCCCTTTATTCCTTAAAAAGCATGGCTTATACATAAATAAAACAAAAAAAAAATAGCTTGCCTGTTCTGGCCACATATTCACTTTATACTTTTCAGACCCTGAATTCCATCTAGGAATTTCTAGAACACACAAAGTAAGTCATTTACTATTGCAAGTAAGCCAATTCTCGGGAGTACTGAATACTCAAAAGAAAGGATGAATTACAAGTAAAGGCAGAAAAAGTCATACATAATGGATGGTAAATAAAGAGGTTTTCTGGAGTTTGATAATGCACAATTTCACCCAGATAGGCATGGAAATAACACAAAGATAGAGCAATATAATCTTCTGGAACGAATACACACAATGTCAGCTTTCACATGACACTATAAAAAACCACTAACTGTCTGCTCCGTTAGACTTTCCATGTCAAAAAATGGGCAGCAAAAACTCCCCAAAGTTACAATATAATAAGAATTTACAAACTAATCATGCTAAATTAAAGTTACAATTAATTGCAACGAAAGAATTGTGTTTAATACACTTATTGTAAGTCATTATTATTATAAGAAATACAAAAATTACACAATAAAGACTGAACAATTATAGTTTTCATTACTGTGGAAAACATGCTTCAATAAAATAATTTGACCCCGATATAAACACAGTCAAAATTTTTATGGCAAGTGATGTTGGCTGGGTAATACAACTTATAGTTAATTAAAATCATAATTTACTAATTAATTCCTCATGTTGTTGCTTTAACTTTCCAAAGAAAAGTACATTGAACTATTAATAGATTAATATTTTAATGTATAATCTTTTTGACCTTACATAGACTAATTAAATAAACTGAGGGATTAACTGAAATGTAATCCATACTAAATGTGTTACTCATGATCTGCATAGACTGGCGTCACACTTGGCGCCTTATCAGCAAGTCTCTTAAAAATAAGAATCGAGTACAAATTTATATTTCAGATATGCCTCTTTTAAGCATTTAGAAAATTAGATTAGATGATGAGCAACAGTTTAAAAAATGAATAACAAAACACAAGCCAGAAACATTAAATAAGAAGATGGAACTGTCAAGTACAATCTATTTAAATACAAAATGAATTATGGCTCTAGGAGTCATTGCCCCACAAGAAGCTAAATTCATTTGTAACCAGTATAGCCTGTCTTTGAGTAATTTAATTTGCTAGTCATTAAATGCTATGCTTTAAAAATTTTCAGTATTTTTATTTATTGTTAAATAGTGCATTTTCCCTTCCTTGGAGCAATTTATTGTACAGTATTATGCATGGTTGTATAATCAAATTGCATTAATGCATATTTGACTAATACTTTACAAGCACTTGGCTTCATAGGTTATATATTTCCTTACATTTATAAATATTTTAAATCATTTTTATAGTAATTATGGTGAAGGAGAGTGGTGATATGTTGCATGTTTCCCATTTGACATCTGTGTTTTTATGTAAATAATTTTGTTCTTTTTGTTGGTAGTGTAGTCATCTATAATGATTAATAAACATTTTCGAAGCAAGTATCCAGAATTCGATGTTTTACTTATTAAATACAGAGATATTGCCACTGGATGTGTTTCTCGGAACAGTAGCTATAGGCTGAGACACCAAACATTTCAATTATGCTAGATGGCCATACTTTCAAGGGAGTCATGAGGTAAAAGCAAAGGAGGAGGCTGTGTGTGTTTTATGGTGAACATCATATATTGTGTCTAAAAATTGCTCACCTGATCTGGAATATATAAGTTTCATTTGTTTAAACTTCTGAGGGAGTTTTCCAGTGTTGCTCTAGTTTATGTTTATATTCCTCTGCAAGTAAACATGAACAATGCACTGAATGACCTCCACAACGTTATTACAAATGTTTACATCCTGAGAGACTATTTATGGTTGCCGGAGACTTCAGCAAAGTACATTAAATCAGTTTCTACCTTAAATAACACCAACGTGTCACCTGTCCCATGAAGGGTGCTAATGCCCTAAATCACTGCTATATCCTGATAAAGGATACTCACTGCCCACAACTGTGTCTCCACCTTTGTTGGCTGGATCACTTGTTAGTGCTCCTGCTAATAGTTTACAAGCAGAGACTGAAATCCGAGCAGGCAATGAAAGTAATACAGGTCTGGCTAAAGAAGCACCGGAAAAACTACAAGACTGCTTTGACTGTGTAAACTGGGACATGATTAGAGACTCCTTATTAGATGAGGATAAGTATAAAGATGGTGAAAAGGCATTCTTCAAAAAAGTTGTGGATAACCGTGGCCTATAAAAACAATCCACATATTTCTGAATAAGACACCGTGGATCACTGCTGAAATGAGGAATTTACTTAAAGGGTGGCTACAACGTATTTCAAAACTGTGACATGAACGCATACAAGAAATGCAGATACAAGCTCATAAAAGCAATCAAACTGGCTAAATGTTAGTACAGGAGTAATCTAGAGATGGAATTTAGCAGCTGTAACACTTCAGAAGGGATTAGGAATATTTATGAACTACAAAGTAAAAAAATATATCATCTTCATTTTCTACTTCAGATCAAGTTAATGTTTGTTACGCCTGCTTTGATTGTGACAACAAGCAGCCTGCCATTTGATTGCCTGCAGCACCAATTGATTCTTCTCTTTTTGTTTTAGTACATGACATAAGAAGGACTTTTAAATGAGTCAGTGTCCACAAGGCATCCAGTCCAGATGGAAATTCAGGGTGTCTTTTAATAACTTGTAGCAACCAATTAGCTGATGTCTTTGGTAGCATCTTTAACATTTCACTGAAAGAATAATTTGTCACTGCCTATTTCAAAAGGAAAACAATTATCCCTGTTTCCTAAGAAAACAAAAGTGGACTGTCTGAATGGCTTCAAACTGGAATCACTCACTCCAATCTTGATCAATTCCATTGAAAGACTGCAGCTGGGACACATTAAACAAAATCTTCCAGATAATCATTAACACCTCCAATTTGCATAACAGCACAACCAATCCAAGGAGGCTGCAATCCTGCATACATTCTGTGCTTTGTTCCCTGAAAATGTTAAGCTTACAGGAATTTCTGCTGAATCTGCTGGTCTAATATGTCTGTTTCTGCTCTGCAGTTTGCTTGATCTTTGCAAAGTTTATGCTTATGATCTTCATGTTTGTCTATTGAACATTTGACTCATCCTGTCAGTGTTTCTAACTTGCATTTTTGTAATCTGTCTAACTTTGTGGGACTACCTTCCTTCAGATGCAGGTGGAATCATTATTTTTTTTCTGCTGCATCTGCCCTGTGGAATCGTTTCACCAAATGGCTCCCCTGTAAAAAGAGATTAGGGATGTTGCTTATTTAGTGACTGGAAGTTTCAAGTTGTGAACTGTAGATCCAGATTACTACACTCTACATGCACACTGGATCACCTGTGTTGTGGCATCCCAGATGTGAAAATCCTCTCCCCAGAAACCTTGTGTTTCACAGTTGTCTCAGTAGCTATAAAAGAGATTGTCCTGTAAATAAAAATTCCCACTCCTTGTGTCTTCTTTTAACTTGGAATGAAATACATGTCCTGTCAAGTCTCTTTTTTACAGCAAAACAGATCAATGATTCTGAGATGTGTTTCTTGCAGAAATACTATCTCATCTAATGTAACTGAGATGTGAGAACACTCCCTTTAAGCTAATTTTTTAGACCTACAACATTATAAAATTACCAACTTTAAGGAACAGTCAATGTTAATGCTAATGCTAGCACTGAGTAATGAAATAGTGTTAATATCAATCCATCCATCCATCCATTATCCAACCCGCTATATCCTAACACAGGGTCACGGGAGGTCTGCTGGAGCCAATCCCAGTCAACACAGGGTGCAAGGCAGGAACAAACCCCGGGCAGGGTGCCAGCCCACAGCAGGGCACACACACACACCAAGCACACACTAGGGACAATTTAGGATCGCAAAATGCACCTAACCTGCATGTCTTAATTCTAAGCAGTTGTAATAGTGGAAATAGCATCCAGAAATATAACTAATGCTTGCAAATCACTAAGAATGAAGAGAAAGAGAAAAAAAACAGCAGAGAGGAAGAATGAAATGCTGCATAATCAAAATAAATTAGCAGAAAGTTAAAAGAGTAAGAAAAGTAAAAAATAAGAAAGAAAAGAAAAAAGGAATAAAATGTAACGATGTCCTTAACAAGAACAAATTAGCAATAATAGAACATCAAGAGGAATAGATTAATAAGGGATATTAAAATTGATGCAATAAATGAAATGTAATAAATAAAATGGTACAGTGGAACCTCGGTTCACGACCATAATTCGTTCCAAAACTCTGGTCGTAAACAGATTTGGTCGTGAACCGAAGCAATTTCCCCCATAGGATTGTATGTAAATACAATTAATCCATTCCAGACCATACGAACTGTATGTAAATATATATTTTTTTTAAGTTTTTAAGCAGAAATATAGTTAATTAAACCATAGAATGCACAGCGTAATAGTAAACTAAATGTAAAAACATTGAATAACACTGAGAAAACCTTGAACAGAGAAAACTAACACTGCAAAAGTTTGCGCTATAGCGCTACCCACCGCTGGCTAAAAACACTTTTTTTTAATGAGTTTTAAGCACAGGGAAAAAAATGAACATTTGAAAAAATCCGTAATTTAATAAACCACCAAGAAAAGTAACATTGCAACAATGCACGCTACGAACCGATTGCTGTAAACAGAAGTGAAAACAAAATCAAGCCCAGTGCATTCTTTAACTGCCTTCCTACCTTATGCGTCCAGCCCCCTCTCTTGCGCTGCCTGTAAGTGCGTCTCTCTCTCGCGCTGCCTGTGTGTGTGTGTCTCTCTCTTTCTCGCGCTGCCTGTGTGTGTGTGTGTGTGCCTCTCTCTCGTGTGTGTGTTGCGCTCTCTTGCTCTCTCTCTCTTGCTCACTGCACAGGAAATGCACAGGGAGAGACTGAACATGTACAAACTGAAAGGGAAACTGGCTTGTTCGTATACGGAGTGTGTGGTCGTGAACCGAGGCAAAACGTTGACGAACTTTTTGGTCGTAAACCGATTTGTATGTGTACCGAGACGTTCGTGAACCGAAGTTCCACTGTATATATAAACAATATTAGTTTGCATAAAACAGTTTGTACAAATACCAGTCAATCAGCACAAGTCTACTTCCTGATTCAGCTTCAGAGCATCTCTTATTTCTCTCAGATCGGATAGCAGTTAACTACTTAAAAAAAAGAAGCAAATTCACAATTTTGAGGTTGTGAGAACAGATTAGCTTGCCCATTTTGACATCAAACCCCCTAATCTTACAATGCAATGGTGATTTGCACATCTCCTCAATCCAGTCATTATTTGGCCATGATATGGACACTATATGCTCATTAAGTTTAATACTTTATAGAAAATGTTAACCAAAAATTTAGGAAATTAACATTTTTGAACACATTGACTGCTAGACCATTTATTTCCAGGGTGCTGCAGTATGTGTCTATAAATATATGATAAATGATGAATGCTATCAAAACTTGTAAAAAAAAAAATGTAAGGAAATGTATTAGAAAACAACGATTTTATTATCAACAGTAACTCTGGCAAAACTCTGAAAATGTAAATTAATCAAATGAAAAATTTAAAGAAACTGTTAATTACTTTATTTTGACATGCAACATGATTAAAATTCTGCATTTGAATGCACAGCACCATGCAGAGTGCAGGCTTAGAAGCAAATGTGTCACAACTATAACATTTCTTTGCATTTTCCATACTTCTTACACACAATATATTTAATTGTTGGTGACTGTTGGTACTCAGTAGGCAGTAGAATGTTCATGTAGTGCTTTCCTGACAGTCGGGACAAGTTGGAAGCCATGTGATGAAGAAACAAATTCAGAGCAGTTATCTGCATCAGTGCCAGAGCATTCAGTTGATTGTCACTATCTTGATCACTGTCATTATCATCAAAATGTTCATCTTGCCACAAATCTAGTTGTTTCAAAACATCAGCAGCTTTATACCTTTTTGTGACATAACTTCAGACTGTCTATTTATAACACTATTTTGTACAAGCTGTTGAAACCAGAAAAATAGTTCTATGGCTATCCAATAGATGACAGCAGTGTGGTAAGTAACTGAGATCACCAACATGCATGGCAGTGTCAATGGTGGCTGTATATTGAGGTACAAATTATCTTGTGCATCACACCTTGACAGGCTCAGTGTCATATGAGTTAACTCGTACCTCGCATTCAAAATGTTAACAAATATTTAAAGGCCTAAAGACAGTAGTGTAAACTACACTAAACAAAAGTCATGTTCATATATAGTGGTAGGATATCAGAGAGGAAATATGTACATTATTGCTGTGAAATGAAATTATGTGTCAACTGTCTAAATGAAACTGAAATACATCACAGTACGCTCTCAGTCCAGTTGTCATCTTCTGTAGAGCTGTTTAGATAAAAGGCATTCTTTCTGCAGCATGTAAAGTGGGGCATAATTTTTCATGTATTCTGCTAGTTATTAGATAATAGGTTTTCTGTTAATAAAGCTGTGTTTGGTAAACAAGCTGCATAATCATTGCAAATGGGGTGGTGCACAAGTGCAGCTGTTGTTGAAATTCTCTGATGATTTTTCTCTGAAAAAAATTGCTTTAATGAAACACACCCATGAGGTGTTTATTGTTATATTATAATTTGCTTGAACGCTGTCTTTGTGATATGCAACTGAAATAACTAGAAATTTTAACAAGGCAACTCATTTCCTGATTCAGAACAAAGGAAACAAACTATAAGAATGGAAACACTTTGATGTAAAGTGCCTTAGTCACTAATTGTGTAATCAAAATAAGAGCCTCGAATCATAAACCACTGCTTCAAAAAAATTTTAGGCACAGGCCCATCTTTCACAAAAAAAAAAGGTAAATACAACTGTAATTATAATTACAGTTTGGGCCTAAAAGAGAAGAGACAAGTACCTTAATAACTGCCACTGAACTCTGTTTAAATCCAAAGTACCCTGACTCTTATTAAAAGCAGAGTAATGAATTGATTGGTGGTAGTGCTATCTCAAGAAAGGTTTTTTTTAGGATAAAGAAGTAAAAAATCACATGCAAGACCAAGTTCAGTTCATTCCAGCACACGCAGGGGATATATAATGTGTTGTAATGGTCTAGAACAGCAGTCTGCACCTTCAGGCTTTAGTCAGTCAGTATCCCCATACCATCAACTATAAAACAAAAAAGCTGTCATAGGCTATGAAGCTGAACGTCATCAAGGTCACAAAATGGAAAGCATATTACATAATTAAGTCATCCACTGAATGTGTTTTACTTGGATTTAGTTTAATAAATGTTTTCTACAAATTTAGACTAATTTAAGTTTTAAAAACCAATGTATGTCACTTTTATATAATTTTAAAAACAAGCTGTTTATTAAGAAAAACAAAATTACTATGTACTAACTTTAATTATTCTGTATTCTATCTTGTTTTTACTATGGACAAGTTAAAGAAGCATTCTTAGATAGTGTTGTTTGGCTTTCCTTGCAAGAACTACACATAGAAAGTATCAATTGTTAATTACAAAGACACCATATCAGGTCTGTGCCTTGTATGGGAAATGTAATTTGTAATGAGCGTTTATACTCCCGGCTGTTCAGACCTAATACAACTGACTATGGTAGCTGCTCTTTTGCACTATTTGTCTGGAACAAGGGCTTGTCAGCCATTAAACTCTGTATTATCTTTTTGTTACATTTTAATGGGATGCTTTCCCCTGTCACTCAGACTCTAAGATTAGAGGTGGGCATTGTTTATTTTTATTTTTGTATGTCCCTGTAAGTCAACTCCCAATTGCAATTACCTCTTTCCACATATTCAGACATAAATAAAAGTATGACAGTGGTGGAGCAATTATGTAATTTTTTTCCTGTTCTCCTAATGTCTTATTTAAACAATGCATTGCACTAATGGATTGACAGACTTTTGAAAGGAGCTATTATTCACGTTGAGTGAAAATTTAAGGCTCACAATATTATGGAAAAAAGACCTGACGCTCCCCCCCAAAATGTTACTTTTGTTTGTCTCAGGATCAATAGTTATATTTTGTGAAAATATAGTCACTTGGTCTTTTCAATTTAGAATGCTGCTTAAAAACTGAAAATTTATGGCAGCTTGGTCGGGGTGTGGCATGGGTGATTTGGGGGGTTAAGGAGCTGAAAAAGTAGCAAATGTGTACAGGCTGACAGAGAAATCCCTAACTGCCAGACTTAACCAATCAGCACCAACCGTACACCTAGCTTGGTGTTACTAAATTTTAGTCAAATATTTTTAATCACTACATGATAATTTTTACAATTCAATATAAGCTAACTGCCAGACGTAACCAATCAGCACCAACCGTACACCTAGCTTGGTGTTACTAAATTTTAGTCAAATATTTTTAATCACTACATGATAATTTTTACAATTCAATATAAGCATATACTTGAATGAAGTTGTAACAATGGATTATTAAAAGAATAAGGAAAAGGCCTGAAGGTAACTAAAGGGTTAACTAAACGTGGCTTAAAGCCTGGGCATGTGAGGAGCCACAAAGATAGTTGCAAAGATTAAAATGAAGTAGATGTGTGATGAACACCCCCTTAATAAGTGAGAACAAATTTGTGAGAAAGCCCAAACACACCTATTATGAAGTGGTGATAAGATCAATGGGAAAACCCTTAGGATACCCCTATTAACAAAACGATGATTAGAATAATGGAAGAATCAACATGTACTGTATACGAAATTACTGGTGTCTGTGGTCGATTGGCTAAGATGATAGAATTCTGCATGCTAAGAGTCAGATGATGTGATGTATTAGATTAGGTAATGGTAATAGAGTATAGAATAAAAGGGAATGATTTGTTTTCTTGATTGTTCACTCCATGGACTGAGACATTTGTGCATATCTATGTGCAAATGAAGAATCATTCTACATTTTCATCTCATCTCCAAGACTGAATTATTTGAACACAAAGGAAAGTTTTTGTGTTCCTCTTGTTCTACAGTCGTCTGCATATACTGCAATCCTCTGTGGCAACACTGCTGTACTGAGCCTCTTTTTCCCTAGGCCTCACAAAGAATAATTCTAATGTAGACAGATTTATCATTTTAAAATGTTCGTTATTTTATCCTTTCACAGAATAGTTTTATTTCATATACTATGTAATTAGGGCAAGACTTTTAGTTATGGATGCAAAGCCACAGTTTCCTACTACAGTAGCTCTGACTGAACTAAATGGTAAATATGGAGTTATTTTTCACAAAAAAACACTGACTATACACAGCTTTGGGTGTGTTTTTTTTCAAATAAGCAAATAGCTTTATTATAATCATATATAAAGTTTGTATAAAGTAATGATGCATTGCAATTCAAAAGTTGGCTCATATATTGTCAGACACAGGCATTGTGAGTTTTTTATGATGACCATTTTATGAATATACCTTGGTAATGGTGGTGGGGGATTGACAGTTAAGCTTATGGCTGATTTCAAAATCCTTCTTTTACTTTACAAAGTCTTAAATGGCGAAGGTTCTGCATATTATATGAACGTATTGTTATTTACAAACCAGAACGCATTTTGAGATCTCAAGATACCGGCTTATGTAAGATTCCAAGGATTAGTAAAATAACAGTGGGAATTCTAACTTTTAGTTACTAATATAAGTAACTAACTACTGCCCCTTCAGTCTGAGTTTTTGAAACCAGGGTTAAAATTCACTTCATCAGTTTAACATACCCTGAGTAGAGCTGCTGATTATCTGAGCATACTGCATTTCTGCTTGTTAGTCATTCGTACAGAAATATAAGTATCACAATATTTTTAAACCATTACTAACTCTTCTCTATTCTGTTTCCCCTTTCTCCTGGATGTTAAACTCAGTGCCACTGCTCTACTGACAGGCTGCTCTCCTGTATATGGAAAAGCCATTTCAGATGAGGAAGCTTTGGAATCCTTGGATGGAAAGATTCTCTCATCAGATTGGATGGCTAGTACTGTACTGTCTCCACTAGAAAACCCAGGAGGGGGAAGGCGGCCAGTTGGCTGTGGTCTCCAGGACTGTGACTTTATTTTTGACTTTCTTTTACAATTTTAATCTCCACTGTTGTGAACTGGCCATAGTTCATCAAGTAATTAATGGACAGATAGTGTTGGTTTACATTTATGTTTAATCAGTTTCTATGTTGTTCTGTGTTTTTTAACAAATCTGCTTTTATATGTTTACCAGCCCTGTATTTAATAATTAGTGCAATCTATGTTTTTATTTTAACTGAGAATTGTTCACATTGCACTCCGCCTGCAGTTAGTTAACTGCACTATACAAAAAAAAAAAAATACAGTATATGTGTATACATATATATATGTATGCATGTATTGTGGTGGACGGCTGGGGGAGAGAGTGTCTTCAGGGCTTTATCTCCCCCGCGAAGATAGAGGGCAGTCCCCCTGGGATGCTACAGCACCACGGATTCCCGCAGGGTGTACTGGGAGCTGCAGTTTGCTACAGCCCAGTTTGGTGCTGCAGAGTTTGCGCAGCCCTACTACGTTGGGCTTCCGCCACACCCAGAAGTTCAGCTGGAAGTAGATCACCAGACACCTGGAGCACTTCTGGGTATTCTATAAAAGGAGTGGAGGCAAAGAAGAGACAGAAAGTGCTGTGTGCTATGCTTATAGTGCTTACAGTACTGTGCTGCATAGGTGGGAAATGAGGCAAAAGCATTTCCCACAGCTGAATAAAAGTGTGTTGTGCTGAACTTGTGTCCTGGTGTCTCCTGTGTCAGGTGTTTGGGGAGCTGTGCACCCCCTGTTGGTCCGCAGTATATATAAGAGTAGCAGAAGGGCTACAGACAAAAAATGTGTGTGAAAAATGAAAGGAGACTCTTTTTATTTTCTCTGATTTTGTGCATACGAACAAAACTGAAATATCTCCTAGTTCACTTTGAATCCTAAAATTAGATATATTTTACCTCTGATGACAAAAAATACAGTACAACAGATTTTACATAGCCATTATTTATTCTGCAAACATAAAGAGGTTAAGAGGCTTTTTTTTTCTTGTCCAAATGCTGTGAAAACACTACAACCAGTCAGACTCCGGGCTTAACAGATACCGCCATAATGTATAAAGTCCCTGGATGATGCTGTGCAGCCTGATTGAGTTAAATGGCTTGGCATGGCTAATATGAGACAGTAACAGATGCTGAATAACCTTGGTGGCTGTCCCAAGGACAAATTGAGGATTAATGATTGTTCCCATGCTTGTCTTCCAAGTAAGCAGCTCTGTGGAGAATCGCAAATGTGATTTTTTCATTCATCCTAAACAAAGAGCAAATTCTGTAGTGGGTATAATATCATGCAAAAAGATGAATTACTACACAAAATTAAAATATATGAGGCAGTGACTGTTTAGGCCTTACACTGATTCTGTTTCTGTTTATGAATTTTAGATTATGAAAAGAATGTTCCTTTTAAGTACTCTGCATATTGGTAATTATACTGTATATACTAATTACATCCACCATCAAAACTACTCAGTGATTTGATTTAATTATTTATGCAATTGTTCAGCATTAGCATTATTATTTTACTGTTTAAAGTGCCATTAATTATAAGCATTTAGTGTGTCCCATACCTGTAATTCTACTCCACATGTGAATTTTTAAGTACTTTTGAGAATGTCATCATTTGTATTTTTTGAATATTCATATCCAATTTTGTAACTGCATTCGTCAAGGATTTCCAAATAATTCAAAACAGTTCAAATGGTACCTGAAAGGCATTCCAGCACTAGTATGATTCACCATACATAAAAAAAATTCATAGTCCAAGTGTATTCGTTTTAAAAGATTTTAATGAAATTCAAAGCAAACAGTTCAAAAAATAAGGAAAAGGGTGGTTGATAATACATGCAAAAAAGGGTGAAAATGAGAAACCTCTTGTGTATGGTAAGTATCTAGGTTACATCTATTAAGTTTTCTATCTGTTATCACATACAGTAGGACCTACCATTGACCTACGTACATAACGGTATGAACACTATATGCCCTTAATACTTACCTGTCATTTCTTTCTAGCTGTCTAAATTCAATCTAAGGGCTATTCAGCTATCACACTGAGCTAACATTAAGAGCATTCCATTACCTTTAATTTATAGGGGGTTAAACTGAATCTTCCATTAACTATGTTAAGGCTACTTTATATTCAAGTTCAAAGCTAAACAAACTAAGATAAATTTACTCTTAATATTAGATTAAAGTTCAAATATTTTCAGACTGGCTTTTGTCCTTTTCATACTGGCAAAGCGTTCCCCAGGGCAAGAAATTATTGAATTGGAGCCCTCTGTATTCAACCTCAATGGGCCAAAACTCAAGTGCTGAAGACAAAAAGAAAGATGGTGACCTGTCCCAACTGGCTTTTAGAACCACTTCCTCTCCACCCTGAAAATGCTCAACCTTATTAATTTAAGGCAAATATAAAATTCATCCACAATGTTAATTAACAGTTTTTCTCTCACTTACTATCTTATGTAAAATGTATTCCTTGTCATCTGATTGTTGGCCTTCAGAAGAAAAATATTATGCTGACATCAGTACTTAGAACCAACACACAAATGATTTAACAACTAACTAAAAATAACTTTCTTAGAAAGCATTAGTAAGCTTCTGTAAATATGTTTAATTAATCCATGGGGGTTACTACAATATGTATGGTAATTGCAACACAGACTAATGTCTCTGCCTTTCAATACATGTTTTTGTATTTTTACGACAATATACCAATAAGTAATACATTTTGAGGTAAGTTGCAAGGCTGTAGATATTTTTTCTAAAAGAAGGATACACAGTATACTATTGTCCATCAAATCATTCTCAAATTCAACGTACATACAGTATAGTACAAGCACAGGGAATTGCAAGGCACTTTTATGTCCATTGAGTGTACATTATCATTAACCTGCATAGTGGAAAACTAACATTCTTTAATAAACAGAAATAACCCCTCTATCTGAAGCATTACTTGTCACTGTCAGGTCTGATCATCACAAACAGGTTTGTGGAAAATCTGAAGATTAACGAAATCATGGTGTATGCAATGATAGCCATGGCTCAATAACCTGCATTCTTGTGAGAAACAGGCACTGGCATTAAGATCATCATTACTGATCATACATTTTTAAGAACAATACCATATAGCAGAGGGTGAAACTTAAGTTGGCAAAATTTCTGAAGTACTGTATTCCTTACGGGACTTTTCACTTGCTCTGTCCACTTGTGTTGTGATCAAGGGCATTTCTAGCAATTTGTTACTTTCTAAGTTACTGACATAATGGTACACATAGATATCTCCATGTTAATTTTATATATCTGTGGTTTGATATTCAGTTGAATTAGATTAGCAAAGACTTAACAAAAGAAGCAACAAACGGCACTCAGCAGTTGACTGCCACAGTTCATAAGTAGTGTCCCTATTTATACTATACATCAAAGGTTTCAAGCATTTAAAGCAGTATATTTAGCATTTACCATATCTCCAACTCATGGCCCAATTTTGTATCTAGTCATCCATTCATACTTTAATAAAATGGTTAGTACATTTTAGAGTTTCAGGGAACCAAAGCTTACATTTTCCAGCATCAGGTGCAAGTCAAGAACCAGCTTTGGCACACTCATGCATATACATGTCTAAACATACCATACAAACCAGGAGACACCATTAACCTGAAAGGCTCAACTAGGGTGTTGTGGTAAGAAGTCAAATTTCCCAGTGAAAACTAACCTTTACATGAGGAGAATCTGCAACCTTCACATGGACAGTAGACAGGACAGAGTCTATGGTCTAATCACTTCACTACTGTACCACCAACTCCACATTCTGCTTATCAGGATTTTGAAGTGTCTCTTTATATATTCATGCCTGTGTAAAACTGTCTGAAAGTCTACTGCTGGCGAATTTCTGATTTTAAATTGGACATGTAAAGTGGTATGACTAATGCTCCTAGAAAAGAATGTAACATGTTTTTTAAACTGATAAATGCTAGTTGAAAAGGACATGGAGGCAATCCCTATGTGTTGTTTCCACAAGCTGGATTAATTGTACTATTTAGAGGACTGCCTGTATCACAAAACTATCATTGTTTGAGTGTGAAATTCTCTTTTGAGTTAATGGATGCTGCTCACACGTCTGTTTATCTCATCACTCTGGCCCTAGAAAACAGATTGAACACACAGGATGACTAAGCAGTTAACCTTAAATGGAAGCTACCAATATCTTTCCATTAACATACAGTAACTTTTGAACTATGGCCAGTTGACAACAGTTGTAAAAGACAAAGCCTAAGACACAGTTACTGTCCTGAAGACCTTGGCCAACAGGCTGCCCATCCGCTACAGATATTCTACAGAATAAGTTGGTGCTGAGCCATCCAAAGATCACAAAGGATGTACATTGATAATTAGCAGAGTTAAAAGATAGAAGCATCACTAAAGAATCCTGCAATTTGTATTTTTCCATCATTATAGGGTCCTAAAACAAAAATCATATAATTTGCATATTTATAGATTACAGAATGCTGAAAATGAGTGCTGATGCTGAAACATACACCGTGCTGTATGGAAGGTAATTTATCCCTTCCACCTGACAGATTTCAGGACTCTTTTATATTCAACAGGAGTGTAGTGTATTCTGGGAAAGCTGAAAGGCAAAACAGGATTCATAGTATTTTGCTTATTTAGAAAGTGCAGCTTTTGATTCCCATTGGAAAATAACTTTGCACTTGTAATAATGATTCAATAATGACATTTTCTGTGTTCTTTGAGAAAACTGTAAGCGCTCCGCTAATACAGACGAACACAAGTAAACCAGGTGTTTTGTGTGTTTGAGAAGAGAAAGGGACAGTGTCTGCCTTTTAATAAACATTTTTTCAAAAAGAAAGAGCTCTCTCTTTGAAAATTGATAATTTTAGTTTAGTTTCTGATACTTTTGTAAAGAGCTCAGCTCAGTTGCAAAAATAGACACTTGCAAGGAACCTCTCGTTGCTACAATGGACACTTTTCTGGACTTTTCTAACTGCTGCTACTTAGCTGCTGGACACTGGCAAAATAGATCTGCCTCCAGTAAGAAATCTTTTTCTTTTCATTTTTCAATTAAGGACACATGATTTGCAACTGAATTAAAGAAGCTCTCTGAGAATTATCCTTTAGGACGGGTTGTATAATTTTTTGTATTGCTTATATTGCTGCTATTGGTTTTGATGCAAATAAATATATTTTTTATTTGAAAAGTTTAAAGAATATCCCTCTCTCTAAACTGTTACTAGCATTGCCAGAAAGCTGGATATGCATTCCCTATTCTAGCTGCAGTCCCTTAAGGGCTTCTCTTGGTAGTAAACTGTGAAGTAAAGAAGTGAAAGAAAAGACAACCTGAGTCAGTAAGTAGCCTGCTATTAGAGGTCCCTAAGTTTGAATATGTGGGGTTACGATAGAGACATTAAAATAGGTAAGATATTGTATGGTTGGCTCTGACATTTTTTCTATCCTCCATTAAGAAAACATTAGAACACTCTAGACGAGAACAGGCCATTCAGCCCAACAAAGCTCACCAGTCCTATCCATTTATTTCTCTCTATTATAAAAAAAAAATCCTGGAGAGAAACAGTAGGGCTTCGAGACGTGATCTTCACATTAAGATCACAGAAGACAGTTAAAAGACCCGCGAGGACCTTAAACATGAGACATTGTGCCAAGAGATTGACCCAGGACCGTCTCGCGATGACGTAGAACATGAGATTCTTACAAGACACGCCCTACTTACAATCAATATCAAATAAGACAACGGGGCAGCAAAACATTCAGTCTTGTGAAGGATTTAAGCACACACAGATCCAGGGTCTCAGCGCATATAAAGCGTATAAGGACAATACGTTATAAATGAAACATTGATAACTCAGCGAAGAAGAAAGCAGTGCAGAGAAAAGAGACTCAAAAGCGTTGGAGAGAAAAAAGAGCAAAAAAGAAAAAATAATCTTGGTCCAAATTCAGAAAATAAGGAAAGTAATTATCAGCTCGTAACAAGTGGAATTGAAACAAAGCACATCCAATCGGGCTCAGAATTAAAAGACAGACTAAAAGACAAAGTAGAACTTCATAAACACGTTCACAAACATTGGTGCTATAAACATGCAGATCAGATTATGAAAGCAGTGGAATTCGAAAGGCTCAAAAAAAAAAAAAACGTTTGCGCGATACAAATGTGGAGAAAATTAAAGAATATGAAAGTAGGAAAATTAGAAAGTATAAAAAAAAGAAAGTAAAGATCACAGTAGCACAAACAAATGGAAATTATTACTCAAAAAAGGGAAAATAATCAGCACGGACCAGGTGTCATTGAAAAAAAAGCAGGACAAAGCAAGGTCAGAAATAAAAGACAGAGTAGAAAACAAAGTAAAACGTCATATATTGGTTACAAAACAAAGGGGCCAAACACATGCAGAGCCGGTTAGAGATAACGAAAACTGGAATTCAAAAGACTCAAAAAAAAAGTAGGCGCGAAACACATGCGGAGCAAGATACAGAATATGAAAGCAGAAAAAAACAACAGTGTCAAAAAAGAAAGTAAACATCACATTAGCGCAAAAAAAGAGAAATTATTACTCAGAGAAATAACTAAAAGGCGAATAGAGATCGAATATATGGACACAGGTGATATGTCAGAAGTATGTAAATATTGTAAGGCTTTGAAGTTTAAGTCAGAGAATTTCAAAAATATGTTTTACCTCACATGCATTTATTGGTTACTTTGCAAAAAAATTATTAACTGCTGATGATGTAGATCGCTTTGTCTGTGCTGAAATTCCAAACAGAGAAACCTATCCTGAATTATGGTACAAAGTCATTAAACACATGTCTCTCGGACCTCATTTAAAAGATTCAGCATATTGGGACTCGAAAGATTCCAGATATTGTTTTTACATAAGTTCTGAAATAAAAGTGAAACTAATGAAATAGCAACAATTCAAAGAAAAAAAAAATCTTAAAAGTGTGTATCCGGAAAACCAGACACGGGGGTTGGTGAGCGAAGCCCCCTAGTCTTCCAAAAAAAATCAAGTTGAGTTTTGAAAGTCCCTAATGTCTTACTGTCTACAACAAAACTACTTGGTGTCTATTCCAAGTGTCTATTGTTCTTTGTGTAAAGAAAAACTTCCTAATGTTGTGCGAAATTTACCCTTAACAAGTTTCCAACTGTGTCCCCATGTTCTTGATGAACTCATTTTAAAATAACAGTCTCGATCCACTGTACTGATTCCCTTCATAATTTTAAACACTTCAATCATGTCACCTCTTAATCTTATTTTGCTTAAACTGTATAGGCTCAGCTCTTTTAATCTTTCCTCATAATTCAACCCCTGTAGCCCAGGAATCAGCCTAGTCACTCTTCTCTGGACCTTTTCTAGTGCTGCTATGTCGTTTTTGTAGCCTGGAGACCAAAATTGCACACAGTACTCAAGATAAGGCCTTACCAGTGCATTATAAAGGTTGAGCATAACCTCCTTGGACTTGTACTCCACACATCGTGCTATATAACCTAACATTCTGTTAGCCTTCTTAATGGCTTCTGAACACTGTCGGGAAGTTGATAGCTTAGAGTCCACTATGACTCCTAAATCCTTCTCATAAGGTGTACCCTCGATTTTCCAACCACCCATTGTGTATTCAAACCTAACATTTTTATTTCTTATGTATAAAACTTTACATTTACTGACATTAAATTTCATCTGCCACAAATCTGCCCAAGCCTGTATGTTATCCAAGTCCTTCTGTAACAATATAACGGATTCCAAATTATCTACTAATCCACCTCTCTTAGTATCATCTGCAAATTTAACCAGCTTGTTACTTATATTCCTATCTAAATCATTTATATAAATTAAGAATAGCAGTGGCCATAGCACAGACCCCTGTGGAACACCACTCTTAACATCGGAAAAAAGAAAAGAATCCAAGTGGTTGTTGGTACTTTTTGTGTATACCCATACCCATACATGGGTAATCTGATGACATGATAAAACAGGTCCCATTTAATATTGGCATTCTCCTTGGCAATCATAGACATATAAGTACATAATTTCTTGTCCTTTTATTTATAGAAATCCTAGCTAATGAGATATTTCTGCCCATTATTAGTTGTGTATTTTGTTTCTGCTTTGACTTAAGGAAAGAAATGCTAATGCATTAGAGCTGTCTGACCACAAAGTTAGATTTAATGAAAACACTTAAACCTCTTTCAAGTCATATTTCTGAACATTTAATAATTTATAATGCTTTGATTTTTGAAAACAAATCAGTGATGATGTGATATGCTTTAACTCTTCAAAAGTCAAAGAGTTCTTACACTTCAGTGCTGTCATTTGGTGCATTACTGGTTTAATGTTTGTTTTATTTCAGTGTACGATCATGTAGATACATTAATTTTACATGTAAAAATAAGAAATATTGAAGAATAAAATTCTTCAATAATTCTTCAATTCTTCAAAAAGTCTGCACCTTCAGTTCTCCAATGCTGCTGTGCTTTACCTGTCAGCCATGGCATATGTACACATCACTGTTTGCCATGAGGTTTGTAGCCCCATCACTACCTGACATGAGAAAGACATCAGCCATGTTGCATGTCCGTGATGCTGTGCATGGAGCTTCACTGCTGCCTGACATGAGAATGACTGGAAGTCCTTGTGACTGAGGTAGCCCACACATCCAGTCTATGGTTTGTGTTACACGTATCACGGCATAAGATATTGATGGCCCAAGGGATCATGAGTTTTTGCATGGCAGACAGACAACTCTTAGTATTTTAAATGTACAGATGTACATACATTTATACAGTATATTTTTTCTACTTCAGCCTATGGTACCCTGAGATAACATATAGAAGCTGCAAGAAAAAAATAATAACTTGTTTAATAGTCTAAAACAATGCCCATCTGTCTTTGCATTTTCAGAACTGGTTTATTCCACTACAAACTTGCAAGGAGCCAGAGAAAATCCTATCCAAATAGTGCCCAAGTCATAAACCAATCATAGACGTAATGACAGACTAATGCAGGGCATGTAGGCACTCAATGATAATATTCCAGTTTAGGAAACAGAAATAGGAGTAGTTAGACATTGGATTGCTACAAGACTATCCAAATGTCATAACTCGTGAAATGTTCTATTTATGTCAATAAACTGCTACATATTAGCATTTTCCTTCTTACGTTGTTATGCTGGGAGCAATCAGATTGCAGATCATTCAGATAGTAACCCCAACACATTTACTTTACTAAAAAAAAATAATACAATTTTGTAATAACACAAGCATATAAAAATGGATATATATTTATGTTCTTAAACCTACTGTAACTAACAAAGTAGACAATAAATAAAACATCTGAACTGGAAATCATTTTCTTTTCCTCTTCTAAAAAAGTTATGAGCTGGCTTTCTTCCTTTCAAAGGCCCTTTCTGCTAATGTGTGTGAGCGTATGGCATCACATAAGCACCCTCAATGTTAGCTACGAGTTATACTGAAAGGATGACTTTTAATATCACAGACCTAGCTTTCCTATTCAATCTGATGGATGAAGAACTTCTAAAAATAAAAGATTTACCCATTGCACATACATAGGCTACTGGTCTAAGCATAAATAACACCAAATCATCAGCAATTATACAGTATATGCTAATATTTTTACTGGCTTTTATTCTGACTATGTAGTAGTAGTCTTAGAATCATATGTTTAAAGCAGTAGTGGTAATTTGTCTTTGATTGGTTCCTCTCAAAACCTTGAAGGAATTAATTGTGTTGATGTTTTCAAGTCCCACATAGAGATTTCACCTGCACATTTGGAAGAAGGTTGTGCCTTGTGTACAATATTTCATGGTATTGTTGCACCTTGCTTTGTCCATGTGTGTTTTAAGAATCCCATCTTTTATTTATTCTGACTATGTAGTAGTAATCTTAGAATCATATGTTTAAAGCAGTAGTGGTAATTTGTCTTTGATTGGTTCCTCTTAAAACCTTGAAGGAATTAATTGTGTTGATGTTTTCAAGTTCCACATAGAGATTTCACCTGCACATTTGGAAGAAGGTTGTGCCTTGTGTACAATATTTCATGGTATTGTTGCACCTTGCTTTGTCCATGTGTGTTTTAAGAATCCCATTTTTTATTTACAGCATATATTATGTCTTTTGAGATTTATTGATCAGGTAACCCTTCAATTCAGCAAAACATATTGTTATATTAGTCTTCTGTGAGGCTGGACTATGTGCCACACACCAAACTCTTTTATTGGTCTTATTCCATTTAAGTCCATACATCAGTTTTCCCCTTGTAGAGTACAAGAACTTAAGGCTTTCGTTGAGGGATTTTTCACTAGGCTATAGCAAGTCTGTAGCACTACAGGACAAAGGGGCAGAGAGAAACTAATCTGGTAGTTACGTTATGTTATGAATGCAGGATGTAACATTTCTTATTGAGTACTTGAATGTTCAAAAATGTTACAAGGAAGTATAATCACTCTTACTGCTGACCAGGCAGATAGGTGCTGACAGTCTGTGGGATACTAGCCAGATGTCACTTTAATGTGGCAAACACTTCTCTTATCTGATGGAGAAACCTGCTCATACATAATAAAAAGCTCATTGTACCAGTTCTCCAAATAACACCTCATCACTTTAGTTTCTTGAGGAGTTCTTTTTGGCTAAGATGAAGATTAGGGCTACATTTTCTACACACATTATAGCTTACAGGCCAATGGCTGAAATGGGAGGATGTTTTGTAAAGCAAAAGAAAAAAACTGATGTCAGCCTTGTCTTATACCTTATCACCCCATACAACCCCATTGCAAACTTAGAGTGGAAATCTGTCTTACTGTTTTGTTTTATTTAAATATAATTTTGCATGTGAGGTCATTGTAAATCTTCCAAGGGAGTGTGTCAGTATGTAAGTTTTATGTATCTATTATTTGGTATATTAAAAAATTTTATTTTTCCTCTATAAACCTTACTGATTTTTTGGGGTATTACCAAAATAACGACTTGAGTACATTTTTTTAAAATATCCACTCCCAGCAAAACTTTATTATGAAGTTTTTAGCCATCCTTTATAATAATTGCTGGAGTAATAATAAAACAGGTAGATTACTGTTGTCACTTCCAAATAAAAGGCCTACTGTACGATGAAGCTTATGCATTGATATATTGTTATTTCAGTGGACTTGATGTAAGGAATAAAAATAATAATAAATCTTGAACTATAAAAATGCACCAAGACACTTTTGCAGCTACATTAAGGGGAAAGGTGTGTTTAGAACACATATAAATGGGTTTTGATGTTGACTTTCACAGAAAGGCTACAGAAGGCTAAAAAATATTTTTAAAAAAAGCATAAAAAATGTACTAGAAGGATAATAGAAAAAGATTCTTTTCTTTACCATTCTTATATATTATTTATATATACTTAGTCAAAGTAAAGTTCTACTTCTGTGGTCTTTATAACATCCATTTGATTTCTTGATAAAAATATTATTCTTCACTCTACTGATAGCCTTTTCTATTAGTTATAGTAGTAATGTTACTGATAGCTTATGTATTATTGCAAAATAGTTTGAAAAATCTGCACAATCTGCAGTTTGAAAGATCTGTATTGTTTTTTTATGTGCCTTGATATTCCTGTTAAGCTTAGTATAAAAATATTAAATTTAAAACAGTAGCATGTGCAATGCATTTTAAGACTTCATATTCATATCACTTAGCAATAATATTAATTACGGTAACTTAAAATGTCTAACAAAATTATATAAGATGTCCATTTCTTTTCTATCTGGGACAAACCATTACGAGTCTATCAGATTGGCTTTTTCAAGCATTTAGCTGAAAGGTTTTAATTGATGCCATAATGTTGCCACACTGGATTTTCAGTATATGCCTAATATCTTGTGATCTCCACTTCAAACGTGGTCTTGTATCAAAGAATTAGGTTGAATTTGCATATTCTTTGTCTAATATTGTACTAAGAAAATTCCTACTGACATCCCTTGTAATTTTACTTTTTTCTTTCTTTAATTATACACAGAACATTTCTTATTCACTAAATCAGCATTGTTAACAGTCTTGTGTACATGTGCAGTCTTTTTCGACTGAGAAATACCATTTTAAATGACTGTTTATATTTTAAAAAGCTATATTAATAACTATTGCAAAATGTTGACATTTAAACATATTCCCTCTCCATTCCTGTGGCACCAATCATTCATTAACTATTTTTTTTTCAAAAACATCATTAATAGAACACTGTGGTTATCTTTTTACCCACATCCATGGGAATCCCAACTTTGCTCCCATTTACATTCTAAGCAGCTTGTCATTAATTACAGACAAACTTTTACTGACTATTTCCATATATCTTAAAGTCTGTGCTGTATCATAAAACAAAAAAAAAAAACATACAAACATACACACACATAGGGAAACAGTGCTCTGAGCCTAGAAATGGACTGAAGACTTTAGCAGTGGGTTTGATGGGTTATGGAATAATATTGAATATTGAAACCTGTTGCAGTGTTGTTGGTGATTTATATTAAGTAATTTCAAACTGTAGCATATCATCAGAGGACAATACATTTGGTATGCTTGGAGCAGCATTGGCTAATGAGCATTTTCATTACAACTAAACTGCCTTCTATGCCACTGGAGGAAAACTGTTACATGAAATATTGTAGGCTTCCTGCCAGATGTAAAGTCCATATTAGATTTACTAGACTATTGTTTAGATTTTACTCTCTGGGGTCACTTTACTAATAAAAGAAGTTAAAGTGTCATATGTGTACAAGTTTGAATAAGTCAGAGTTTTAACTTAAAGTAAAATAATTATGGGCCTGGTGATATTTAGTATAAATTATTGTCATATTTTGATATTTTTTAAGTTCTTAACACACCAGTAATAAACATTCATTAAACTAACAAACAATGAAAAGTAATACTTTGGACATTTTATGAATTTGATCTTATTGTGAATGGCAGGTAGTATTTTTAAACTTTTCCCTTTTTTAATAAGCTTATTTTAAATATTTGACTTGGGTAGTGAGCACTTTATCTCATTATAACTGATGTTTAGGAGGAAAAAGAATTTCCCCATTACTACAAATATCTTTAATATTTCATTTTTGGAATTTAATAAATATGATTGAGTGACAAGCTCACTTAATGAATTTAAAAAATAGCAACTAAAACCCTTCACGAACACTCTTATGAGTTGCAGGAAAATAAAGGGTTAACCACTCAGTTAATTAATTATCAGTTCTACTTTTGGCAATGCTGGTAATTAATTAAAACAATTAACAAGACGCCCACAATGGGGGACACCAAATTAATGGAGGTCGAGTGAGGGATCTCCGTTTCACTTTGTGGTCAGGATGCCACAAATATGAAAAGATCTACTCAAATTATGATGAAATTCATATATCCATTAAATTCACTTCCTCTGTTTTGTTTCGTACTTGACTGAAGACTTACTTTCACCAATACTCACCAATAACCAAAACATTTTTTTGAAATAAAGAAGTCTTCTTCTTCATCATCTTCTTTCTCTTCATCTTTTCCCACTTCTATGTGGGGTTGATGTGCTTGGTCAACCTTCTCCATACAGCTCAGTCCTGCACCTCCTCCTCCTCAGTGAAACTCAGATCTTCTTTTACTTTATCCATCCACCTCCACTTTGTCTTCCCCTGTATTTACATTCCCATCACTCTTTTGCCCACATATTCATTGTCTGTCTCATCACATGTCCATATCACTTCAACCTACTTTCTTGTACTTTCTTAGATATCTCTCCCACTTTTGTTGTAACTCTGATTGTCTCATTTCTTATTTTGTCCTTTTTTGTAACTCTGCACATCCATCTCAACATACTTATTTCTCCACATCTAACTGCTTCTCCTGTGCTCTCTTTACTGCCCATGTCTCAGTTCCATGCATAATTTCTGGTTTTTCCACTGTTTTAAAAACCTTACCTTTAACCTTTGCCGTAATTCTTTGATCACACAATACTCTTCCAATTGTTCCATCCATACTGCACTCTATGGGTTATCTCGGCATCTAATTTTCCATCTTGGGCTATTACTGAGCCTAGATATTTAAAGGTATTCACTCTTTTGAGTAGCTCTCCCTGCAGGCTAATTTCTGAATCGTGATCATCATTAAAATTCAAATATTCTGTCTTCTTTCTGTTTATCTTCAATCCTCAGTCTTCCAAAGCCCTTCTCTATTCTTCTCCTCTCTACTTCCTCCTTTCTGGTGCTGCACAACACAATGTCATCAGCAAAAAGCATGCACCAGGGGGAACTGGTCTTTTATCCCAGAATTCAACACATCCTTAACCAGATCAAAGAGGTAAGGACTTACTGTACATTAGGTCTGCACCGGGGACCTTCCTTAACTGGAATCTTGTCTGTTATCCCAACACTGCTTTTAACCCAAGTCCCTACTCCCTCTTACATATCCTGCTTAATCCTCACATACTTCTCTGGTACTCCTTTCTCTTTTATGCACCTGCAGACCTCTTGACATGGCATTCCATCATAAGCCTTCTTCAAATCAATAAACACCATATGCAAAACTTTTTGTTTTCACTGTGTTTCACTATGAGCTGTCTCAATGCAAAAACTGTATCAGTTGTTCCTCTTCCTAGAATAAAACCAAACTGATCCACCCCTATGGTGATCTCCTCCATAAGCCTTCGCTCTGTGACCCTTTCCCAAATATTCATTGTGTGTGATGTCAGCTTTATCCCTCTATAATTTCCACAATCCTTAATATTGCCATTCTCCTTATCAATTTGTACAATTACACTGTTTCTCCACTCTTCTGGTATTCTCTCCTGTTTATAGATCTGCTGTATTAGATCCCAGGGATTGGCATCACTTCTCCACAACCTTAAAATTAATAACATCAGATTAAATAAATTCATGGATAAATCCTAAACTTAATCTAAATTGATAAAATTTGTTTTTATGGAGTGGTAAGTTAACATTATTGACTAAATGCTATGATAAATAAATGTTTCTAAGATACAAATATCCATGCCCCCATTTACCAAATCCACATAGGATACTACTGCATTGCTTGTGTAGAAAGAACGTGTAGATGATAACTAAAAATATTTAGAAATGTCAATCCTACCCAATGATTCTTTGAAGTAAAGAAGATGAAAAAGGAAATCACATAATTAAAATGTTCGTAGCCACTACTGTATCTCTCACTGAAAAATATGTCACTGAATGTGGGTCTACCTGAGACAAAATCCTTCTTTGATTAATATACAGTTAGAACAGGAACAGTGCATGACAAACTGGACTTAAAATCTTTTTGTGCAGATACCTGGTACAATTTTATTCAACCTGCCCTCTCTGTTTGTCTGGGTCAAATTTTGCAATCATTTTTTTACCCATTTTTACCAAACCGATTTCCTTCAAACTTCGCATGCATGCTGATCTCTAGTGACAATGCAATATTTCATCAGTTTTGACCTGGGATCTGTACATTAATTACATCAAATTTAAATTTCTCATTTCCTTATATTATACTTTTAGTGAATACACTTATATATAGTGCTTTTAGCCAACACACATATATATGAACTAGCGGTGCTGGTCAAGTGGTTAGCGTGTTGGACTTTTGATCAAATGGTCAAAGGTTCAAGACTAATGTAGACAAATTAATTAAAAAAAATAATTTTGATTAACTGATATTTAAGTTTTGTCAAATTATTTCATTATGACAGTTAGGCATCATCGGTCAGTTGCTTACCATGTTGGACATTCAATCAAATGGTCAAAGGCTCGAGACCAATGTACACAAACAATTTTTTTTTTTAATCTTAACACTTTTTCATCATTTATATACAGTACAAATTTGGCAAAATACTCTTTTCAGTGATTTGATAAAATCATGAGGTGCCCATGAAATAATTAAATTAAAATGCATAGATTCCTTAAATGATTAAACAAAAAATCAAACTTACAATTTGAAAATTTCTCCAATTATAACCATTATCCTACAACTTTTTAGTGTATTTTTGAATAAAATCATGTCACTTAAAAATCTCTTTTTATATACATATTGTGACGTGTGAGTCCCTGTCTTGCACCCCAAAACATGAGGCTGAGTTTCAGTACTTTAGCAAAACCAGCTTTATTCAGCTTGAAACAGGAACAGTACAGTTATTTATTTTAGCGGGATCTACCACTCTCCTATACAGTAATCCCTCGCTATATCGCGCTTTGACTTTCATGGCTTCACTCTATCGCAGATTTTATAGGTAAGCATATTTAAATATATTTCGCGGATTTTTCGCTGGTTCATGGGTTTCAGTGGACAATGGGTCTTTTAATTTCTGGTACATGCTTCTTCAGTTGGTTTGCCCAGTTGATTTCATACAAGGGACGCTATTGGCAGATGGCTGAGAAGCTAACCAATCAGAGCACGTATTATGTATTAAATAAAACTCTTCAAATATATTGTGAGCAGGGGGACTGTTCGCACCCCTAGAAGATACGGACGCTCGTCTAAAAAATGCTGAAAGACTACGTTCACATTGCTCTCTTCCTTGCTGGGCTTACTTGTTGTTGCTTTGTTGCGCGATATGCTTCCTGCACGGTGCTTCGCATACTTAACAGCTCGAACAGCACCTATCGGTTTTTGATTGTTTGCTTTTCTCTCTCTCTCTCTCTGACATTCATACTTAAAAGCCCAAACAGCACCTATTGATTTTTGATTGTTTGCTTTTTTCTCTCTCTCTCTCTGACATTCCCTGCTCCTGACGCGCACTCCTTTGAAGAGAAAGATATGTTTGCATTTAATTGTGAGACGGAACTGTCATCTCTGTCTTGTCATGGAGCACTTTTGAAAAAGAGACAAATGTTTGTTTGCAGTGTTTGAATAAAGTTCCTGTCTCTCTACAACTTCCTGTGTTTCTGTGCAAATCTGTGACCCAAGCATGACAATATAAAAATAACCATATAAACATATGGTTTCTACTTCGCGGATTTTCACCTTTCGTGGGGGGTTCTGGAATGCAACCCCAGCGATCGAGGAAGGATCACTGTACACAGTCACAGCAATCAGGCAGGGTCATGGGCAGGTTAGTGGTCAAGTAATACTGTTTCTGCATTTATAATGTTCCTTGCATCACCCATCGACGACAAGTGCTTATAGCATGACTGCAGTTGGCTCGGATTTGCTTTTGCAGCGAGCCGCTACAGCACTGGGAGCCTGTGGTTGCCCCGGCAACTAATAAGCTGTCTTCCACAGATGTGGCGATCACGCTTCGGGACAGTATTCGGCATTTCGTCCTGTTGGGGAGAGTCCCAAAAGAGTTTATAAACCTTACAGTATTTTTTGTAATATATATATGTATTATTGATGTGTCTTGCACTTCATGCTCATTTAACTGCCTATTAATGACAGAGCCTATAGCACAATCTTCATTTATTTAAGTATTAATTGCAACCTGGTGCACAAACAAATGGTGGGTCCATGGCTCACTGAAATGCTTTATGCTAAGCAATGAAATTGTTATTCTTCTGCTGTAGCTTTCATGTTCAGTGATATTAATATTAAAAATTGTGTATACATATGTTCTGCATCAATTAAAGTAAAGCCTTACAAGTTGAAGAAAACAATTTGCATTGGTGTCCCAACTTCTGTTGATTACTTAATAACCCTCCATTTGTCTTAAAGTAGAGTTGGAAAAGTCTGTATTACCACACCCTCTAAAATATTGCTTGGACAATATTCCAGTGATAGTGGCAAGAAAATGGCAATTAACAAATGAAATAAGACAGAGCATTATTACTCTCAGAAGAGTAGGCCTTGCAGTAAAGGAATGGCCTCATATTCAGGCATTTGTTTCTGCTGTCAGGATAGGCTTTGGACTTTGTAACCCAGAACTGGATTAAGCAGGTTAAACAGTGTTGTGTTAAACTTTTAATAAATAAAATTTAATTTTAGCAATCCTCTTTACATGATTGCTATAAACAGCTATACTGTAAATCATTGAGAAAGCCACTGAGATACCACTGAGCTTAAGTAATACATTTTACATCAGGGAATAAAACTGTGATTGGAATGTAACCATATTTTAAGCAAGTGTATGAAAGTGAATTCAATCCACTTTAGAAACCAATCAAATAAATAATAATAGAAAAACCCCTGTTATTTTCTAAGATGATTGCCATGTGTGTAGATATAGTTATTCCTGAAGCAAGCTGGTGGAAGCAGGATGTCTGGAAACCAGCTAGCAAGCACATTCAAAACTTTACTTTTTTAGTATTTTTATGAATTATTCAGTAAGTATGTATTTGAAAGATGGGAGAGAAACAGTTTGTCAAGACAGAAAATGAATTGGTTCACTTTTAAACGTGAGAAAATAAGGGTGATCACCTTTCTATCTAGTGTATACAGCCAATGTATATATACTATATACGCCATTGTTTAAGGGATTTGTGGTATTGTTACCTAACTGTAAGTTTTCACTATTACCCATTTTGTTCAGAGTGACTCAAGGAATATCTGACAGAAGCATATTTCTTCACAAAGTTGCATTTACACTTTTGCATGTATTATTAAAATAACCCTTTTTATTAGGTATGTTTTAAAGTTATCCTCCTACTCAAAACTCAAAACACATAATGGGCAGATTCTATAGACTGCACTCTGGAAACTGCTCAGATGTGAGCGCTGCCATCCGGAGTGCTGATGTCTTTGTTTTCTTACTCTGTTTCATTGCAGAGCCCTGAGCTGAAAGAATGTTGACCTAAAAACAGTGTTCATTCCTGTGAAGCCCCGGGGCAAAGCTTCCTACAGATTATTAGAGCTCTATTCTTTCTGCCTAATAACCCTGTGCTTAATAGGGCTATGGACTAGCTGATCACATCATCATAACTTGCTTATAATGTAATAAATATAGATTCTGTCACAATGACAACATGTAATTAACAATAATTTTATTATACTTAATTAATTCATTTTGATGAATCTTAAATATTTAATTTTTTCCAGCATGTAAATATGCCTTATTTGGCATGATTTGAGCAGCAAGAAATGCATTTTCAGCAATGTTACAGAGTTACTGCAACCTTGAATTTAAATGACAATATACCAGTCTAATTAACGCCCTGAATTTGGTAGTGTTCACAACAGAACAGCAATGAGGTGAACTACCAAATAAGATGCACAGGGGCTGCTGTTATTAGGTACTATATAGGCAAAGATACTGTAAATACAGGCAAGAGGCATTGTTAGAAATCTGACACAGCTTACTATACAAGGGCAAGATGTAAATAGGTTATTGGCAGAGATGGCTAGAGTAGCCAAAAATTGTACTCAAGTAAGAGTAGCGTTACATCAAAATAATATTACTCAAGTAGAAGTAAAAAGTAGTCATCCATCATTTGGTGAAAAGACTACTCAAGTACTGAGTAACTGAACATAATAAATGATTTATTTTTTAGAAATGTTGCAATAAGACAGACAAAAATATAAAATAATGTGCAAATTCTGCTATTTCCAAATAATAAAATAAAAAATGAGTACAAATAAATAACATCTTTACAAAATAAAGATGCACAAATAACACGTTTTTCACAACAAAGCTTTTGAAACCAATACCTACAGTAGGTAACATGTATGTTTGAACAGGGCAAACTACTTACAGTGACAAGATATACTGTACACTGACAGTATAATACTGCATATTCACTTTGTGATGTAGCGGGTCCGCAGCTTCAAAAAAAAAAAAGGCCAGTTTCAAATCCATAAAGCCGTGTCATTCTCCATGGGCACAATTACATGACTGCGGGGAAGTTAATGAGGTAGTTGGAGCGAGTCACACCTGCACGTGTGGGTGTGATCGTTGCTTCATTGGCTTTCTGCAGCGTGTGATTAAGGTCCATGGAGACGGGAGTGTATATACTGTATATGGGTTGGCACAAAAAAAGAAGGGGGAATCAAAAAAAAGGAGAAAAGAAAAGAGTCTGTAGGTGACTGGCATCGTCACACACTTACCCTCCAAATAGCACAGCTGATAGAAAATAACATTAGAACAAGGCAGCTTGTGCACGTACAAGAAGTCTCACTTTACCATGACTGTCTGTGTCTGTGCATGTTTGGTTAAAACCTGCTTGTTCTTCACTCAGTGAAGTGATGGTTAAGCTTCAGCAGGAGTTGGCTCTCAAGGTTCTTGCATTGAAGCTGTGACCGTTTAGCAGTGAACAGGAGCCCTGCATGACTAAAAGTCTCTCACAGGCTGCAAATGCAGGAAGTTTGTGTGTGGTCATTTGACTGCATGGCTACATATGATTGGTGAAACGGAGTCATGTGATTATTGTTGCTTTGTGTGATTGGTGAAACATAGTCATGTGATTGGTGAAACATAGTCATGTGATTATTGTTACTACGTCTAATTGGTGAAACAGTCATGCAGTAGATCCACCGGCGACTTCTTTCTGGCAAAAATATAGCGTATATATTGGAAAAAAAGTAACGATTCGAGTGTTGCCCAATGTAGCAGAGTAAGAGTAGCGTTTTTTCTTCACAAATGTACTCAAGAAAAAGTAAAAATTATGGTGCGGTAAAACTACTCTTAGAAGTACAATTTTTTTAAAAAGTTACTTAAGTAAATGTAATGGAGTAAATGTAACTCGTTACTACCCACCTCTGGTTATTGGAAATAAATATTTTGGAATTGGCTTCCCATGCAAAGCCTACGTAACATAGTGAAGCAGGTAATCCACGAAAGTAAATGGCCTATATTTCAATTTGGTTTGGTTACTGTTGACATAATTGTCTAGGGTCACCAAGCATCCTCTTTTGCCCGGACATGTCCACTTTTTACATCCTGTCCGGGGCATCCTGGCGGGTTTTATAAATTCACGAAAATGTCCGGTTTTTCATAGGACCATTACGCGTGTACGTAAATTGACTGGCATTTTGCACACAATACTAGGGTACTACTTTTTTGTGCGACGTAATTACCGGGAGGCTGCCTTGTGGGCAGGTCTGCGCCGCGCGTGCAAACACACAGACACAGACAGGGAGCAGTGCAGACAGGGATCAGAGTAGAGAGCGGAGCAGTATAGCAGGGAAAATGCCGAAGTGTAAGTGCAGCTTCACCAATGAACTGCAAAGAAAATTTCCCACATACCGTCCCGGTCAGGACAAGTGGGAGGCGGAGTGCACCGTGTGCAAAGCCGGTACATATGTCTCGGTATCCAATAAAGGTGCTGGGGATCTGAAAGCCCACATGGACACCGAGAAACATAAAAAAGCTGCGCGAGGTGAGACTAGTTCATCTGCAAAGTTGACAGAGTTTTTTGTCAGACCAGGAAAAACAGAGGATGATGTAAATGCAGCAGAAGGTGCAATGGCTTTTCATACAGTGAAACATCACAACAGTTACAGGTCCATGGATTGCACCAGTACTTTGCTTAAAAAGGCATTTCCTGACTCTGACATTGCAAAAAAGTTTAGTAGTGCTCGCACCAAGACCGAAGCCATCGTCAATGGTGCTATAGCCCCCCACTCTGTTGAAATCACTCATGAAGCACTCAAAGAAATCCAGTACTGTGGTGTTTCCACAGACGGGAGTAACCACGGAGCAGTGAAAATATTCCCAGTCATAATCCAGTATTTTGACTGGAAGAAGGGTGGCGTGCAAACAAAATTGATTGAAGTTAAAGACACACCCAATGAGACAGCAGAAACTATTGCAAAATATCTCACAGAAACCCTGGCAAAAAACAATCTGTTGGAAAAATGCATTGCATTTACTGGAGACAATTGCAACACAAATTTTGGAGGAATCCGACGTGATGAAGCTGGAAAGAATGTGTTTGCAAATTTGAAGAGTTTGCTGCAAAACAAGACTCTGATCGGTGTGGGTTGCCCAGCACACATATTGAATAATTGTGCACACCATGGGGCAGGCACAATAGAAATTGACATTGAGAATATCATATTCAAAATCTACCAGTACTTTCACATTTACACTGTGCGCACTGAGAGCCTGAAGGAGTATTGTGATTTTGTTGAGATTGATTACAGAAGGATGCTCTCTCACAGCACGACAAGGTGGCTGTCATTGTTCCCAAGCATTGAGAGGATGTTACAGATGTTTCCAGCTTTAAAGGCATATTTTCTGTCTCAGCAAAATCCACCCATAGCACTCAAGAGTTTTTTTGAAAATGATTTTGCTGAAATCTACCTTTGGCACATGAACACACTCATGTCTGTGTTCCACACCCACATTCAAGAAATGGAACAGGAGAACATGTCCATTATGGAAGTGAAGAAGATATTAAACAATATGCATACCATTCTTCTTCAACGCAAGAACAACAACTTCATGTCCCTTAAAGTTAAGGGACTACTGGTACAGAAGCGCAAAGATGGACTTGACAAAGGCTGTGACCAGTTCTGTCTAGATGTGCATGGCATATACAGTGCATGTCTGGAGTATCTGGAGAAGTGGATGACTCCCATGGAAGAGTTCTCAACATTCATGTGGATGGATCTGAGTGAGCCACCAAACTGGAATGATGTGGAGGCATGCATCAATTACCTTGGAGAGAAGGGGGTGGCAGTTGATGATGTTAAGTGTTTTGACCAGGTCACCAATCTGAGGAAATTCACAGAAACGTGCAACCATGATGAGGAGTTCAGTGGCCTGCAGGTACACCAAAAGTGGACCAAATATTTTGAAAAGGCAAAAAGCATTGCATGTTACTCAGAGCTACTGACAATTGCACAGTTTGTCTTTGCACTTCCCTCTCACAATGCAAATGTTGAGAGGGTTTTTTCACTAATGCAAAGCCAGTGGACCAAGGAGAGGAACCAGCTCTCCGTAGAGTCACTAAAGGGGATTCTACTAGTTCAGTACAACTTCAAAGACATGTCTTGCAAAGACTTTCATGCTTATTTGTTAAGCTATCGAAAACTGCTAGGAAAGATCAGCTCTACAGCAAAATATGGATGGGCTGACAAGGAGGATGAAGAAGAGAAGCAGGATGAAGAAGAAAACTAAAGATGAAAAGTCTAGATTATTTTTGTTTAAGTTTTTTTGTCTTTGTGAGACTCTTCTGTTATTTATTTTATTACATTTAAGAGATATATTGTTGAAGCTGGAACAGAATAGTTCATATTTAGAACAATATTTAATTATTTATTTGAAGAGTCTAAGAGAGCTATTATTTTGTTATAAGTTTTTACAGATTTCATTTTATTTTATTACAGAGATTAATTCTGCACCATTGAAGTATAATAAATAATATTCATCAACCACCAAGAAGCTTGTCTGAATTCGTCTGGAGGCCGTGCCGATCGTCCTCTTTTTAGGAAATCAAAATATGGTCACCCTATAATTGTCTGAACTAATTTGAGAAATGGATCTTTTTTTTTCCTTTGAAAAATGTATAAAATTAATTGACATTGAAAGCCACATTTTATAATAATGCTGTATTCTACTCATGGTTTAACAAATTGTTTTTTTTAATTTCTTCCTTGTGATGAAATATTTTACTGCTATTTGCTACTTGCTATTTTGTCCTTTACATATAACATCAAATAAATGTCATACAGTATGTGTGACTTTAGTTGACATTGTACTGTTTCTTTTTAATGGACATTAACACATATCTAAAGCATTTTATTGCATCCTGTCTGGAATACATTTAGCTCCAACCTCTGAAAGACCTTTTCTCGCATCCCGGGGAAGGCTAGGAACAGAGTCCAAATGGTCCTTGTTCAAAGCCTCCATAGTGGAAGCAGCTACAAAGAGCTGCAGCCTGGAGGCCATGGGTGCCTCTCGAGGTGGCAACCCAAGGATCAATGGTGGACACCAGATGTGAGGGATACTATCAGGCTGAAGAAGGAGGCCTTCCATGTATGGTTACCACAGGAAACTCCTGGAGCAGCAGAGAGGTATTGACAGGCCAAAAAGATTGCAGCCTTGGTGGTCAGGGAAGCAAAAACCCGGGTGTGGGAGCAGTTCAGAGAGACTATGGAAAGTGACTATCAATCAGGCTCAAAGAGGTTCTGGCAAACCATCATATGACTCAGAAAGAGAAAGCAGGGATTCACCCAGGCTGTTCTCAGCAAGGGTGGAGAAGTGCTGACCTGGACAGAAGATGTTGTCTGACGGTGGAACGAACACTTTGAGGAGCTCCTGAACCCAATGAACATTCCCTCTATGGAGGAGGCGGAGGCAGAGCCAGACACTGTTGGGGGGTTGATTCCTGTTTCCTTGAGGGGGTCACTGAGATAGTTAAGTAACTCTGCAAGGTAAGGACCAAGGGGTGGTTGACATCTATCCAGAAATGCTGAAGGCTCTGGACATTGTTGGGCTGTCATGGCTAACATGCCTTTTCAGCGTTAAGTGGTTATAGGGAGCTGTGCCTCTGGAGTGGCAGACCAGGGTGGTGGTCCCTATTTTTAAAAAGGAGGACAGTGGTGTGCCACAGCTTTTGGGGGATCACACTGCTCAGTCCTCCCTGGAAAAGCTTATGCCAGTGTACCAGAAAGGAGTCTCCACTCATACCTGGTGGTTTTCTTCACATGTTCTCCACTCCCAGCAATCCTCATTCTGTCTGCATCTAGAATTAATGTGGCATCTAGCAAATCAGCTGAAATATAGACTACTTCTGCTTGGTTGTTGAATGTCTTTGGTACGGTGATGAGGCTTTCCTGTACTGTTGTTTTATATCATCTTGCTGTTGAATTTGGATGAAGGGTTCTCTTCTTTTATTTTTGAACATGTGGCCATTTGTTTGTCTATTCCCTTTGGCACAGGTTGGGATTGAGTGGAGTTGTTCACTGTGGAGGTTAGGTTGTGCTTTTATACTTATGGCTGTGCTCTCTTTATACATATTCTTAATTTGCAATTTGTTTCAAAATTCAATTGATTGCAAACACAGAAGCATTAATGCTCAAATGTCATTATTAGATAGATAGATAGCACTTTATTTGTCTCCATGGATAAATTTGGCATTTTACGTAAAGTAGCTTAGTTATAAATAAATATGGAATCCTGGGATTACCATTTAAACGTGATAACCAGTTCTTAATATCATTTTAAAAAATAACCAGACTGAAAAAAGTTGTTTCATTTTACTAATACTTATATTCAAGGTGAGAAAGTAATTATGCAATTGTAAAATGTATATATGCTCCTAGGTTAAATCAGACAAGTATTTAAAGTCAAAGTGGTTTTAGTAAAGTTTATCACTGATGTGTGTGGCTGAATAATAATACATAACTGTATTAAAAAAAACAATAATAAGCAGAACAGTGCACTGGGATTTGTCATTCCAGGAGAGACTGCAAAATGAATTTATTATGGCTTTGAAAAATAAAAAGGTTAAAGGCTGTTTTGTAGAGGGTTTAGAAAGGTAAGCTTATGCAAGTATTGAACAAATAATAGTGATCAGATAGTTCAAAATGCTCAGAAGTTAACCGGAGGAAAATGGCAGTACTGAAATGCATTTGTAAGATGTGCAGTATGTTACCAGTATCGAGAGTGGAAGTGTTAAGTATACATTTTGAGAGTGTAAGTGTATAAGTGTAAATATTGAATATTATTTTATGTTCTTCAGTCTGCCTTAAGAGTTTTTTTTTCTTTTTTCTATTTCTTTTTAGCCCATTGTATGTACAGCTTGCTGGATTGGGGGTCTTAAAGCAAAAAAAGGTAAATAAATTAGGCTTAATTAAGTGCAAACATGTGCCATAATAATGTTAAGTCAAAACCTACCAACATAATTCTCCATTTGGGATCACCTTAATGGAAAGCAAATCCATGACTCGTAATATGTACATCTCATATATAAGGTCGTGCTTTGTAATGGGAGTGATTTCTGAATAAGCCTAAATCAAGTTAATGTTTGGAGGAAATATCAAGCTAATACATTCTCCTATTTCTTTAGATGAAACATATACACTAAATAAGACAAGCAACATGTCAATCCTATAGCACTAGGTGTTAATACAACTGGCAAGCACTGTTGTATATTACAAATCTAGCCTTCAGAAATAAATTTGACACTTTTCAGAATCATCTTAATGCATTTTAAAATGAAGACTTTGAAAAATACGGTAAAGATTATTTTGTGCTGATGGCATTGAAGTTATAATCTGAAAAGTCTAATGATCACCTTTGTTTCTTCCTTGTTTAAAAGGTTCTGCATTCAATCAGTGTGATCATTGTGTACTAATACGTTACATGAAGATGAAGGTATAAAAACACAATTTCTCTCGTGATAAAAACCATGGAACAGCCTCCTTCATACAGACATCATATATTTTTATATTCAGCGGGCTGACATTGCTGATAATTCAGTTAGGCTTTGGTTAAGTGCGTATCTGAGCTTGTTTGCAGAGAAAGGATTGGAACTGAAGTGGCAGCTTTCAAGGGAAGTGAAAGAACAATACTTCACTTAGATCATCACTGTGAAGCTCAAAATGGAATATTAAGCTGACATTTAAAGCCTTAGCACATTTACAAAGAAAAAACAGGAATGCTAACTAAAACAGTATGCATTTCATTAATGTAGCTATATCTTATTTAATATAGAAGCTTAAAATAGAAACCTATATAAACCATGAACATTAATTAGCATTAGTAAAAAAGCAATTGCAGCTTGATTGAAACAAATGTAAATCCTTATCTAAGAATTTCTGTGTTATTTAATTATGTGAACCTTTTTGTTGCTTGGGAGAGATGCAGAAAAGATGCTGACCAGTACTAAAATTATATTGTCATTAGAGAGCCATATGCACCTTACATTAAGGTTAGCAGCAGACCCTGGTTAGTTAAGTAGATTGTCATTTTTGGAAAACACAGTTTATGAAGATGCAATATGAATTTATCTTAATTCCACAAAAAATGCAGATTTTGTCAGTAACCAAATGTGATTAATGATACCACATCTGTCTTATGTTGGATTCAGTATTCACCTGTATAGCAGGTTAATTTAATATTATGCAAAGCAGACGCATGAATTTTAACATGTTAATGTAGGGGAAGGAAGCTTTGAGATATGAATGATATATTGCAAATATGATTGTATAATATTTACTGTAGTTTTATACTGGAATTTTTTTACAAAGCTTTAGGACCTGAGGGCACACTTGATCAAATTGTATGCAAACTGGAGTATATCAAGCAGGTAGTGTTCTATTAAATACAGTGAACTTACAGTGTATATTTTATGTAGTTATACTATTATTAAGTTTGCCAATGTCACCACAGTGGTGGGCCTCATCAGGAATGGTGATCAGTCAGCATAGTGAATGGAGATGGGGTAGTTGTCAGACTGGTATAATGTCAGCAATTTGTCTCCTTATTTAGACAATAGTTGACTTCAGAAATTTCAGAGCTGTCCATTCCCCCCTCTACATTAGGAGCTTCACAATAGAAACTGTAAGGAATATCAGGTTCCTTGGGGTTCACCTGGCAGGTCAACCTCACTTGGACTCTTAACACCTCCTCCCTGTCCAAGAAGATATAGCAGTATCTCTATTTCCTGCAGTGCCTGAGGAGCAGTAGACTTCCTTCTGTCTTTCATACCTCATTTTATAGGGAGACCAGCTATTTCACACCCTTCTATGGGTGCTACAAAATGGCAGACTTTGTAGAGGAACCTTCACACCCGCGAAAAATTTTTGTCATCTATTATTCAGGCAGAAGGTATTGTAGAATAGAGACCAGCTCTCCCAGATTATGTAACTGCATCTCTCACCCAGCTTTAGGCTCCACAACAGCTTTTCTATGTTTCTTGTCATCCTGACTTATGTAACTATGCAATGTAAATTGCTGTTATTATACTCAAATGTATTGTATTACCTTATTTCCTGCTGGTTATATAGTAGTCTTCTGTCTGTTTGCACTATGCTGTTGTTTGCTGCTTAAATAAATAAATATATATATATTGTGATGGACGGCCGGAGTTTCAGTTCAGCCGGGATGTCCCTCAACAGAAGAAACCAGCCTTTTCAGGACACTACATCCCTCGGGACGCTAGATGGCAGCTCCCCTGGATGGAAGTGATTCCTCGGATTCCCGCAGGGCAGTATGGGACATGGAGTCCGTCTCTTCAGCCCTTTTGGGTGCCATGGGTGCCACCAGGGGGAGCTCACCAAGAACCCAGGGAATATTACCGTGACACTAACCCAGAAGTACTTCGGAGTCACGAGGACGTAAACCCGCAGAACTTCCAGAATACTTGAAGAAGGCATTTGACCTGGAGAAGGAATACTTCCGGGTCATGGACTTTAAAAGGATTGTGGGAAGCCCAGCAGAGACAGCCGGAGTTGGGTGGGAGTGTGACGGAGCTGCTGGGAGTGGAGGATTGGTATTTTGTATTTTTGATTTAAGAATTGTGGAGTGTGCGGTGCTTTGGGCACTGTTATTGAAGAATATTAATAAAGAATTCTTCTTGATACTTTTAACGTGTGTCCTGGACGTCTGTCTGGTGGGTTCAATGGGGTAACAGCACCTCAAGCGTCCACAATATATATATATATATATATATATATATATGTATAGTGGAAGATGACCCGGACACAGACAGGCGGACACGTTCAAATCACCCACAACATGTTTATTATACGTTCCTATTAGTTACAATTGTGCAACACAGCCCCAAAGTCCTGGCCAACAAACAATGCCTCACTTTCTTCAGGCTGCCTCCTTGCCTCCTCCAAGACCTTGTCCTTCCTTCTCTCCCGACTCCAGCCCCTGAATGGAGGGAGGCGGCCCCTTTTATAATCACCTGGATGTGCTCCAGGTGCCTCCCGACAATCTTCCGCCAGCACTCCCCAGTGTGGCGGAAGTGATGGCTGCGCACCCGGAAGCACTCTGGGTGTCCCCGATCCTCTTCCCCCCAGCACTTCCAGGTGTGGCAGAAGTGCTGAGGTCCAGGGCTCCCAAGGCATTGGGGCACCCCCTGGCGGTGACCACGGGCCCCTACAGGGTTGAGCTTCACATGGCCCTCTCAGCGTGCCTAATAATTTACTCTACTTTCAACAAAAAAGATAACAGTGGTATGTCTTTCATTTCCTAGGAACATCTGAGTACTGGGGTTTTTTCCGAACAAAGATTTTTAGTGAAGCAATATTTAGTTATATGAAATTAAATCAATTGTGAAAAACTGGCTATGCAAAAATGTGGGTCCCCTTGTAATTTTGCTAATTTGAATGCATGTAACTGCTCAATACTGATTACTTGCAACACCAATTTGGTTGGAATTAGCTCGTTAAGCCTTGAACTTCATAGACAGGTATGTCCAATCATGAGAAAAGGTATTTAAAGTGGTCAATTGCAAGTTGTGCTTCCCTTTGACTCTCCTTTGAAGAGTGACAGCATGGGATCCTCAAAGCAACTCTCATAAAATCTGAAAACAAAGATTGTTCAGTATCATGGTTTAGGGGAAGGCTACAAAAAAGCTATCTCAGAGGTTTAAACTCTCAGTTTCAACTGTAAGGAATGTAATCAGGAAATGGAAGGCCACAGGCACAGTTGCTGTTAAACCCAGGTCTGGCAGGCCAAGAAAAATACAGGAGTGGCATATGCGCAGGATTGTGAGAATGGTTACAGACAACCCACACATCACCTCCAAAGAACTGCAAGAACATCTTGCTGCAGATGATGTATCTGTACATCGTTCTACAATTCAGTGCAATTTGCACAAAGAACATCTGTATGGCAAGGTGAAAGAAGCCCTTTCTGCACTCACGCCACAAACAGAGTCGCTTGTTGTATGCAAATGCTCATTTAGACAAGCCAGATTCATTTTGGAACAAAGTGCTTTGGACTGATGAGACAAAAATTGAGTTATTTGGTCTTAACAAAAAGCACTTTGTATGGCGGAAGAAGAACACCGCATTCCAAGAAAAACACCTGCTACCTACTGTCAAATTTGGTGGAGGTTCCATCATGCTGTGGGGCTGTGTGGCTAGTTCAGGGACTGTGGCCCTTGTTAAAGTTGAAGGTCAGATTAATTCAACCCAATATCAACAAATTCTTCAGCATAATGTTCAAGCATCAGTCACAAAGTTGAAGTTACTCAGGGGTTGGATATTCCAACAAGACAATGACCCAAAACACAGTTTGAAATCTACAAAGGTAGTCATGCAGAGGGAGAAGTACAATGTTCTGGAATGGCCATCACAGTCCCCTGACTTGAATTTCATCGAAAATCTATGGGATAATTTGAAGCAGGCTGTCCATGCTTGGCAGCCATCAAATTTAACTGAACTGGAGAGATTTTGTATGGAAAAATGGTCAAAAATACCTCCATCCAGAATCCAGACACTCATCAAAGGCTATAGGAAGCATCTAGAGGCTGTTATATTTGGAAAAGGAGGCTCAACTAAGTATTGATGTCATATCTCTGTTGGGGTGCCCAAATTTATGCACCTGTCTAATTTTGTTATGATGCATATTGCATATGTTCTGTTAATCCAATAAACTTAATGTCACTGCTGAAATACTGCTGTTTCCATGAGGCATGTCATATATTAAAAGGAAGTTGCTACTTTGAAAGCTCAGCCAATGATAAACAAAAATCCAAAGAATTAAGAGGGGTTCCCAAACTTTTTCATATGACTGGATATATATATATATATATGTGTGTGTGTGTGTGTGTGTGTGTGTGTGTGTGCGTGTGTGTGTGTGTGTGTGTATGTATGTGCAGTATCTATATATGTATAGCCCTACTTGTTCCGTCTTATGTGGTCGTATGCAAAGCTATCTTGTATCACTGCACATACTAATGTATGTGCATTTCACTTTAATGCATTCTTGTTTATCATGACTCTGGAAAGTTGCAACATGTCTAATGTTGGCTGAACATGGAATTATTGTACAAAAGACAATACTCTTACTTCCACTACAGTACTACAATGTACTACATTGAAATATTGTGGTGTCAGCTCATTTTAAAAATATAACTTTGAAACTGTCCTTTGATTTTCTATCTATATTCTTTAATGTAAATATGGTTCACCCTGCCATGATTTTCTAAATATTTTCATTCATTAAAAGTATAGAAAACCTGGGCTAATCCTTGCATCGCTGACCTCATGTTATTAAAGAGCATAAACATGCTCCCACACTCACAATGACTCGTAACAGGCAAGTTTAGAGTTAAAGGTCATGCATTTTGGAATAACCAGAGTGCCTACAGAAAGCCAATGCAGACACCAAAAGAAAGTGCAAAATCTAAACACTAGTTATTTATTGTTACAGGAATTGAATTTCTGTTTTTGCAGCCATGAGGCAGCAATACTGACCATGCCATGAATGCTTTAGTTAAAAATGTATTGTTTCAGTAAGGCCTAGATATCCTTATGTTTTACAAATTAGGAAGTAGTAATTTCTATCACATATAATTTATATCTGAATTTGCTTTATGAATCAAAATTTGTATTGGAAAGGAATGTTTCTGGGTTCTTACTTCACAGAACAGAATCTTTTCTGCACTTATGTTTTTATTGTTATGTTGATGTGAAACTGTTGGTCTACCTAAAACTTTAAAAGGTCTAGGAAAAATAATTACTGCTCACTCCACACGCATAAACTAACAGGATGTTATAGTATTTTGGAAGTAAACTAGAACCTCTGAGAAGATATTTAATTAAACCTGGATATAAATTGGATGGTACATCCACTATGCCACCATGTCTGCCAAATGCACTTCCATTATTTTTTAAATTATTATTATTAGAAAGAGCTACTTGTTCTCTTTTATGGTTTGACATTTACTGTATTTATTTCATGCTGAATAGGTATGGATGTACAAAGACTGGTCAGATTAAATTATAATTAAGTGAAAGTATAATGATAAGAGCCTTACAAAGTCAGACAGTGTGTAAAGTACAGCACATTATGAACTTTTCCCAAAAGACAAGATAATCCACCATGCATGCAACTCCAGTGGAATATTTCTTCTACATTTAAGGATATATACTGGAGATGTTGTTTTATCAATTGTAATAGGCAGGCTGTAAATCATGCCAAAAACCTATGAAACAACCCTACATAGAAATGGGAAAAGATGAAGAGGAAGAAGAAGAATAGGAAGACTGACATGTCCAGGGTTCCTTAACCTTCTCTTCCATTCACTCATAAACTGTAACTTCACATACAGAGAACATGTTGAACATGCTATTCACATTATACATTAGATCATTAGACAAGATTAGATTGGGGAAATAGATACTATCAAGGCAGCTACTGTTTAAATTCATTCTATATAGGATATTGGTATTTTACAGGATGCCACAAGCTCAGCCACATACTGTACTTGCTCATGCAATTACCACTTATTTTAATAGTATGCTTCTACAGAGTACGAGAAAATAGGAATCACTATGAGAAATTCATACAAACACAGGCACAAGATGCAAACTCCACATTGTAGGCACACAGTCTGGAAATAAATTAGAGCCCAAGTGCAATGAATGCTACCAGAAGTGTCAGAGAAGACTCTTCTAAGTTTCTAATCTGGCTTAGCTTCTTTTGATAACTTAACATCTATTATTTTTACTCTGTGTTTATACTCTGATGTTTTCTGTATGCTGAGGTAAGTCATTCTTTGATTTCCCATTTAAAGAAATGTTTTGGGAGGTTGCAGTGCTTTTTTCCATGAATACTTAATGCTTAATTGTTGATTTTTGCCTCTTCCCAATACATACTTTATATAAACATTACATCAAAAATAGTAATTAAATACTAATAGGAATCATGTTTCCAGTACCATGTTGGTTGTCAAAATTGCCAATGCTGCTGGCAATCTTTTGTTGGAAAATACCAAGAGACTTTCATCAGAAATATTCTGAAAAGCTAGTTGCCTTCAATCCTGACTTTAACCTTATGAATAGATGGTATATTCTTATGGGTACATTTCTTTGATCTATATTGTATATTAATTTACTTGATAACAACTTTAGCATACTTGTTTTTCACACATTTGTTCTGAAAGACTCCCAAGTCCAAAAAAGTAGTCTTACAGCTAATTAAAATAAAAATATGTGTTAAGTGTTTTGGCACTGTTTAACATCACACAGCATACAGTAATTACAATTCAATTTTTCCCATGGCATTTTTATTGAGCTGAACTCATCTGATATTCTTTCCTTTTTTGTACAGCGTGACATTGTTTTATGTTTGCTTCTTCTGTCTTCAAGCTAAAGAGTGTCATCATTTTTATTTTTCTGCAAAAATAAATTTTTGTCTATAATGAGCAAAATAGTCAATGTGTTTGGGAGAGTGGAATGAATGTAGCATGATTAAACATTGCTTAATAGAAAATGAGAAACAGTGAAAGATGCTGAAAGATAATTAAATTTAAGAGCAAGAACTTATTGACTGCAGGGGAGGATACATAATGTGATACAGCTTAACAAAAAAAAAGGGTTTAGCTTCAAAAAGACAATCTATAATAGTAATTTATAATAAACAGGAAACAGGAGTGGTTCTCTGCATGTAGAGCCCTGGAGGAACTACTTCTTATTCTATGTGGTTTGCTCTGCTTATCAGCCCTGACCAGCCTTTCAAGAATTACTTACAGAGTGCACTTTTAATGATCATCAAAGAGACAGAATACATTTTTATCAACTAAAAGTTTTTAAACTAGCTTTACTAAATGCCTTAGAAAGGCAAGGGCCACAGCTTAAGGGATATAGGAAGAAAGACTGAAGGCATAGTCCAGGACCAAAAGGCATACACCATACTTGAAGACATTATGGTGGCTCTGAGGCTAGGCATCTGCACTGGCAATCGGAAGGTTGCCGGTTCGAATCCTGTAAATGCCAATAGGCCCTTAACCTGCAATTGCTGAGCACTTTGAGTAGTGAGAGAAGTGCTATATAAATGCAAATAATAATTATTATGATGCTACAAAGATCTGCATGTGGTGGTAAGTCTTAGTTTCGGGAGTATGGTAAACCAAATCAGCACTCTGAGATAATCGAAATATTTTAAAATGCAAAAGAATTTTTCAAATATGGGAAATTAATATATTGTGGCAAATAGACACACATTAAAAAACACTTTTCTTTATACTGGTAGTGCTCTACATATAAGTGCTACAAACGGAAATATTCTAATTAAGTCTGCCTCATTTTTTCTCGATACCAGGGTGAATACACCAGCAGGCATCAGTTAGAAGTGGAGGCAAAGTCAATCCCCCTAACTTCAACAGAACAATAGCCTCATTACTAAAAGTTACAAAACAAAATTAAACACGACAAACTGTTTAAAGCCGAACATCAAAGAAATTCTAATTAATTAAAGTCTGTTTTTAGGTGCAGTACTGCAGAGCATTCCAGGCTGTCAAAGCCTTCCGTCACTACAATATGTATTAAAAACAGAATGAGGGTAACACACTACAAAGTAACAAGTTATTGTAATCTGGTCAAATTTCCTAGTAACAAAGTAGTGCAATGCATTGTTTTTTTTAAATTCAGGTAGTCATATTATAGTTATTTACTTAACTAGAATGTCATTTCTTGTGTTCCATTTAAATCACATTCGAAGGGTCTGCATACCCTGCCCGATTTGCTCCATATGTGCACATTATTTTAATGCAGGCTTTGAGTACATTGAGTTTTATGATGATATCAAATTTGTACTTAACACAGATACTCATTTATGAAAATACATGATAGTTAATTGTCGTTATCAATAGTCACAATATGCAACTTTTAGTCATAGAGTAAGTCAGACTTGTTGTCACACATGTCAATTTAAACAACTGAAAATTGCTGAGGATGCCAAGTTATGCAACTGTGTATTAACTTTCCAGCACAGATATGCTCTCCCCTTTTTCTAACAACCAATAAGGTGCTGCCTGATGGAACCGAAGCTTTAAGATGGGTTAACATACTGTATACTGTACATCAAGTTCAGCCACAATCTTGCCTTTTTTCTTTTTTCATTTTTGTTGTGGTATGTAAAACCCAGCCACAGGGGATGCACAAACCAGTGTGTTTCTTCGTGCCGGTCCCAAGCCCGAATAAATGGGAAGGGTTACATCAGGAAGGGCATCCGGTGTAAAATTTTGCCAAATCAATATGCGGACAACAAATTTCCATACCGGATTGGTCGAGCCCCGGGTTAACAATGACCGCCACCATTACTGTTAGCCAACAGGGTGCTGGCAGAAATTGGTCTACTGTTGGCCGAAGAAGAAGAAGGAGAAGAAGAGGGGGAGACGTGTCCAGAGGCAGGAGGAGAGGAGGAAAGTAAAGAGAGTGGAACGGAGGGTAGGAACTTTGAATGTTGGCAGTATGACTGGTAAAGGGAGAGAGTTAGCAGATATGATGGAGAGAAGGAAGGTTGATATATTGTGCGTGCAAGAGACTAAATGGAAGGGGAGTAAGGCCAGGTGGATCGGAGGTGGATTCAAATTGTTCTATCATGGTGTGGATGAGAGGAGAAATGGGGTAGAGGTTATTCTGAAGGAACAGTATGTCAAGAGTGTTTTGGAGGTGAAAAGAGTGTCAGGCAGAGTAATGATTATGAAGCTGGAAATTGGAGGTGTGATGATGAATGTTGTTAGTGCATATGCCCCGCAAGTTGGGTGTGCAATGGGTGAGAAAGAAGATTTTTGGAGTGAGTTGGATGAAGTGATGAACAGTGTACCCAAGGGACAGAAAGTGGTGATTGGAGCGGATTTCAATTGGCATGTTGGTGAAGGGAACAGTGGAGACGAGGAAGTGATAGGTAGGTATGGTGTCAAGGAGAGGAATGAAGAAGGTCAGAGGATAGTGGATTTTGCCAAAAGGATGGACATGTCTGTGGTGAATATGTATTTTAAGAAGAGGGAGGAGCATAGGGTTATGTACAAGAGCGGAGGAAGATGCACACAGGTAGATTACTTCCTATGCAGATGAGTTGATCTGAAGGAGACTGAAGACTGCAAAGTGGTGGCAGGGGAAAGTGTAGTTAAGCAGCATAGGATGGTGGTCTGTAGGATGACATTGGAGATCAAGAAGAGGAAGAGAGTGAGGGCAGAGCCAAGGATCAAATGGTGGAAGTTGAAAAAGGAAGACTGCAAGGTTGAGTTTAGGGAGGAGATGAGGCAGGCACTGGGTGGCAGTGAAGAGTTACCAGACAGCTGGGAAATTACAGCAGATGTAGTAAGGGTGACAGCAAGAAGGGTGCTTGGCATGACATCTGGAAAGAGGAAGGAGGAAAAGGAAACCTGGTGGTAGAATGAGGAAATACAGGAGAGTATACAGAGGAAGAAGATGGCAAAGAAGAAGTGGGATAGTCAGAGAGATGGAGAAAGTAGGCAAGAGTACAAGGAGATAAGGCGCAAGGTGAAGAGAAGGATGGCGAAGGCTAAAGAAAAGGCGTATGATGAGTTGTATGAGAGGTTGGATACTAAGGAGAGAGAAAAGGACCTGTACCAATTGGCTAGACAGAGGGACCGAGGTGGGAAAGATGTGTAGCAGGTTAGGGTGATAAAGGATAAAGATGGAAATGTACTCACAAGCGAGGAGAGTGTGCTGAGCAGATGGAAGGAGTACTTTGAGAGGCTGATGAATGAAAAGAACGAGAGAGAGAAGAGGTTGGATAATGTGGAGATAGTGAATCAGGAAGTGCAATGGATTAGCAAGGAGAAAGTAAGTACAGTTATGAAGAGGATGAAAAATGGAAAGGCCGTTGGTCCAGATGACATACTGTACCTATGGAAGTAGGAGAGATGGCAGTGGAGTTTTTAACCAGATTGTTAAATGGAATCTTGGAAAGTGAGAGGATGCCTGAGGTGTGGAGAAGAAGTGTACTGGTGCCGATATTTAAGAATAAGGGGGATGTGCAGGACTGCAGTAACTACAGGGGAATAAAATTGATGAGCCACAGCATGAAGTTATGGGAAAGAGTAGTGGAAGCTAGGTTAAGAAGTGAGGTGATAATTAGTGAGCAGCAGCATGGTTTCATGCCAAGAAAGAGCACCACAGATGTGATGTTTGCTCTGAGGATGTTGATGGAGAGGTATAGAGAAGGCCAGAAGGAGTTGCATTGCGTCTTTGTGGACCTGGAGAAAGCATATGACAGGGTGCCTTGAGAGGAGCTGTGGTATTGTATGAAGAAATCGGGAGTAGCAGAGAAGTATGTAAGAGTTGTACAGGATATGTACGAGGGAAGTGTGACAGTGGTGAGGTCTGTGGTAGGAGTGACGGATGCATTCAAGTTGTAGGTGGGATTACATCAGGGATCGGCTGTGAGCCCTTTCTTATTTACAATGGTGATGGACAGGTTGACAGACGAGATTAGACAGGAGTCCCCGTAGACTATGATGTTTGCTGATGACATTGTGATCTGTAGCGATAGTAGGGAGCAGGTTGAGGAGACCCTGGAGAGGTGGAGATATTCTCTAGAGAGGAGAGGAATGAAGGTCAGTAGGAAGAAGACAGAATACATGTGTGTAAATGAGAGGGAGATCAGTGGAATGGTGAGGATGCAGGGAGTAGAGTTGGAGAAGGTGGATGATCTTAAATACTTGGGATCAACAGTACAGTACAGTAATGGGGATTGTGGAAGAGAGGTGAAAAAGAGAGTGCAGGCAGGGTGGAATGGGTGGAGAAGAGTGTCAGGAGTAATTTGTGATAGACGGTTACCAGCAAGAGTGAAAGGGAAGGTTTACAGGATGGTAGTGAGACCAGCTATGTTATATGGGTTGGAGACAATGGCACTGACCAGAAAGCAGGAGCCAGAGCTGGAAGTAGCAGAGTTAAAGATGCTAAGATTTGCACTGGGTGTGACAAGGATGGACAGGATTAGAAATGAGTACATTAGAGGGACCGCTCAAGTTGGACAGTTGGGAGACAAAGTCAGAGAGGTGGGATTGCGTTGGTTTGGACATGTGCAGAGGAGAGATGGTGGGTATATTGGGAGAAGGATTCTAAGGATAGAGCTGCCAGGGAAGAGGAAAAGAGGAAGGCCTAAGCGAAGGTTTATGGATGTGGTGAGAGAGGACATGCAGGTGATGGGTGTAACAGAGCAAGATGCAGAGGACAGAAAGATATGGAAGAAGATGATACGCTGTGGCAACCCCTAATGGGAGCAGCTGAAAGAAGTAGAAGTTGTGGTATGTAAAACACAAGACATCAGACAGATGAGTTTCTCTTCTGTTTGTGAGGTCCCTTATTCTTCGTTGCTGCATTATATGCATTGTGCCAATGAATTTTCAGCTCTCGTGCACACAGCTCCTACAACTAAAGACAGAATCAAATGTGTTTGATTTTGTCGGGGTGAGTCATGGACTAGTTAGAGTGAGTTGCTGGGTATGTCAGACTAGAAATTCGGCCTTCATAGCAACGCGCCACTGACTGCCATCGACTCCCAAAGATTATGTAAATGAAGAGTACGACCGAAAACCACTGGAAAAGTTGTCTGATGTGACATGGCCTTAAGAAATCAAGATTTAGAGTTTTACTTTGAAAGATTTTCAGTTTTAGAATGCTTTAGAAGAATATGATTAATGAAGAGAGATGGGGAACATCTATATGTAAATGTATCATTTTGCTCAGTGTGGTGTACAGCTTCATTTTTACAAGTTATTGATTATTTTCTCTTTATTAAAACACCAAATGGACATTTGGGTATCAACCTTGTACTTTCTTATTGGTACATATTCGCAAGTAAAGTAATGGAACTAATGATTATAGTAATCCTGTTAAAATCTGTGTAATTTGTAATCAAGTGTATTCTTTGTGTAACTACCTAAACAGTGATTACAATTACTTCTTATGAAAATTGAAAATCTTTTATAATCCAAATTTCTTTCACATGCACCCCTAGGCATTTATAGGCCTTGATCCCTTTAAGTTATATTTCCTGGAGAAAGGCCAGAGTCACGGTAATCTTGGTTCTTTCAGAAGTCCATTACCATATTCTGGGTTTTACTAATATTGAGCTGAAGATGGTTTAACCCATATCAAACCAGAAAAGCATTCTGCAAGCCTATATATTGTTTCTCCTAACCACCATTTACATACCCATGATTTGACACATTTCAGAATTGGATTTAAAGCCTTACATGCATGTGGGAAACAGGAGGGTTGGCCATTGTGTTGCAGACACACAGCTCTACAGATTCATGAACTGACTAATCTCCCAACTTAAAGATATCTCAAAATGGATAACACCAGAAATTATTCTAAAATTGCAAAGAACATATTAAATATATATAAAAAATAGACAGGACATCAACCTTCCTGAAATGTATTTCAAATGTCATAGAATTAAGGGAATTATTTTGAAGATTTTATAAAAATATTGGCTTCTGCCTTGTGACTGATATTGCCAGGAAAAACTGTGTCTCACCATTAATTCTGAACTTGGATTTGGCAGGTTTTCATCATGAATGACAAAGATGTTTCTTCACAAATACAGCTGTTACTATTATAAAAGTTGGGGCTTTCTTACAGGAAGTGATTTCAAAACATCTACAATACAATTGGGTGGGAAGTTATCTTGTGGCATTCTGAATGTGACTGGTGTGACCACTGTTAATGCCTGAATCAGGTGCACACCATTCATTTTTTTCCTTTGGTGTACATTCATATACTGGCACAGTCCAGAAACATTCTGTCAAGTTATTTGGCCTGTGGTGTGTCCTGCAAATATGCCCATTCTGGGTTGATCCTGTTCTGTATACAGTTCTCAAGAGAGTGAGACTCTACCTTCTCATTTATCACGAATGCATGCCTGAATTTAGGATATGTTGTTTATTTTTTTTTTGTTTTTGTGACTGCTAAATATTTCTAAATTTATTTTACCCTTTGCCAGCTTCCATCTTTGCCTCAATGTTATAGCAAAAGCCGGTACCCACCCTACAGACTCTCTTTATTGTCTTAAACATATTTTTCATTCTACCTCTTAAATTCCTTTTACTGAAACTGAAATGATTAATTTTCTTCATTCATGCTTCACAACTCATATTCCATAGTCCTGGACTAAAGCTAGTAGGAGTTCTCTTGACTTTCTCTAGTGTTCTTATATATTTTACATAATATTGAGACCTAAGCTGCACACAGTATTTCAGAGAAGGACTCACAAATGTACCACATAGCTTAAGAAAATCCTGTCCTAATTTGTATTTGACATAGCATGGTGTGAACTCCAAACATCTTATTAACATTTTTAAATACTTCTGATCATTGTAAGGGTGCAGAGACCATTTCATCCTTGTCATAAACTATACTTTCATGTAATAAACCTCCTGAAAAAAGACATACTTCATTTGAAGATAACTGAACATGCTTTACATGATATTTGTAAATGTTATTTGGGCTTACGAATAATTGAAATTCCTAGAAATTTTGTAGTTTCACAGCACACCAAAGGATATTCAAAGGTTGCTGTAGCTGCGTTTTTCCAAAGTTATCAAAGTTCAGCAACTCTAACTCAAAAAATGGGATTCAACAAAAGCCTGATGCACAGAAATGATTCAACAGACAAAATATCTTCGTTTTTAAAAGTTTAGTTAAGATTCAAAGTAAAACAGTTCACACAAAAAAGAAAATTAAAATAGCAAAAAAGGGAGAAAATTCTTATTAAGAAAATTTCAGTTCTAAGCTTAATCTTGTTACATCTTAAATCGTTACTATTTACTTATCATTTCTGAACCATTTCAAAAACATTTCTGAACCATTTCAAGACGTTTCTGAACCATTTCAAGACGGTCAGAAAACTGTATGCTTATCCCATTTCTAAGTTAAAAATGGGTCTTTCAAGTCCCTGTTTACTGGGACCTGTTCTAAACACAACTAGATCTATTATCACACTGTTTCTCAGTTATAGCAAGAAGGTTCTATCTCTTACTAACTTATAGGGGGAAAAGACCATAACATTTTCTAAGACTATGGAAGAAATTAAATTCTATTCAAATTAAGCAAACATTAATATGAGTTTAACTCAAAACTTTAACTTTCTAAAATTGGCTCTTACAGTTGCATTAACAAAACTTACTTGGTAAGGTTGTGATTTTATTTTTTATTGTATAACATTATAAATTAAATCTAAAAACAATTCAGAATTTTATTCAGGAATTGCATTTTTTGCCAATGTCGAAAACATGAAAAGAAAATTCACACCAAAGAGTTGAACCACCTTTCACTATCATAAAATGTATACAATTTTTTAAAGGATGTATTTCCTCACAATCATGATGTGTAATAATTTGACACATAAAATATTGTTTTAAAGTAAAGCATTGTTCATAAATTTAAAAAATACTTAGCCTGTACATTTGGAGGTGATGGGGCCAGGAAAACAAAACCCTAAAACATACCAAATAAATCCATGTTGAAGAAGCAAAGCTTTTGATATAAGAAAACATGCCATCTGGATTTCTGAGGCATGCTTGTATCAACAACATAGATGGAAAGAAAAAAATTATCACATATTCACTGTGCTATTTTTGTGAGGTAAGAATATGTTTCCTGTTCACTTGTCTGGTTGCAGTGGTTGTCATGGCTGGATTTTTGATGTCTTTCACAGTTGCCCCTGCTCCTAGTTTGCCAAATATCTGTGCCTTTAGGCTGCATATTATCCTACTTTTGTCTCTGTCACTATGTTGCTCTGTTTCCACAACAAGATATATTCTGCCATGATTTGTAACAAATGAGGCTCTGCACAAATGTGTACCAAGTGACTAATATAGCAGCAGTTCTGTAGTATGCCCTAAAATCATCTAAATGGAATATGCATCTGCTGTAATTCACAATGTCCACCAGAGCTGGTGTCACATGTTTACATAAATCTATTGTTAAAATCAGATTGTTTTTGTAATTTTTTGCAGCTGTATCTGCATTATTTAAGATGCTGTATATGTCTATTTAGGGGTCTTGGGACCTGAGAAGGTTTAATATTTTTAGTGTCTTCTGGTGATGCCATCTTTGTCTTCTTTGAGTGCCAATCCCTTCATCATGATACAGGTCCTGGTTGTTAGTGTTGTGACCACCAATGTCATGACTTTAAGCGTCAGTTACGTGAAGAAGTTAAATGGTCATTTCTGCCGGTTATTCTCTATCCATGTTTGTGGATAATAAATAAATCCTTTCCTTTTCTTTTACTTATTTAGGTGCCAAGGTCTTGTTCTGGTTCCTGACAGCTGATTTTTGGTTTCCTTTATGGCTCTAATGGACAATTGATTTGACTCACAGTTTTGACCTCATTGTATTTATTTGTTTTAAATTAACACACATCTCCCAGTTCATTTCATTTATTATTACTGTTTCTCATCAGTATGATTATTTTCTTATTTCACTTTAACTCAAATCATATTTTTTAAGCAATGCTGGCACACATACTGAATCACGTGGTTTATTGACACATAAGCACTCAAATTAGATTTTATTCCGTAATGATGAGTGTTTTTTTTTTTGCCTATTACATTCTGTGTTGTTATTTTACGTAGCATACGCCATTCCAATCAACAATGAGAATTATTTACTTACTGTGGGGTGTTGGGTGTGAAGACAATAAACAAAGAGAAAATAAAAAAGAGAAATTATGCAATAGAGCCAAACCATGATAAAATAGGTTAAAGCACCGCAGAACAATTCTGAACTTTTATAGAAGATGCTGAGTCGCAGTTGTTAAGTATATGGTAATAAAAGAACTGAGGATAACATTTTTAAAGTAACCATAATTATTAATTTTCACCATTTCTTATTGGTAGACATCTATCCATACACCCATAATAATAATGAGGTAGTGCTGAGTTGTGATTCATATCACTTTTAAATCAACTTTTAGCAATTTTTTTCATCTTACGAGTGAAAAATTGAGAATGATTATAAGTGGGACATTTTTTTAGTGATTATTGTATAATTGTTTACAGAAAAAAAACCAATTCATATCTAGGCATGAATATTCAAAAACGTCAATAACATCTCTTGGAGATGACTTTTCAAAGTGAATCCACACCCCTGGGTCTGACAGATTACCATGAAGGTAGACGATTAATGAGATGAAGCACACAGCTGGTTTCCTTTTAAAATGGCTGAATCTCACAAAAAATGTTTTGCTTTTTTTTCTTACTAAAACAACATAGTTATTTGGTTTTGAATATGTGAGCAATCTCAAAATGACTATCGATACTCAATAACACTCTTGGCTTGAAAAATAAGTGTATTTGGTAAGTGTTAAGGCTTTTGTTTTTGTGTTAGGAACCTGGCTCCAACATCCCCATTTTAAAATGCAAGATTTGGAAAAAATGCTTCACTTTAAAATATAATTTCATGTTGCTAATAAATATATACCATGATTCTGAAGAAATAATTTCAACTTGAAAAACGTCAAACTTATTCTTTATTTCCTTTTTATTTAAACAAATATTTTGTCTGTTACGAATACTTAAAAGAATCCTAGACCTGTGGGTTGGGTTGAGTTTTTGTTGCAGCCTTTGGTTGAGATTATTTCTTGACATGGTGTCAGTGTACACTAGCATGTGGATGACATTCAGATTTATCCCACACTAATCCTATTGTTAATTTACTGCATCTTCACATCCTTATCTGCAAAGGAAGGAAAAGCACAAGAAAGATGTCCAACCTAAATGTCAAGAAGAACATGTTGCTGATGTCCTTCTCCATCAGTGGAAATCGAAATACCTTCAGTCTGAAACATAATGCTTATGAGTTTACACCATCTGCTGTGATTAAAATAAAAAATCTAATTATTTTTAAGACCAGTTTGTATTTTAAGCCTAACATCTGTTGCAAAATTGATTTCATTTAACTCTACAGGCTGAAGAAGTTGGCACATATATGCTTGTCACTTTCAGGATTGTTAACTGTAATGTTCTGTATCCTGGAAACAATCTCTGTGGTAATGGTACAATTATTTTGTAATGTTTATTTAGAAAGCACGTTGAATGAAACTAAATAAAATAAAGTTAGTATTCAGCATTTATCAGCCAACATAACAGCACACAGTAAATTATTCTCAAAATCATGGATCTTTGTGCATTCTTTTTATGAAGAATTATTTTAATTTTAATTCTTACTTTGACTTTTTTTCTCTTTTCTTCATCATGTAAAGCACTTTGAGCTACACTATTTGCATGAAAATGTACTATATAAATAAATGTTGTTGTTGAAGATACAGTGCATCCAGAAAGTATTCACAGCGCATCACTTTTTCCACATTTTGTTATGTTACAGCCTTATTCCTAAATGGATTAAATTCAATTTTTTCCTCGGAATTCTACACACAACACCCCATAATGACAATGTGAAAAAAGTTTACTTGAGGTTTTTGCAAATTTATTAAAAATAAAAAAACTGTGAAATCACTTGTACATAAGTATTCACAGCCTTTGCTCAATACTTTGTCGATACACCTTTGGCAGCAATTACAGCCTCAAGTCTTTTTGAATATGATGCCACAAGCTTGGCACACCTATCCTTGGCCAGTTTCGCCCATTCCTCTTTGCAGCACCTCTCAAGCTCCATAAGGTTGGATGGGAAGCGTCGACGCACAGCCATTTTAAGATCTCTCCAGAGATGTTTAATCAGATTCAAGTCTGGGCTCTGGCTGGGCCACTCAAGGACATTCACAGAGTTGTCCTGAAGCCACTCCTTTGATATCTTGGCTGTGTGTTTAGGGTCGTTGTCCTGATGAAAGATGAACCATCGCCCCAGTCTGAGGTCAAGAGCGCTCTGGAGCAGGTTTTCATCCAGGATGTCTCTGTACATTGCTGCAGTTATCTTTCCCTTTATCCTGACTAGTCTCCCAGTTCCTGCCATTGAAAAACATCCCCACAGCATGATGCTGCCACCACCATGCTTCACTGTAGGGATGGTCTGGCCTGGTGATGAGCGGTGCCTGGTTTCCTCCAAACGTGACGCCTGGTATTCACACCAAAGAGTTCAACTCTTTGTCTCATCAGACCAGAGAAGAAGAATTTTCTTTCTCATGGTCTGAGAGTCCTTCAGGTGCCTTTTTGGCAAACTCCAGGCGGGCTGCCATGTGCCTTTTACTAAGGAGTGGCTTCCGTCTGGCCACTCTACCATACAGGCCTGATTGGTGGATTGCTGCAGAGATGGTTTGTCCTTCTGGAAGGTTCTCCTCTCCTCCACAGAGGACCTCTGGAGCTCTGACAGAGTGACCATCGGGTTCTTGGTCACCTCCCTGACTAAGGCACTTCTCCCCCGATTGCTCTGTTTAGATCGCCGGCCAGCTCTAGGAAGAGCCCTGGTGGTTTCGAACTTCTTCCACTTACGGATGATGGAGGCCACTGTGCTCATTGGGACCTTCAAAGCAGCAGAAATTTTTCTGTAACCTTCCCCAGATTTGTGCCTCGAGACAATCCTGTCTCGGAGGTCTACAGACAATTCCTTTGACTTCATGCTTGCTTTGTGCTCTGACATGAACTGTCAACTGTGGGACCTTATATAGACAGGTGTGTGCCTTTCCAAATCATATCCAATCAACTGAATTTACCACAGGTTGACTCCAATTAAGCTGCAGAAACATCTCAAGGATGATCAGTGGAAACAGGATGCACCTGAGCTCAATTTTGAGCTTTGTGGCAAAGGCTGTGAATACTTATGTACATGTGCTTTCTCAATTTTTTTATTTTTAATAAATTTTCAAAAATCTCAAGTAAACTTTTTTCACGTTGTCATTATGGGGTGTTGTGTGTAGAATTCTGAGGAAAAAAATGAATTTAATCCATTTTGGAATAAGGCTGTAACATAACAAAATGTGGAAAAAGTGATGCGCTGTGAATACTTTCCAGATGCACTGTATAACTTACTAAAAATATAACTGACTATTTAAGATATAATTTAAATAGATTATTTCCAGGATAGCATACTGATTGTTTTGTGCAGAAGGGGTGGAAATTGTAATGGCCTCGGAGTTCACCAACAGAAATTGTACTAAGGTGCAAGGCTGTGATGAGTGGAATCGCAGAACCTGATGGCAGATCTGTCATAGTGAGTATGATGAATGCCGTTAAATATGTCTCTCCCCCATTTCCTTATGAAATCATATTTTAAAATTCAGCAAATCAAAGGCAAAAAGGGTGCAGTAGATACATCAAGTTAAACCAGCAAGTTAGCTTCTCTCATTACCACCTGGTGAGTGACTGGAAGAAATGATTTGCTAAGTTACTATTCATGATATCATGGCCAATGAACAGAAGGAGTAACAAGAGCATGGCAGTTAGTTAAGTGTGTAGGAGTTCCATACCTAGAGTCCTTTAGGTCATCAGCAAGCAAAATCTCTGCAAGAAGGAAAGGTGGATTTAGGAACTTAACAATATCCGGTTTGATGCCAAAGAAAGATAGAGGGTTTTTCTAACTCAGTGTCTGCACCCTTTATGACACAGGGGCCATAATTCTTCTATTGAGTCAAGTGGAAAGACAGAATCTTTTAATTAGAAGATTATAGCAATGTCTGACATTATATAGTAAAGACTGATGTCTTTTTCCTGATGTATGTAAGATCATTTTAAAATGTAAAGGAAGGAATCATGTAGTTCACTCTTGATACAGTATACAGGAGGATGATACCCAAGGACAGGGATAGAGGTATCATACTGCCCTTTTATAAATGCCAAGGAAGCAAGAAGAATGCAACTACTATAAGTCCTGCAGAAGGCCTTTATCAGGATGAGAGAAGGAATTATAGGAGGGTAAAGTGGCTATACTCCAGGGAGGTCAATTATGGAAAAAATAAATTAAACTGAACACACTCAGGCAAACCTACACATTCATGCAATGCCCACTAAGGACTGCAAAGTTAGACTTGTGGCCTACTTTTAACTTAGTCAATAGGACAGGGCTGTGAATTCTGCTTTGCAGCTGGGAACATACTATTAAGATCATTTACCCCATTTGTGCATTCTATGTAATTGATGCCAAGTTCCAAATAAATAAATGGTGTGACCTCAGACTGGTTCCAAAGAGAAAGTGTCATTATTATAGGATTGCAAAATGGCTCCTGATCTTTTTGTAATCCTTTTAGGTGAGATCTTATACCACAGGGTAATGTTGGATTAATTGATCTGAATCTTGAGCATGAAATTATGATGTTTGCGCTGATGCTCATTCTCTCTCTCTCTGCCCTTCCATCGACATCCACCTACATACTATGCTGGATCAAAGACCTATCAGCTCAGAAACGTTAAATAAAAATAGCCACCTAAAATCCAGGCACTTTGGGTGCCTAGACTTCTCAAGGAGAATTAGAATTGTTATTCATCCAGGTTGTATTCATTTGAATTGCTTCACATTTGGCACATTAAAAATCATAGTTTAGAAGATGTTATTCTAAATGAAGTAAATAAAAGTATAATCTTTTGAACCCCCTTCTCTCATTGCTTTGAATTTTTCCTAATAAAATATCTGTGGTCTTGATATAAGAGGGTGGAAAAATTTTACCTAGAGATTCAGTCAGCCCTATTTCATCCTGACCATAAGACAGATGACCATAGGACAGGCTGGTAAGTGTGACTTAATAGGACAAGTGTCAAAGGCTTAATTTACTCAGGCATACGTAGAATTTCCTAGGCATAGGCTCACCATCAAACCCTTTCACGGTAAATTAACAGTGGAGAAGGATTTGGAACAAATTGGACCTATGCTGTATTTGTCATGGAACATAGCTGAAGACTGAGATGGATTGGGTTGCATTGTGAATACACCTATGCTACAAAGACGGGCTTGGCACTAGAGAGAATAGCCAAACAGTTCCACTAATATGTGGATTTATCCTGCTGAAGCAGCTTGCCTCAGTGCCTTTACTTCAGGTTCCACTGTCTTACAAATGCTTGAAGATGAAACCCACTGTTTACATGTCATCTATCACCAGTTCCACCTACATCTTCTTTGTCTTCCTTCTTGTTCTCACCCCTTCCACCTTCATCACATCTTTCTCCACATCTTAGTCCACAATATCAAAATTCCTTGGCCTGTTTATGTTTATCTCATCTGCATCTCACACAATGAAACCTGTAGATTCATCTGATCGTTTGCATCTAAATAATTTCTATTTGCTCCATATTCTGCCTTCATTTACCACCTTTGTGGTGGTGGTTACCACCTCTTTGAAACAGCTTACCTTATTATATTAGTTCTGTCCCCACATTAATTACTTTTAGGTCATCATTGATGACTTATCTCTTTTCACTAGCCTTTGAGCCCATTAGAGGTTATATATTATGTTTGTATGTGATGGTTCATGTACATTCATGATTATCAGTGTGTATTTGTGTATGTAGGCATTTTGAGCACATTTTATGTTACAGTTTGTCATGATTGTGTTTTTTTATGTTTAGATATATTTTTGTTGTTTCTGTTAATTTTAATTTATCTTGTACAGCATTTTGGCTCAGTTTAGGCTGTTTTAAATGTGCTTAATAAATAAAGTTTGACTTGATTTGAGTCTAAAATACCATACCTCATTTCACACAACTGGCACAAACCTTTTCCTTCAATGCTAGAGAGATTTTTTAAAAAATCAGAATAGTGGACGATACTCAGAACACCATCCATGCTCACTATGACTGCCAATTCTGTACCTCTATTTAAAATGACACCAGTTTCAGAAAATGTTCCTGCTTTCTCTCAAAAGATTTTCATTTCCGGCATCTAATTTTATATTGCCTCTATCACTTAAAAAAACAAAGGTTGTGCTCAGCTCCTGCAAGCAATCCCTCACACTACTGCATGTTTCATAAACCCACTTTCTATAGCCATTTCAGTAAAGAAAGTTAGTTACAATACTTTCACTATATTCAATCTGCAGCTATGCATGTATCTGCCCGATCATACTGAATTATCACTTTGCTCTTTCCCTAATTTGACATTCAGACCTTTTGTTTCCATAACTCTTTTTCATTTCAGCATTTCATCTTTAATGTCACTTCACTTTTAACAATCAACAAGAAATTATAGCCTTATAAATACTTCCATGATGTGCTTTACTTATTACTTTCACTAACATTTGTGGAAATACCATTGACCACACCATCACTGCATAGGTTTCTCTTCCTTATACAGTATCTTTGTTGCTTGATCAAAATGTATGCTTCTATGTATGTCATCATCACTGCTGGTATTAACAGGTACTAACCATTTATTTTCATTAATTTACAAATATTTTTCAAAAACACCTTCAGAAATATAACTTACCTGATACAGTTATTTTATTTCCTGATTCAGTCTCTGCATTTGTCTCGCAATAAAGTCAGTGCATGTTATTAATTTCCTAGCATGAACTAAAACTGCTTTTTACTTTCACCTAACTCACACAACTTAATTACCAAAATCAAAAGTGTGTGCACTTTGTATGCCACGTGCCGTATGCCACATCCCCGTTTCTGCAAACTGAAATGAATACACTTCCTATCTGCTAGAATCCTTACAATCCTCCCAGTCATACTTCTTTTCTCGATCATCAACAGTACAGTATATGACTCCTAGGATGTCAGTTGCTTTAGCATTTCCTGCCCTGGTCAAGCTGAGAGGGTGGCTTTACTTACCTTAATTTTCTTCAGCACTTCCACAACCTCCTCTTTTGAGAAGCCAAAGCTACGTTCTTCCGTTTCTGCAGAATTAAGAACATTATTCTATTTGAATTAAGAGCATTATTCTATTTGTGTGTTTTATTGGACACATTCTCCTTGCACTGTTTCCTGACATTCTTTATCCCACTACTTTCAATAGGAGTGTTTCTATAAGCATTTTTCAAGTACTTAATTTCTGTTACCGGTATTTGGGTATCTGCTTTGTGGTCTTGAATATAATTTATTGTACTGTTTTGAAATGACTGCCTTGTACCTTCTTTTCCATTTTCTTGCTTTTACTAGGATTTTATTCTGCTTACTTAGTAGATTATCTTGTTACCTTCTGTTTGAATTTCTTGGCTAGTCCTTAATTTACCTCCCTTTTTTGCTTCCCTTTTAGTGTCATCATTCAACACCACATCTCCCATTGTTCTTAAGTGCATTTGTCTTGCCATAAAATTCAGTTGTTTTTACCACATATTTTTATTGCCTCATATTTATCAATCACTCTAGACAATTTCGAAATCTTCATCATCCCAGCTATATTCTCCATTCTGCATTGGTCCTGCCACGTAGTTCTTCAAGCATTTGATCTAAACAAATTCTACACAAGGGCCAGTTTAGGTTGGGATATTTAACCTTCGCCATGGACAACCTTCATGTTTTGACCAGATTTAGGTCTGCTTTTCTCTTTAACAGTTAATCAATTAATAAATGAACAAGTAATCATTCTCCTCATAAAACCAGATTTAAAATGTTGCTAATTTTATTCATGTCTCTTTTAAATATAACAATACACAAATATTTTTATCTTACTTAACTTGTGAATACATTTTCCTGTATACTCTTCAAATAAAAGCCAAAACCAGTCATAACCAGTCAGCTCTCAAATCCATAAATCCATAAAGGTTACCACCTGTATAATCATCTCCTGTTAAGATATCCCACATGAAGTGTTTTTTTATTCTTTTACTAACAATGAGGTTTACAACTTTTGTCATTCTCACCTCATTCACTTTGTTCTCCTTTTCTTACCTATAAACATGTTAACCTTAGCTTTGCTATTATTGCCTTGCTAGAGAAATATTTGCAATTCTGATCTGGATTAGGAATCTTCCTTTTCAAATGTCACTGGGTGGGCCAATAAAAGTCTGATGTCCCCAGTCACCACACTCTCTGACAGACTTGGGTCTTCCTACACCTCTGAACCTTAAAACATATACCCTAGGTCAGAGTTTAATCCAGTTTGATCTATTTTTGCTCATGATGATCCTAAGCAGTCAGTTTCCCATGTAACATTTACTATCAAATGTAAAATGATGAAGTAAAGTAATGTCTGTATTTGTCAGCTTCTTTGTGCTTTTTGCAATGTGGTGAACAATCAAAATCCCCCTCTGAGTTTTGAGTGCATTGGTATACTGGTATACATCTGTTGCATCAAAGAGTTGGTGGGGGTGTGCGATGATAAATTTATTGTTACAAAATCCACACAGAGCCATAGCAAGGTTTGGGGCAGCCACCCATATAATTGGTAACCTGGCTGCAATGTCGTAAAAATGAATACAGCACTGATATGCACAAAACCGAGTCCAAAACAGAACTGAGGGAATAAGGAAAAGGTGGAGGCTTTTAAAGGGGAAGACAGGAAGTGAGATCAAAGGGGTCGGGCTCATGAGGGTCTTCAACCATAGGCTGTAGCCCGGACGTGACATCAAGAGGACTAGGTGGAATCTCCCGTGACTGGTCTGCAGGAAAGGGAGAAAAAGAGTCAGTGCAGTCTGTCACATCCTGGTCTGATTCGGAATTGCCCTTACTCAAGCCCTTTAGCTGCCTCCCATGCGCACATGTGTGACAAGCCCCACCACCTCAGCCCAGACCCATTGGGTCGGGCGACCCTAACTGAGAGGTCGTGAACCCGAGAAAGAGCATCAGCGTTGGCGTGAAGACAATGAATGCGACAATGAATGAGCAGAAACTTGTATGGCTGAAGGTCAAGAAACCACCGGGTGAGCCGCGGATTCGACTCCTTCTGCAGGGCCATCCACTGTAAAGGTGCATGGTCCATGACAAGGGTGAATTCCCGGCCAACAGGTAGTACCTCAGCTGAGTAATTGCCCATTTAATCGCCAAAACCTCCCTCTCCACCGCCGCATACCTGGTCTCCCGGTCCAACAGTTTCCGGCTCAGGAACATGATGGGGTGTTCCACACCATCGAGGCTTTGGCTCAGTATGGCTCCCAGGCCTGTGTCTGAAGTGTCTGTCTGGAGGATAAAAGGTAAAGAAAAGTTAGGTGCTTTCAGAATAGGTGTGGACGTAAGGGCCTGCTTCAAGTTACTAAATGCAGCTCAAAGGGCACCGCTCTCTCCGAGAACCAGGGCACAAACCGGCGGTAGTACCCTGCTAACCCGAGAAAGGCTTGGACCTGCCGCTTGGTTCGCAAACGGGGCAATTTCAAAATGGCATTTACTTTGGAGCACTGTGGCTTCACGGTACCTCGACCCACCAGGTAGCCTAAATACTTGACTTTGCTCAACCCAAAGAAACATTTCTTGGCATTAATTCGAAGCCCGGCCTCACCAAGTGTCCGCAATACCGCTTTTACCTGCTGTAGGTGTTCCATCCATGTGCTGGAATAGATGACCACGTCATCCAGGTAGGCAGCACTGTATGAGTTATGGGGCCTGAGCACTCTGTCCACCAGATGCTGAAAGGTTGCCGGAGCCCCATGTAACCCAAATGGAAGAACACAATACTGCCAGTGTCCGCTAGGGGTGCTAAACACGGTCTTAACCTTCGCAGAGTCCATTAAAGGAACCTGCCAGTAACCCTTTGTCATGTCCAGCGTGGTCAAATATTGAGCCTGTCCAAGCCTCTCGAGGAGGTTGTTCACTCGTGGCATTGGATAAGCATCAAATTGGGAGACTTGATTAAGTTGATGGAAGTCATTGCAAAACCTCCAACTCTCGTCAGGCTTAGCGACCAATACAATGGGACTGGACCAGGGACTATGACTTTCCTCGATTACTCCTAGTTCCAGCATGTGCTTGATCTCAAGCTCCACTTCGCTTTTTTTGCCTCAGGAAGATGATACGGACGATCTCAGACTATAAACCCAGGCTCTGTCACAATGTCATGCTCAATCAAAGAGGTCCTTCCAGGGTTTTCACTCACTACCTCCGGGATGGACAGGATAACTGTTTCCAGCTCCTGTTGCTGTCTGGGACTTAAATCTGCACCGAAGTTAAGGCTAGCCATGTGAGCAAAGAGTGAGCGGGGTTTTCTCAGTGCCCAAATGGCCACCTAGGAGGTGGGCGTGTGCTAACTCACAGACCTGCCGCCGGAAGGTCCACGGGATTAGCAATAGCCGTTTCTCCTGTCCCTCATGCTCAGCTGCATGATACAGAAAGTCGTTCTCTAAACAAAGTGAGGACCCTGTGGCATGGACTGGTGAGTGCGCTAGCTATTGACAAGGACTACTGCATTAATGACTTTAAGGCATCTGTTTTTCTTTTTTTGTTTGGTGTTCTGAGAGTAGATGATTACATCTGAAACCTAAGACTGGCTTTGGCAATATTACACTTGCTTTCTGACTTTAGTACACTAAATATTGCGCTTATTGAGCACAATAGAGAGAAAAAGATCATCCAGAAAGGTTGATTAACTGTACTGTACATCTGAGCCATTTCAGATTTATTTATAAACTATGTTATCTGGATTTCTGATAACACCTAATACCACAATCACAAGAATCTGGAGTTAAATTATTCACTTGACAGAGTATTATTTTACTGTAATAATTGAAAATATATTATCCAATGTGTGCTTTCTGATCACTATGCACTTCTTGCTTATACTTGTATCAAAAAACTTACAAAAAATACCCAAGCATTCTATTTTTCCATCTTGTTTCTGTACCACTTCTTGACTCTGGACACCATTAATTAAACCTACACCTTAAAATCTTCTCAAAACTTTAAAGGCATCTTGGCTTTTATGTTTTGAGTTGAGGGGACAATAATTTTATATCCCTGTTGGAGACACTTTCAGGTTCATTCAGCTGAACTTGAACTCCATCTTGCAGCCCCTGGTGTCCCTAACCCCATGCGTGTTTAGTTGCTGTTAAGATGCCAAGTCTCCAAGGCAGTCTTCCAGATTTCTTTAAATAGACCATTCTAAGAGAGAGAACTTTTTTGTCAGTCCTCCCTGTACTCCTTTCAGTTCAATTCAATTCATTTCAACTCAGTTTATTTCTGTATAGCACTCTTTACTGAGTAAAATACAACTACAAATGTGACAAATTATTGATTGAATGAAAACACATAAAACACATATTTGTTTTAAAAGATAGAGAAACACATAACACATAAAATCCCATAACACAAATTAGTTCATGGTTCACAAATTCTTTATAAAATATTTTTAAAGATAGGAGTAAGAGAATTCAGGGTAAAAGAGACACGCTGAGCTTGATTTGTAAAGTTTATTTTAACAAAAAGGTGTTAAAGTTGCATGTTTTTCAAAATTTGGTGCTCTGGATATAACAGCTTTTCAGATATAACAGAAATATTTTTGTATTGTTAAAAAGATGCAGTTTGTAAGAAAATCTTTTTTGTATTTAATGTTATTTTCCACATTCTATTCTATAATTAATATAATTGTTTTAATAACCAAATCCACTGTAATTAGAAATGAAAAAAATATATATTAACTTTAGGAAATGTAATAATTAGGTAGGCAGTAATGAAATGCACTAAATTGTAATGGAATTTAAATCACATTTAAGACTCATTTATTGTAAAATGAAGGGAATTCAGCCAGTTGCTGCAAAACATCACCAAGTGCATCTCTATGTGGTGTATTTTTGTAGTGAGTGTGCTGTAATTATGTTTTTGAAAGTAGTACATAATGCAGATAAAATAGAGCTAAACTCATTTTTAAAAAAATATTTCTCCCTGGTAAGAAATGTGTGCAATAAGCCAATTGTTTTGTGATATCTGGACGTCTGATCAAATCATAACCATTCATGACAGGTTGTTTTGCATTCATTAATCCATTCCATTCCAAATTTCTTTATCCAATTATAGGATTGCAAGAACTTGGAGCGTAACCCAGTAGCAATTTGCAGTCACCAATTAACATGTGTGTGAAATAATATTTTTTTAGTTATGTATTAACAGATCTCTTTTCTATTAATCTTGAAACTTCTTTGGCTATACATCCCAGAATGCATTGCATTTCTACCTCTATCTCATGTCTCTACGTAGACTTCATCATTGGAGGCGATTCATGTGATATGAAATTTATATTTACTGCCTTAACTGCAGAAGGAAATGACCTTAATTTAATTTGTTATCCTCCTTCCAGTCTCTTAAAAGCCGTGTGGTCAGCTCAGGTTTACTCAGTGACATTCATTTGTGTATTGTTGGCAAGTCAGTGTGCGAATAAGCTATATAAGCTGTATACTTAACTCAGTTCAATTCAATTCAGTTTGCTTTTGTATAACACAATTACAATACTAATTACAAACTTTAGAAATTACTAATTACATAATGAACCCATATAAAGACAAAGATTTGTTTAAACACACAGGAAGAAAAACAAATCCAAACTGACTAACACAGCACACAACTGTGCTTCTGAGTTTTGTGTCAGCTTTCTAACACAACCTACTTTCATTAAAAAATCAAGATAAAAATATGTGTAACATTCACCAAAAAGAGTTGGCATTGTGGCACAGAGGTAGTGCTGCTTCCTCGCAATAAGAAGAGCAGAGTTCATGTCTCGTGTGCTCCTTTACACTTTTTTTCTTGCGTCTGTGTGGGTGAACCTGTAAGTCACTCAGCAGTTTTTGGACAGAGAAAAAATATTTTAAAAAGTCATTTTCTTTTTCAGTTTATATGTTTAAAGTCTAAATATTCATGCATGTAATAGACATTTGTCCAATTTTACCCTCTGATAAAGGTCCATAGAGGGCTAGATCCCTAATAAATGATCCAAAATCAAAAATGACATCACATTTGTAATCACTGACCTTGAAATAATCTAAAACAATACTCCAAAAGTTTGTTTGAAATTTTTAATTTTTAACCTTCTTGTAGTGGTTCATAGAGGGTTAGGACCACCACTAAAGAATCAAATATCAAAAATATTGTCATGCTCATGATCAGCAACCTCAAAATAGCATAAAACATGTCTTCACGCGCCTTTATTAACAACCCTCATTTTTATGTAGTTTTGTGAAAAGGTGTAACTTTCGCTCCTCATATCCCATTAGGTGGTGAACACCTGGGGTCAACTGATGCGGCACAAACAACTTCAAGTCCTGATCATTTTCACTGAAAACATTTATTTGTTAACTCTTTATAAAATGGTGTAATTTACTGCACAAAATATAGCCTAAAATAGTCTAAAAATAAGGGTTTTTGGGACCCCCAAAAAGTTCAACATCTTGTAAAACTAGATATCAAGATGAGCTGAACGGCATACCATATGTTGGGGTCAGGAAGCACCTCGACAAAAAAAAACTAAAGTGATTTAAAAGCGTTCAAAAATAATTATTATGAATACAATAATACATTATTCAGCAAAATCAAAACAAAATACTTCTTTCTTTTTTGGGTCTTCCTTAAATATACAGTTATTATACTTCTGTTTGCATGTTGGGTTGGCTCATTCATGTTTTGACAAAAGCTCTTTCTTCTCTGTAATGGTGCAAACTGATAATTTCTCCATTGTGTAATGGGTTGCTTGTATATTTTTACGCCACTAAAAAAACAGCCACTGAAACATTAAGTCCTTGTGCTCACTGTTGAGTCTTTTTCTACTGGAAGCGATGCCATGATCATTTTGATGAGCAAAATAAAAAAAGAAGTACTTCTCTGACCAGCTGAAGTAAGTGTGCGCACATTATTTAAATCACCCCTGATAAATTGCTCTATGAGTATACTCATTGACAAGTAACCCAGCCAAATTCATTCTGTCCTCTATGTGTAGGGGCAGCACAGCAAAAATTGATTTGCAATTGAGCTGAAAAACAGCAACTGTCAAATCCTATAGGTAATTAGGGTTACTTTGTTTTGTTAGTGAAACAGTCTTATGTAAGAGAATAAGAATCAATTCTTTCTACTTAATGTGTCTGCAGCTAAATCAAATGGCTAACACAGGCTGTGAAAATGGACTGTTAAGTGATGCTTTGTGATTTTCAGTCTTAATTATTACACTTGCACTTTGAAAATTGTATATTTTTTTTAAAACGTGATATATCATATTGCATATTTTTCTTTTTTCACTTAAGCGAAATCATATAATTTTTATGGATGTTCACCTTTATATAAAACCACATGCAATTAGAGGAGAATGTGAAACATGCAATTAATCAAAGGTTACAAAGCCAAATGGTCTGTACTTCTAAAAAAATGAACAAAATAACAAATCGAATTAAGTCTGAAACCTGCTTAATCTCTTTCAGGATAGTGAGGACTGGAGACTGTCGTGGCAGCATTGGTAACAAGTCGGGAGCCAATTTGATAGAGCCAGCACATTGCATTCAAGATCATTCCCAGAATGAATTATACTTGGAATTTAAAAGTCACCAATTAATCCAGAAAAAAAACAGAGTACCCATAGAGAAACGCCAAATGTAAAATCCACAGACATTGACCAAGCTAGTGTTCAGTCCTAGTCTCGACTGTTGTGAGGCAGAAGCACTAACCATTGAGACAAAGTATTCTGCAATGTCCAAGTTAGAAAGAAAATATATACATCTTTCTAAAGTTATTATTTATAAAAACAAAAAGTACAAATGTATTTATACATACTATCACAGACAAAAGTCACAAGGCGCTGAACAATAAAACATAGAATAAAATAAAATATCAAAAACATAAAGAGCATAGAACATCAAACCAAAAACATAGAATAAAATGAAATATCAAAAATACAAAATACAAAAGAAGGCTACCTAAATGCCTGTCTGAACAGATGTGTCCTAAGCTGACTTTAAACAGTTCAGTAGATCCTGCTAATCTCAATGACAGTGGAAGACTGTTCCATAACCTTTGGAGCAATTACTTGAAATGCACGATCCTCACGTGTCTTTAATCTGGTACAAGAAATCAAAAGGAGATCTAAAGGAGCAGGTCTAAGAGCATGACCTGAAATGTAATGTTGAAGGAGGTTTGTAATATACTGGGGAGCCTGACTAGGCAGGGCTCTGCAAGTATGTACCAGAATTTTGAACTGGATCCTAAATTCCACTGTGATCCACTACAGAGCCTTTAAAATTGGGGAAATGTGGGTCCATTTGTGTGAATGTGTTAAATACCTGGCAGCTGCATTTTGGACAGTCTGAAGACGAGACAAACCAGCTTTACTCAGACAGGTAAAGAGGGAATTGCAATAATCCAGTTGAGGTGAGATGACAGCATGGATAAGCATTTCCATCTCAGCATCACAGCCCTGGTAACAACAGATCTCAACTTGGCTAAATTTCTTAAATGAAAAAAAACAACAATGACTGAGAAAACTGACTTGTACATCACAACTCAAAGATTGGTCAAATATGACACCTCAATTATGTAGGGATGCATGAGAAGAAGTGGAGATGGTGGAAGGTTTTTGAGAAATGTCTGGGTGCAGATCGGGAGGATACAAAGATTAAAACCTCAGTTTTCTGGGTATTTAACTTTAAGTGTTTGGCAAGTAGCCATTTATTGACCTCTTTCAGACAGTCGACCAAAGAAGACAACTTGTGTAATTCTTTCGGCTTACAAGAACAATATCATCAGCATAAAAATGGTAGGAGATACTATTAAAAGAATTGATCATTTGAGCTAGAGGAAGTATATACAGTGAAAACAAGATAGGTATGAGGACAGATTCCTGTGGTACCCCACAAGTCAAAGAAGCAGAAGCAGAAGTATACTCACGGAGATGGAGAAACTCCTATGAGATAAATATGAGGTAAACCAAGCCAAGGCTGAACCAGTGATACCCCTGTATGCAACCACTGTTTTATTAATAATACATACTTTCCTTGCCAATTTAGGCTGAACAAGGCTAAAATTAAATGACAGATTAAACAAAATCAAGAAATCAAACAAATCAAAAGAAGTAGGTGAATATGTTTCAGAGCCACTACAATAGGAGATGGACATTTACTTCTAGCTAGTAAGAATTAATTTGAGGAGAATTTCTGAAGGGCACTGTAATTCTCTGATTCCAGACAGATTCAAAATATAAAGAAAAATAAGCTATTCATATTAAAATATAGCTAATGCATACACTAGCAGTAAAGAATATTTTAAATATCATAAGCGATGCTTGCTTGTTTTATTGAGGTGTTGACAGATAAAATACAGTTCTTAGAGACATATGCCAAATAAAGCAACTAAACATGGCTTTTACTTATGAAATTATTTCTGAGTTCTCAGTAATAGTAATAAAGAACTAGATCTTCTACACATCAAACCTTTTCAATTAAATTAAACTCAGTCATGTTTGTGCCAGTGAGGCTAACCTAAACACATTTAATTACTTATATCATTATCAAATGCACAACTGATGACCATTGTTCAATTAAAGATGCTCTTGAGGGTGTAAAGTGTACTAAAAGAGAAACAAAATGGTTGGAGGGTAACTATTCAAACTCAATTTGCAATGATAATGGCAGCTCTTAGTTTCATTTCTGCATGCCAATAAGATTTTTGTTTTAATTTAGATGAACTAAAATTTGATTTAGATTTTTTGGATCAATTGCAGACCAAGGGGGCTCGGTAAATGAATGTAATTGTTATTGTAAGACTAATTTTTGATGCTTTGCTGATTGTTAAACACCTCCTGATGGTATGGGTTTCACTACCACATAAGCATAGATGGAAAAAAAATCTTAAAAGAAAACAGACATAGTGTGCTTTCCTGGAAGTTTTAAATTTTTATTGTACTTCATAACTTATTTAACATTTTTTGCAGGACAAACCCAGTACTTCTGCGTTTGCTTGATATTTCTTATCATTTTACTTTTATTTGGACTGTCAAGCGATGAAATTCTATAAGAATGAGAATTTTATATATGCCATATATTGCAGCATATTTCAAGAGAAGAGCTGTGCTTCTGAACAATTGTCAGCCAGAATTGTCTGCCAGGTAGTGGAGAATTTCTTTACTCTTGCTAGACAAATCCCTGGTGTGGAGGTGGACACAAAGATTGCGTGTTGCGCTGTATATACTGCACACACAAGACACATCATATTAGAGTGACTCCCGCCCAAACAATATTTATACACATTCTGACAAAAAATACATATATGAGGAAGCAATGGTCAATATATAGTGAAAGCTGCATGGGATATCAAAATAAGCAGATACACAAATTATAAGATTTCCATGCTTTTCACTCAAGTACCTTCATCTAGAGGCGGCTCATTGGGTTACATGTAAAAAGAGGATAACTACACAGGGTAGGATGATGGACTTTTGAGCCTAGTATTAGTGTAAAAGACACCAGGAAAACATTTGACCATGTGTTTGTTAGCCATATTAAAAATGAGAGACAGTCTGAATTGTAGGGCACTGTCAAGCTGTGTTGTCAGATCAACAAGTCTAAAACAATGTTGCTGAACATGTCCTGATGTTTGTCACAAAGGTTCTGGGAGGTCAAGAGGAGTAAAACAATGGAAGGACTGGTAGACTAGATGATAGGTCAATGTAACAGGTACGTTAATGCTTTCCACTGTATACTGAGATGTGGTGCCCCTCCAAAATGTCAAGATAATGCCCCAGACCTAAAGAAGAGATTCTTTCCATTTCACTGACCACTTGCCTTGACTGAATGCATCTCAGCAAGTATCACACTCAAGCACCTTGCACTTGTGTGAATTGATACTGTGTCCTTTACAGCAAAGTCTCTAATTTCCTCTTAGTGTCTGATGGCTATGGATATGACACAAACAATAAAGTAATCCAGATAACATTCTTGAAGGCACAAATATTGGGAGTCATGGACTGGGTAGCTGCTATCTACAGTATCTGGGCACGTAAGTGGCTTGTTAAGTAGTTTGGCCATTTAACTATGCATCAAGAAAAACCTGTGACCTATCATTTGACCTTTTATCATCCTTCTCTTTGGAGCCATTTTTCAGTAAGAAAACAATGCCCTACTAAGTGTAGCTGGACTTCCCCAGAAATGCCAAGAAGACATCAAGACCTACTTGTTCAAAGTTATGATACTGGACCTGTCTGAAAAAGGCTATGGTGGTACATCCACTTATTCCACAGACCGTTGTTTCTTGGGAGGTGATGCTACCTGTGCTAATGGACTCTTCTGGCATCTATGTGATTCTGTATCATTAGTCCATAGTAGGTAACTTCCATATGTAGTCTCATACTAAAAAATAATGTATAAATAATGCCTTTGATGTACTTCTGGAATCATATCTTACTAAAACCTCCCTTGTATTGAACACTTTTTTTTTAATTACAATTGAGCTATACGTACATAGTGCATGTTTTATTATATGGTACATTCAAAAATATACTAAACTTTGAATATTGTGCAGCACAAACTACAATGGTGACAACTCAAACGAAAATAGATGTCTACAGAGATACCTAAAAATTTTTAATGAAACTGTGACATATATGAGTAAGATGCATTGTGACAAATTAGATAGATAGATAGAAATTAATGCAAAATTGTTTAAATTTTTCAAAAAACTTTGACTATAATTTGTTATCATTTTTTTCCCCTTTTACTTAAGTGATTAGCTGCTAAACAGGTAATAATCTATTTGATTTTGTCCAATAATGTTTAAAATCAGACAAATTTTGTCTTTTCCTTTCTGAGTAAAGTCATCAGCAAAAAAGGTGCTAAGTGGTCACTTGGTTTGAATCCCAGTCTAGTCACTATATCTGTGGAGTATGTACAGTATATCCTCTACACTGCCTTCTTCATGTACAGTGTGACCTCTAGGAAGGGGATAATCAGACAGCCACAGAGCAAACTAATGCCTTAGGCATTCCAGATTTTGTAAAAGAATAATAGCTTATTCAATTCTTATAGAATAAATCAAAGCCCAGTGTCCATTAAAAGTCTTTCTAGGGCCTTACAATGAAAGCATTTCCTTACTCCAGTCCAATCACAGGCTGTATTGTGCCTTCCAAGAAGTCCTACAGTCTGTAGCTTATTTAAAATGGGTGAGAGCCGGTCTCATACTGTGGAAACCTCGTGCAAGAGGGATTGCCTCCTTTCTCTCCTATAGGGAGTAAACAGATTTGCTTTCTTCGTTTTTCCCCTTTTATTCTCTTGGCCTGGGTCACCTTACCTGGTTGTTTTTCTGTGTATTTGCTATTACTGAGCAGTTCTTCTGGTCCTGCTTTCCTATATTCTTCCTTGGTGTGCTCTTCATGCATGGCTGATTTGGAGTCCGCTCCTGGGAATGTAAGATAACATGCTATGAGCAATATAGAATTATTTGTCTTATCCTACTGGTTTTCTTTGTGTTCGCAGCCATGTCACCAGAAAGTTAAGCAAACTGTGAGACTGTGATAGCTACCTCATGTCAATGGCTGATTGACAAGTTTAAACTGACCAGTGTAAGTAACTGTGCCCCATGAAGAAATTGCAGCACTTGGAGCATGGGAAAGGTGCTATATAAATAAAATGTATTATTATTATTATTATTATTATTATTATTATGCTGTTCAGATTTAGTTCTTATTGAACTTGACGCCGCTGGGAGAGGCTCTGATGAACCCTGCATTTGAATAAGGCAACTGGAAAATGAATGAATGAATGTTATTAAGTAAACTAAAACTGAAATAAAGAATTAAGCTAAACTGAAGTTTTTGACTTATTACATATTACATTTGAGCAGTATATATGTGTTTTAAATTGGATTTTGTATTGCCTTACACATTATTAGCTGCCATCTTAAGTTCTTTTTAATACTGTTTGTTCTTATTTTAAGGCCTACTTTTTTGTCTGTTTTTTGTTCTTTGTGAATTTATCAATGAAATGTAAATCTCTCTTCATTATTATTTATGTCAGGTCTTACAGTTATGGTCCCCTACCATGTCAGACTAGATTCACACAATGGTGTCCCTTTCCTTTTCTCAAACATCTTATCTGGGGTATTGTGGTGGCAAGTTACTGTACCATTATACATGTCCAGTTCCTGGGAGAGTAGGCTTATGGATAGAAATGTACTGTAGGTGTCTTGTAAAGTGCCATTGATGGACTGAAGGTCTTCTTGAGTAAAGCATCTCAATTTTACATTGTAGTGAACACATATAGATTACTGGAAATTTGGTAAGTTGTATAGGATATGGCTGAAAATTCATCTTCTTGGGAAAGACTTCCTAAGAACTACTTATTTAGTCCTATACATAAAGGAAATGTATTTTTCAACAAGATACAGAATGTTTGTCTGCAGAATAAGTGAATGTGAGTTCCATTCTTGCCATTAAGCAGAATTTATTGAAGTGTTCTCTTTCTTTTGTTATACAGGGATGAGAGATGAATCTAAAGAACATGAGCATTTTTACCGAATAGCTTTCCTTTAGTAGCCTCCAAACGCCGATAGTAGAACACTTCATTACAAAGATGCTCACCCACTTCATTCATATATGCATTTTCACAATATTGATAAAAATCCAAAATAATGAATATGTTTATTTGTTGATACCCTATCTGAAATAATTAGCCCCAAATGTCCCTTTTGCCTTTCCCAAAAATGCTTTGGAGCAAATCTTTCATGTACATGACGAGCCTTCCATATTAGTTTTGCCTTTTATGAAGGATCTTAAAAGTAAAATTATTTATCTTGTGTATGCAAGTCTGGCAAAATGCAAACAGCCATCTTCTCCTAACTGCATATTCCTCAAGAAGGCTGCAACAATCATTACAGTATCTGCTGTGTTGGAGTTCTACTCTGCAGTCCCAAGTGATTGATGCTATAATCAAATATGTTGTAGCACATTTTGATTTCCTGAGGTAGTCAAAGAGGACAGGAGAAAGTGTAATACACTTGCAGCTTCAGACCCTTAGGGATCAAAAGAAATACTGTGTTATACATAATAAGCAGTAACAATGAAAATCTATAAAGACAGGAGTTGATGTATTTTTTTTTATCATTTTAGAATAATAATGTATGCTTATATTTTTTTCTTATCTTATAACTTTAATTTACTTTGTGCCTTGACATTTATCATAAGCATTCATTTCAATGTTACCTTCTTGTTTTACAGTTAAAATAGAAAAATGTGATTTGAATCCTAAGAAACATGTTCAATATACAGGCACCAGGCCTTTGCCAAGGCATTTCCTTCAGCTGTATTTTTCTGGAGATGCTCCTAGGTTGTCATAGGTGCACAAAAGAGGAACTGAAAGAACATAAAACACAAAAGAAACAAAAGGCAGAATGCACTGTGCCCAATGGGACTTTAACTCACACAGTTTATATACTGTAGGATTTCAAAACTGCTTAGTCCTCTACACAGCTCACATAGAAAGTAAATAAAATATGTATCAATTTTTTCTCTTTTGTGTTCACAATCGATCGCCAACTACAGCATTATAATTTTTACACCCAGCTCCAGTTTCAAGGGATACAAAAAAGTTGCTTTATACAGGCTGGAAAGCTCACGGCTTTTGAATATTTAAGTGCAATGACCTCAGGAGCCATCTTATCAGATACAGTATGGGAAAGATCAACAGGTGTGATGTTCTGACATTAAAGATTTACTGGTGTTTTTCATTTTTAAACAATGCTTAGTATTATCACAACCATTTAAAAGGTTAAAAAAATAAAAACAGTTTTTTTTTTAGGAATAATCAAAAATCACTCAGAGGAACTGTTATTCTTAACCTTGATTAAACACCAGCCAGAAAAATAATGCACATGCAAATTTAAAATGTGTAATCTCTCTAATTAACTGAGTTCTATAAATATAAATAGGTGTAAACACGTCAGAGTTTCCTTTTACCAGAATGTGACATTCTTGTAAAAGAGGAACATTTTACTTGCAATATGTAGCACTATACTGCATAAGCAGGGTAATTTTCAAGGAGCTGTAGGGGAGTGAGTCAGTTACTTATTAGTGTTTAATAATGTATGCATAAGCAAGGATCACAAATGGTTTTCAAGGTTCTCACAGTTTGGAACTAACAACTTCATTTGCAGGATATTTTTATTAAATAACATTAGAAAGTATTCTGTTTAGAAAGCCAATACTTTTGAATTTTACGACTATACTTATACCACTTTTTTGCTCTGGATCAGTGGTTATCATTCTTAATCTACAAGAGTATACCCCAAAATTCTCCCAGGTTAGTGAATTCCTCAGGTTGAGAGGCTATGTCTGCAGAGTGTGCAGTATATTATGAGTCCCCCAAAATTTAATTAGATTAGATAAACTTTATTAATTCCAAGGGAAAATGTATATGCATACAGCAGCAGTAACAGAAAAAAACAAGGATACAGATTCACAGGACAAGTAATAGAGCCAATCAATCAATCAATAAAAAACAAATAATAAAATGTATATTGTGCTGAAATTTCAAAATTAACTTAAAGAGTATATCAGGAGGAAGCCATGAATTGCTGGAGAGCAGTGAGTAGAAAAGACCCCCCAGAGGCGCTTCTTAGCACACTGTGATGGAATGAGCCTGTGGCTAAAAGTGCTCCTAGAGATTGCCTCCTGGAAGGGATTGAGGGGATTAGGGTTATGTGGTTATGCAGCTGCTCATGTGGTTTAAGTTCTAATTAAAAAATGTCAACATTATTCTATGACCAAATGTCTGGAAAATGACAATGTGTTAAGAAAAAAACCAGATGTGTTATAAGCAAACGTTCAAGAAGTGACAAAACTGTACAAAAAGATATTGGTCACGCAAGTAGAACAAAAATGAAATCTGCCATAAAGCAAGAAGTTATAAAGTTTGCTAGAAACTATGTCTGAATGTAAAACTCAGGTTATTATATTTGGTTCCACAATTCTATCAGTAATATAACTATCAATTTAGGACCTCTGTCAGCAAATGTGTGCACCCATTTCAGAAACATTCTTGTCATCTTTGAACCTTCTCTTAAATTTGACAAATTAACAGTGTGGTAAAAGACAGTTTTTTTTTGGTTTAAGAGGATTATTAAACTGAATTTTCTACTCTCATTTAAAGACATGAAAATAGTCTTGAATATTGTATCCTGTTTGCTGCTGGTGAAAAATGCAGCCACTCAGCTCCTGACTAGTACAAAAAAAAAGTAGAACATATCTCTCCAATACTGGCCTCTCTTCACTTGCTACCGGTAAAATACAGAATTCAGTTTAAAGGTTTAGTATTTTTAATGCACTTCATGGTATGACACCACATTTTATCTCAGACCTCCTTCACCTCTACTTCACCTCTAGGTCTTTGAGATCCTCTGAACAACTGTACTCTCAGTTGGAGCTTAAGGGTGATTGTGCTTTTTCTGTGGCTGCCCCTATTCTAGAATAGATAGATAGATAGATAGATAGATAGATAGATAGATAGATAGATAGATAGATAGATAGATAGATAGATAGATAGATAGATAGATAGATAGATACTTTATTAATCCCAAGGGGAAATTCACAAAATAGTCTACTCTTTTACATTTGGTCTTCCAACACTATTGATATACATACATATATATATATATATATATATATATATATCCATCCATCCATCCATTTTCCAACCCGCTGAATCCGAACACAGGGTCACGGGGGTCTGCTGGAGCCAATCCCAGCCAACACAGGGCACAAGGCAGGGAACCAATCCTGGGCAGGGTGCCAACCCACCGCAGGACACACACAAACACACACACCAAGCACACACTAGGGCCAATTTAGAATCGCCAATCCACCTAACCCGCATGTCTTTGGACTGTGGGAGGAAACCGGAGCGCCCGGAGGAACCCACGCAGACACGGGGAGAACATGCAAACTCCACGCAGGGAGGACCTGGGAAGTGAACCCAGGTCCCCAGATCTCCCAACTGCGAGGCAGCAGCGCTACCCACTACGCCACCGTGCCGCCCCTATATATATATAATGTAAATCTTTTCTTTTCTTGTGGACATATGATGACACTTAAAGGTAGTTGATTCAAATTTTATTGTATTTCTTTTAGTGCTTTGGAATGATTTATGTTTCAGTGTTTTATGGTAGGCGGCACAGTGGCGCTGCTGCCTCGCAGTTAGGAGACCCGGGTTCTCTTCCCGGGTCCTCCCTGCGTGGAGTTTGCATGTTCTCCCCGTGTCTGCGTGGGTTTCCTCCAGGCGCTCCGGTTTCCTCCCACAGTCCAAAGACATGCAGATTAGGTGGATTGGCGATTCTAAACTGGCCCTAGTGTGTGCTTGGTGTGTGGGTGTGTTTGTGTGTGTCCTGCGGTAGGTTGGCACCCTGCCTGGAATTGGTTCCTGCCTTGTGCCCTGTGTTGGCTGGGATTGGCTCCAGCAGACCCCCGTGACCCTGTGTTCGGATTCAGCGGGTTGGAAAATGGATGGATGGATGGATGGACTTTGTTCTTAAGTTTTTATTCTGAGTTTATGCACAGCACTTTGGTCAGCATTTGTTGTGTTTAAATATGCTTTATACATAAAATATTGATTTTATTGATTTAAATGTGTACTGGTGTGGTACACTGTAGGTATATGTTTTAAGACTAGTATGTAATTGTACCAAGAGAACAATGCATTTGAACTGCAGATTCAAGCATCTTGACCTGGTCACTTGTATCGTGAGGTACAGGAGGCGAGAGGAAGGAGAGCTGTTAGAAAGACAGACAGAGAGACAGACAGACAGAGAGAGAGATAGATAGATAGATAGATAGATAGATAGATAGATAGATAGATAGATAGATAGATAGATAGATAGATAGATAGATAGATAGATAGATTGATTTCCTGTCTTATTACTGTTGTTGATATTTTTTTCACATAGTATTGAACCTTGTTTTCTATACAACCATTCCTTGCATGTATTTATTAACAAATAAACTTTTATTTTGTGTATTTGAACCTTTTGTTTTTATTCTGGGTTTGGAAAATCCTTTAGAGTGTCCCAATTTTCCAAAGAATTACACAATGCTATTAAGGTTTTGTAGTCCATTTGCTTGTTGCTTTTTCACTGAGAGACTTTTTTAAAGAAGCACCATTGAGAAAGACACAGTTGCATAATGGAATATACCAGGCTTGAGAAAGGCAGAATCTGAGAAAGGGAAGCTACCTATCAAGTGGTGTTTGCAAAAGAATGCAGAATGAGCTACTACTTGCAGATGGCACATAGATAAAGGGGACTAAAGCAATACAGCAGGTAAAAGATTAGTATTAACTCTACTCAGGAGAAGAAAGTGTGAAGTATGCTGCACATGAGAAAATGCAAAGCTCTTCCACCTTATAGCTCTGATTGCTGAGAATGGTGGTCAATGTACCACAGCTATGGAAAGGAAAGGCCGTACTCAATTTACTCTGTCCAATGTATGCAATACTTCAGTGACTCCTGGACAGAGACATAGCTATAATTTAAAAGAATTAAAAAAACTTCAAACTGAGAGATGAGAACTAGTCATCTCACATATTGTTTTTTTTTTTTTGCTTCTATGTTATTCCACTTAGTGGTTTCTTTATTTGCCTACCTTTAACCCATTGTCCAGTTATGAGCTGTATACTGTATACTCAAAGTAATTTCTCCAAGTTAACTCCTAAATATCATCTCTAAAGGTCTCTGGGAAGGTACAGCCATTAAGCCGAACCCTAAGGATACTTCTGAATCCCAACAGCAGCAGGTCAAAGTACGTTATCACTTTGGGAATCTTCTTCAACATGACACTACTGACTTAGCTTTCTCATTTAGAGAAGCAACTATAACTGAAGAACCTTTGCTTCCTCTGTTGTTATGGCAATCTCTTGAAATACCAGCTTTTAGGGCAACAGAGCTTACTATCACCCAGCAGTCCCTGCCTACCCTGAGTGGTACTTGAACAAGTTCTCCAGTCTAACTGTCTAATATTCATATCAGGCCCACTGCTGAACCTACTGCATGTGCTTGAAGTAGTGCTTCTGCAAATATACAATAAAAGTGCAAACTACTGGGTATCCTGGGGGGATTCAGGAATACATAATTAACCAGTTGGACTACTGGAAAGCCTCAAAATAAAAACTGTGGTGGATGGGGTCCTTGAATGAAAATTTTAAGAGAATGTTGTGTTTTTATAAATCATTCCGTTCCATTCACTGGCCTTGAGAGAAAATGTGTTCAAATTTGAATTTAGAAGACTTTAGAAAAATTTTTCCTATTATTTTAGCCTAATCTACCCCTGAAGTGATAGCTACTGCCTTCTGTCCTTTTAACTAATTAAAGCTGCAGACCTGGCCTATGGCAAGGTTGGTTCAAGGCACAAAATGGACTTAATATTCATCATCGAATAATCTGGCTATTTTATCTAGTGATGATTTTTTCACTTAACTATGCTCTGCAATGAAGGAAAAGAAAATAAAGTTGTGTTTTTTTTTTTTTAAATCAAGATTTTTAAATCAAATTGAACAATGAAAATTACCAAAATGAAAAAATTTTATCTGAAAGCTTTGCTACTTTTGAAGCAGGCATCAGCACTGCTACGGTGAGTGAGATGGCGGATTCTGCTCTCCCACACCAAAATGCGTATATGTAATGAAATGTGGCTGTTCTGTGAGACACTGGTCAGAAGTACAAGGTGTTTTGCTTTTGCTTGTAAATTGCATATGATTGTGTATAATGCAATTTGTCTAGTTTAGATATGCAACGTCCTAAGTGATAACATTTTGTGTAGCTACAGGGCGAGTCAAAATGAAGTACCACATTTCTCAAGGTCATTTTGCGAATCCAACATCACTATGCAATGTGCCTTTTGAACGCACTTCAGCATTCCTCCTAAAGGTGACGTCCCATATCAGAAAACAATTCTTCAGCGGGTGACTAAATTTAGATAGACGGGTACAACATTGAACAGAAAATCTCCAGACTGTCCTCAGACTGTACGAACGCCTTAAAACATCCAAGTTGTAAGGGAATTAATTTTGCAGTCTCCTAGACGTTCAGCATGCAAACATGCTTGGTAGTGAAGGAACCCACTGAGAGAGACTGGGAGAGCCATAGAGAGTTGTGTGTGAACATTCTGCAAACCATTCATTGAGATGCCATTGTCATGTGCAGTGACAAGCCACATTTCCATTTGAATGGTTGTGTAAATAAGGAAAATCTTCACTACTGGGCTGAAAGCAACCCTCATGACCTTCGTCAGAGACCTCTGCACAGTGAGCATCTTACAGTTTGGTGCGCAATTGCAGAATTTGTAATCGGTCAAAACATTCAGAATGTTACATTGAAATGCTAGAGAAGTTTTTGCGGCCCCAACTGGAAGTGATGGATGTGGTGGATTCCTGGTTTTCAACAGGTTGGAGCAACTGCTCATACGGTGCAGAGATCCATGCAAGTTTTGCGTGAGATGTTTCCAGGAAAGCTTATCTCCCTGCGTGGTAATGTCGGGTGGCCATCACATTTGCCTGATCTCGCTCCGTGCAATTTCTTCTTGTGGGGCTATCTCAAGTCGCAGGTATACACACACTGACCTCAAAACCTTGAAGCCCTCAAGGACGCTATTTGCCACGAAATTGATGCTATTCCCCTTGAAATGGTCGAACGAGTCATGCGAGCACTCTGAAATCGTCTGGAAGATTGAATCGCTAATGATGGCCACCTTTAAGACATCATTTTTAAAACACAGTGAAAAAATCTATTTTGTATAACCTATCTTGTATTGTAATGAAATGTATTTCATCTTGTAGCGTTTTTGTAGAATAAACGTTTGAAATGTGGTACTTCTTTTTGGCTCACCCTGTATTTTATTGTATACTGTATTGTATAGTACCAAAGTAAGAATTCAGTGTTCAACCAACACTGGAGCATTAACAGGGCATTCTGATTACCACAGGCATTTCACAAACTGTAATGTAATATTTTCAAACTAGAATAATCTGTCTGGGTTATGCAATTAAAACGTTTATTATGGGGATGGATAATGGATGAAATACATACTCAAGGAGGCAAAATGAAGATTCGTCAGTATCACATAGTCTTTCTTAAATATAAATGTAAACATAATTAAGTATATCAGAAAAAAAAACAGACAGAAGTAAAATGTCGATGACTGGACTGTATTATTGGTTATATTAAGAAACTAGTGCTGTTGTCATGGCTCCTAAAGAAAAATGCATAGGCATGTGTTTTTTCTTTATGTATTCAGCAAACATGCTGTTCTGTTTCCATTTGTATGTTTGTTTTCCTCACATTCTCAAATGATTATAAAGCAAATGGAATTAATTCTATTTTATAACTGTCTCTTTTTTCCATACTAAAAACATAATCTTTGTAGTTTATCCAGTAGTTTATATTGAGCCAACATTGTGTAATCTTTCTTACTTATCATCCAGAAATAACATCAGTTCTGAACAGTTGCATTGTTGCCCATGATGGCAATTAAAATGCTGAGTATACAACTTTGAAGAATCTTATAAATAATAGTGTTTCTGGATAATAAATATTCAGTGGAAACCACAGCTTGTGGGTAAGTGACTTTATATGCTAACTGAGGTTATTTTGTGAACTGTCATATTAATAAATAAACCTTTTTAAAATTATACTGTATATTGTCCAAAAGTCCATTCAAAAACAGTGAAAAAAATATCTTTGCAATAAATTTACAAGATTTATTCACACCCACGCAGCTTAACAGAAGCAGCCATTGTACTCAGATCTGCACATTCTGCACTTAATTATCACGGAGGCATGACAATATAAACTTCATTTCTATTTTCCTGCTTTACTAAATGGTGTCATGAAATTGTAATGAACAGCACACTTTTATTTCAGAGTTATTATATTCATTTAAAAAAAGCAATCTGTTGGTAAACCTCAGGTCACACTATCAGGGACCCACATAAAATCTGGAAGTCATGCAGTCCTCTAGTATGTATATTTACAAATATGTTCTGTTCTTAGGCTAAATCACCGCAAGTGCAACATAATATTTTTTGTGTGCACTGTGTCATATATGTCAGATTTCCATGCTGATACTAAGCAAGATTGTTACACTATTTCAATCTCATTTGTAAAATATGCTCTTAGGAATTTCTGTTTAATAATAAATGAAACCAACAAATGCACCATAACAGAAATTTCAACTTGACAACTCAAATCCAGATGTAGACACTATAAAATGCTGAGACATGCCAGGTAGGCAAAAGAAGACTATGTGACCAACAAGCACATTTTCAAAATTCAAATAAGAATTTAATGGCAGAGCCAGGAATTAGAAATGTTAAACTGTCCACAGTCAGATGATTATTTCATGAAATTGGAGAGAAAAAGTCGAAAATGTCCACTAGAGTGGAAAAGACTGTTACCTCCTGGCTGGTCAAAAAGAGGGCAATGAAGAATCTTTATAAATAAAAAGATACATTTTACAAAAAATGCTCCATAAGCAAGTAAAACACCTATTAGCTCAAGAAACACAAAGGCAATCCAAAGGAAACAATGTCACAATACACAATCCAAAGGCAAATGAAAAAAAAAATAACAGAACAAATGTTCAAAAATCCAGGAAATCACAAGAAAAGGATTATAACAATAATCACTACAGAAACTTACCAACTCCACAAACACATTCAATGAACCGCAAGGGATTGCATGTTTTCCTCAGCTTTTATAGGGCTGTCAGTGGTCCCTTGCAGTGATGGGTTGGTGGCTCTGGCTCCTGGGGAACTACCGTATTTTTCGCACCAAAAGACGCACTTTTTTTTCCCCAAAAGAAGGTTGGAAATGTCTGTGCGTCTTATGAAGTGAATATTGCGTCACAGACCATGATGTGTATTACCTGACAAAAGTAGACATCCAGGGGTAGAGGGCGACAAAACTCACTGTTACGTTACAGGCATTCCCTCTGTGCTTGGAGGAATGTTAGACTCATTGACTCGGCATCTAATCCTTGCGTGTGCGTGAGTTGCGAAATGTAAACAAAAGCAAGATGGCATCTACATCTCATGAGGGAGCGAAGCGAGTGCAGAAAAAAAAAAGCAGTGGATGTTTTGCGCATTATCACTGAGTCGGACTCTGGACTCCACAGATTACCAGCCGCTGGACTACTTCAGGCTGTTCTTTCATGAAGCTGCCTTTCAGCTACTGTCAAACGAGACAAACAGGTATGCAGAGCAATTTTTTGAATCGAGGGCTGTGCTTGCACCGCATTCTCATTTTTCAAACTGGAAACCCACAACAAAACATGAGATGAAGGGCTTTGTGGCATTACAAATATAGATGGGACTAGACTGGCGATATAACTTCAGGGAGCATTGGTCCAAACGTGCTTTGTCCCCTGGTGGCTTTGGACAGGTTATGTCGCGTGATGATAGGTACGTGATGCTGCAAAGTGATTGTGAGCAACTGAGCTTAATAAATTCTGACACTAGCGATGAGGAGTTCTTGGGGTTTCCATAAAACTAGAAGAGTGCTTGAAACTTAAAGTCTCTCCTTATTTGTTAATGACAGTGATGATGTTTCTTAATACTGCTGTTGAATTTACATGGTTGAAATATTATTCTGCTATATTTTATTAAACATATTAGTGCACCATTTGGTTCAGAATATTTTTTTTCTTGTTTTCATCCTCTAAACCTAGGTGCGTCTAATGGTCAGGTGCGTCTTATGGTGCAAAAAATACGGTAATCACAAAACACGGTACATAGCAAATGAACCAAAAAGAGACATTATAATCCCAGCCTTTGGAGAACCCAGGTTGGAACATAAGAGACTGGGCATACTTTATTGAAAAGGGGTAAACCAAAAACTACAAACTAGCAATGCTAGAAACTTCAATTCTTAATTTCTACTCGTTCCTTTAAATATTTTAAACAGACTTTTCTTTATTCCTTTAAACTTTAGATGGGATGCAGTCAAAGACCTTGGCCCTGACATAATAGGGACTGCCAGTAATTGATATATGCACAGCCGGATTTGCACAACAGGAAAGCAACCTTGAGAACAAGCATATAACTAATTCAGATGGCTTCATCATTAATGCAACAAATTATACATAAAACATAAGAAAAAAACAATTTAATGAAAAGAGAAAAGAAAAAAAAATCTCAAAATGAGCTAAAGTATTCACAAACTACGCTAAATCCTAACAGTCTACTGTATGATGTTCCAGATTCATCCACATCAATGACTGAATAAAATATTCTGCTTGGTGTGAAATCTTGAAAAGGAAAATGAGGCAGGTTCCCAATTCCAGATTAAGATCCTCATTGATCCTGAGGTATCAAAGTTGAAATGGCCACCCTCATTTCACTAGCCCGACTAAAGACATCCTTTCACACATGAACATCACATTTATAAAAACAAAAATCAGATACTAGTACTAATGCGGAAGAAATAGCAAACTTTATATCAGATCGCCTTGTCTGCCTTTTTTGTTCATTAGGGTATTGTAATAGATAGACAGAATTCTTTACTGTCATTATGCATGCACATAACGAAATTTTTTGGTGGTAGGACTTGGCTTCAAGGCAGAATACTTAAATACACAATACACTATAAACAATAAAATAAACATAATAAGTATAAAAGACAGCAGCAGTAAAACATCATCAAGTCCAGACTTTTCCTGAGGTAGTACGCCTGCAGAGACCAGTGATCTGTGTGTGTGGGTCTGTAGGGGAGGAATATGAGTGTGTGTGTTTGATTACGAGGGAAAGTGCATGTACATGTCTACAGGGGGGCAGGTTCGGGGTAGATATATCAGAGGTAGATGTATCAGGGGTAGATGTATCAGCAGGGGCAGATGGGCTTCACAGCTCTGGAGAAAAAGCTGTCTTTCAGTCTGCTGGTACGTGTTTTTATGTTCCTGTACCGCTTTCCCGAAGGCAGTGGTACAAACAGTCCATTTCCCATTCGTGTGAGATCTGCAGCTATACATTTGGCTCTCTTCTGCACCCTTCCAGAATATACAGAGTCCAGGTCTAGGAGAGGACTTCCCACGATCGCCTGTGCTGTTCTCACCACCCGTGCCAAGTCCTTCCTGTCCAGTGCTGTGCAGCTGCTGTACAACACTGTCATACTGTGACAGAGAATGCTTTCTATAGCTAATCTGTAGAAGTTTGTGAGCAGCCGAGAGGAGAATCCAGCACATCTTATCTTCCTGAGGAAGAAGAGTCTTTGTTGGGCCTTCTTTACCAGGTGAGATGTGTTCAAAGACCAGGTCAGATCTGATGTGATGTGGATACCCAAGAACTTGATATTGTCCACACACATTACAGCTTCCTCATGTATGAATATAGGAGCATGTTCTGTTCTTCTGGACCTCCCATAGTCCACAATGATCTCTTTGGTCTTGCTGGTATTCAAGATGAGGTTGCTGGCTGAGCACCATAATGCTAGGTGTTGTATCTCATCTCTATAATGAGTCTCATCATTGTCTGATATGAGACCCACCACGGTCATATCATCCATCTACAAGTGCGGACACACGCACGCACATAAATAGCAGTGGATGGGTGCATAAGTGAAACAGTGCTTTTATTTAAAACAATCAGTGTTCCAATTAAAGTGCAGAGCAAAATATTCTTTAAATAAATAAATAATTCATAAAAACAAATGCAGTCAATGGAGGTTAAAAAAATAGTTCCAATAAATATGTTTCATTAAAAATGACGAGCCCCTCCTCGAACCGCCACCTTACCGTGGTGGAGGGGTTTGCGTGTCCCAGTGATCCTAGGAGCTCTGTTGTCCGGGGCTTTATGCCCCTGGTAGGGCCACCCAAGGTAAACTGGTCCTAGGTGAGGGATGAGACAAAGAGCGGTTATACAAACCTCCTATGACAAATAAAAAATTTGGACGGCGTTTTCCCTCGCCCGGATGCGGGTCACTGGGGCCCCCCTCTGGAGCCAGGCCTGGAGGTGGGGCTCGATGGCGAGCACCTGGTGGCCGGGCTTGCACCCATGGGGCTCAGCCGGGCACAGCCCGAAGAGGCAACGTGGGTCCCCCTTCCCATGGGCTCACCACCTATGGGAGGGGCCAAGGAGGTTGGGTGCAGTGTGAGTTGGGTGGTGGCCGAAGGCGGGGACCTTGGCGGTCTGATCCTCGGCTACAGAAGCTGGCTCTTGGGACGTGGAATGTCACCTCTCTGAAGGGGAAGGAGCCTGAGCTAGTGCGTGAGGTTGAGAGGTTCTGGCTAGATATAGTCGGGCTCACCTCGACGCACAGCTTGGACTCTGGAACCAATCTCCTTGAGAGGGTAGGGGGAGTACTTCGAAGACCTCCTCAATCCCAATAACATGCCTTCCAATGAGGAAGCAGAGCCTGGGGACTCAGAGGTGGGGTCCCCCATCTCTGGGACTGCGGTCACCGAGGTGGTTAAAAAACTCCTTGGTGGCAGGGCCCCGGGGGTGGATGAGATACGCCCGGAGTTCCTCAAGGCTCTGGATGTTGTAGGACTGTCTTGGTTGACACGCCTCTGCAACATCGCATGGACATCAGGGACAGTGCCTCTGGATTGGCAGACCGGGGTGGTGGTCCCCCTCTTTAAGAAGGGGGACCGGAGGGTGTGTTCCAACTACAGAGGGATCACACTCCTCAGCCTCCCTGGAAAAGTCTATTCGGGGGTTCTGGAGAGGAGGGTCCGTCGGATAGTCGAACCTCGGATTCAGGAGGATCAGTGTGGTTTTCGTCCTGGTCGCGGAACAGTGGACCAGCTCTACACCCTTAGCAGAGTCCTGGAGGGTGCATGGGAGTTCGCCCAACCAGTCTACATGTGTTTTGTGGACTTGGAAAAGGCGTTCGACCGTGTTCCTTGGGGAATCCTGTGGGAGGTGCTCCGGGGGTATGGAGTACCGGACCCCCTGATAAGGGCGGTTCGGTCCCTGTACAACCGGTGTCAGAGCTTGGTCCGCATTGCCGGCAATAAGTCGAACCCGTTTCCAGTGAGAGTTGGACTCTGCCAGGGCTGCCCTTTGTCACCGATTCTGTTCATAACTTTTATGGACAGAATTTCTAGGCGCAACCAGGGTGTTGAGGGGGTCCGGTTTGGTGGACTCAGGATTGGGTCACTGCTTTTTGCAGGTGATGTTGTCCTGTTTGCTTCATCAGGCCGTGTTCTTCAGCTCTCTCTGGATCGGTTCGCAGCTGAGTGTGAAGCGGCTGGAATGGGAATCAGCACCTCCAAATCCGAGACCATGGTCCTCAGCCGGAAAAGGGTGGAGTGCCCTCTCAGGGTTGGGAGCGAGATCCTGCCTCAAGTGGAGGAGTTCAAGTATCTTGGGGTCTTGTTCACGAGTGAGGGAAGAATGGAGCGTGAGATCGACAGGCGGATCGGTGCGGCGTCCGCAGTGATGCGGGCTCTGCATCAGTCTGTCGTGGTGAAAAAGGAGCTGAGCCGTAAGGCAAAGCTCTCAATTTACCAGTCGATCTATGTTCCTACCCTCACCTATGGTCATGAGCTATGGGTAGTGACCGAAAGAACAAGATTGCGAATACAAGCGGCTGAAATGAGTTTCCTCCGCAGGGTGTCTGGGCTTTCCCTTAAAGATAGGATGAGAAGCTCAGTCATCCGGGAGGGGCTCAGAGTAGAGCCGCTGCTCCTCCGCATCGAGAGGAGTCAGATGAGGTGGCTCGGGCATCTGATTAGGATGCCTCCTGGATGCCTCCCTGGTGAGGTGTTCCGGGCACGCCCAACCGGGAGGAGGCCCCGGGGAAGACCCAGGACACGCTGGAGGGACTATGTCTCCCGGCTGACCTAGGAACGCCTCGGGATTCTCCCGGAAGAGCTAGAAGAAGTGGCCGGGGAGAGGGAAGTCTGGGCATCTCTGCTCAAGCTGCTACCCCCGCGACCCGACCTCGGATAAGCGGAAGAGAATGGATGGATGGATGGATGGATAAAAATGACGAGGTTAAAAGCCTGAGACAGTCCACAACACGCTGATCCCCAAATACTGCCTATCCTGGCACCTTCTCCCCTTATTCTGTTTGGACCCCTCTGACAGGTGCAGCCAACCTTCACATCCTGGCTCAGGTCCCCATTGCCCAGCCATCAGCAATTCTGGGGTACCACACTGAGCAACCTACATTCCCCGCCGTCTATCCCTCAGCTTCTGCAGATGTCGGATCACTCCTTCTCCCCAGCAATCACTTAGTAGGAGTGCCGTTTCTTCCTCCTCAGGCTCCTGCAGCCCGTCCTGAAGCACACTCCCAATCACCTGCCTTTCACTCCTTGCAGCAAGGGTGCTCTCTGTCTTCTCTCCATTTAACCTTCATCTCTCACTCGTCTTCCACTTCTCCCTGACCACTGTATTTTTCCTGCCTTTGTCCTGTGCAGACTCCTATTTGTACTGCCTCTCTAATTGGGGGCTGGTGCAACAAGTCGCTACCTCCATGGCTCAACTGAGGCACCTGACCGATCCACTCTTTTCCACATGTGCATGCAGCGGGATCGGCCAAGTACCCCGGTCACCAAGTGAAATGTGCCTGTGCACGCCCACCCGAATTGGACACCCGCACATGATTATTTATCTAAAATTGCCCAACACCAAAGAGCACTCATCACACTATGCCACTTGGGTCATTATGTTGATATTTTGTTTGCTATTCTTCTATGCGTGAGCTATTTTGTCAGTTAGATTGAGATCTTTTGGACTGCACATTGCTGTTGATGACAATTTTGATTTAATTTTGTTTTTAGTATGTCTGTTTAAACATGCTTAGACCCCTATCTGTCTAAAGGAAATTCTCTTGCTCGCTTTTTTGAAAACCTGTCATTTCAGTATGAGTGAATTTAAATTCTGACAAGTTTTTCTTCTTCCTTTGAATTCCTCTTTATCTCTATATATATAAAATCCAACGTCTGTCTGTCTGTCCGCTTTTCACAAAGGAGCTATTTAATGGATTTAGACTGGGTTTTATTTTATAATTTCCTTGAACATTCTGGTTGATTTTATGACTTCTTTCATCGCAAGTATTATAGTTCAGTTCCAGAACTGATTTATTTTTGCAAATCCAAGAGAGAGGTTGCAGGTTGAGGGAAGGGAGAGGCGGGACCTCAGGAGTAGGGAGTCGGGCGGGGCCACTCTCACTCATGCTCCAGCCTCCGTTCGAATCTCTCTACCTCTCGCCTCATGTTGGAGCTTATCTTGCCTCTGTTTAGCTAGCGATACCTGTTTGTTCAGCAGACATTATCATCTAGAGCAGGGGTCCTCAATCACAGTCCTGGAGGGCCGCAGCGGCCGCAGGTTTTTGTTCTAACCCAGTTGCTTAATTAGAAAGCAATTCTTGCCAATAATTTAATTTCATGGCTTGTTAGTGCTTTAATTCTGCTATGTCAGGTCATTCTCATATCCTAGATGTTCTTCTCCTTTCTAAGGATATCATCCAAATGATTTGAAGGCTAAAATGGATGAGTAATTCTCAGTCCTTCACTTTTTTCTCTTCACTTTCCTTCCAATTATTTAATTAAACCCAATAGTGCATGATAAATACACACAGGTGTAAATGGTAACAAGCTAAATGGAGAAATGCTGGTCTCATTTTGTCATTTGCATGTTATTGCTAATACGGAGCAATTAAAAACCAGGAATACAGCTGTTTAAGACTAAAATAAGCAATAAGGGTTCAATATCTTAACGAGCGAAACAACTAAAGTGAAGCAGAAGTGTTACTTGAGCAATAAGTGCTTCTTATTAAGCAATTGGGTTGGAGCAAAAACCTGCAGCCACTGCGGCCCTCCAGGACTGTGATTGAGGACCCCTGATCTAGAGATTGTTAAAAGGTAACCTTTGGTGTTTTTGAGGGAGAAATCACAGCTATGTTTGTTTTAGAGGGTACCTGCTCATTGGTAGAGATATCACGGCCATGTGCTCTTCTCCCCACGTGGGGGATGCTCTCCCATCAGATCTGAACACAATCAGCTACAGTGGCAATGTTTGATGTTGGAGCATACCTACCTTCTGCTTTGCCAGAGATACATTGCCAACTTTTTACATTTTTAGCAAAGAGATCACAGCTACATTCTCGCCTCTGATAGCAAAACCAAAAATATTGTATATCAAGAGGCCCTCAGATACAACAGCTGTCAATACAAATTATTACTTTTTTTAAAATTTTTGTATTGATTTTTGAAATTTGTCCTGTTTCACTACTACGTGGGTGGAGCCGCAGGGGACGCCTAGTACTGTACTAAAGGCAATTTCAGAACCAGTATCATGTTTTAAATTAACTATAGATTGGTAAGCAAATGGTTTAAGCAATGTTACATTGCACTTTTAATACTGGCAATTCTGCATGAAAGAAATGAATGAACTAGCTTTCTAAACTACTGCAAATTAAGAAAATGCCTAAATATTGTAGTATTTCTACTCTCAATATGGAAGAAACTGTTTTCTGGACATCCTTCTAAATGTGAGATTTAATGAATATGAAATTAGGGTTATTTTTGTAAGCCCTAATGGAAGCAGCCATAAGAAGAAGAAGAAGTGGATTCCTGTACACTGAAAGTAATGACAACATTTATTTTATAACCTCTGGTAAAAGTCAATGGTACAATGAGTGGTATTTCTGACTCAAAATAATACATAAAATAAAGTATCTAAAATGATCTGAATTACAGCCAGGGTTTGAATTTTGGTTAAGAAATGTGTTGGGAGTATGCCTGCAGAAAATTAGGTACTCCAGTGCTGCATGTAGGAAGGCCTGATATAAGTAATCCTGAAATTCTATTTGAGAATTCAATAACAGGAGAAGAAAGAAGAAAATGTTTGTCAGAAATGTTTACTTTGAAGTATGAATATTATAATTATATTAGCCAGGGCCTAGTTTGAAGTTATCATATACTGAAGCTTCACACATTTAAATGAAGCAGTTCTTCTGAGTAACTAGCCTAGAATCAACCCAGGCAGCTGTTTTGCATATGCCCATTTCTACGAGTGACAGGATAAGCCTGCAGCATTTTTGTAATCTATGCATGTTTTTAAATAAAGAGAGAAAAAAGAAAGAAAACACTTTGCATCACATCTGAATGTGTGATTTATCTGGTAGAGATACATAGATACATATCATTTTAGCTTTCATCTTGCCTTAGGCAGGATCTTTCTTGGGGGGGTTACAGGAATGTACAGATCTGGATATGTATGAATGCTTCTAATAATATACAAAATTTTAGTTTGTTGTTTTGCAGTTTTCTATCACTGGTATATTATTTTTTAATAAAACAAGCCCAAATTACTTTATTGCCAGTATAATTACTGGTAGAGTATACATATTCTTTAAGTAGTTTCACAAACTGATTAATGGGGTCAGTCATGGCATAGTAACATTCAACTGCATAATTCCTGTATCTATCAGGGTAACTTTGCAGTGTACCACATTTTATGTTATGACAAACACTGCAATGAAAGATGGGACACAGTAGGTTCTGCTGGTGTGGTCAACCACATGACCTTTAATTCAACATCTGGCTTCGTCTGTGAGCAAAACGTTGAAGTATTTGTCGAGCTCCCCTCGCCCAGTTGCTATGCTACAACTTAAATGTTATGAATGAATGTATGTACAATAAAGATGAACAAACAAAAATGGCTAGGCTCATGTTGAAATAGGCCCAAGTTATTCCATGTACATTTGTACATAATGAAGCCCATCTTTAGAAGAAGAACTCTTGAATGGACTATCATTTTTTTTAGAATGAATCAAACCACTTAATGCCACCTCCCTTTTCCTATTTTCTTCTTCTGTCTCATTAGGTTGGCTATTACATTGTCACTAGTTTGCTAGCTTTGGAAATAATATTATATGGCATGTTTCAGAGACATGCAGTTATCGAATTAATCAAGCAGCACGGGTTTATTTGGAAAAATAATATATGTTATTTGTGGTGTGGCTTTCTTATCACTTTTTTATTTTTTACTGTATATTCTTCAGTATACGAAAGGCCTTTCGAAGCCCCATCTTAACACTGTTATTTTTCCCATTGAAAACTCAGCAGTTTGGATAGTTGGCAGTGTTAAAACTGTGTCATCAAAGTACTTTGTTTGTAGATTAAAAACTCAGGAAAAACTCAGGTTTATCCTTTCTAATTTAGCTGTCTAACAATCCTCTTTTCTATTGAACAGTTCCTCTCTTGCACTCTGAAGCTGGTTCACATTGTATCGAAAAACTCATTAGAAACTTCAAAAGACTTTGTTGGACAGTTATCTTATCTAAAGATCTTGACCATACATTGTTCTTCTCTCTTGTTAAATGAACCCTAGCCTGAAGGAGTCTATTAATTTTTTACATTTAAGATTTCTCACTTAAAGATTTACCAATGTTGTTTCTTGTCCTAGTGTGTATATAAACACAGGGAACTCCAGTTTCTGTATTACATCTTGCCTGAAGAAGGGGCCTGAGTTGCCTCGAAAGCTTGCATATTGTAATCTTTTTAGTTAGCCAATAAAAGGTGTCATTTCGCTTGGCTTTTCCATGTATTCTTAGAAACACGCATCAAGTGCACATTCAAGACTGTGTGGAGGTGCTGGCCTTACCAGCATGGATTCAACAATTCTCTCACAGCTTTTAGATAGATAGATAGATAGATAGATAGATAGATAGATAGATAGATAGATAGATAGATAGATAGATAGATAGATAGATAGATAGATAGATAGATAGATAGATAGATAGATGCTGTATTTGTCCAAATATGTTAATTACTTTATTTTTACACACTCCTTTACAGCCTAAAATGATGATGGTGCACATATGCTGGTCATCTTAATGAGCAGGTTACTTTGTTTCTTTAGTACTCACATTGATTATGTTTATAATATGTGTAATACTCACACACTGATACAATGCAAAGTTTTGTATTATTTGATTACAGGACAATGGGGTTCAAGGATGCTGAGAGATTTAGAAATTATTAAAAAAAAACTTTTTGTGAAAATTGTGTCTGTAGAAGCCAGCCTTTACCATGTGTAGAAGTTCATTACTGAGTAAGTAGTTACCAAGTATATTTTATATCACATACATATCATTCAGTTAGCCAGTCATTATCCAATCTGCTATATCCTAACACAGAGTCACGGGGGTCTGCTGGAGCCAATCCCAGCTAACACAGGGCGTAAGGCAGGAACAAACCCGAGGCAGGGTGCCATTCCACCACAGGAGGCACATACACTCACAAACCAAGCACATACTAGGGACAATTTAAGGATCAGCAATGCACCTAACCTGCATGTCTTTGGACTGTGGGAGGAAACCAGAGCACCCGGAGGAAACCCACGAAGACACGGGGAGAACATGCAGACTCCGCGCAGGGAGGACCCGGGAAGCGAACCCAGGTCTCCTTACTGCGAGGCAGCAGTGCTACCACTGCGCCACCGTGCCGCCCTATCACATACATATCCTGAATGCAATTACTTGCGCATAAACTACAACATAAATGATAATGTCATAAAGAAGAAGAAAATGTGGTATTGTTCTGGACTTTTAAAAAAGATACTTCATCAAAACAAAAAAATGTTTATATAAGAAATGATGGATGCTGCAAAAAGTTCTGCATTGCAGATGGCCTTGAAAGGTAAAAACCTGCCAGAGACTTTGAATAAGTTGAGGCAACACCAAAAATGAATGATTTCTGGTTTGAAAAGATTAAGCTGGTAAATACAGCTACCTTCTTCTATGTACTAGAAAAAAGACAGGAAATTTACTTCATTGACACTGAATAAAGGCGCTGTTGAAGCATATATAATTTTCATAGGAAGCACAGTCATTTCTCTATGTACATTTCATAAGAAAGTACACCTAGCCAAAGACATATTTGAGCTTTTTATGACATTGTTGATTTTTTGTAAAACATTGCAATTATTAAAACTTTAAAGAGATGGTATAGACAAGACTGTTGTAGGAATATCTTCTAACAAAGTAAGAAAGTTAAAATTGTGAGGTAATATTGAATAAAGCAACAATTTTTGTCAGGTCTCATGACAACACAGGCATTAGTTAAAATGAAGCTCAGAAGCTTAATCAGCACACTTTATTGTCTAAAGTCTAAAATTCTTTTGATTTGCACAAGCAGTTTCAGCTATCCTGGTCAAGGCTGCTGTCAATATGTGTGCCACACAATTTACCCCATCCACAACACGTTCACATTGCATAGTACAGCACAGGTGATAGTAAAAAGATAGAAGAAAAGGGGTCAGTGTAGTATGGGCATAACTTTGCCTTAGCCTGTTAAAAATTCCACAACACTACAAAAAAACAATTTCAAGGCTCCAGCTCAATTGTACTAATACAAAACTAAGAGTGGACCAGTAAAGTAAACCAACCTGAATATACAGCTGATGGGAGGACAAATCTAAAGTAAACTGAATGAAGCTGAGCGCCAGTGAGGAAAAAGAAGATAGGAAAGTGGGCAACTGGCTGGTAGTAAAAGTGGAGAAGAGATGAGTGGTTCTCCTGTACAACTTACTAAGAATATCCATCAACCTTAACTCCAGAGACACAGCATTGCCAGTTTATATTACACTAACCTGATATTTTAAATAGCATTGTTAGTTTAGATGATATAATGTCTTTTAGTCCAGTTTCAGTCTCTCCAGACACCACTATAGTGCATGGCGTGCCAATACTCTGCATTCAGCAATGCAAGCGGTGATGCTGTTAATAACAGTCTTCATCACTGATGATCTCATAATTCAAAGTGTTACATTTGCAAACTATGTAAGCCCAGCAGCCTTAGTAAGATGCCTCTCAGGTGCCCAAGTATTTGATGCTGAGGCTAAATTAGACTTTTGCAGACAATATCATGCATTTCATATGCATGCTCAATAGAAAAAAGTTTCTTTTATCTCACAGCTTAATGCTAACCCACAAATATACTCCCACATTAAAATGCATGGTGGAGGAAAAATTCCTAAACGTTAAACAAAAAAAAAAACACCTAACTTGACTTTTAATGTTGATCAAAGTTTTTAAGGCTGTGCATCAGCATAATCAAACAAGTGCCTCTGACACAGTAGAAAAATGGGCAAAAATTCTAAACTGTAGCTGAGGCCATGGCACTAGAGAAGTGTGGTTTGGTTTGGAAAAAAAGTCAAAGGGCTGGATGGATTGATGACCACTGTGAGCCAGCTCTCAAGAAGCAAGGAGAACTCTTATCATCTTATTCATACGATACATGATACCATTCTTTATATGTCCCTACACGTGCCCCTCTCCCTGTAATCGTAATATTCTAGCAGTCTATCAGCTATATGAAATATTTTGTGCCTGATTTTCAACTCTAATCCTATTTTGCATTTTGTTCCTGGTTGTTTAATTTCAAACACTTCTTGTTTCATTGCTTATATATCATACTATATTTGTATATGTGTGTACTTCCTGTGGCAAAAATGTACCAAGCCAAAAATTGCCGGAAATATATTCTATCATGGTTTTAACAATAAATCAAATGGCCAGGAAAGAAGCAAAAAAATTAAAAATAGATTAAATAGCTTAATATAGTATTTTCCTTAGATTTTCTCAAACATTTTTTTGGAGAAACTTGTAGGCACCGCTTTTAGAAAGAGTCCACTCATTTTTGATATCTTTGACGAGTTGATCAGTGGTGGAAAAATATTTCAAAGATAGATTGGATTTAGTGTGAGACCAAATATTCTCTATAGGGTTATTCTGGATTCTGCCCCAAACATGAGACTGTTGGCCTTGTTCTCAAGCCACTTCTTGGTGGTCTTTTCAATGTGGGATAGATTATTGTCTTGTTGAAAAATAAGTTCTGATTGTTCCTCCTCTGAAAACAACTCCTCAATTATAAGAAGAAAGCATTTCTGCAATATTCTGCAATATTTCTGCAATATAGTACTGAACAGCTTTAATAATCTTTTCACAGTTAACCACTTGGCCTGTACCAGCAGCTGTAAAGGCTTCTCCGCCATGACACCTCTTTCTTCCTGCTTAACCATTGTTCAGATGAATCTCCACAGATCTTCAAAGACATCTCTCTAGACCATCAGTGTACAATTCAAACTGTGATTTATCATTCCATACATCTCTGCTGAAACACTTTACATTTTCGATATTCTGCCAAAACTGCATTCTAACCTTATTGTTTTTATTAACAACAGTGGCTTTTTAACTCATCTTCTAGCAAGAGACAACCTTCTTCTAATTGAACATCTGAGTCTTGTTGTCTGAGGTCTTCAATTCTTCTGATACTTTACAGGCATTTTTTCTATTTTTCAGGAAAATAAATTTCAGAAAGTGTTCACACCTACATGGTGTTTCTTTGGGCCTTCCAGATACTTCATCTGTTGGTTGAAGACATTGACCTATTCTCTTAATACCTGATAAAAGGGATTTTCTCTACCTTTAAGGTCCTGTAAATTTCAGTGTAGCTTTAGCTTGCCTGACGAATTCCAGCTATACAATTCTTGACAACAATCCCTGCATAATGCTTTGCTTTTTATGCAGCAGCGTTTCTCAGTCCTTCTCATTTGGACTTACAGCAGAGTGAATCTTTCTGGTCTCTACCTGCTCTATTAAACATGATTCTATTCATAAGCTTGCTAACAAGACTTTGATGAACTACATCAAAGAAAGAATTTTTAAATTAAAAAATCTCAGCTAAATTACTTTTGGAAATGTACATCCAGACATGTGTTTGAATTTTACATTAAATATTTTAGTCATTATCTTGATTTTGCTTTGGTATACAATGAGAGATTATACAAGTGAATTTCCCTGTTTCCAGCCTTTTTCAAAACAATTAAATATAGTAAAAGTTTACTAGCCTATGGTGGTAAAGAGACTCTCAAGAAGGTACAGTTGGTGTTTTAATGGACAAAATGTCCTAACAATACACAATTTGCATTGGTCAAGAACACATTGATTAAAAAAGCTACCTGTCCCATTTTTTTAACCTCAGAGTACACATACAAACTAAATCTAAATATTTAAAATAAATGCATAGAACAAAAGAATTACACATATCTGCATAACCAGTTAAAACATAAATCATAGTGACATATTATTTATTGATTGTATTTGCTACACACAAAATCCCTTACCAAGATTGGCTGTTTCCCTATAGCAGGTTGCATTCCATTGTATTTGATGTTTAAATAAAAGCACAGCTTCTGATGCTGTGTTTTGTCATGTAGTGGGCTGGATGGTAATAAGAGTAACATAGTTGCAGATGGGCTGTTTAGCACCCATGTGTTACTCCTTATTGGCAATGATGTATTCTGGGCTGTTGTCAAAACTCAGGCCACAAACTACTTGGATCAAACTACTATACACCAATCCAGAAGCTTCAGTTTGTATTAACAACATTTGTTCAGACTACTTTAAACTAGAACGTGGTACCAGACAAGGCTGCCCCTTGTCACCACTGCTATTTGCAGTCGCCATTGAACCACTGGCGGTCCACTGTCGAAATTCTTATCAGATAAAGGGGATTTTCAGAGAAGGACCGGAGCAGAAAATCTCTCTATATGCAGATGATATGGTACTGTATATATCAGACCCACAAAATTCTGTGCCTACAGTCTTAACAGCACTTACAGAATTTCAAAAGATCTCTGGTCTCAGAATTAATTTGAATAAAAGTGTGCTCTTTCCAGTGAATTCTCAAGCACACAGTATTAGATTGGACACCTTCCCTTTTATCATCGCAGATCAGTTTAAATACCTAGGGGTAAACATCACAAGTAAACATAAAGCTCTTTATCAACAAAATTTTGCCATCTGTATGGAAAAAATTAAGCAAGACTTGCATAGATGGTCAACCCTTCATCTCACTCTAGCTGGAAGAACGTTGTTAAGATGAATATTCTTCCTAAGCTACTTGGAAGCTTACATATGTGCAAAGCATACAATTATTCAACTCAAAATGATATATCGAGCACATCTGTCTTGCCTAAAACTGTCCAAAATGTTTCCAGGGCAAGATCCAACCTGCGAACGCTGCAATCAAGTCCTAGCCTCACTGGGTCACATGTTCTGGGCCTGCACCAAATTAACATCATTTTGGACCAAAATTTTTAAGTGACTTCAGACAGCCTTGGTGTCACAGTCCCTCTTAACCCATTAACAGCTGTGTCTGGTGTTCTTCCAGATGGGTTTAAAGTGGAGAAGGACAAACAAACTGTGATTGCATTCACTACACTTTTGGCACGCAGACTTATTTTGCTAAACTGGAAGAATCCTAACTCTCCTCTTTTAAGTCAGTGGGAAACCGATATGTTATACTATTTGAAATTGGAAAAAAATCAAATATTCAGTTAGAGGATCTGTACAGAATTTGTTCAAAACCTGGCAGGATCTAATCAATAATATCTTAGAATAAGCTTGTAATGCACCGAGGCAGCAATTATCTCCACATTTCTTTTTCTTCTCCATCTATCTCTATTGCCCTATTAAACTCATCAATTAAGGTATGTCTACAAGCCTTAAGTTTTACTCTGTTGGCCATGCTCTCTCTCTCAGGGGTGGGGGGTGACTTCTTTTCAATCCTATCTTTTGTAAAAATTGATTTATTTGTATGGAATGATTACAATAAAATTAATAAAATTTTTTTAAAAAAGTATACACAAACACACACACACACACAAACACCGGTCAGTTTATTAGGTACACCTGTTCAACTGCTTGTTAACGCAAATATCTAATTAGCCATTCACATGGTAGTAACTCAATGCATTTAGACAAGTAGACACCGTCAAGTCAACCTGCTGAAATTCAAACCGAGCATTCACATTTGGCAAGAAAGGTGATTTGAGTGGCTTTAAACGTGGCATAGTTGTTGGTGCCAGATGAGCTGGTGTGAGTATTTCAGAAACTGCTGATCTACTGGGATTTTCACACACAACCATCTCTAGTGTTTATAGAGAATGGTCCAAAAAAGGGAAAATATCCAGTGAATGGCAGTTCTCTGGGTGAAAATATCTTGTTAATGCCAGACGTCAAAGGAGAATGGCAGACTGGTTCAAGCTGATAGAAAAGCAACAGTAACTCAAATAACCACTCATTACAACCAAGGTATGCAGAAGAGCCTCTCTGAACACACAACACATTGATCCTTGATGCAGATTGACTACAATAGCAGGAGACCACACCAGGTGCTACTCCTGTTAACTAAGAACAGGCAACTGAGGCTACAGTTCACCCAGGCTCAACAAAATTTGACAACAGAAGATTAGAAAAATATTACCTAGTCTAATGAGTCTTGATTTCTGCTGTGACATTCGGATGGTAGGGTCGGAATTTGGCATCAACAGCACTGCCGTGTGTCAACAGTTCACGTTGGTGGTGGTGGTGTAATGGTGTGAGGGGGATATTTTCTTGGTGCACTTTGAGCCTCTTAGTACCAACTGAGCATTGTTTAAATACCACAGCCTACATGAGTATTGTTGCTGACCATGCCCATCCCTTTCTGACCACAATGTACCCATCTTCTAATGTCTATTTCCAACAGAATACAGTAATCCCTCCTCCATCGCGGGGGTTGCGTTCCAGAGCCACCCGCGAAATAAGAAAATCCGCGAAGTAGAAACCATATGTTTATATGGTTATTTTTATATTGTCATGCTTGGGTCACAGATTTGCGCAGAAACACAGGAGGTTGTAGAGAGATAGGAACGTTATTCAAACATTGCAAACAAACATTTGTCTCTTTTTCAAAAGTTTAAACTGTGCTCCATGACAAGACAGAGATGACAGTTCAGTCTCACAATTAAAAGAATGCAAACATATCTTCCTCTTCAAAGGAGCAAATAAATCAATAGGGCTGTTTGCTTTTAAGTATGCGAAGCACCGCGGCACAAAGCTGTTGAAGGCGGCAGCTCACACCCCCTCCGTCAGGAGCAGAGAGAGACAGATAAAAAAATCAATACGTGCCCTTTGAGCTTTTAAGTATGCGAAGCACCGTGCAGCATACTTAAAAGCTGCACACAGAAGGTAGCAACGTGAAGATAATCTTTCAACATTTTTAGACGAGCGTCCGTATCGTCTAGGTGTGCGAACAGCCCCCCTGCTCACACCCCCTACGTCAGGATCACAGATAGTCAGCGCAAGAGAGAGAGAAAGAAAAGTAATCTGGGTAGCTACTCAGCCATCTGCCAATAGCGTCCCTTGTATGAAATCAACTGGGCAAACCAACTGAGGAAGCATGTACCAGAAATTAAAAGACCCATTGTCCTCAGAAACCCGCGAAGCAGCGAAAAATCCGCGATATATAATTAAATATGCTTACATATAAAATCCGCGATGGAGTGAAGCCGCGAAGGGCGAAGCGCGATATAGCGAGGGATTACTGTACCGCACCATGTCACAAAGCTCAGATCATCTCAAACTGGCCTCCACAGTCACCAGATCTCAAATAGAGCACTTTTGGGATGTGGTGGAAGGAGAGAATCGCATCATGGATATGGAGCTGACAAATCTGCAACAACTGTGCGATACAGTCATGTCAATATGGACCAGAGTCCATGAGGAATATTTCCAGCACCTTGTTGAATCTATGCCATGAAGAATTACGGCAGTTCTGAAGGCAAAAGTGGATCCAACCCGGTGGTAGCAAGGTGTACCTAATAAAGTGGCCTAATGAAGTGTGTATATGTACATATATATGCACAGCTCTTCATATGGAAAAGACATACAGGTTATGACTATTACAATAGCTTTATCAACTCAAAGAATTGAGTGCACAAATTGGCAGCCTTCATTATTTACATGTTCTTGTAGTCTACTTGCTATACTCAAGCACTCTTTAACAATAATAAAACAATAATAAAAAGTAAGAATACACATAATACACTTAAGCAATACAATAATTAATAAATAAACATTTATACAAGTGTTTCAATATGCACAATTATAAACCTACTTTTGCCCACCCCTGTATGTGTATATATACACTGTATAAAAAAATTCTAGTGTAGCTTAGTAAAGGCAATCTCTTTTAATGACATTTCCATTAAGTAATATTTTCTAATGAACACTTTCATAAATAACTAAATCAAATGGCATGTTTATTCTGAAAGACTTAGATAAAAAAAAATTCAATGAAATGTTAAAAAATGCTGTATACTAATTTAGCTGTTCATGGTGTCATCGGTCAAAATATAAAAAATTCATGTGTTATTACTGAATATTTATAATGAAAAGTACAGGTTTATCAATATTAGTGGATTTAAGCTGAAAAGAAGCGTATTATCAGAAGAGAAAGAAGTGATTGAAGTATTCAACAGACTACTAGTGTCAACCAATCAATAAAAAATAAACTATTCTATATTTTTAAAATGACAATGATACGGAGGCTGTGGTGGGTTGGCGCCCTGCCCAGGGTTTGTTTCCTGCCTTGCGCCCTGTGATTGGCTGGGATTGGCTCCAGCAGACCCCCGTGACCCTGTATTCGGATTCAGCGGGTTGGAAAATGGATGGATGGATGATACAGGGAAAAGTATTACAACACAATATTAAATTTACAAATCCAAAACTACAATAAAAACACTGCAAATACAAAAAAAAAAAATCAAAACTAACATATACAGTAATTCCTCGCTATATCGCGCTTCGCCTTTCGCGGCTTCACTCCATCGCGGATTTTATATGTAAGCATATTTAAATATATATCGCGGATTTTTCGCTGCTTCGCGGGTTTCTGAGGACAATGGGTCTTTTAATTTCTGGTACATGCTTCCTCAGTTGGTTTGCCCAGTTGATTTCATACAAGGGACGCTATTGGCAGATGGCTGAGAAGCTACCCAACTTACTTTTCTTTCTCTCTCTCTCTTGCGCTGACTATCTGTGATCCTGACATAGGGGGTGTGAGCAGGGGGGCTGTTCGCACACCTAGACGATACGGAGGCTCGTCTAAAAATGCTGAAAGATTATCTTCACGTTGCTACCTTCTGTGTGCAGCTTTTAACTATGCTGCACGGTGCTTCGCATACTTAAAAGCTCAAAGGGCACGTATTAATTTTTTTATCTCTCTCTCTCTCTCTCTGCTCCTGACGGAGGGGATGTGAGCTGCCGCCTTCAACAGCTTTGTGCCGCGGTGCTTCGCATACTTACAAGCCAAACAGCCCTATTGATTTTTTTGCTCCTTTGAAGAGGAAGATATGTTTGCATTCTTTTAATTGTGAGACTGAACTGTCATCTCTGTCTTGTCATGGAGCACAGTTTAAACTTTTGAAAAAGAGACAAATGTTTGTTTGCAGTGTTTGAATAACATTCCTGTCTCTCTACAACCTCCTGTGTTTCTGCGCCAATCTGTGACCCAAGCATGACAATATAAAAATAACTATATAAACATATGGTTTCTACTTCGCGGATTTTCTTATTTCGCGGGTGGCTCTGGAACGCAACCCCCGCGATGGAGGAGGGATTACTGTACTATAAAAAGTTGAAGGTATACTTTAAAGACTTTATACATCAAGCATCAAAAGGAGTAAGGTAGGTCCATGTTAAACATCAAGTATCAAATGAATAAAGTAAGACCATACTATAAAACTACCTAGCAATGTATATTGCAATATTAAATATTGAAGCTCTGCAGTATTTCATTGAATTCATAATTATGAAAATGCAATACAAATAATAACACATAGAAACCTAAAATGAATGAAACAATTATCTTCTTTCTCATTCAATTTGCCACATATCTATGGGGAGATGGTAATAATAACTCTAGATTTTTCAACAAATCAAGAGTGCAAAAAAAGGTTGAAACCACTAAGTTATTGTTACTTGCTAATATTTTAGAAAATTATAAAGTATATAAAAATCTTAAGTTATACAGTACAATGCCAGAACTTATGTAGACTAAAAAAGCACTCATAAAATAATACAAGAAAAATAAAATTAAAACATTTTTTACAAGAGGCACAATTAAAAAAAACACACACTTCATGCACAAAATAACTCTGCCTAAGTCATGTGTACTAATTCTGTATTTAGTAATTACTATAATCTATAGTATTTTACATGAGAATTTGTTTACAGTTTTCTATGCCCTACACTCAGTGAAGACGACTATATAAAAAAAATTATTGTACTGTATTTTATTCCACAAACAAAGAGAAGCCAAAAGAAAAAAAATTTGTGTTGATGAATAAAACAAAAAAGTATCAAGAATAAGTAGATAGGAATTAAAAGTTCAGCACAATGTCTATGAGTAAAGTAAAATAGAATATTATACTTAATGTACTGTAACATTATCAAAGACAGGTAATCTAATTCAAGGTCAGTATCACATAACAGTCCTGAACGAAATGGTGCTGTGTCACATGGCCCATTTACACACATACCCATATTCACACTTATATGCGGCCAACTTACCATAGCCTATCAACGTAGCATGTATGACTTGTGAGTCAAGAACCTGGAGAAAACCATGTGCAGATGTTAGAAAAACAGAAAACTCAACACTACTCAATAAAACAGTAACACTCAACAGACTATGGGGGCAGTATATAAATGCAGGGTGCTATATCCATGAGGTAGCAGCATGACAGTGCCACTCATATTATATATAAATACAATTGAAACACAAATATTAAAAAAAAACTTTTGCTGAAGTATAAAGTTATTAACAATAAATAACTTAAATACAGGGTATTACATCCAACATTTAGCAAACAATTCTCTAATTTTGAAAAACATCCTCTAATCAACTCACCTAACCTTTATTATGTATTAAATATTAAAATTCCATTCTCAAACCTGTTTAACTCAGTTTAGGGGTATGTGGGGGCTAGAGCCTATTTCAGTGAAGGAAGAAGACCTGGAATCATCAGTTATTCTAACCTCCATGTGTTTTAAGATCAAACAGAGAGAATTTCCCTAAACAGAAAGAACAGCAAATTCTTAACTGTTAGTGAATTTATTTCAGGTAAACTTGGAAAGTCTTCATTAACTGGAAAACTACTTATAAAAAATAATAAGTGTAAAGTACTACAAAAACTAGAAAGGATGTAAAATATATACAAGATGTGAGAAACTGAGAAAGAAACAGACTTAGGTGTTTATGTTGATGCAATGTTTTCCTTCTCCAGACTCTGTGACAAATCTCAGAGACTGCAGATGTTGGAAATGTATAATGAATTATTATTTTTTTTACATTTTTGCAAAAGTCATCATGGCTGAACTTTTAGTCAAAACATGAGATTAAGTTACTGGACTATTATCCTAGTTAATATCCTTGAGACAGCTGTAAAAAAGATGTTTAGGGATGAAGGGAAAGAAATTAGCCAAAGGTAAGAGGCAGACAACTGAATGAGTACGTGACAGAGTAGGAAAGAGAAAGAGATGTTTAGTAAATATTTTGGCTGTGAACATTCACTCTCAGACTGAATTAAACTAGTACTGAGCAGAGCTTTCTAGTGTTGAAGCGAGCTGCTGCTTAGAATATCTATTGATCTGTGCCAGATGTATCCAAGTAGTAAAGCAGGCACTTTGGAGGTGCAGCCTTCTTCCAGTCCGAGTCAGACTGTACTGTAACTGTAGCTCCGGCCACCTGAAACTCCAAAGACACCTGCAGCAATACCAGTCTGTATCAAATGGATCTAATTCTGAATGTAAGCCTTGTTTTTTCTTTTTTGAGGGTGCTTCTGTGTGTTGTGTTTTGTAATATGTACAGTTTAACTGATCACACAGACATTGCCTTTACCTGTAAAAAATGTTCATTAAACTTAAATATGGTAGAAAGGGTACATAGATTGAATAAGACAAACGTGGGGCCAGACATGATTCTCAAATGAGAATACATCTGGGGGCAACCCATTAAAGGGTATGTAGTGAATAGCGGTAAAATTCTGCACTGCAAAAGCTACAGCCACAGAGCTTCTTTCTAAAACACCTGCCCCAAATTTCTCCAGTCTGTGTGTTTTAAACCGCCACCAAGGTTTCAGGTAGAGAGCAAAAGATATTGAATAAAAGACTCAACGCTGACAGAAAATAAAAAGCTAAGATTGCTGTTGTCTATTCAGGAGCTCAGTATCTCAAATTAAGTGAAACGTAGCAATTAATTTGAATGTTGTAATGAGTGCAGTGACAGTGGAGTCAGACAGACAGATAGACACACACACACAGATCACTGAAGTTACTGGGCTCCACATGTTTGAGAAGTACCTCTGCCTGCTACAATGTCTTTCTGCCATTTTAACGATTGCATCACTATATGCCAAAACATCAGCAAACAGGTTTTAGATAAGCATTGTGTTCTATGGGTATACCATGCGTTAAAATGCTGCAGCTATTTTGTCATGGCATGTTTGCCTTTCTAATTTGGCAGTAATGTTACATTTCTTTAGTTATTCATTTAGACATGCACTAAGAAGGTGGATGTTGTGAAGTCTTATCTGCGCATCTTCTGGTGTTATTAGGTGGATTTGTTGATTCGGGTGTTTTGAGTACTGAAATCTGCATCTCCTTTCGCTCTTTGTTAGCAGCTCTCTTATCGGTAGTGCTTTTGACGGAGAGTGGCACACCATTTACTTCAAATGCGGATTTTGCAGCTCATATTTTTATGAATATAGCTGCCAGTTCTTTTCTATCTTACATTGATTCCTACACTATTGTCGTACCGATGACCTACAGAGAGCACACGCAGCAACTGTCACAACATATTGTTCATGTTTACCATTCATCCATTGATGCCGTTGAATGCCAATGTATAATCTGATGTTACAGAAAGGTTTTTCCCTTACATCAGCTTATGTTTATCTTTAAAATATGCAATGTGCTCGCTGCACATGTGACACATGTTTATATGTCTAATAGGGTTTTTTTTAGGTGACTTTAACTACAGATGGTTGTTAAAATAGAATTTTGTACTGTCAGACTAGGTTAACAAGAGCATGTCTGATCAAAATCACCCCCCCCCCCCCCCCCCCCTTGAGCACCACCTTCATGAGGTGTTGGATTGGTTTAGAAATATGACACTAATTGAGATGTCTAATTGTTCCCACTCAGTTTTAAGTAAACTTCACTCATGGTTGACTCCAGACATATATATTATACATCTAGTGTCAGTGAGACTACATTTGAACTTGTTTAGGTAATTTGTTTACAACTTATTTGGCTTTGGTCTGTCTATGGCTTACTGTGCTCAATGGGCATACAAACTCAGCTGCACGAACTACAGCAACAGTGGTATGGTCTAATGGAGTTAGCACAGGGCTTTAGGCAATCCAATGTTACTTCCTCAACACCGGGATAACAAACTGAAATCTAGAACCACTACTCAGTACTCAACAGCACTGTTGATGCCAGTAAAGGGTTCATCACTAGTGGTTCCAGATCACAGAACATTAACAATCCTTGCTGTGTAAAAACAGCGCTAAAACAAGCATGGCTTCTTAGAAACAATTTATTTAAAGTTAGGGCTTAATTAGACTATTTTGTTGATGACGGCTCTCCACCATATTGCTGCAGGCTACAGCTAATAACCGTCACCTTATCGTGGTGGAGGGGTTTGCGTGTCCCAATGATCCTAGGAGCTCTGTTGTCCGGGGCTTTATGCCCCTGGTAGGGCCACCCAAGGCAAACTGGTCCTAGGTGAGGGATGAGACAAAGAGCGGTTAAACAAACCTCCTATGAAGAAAAACAATTTTGGACGGCGTTTTCCCTTGCCCGGACGCGGGTCACTGGGGCCCCACTCTGGAGCCAGGCCTGGAGGTGGGGCTCGATGGCGAGCGCCTGGTGGCCGGGCCTGCACCCATGGGGCTCGGCCGGGCACAGCCCGAAGAGGCAACGTGGGTCCCCCTTCCCATGGGCTCACCACCTATGGGAGGGGCCAAGGAGGTCGGGTGCAGTGTGAGTTGGGTGGTGGCCGAAGGCGGGGACCTTGGCGGTCCGATCCTCGGCTACAGAAGCTGACTCTTGGGACGTGGAATGTCACCTCTCTGAAGGGGAAGGAGCCTGAGCTAGTGCGCGAAGTTGAGAGGTTCCGGCTAGATATAGTCGGACTCACCTCGACGCACAGCTTGGACTCTGGAACCAATCTCCTTGAGAGGGGCTGGACTCTGTACCACTCTGGAGTTGCCCCCGGTGAGAGGCGCCGAGCGGGTGTGGGTATACTTATTGCCCCCTTACTTGGAGCCTGTACATTGGGGTTTACCCCGGTGGACGAGAGGGTAGCCTCCCTTCGCCTTCGGGTGGGGGGACGGGTCCTAACTGTTGTTTGTGCGTATGCACCGAACAGCAGTTCGGAGTACCCACCCTTTTTGGAGTCCCTGGAGGGGGTGCTAGAGGGCATACCTTCTGGGGACTCCCTCGTTCTCCTGGGAGACTTCAATGCTCACGTGGGCAATGACAGTGAGACCTGGAAGGGCGTGATTGGGAGGAATGGCCCCCCTGATCTGAACCTGAGCGGTGTTTTGTTATTGGACTTCTGTGCTCGTCACGGATTGTCCATAACGAACACCATGTTCAAGCATAGGGGTGTTCATATGTGCACTTGGCACCAGGACACCCTAGGCCTCAGTTCGATGATCGACTTTGTGGTCGTGTCGTCGGACTTGCGGCCACATGTCTTGGACACTCGGGTGAAGAGAGGGGCGGAGCTGTCAACTGATCACCACCTGGTGGTGAGTTGGCTTCGATGGTGGGGGAGGATGCCGGTCAGGTGTGGTAGGCCCAAACGTGTTGTGAGGGTCTGCTGGGAACGTCTGGCAGAGCCCCCTGTCAGAAGTAGCTTCAACTCCCACCTCCGGCAGAACTTCGACCACATCCCGAGGGAGGTGGGGGACATTGAGTCCGAATGGGCCATGTTCCGTACCTCTATTGTTGAGGCAGCTGACCGGAGCTGTGGCCGTAAGGTGGTCGGTGCCTGTCGTGGCGGCAATCCCCGAACCCGTTGGTGGACACCGGCGGTGAAGGATGCCGTCAAGCTGAAGAAGGAGTCCTACAGGACCCTTTTGTCCTGTGGGACCCCGGAGGCAGCTGATAGGTACCGGCAGGCCAAGCGGAATGCGGCTTTGGTGGTTGCTGAGGCAAAAACTCGGGCGTGGGAGGAGTTTGGGGAGGCCATGGAGAACGACTTTCGGACGGCTTCGAGGAGATTCTGGTCCACCATCCGGCGTCTCAGGAAGGGGAAGCAGTGCAGTGTCAACACTGTATATGGTGGGGATGGTGCGCTGCTGACCTCGACTCGGGACGTTGTGGGTCGGTGGGGGGAATACTTCGAAGACCTCCTCAATCCAATTAACATGCCTTCCAATGAGGAAGCAGAGCCTGGGGACTCAGAGGTGGGCTCCCCCATCTCTGGGACTGAGGTCACCGAGGTGGTCAAAAAACTCCTTGGTGGCAGGGCCCCGGGGGTGGATGAGATACGCCCGGAGTTCCTCAAGGCTCTGGATGTTGTAGGACTGTCTTGGCTGACACGCCTCTGCAACATCACATGGACATCAGGGACAGTGCCTCTGGATTGGCAGACCGGGGTGGTGGTCCCCCTCTTTAAGAAGGGGGATCGGAGGGTGTGTTCCAACTACAGAGGGATCACACTCCTCAGCCTCCCTGGAAAAGTCTATTCAGGGGTCCTGGAGAGGAGGGTCTGTCGGATAGTCGAGCCTCGGATTCAGGAGGAACAGTGTGGTTTTTTCGTCCTGGTCGCAGAACAGTGGACCAGCTCTATACCCTTAGCAGGGTCCTGGAGGGTGCATGGGAGTTTGCCCAACCAGTCTACATGTGTTTTGTGGACTTGGAAAAGGCATTCGACCGTGTCCCTCGGGGAATCCTGTGGGGGGTACTCCAAGAGTATGGGGTACCGGCCCCCCTGATAAGGGCTCTTCGGTCCCTGTACGATCGGTGCCAGAGCTTGGTCCGCATTGCCGGCAGTAAGTCGAACCTGTTTCCTGTGAGAGTTGGACTCCGCCAGGGCTGCCCTTTGTCACCGATTCTGTTCATAACTTTTATGGACAGAATTTCTAGGCGCAGCCAGGGCATTGAGGGGGTCCGGTTTGGTGGGCTCAGGATTGGGTCACTGCTTTTTGCAGACGATGTTGTCCTGTTTGCTTCATTAGGCCGTGTTCTTCAGCTCTCTCTGGATCGGTTCGCAGCTGAGTGTGAAGCGGCTGGAATGGGAATCAGCACCTCCAAATCCGAGACCATGGTCCTCAGCCGGAAAAGGGTGGAGTGCCCTCTCAGGGTTGGGAGCGAGATCCTGCCTCAAGTGGAGGAGTTCAAGTATCTTGGGGTCTTGTTCACGAGTGAGGGAAGAATGGAGCGTGAGATCGACAGGCGGATCGGTGCGGCGTCCGCAGTGATGCGGGCTCTGCATCAGTCTGTCGTGGTGAAAAAGGAGCTGAGCCGTAAGGCAAAGCTCTCAATTTACCAGTCGATATACGTTCCTACCCTCACCTATGGTCATGAGCTATGGGTAGTGACCGAAAGAACGAGATCACGAATACAAGCGGCAGAAATGAGTTTCCTCCGCAGGGTGTCTGGGCTTTCCCTTAAAGATAGGGTGAAAAGCTCAGTCAGCCGGGAGGGGCTCAGAGTAGAGCCGCTGCTCCTCCGCATTGAGAGGAGTCAGATGAGGTGGCTCGGGCATCTGATCAGGATGCCTCCTGGACGCCTCCCTGGTGAGGTGTTCCGGGCACGTCTAACCGGGAGGAGGCCCCGGGGAAGACCCAGGACACGCTGGAGGGACAATGTCTCTCGACTGACCTGGGAACGCCTTGGGATTCTCCCGGAAGAGCTAGAAGAAGTGGCCGGGGAGAGGGAAGTCTGGGCATCTCTGCTCAAGCTGCTGCCCCCGTGACCCGACCTCGGATAATAATGTGAAGTATTAAAGAAGGAATTTTCAGTCCATGTGTACCAAAGTAAAAATTGAAATGTTGTTATTTAATCGTGTGTGTCTTCTTACCAGGATTATATAGCCTATGGTGGGTGGCTGCTTTCCTTTAATTCAGGGGTCTCCAATCACAGTCCTGGAGGGCCGCAGTGGCTGCAGGTTTTTGCTCCAACCCAATTGCTTAATAAGAAGCACTAATTGCTCAAGTAACACTTCTGCTTCACTTTAGTTGTCTCGCTCATTAAGATTTTGAATGCTTATTGCTTATTTTCATCTTAAACAGCTGTATTCATTCAGTTTTTAATGGATCCTGATTAGCAGTAACATGCGAATGACAAAAGAGACCAGCATTTCTCCATTTGGCTTGTTACCATTTACGCCAGTGTGTATTTATCTTGCATTATTTGGTTTAATTAAATACTTGGAAGGAAAGTAAAGAGAAAAAAGTGAATGATTGAGAATTGCTCGTCCATTTTAGCCTTCAAATCATTTCGATGATATCCTTAGATAGGGGAAGAAAGTCTAGGATAGGAGAATGACCTGACAAGCCATGAAATTAAATTATTGGCAGAACTGCTTTCTAATTAAGCAACCGGGTTAGAACAAAAACCTGCAGCTACTGCGGCCCTTCAGGACCGTGATTGGAGACCCCTGCTTTAATTGATGGTAAGTAATTTGGTGTGCAAATCAAAACAAAGCCTTTAAAAATATGAAGATGATTTTTGGGCAGAGACTGCTTCTTTTTATGAAGAATGATCTCCAACCTAACTATAAACTTTGACTAAGTATTTTTAATGAGTGTCATGGAAACAAAAACCTTTAGCAAATGTGTCGATTGTTGCAGAACTCAGTAGGATTTTGTCAGACTGTAAGTAGCCCAATGTGGCTCTCAGGATATTTTAGCAAATCTATTTGTTACTTGTGTTATTGATATTAAAATCTAAATTATATTTGATATTCTCCTACACTTGGAAATAAATTTAAATCTTAAAACCAGAACTGTGGTTATATATACAGTGATCCCTCGCTATATCACGCTTCAACTTTCGCGGCTTCACTCTATCGCGATTTTTTCTCATACACGCTTACGTCACTACGCATGCGCTTTCTGAGAACTTTTATCTAAGCCCCATAAAGGCTCCTAAATGTGCTGCTTTTTCTAAGCCTTCTGACAATAAAACTAAGCGCCGGAGGAAGATGCTTACTATCCAGGAGAAGGTGAAACTCTTGGATATGATCAAAGATGGCAATACCCTACAAAAGCCTCCTCACGCATATGAAAAGACAGCGCCAGCAACTGCCTATCAAGATGTTCTTCAGCTGTGCACCCAGATACCCACTGCCTACTCCTAGTACTCCTTCAGCGGAAGAAGACAACGACGCACCTGTTGAAGATACTGCACCACCTGAAGACTCTCCTACTGAGGTTGTGCCTTCATAGGTTAGTGGTTGTGTGTAAGAACTGTGTGTGTGTGTAATTAAATGTACAGTACAATAATCTACTATATAAAAGCGGCCAGGATTGTCCTTCCGTCCCGTGAGTGCAAAGCGTAGCGGTATTCCGCTTATCACAGACTTACTACTTGCGGTACGAAGCGACGCGATGTGAGCAGAGTTCTGGTGCTCCCATCATTCCCTTGCTTTTGTGCGCGATGCGCTGGAAAAATAGACAAAATTATGTCTCTGGAAATAATTAATGTTGAAGGAGTACAAATGCCTCACCGCGTAGTAAATATCAGGGGAGATGGTGCTTGCTGATTCTCATCTATAGCTTATTTAGTGCATGAAATTCCGTCTTTAGTGGTACAGATTCGGGCTGACATTGTACGACTTTGTACAGGCACTCGAGGGGATAAAAAAAACTTACGTTTTCGGGAGATGTTATGAATGGGCACTTTGATGTTCTCATTCCCTACACTTACATGCCTGATGTACACATGGAGCGCACACAAATTGAGGATAAAAGTCGGTCGCCTTAAAAGGCGGGTGAGCCTAGTAATAATATGATATTTGTAAAGTCTAATATGTCTTATTTTCTCTTATTTTGTCTAATATATTGGGTAATACGAGTGTAATGGTGACTAAAGGGTGTTATTTCATGTCTAGAGGGCTCTAATAATGTTAAAAAACGTATTTAGAAGGTCGTAAACAGGTTTTCTATACTCTAACTGCGAAAATATTCGATTTATAAATAAAGAATCCTACTTTGCGAAAATTCATTTATCACGGTAGAGTCTGGAATGGATTAACCGTGATAAACGAGGGTTCACTGTATATGTATATATATATATATATATATATATATTATAGCACAAATTAAATTGATTTATATTGTAAGGAATTCTAAATGAAGACTTAAGATTTTAAATATAGTATTTCCACTAAACAAATGTAACTATAGTACAAGTAACACTTCATGTTTTACAATAAAAAATACACATTTACATTAAAATACCCAAAACTAAACAAGTAAAATACAGGTTTACCAAAGAGTACGGACTGACAGTGCTCAAGGGTGTAAGGGTGTAATCACTTTTATTGTATATATTTTATATAATTGATACATTAACATGAAAACAACCTCAATGTAGTACTTAGAACAGTGGCTTGTCAAAGCTAAGCTGGCATGTTACATTACTCCCAAGTGCCACTGATTTTTGATTTTTATTTTTATGATAAGCAAGACAGCATAACACTATTGTATGTTTTAGAGATTGTTTCAGGCTTTTGTTCTGAATACTTTTTAAGGAATGTTCATATCAGTTGAGCTCCTAGATGACCTCTGGTAGTTAAAGTAGTTGTGGTCCTTTATAATAAGTAGAAAAATAGTCTAAAACTCTAAAGTGAATTGCACTGTAACTCAGGACGGTAGCAACTTGCTAAGGAAAGATGTTAAACTGAATTTATTAAAATATGTACCAACCCAACAATAACGGCGAAAGGAAGTACACAAAAAGAATTAATAAGCTTATCTAAACAATTGTGTTAAATGGTTTCAGTAGATGAATAACTTGAAAAACATGTTAAAAATAACAGTTAAAGTTTATAACCAATGTCTAGCCCATACTTGGTTCACTACTCCTGAAGATGTACTGAACCTTGTTAAATACAGTTTATTATCCTTGGAAGAAAATTGCCTGCCTCTTACCTTTTGTCAGAAAACAAATCTTTTCCAGCAGATTAAAATGTGTGTGCTTTTGAATCCATTACTACTATAATTCATCTCCCTTTCAAATACATGCAGGTTCACTGTTACTTCAGAATTCACAATACAGAGCATGGATTCTCATTTTCATCTATGATAAAATTTAGTTTGGTGCCGTGTGTCGTTTAGTGATAAGTGCCATTGAAAATGACTGTGAGAATTTAATATGCAAGATAAAAAAAAAGACAAATGAGTTATAGATATGCCTGTAATATGGACGGCATGGATAATTTTGTTCTGAGAGTTTCATGCGTGGCATAAACAATTTGTGCTGTTTACTTCTGAAATTTGAAAGAGACATTTTTTTTTGTTTTATTACCATTTCTGTCTTAATTGAAAGGAGCACCATTTCCACGTGATATATTATGTAGGTTAAAGCTCTCATTTTTGTAACATTACTGCTGCCAATCTGCAACCCAAAGCTTATAAAGGCAAAAGCAATTTGTGCATAAAATGGTTGTTTTCCACTGCATGCCAGAGGTTGCTGTTTTCTGGGGTATTTTGTTATTTGGCAGGAATATTGGGAAACCACTGACACAATATGTATTCAGGATCGTTACATTTACGTCTGTCATGGATGTATTCTGGTTGAGAATTGAGAGAGCTTAGCTATTACCTAAAACAAATATGCTTAATGGGCTGAATGGCCTCAACTTGTTTGTCAAATGTATTATGTTCTTATAGTTGTGACTCCTTTTGCTTCTGTTTTGGTTCATTATTGTTGAATTCAGCTTTTTCTCCTGGTATTCTTTGTGCACCAACTCAAACAACAACAACATTTTCTTACAAAGGATGTAGTTCATAGTGCTTTACAACATGTAGAAGTATTTATAAGCAAGAAAAACAAATTAAACTTAGATAAGAATATAAATGAATAAATAGTATACAAAAGATAAATAAATAATGCACACTTGCATAAGAAAGGTATACAATTAAGTGAAGCAGAGTCATTAAATAAAGAATTGTTTTATAAGTTTCTAAATGACAGCCCGATGATAAGGTAAGATAGCCAGGGTGGACAGAAAAAATAAAAACACCAAACTGCAGTTAAGCTGGCAGAAAAAACAAAAAATCTACATGGCCAAAAAGACCACCCAGCCCCACTGGACATTCTGCCTAACATAAATGTTCTTGAGTTATTCTTTTTTTTTAGGCTTTGTCTTATTGGATTTGATGGGGTGGGTCTGATGACAAGTTGGTATATTCCTTTCATTTACGCATTACTGACAGCTGCACAGGACTTTGATCAGGAGATGGTGGTGTAGAACGCAACCACAGAAGAACTGGTAAAGAAAACTGAGAAAAGTAAAGATTAATAATGATTACATGTTTGCTGATGATATTGTGATCTGTACCGAGAGTAGGGAGCAGGTTGAGGAGACCCTGGAGAGGTGGAGATATGCTCTGGAAAGGAGAGGAATGAAGGTCAGTAGGAACAAGACAGAATACATGTGTGTGAATGAGAGGAAGGTCAGTAAAATGGTGAGGATGCAGGGAATAGAGTTGGCGAAGGTGAATGAGTTTAAATACTTGGGATCAACAGTACAGAGTAACAGGGATTGTGAAAGAGAGGTGAAAAAGAGAGTGCAGGCAGAGTGGACATGGTGGAGAAGAGTGTCGGGAGTAATTTTTGACAGACATGTATCAGCAAGAGTGAAAGGGAAGGTGTATAGGATGGTAGTGAGACCATCTATGTTATATGGGTTGGAGACAGTGGCACTGACCAGAAAGAAGGAGACAGAGCTGGAGGCAGCAGAGTTAAAGATGCTAAGATTTGTGTTGGGTGTGATGAGGATGGACAGGATTAGGAATGAGTACATTAGAAGGTCAACTCAGGTTGGAAGGTTGGAAGCCGAAGTAACAGAGGCAAGATTGCATTGGTTTGGACATGTGCAGAGGAGAGATGCTGGGTATATTGCGAAAAGGATGTCAAAGATAGAGTAGCCAGGCAAGAGGAAAAGAGGAAGGCCTAAGAGAAGGTTTATGGATGTGGTGAGAGAGGACATGCAGTTGATGGATGTAACAGAGCAAGATGCAGAGGACAGGAAGATATGGAAAAAGATGATCTGCTGTGGCAACCCTTACCAGGAGCAGCCAAACTATGCATATCTATAAGATCAGATCTAAATTGAAGCTACAAAAAAGCAAAACTAAAAAAGCCTGGTGTGCCTTTATTGGTTAATGTATTCCAAATGTTTGGTGCATAATAGCAAAATGCACCTCACCACTTCTTTCAATCTTGGCTCTTGAAATAAGAAAATAGAAGATCTAAGGTTACGAATTTGAATATAGGAAGACAGGCACTCCAAGATGTAGGAAGGAGCAAGATTATTTAACATTAGAATTACGAAAGATTACGAAAAAACTTGTAAATTTGGCCCACCTTAAATCTGCTCACACCTCTCTGTCAGCGTCTTTTGTCTTGTAAATATGTCGATAAGCACAAGCAGCAAGCAACTGCTATTGAATCCTCCCAACGCCGCAGAAACAGCAAAAACCTCTCCCAGCTCAAGCCTTGTTTATCAGGGAGTCAGGTACCTAGAGCTGTAAAGGCTAAAAAATATACAGTTATTTGGAACACATGCATTTCATTTTTCCATGTTTTAGTACTAACGACAAAATTTTGACATAAAGTTTATAATATGTGATGACTGAAGTCCAAATATCAAATTAGCACTTTCACAAAAGGTACAAATATGACAGAACAAGTGTGCTTTTATTCAAGACTATAACTGAAGAAAAAGAAATCGGGTTAGTGTGGCTTGTTGTCGTGACTTCTTTGGTAGTACAGTGATAAGAACTGCTGACTCCTATTGAAAAGGTTACGGGTTTGAGCCTTCATGCATCCCAAAATAAACGTTTTGAGTAGTGAGCTGCTCTTATTGTTGCTATTATATAATAAAAACATACATTTGATTTGAGTCTGTAACAGATGGTGTAAATGTATGGTACTTGTGAAGGTTAGCATTTTTTTTTATTCATTCTTATTCTCTCAGTCGCGTTCACACTCACCCTAATCTGACACTGCTGTTTTCAAATAAAGACGAGCTATAACAGAGATGAACTCAGATGAGGATGGGGGAGAACAGAAGCCACACCTCCACCCTAACACAAGAACTCACATATAAGAACAACGCAGCTGCACCAGGCATAAAGGCAAAAGATGGCACCGTTTGGATGCAGCAAGAGGTCGTGTGTCATCCTGATCCATACCAAATGTTATTTACCTTGATTTATTTACTTATCTTCCTAAAGCATAGACTGCAGAGCTTCCTCTGTTTGGGACACTCTGGACCCACTGGAGGTAGTAGCATAGAAGCAAATCTATCTATCTATCTATCTATGATTCCAAAAAACCTAGATTCATTATATCTGTAATGTTACGGGAATGAATCGCAGCAATAAAAAGAAAGTACTCTCAATTTTACTTTAGCTCTTTGAAAGCAGATTTGGGTTTTCTGAAACAAAACTGGAATGAATGAAATAAATCTGATTATTAGAAAATAAACATTGTCCAGTAATGATTAATATATTGGTAGCACTTTCAGATTTTACAAAATTTTATCAAAGACTACACCGCTAAATAGTCTCTGGTGACATTGGGAAGCTTTCTAATTATATTATGAGATAATGACATGAGTTCAGTTATCAGCAGCCATCTGTACAAAGCATGGTATAATTCATTTACAAAACTGTACATTGCGCATACCTATCAGGACTATACTTAACAAAATATGCAGGACAACACATGAATTTTGAAAAATATCATCTTACTTACTGGATCAGATATTTTGGGAATGCCATAAGTTTTGGATTTACAAGTATTCTTGTTTGGATTTATAGACAGTGCTCTGTCTGATTTTAATTTTTGCATTTTAAACTTGTTTATAATGTGTGTTTTATCTATTGTTTGGTGTCCTTGAGTGTTTAGAAAGGCGCCTACAAATAATAATAATAATAATACATTTTATTTATTATGATGATGATGATGATGATGATGCATCGATCATAAATCAGTAAGAAAAAGATATTTTAATTAACAGTAATCACATTTTCTCTTTACCAGAAGAGGTCCAAAGTTTAAACGGTATTTCGAAAAAAATACTGTTGTACCAAAATGAGCAGTATTAGTAATGTGATTTTTTTTTGTTGACATTTTTCCTATTGTTTGCCATTGCATAGCATTGGTCACCATTGGCATGCATTATATCATAAGCTCTATTTTTTTGTTCTTTATGAAGGCATGAATTTCACATTTTTTTTCAGTCAACACTACAAAACACTTGGGGTAAGTAATATAAAAATATCATTTTTGGGTGGAGTATTCCTTTAAATGTAACAGTAATAGATGTAATAGTAAGTTCCATTGATTTTGTACTGCATTAGCTTAATTTACTATAGAGCTTTTAAAATTTTGTGTACTATATATGTATGTACTTGCAGCCGATAAGAAAGATGTTATTTTGTTTTCTAGCTGTCCTTCTAGAGGAAGTATTTTAGATCAGCCCAGTGTTACAGATGTCAAATGAAGCACCTTATTTTATCCACTATTTATATGATTTTTCTTAAGTGGAATTGTTGGTCCAAAGCGAATAGTGAGTAATGACCCAATTTGCTTCAAATGAATGTGCCTTTTTGCTATTTTTGATTATAGCTCTTCACCTTTCATAGCATTGCCACTTTGTTCACAGTAAATAAGACCATTATGAGCTTTGAATCAAATAAATGCCATCCTTGCTTCCCTAAAGAATAACAAATCCACTCTTTGAAGTACTGAAATTGTTCTTTTAACAGGCATGTTATTTATTTTTTACTTCAAATACTAAAGATTTAACCAGGAAAAAAAGTAAGCCACCACTGCATATGATCACACGCTGGTAGCTGCCTTTTACAGGAGCTTTTTCTCTCTCTCTCTGTCTCTCTTCTTTTTATACAACAGCTTTCTTTTCTTATGATTATTAACCAATTTATTTAATTATTTTTAATATTAATATTAAGAAGTGGGTCTCTGGCTTGTTACTATTAATCATAAATTAATTTTTAAACTGAAGCTGTCATCCTACACCAGAGTAGTTGGCCTTTATCAACTGTCTTTTTAGATGAGCTGGTGAACTTGAAGGATTCCACAGAGTGAACAAAGAGGATCAGATGAATTTGATGGCTACCTACATCTATAACATCTGAGAATGTAAGAGTTTCTGAGAATGGAAAGTGTGATATATTATATTATATATTATATGTTTCCATACTCAGCTGGTAGCACTGTGATCACCACTGCCTGTTCATAATCATAAGAGCAGCTCATCCAAAGATGGAAAAAATATGGAGCAAGGATAAAAGTAGGGTGGAAAGTACTCAGAATTCACTTTTCTTCATAAATGTGGAATGTTCGATTGCTTTTAAATATGTTGGATGAATGTTTACATGCCATGGCAAGTCATAGTGAGTTCAGGTACTGTGGCATTTGTTTATTGCAGAGAACTGGCTCAAACTTCATATTTCATATTTAAATGTGCAGTGCAACTGAGCAGATCTGACCATGTGTTACTCCCAGCCACAAGCCTATGATTGACAGCAGCAGCTCTCTTATTTAAGCCAGAAGTTCTTATGTTTGTTTGGGGAGCGTTGTTGTTTGTTTGTCATATATATATTATTATTATTATTTATATTTTTTGTTTATATATTGTCACGCACAAGCGCATGGGGAGCGGCTTAAGGACCCAACGCGCGCCGCTACAAGCCATGCCGGGGTACTAACCTCTCTTTTTTTGTTCCTTCAGAAAGACCGAAGCACCGCTGCCATAAACAAACCCGGAAGTCTTCTGGTACCACCCACTTCCGGGGTCCTTTCTAACCTCCGGTCCCCCAATGATGACATCACTCTCCCATCATCCATCACAACTTTCCCCATCATCATTTCATCACTTCCTGTTCCCCGTTATAAATTGTCCGACCTGCTTTAATTTAATGTCTGTTGTACTGTGAAGAAAACACTGACGCTCTTATTCATTTTGCTTTACAGTATATGGGGGGCTAAAAACCCCAAACCTTTATACTTGTGTGTGTTTCTTTATTACTATATATATACTGTAATACTGTATATGTATATATATATATATACTGTATATGAATAGGTCTGACCACAATCTGATATTTGGGTGGTTACCTGGCCTGTGACATCCGCCACATCCTCTCAGTTGCAAGAAGCAGATCATAGTCATGTTAAATAGTACCTGCCAATAATACAAAGAGTACACAACACATGTTTTGCCCTATTTAACTAATACTGTATAATCTACCTATTACCTGCCCATCAGTTATGGATTTCTATAGTAATGTTTAGAAAATTCATCATTGAATTCAGTGGAATTTTTGGCATGAACATTGTGGTGGGGCCATACCAGAACTGTCCTTTACTTGTGCAAACATATGTGCACTGACTCAAAAGAAATCTAGAATAGTGCAGGACAGAACAGAGCTAGCCCCACCTGCTGGAAACAGACAATTTCACATAAGACCAGTATTTCTGTAGATAAGAAATTTTAAGACAAAGTTGAAGGTTGACATACATTCAACAAATCAATAATTACTCAGGGAAGTTTATATCTTATTATGCACAACATCTGGTGGGGCTATGCCAGATTAGCACTTAACTCAAAAATGCCATTGATTAAAATGTTATTCTGTTCTGGTTTCTGTTTGCATACGTTTTTCTGCTTTTATTGGTAAAATATAAACATTACCATTTTGTGTGCCAAACTTAAGAGTTTTCTATAGCTTTCCATAGCTTTAAAAAATATCTTGCTGGTGCTGCTTCTTTACAATAGAAGCTATGGAGCACGGAACATCACCAGAAAACAAAAGCTTAAAAATTTACTGATGAATTGCCAAAAGTTTCTATTTACAAAAACTTGCCTTCCAATGTGTGTTTGTCACAACATAACGGATCTGGAAATAATCATTTTATCTGAAATTCCTGCTACTATTTTTCTCATGGTAAGGATATGTTTTCTATTCATTCATGTGAGTTAGATATGGAAACTATTTCCATAAAATACATAAACACAGAAGTAAATAAAAGCAAAACCAACAATGTGCCATGAAAAATTTACTTTAATTTGGTCTTTGTAGAGGAAACCATAGCTGGACTTCTTTGAAAATGAATAACATTGGTGTTCTTTGTTCAAAAATGCCACATATAAACTATTTTACAATGTATGTGCAATTGCATAGCTTGGCTTTGTCAATGTCAAAAAATTGACATTTTTGATAAGTTTTTAAGCATTTCCTCTGTGCAAAGAGCCTCCGTTGTAAAATGCCAGTGTGGGCAAGATATTTTTAAAAATTTATAGACAACTCTTAATTTTAGAACACAATTTTGCATGGCAAAGACATATATGTTTGTGAAAAAATAAGTTTGACCAAATGTATCCTTTAAGAAAGAGTCACATATTTAAGGGCATCTCAACTTTTAAAATAAAGGAACAACTTAATTGAGAGATCCATCCATCCATTTTCAAACATGCTGAATCCGAACACAGGGTCATGGGGGTCCGCTGGAGCCAATCCCAGCCAACACAGGGCACAAGGCAGGAACCAATCCCGGGCAGGGTGCCAACCCATCACGGGACACATACAAACACACCCACACACCAAGCACATACTAGGGACAATTTAGAATTGCCAATCCACCTAACCTGCATGTCTTTGGACTGTGGGAGGAAACATGCAAACTCCACACAGGGAGGACCCAGGAAGCAAACCCAGGTCTCCTAACTGCGAGGCAGCAGCACTACCACTGCACCACCGTGCCGCCCTCATTGAGAGATCAGTTTCGAAAAGACAGAAACACTTTGGAAATATTTTTAGATTTTGAGCATACTATCATTTATAAGAGTTTTGTTTTGCCCTTAGAACAAGTATGCAAAACTCTGATCTTTAGTGTTCTGACCCTGGCTTCAGTCTGACAACTTGTCTTAGTTTACCCTTTATTATAAAGGAGACCTAATGTGTCAATTTGCCTCCTTCTTTGACTGATTTTGTATATAAAACCAGCCTGTGACTGTTTTTATGTTACCCAGTCCATCCTCCCTTTGGTAAATTGTAACAGTCTTGTGTTTTCTACCAGTTCTACCAGTTGCATTTTCAGATTTTTTGAATCTCACAGTCAGATGCTATTGTTATTTTGTCTAGCATTTAGGTATTTGAACACTGAAAGCTAACACCAACATCATCTAAGATTAAAAGATGTTTTTCTTTACTAGTTGCCTAGCTGGATTGTTATAGTCATCTTCATTTTATGAACACAAAAACTGTAACTCATCATTTTCTTTAAGCTTATAGATGTATATTGAAGATGGTTTGATTAGTTGTGGGAGTATTCAAGACATCTGTCACAACATACCATTACTGTTTCACCTTAGGCATCCACAAATAATTTTCTTTAACACATATTTACCCAGTCCTTCAAAAACTGCAATATGTGAGTTATACAGTATAATGGAAAAGTATAAAAGTCTAAAAAGGATGGAAGCAGACAGTCTTTCTCATTCCAACAGATTCAGTTCCATAATTAGGATAAACAGACTCTCCATAATATTTTGGTATTCAGAACAATTGATAAATACCAGAGGAGGAAACACCACCTATTTAAATAAACTGAATATACATGGAGATTCACTCGAAAGAGGCCCTGAATATTCTGTAATAACTGTCACTAGGACAAAGCAATCTGAACAAAGCAATGTGCAATGTGCTCCTCAGTATATGGAGCTTCGAACAAACCGGGATGCCCCTGCGTCAGAGCAATGAGGTAGGTGCCAGACAACCATCGCGACATTTAACCTCCGTTTGCAACTTCTGGGTGCATACCGCCCGTACCCCTTCACTCAGTCGCTCGACTTCTCATTAGGATGGTGGTCTACAGTATTGAGAAGCGTGTCTTCATGGTACGAACCTATTGGGTTACCAATTCAATTAAGTGATGTCAGAATCAACTGGCTGATCATGAGTTAACGAAAGGTTTCTTCCACCAAGATGGAGCAACATGTCACACACTGGCAAGGAGCATGGCAGAAATTGAGTCCTTCTTCAGCAACAGGGTAATTTCAAAGGGACTTTGGCCATCACGGTTGTCGGATCTGACACCACCAGGCTTCTTCCTTTGGGGTATGCTCAAAGGAAAAGTCTATTGGAACAAGCCTCGCACTGTGGAAGATTTGAAGGAAAACATCCAACGTGAAATTGTTGCTATTCCCCCCCGAGACGCTTGTTGATACATTCAGGATATGCAGTGCCTCATCGAAATGTGTCTGGCAGAAAACGGAAACCACTTCCAGCATCTCATGTAATGCAATCGATTACACATACATCAAGGTATATAGCGTATTTTTTTTGGTTCAGATTGCTACAGAATATTTGGGGCCTCATTTGAGTAAATCTCCCTGTATATTAAATGTGTTGGCTAATATTAATGGAAGCAAAATGTGTCATTTTTTTCTTGTTTGCATTTACAGTGAAGAACTTGGGTCTGCATTTACAAATAAAGAAAATGAAAAGTATCACTGCCCATTATTTTAATTTTCAGTCCTATATGGATTGCTGTGGATAGCCATTTGTACCAATTTTCACATCAAGGGTATTTTTTCAGAATCATTATATATTATACTGTATATACATTAATTTTCCACATGAAACTGTGGTCTAAAGTGAAGCATTTTTTAGAAATTTAAAAAATTTCTTACTGTGTTCTTGCTTTTTAAAATAAAAGTAAAAGGGGCTGGGGACCATTCGTGAAAACAAAAAAAAACTTTAAACTTACTGATTCACTGCAAAAAATGCAAATGTAAAAACTAGGGGAAACATTGTTTTTATTTAGCAAAAGAATCTTCCAATAGAGTAAACAAAATTTACTTGACCCTATTTCTTAAAATAAGCTAAATAATACTAAATACAAGTTTCTTGGGAAGTCGATAAATCTTACAATAAAAAAGATGTAATGAGTTGCCTCAAAAGCTTGCATATTGTAATCTTTCTAGTTAGCCAATAAAAGGTGTTATATTGCTTGAGTTTTCACTACATTCATAATGGCTAACACGGTACAACACCCTAATAAAAAAGATGTAATGGATACATATAAAAACTTTTCAATTGTATAAATTTCACTTTTTACAGTGTACATCCATTTTGCAAGTGTTACTGATTATGGATCGACCTCTTGGGGTTGCATACATATTGCAAAACAATATGTCTATGTTGATTTAGGAAGGAAAGAAGATAGGAGCAACAAAACATTTTTGTGAGATTCATCCATTTAATAAGGAGACCAGCTGTGTGCTTCATTTTGCTGATTGTCTATCTGCACAGCCCAAGTGATGTGATTTCACTATGAAAAGTCATCTCCAAGCACTGCTACTGATGTTGTGCTATAAAATTCAGTTATTGGTTTGTAGTATTTCAGTCTGATTCATTGTGGTTTGGCTCTGTTAACGTATGTGCACGACCCGCCACAATGCTGAGTGTTGATTGGCACAACGAACTCAGTATCAATGTGCAGGTGGCCTTGGCTTTCAGAAATCGTATGACTTTAATACAAAATGCAATGCAGTGAAATTAGTTCAGTTCATATTTATTGTTATGTGCATGCTTCACCATTACACACCATGCAGCCACTCAGCATGAGCCTCAATTGATAGGTTACGTAAAATAACAACAAAGAATGTAATAAGCAAGAACATGCAAGATATTTTTTTTTAATTTATAAAAACTGCTTCAAATTAGAACACAATTGCATGAGCCAAATTAATATACACAATGACTGCAAACAAATAACTTTGACTCGAGAAATATCATACTGATCCTTTAACACCGAGAAGGCTATTTATACTGGAGGACACCACCAGACATTTAAAAATTCAGTAAAAGGTTTCAAGAATTTATCGTTGTAAAATGGGATTACATGTTCTTAGTCAACAGCTGAGACATAAGAAAATCATGTAGACACTACAAAAACATTTTAGTTTAAGTCTCACATGTTCACTATAATAACCAGTCATGTGACTGGTAAGACCACCATGAAAAATGAGGGGAAGTCTCTGACAAATTCTCCAGAGGAGGGAGACAAAACCATCAACATTAACATGATGTGATGAGAACATCATGAGTACAAATTTTGTATGTTTAAATGGAATTTTTGTACATTTTAATGTAAACTTGAAATTAAAATTTGAAAACTTTTTTCTCTGTTATTACAGTGTAAAGTTATAATTCTGTTACTACCTGTATGACTTCATTATATATATTTTGTTTCAATGTGCAGAGTTACAGTATGTGAACTTAGAATTCAGAACATTATATAAAATAGCAATAAAGAATATTCATCTATTGCATACTACTACATTGTAAAATCTCTAATATTACATGGTATAGTTATTATTTATTCATACAGGTAATTATAAATTAATTACCACATAACTACAAAATTACAAAGTACTGCTAAACTAAGATCACCGAGTTGTCTTCATTTAGTAGGTTTGAAATATTTTTCAAAATGCCACACTTTTTACTAAATTTACTAAATTCTAAACTATTAAGTAATTTTTGCTTCTTAGATTATACAATTCTTTTCACAGCCAATTTCTTGCCTCTTGAATAGCAGATAATCTTTTCTTCTAACCATTAGTATGCTCCTGCCAGTGATATGATAAGGGATGAAATCTGTGAAAAATGAGCCTGAACTTCTTATTAGCCACTTGCCGTCATTTGTGAACATAACCTTTGATGCAGTCATTCATGTCTGAACGAGGAAAACTGGTAAATGAAACCAAAAGTGCAGCAAATTTCTTGCAAATTAAAATTGAGCTTAAAAATCAATGCTGACACAGCATCTCTTATATACAGTAACTGAAAAATGTGAAGACACAGAATACTTTATATTTCTATAAATAAAAAAACAAGAGGAGTAACATTAATGAATGTAAAATCAATGAAAAGTAATTGTTTAATTCAAATGAATGTGGGGTGTATTTGTAAAACCTTCTTAAAAGATCTACTCAGATTTACTGCTGTTTTCTTCTCCCATATTTTAACATAAATTTTAAATTAAATATGTGGGTTTTTATGATTACTCTGTGTTTTTCAGGCTTTCTTCTTTTTGTTGAAAAGATAATTTTGTTATGGTTTATGTTTGTCTGAAAGGATTCCCATGCATTGTGACATGTAACATTAAATCTTAAGAAAGGTGAAATGAATGTATAGTGCAGGTCAATACTTTACCCATTCCTCCTAGGTGGTTCAAATGTGGACAAGGCAGGAACGTCTACAATAAAAAGGTGAACTGGCAGAAAAATAAGTAGCAGTCAATGCATGTTTCATATTGTAGCTGAATTTACGGAGGCAAATTGCATTATGTTCTACTGCAATTCGACTCTTAACATCTCAGAAACATCCATGTGGAATCTTTAGAAATTTTACAAGTTCATTTTTGGTAAAAATTGACATTAAATGATGGAGAATTATGTGTAAAGGAAATTCTGATATTAAAAATATTATATTGTTAAGTATTGTGAACATGTGAAATGTAACAGTTTTAATAATTTTTACTATTACCATGGATTCTACAGTAATTTCTACACCCAGACTTCATTAATATCCAGCACAGCTTTTACTAATAATATTATCATTAAAGGTACACTTTTGTGTTCTGCCCTAATTTCCATTTAACTTTCAGGTAGATCATAAAGGGTGATTTGACAGAGCATTGACTGCGTGCCTTCAGTACATTTCCTTTTATTGATTTTCACAGAAACTTTAAAACTTTTTAAAGTTTTTAAAATGTAAAATGGTTCTGTTTGGTAATACAAAATAAAAAAGTTTATATTTTCAGAAAATCATGGCTATTACAAGAATAGCATATTAAATCAGCAATTACTGCTTACAGTAAGTCCCCATAAGTAGGCTCTAACTACTGTACAATACATTTGATTTTTTAATAAATACATTTTCCATCCTTCCATTTATTGAAACCATTTAATCCACCTGAACTGAAGAAGCACAGTCACAGATCAGGGACTAGTGAAGGTCACGCACATCCCCTCACTCATTCATGTTAGGCCAGTTTAGAGTAAACAAATGACATGGTAGTTTGTCTGAGAGATCCATACCTCATGTGTTTCCTGATAAGCATTTTGAATGCACAATTGCAGATTTCTACCAGTGTCCTTGAGTACAAATAATAGGAATTTGGCACTGGATTGTGGCACATTGTTTTAGCTCCTGAGTAACCACATATTAGCTGGGATTATAGAAAGAAGAAGGGTGTGATTAAATTGATTTTTTTCAGTCTTTGTAGCCACCACCTTTTATTTCCTTACTTTCAGCATAAAAAATATCTTATGTACTATTTAATTAGAATAACAATCATAAATGTTGAATGACTTAGTGTATTACACAAATAAATTGATATCATTAAATTCAATCCATACGATCTAAACATAAAATTGTGCTTAATCTAATTTAGGGCCAGGATATTCCAGAAGCACTTGGCTCATGCCAGGAAAGAGCCCTGTAAAGAGTATCATTCTATCATAATGCCTGGTCACACAGGGCTAATTTGGAACTGCCCATTGACCTAGCCTGCACATCTTTGGGTTGTGGGAGAAAAAGAAAAGACCTGGGGCCTCATGTATAAACAGTGCCAACGCACAAAAATGTTGCGTACTCCCGTTCCCACGCTCAAATCGCAATGTATAAAACCTAAACTTGCCATAAAGCCACGCACATTTTCACGCTAGCTCAAACCCTGGCATACGCAAGTTCTCCGTTCGGTTTTGCAAACTGGCAGCACCCATCATCAAAGCAGTTCTTTTGTTCCAGTGTGGTTTCCCTTTCTTTTTTCGATCCACATCCCTGACACGGCTTTATCATATACACTGAAATTAACTGCATATTGTTCATTAGTTTAAGGCATCTGATTGTAATTAACCTGTAACAATATAATGGTCCACAGAATGGCCAAACTATTCCAAATACCATAGCTGCTTTAGCGTTGTTACTCTCACTGCACCTTCTTCTTCTTCTTTCAGCTGCCCCTATTAGGGGTTGCCACAGCGGATCATGTTTTTCCATATTACTCTCACTGCACCACTAGGAATATTTATATCACTATATTTGAGTGTGGAATCGCAGCTCTACAGCAGCTGATCAGAAAGAGAATTATCGATATACAGCATCAAGCACCAGCTGCCTCAGCCATTCTGTCTATTTGAACTGCTTCCATACGGCAAATGCTTCAGGGCCTTTCCTGTACTAACTTTGTGGTTCAGAAACAGTTTCATCCCAATAACTATAAATGCAGTCAATCAGTCCATCAAGTGCTCCTTGTAGAACTGTTTGTACTTATAAGTACAATTACCTCACTGTAAACTTGCAATACAGTTATAATATTGCACAACCTGCGCCACTTTCTAAAGCGCATATTTACATATGATGACGATATCATTTTTAAGATGAAATGCAGCAAAATATGTTTATTATATTATACAGATAAAACTTTAACTTAATTTAAATAATCTATTTTGTTATTAATTAAAAATGTGAGGACATGGTGTCGCAGCGCCAGCAAGGAGCTGGCGCCCCGTTCAGAGATTGTTCCTGTCTTGCGCTGTATTCTTGCTGGGGCTGGCACGACACTGGAAGGATAGATGGATAGAATAATTAAACATGTACTACAAAGATATTTCAATGTTCCTTAAAAGTTTTGAAGAATCTGCATTCTAAGCTTACAGATGGCTTAACGTCTATTACTGAGCTGATTGTGTGGCGATTGGGTACTTGGAGAAAGAAAAGGAAGGACAGGAATTGGGGGATAGAACATTTGAAAGAGACAGTACTACTGCAATAAATGATTTCATCAAAAGTCGTGCACAGCGTAGCAAGCATCTTGCGTGAGGCAGGAACAATCTCTGGATGGAGCGCCAGTTCGTCACAATCACTGTGCCGCTGTGTTCACATGTTTAATACATGCTTTAATTGATATGATATTAATACTGAAATGATATCAAGTATACATCTCAGTATTTAAATTATTCAGAGTACTGTAATATCATGAATGTAATGGATTCTGTGTCCAGTTGGAGGAAGAGAAAGCCTGTTTAAGAAGCATGTAGTGATTCACACACATAAAGCACATACAAAACAAAGCATTTAATGTGCTACTTTAGTTACGATGGGATTTGAGAAACTAGTAAACCAAACAATTTTAAGATGAAGTTTATGCTGTTCTACTTTAATGACAAAATAAACTACGTGATTAAAGTAGAAATTTCGAGATTAAAGTTGACATTTCAAGAACTTTTCCCACTGTCTCCCTATTATTTTTTTCTTTTCTCCGTACCCTAATAAGCTTTCATATGACACTCAGACGGTGGGCTATGACTCGCCTTTTCATGGCGATTTTGATATCTGACAACTTTGTGAACTTAAACTTTCGAGATTCTCCGACACTCTATGTCACTCGATCAACTTCCTTTTGTTGTTTATACCACTGTTTAAACCAACGAATAGTACATTTTTCCTTGCCTCCACTTGGTATTTGCTGAAATTCTTCTATTTTCCCCTGTGCTTTTGCCATTGCCTTTTCACAGAACGCAACGCTTAAAGGCTATTTATATTGATTTGTATTTTCAAAGAGGTGTAATTCTGGGAGGAGTTTGGGGAGTTGCAGCAGGCATGTGTACGTGCGTTACTTTTAACGATAACCGGGATTTATGTAGCGGAAGAACGTGGAAGTTGGCAAACACACAGCTTTATGTGTCTGGATTTTTTTGTGCGTACGAACATTTCTATTTTTGTCCGTACACCATGTTTTAGTGTGAATTCTACGCAAGGTGTTATGCATGAGGCCCCTGGAGAAAAAACAGGCAGACACAGGGAGAACATGCAAACTCCAAAGAAGTAATGACCAGGAATGTGATTTTAACCTAGAGCACTGGATTCAAATAACATTCCATTGCTCTACATTGCTGAACCATGGAATTTTGGATTTGTCCCTTAGATTCTGTTGATTCAGAGTATTCTGATCCTACCCCAAAACTTCCTTTCTATTAATGTGTTTAAAATAATGGTGTTGTACCAAGAACACTGGTGCTGATTCTGCTGTTGTCTTCTACTACTTAATGGCAATCAATTCCTGTCAACACTAATGGCTGGTTTATATTTTGAGTGGACCTCAGAATGCTTACAGACTTTTTCATTGGTTCTCTGTGATCTATTATGTATTTGAGTGATCATGTAAATTAGCCAGTTACTTTGAAAACAAAGCATTAGTGTATACTAGTGTAATTATCAGTGTCAGTGTTCTAAATATTAAAACCAGTAAGAAGGATCCTGTTAATTAACTGTTAATTTTATTAACTGATTTTTCAGAAAGAGTGTGATAGCCCCTAAAATTTGGAATGCTCTTTATCTCAGCATTCACAAGAAAAAATCTATTATTCATTTCAAAATCCTGTTAAAAACACATCTCTTCAATGAATATTATTCATTTTCTTGTATGTAATTTCTATTGTCTTGTTAATTGAATTGTAAAGTGTCCTTGAGTGTATGAAAGGTGCTACATAAATAAAACATTATTATCATTATAAATATTCTATTTACTTTCTTATTTTGGAGCAGTGACATTTAGAGTGTTAACATTCATTCCTTGCTGACTGAAAAACTAGAATTAAAGTGCAGAAAGGTGGTATTTGTGTATATCTAAAATAAACTTGGCTTTCCACTTTGAATCCTTACTTTTGTGGCATTTCCTAAAAGGAAAAGAGAATCTCTTCACTGATTATTTTTTGCTTGTTATTTTTACTGATTCTCAACAAAAGCAGTAACACTTTTTGAGATTATATGCTTTTGCTACAGCAAGGCATAACGAACAAAATCAAAAAGAATGCATTTCACATTCACAGCAAATTCTTTCTTCATATAATTGGATTAACAACATCTGCTTGATAATACAATTAACATGGAAGCCACATGATTGAAGAAAACACAATGCTATAAAATTTCAAAGGCCTCCAAACAAAGCAGAACTACTTACTTATGGACATGTATACTGGAATATTTCATTTGGCCCATTTAAAACAGTTATATAATTCTGTAGCACTAGTAATAGTAGACAAGAAAGAAGTATGGTCCTCAGCACAGAGTCCAGTGAAATTCCAACTTGTACCTCTGCCAAGCATGCAACACATTTTCATTTTCCTGCATGAATAGAAGCCATCATAATTTTATTCAGATGTTTTTTTTCTTAAAAAAATGAAGACCATTATCTTTTATACTTGCTTAAAGTGGTTAAGAGCTGTGGGAACCACAGCCCAACTGTAAAATTCTGGTCACAATATCACAGGATGGGACATCACCTAGAAATAAAATTGTGGTGAATTTAACAAACTAAAAATAAAACTGCATCACATGCTATGTTATTTATTGTATTTTATTTTCTGTATTATTAAAACAGCACATTAAAATATCTCACAATGTGAAAAATGGGATTTGAAAACAAAGTCAGAGGGTTTGCAAAGTGAAATTATAAAGAAAATGTATATTGGAACAAAGAAAAAAACATACTAAAGCAAAATAGGAAGTAAGGAAGAGTAGTTAGAAAATTTCACAAGACTTCACTATAAACCAGTTTAAAAGTGTAAAAATGTTCATCCAGTTTGCCGTAAAGAGCAATGTGCTGAATCCTGACTTTTATAGCCTCAAATACAGAGAGTTATGAAAAAAGCAACCATGTCCTCACAAAACTATACGATTTAATTAACAAACACAGCTCTTACACCCAATGATAGATCATGGAACAGTAAAGGGAGTGGGGTCGCACTCGGACAAAAGGCCTATACTGATATGCCATAGATTCCAGCAAAATTGAGTCCACCAGAAAACATACAATTTCATGTTGCAAAAGCAATCCCATTTCTTGACCAGTCAATTTCATGCAGTTGACCCAACAACAAACATATTTAAACTTTATAAGCCCTTCCCTGTCCCCATACATTCATACATTACTCTCCAATTAAATCTTGTAGCAATGCCAACACAAGGACTACAGTTCTCATCTCTGTGGTGGTGATTCGATCAATACTCACACAGTTTCAATAAGATGTGATTTCCTCAAAGATAGGAGCTCTTACATTTTTCCTTTCCTCAAGCACTTTGCAAAAACAATTTCATTGCCTCTCAGGATTACAGCTTTTATCTTGCATTACATCATTTTCTTTCACCATTGTTTCTGTTTAGCCAGATTATCGTTACAGAAGACCTCCCACCTTGTATTCATTTAGAACAGTTTTTGAAAAATGTATTAGTCAAAAAATAGGCTTATGCAGTGTTGCCAATAACTGCCTATTATTGACATCATCAGTGCTGTGACATGTGACCCACTATCATGCACCTGGTCTACTGTGCACTTCATTTTACTGTGTACACCACACTTGACAATAAATCTCAAATGCATAACCTCCCATTTTTGAAAAAACCGACACTGTTATATTATATATATACAGTATATATATATATATAGTACTGTGCAAAAGTTTTAGGCAGGAGTGAAAAAATGCTGTAAACAAAGAATGCTTTCAGAAATATAAATAATGATTGTTTGTTGGTATCAATTTACAAAATGCAAAGTGAGCGAACAAAAGAAAAATCTAAATCAAATCAATATTTGGTGTTACTACCTTTTGCCTTCAAACCAGCATCAATTCTTATAGGTACACTTGCACAAAGTCAGGGATTTTGTAGGATTATAGTCAGGTGTATGATCAACCAATTATACCAAACAGATGCTAATGATCATCAATGTCACACGTAGGTTGAAACACAGTCATTAACTGAAACAGAAACAGCTGTGTAGGAGGCTTAAAACTGGGTGAGGAACAGCCAAACTCTGCTACCAAGGTGAGGTTCTGGAAGACAGTTTCATGTCATGGCAAGATTGAGCACAGCAACAAGACACAAGGTAGTTTTACTGCATCAGCAAGGTCTCTCCCAGACAAAGATTTTAAAGCAGACTGGGGTTTCAAGATGTGCTGTTCAAGCTCTTTTGAAGACGCACAAAGAAACGGGCAACGTTGAGGATCGTAGACGAAGTGGTCGGCCAAGGAAACTTAGTGGAGCAGATGAAAGTCACATCAAGCTTATTACCCTTCGAAATCGGAAGATGTCCAGCAGTGCCATCAGCTCAGAACTGGCAGAAACCAGTGGGACCCAGGTACACCCATCTACTGTCCGGAGAAATCTGGCCAGAAGTGGTCTTCATGGAAGAGTTGCAGCCAAAAAGTCATACCTCCGATGTGGAAACAAGGCAAAGCGACTCAAGTATGCACGAAAACATAGGAAATGGGGTGCAGAAAAATGGCAGCAGGTACTCTGGACTGATGAGTCAAAATTTGAAATAGTTGGCTGTAGCAGAAGGCAGTTTGTTCGTCAAAGGGCTGGAGAGTGGTACAATAATGATTGTCTGCAGGTAACAGTGAAGCATGGTGGAGGTTCCTTGAACGTTTGGAGCTGCATTTCTGCAAATGGAGTTGGAGATTTGGTCAGGATTAATGGTGTTCTCAATGCTGAGAAATACAGGCAGATAGTTATCCATCATGCAATACCATCAGGGAGGCGTATGATTGGCCCCAAATTTATTCTGCAGCAGGACAATGACCCCAAACATACAGCCAAAGTCATTAAGAACTATCTTCAGCGTAAAGAAGAACAAGAAGTCCTGGAAGTGATGGTATGGCCCCCACAGAGCCCTGATCTCAAAATCATCGAGTTTGTCTGGGATTACATAAAGAGACAGAAGGATGTGAAGAAGCCTACATCCACAGAAGATCTGTGGTTAGTTCTCCAAGAAGTTTGGAACAAGCTACCAGCCGAGTTCCTTCAAAAACTGTGTGCAAGTGTACCTAGAAGAATTGATGCTGTTTTGAAGACAAAGGGTGGTCACACCAAATATTGATTTGATTTAGATTTCTCTTTTGTTCATTCACTGCATTTTGTTGATTGATGAATATAAATGATTAACACTTCCATTTTTGAAAGAATTCTTTGTTTACAGTATTTTTTCACACCTGCCTAAAACTTTTGCACAGTACTGTATATAGATAGATAGATAGATAGATAGATAGATAGATAGATAGATAGATAGATAGATAGATAGATAGATAGATAGATAGATAGATACTTTATTAATCCCAAGGGGAAATTCACATACTCCAGCAGCAGCATACTGATACAAAAAACAATATTAAATTAAAGATTGATAACAATGCAGGTAAAAACACACAATAACTATATATATATTTATATATTACCATTAACACCCAATACAAATCAAGAACCAGCGTTAACTGCTTTTTGAATTAAGCAAAACACAAACTGAATTTATAGCAAAAAATGAATAAATAGCACAGGAAATTATTGCAATTATATTCCAAATGCACAAATACAAAATTGTAGTTGTATCATCTGATCTAAGAATGTATGCCTTGGACACCTGGGTGAAAAGAGGGGCTGAAGTGTCAACTGATCACTATCTGGTTGTGAGTTGGATCAGATGGCGAGGCAGACCTTAATGTATTAGTGAGGGAAGGCAGGGAATGTTTGGTAGATACCCACATGAGAGATATCTTCCAGAAGATTTTTTCTTACATTTCTCTTACATTCTTAGGGAGGCTGGGGACACTGAACCCGAATAGGCCATGTTCCATGACTTCATTGCTGAGAAGGCTACACAGAGCTATGGACATAAGGCCATTGGTGCCTGTCATGGTGGTAATTCTCGAACCTGCTGGTGTAAATGACAGTCAGTAGATGGTGCTGTTTTTTATCATTGGTATACTATTTGTATACATTGGTATAATATTGGTATCATTGGTGTACAAGTTTTGAGCAATGAGTTTCACAGTGAGCATGTATGAGTGTGGCCATCAAGAAGTTTTAATTTTCTAGTAGGCTCATTTGTATTTGTGTATTGTGGCTGGTGCTTGTATAAAAAAGTGAATAAAGATGGAGATGAATAAAAATCTTTTATTTGAACCCAGAATTGTGTTGGATGATATTCTGTCTGAGGTTTGGGGTTAAGTTGCGCCTCCTTGTGGTTGCAACATTTGTATACTTTTGTCCAGTAAAACATTTTAAAATTGTGTTCTGTTTGAGTTATTTTTTGATTTAAATATAAATATGATGTCATAGAAGCTATGGTACGAATCAGCAGCATAGCAGTGTACCCTACTGCAAAATAAGCATTGGAGAGGTGCTATATACAATATTTAAACATATTTACAAAACCCTTTTTGTGATGCATTGTTAGAGGGAACCCTCTAATTGCTAGATTCAATGTTATTAGTATTTGAAAGAAATATAACATTTTCATCAGTTTGCCTAGATTTTTCTTTCAGTTTTTGGCTCCAAACAATACTGTTTCTGACATGTTTTTTTTATTTAATGTTATTCATTCTCTGTTATACCTTCTTTGAAGTAGCTGGCTATCTCAAGGGAACACATTAAAATAAATAGATACAGATGGTATAACATGAGGAATCAAAGCAAAGTACATGAAAACTATGTAAAATGAAGAAGAACCAATCCACTAGGCTAAAACCAAGTGAAGAAGAAAAAAAAATATCTTTGTATAATTTAAAATTCTATATAAATATAGATTCACAAAAAATAAATTGATTGGAGTAAAGAACAATGATCTACAAAGCTTTGATTCCAAACTGGAGCCGTACCTTATGAATTAAACTAATTATTGGAGACACTATATTTCATTACCATTATTGTTACACATTTTGTACATTTAGGTAATCAACCTTTATTTTCTATCAATGTTTTGGTGAGAATCTGTATCAGAACAGCTTTAAAACATAATTCGAGTTCATTAAGAAAATATACCATTATTCCCTAAAACTGAACAAAGAAAAGGTTAAAAAATAATTACATAGGGAAAGCTATACAAAGATTTGCAGCACAAGATATTAATATGGTTCTAATTCTTAAAATTCAAAGATGAACATTGTGGAAGGGTGTTTTTGAGTAGTCCCTGAACCCAGAATAAGACTTGGGTAACTAAAGAAGTACAAAAAAGGTATGTTTATCACAGAAAAATAAACCATACAGGTAGGAGTAAACACAGTGATCTGTGGAGGTGGTGACACTATGCGGTAAGTTGGGGGCTAAGTGGGAGAGAGAGAGGAGGCTCAGCTGATGTCACTATTAACCACTTCACTTGCATTGTTCAGGGACAATCTTTGAGTAGTCAAAGCTTGGAGTTCTCTTTTAGCTAAAAACTTAAACAGACTGCTTCTGAAGGCTGTTGTAATCCAGACATTGCGGATTCATGTCTAGCCACTGGCATTTACCATAGTGCAAGTCTGTGAAATAAGATGGGTCATGGTGGGAATCAATGACAATACAAGATGATAAATAACACATAAAAGAATAGGGGAACAATCAACAACAGCAGCAATGACTTTTTGTATGGCCAAAAATCACACAACGAATACATCAATGGCTTTTAATAGCCCCTCATCCCAGCCCCAGCCTTGAATCTCTATAAATCAAACTATTACCATTTCAGGCTTCCTGTCCAGTATTTGTTCTATGACTGTCTAATATGCTGACTTACCTTATATCATGCTAATATAGTGCAACTCTCATTGTTTTTTTGATTTTCTGTACATCCCTCCAAACTTTGGCCTCTCTTCCTTCTACCAGTTGAATGGTTGACCCCAGTTGTCCTTCTGACTCTACACTCAATATGCTCAAGCTGAAGCTCTACTTAGTGGTTTATGATGGTCCTGCAACCAGGCATCAGATGTGAATAGAATTCCTGTATTGTTATTGTACACAGTACACAGAAAACAATACTCTTCCCATAAAATGACAAAAACAGCACAATAGAACAATATGAATATACAATTTGAAAACATACTGTAGGTACAATGTACATATACATATAGTGCAAAGTGCTCTACCAGGAGCACTTATTGGACTGACTGAGTGTGTTTATAGCTCTTGGAATGAAAATGTTTCTGAGCCTTGATTGCATGAAAGGCTCTGGAGCATTTGCCGGATGGGAGAAGTTCAAATAGAATATGGCATGGGTAAGTGGAATCCATGCAGATGCTGGTGGCTTTCCTGAGGCAGTGTGTGCTATAGATGTCCGCCAGGACTTGAAGCTGCACCCTGACAATCCTCTGCACTCTTGATACAACCCATTCGAGAGCTTTCTGATCAGCAGCTGTGCAGCTGAGATACCACACACAAATATGATGGGTTAAAATATTCTCAGTGGTTCAGCAGTAGTAGGTCAGCAGCACCTGTCGAGGTAGGCCCGATTTTTTCAACATTCTTAAGAAAAACAGCCATTGCTGTGCCTTCTTCAACACTGCTGTGGTGTTAGCTGTCCATGAAAGGTCCCTGGTGATATACTGTATATCCCCAGGAACCTAATGCTTGATACACACTCCACCCTGTCCCCATTGATGAAAACAGGAGCATCATCCTCATCCTGTGATCTTCTGAAATCGATGATGAGTTCCTTGGTCTTCCCTGTCTTGAGGGATAGGTTGCTCACTGAGTATCATCTCACCAGACTTTTCACCTCTGCTCGGTAGGCTGATTTGTCATTATTGGAATTTAATCCAATCACTGTTATGTCATCTGCAAATTGTACTGTGGTATTAATGGTATATGCAGGTATACAGTCATGAGTGAAGGGGGTCTAGAGAATGGGCCTCAGTAAACAGTTATTCAGTGTTAGGGTAGAGGAGAAATGCGGGCCCAGCCATACCACCTGATGGTGCTCTGACAGGAAGCTGAGAATCCAATTACATACTGGTATGCTGAGGCCCAACTGGTGCAGTTTATGGATGAGCTGGGAGGGGACAACAGTATTGAAATAGAGCTATAATCTACAAATAGCATCCTCACGTATGTGCCCTGTCCTTTTAGATGAGTCAGGGTTGTGTTTAGAGTTAGAGAGATGGCATCCTCTGTAGGTCTATTTGCTATGTAAGCAAATTAATATGAGTCCAGGGAGGTGGGGATGTTGGCTTTAATGTAAAAGAGAACCAGTCTTTCAAAGGACTTCATTTTTATCAGTGTCAGAGCGATTGTATGATAGTCATTCACATTACTGATGTTGGTTTTCTTCTGCAATGGCACACTAATGACTGAATTAAGGCATGCAAATTGTGAATACCTCAGTAAGCTGCTCATCACAGTTTGTAAGCACCCATCCCAGTCCAGCAGCTTCACGTGGATTGGCCCTCTGCAGTGTGCGCCAAATGTCTGAACGCTCAGTCTGAAGGTGGGAAACTTGGCATGCTCTGTGACTATAATCTTTCTTGGTGGACTAGGGCTGCTCAATTCAAAGCGGGTAAATAATGTGTTGAGATCATTGGCTAATGTGAGATCACTGTGGGGAGAGACAGGGCTACCTTTGTGGTCAGTAATAGCTCTAATGCTTTTCCACATGCCCCTGGCATCCAAGCTGTAAAAATGATCTTCCACATGTTTCCTGTAGATATCTTTGTCCTTTTTTATACCTTTTTTCAGGTTTCACCTAGCAGCTCTGTAGATAGATAGATAGATAGATAGATAGATAGATAGATAGATAGATAGATAGATAGATAGATAGATAGATAGATAGATAGATAGATAGATAGATAGATAGATAGATACTTTATTAATCCCAAGGGGAACTTCACATACTCCAGCAGCACCTTACTGATACAAAAAACAATATTAAATTAAAGATTGATAATAATGCAGGTAAAAACAGACAATAACTTTATATAATGTTAACGTTTACCCCCCCGGGTGGAATTGAAGAGTCGAATAGTTTGGGGGAGGAACAATCTTCTCAGTCTGTCTGTAGGTTATGAGCTCCCCAGATTTAAATGCCTGGTTACGTGCTTTTAAAAGGTGTTTCACCTCTTTGTTCATCTATGGTTTCGTGTTTGGAAAATTTATCTTCTTCTCCATAGTGACATTATCTACGGATGAGTATTCCTCCAGGTTTATCTGTTTGCCCCGTACAGCCTGCTGAGCAAATAGATCTATCTAAGTGCATTCTAAGCAGTCCTGGAGTTGTGATATGGCTTGCTCAGGCCATAGTCTTACTATCTGTGTGACAGCTTTGCTTCTGCAGGCAGCATCAAAAATAACGAAAATGGTCAGTGTCCAAGGGGTGGGGTAAGGGGGGCTTTGTAGGAGTCTCTTACATTTGTATATAATTTATCCAGGGTGTTTGATCCCCTGATGGGGCAATGCACATGCTGGTAAAACTTCTGGAGCACAGTTCGAAGATCTGTCTAGTTAAAGTGCAGGCAACATCTGGGTGAGTGTCCTGTTATTTACTGAGAGCCAAGTGCAACTGTACCAACACTAGCTTAGCATTAGATTGAGGTGGAATGTACTCTGCTATAATGATAACAAGAGAGAATTCCTTCGGTAGAAAGTCATGTCTTCAAGCCAGCAAAGCACATTCCTGTACTCTTTGAGTGACAACATGTTCCTGCTCTCTGATTTAGCCATGTGCCGTCTGGAAGGTAGAACCGACTGGCATATCCAGTTTTTACAAGGGGAAGTCAAGCTAAAGTTAGAAAATGGGATTTATTACAAAATGGAATGAACCTTAACAAAACTGATAATGTAATTTCTCAATGTAGTCTCCACCCTTCTCAATGCACTTACGCCACCTGCCTGGAAGTACCTGGATTCCAGCAGAATTAAAGGTTTTGTCTTATCCTTGCAACCACTCGTACACCCGAGTTATTGTCAAACACTGCATGCCAAGGGGTACTACAGTCACTTGTGCAAGTTACTGAGACTTGCTGGAGACCAATGTGAAGCCTACTATTCGATCCAAGTGTAGGGGACTGCTGTCTTAAGGAGTCCTTTCGCTGCAAGACAATGCCCACCCATGCACTGCTAAGAACACCAAGGCTTGTCTGGAGTAACCGAAGTTTTAGGTACTGCCACATCTTCCTTATTCGCTAGATTTGGCACAGTGTGATTTCCACCTTTTTGGACAGCTAAAATAAACATCTGGGAGGTTGTCGATTCAAGACAGATGATGATGTGAAGAAAGCGGTGCATGAATGGTTGTGAGGACAAGACATAACCTTTTATTCTGCTGGAATCCAGGCACTTCCAGGCAGGTGGCGCAAGTGCATTGAGAAGGGTGGAGACTACATTGAGAAATGACATTATCGGTTTTGTTAAGGTTTGTTCTATCTTCTAATAAATCCCATTTTCTAACTTTAGCTTGATTCCCCCTCATACTTCCCTGTTAATAAAGAATCAGTAAAGTCAGACAATAGCTGAGCCGCCAGTCCTAGAATCCCAAGGATACTCTGCATGTGTCCATCTCAGATTTACTCTTTCTTCTTCTACTGTGGCCTTCTTGTATGTATCCTTACTGAAGCCCCTCATCCCAAAGATCAATTATTCCTCCATAGTAGTGTACTAGTTACAATGGAATAGAAAGATGTGTGACCATTGGCTTTGTATACCTTACCAGGACATTGTTCCTTGGCTGGTACTACTTTTACCTGCCTGCACTCAAATTTGTGACCAGGACACCTGTTTACAGCATCAAATCCATCTAGACATTCTTTAAAATGGCTTTAATCATTAAGTGATTGCTTGTTTGCTACTCCAAATACTAGCACTTGTGGTATTAATAGTAATAGAAATAATCATAATAGAAAATTATATGTACGCATATACTGTACAACAATTTTGTTGTATGCATATAAGTGTCCATTCCCAAATACCATTATAGTATTACTAGATTATCAAAAAATGGCTGCAGCTTGTTATCACAACATAAATTTGTGGATTTGTCTTTGTAAATGTTGGATTTCAACTCACAGAAAACAGCTTGATTAATATAACTCCAGCCATAACTGTCAGTCTGCTTTTGACATATACCTTGGGACAGGTGTAAGGAGCCCCAAAGCAGATTTTATTTCTGAAAGACTTACAGTGGAAACATTGCAAACCTGGGCTGACACAGAGAAAATTACACTTTTTGTGACAGAAAGCTAGGCAATGCATTCTGTGTACAAAACAATAAAACATGATTTAGCTGTGGAATACACTGAAACATTTTAGGGTTTGTTGCAGCTTATATCTTATTTTAATTCTGGAAGTGCGGAAAGGCAACAGATTTTCAAAACATTTTATCCACAGTTCTATAGTGTTAACTTTAAAAGATAATGCATGGAGAGACCACAAAGAAAACCCTGGGATTAGTTTCAGTCACAGCATTTTAAAAAAGGATGTGTAAGAAATTAAACTGTCTGATGTTTAGCCAAAGGGCTACATTAATCAATAAAGTTGAAGACCTAAATCTTTTCATCTAAAAATAAGTTAACAAGCTCTGTCAGAAGAGCCTATCTAACCATCAAAGAACCACCAGAGCAGCGGTAGTTAAGAAGCTTGGACTTATAAGCCATTTAAATGTCTGCACTACATCAAAAAGTCAGGTGATCTCTGAATAGGACATGTCCTTTAACCTGAAAAGCATTTGTATAATGTGATGGGTCTGACAGATCAGGAGAGTCACTTTTGAGTATTGGAGCACCAACTGGGAGACCTCTTTAATAAACTAACAGAAAGCGTGCACTGCAACACAACGGGAAAGACAGCTGCAGTAGCCCAACAAATTCACTTTCCTAGGCTCAGGGAGTATTAGGAATTGTGCAGGAGCTCTGTCCAGGGCAGGTCTTGGGTCCAAACTGAGACACTGCTTTCTGGAGCCATCTGGCTCTGTGAACGAGGTCAACTGCTTTCATTGGATATCTTCTCAGGACTGTGGGTGAAAAGACGAGACGGTGTGAGGGCCCCCTTTCATCCTGGAGTGGTACTGCTTACGTCAGCAGGGCACACATTTGTGACAACAAGTTCATTATTGTAATTACTTAAATAAAAAACTACTGACATTTTAAAAGCTCTACTTGTTTGTTTGGAGCCTGTTAACAGTGCTTATACTTTGGGAAATTTTCATGAAAATAATTTGATTAGTTCTTTTCTGATGTGTTATTGGAACACATCAATATTCTTGGTGAAATGTTAGTTAATAGGTTTTAGAGCAATACTACATAAATCAATGTTACTTAGTTTAAATATTTTTTTAAAAGCATGTAAACATTGTATTGTTTTTAACAGTTAATGGTAAATATGAGCATGGATTGTTGAAACTGAGCAAGCAGGTAGTTCTGTTTACTTTTAATGGTAATAAAAAATACCCAACTAAAGTGGCAGTTACACAGCATTTATAGTGCACACTTTTAACATGGATTAGACAGAAAAGAGAGACAGCTACTATCAATTGTAACTGTTGAAAACTCAAAGATCACAGCTAAAAGCACATCAAGTGCTGTTTAGAAACTAATGGTTGGCTGGAAATCATCCATTAGACAACTTCTTGTTCCATAATGTGCATATCAGAAATATAGGCTAGTTTAAGTATCTATAAGGTGCTTGAGCAGATATAAAAGCTTTAATCTGTCATCCATATTAATGCAGCAGATGCTGAAATTAATTCTAGCATAAGTGTGTCATGCAATGAATATCATGCATACTTTATTCGAGAAACAACAGTCAATCAGCCACTGTTGGTGGTTATTAACTTTGAAGCTCTTCAGAGCCAAACAGTTTGAGATACATTTCTGTGAGTATCAGCTGTTTTCAGCTGTAGAAAATAATTTACTGGATTAGTATTCTTAAACTAAAAATTGAAATGATGTTTTAAAAGTATAGTTGGTGAATAAAGTCTAAAAATTTGAATTTCTAATGTCATCATTTAATATGAATTTTTATATAAAGGAAAAGTTAATGCAGCCTAACATATAAACTGTTTTTCCATGGAAGCCAAATATCAGAGGATTATGCAAAATGTTTTACCCTCCACAGTCTCATTTTTCTACACTGACGACAAAAAAAATAAATTAGAGGAGCTGATGGTGATTTCAAATGTTCTTCCAGTCAAACAAAAGAGGTTGGTACACTATTTAGAACATGGACTATCTGAAGGTCCTGTTGATCATACAGTATGTAGCATTTCTCTAAATGTGGGTAGTGTTAGTGTTCTGCAGTGTTACTGCCTGGTAAGATCACTTTATATCTCAATGAACTAGACCAATACTGGCTGTAGGCCAAATGAGTGAATACTGTTTTGTTATGAATGTTCATGATTTTAAATAAAGTATTACCATAACATAACCAAAATAACCTGATACATGCAATGTACTTCTTCTGTGTAGTGTAACAAAGATGTAAGATCCATTTACTAGGATGCTACCTTTTTAATATAGTTCAGGGTTGATTGCTGGGGTACAGGACGAATTCCAAAATCCACTGCTCCATAAAGCTTCCTGTCTGTCTTCTGTTTACAACCTCACATGGCCTGCTGGCATTTCACTTTCCCTGTGCAGCATGCCTGTGTTCCCAAGGTTAGGGAGTGTGCAGATTTCAGGTCCATCATATACTATCAGATGAGAGGATGCTACATAATATCTCATGTATATCAAACAGCATCACTCCTCTAGTATATTTCAATTGGTGTCAGAACAGTGATAGTAAGTCCATACACTGGTGCACAGAAAACCTAAAGCATCTCTACTGGAATCTCCGGTTTGGCCTGTCACCCATTCTCTTTGACATTTTCTACTATGTAGTGGTAGCCTGGTGTAGGATAGAGAGTTACAGGTAATATGGTGCCCTACACCATGCCTGGGAGAAAGACACATTTTTCTTTTCTTTATCCCTCTGCTCCACAGTTAAACAATTAAGACATGACTGAAGTGCACATTGCAGACTTTCACTTAAGGGTATTTGCAACTCTTTTTTAACATGAGCCCCCCCCCCCCCAATTTCTGGACACCATAATGTTCGGGACACAACAATGGTCGGTATATTAAAGCTGTCATATTTAGTACTTTGTTGCATATCACTTGCATACAATGATCGATTGAAGTCTGTGATTCATAGACATCACCATGTGCTGAGGATCTTCTCTGGTGATCCTCTGAGAAGTCTCTAATGCAGCCATCTTCATTTCCTGTTTGTTATGGGGGCTTGTCCCCCTAGGTTTTCTCTTCAGCATATGATAGGCATGCTCAATTGGATTTAAATAGGTTGACTGGCTTGGTTATTTGTAATTTAAAACAGTGGAGCAGAGGGGTAAATCAAGGAAATATGTGTGTTTGCCCCAAATATTATGGAGGGCACTGTATATAGGTTAGTCATGTTTTTCCTAGAACATAGTCATAGGAAAAAATGACACTCCACCTAGATTTGTTACTTAAGGTGCATGGCACATAAATAGTTTACAAGGATATGAAACAGCTGTGGATGTAGAGTGAGCTTATGGATGTAGATGTGAGCGTATGATGATACTGCACTGGATGCACAGCTGTGAAAAGTATTAGAGCTTTAAAATCCAGCTGTTTAACCTGGATACTTTATGAAGGAAATGGAGAGCTGCTACACCACCCTGGAAAAGATTAACCCAGTCTCAGTGACCAAAGGGGTGAGGCAAATTTTGCCAAAAAACAAGTTAACATTTAGATGTGCTGTTATGGTGCAGGGAAAATGTGAACACACCACGGAGATGTTTCCAGCCAGGATCCAGTAAACAAGCAGGCAATGCATAGCAGAAACAGCAGCTGTAGCTTCACTCCTAGAAGTTGCTTGCTAAAGTAAAGCCAAATGACACCTTTTATTGGCTAAAAAGATTACAATATGCAAGCTTTCAAGGCAACTCAGGCCCCTTCTTCAGGCAAGAAGAGCTTGAAAGCTTGCATATTGTAATCTTTTTAGTTAGCAAATAAAAGGTGTCATTTTGCTTGATTTTTCACTACATTCATAATGGCTAACGGTACAACACCCTAGTATTGCTAAAGTAAAGAAATATAAACTAATTCAATTGTGTATACCTTTGTAAGGAAATGGACAAAATACCACCAACAGTGAAGAGAAAAGCTATAGCTCTGTGTACGATGAAGGGTAGCATATTTCTGAGAACAGATTCAGTGAAGAATGAGTAGAAGGATTGCAACAACTTGCATGAGTTTTCACTCCCGGTCCTAAAACAAGTATTTCACATTCAGTTGTAGCAGTAGAGGTAAAGAGACAGGGCATTTGTTATGGATGTTAAAGTGTACTGAGAGCAACAAAGAGAGAGAGAGAGAGTGTTAGAGACATCAGCCTCTTCGCAAAGGAGGATTGGATGCCAGTTACTTTGAATTTGGAAACTATACTCATACGTGAAAGAGAGGAAAACACCTTACCAGCAATGAAAAAGATGCTTCAACCCCATACATGAAGTTGTGAAGGTAATGTTACTCCAGGGAGAGACAGATAGATAGAGAGAGAAAGAGAGAGAGAGAGAGAAGCTTTTTTTCTGAAGAGGAATACAATACACTATTGGTAAAAGAGGAAGTTGCCACCCCATTGAAGAAGGAGAACTCCAAGTGAGAGAAAAATGTTCAGGATATGAGTGTGCTACACCTAAGCTGAGGATGGCAAGTCACAGTATTTAAGGTCAGCAAAGGCTGAAGTGTTTAACTGCCACTGTTACACCTGCATGAAGCTCAGAATGGTAAGTAACAAATGATGGTGCCAGGGCCAGAAGAGCGAGAGAGAGTGGTCTCAAGGAAGCTTAACCTAGGATTTGACATGGTGCAGAAAGCAGGTAGTTAGCATGTGGGGCATTAATGTACACAGTTTTCAACCTCTTGAAACATTCCTACCAATGCACCACAGAGGAATGCCATAAGTCTTGAATGTTTTTTGCCAGGATATGCACATGCATTCTGGCCATGAATAAAGGGCACTGCAAAGAATAAGAATAAGGAGAGGGCAGCATGTCTGCAAACTAGCTGATTGGAGGATTTGAGTCCTATGTGTTGGAATTCTGCGAATCCTTTGTCCCTCTTGAAAATGAATGATCACTAGTAGTTATAGACTTTAAACGTGCTTGTACATTTTCTATGTTTATATCAAAGAGGGAGTGCTATATTAAAATGCTGCCTATGGCACAAAGTGTGTGTGTGACCTTGAGAAAGTAGCTGTACACAAGTTGTATCAGCAGATGCTGGTCTGGAAAGCCTGCACTCTTCTATTTCTATCCTCATTTCCAAATCACACTTAGCAGTGTTATAAAAAATATTAGGCTTATCTCAGCCAACTGAAAATTAAATTTTTATGTAGCTAATGGAAATTCAGTGGTGCACTCATTTTAATGTTGTTTTATTGGTTATTTTTAATTATAAGAAATAATATTTACAAGCATACCTTCATTGGTATTTTACCCTGCTTTCTTCTACTTTTGTTCATTTCATTATGAGACTTCATTTTGGGTAGCTTGCCAGCTGAAGCTTTTCCTATATTATAATACATTGTCTCAATGTTTCAGTGAAGGAGGACTCTTATACACTGCTTTGACACCAATTTCTAGTTGCCCACTCTATTATGATAATCCTCTACTGCTGTTAATGGTTTCATCATTTGACTACACTGTTGTTGTGGTTAATAAATAACACAGATGGATCAAAAGTGAATGAAACTTGTAAATCTGAAGATCAGGAATACCTTATTTATGTTGCTCATTTACAACAACCTAATGAATTCCTTTTACAAAGATTGGCGTCCAAGGCAGATTGGTCTTGAAAGTATGTGCTCATATAAAATTGCCATTAGAAAATTATCATATGCATAAACATGGCATAACTCACTTGTGCCAATTATATTTACTTTCTTGTAATCAAGTTAATTTATTTCAATAACTTAATATTATCCTTTGAACTCACTTTCAATCACTTTGAACTTTGTGCCACAACTGTCATTTTTCAGTCATGTCATGCAATTAGTTTCACGCGCACTAAGCTAATCACTTTCAATAAAATGTATACCAACTCTTAAATTGCAATTAAAGTTTTCTGAGTTTTTTATATTTTGAAAAAAGTGCTGTTCCAATTTGCATCTGAATACTGTCATATAAACCAGTGGCTAAGACTGAAATAGGAATCAACTAAGTGAGAACACTGACGCCTTTCGATATGTGAATCTGACACTAGGCTGAGAACCTGACAGCTGTGATTATACTTGGTGTCTACAATGCCAGGGCAATTACATTATCTATAATTTGTGTTGGGACAGGATTTATTATTATACACCAATAACGACACACTGCACGATAACGTGCAGTGAATACACTTGACTTGAGCATTCCTAGTTTTCATGCTCTTCCTTTGTACGTTTACCATTCATTTACTCAGAGGTTGATAAGCTTGCTGCTTCCTGAGCAGCTCTTCTTTTCTCCACCCTAGTGGCCTGCTCCTTCTCTTCTTTCGTCGGCATCTTTTCGCATTAAAATTGAAAAAGTCAGTGTTTGTGTTGCAATTACTTAGTAAGTTTTTCTTAATTTTTCACTTAAGCTGGCACTTAAGTCTTCAATCTGCCTCAAGAATGACTTAAGATATGAAGAGGTAGGGGAAGTGACGGCAAAGGTGGTAGGGAATGAGAACGGAGCCCGTACGCATGCTCCACACGGCTGCCCTCCTGCCCGCTGCCATGAGTTGATTCTACAATAAAATAAAAATAAAAAGAGGAATAACCTTGGAGGTCAATCATTACCCCGAAAACAGATAGTAGACATCACGAAGTATATGTGTACCAAATTTCAGGCCAATAGTTCAAACAGTTTGTGAGCTACAGGTGATTTAAAATCCTGGACAGCCACAGTAACGTATTATATATAAAGATTTCTCCTATGTGAAACATGCATTGCTGACGTGCATTTCAGAGAGTATTTTTATCCTCCTGTGATTTACAGTATGCTATATTTAAATTACAATACCTTATAATTCACCTTTTGGTCCTATCTTAAACTGAATTACTAATTGATTTACTTTCACCACATTGTACTGGTGTAAAGGGAATAAAACAAAACACATATAAAAAAAAAGTAAGATATGTTTAAATGAAGAAAACATGGTATACAAGGAGATTGGAATATAATGGATGTGTTTCTCTTCAAATGTTTGCTGAGACATTTTTTTATAACTTGCTTTAATTATACATGTAATATTTTCTTTCAAAAGGTCTTTTACCTAATATTCTTTTAATGCATAGTACAGTGACTCATTGATAGGCTCTACCTGAACCTTGGGTTTAAATGCTGCCCCCTTGTGTGTCTGTAAAGACTGCACAATTTCTAAATGTTCATGTGAACATCTCCCAATGATAACCAGCTTCATTTTATTAATGGCAGTAAACTTGTCTTGTATGTGTGGCTTTGTGCGTGGGTGAGCCTGGTAATGACCTGGCACAGAATCTGAGGTTAGTTCCTGTCTTGTGCCCAGTGCTGTCAGGCAGGGTAGGCTCTGGTCATTTAGACTTTGAATTGAAGCAAGCAAGTTCAGAAAATGAATTATGTTCTCTTAAATTCTGTTTGTCATTATCTTAATACCAGTACCAGAGGTGCCTTTACTTATAATCTTGTCACTGAATTTTATTTGTTATAAATGTAGCAAAAGTATCCATTTCTTTTATATACCTCAAATATACATTTCATCCCACTGCAGCTTGTCCCAAAAATAAAATGTAAATCTATGTGTCATCTCACTAACCCTCCTACTCATAATGTTAGGACATCAGGTTCTTGAGCTAATTTGACAACAGCAAGCACAAAACAAAATTAAGCTTAGGGTTCAATGGCCACACATGCACACGCACGTACACGCACGCGCGCACACACACTCACACACTCTCTCTCTCTAACCAGGGCAGTTTAAAGATGACAAATGACCTGACAGAATGGCTTTGGCTTACAGAAGAAAATGTGAGCCTGTGGAAGGAAATGCATGCGGACATGGGAGAGAAGATTAAAGCCCCTAAGAGAAAGTTCCCCAGCTGGAACGTTACCTGGAACATGCTCAACTTTTGATATTACAAGATATTAAAAAAAAAAATCTGTTTAATTTCCTATCCAGCTATTTTATTAATATGTACCATACTTGTGCACTGCCAGTATTATTATAATAACTATTAATATTAGCAAAAATTAATTATAAATAACACAGCTGAGCTGAAATATAAAGACTCAGGTAGGCTGAGCAGCTTATATAATAAAAACACTTTACATTTTAAGAAGTTATCTTGGGTATAACACCGGCTCTTAAGCCTTGCAAGGTGAATAATTAAGATCATTGAAGCTGTGTGTGTCTTCAGCCAAATTTATGTTACATAACTTATTAGAGTAAACGTCCCAGAAACAAGACAGTAATCACAACCTGATTCCATGAGTAAATATGCCCCTCAGCATCTTAAATCCAAGCTAAAGACGCATTATTTGAGCATACCCTTAGCAGATATGATAACTACCGTGTTCCCACTACAAATATGTTTTAAAATGTTTTTTCAGCCTACTAAGCATTTCATAATGTGGCTCTCAATTAATTCAATTTATTAAACTATTTGTCAAATTTTTGGTATCTTTTAATTATTATTTCAGATTATTTTTTTTCTTCTTCTAAAGATAGACAGTTAGGTGCAGGGGTATCTGACCTGATCTGAATAAGATGTTATTGACACATTGCAATCCCATTCCTAATTAATTCAATATATTTCAATTGTAAGATTCTCATACATTATATACTGTAGAACCATAGTCAACAACTGCTCTATAAACAAATATTTTAAGACAATTTGTAGAATTTCTGTTTGTTTCCCATTATATAGTTCTTTTATATATTTAATCCACTGACTGCAATTTAAGGCAACTAGTATATTTTTCCTGCAGACAAAATAATGAAGCTAGAGGTTGTGCCCAAAATCAGTGCTGTCTGATTAGTTTAACCTAATGTTAATAGCTACAGTAAATATAATTTAACATTATATGACTGAATGGGCTTCAGTATATTTTTGAAAATAATTTATTAATATTTAATAGAGTGTATCAGTCTTCTAAGTATTGTAAATTTCAGTATTATTTGCATTCCTCATTTGATTCTACCACATAACTCCCTGTGCGGCAACTTCAGTGTGCAAATCAGCAACTGCAGATTGCAGACAAAAACAACTTTAATTTATATATGCCAACACAAAAGCACTGGTTTGAAACATTTTTTTTTTCTTGGGTGAAATACTCATTACTTTGTGTCTTTCCAGACAGAGTAATATTGAAAAGAAAGGGTTGCAGCAGATTGAAGAATTTACCAATATGTTTGGCTTCACAGGCTTGACACATAACTCTTGAAACCTGATTATTAAAATGATAATATGTACCAGAGGTTCTATCATGATGGCCTTTCCAGCCAGTAATAAATTTGGACCAGAATGGGTAATATTTTTTCTTCACGCAGGCTCTTCAATTTCATCTGGTAGAAAGGTAAGCCACATATTATTAAAACAGACCCTGCCACTGGAGAAATTACTGTAGGTTTCCAGGTGCTGAAATGGTTGGATTGCCTTCTCACTAATAAATATTTAATGATATTGCTTGTAAGCAGGTACCATGTACATAATAAGACAAGGAATCAAGATTTATAAGGTGAATGGTATAGTTATTTTTTATGAAGGCATTTTTAAAATCAGGTTCGGCACAAATCCTTCTGTTCTGAAACTGAAGAATAAAAGTATAAAAAACACATTTTCTGCTTTAACTACATTTTAACATGCTTTTGAACTTCACGGAGATGACATAAAAGCTCATGATCTATTGGAGTAACACTCCAGCACTTCTGGAGCTTTAAGGCTTTATTGCATTGATCAGATGTTTTTCATTTCCCACTGTGCAGTAGAACAGATCTACGGCATGAAAACTGTTGTTTAGAATCATGGTGTATCCGCACCTAAATGCTCAACAAAGCAACTATATTGACTGACGTTGAAAGACATTGAAAGTTCCCAAGCTCTCTCATTATAGGTACACGCAGCTGTACTGATTTCATTGCAAAAACAAAGTATTGGCAGCATGTTACTGGCTTCCACGACAGTCCTTCAGACTGATTTTCAAATGTGAATAACAGAAACTGCATTCAGAATATATGTGTGCAACACTCTTTTGAGATTAACTGCATAAGTAATTGATATGATGAAAAGTCTTTCTATTTAATTTAAGCACATAAGGAGTTTACACTATAAAATGGGATCTATATCAGATGGTAAATGTTTTCATTAGTATTTCATCCTGAAAGAGTCATAGTAGAAACGTCTGTTATTCAGATCATATATTCTTATGATGTACAGATCTGAATCAGTCTGATATGGTAACATTTAATCCACCTCACATGGGACAGTAAAAATCCTTTACTGATGTATGCCCCAGCAAGTCTAGCAAAATCTCAGAGCACTCTTTATTCCTTTATATAGGAAGATAAACATATATGGGACAAAAAAAACATACTGCACATTATCATACAGTGACAGTGTCTCTCATAACTTTCCAAAATGCATTATAAGAACAGACTGAAGATTTTTAAAGGGACAGCATTTACTGATAAACCTCTTTAATTTGGACATTTCCTACATGAATTATGTTATGGATTATTCAACATCTCACCAGAGCATTCCCAGACAATGTAGTCTAGTAGTAGTAGGAGGAGGAGATTTTTAGTGTCAGTTCAACCATATACAGTTAGTACAGTACACAGTGAAACAAAACAACATTCTTGTAGGACCACATAGAACACAGGACTACAGAAAAAACTACACATTTTAGCATAAAGTGGATGTGTGCAAGCATGTGCAATCATTGTAGGACAGTGCAAGGACAGACAGTGGTGCAAGCAAAGACCAGTACACATTTATGATATCTACAGATACAAAAAATTAGCAGGTTGTGCCAAAATATGACAATATCTGAATAAAAGGAACAGATGTAAACATGATGCTGGAAGTAAGAAAGAAAATAACAGCATGATAATAGAATAATAAAAAATATAAAGACAAGATCTAGTTGACTGGGAAGGTGTGTACATGTTATCAGTCTAGTCTCTGAGTGTTTAGGAGTCTTATAGCTTGAGGGAAGAAATTATTACAAATTCTGATAGTAAAGGACTGGATGCTTTGGTACCCTTTTTCAGATGGCAGGAGAGTGAGGGATGCGTTGGGTCCTCCACAATGCTGGTCACTTTGCAGATGCAGCATGTAGTGCACATGCAGTTTCTTGTGATCCATGACAGTGCAATTCCCAAATCAGACAGTGATACAGCTGCACATGATGCTCTCAATAGTCCCTCTGTAAAAAGTGGTGAGCGTGGGTGGTGGGAGATGGACATTCCTCAGTTTTTGCAAGAAGTAAACATGCTGCTGGGCTTTCTTGGCTATGGAGCTGGTGTTGAGGGACCACTAGTCAGGCCCATGCTGCCATTTCATGGCAGGGCCAATGTGTGCTCTAAGATTGGAACTCTATGAGTAGAATGATCTATATTTTTATACTAATTACTAGTTTGTGGCCATTTGCTGTATTCTGCTTGTTGTATTTGTTCGTCTGAGTCTTTTCCTGTTTGAGGCACAGTGGTGCAATGGTTTGCACTGCTGCCTCCCAGCACAGATTATATTTTTGGCCACAGTAATAAGTCCTGCTTAGTTGGTAAATGCTTTCCTAGCCCCCAGGGACTCTTAAAAGTCCATTGTGCCATTATTATCCAGTCATAATTAGTTCAACTCCTCCTTCCCTATTAACTTCAATGCATTTTGCATAGTTTGGTGAAGTTCCCGAGCATTTCTGTGTTTTCACCGATCTCACAAAATAGCAAACTCTGTACGGTTTGCTCATCACTACTCTTAACTATCTAGCGAATATTATTTGTTTTTGAAAAAGAAACCAGTACTCTTATACAAATGCAGTATGCCACCATCTTATATGGGCACAAAATGATGACACAATACACCGCATGACTACTATTTCAAATACCTAGCAAAGAATATAGTAAGTCAGGTGGTCATGATCACCTCTAGTCAGCATATTGTCACACCTGTCAACAGGGGTTGCCATATTCCTTGCACTTCATACAAACAACAATACAAACTGCTATGCTAATTCTCATTGTAGATTACTGCTCAGAATTTAATACTGCTGTAACATCAAAGTTGACCACCAATCTCCTCAGTTTTGGAGTCAGTATCACCTTTTGAAATTTGATTTGGACTCCCTAACCAGCAGATCTCAGCATGTGCAGATTGGTAACAAACTTTATGCTCCATGCTGACCCTCACCACAGGCAGCACACAGAGTAGTGTGTTGAGCCCACCTTTGACTGTGTGGTCAGAGTTCCAACTCCATCGTTAGATTTGCTAATGGCACCACCATCACAGGGATATTCACCAAAAATGATGAAACAACTTAGATAGAAGAGGTCTATCTGCTAACTCACTGGATCCAGGGTGATGATCTCACTGTTCATTCATTTCAGAAAGCAGAAGGCAGACCACATTTCCATATACATCAGAAGGGATGCTGCTGAATGGGTGAGAAATTTTACATTTTTGAAGTGTCTTACTGAAGTGGGCATTATGCATTTTAGTTCTTGTCAAAATACCTCACCGGCACCTTTACTTCATCAAATGTCCGAGGACAGTTCACATTTCTCTATCTATTTTTACAAGCATCTACAGGTGCACAGCAGAGTTCACCCTCACTGATTGCATGGCATCCTGATATGCACCTGCTTGGCTCAATGTAAAGCACTGTAAAGGGTGATGAAGGCGACACAGAACATTAAAAACACCCAGCTGCCTAATATTCAAAACATTTTTCATCACTTACTGCCATAGAATGGCAAGTAGTATATTAAAAAAGACATCGGCCAACCTGCACATCACACTTTCTCATTCTTCCCTTCTCAAAAATGATACAGGACAATTAGTGCTCACACCATTAGATTTAGGAAAGTTTCTACCCACAAGTTGTAAAGTTCTGAACAGTCAATCATAAGAACAGAAAAAGTATCATACAGTAAAAGTGTGTGTTTTTGTCAGGTCTTGTCACTTTCTAACCCACTTAGTCCTGAACTGGGTCGTGGGGAGTGCTGGAGCCTATCCCAGCTAGCACAGGGTGCAAGGCAGGAATAAACCCTGGACATGATGCCGGTCCATCTCAGGCTGAACATGCAAACACACCAAACACACACTAAGGCCCATTTAAATTTGGTAATTCACCTAGCCTGTATATCTTTGGACTGTGGGAGGGAACTGGAGCACCCAGAGGAAACCTATGCAGACACAGGGAGAACATGCAAATTCCGTGGAGGAAGAATCCGGGACATGAGCCCTGGTCCCCTTGTAAAAAAGTTCATTGTGTAATTTCTCCTAATTTAATGCAATTTATGGTAATTTGTATTAAATTCTGCAAATGGGTTTTCTTTGTCATGTTTGATTTGAAGTTTATATTAACTGTATAATAATGTATAGATTTTAACAGTCACACCTTATTCTCTACAAACTGCATATTAACTGTAGATAATATATATAATTGTCAGGAGTTTGTGAAAAATCCTGCTGTTAAAGTATACATTTTTATTCAGTTCCATAATGACAAATCTAGCTGATCATGGAAACACACAGACAGCTAACTTTGAAATGTTAATAGGAACAAAAGTAATGAGATTTAAATTTATTTAATAGGGAGGAAAAGATATACACTGTCTGTAGGTATGCAAAGCAGACTTCATGTTGGCAGTGAAATGTGGCTTCAAAACTCATTTCCAGCACACCCGCACTTGCATAAAAAACACAGCTGCTGTCTGACGAGTGCATTGTTTCGTTTGAAATCATTTAATTAGATGCTGTAAAAAACAAGTCTGTCAGTTTTAACATTTACTGTATGTCTTCATAAAATGCACAAAAAGAAATATGAAGAGTATCAGCTCCTTTATTTTTGATTAAATAAAAAAATAAATGGGTAAGTTTAATTTTTTAAATATATTGTTTATAGGATGGTTCAGATTACTTCACACACTGAGATGCACGGCCTATTTTAGGGCTGCACAGTAGTTAGCACAGAACAGAAGAAATGGTGTAGGATTTACAATGAGGAAAGACTGAAGGGATAAGGTGGTGGAAGTTGGGAGGGTTAGTGATAGAGCAGTTAACATGTGATTATTATTGATATTGCAAATGTGTCCACCTCAGATGGGATGTTGTGAAGAATAGAAGGAGGCATTTAGAGTGGAGCTGGAAGCAGAAGTGAATGTAGTATAGGATGCAGAGAACATTATCCTGAAGTTAGATATGAAAATGAGAGTTAGACAGGGGAGTGAAGTATACAAGGATAAACATGGTAGATATGGATTAAGAAGAAGACACAAAGAGGAAGAATATGTTCTAAAAATGGCACAGAGCTTTATGCTGGAGTGAATGAACACCGGTTTTAGGAAAATAAAACATAACTGATGAGAACGGTGGAGTTCAACATCAGATAGATTACATTCTCGTGAGAAGAGCTGACAGAAAGTTTATAATTAATACCGGGAGAATAAAACAGCACAGTCTTCTAGTAATGGATTTGAAGATGAAAAGAAGCAAGCCTAAAAAGAGATGTGTAAATTCAATGATTAAGATGTGGGATAAGAAGGGAGAAAAGAGGGAGCAGGAGAATATGTAAGAAAGAAAGAAATTGAATCAGATGGGAATTTCTGGAGGGGGCAAGTGCTGGACAGAAATGAGAACATTGTGCATAGAAGAAGCAGAGACAGTAGTAATCATCTGATCAAAAGGATATGGGACTCCACAGGGGGAAGGAGGTGCAGTGATAATGAAGTGCAGGAATGAACATGGGTGAAATCAAGGGGCTTTAAATATTGGAATGTGAAGCATTTACTGCATGGGCAGAAGAACATTGCAGGTACTCAAATGGAAAGACAGAGAGCAGTGATGACAGCAACAGTAAGGGTGGTGCAGGATACGTGTGAGAACTTGGAAACTGGACAAGGAGAAAAGTATTTGTATGAAACAACAAAAACAACAAAAACAAGATCTGAATAGAGCTTATATAATTAACGATGGGAATAGATATATCCTGCAAAATAAGAGCGATATTAACAATTAAAGGAGAAGGTACTAGTAGCAACTGTAAAATACAGAGGACAATAGGTTAGCTTGAAATATTTGGAAAGGTACAAAATCCAGTGATGAGAATGCAAAGATTGGAAATTGAAGAAGTATTAAGTAAGATAAAGGCAGGAAAAACACATAAACCATAAGGTCTTCAGATTGAAATCCTGAAAGAATTTTGGAATTACCTGCTTAAATTACTGAAAGTACCATGGGATGCGGAAAAGATCCCAGATGGCTGAAGAGATAATGTAATAGTCACTTTATTGAAAAACAAGATTGGATCATGGAAATTATCATGCGGTTAAGTTAATGGAACACATTGATGAAAACGTTGTAAAGAGTAATAGATGATAGACTGAGGGCTTGCGAGGATAGATGGTAGACAGTATTGTGCAGTAGCTTCAGGGGAAAAGGTTGAAGAGAAATTAAAAGCTATATTATACATTTATATGAAAGGCAATGATAGGGTCCCATGGGATGTAATATTTGGGTTTATAAGAAAGAAGACATTTTTGGAAAGACTGGCAAGACTAGTAGAAATGATGTATGAGAGATCAATAATAACACATATGAAAATGAAGAAATGTTTCATGTGCAAGAAGGTCTACAACTGATTCGACTGTTAGCCCTTTCCTTTCTGTCCTTGCAGTGTATCTGCTAAGAAGGTATCTGAAGTGTTAAATTAGGGGAATTGCTATATGCTGATGATCTTGTGATCATAGTAGATTCAAAAGATGTATTACAGAGAAGGGTGATCAAGTGGAAGGGGTCTTGGAACAAGAAGGATTGACAGGCCATGCAGGAAAATAGAGATTATGGTTAGTAGCTAGAGGGGGAGGAAAGCCTGCTAACAGAAGATTAATGGGGCTTAGAAAGTAGAGACGTTTAAATACTTGGGGTCAGCTACAGCCTTAGAGGGGTGCTGTGAAGTGGAAATAGGTGAGAGAATAAAAGCAGAATGGAAAAATAATGAATGATGTCAAGGTGGGTACGTGATAAAAATATGTCAAGCAAGGTTAGGTAAAGATTTACAGTATGTAACAGTAAAAAGTACCAGTGTTTTTGTACAGTACAAAGACTTGGTCAATAAACCAAAGAAAGTAAGAGAAACTTAAAAGAACTAAAATAAGAATGATGAAGTTCGTTTGGGTATTTCACTAAGAAATATACTGAAAATGAAGCAGGTTAGGAGTATAGCAAAAGTAGTAAAGATCAGTAAAAAATTAAAAACCTAGATTGAGGTGGTGCAGACATATGTTAAAGTCTGTAGGAGATTTGCCACAGAGAGTAGGTAAAGAGAGAGACAGACGCTCAGGTGAAGGGAATGTGTGCAGAAGGATATTAGGTAGACAGGGTTGAGAAGGAACATGACTAAAGATTTAAGCAGCTTTAAATGTGGCACAGTAGTAGGTGCCAGACACACCTACATATGTTTACTAACAGCAACTCCGTTGTGTGTTTTGGTTGAATCAAAAAAATGAACCAAGAAACATATAATCAATGACAGTACCATGGCAGACCTCTGAAGGAACCCTGTGAACAGAAAGAGATGGACTACAATTAGTCATTTAACAGCTCAGTATGACGGTGATGATGAAAGTGACATATTACAAAGCATGATGTGTCCTACTGTGTTTTGTCATGAACTGAGTATGAAGTTTCATTTTTACCAATGAAATACAAAACAGTTCCTGTTGGACAATGGAAGACAGGAAAAACCATTGCCTAGTCTGATGAATCTTACTACATGATGATTTATAGGGACAGAAGAAATGCAATATCAAAAAACCCGCAGAGCCATTGATTTTTCTTTGTTGATGTCGATGGTGCAGGCTGGTGGGGGTGGTGTAGTAGTGTGGAATGTGTTTCCAATTGCACACATTGGATTCCTTGACTCAAACAGAACAAAATTTGAATGTCAAATGCTATTTGAACATTGCTGGCAATTAATGCCATAGAGAATTTCAGTGTTATAATGGAATGTCCTGGCATAGTCCCAGGAAAATGATAGAGAAGTGGCCTCTTTAGTCACCATATGCGTCAGCACTTTTGGGATGATTTGGGAGATGAGATGTAATGAGGAGTAGGAGTAAAGATCTGCCACAACCTTCTTTTAATGATACAATGGATGTATTTGTCTAGTAACTAGGAAATGAAGTATTATTAAACTGACTTTGTAGATCAAGCATTAAATCTATTGTTTCAGAAAGTTCGAACAATGCTCTAGTGTTTTGGAACCATAAGAAAGAAAAAACATAAATTTAACTTGGAGAATCAACTCTCTCTGGATAACATTTATATCATTATTTTTGCATATTTCCATAATTCACAATAAAGCAGAACTTGATTGATTGATTGTTTGACACTAAAGAACAAGATAAAAATGTTATTCAGGTTTAGCAATGATCCATAATGAAGCAGAATAATACTTAGATTCTAACTGACACTGACTGAATTACCAATTGTAAAAAGCCACTGAATTATGTTCTACACATTCTTAATATAAAATAACTTCTTCTTCCCTAAAATATTTAAGTGTCACGATTTAATGATATGTGTCCTTTTTGTTCCTCTGCATATATTACATTTGCCTTTTCCAGCAATATTCTCTTTGCCTCTAGCAACTCTTTCTACTACACACTTTCACTTGTATGAATTAATTCATATTAATTGTATTTTTTTGATAATTTGAAACTTTTTAATGGCCCATGTTTGAAACTTTTTAATTATGTTGTACTGTGTATTAATCCTCTTTTAATTGGGGTAACAAGCTAGTGTTTTTTGATGAAAGTCAAATAATACTTCAGCTCAAAAGACCACACCATACTTATGCATGGAGAATGCAGTGGCCAGAAATTCTGTATTTGGCATTAGAGTTATCATATTCATAACAGTAAAATTTCACAAAATGTGACTTTCTGTTTTATTTATTTATTTTAACATTTTATTGAATTTATTAAAATTAAATAACATTCCATACAAGCTAGTCAAGTTTTACAAAACTAGGTTCGAAACAAATCAACCCCCCCCCCCATGAGAAAGAGAGCTAGGCCAACAGAGTAAAACTTTAATAGTAGGAAAAATAAATAAATAACTAAAAATAGGGAAGAGTATCCACTTCCTCAATTTAAATGCTTATTCTAAAATGTTATTGATTAGATACTGCCAGGTTTTGAAAAGGTTTAGTACAGATCCTCTAAGTGAGAATTTGATTTTTTCCAATTTCAGATAATATATAACATCAGTTACCCACTGACTTAAAAGACTTTCTCTTTTATTAAACTGAATAAATGCATATTGGCAATAAACAATGACTCCACTTGCATACTTGCAATAATTCTCCTCTTGCAGTAGTGCTTTACTTGTGGCATTCTTCAATCATTTGAGATATCCTACATTCTAACACTCCTGGTGAGTGGTACTATGAGAGAAAGCGTAATATGCCCCAAGAACAACAACCTCCTAAACAGACACTAAAAGGATAAAAGGGAAATGATAACATAACAGAGCTTGTTAGAGGGATTTGAAGACAAGGACATAATAGTCATAGACGTGATGTGCTTGATGCTGTTGTCATGGAAGGAACCCAGCTTGTGTGTCCTAAGTTTGGCTGTGGCTGAGCTCTTAGTGCTACTGACATCAAATTCACCTCACAAAACAAAACCATGGACTCATTTGTCATCTTCTAAAACTGCAACACCAACACCTACCAGTTATGGGACACTGCCAGTGCACTCACTGCACAAAAGATTATGCAGACAAAAGCTTCTGAACAACAGGATTTGAGGAAGCTGATTAAACTAAGGGTGATCGTTAGCACTCTGAGTGCAAACTGCACAGAAAACATTTTATCAAGAGTTGGAATCCACTTATCTGGAGATGAGAGACTGCAACACTAATTCCTTTGCTCCAGTGCCATCTGCAATAAATAAAAAAAGAAAACAAAATAACAGTGAAATCCTTAAAATCCGAAGAATATCTTCCAGTCTGAACTAATCTGCCTCACAGGGCTTTACCTTTTGAAAACCACCCTTTTTGACCCAGTATGCAGTTTTAACAGTGAATATCTCTATTACTCCTTCATCTACCACCACCTAATTCTGAGCTAACTCCTGTGCTGCACAAGATTTATGGTCTATGAAAGGGAAATTTTCTGCATACCTCTTTGCGTGCTTATCTGCATGACCAAAACATTATGCGCCAGCTCAATTACCATAGAGATGGTGAGATCATATGACATTTAAGTTTTTAACTATAGTATTTAGAGTATATATTTATGATATTCCTATTTAATGATAAAATGTTTGCCAAAGACATTCAGTCTATCTTGATATTTTTGTACTTTTCTATCCAAAACATAGACTATATGATGAACTACAGGTATACTATTTTCTTTGTTGATAGGTACAATGTTATGCAAATTATCCATTATCATGGAATCAAGCAATTCATACTTCTTCAGCCTTGTCATGGTGAACTGAGGTGTTTAAATGCCAGCTCCCTTAGATCTGTTGGATCTATGTCGATACCCACCCTGACGTGGATTCCAGAAAAACTTTAAGGGCAAAAGACATAAGTACTCCAATGGAAACCCAAGCTCGAAGTCCACAGTCCCAAAACATTAACAGCGTCATTCGTTGGGCTGGTCCACAGCAACATTAGGTTGGTTTTCAGCTGTCACTGGACTGGAAATATTTCCAGGAATTGTAGTTGATACCCACTCCAATGAGGGGTGGACCCACCCTGGAAGACTCTTGGAAAACCTGCGCACTGGTCAAATCTATTTTTTTTCCCACACGTCGATTTCAAAATTAGCCCATTTTGGTTGGAAAACAGCACATCTGCCAACCCTGGTTATAATACAGGATGTCCATTGCAGTGGTGACCTCATCTATTATTCAAAGGAAATTTAAAGACTAACTTATAGATAGCCAATACAATACAGTATCTGACTGTTTTTTTAAGTTATGCAATACATTATGATTTCAGTCATAAATAATACTGAATATAATGATGCTCAACACAACCAGACTTACAGAAGGAGTACTCAAAAATCTAAAAAGATAAATTCCTAATAAGCCATAAACTTGCAGCTATTGGTAGTCTTATTTACTTTATCTATTTTTATCATTTATAAGTATGTCCAATGTGTGATATTCCTTAATATGTTAAGTACCCTGCACACATGGGAGTAACCTTGAGCATATGCACTGTATTCAAGAACTCTTTATGGAAGTGTATAAATTATACAAAAAGTCAAAGATGAAGCAACCCGTTAAGAAATAACTTTTGAAAAGTCAAGTCTATGATTTATAATTAAGCAAACTGACTGATTAAAGTTGACATGCTTAAATTACACTTTTCCCCATTTTTATTGTGTTAAGCATGCTATTATTCATAGGGGGAGTGGCACTGACAACATGACACTTGACTATGACTTACACTTTTAACATCTCAAATGAATAGCTAATGTGTTTTGTGAATATTAATAGCCTTTGTGCATTTTTTATTCTTGAGTACCCCTTCCTCCAGCTTTATATTTGAATAGGAATATCTGACATTTATTGAAGTTTCTAAATAAAGAGAATTCCTACTGAGTTATTTTCCAAGTAATGTTTTGATCATCTCATCTATTGTACAGGCCATTGCTTTAGCATAGCATGCAGCCTTCTAATGTCTAATAATAGGAAATGCTATAACATTTTTTGTTATTTGATTTAACTTAACACAGATGCAATGGTGTGTTAATCTTTCTTGAGAGCTAATTTCTGTGATTTTCCTTTTAAAAATTAACTTAAAATGAAATATACAAAACTTACATTCAAAATATGATTAACTTTACTTAGATTGTAGCAAAGACAATGACAGCGACAATGCAGAATCCAGTGAGCTGTTTCTAGACATATCTAGATGAGTTCATCGAACAGAAGTTGATTACATGTGATCAATGCTTGTTAAGCATTATCCATATTATCCTTTGGCAAACAATGGCAATCTTCAGTCAATGATTAAGGAGCCAGAATGAATAGGCCATGGACAATTTACCCTGGACATCCGGATATACCCTGCTCTTTACAAAGGATGACTAGGGATCAGAACCTTGGTTTTACTTCTTCAAAGGGCAGCACCAATTTTTAGAGCACAACACCCCTATCACTGAACTGGGTTATTAGGATCTACATTCAGACCATCACTGAGACCTGCTAACAGACCCTCACCTACTTCTTCTAATTAATATTGTGTATCTTGTAAATTACAGATACACAAAACATTGGTTAACAATTCTACACGTCTTACTATTTTCATAGTTAGAGTTTTACAATTTGGCTTCACCACAGTTACTGTGAGACAGTACAGCTAATAATGGATTGGGGTCTTGTCTCAGTGGGGGTAACTTGCTCACTTGTACAACAAAAAAAACCTTTCCCTACTTGGCCTCCTCTTCCTCCATGCAGTTGAGCTTTTGCCCCTGACTCACCTGTCTCCAAGCTCAGTGAGTTTATGGAGAAACCCTGCAATGACAATAAGGAGATAAGGGTAGCTTTACTTTGTAAGAGAGACACCAGGAAGGAGGTCCCTCTAATAGTACCTGGTGTCCCTGTAACCCAACCCTGTCGGATCCTTTAAGAGGACCGTATATTGAGGGAAGCCCTCTTGTTGCTTCAGGGCATATGTGCCTTTTGTTGGCCTGGAGATATAATAATCTATTTACAGTACTCCATAGCCCTGTTCTCATTTTATAAGGAGGGCTTGGAGATTTTGTGAACAGCTTGACTGCCTGCCATCTACCATACAGGGGGAACATTGCATGCTGGTGTCCAAGTCACATATCATTCTCGTGCACCTGGGCATGCACATTGTTAACTCTCCCCTGACATCCTGTACACTTTCAGTGAATACTGTACTTTTGATTTTCCTCCTTCTATGATGACATATATCATCACCGCCAGTGCATCGTTCTCCTCTCCTCTTCTTCCTAGAATATTGCTGAGCACCTCTCACTGCCCTATTCCCAGCCTTAATTGCCTGCCTTTCGCCAGGTCACCAGTCACAAAACATATGCACTGGTTTTAATCAAGACTGTCCACATTATCCCTTACTTAGTACATATATGACTAACATTTTTTATTTAATTTAATGAAATGTATTCTGATATATTTTAATATATCTAGGGAAAAGCAATAGGACATCTGTCGGTCTACATTCTGTGCCCTTGCCCTGACATAATTCTGTCTGGCATCCACAAAAGGGTTGGAATGCCCGATGAACAAAGGCATGTTCGGTAAACTGCAGCATACGTCCATGCATCACATCCTCCACAGCAGTGTCCACATCAGGGTTGCAATGATGATGAAGAAAGGCAAAAGAAAGAGAAATATAAGGTAACTCTGGTGCACAGAGGTTTGTATATGCATAACGTGATTGAAACAGACAAACTTACCATTGTACAATTAATTTTAATAAATGGGCGTTTCTCTATACTAGTTACCAATAATAATTTGAAGGCTTTTAACATTGGGAGTTTATGTGTATTGTCCTTGCTGACTACAATCTTAGTTTATCAAGCAACTAAACACCAGTTCAAATATATCTTTGGAAATAAGGCGACTGTTTTATTTATTTATTGTGAAACTACAGAATTAATTACATAGATATTTGATGTAAATTTCATAAAATTGCAACAAACTTTCCATAAAAAATTGCAATGCATTAGGATTCTAGGAAACTGATTGCTAATAAAGTATTGTTTACAATCTTTAAACAAATAGCTTTATGCAAATTTAATTACAGATTCTTAGAATTTTAAGTAGAATGTAAATTATGTGGTAAATGAAGAAAGGAGTCTATAATAGCATAAAAAACTTAACATTAATGCTGTGAACATACATTACATTGTCTTAGCTAACCAACACTAAAGTAAAGGTTGTCTTTTTCATTTTGTAATTTGTACATTCATCCAAATCAAAATATTCAAGAAAAAGATGCAACATTGTATAAAATGAAAACTTACAGGAAGCATTTTATTAGGAGATAACAATAGAATATTAGTTCAAATTAGCTGGAAGAATCCACATGTACTGCATGTAGCTGCCAAACTAAACTTACATCGATGTACAGTTTGTGAATGTAATCATGTTGCCAAGTAAATGCCTACTTTTACCTGTGGATTCAGAAATTGGTGAGCTTAGGTAGTGAAAACATTGAAATATAAACTCTGTTAGGCTCAGAATAGTAAAGTTCCTATAATCCTTTAAATCGAAACTGTATGAATATTTTCCCATTTCTCCTTTTTTAACTCCAACTAATTCATGAAAAGAAGTACAATACAATAACATATTGCCTTTGAGTCATTTATACAAAATAACTCTTTCTTTGTTCAGAAATTCCTCCATGCCAGCAGTGGTGTGCACAGTTTAAAAATGCATGTGTAGCTCAGATTTAGGAACGGTACTTTGCAGAGTGAACTTTGACTCATTGTCTGTGAATGTGAATATGAGGACTTCCTTACTCAGGAGTCTAAACATGAGTTGCCTTGTAATGATTGATATAATTTTAGATACAATAAATTATTTTTTCATAGCTTTATTTAATAGCAGTCTCTCTCATAGTCAGAGAGAATAGTTTGGAAAATGGAAGTATGGCATATTATAGTAAACAACATATCTAAGTGGCCAGTATTGAAAAATAAAATTCAGCTACTTGCTGTCACGGAGATGTGCTAATGATTAAATATCCCTGTACTTTTTTAGCATGTAATTTAGATTCTGAACACCAAATCAGTACCATTGTTAACGGTAAGTTACATCAGCCAGGTATGAGCTGGCATTACATCTCCAGTGGTAGGGGTGCCTATATAAATGACAAGCCAGAAAAGTTGCATGCTTTTCCAACTAGTGCGGGAAAAGGTGAACAGTCCTTTTAAGGAAAGAGAGCCACCTTAAAGAGCCATGTAAAGAGCAAAGAATCCATCCATTGCGATTCTCGGTGTCAACGCTACATTGGTGTCAGAAGCAGTTTTAGAAAACCTACAGTCTGACCCAGAAAAGTGCTGAGTGTCTAGGAGACCTAAAACAGATCGTCTTGGCTCTTCAGAGGAGTTGCTGGATAGTCTTGAGGCTCAAATTCGTAATCTAGAGTGCTGTTTGCAACAGGGGGCAAGACAGCTGAAAGACTGCCACCTCTGCCGTTTTACCACTGCTTATCCTTCTGCTAAGGTCCATTAGCATGGGTGCATGGATGCCGGTGGAGCTTAGGGCTCATGGCCGATTGTTTTGCCACTATCCCCAAGTGAGCTGTGAGAAGCTGGGCCGTTAGCAAAAATGCACAGACAAAGGACAAGGCAGATTGTAGAGGTGTTGTGAATTGGCAGTGGAGGGAAGAGTCTCAAAACTGAGATCCAGAACTGGAACACAGTGTACAGCTCCAGATCAATGAAAGAAGAACATTCCAACTGTGCCATTTTATAGCACAGCACTCTTGGTCCCTGCTGACGTGCCCTCATCACCAGCCCTCATCACCAGGTGCATGACTGAATCGAGAGAGAAAACCACACTGCCATTTCAACAATTGTATGCTATTGCAAGGAGATAGAAGCGGTTGCTAGGGACAGAGACTTCAGTGGGAAGCCTATGTAATGGCACTGACAAGTTATATCAGCCAGGGATGACTCACCCAAGTATGAGCTGGCATTACATAACCAGTGGCAGGAATGCCTTTATAAATGGCAAGCCTGCAAAGTCACATACTTTTCCTACTAGTGTGGAAAAAGGTGAGCAGTCCTTTTAAGGATAGTGAGTCACCTCAAAGAGCCATGTAAGAAGCAGAGAATGCATCCATTGTGGTGATTGCCACCAACATTACAGTACAATAGTTGTAAAAGACTTCTAAATCAATATTTTTGTTGTTCCTTAGTAGATTTGTTGATTATGGTACACATAAGACAACATGTCGAGAAGAATATATACAACACTTTTTTTTAGTAAACCATACTGTTACATACTGAGAAATGTATAATTCTTAACAGAAACCTATTTTCTGAGTATTTGCTGCCTTGAAATATAGCTGGAGTTATATCTGCACAAATTATCCCACTAGTTTATTAAGAATTTGTAAAAAGTATAACATGCCAAAAGGAAGAGAAGAACATATAAGGACCATGAGGTGGAATATTCATGAGGGAAAAATCTTATGCATGGTCAGGAACAGTCAAAAGATTAGAACACCAAGAAGTTACAAGCAAAGGTCCTAAAAAACCCTAATTAGTGCTACAGAACAAGTTGATTTATAAGGTTTCATTTTACATCATAACTACAACTCTAAGCCTTCCATGTCAATGTAATATACACAGAGAGTCAGGACATCAGATGCAGGTGATGCAGGATATATGACAGACCACCAAGCCCAGCAATAGTAAAAAACATGTCTGTGACTTTGTAACAAGCAACAAAATAGTTACATGAAAATAACATAGCCAAAAATGGTGAGGTGAGCTTAGCAACAAAGTGATAAAAAATATAAACAGTGATAAAACAAAAAAAAAAGATCAAGTTGAAATTCATAGTACAATTTCATTGTTATTTGTATAACTCCTGAGAATGATGACAGTGTTACAATACAAGCAAAACTACAGATGCATTAAAATGGAAAGAAGTGAGAAAAGTGACTGTGCGGGATAGATGAGGTCTATTAAAAAAGTTTAGAAAATTCCACAAATATTGTATTGTACCAATTGTGTGAATTCCTTCAGTTAATGAAATTAACCAACCAATTGGAAAGGTGCTGTTTGATGCGCTTACTCTCCATAAAGGGAATAAAATTTAGCTTAAATTGGTTTAGGCAGATATGACTAACTGTGTTAACTAAATATGTACATTTATGTAACATGATGGGAGGGAAACTTAATTTGGTATTCATGTAAAATAAAGAACTGTATCTTAAGTTTAGCTTGAACAATGACATCATCACAAATTTAATAGCCATTTTCCAGGTTCACTCAGGTTAGCCCCCATATCATCACATTCAGTCTCTGCAGTAATGGGAATCCTTTGGGGTGAGAATCATTCTTTGAACCTGGAGATTATTTAGTAACCATAAGTAGCCAATACAGAAGTAAAGAGTTTATGATACATATATACATATATGTGTTCAGCATCACAAGTTTGTACAAAGAATCGTTTTGCTCTAATCACCCTCACTGACTTCCCTGAACTACACATTTTTCCACAAATATTAAACAAAATTAAATGGAAGAAAATAAAGCTAAAAACAGAAATGGATCAACATCGTACAGCCCAATACCGCATTTTCTATTATTTTTGTGAAGCAAGGCAAGAATACAACAATTTTACATATGCGTTTACATTTGGAACCTACACAATGGGGAATAAATAGTACCATTCAGTTCTATCTTTTACGCATTTAGGAGCAATATTATTTTTTTGCTTTAAAAGTTTATTTTTTTTTGCTTTAAAAGTTATATGGCAGCTATAATAAATAGATGACACAGACTTTGTACTGACTGTACTAGGCAAAAGCAGCATGGAGAGAGAGAGAGATAAAATCAGGAGATGGTGATGGTAAAATAAACTATCTAAGGTCAAAACTGGGAGTGTAAAAATCAAGAGACAAAAATCATAGTAATTGGAAAGGGAGAGAGTCAAAAACAAGAATTTACCTGTAAAGTGAGAAAAAATGTAAGACACAGACTGAAAAAAGGTTATGCACAGAATTCAAACAAAACACTAAAATATAAAGGTTGTTCCACAAACTTTGATAAAGTAGGAAGTGCCCAATGCTGACCTTTACACCTACGACCCATCGATGTTATGCACTACACACTTCCAGTTGATTTTGCCAAGGAACTGCTAGCAAGAAAGACAACAAAGAATATAAAATGGAAGCATCATTAACAAAAACAAAATGGCACCACATGAGAAACTAATTTATGTTTAGCATAGTTTAAGCACTTCAAAAATAAAAATAAATTAAACTAAATTCCTTATCCTCTAAAGTCTCCAAAATAATATATTGAATATTCTACAGGCCAAGGAACAACTACAAAATATTTAAAACAAAAGCCAGATCATGACATACTGAAGAAAGTGTTTATACATAATAAATCCTGTCAGCGAGTCAGTGATTTTCTAACCTGCTTAGTCCTGAACATGATTGCAAGTGATTGCTGGAGCCTATCCCAACTAGCATAGGGCACAAGACAGGAATAAACACTGGACAGGGCGCATGTCCATCACAGGGCGAACACACACACACCTTCAACCACACCCTATGGCCAATTTAGTAATAACAATCCATCTAACCTGCATGCATTTGGACTTTTGGGAGAAAACTCACACAGACATGGGGAGAACATGGAAACTCCATGCAGGGAGGACCCATTACGCTTACCCCAGTCTCCTTACTACCACTGCGCCACCCTGCAGCTTGTCAGTTATTGGGAAATGAAAGAAGGCAGATGTTATCCTAAGTAGTTTTGCTTTTACCAACATCTAGACATCAATGTAGTAAAGAGAAATTGGTCTACAACATTTGTACCTTATTTATTTAGTTTTGACTAAAAATCTTATGTTTATGTATTGTCCCATTTCTCCAAAGTTTCTTGAAGCTTTGAGGAATCATCATTAAAGATTATTTTAATATATTTTTAAAAATATTGTCCAGTTATTCAACCAGGTTTAGGAACATTCTACGACTGAGAAGATTTTACTGTGTCAACATTTTCAGAAAGTGTTCAAATGTGAGGCAGGTAGCTGCATCAGATCTTAAACTTGCATCTTTTATTGTTGGGATAAGAGATCTATTTATGAAATTCTTTATACATTTTACTTGATTCTGACCAATACAATGTTTAATTTAATTGTTTAATATTTTCCACTCAGTATGATTTATAAAATATTATGTATATTTTGCATTTCTTTCATGTTACAGTGGTATATGTCATAATATTTACTTTATTTCTACAGGCCATGTCACTATTAATTAAACATGTCTAAAAATTGTTCTAGTCACTTTTTAAGTTAAAGACACGATACTACAACAGCTTGCTAACAAATGGAAATGTTTCTTCAACCTTGCAGATTATAAATACTCTTCTTCTTCATGGCACTACTTTCATTGAATCTTCATGGCACCTTTTATCAGACTTTGATTTAATTTTCATATGTGAACATCCCAGAGAAAACTACCGGCAGCTGATTGACATGTTTAAGATACAAGGGTCCCCAAAAATTTTATCTTTTTTTAGTTGTTCCACCATGTTCAGGTTTATACTAGATATTTACGAAATATTTTTAAATAAATGTGTTCTGTAATGCAAATGTAAATATATACAAAATGTAAATTATTACAAAAATAGTAATAATAGATTTACATTTCATTTGGTTAAATAAATTACACTTGTTTCTTTTTATAAATTAAGTAATATCTTCAGTACTGTATATGTACTGTACTTACCAAAAGACATTGTTAAATATATTTATTACTAAACCCAGTTCAAAGATACTTATTATCTTTGCATTTCTACATTTTTACTCCTGCTATGCACCATGCCTGTAGCTGGCTACCTTTATTTTGCTGACAAATTTCTAGGAAGCCAGCCAATTCACAACAAGCAAAACAGCAAGGAACAGCAATATTTAATAAAAATGATGGAGTACCCCCCTTAATAAGCTAACTAAAAAAATATACAATTCCTTGCCTTAAAGTATAGGAACATTAAGCACATTTAATGTAAACATTATGCTGTACGGTGATATTAAATCCACATCCACCTCTAACTATTGTCTAAATAGTATATGTTTAACCAGCCAGAAATAGGATGTTTTGAAACAAAAAAACATTGTTAGGATTGCTATTAATGACCGCATGTCGTATTGCCTATTGTTGTTATTAAAGGCCACCCATTCCTTGTACACATCATCTATTTACTGACAATTTCTTTTTTAAACTTCTTAATGTCCTATGGTGACATCTGGTATATCTTGAATTGTCAGTATTTAATCCATTGTCAAATCTTTGTGGAATTCTGCTTACAGGGAAACTAGAGGGTTGGCTGATCTAGGAAGTGTGAGACTAGTATTTCCAACATTCTCTGTATGTCTATGTACATTTCCATGTACATAATAAATAGTGATTTGTTTCAATATTAGGTTTTGCATTTTTATTGAGCATAATTTTATATAGTATAATTTTTATATATTTGTAATTTAGTACTGAATTGAGTATTGTTAATTAAGGCTTAATGTGAAAAACAATAAGATTATGTCATGTAAAATATCTCAACTGATATTTTCTTTTTTTGTTGTTGTTGTCATATAATGGAAACAGCCCAAAAATCTAAATCTTTATCAAACATAATAGTTTCATATTGTCACACACGTGCACAATGGGAGGCAGTCAGTGGGCCTGACTATGTGTAAAATGCCGGATCAGAGGTTGACATAGTGCACTAACATCTTTTCTCCCTCCTCTACAGATCAGCAGAAGGAAAGCCTACTTGAACCCAACACCCAAACAGATTCTACTTCCGGTTCTAGCCCCCACCCTGCTTCTGACCTCACTTCTGCCTACAGTCATCTGGACACTCCTCTTCCTCTTCGCTGTCTTTAAAGTCAGCTCATTCCTTTTCCCCAGTCAGTCTCATCCTGGACTCAGTTGTTTGAGACTACTCTCTATATTTATCGCATCTTTTAAGACACTATTGTTAATATACGAAGTGGAACCCCAAACCTTTTTCTTTGTTTGTTGTATTTCTTTCACAATATACAAAAACACACATGATTAGGCAATACCTTCATTTCTCTTGCAAGGTAAGCATCCCCATCCCAGGACAAGAAGGGGAACTGTCACTATGTTCTCTTGTTTCCTCCATCTGCAGCTCCAAAAGACAGCACCAACAAGACATCTCACCATGCCTCCCAACGACTCCAAGTGGCCCGCCCCTGCCAAGATGAACACTACATATTCAGTCCACACCAGAAGTTACTGTTCATTTCAAGAGAAAGGGAGACAGAGCTTAATGTACTCCATGCAAGCGCAATGACCATATTAGATTAGATTCAACATTATTGTCATTGTACAGGCATACGTGCATTGCTGCACCCACTACACGATGAAACAACTCGGGATCCCAGTTGGCAACCCCCCCAGGCAGAGACGCGGTCCAGTCCCACCCTCTGGAAATGACCCTCTATCTGCTAAGAGGGTGACCCCTTGGCCTGGTCCAGCCACTCGGGTCCCCAACAATGAGGATCTTATGAGCTGGATCACCCTCAGGAAAACACGCCACATGGCCATTGTGCTCTAACTGACGCTCCCTCACAATGCAGGTAATGTGCCTCATTCGGGACTCCATGAGCAACTGCTCATTCGACACAAAGTCCAACCAATGGTACCCAAGGATTTTCCGGAGAGACACAGTACTAAAGGAATCCAGTCTTCGTCTCAGGTCACTGGATAGCGTCCATGTCTCAGAACCATATAGCAAGACAGGAAGCACCAGGACTCTAAAGACTAGGACCTTCGTCCTTGTGCATAGATATCGGGAGCGCCACGCACCCCTTTCCAGCGACCTCATGACCCCCCATTCTCTCCCAATCCATCTACTGACTTCATAGGAAGAGTCATCAGAGACAAGAATGTCACTGCCAAGTTAAGTAAACCTCTCGACAAGGTCAGCACTATCTCCGCAGACAGACACACTGCTGATGGCTGTGCCCAAAAGGTCATTAAAGGCCTGGATCTTGGTTTTTATCCAGGACACTCAAGCCCAGACACTCAAACACCTCGCTCAGTCTCTCAAGCGCCCCAATCAAAGCCACCATTGACTCCGCGAAGATCACAGCATCATCAGCAAAGTCAAGATCCATGAACCTTTCTTCATCAACAAACGCCCCACAGCCGCTGGACCCCATAACCTTGCCCAACACCCAGTCCATACAAGCATTGAACAGAGTAGGAACAAGAACATATCCCTGACGAACCCTAGAATCAACTGGGAAAAACTCAGAGGTTCTGCCTCCACTCTGCACTGCACTCACAGTACCAGTGTACAGGCTGGCCATGATATCCAGCAACCTCGAGGGGATCCTGCAAAACCTCAGGATGTCCCACAGGGCAACTCGATCAACTGAGTCGACTGCTTTACGAAAATCGACAAAGGCTGCAAAGAAACTCTGCCGATATTCGCATTTGCGCTCCATGAGGACCCTCAGTGCCAGGATGCGGTCGATGGTAGACTTCTTAGGCATAAAACCAGACTGTTTCAGTCGCTGGTAGGTGAGCAAGTGATCACAGATCCTATTGAGGACAACCCTAACAAGAACCTTACCCGGCACCTTACCCTGTAGTTTTTGCAATCCAGGCGATAACCCTTCCTTTTCCAGATAGGGACGTTTTCCCGTGTAGTGGGTCCGGCAATGCACTGTACCAGTGCATGCTCCCCAACTTGATTTGACTTGTACAGGTACAATGAAATGCAGTAGCCACCGTTTCTTTATTTTCTTTAATTTTGCACCTTGCAATTTTGATCTGTAGTCTGTCCAGTTTGTGACAAAGCAAAAGGATAAAGTAAGATGACAAAATAAAATGCAGTATAAAAAAGTCTAATTTTTTTTTTTTATAAGGGAGTGGCTGACAACATGGGAAAGACCACGTGACTGCTGGAAAGACAGCTGATAGGAGAGAATAGACCCCGTTTGGATTAGCCACCCATGTCTACACAATCCAATACTAAGTAGTATTTTGGAGTCACCCACTTAATGGTGTCACAAAAAAGAGACATAAACAGATAAAGGTTTGGGGCAGCCATCTGTATAATATGGTATCCTGGCTGCAAAGTTGTTTTTTTATCAATAAACAACACTGATGTGCATACAATTGAGTCCAGAACAAGACTGAGGAATTAGAAAAAATGGCAGGGTTTTAAAGGGGAAAACAGGAAGTGAGGTCATAAGGATCAGGCCCATGTTCTTTAGCCATTGGTTCGAGCCCGGACGTGACGTCAGAGGGGCTGGAGCCGGTAAGGTCTCCTTCCATTGGCTCGGTCCCGGAAGTGACGTCAAGAGAGGCAGATGGAATCTCCCAGGAGTGGTCTACAGGAAAGAGAGAAAAAGAGTCAGTGCACTCTGCCAGCTCCCGGCATGCCTCAGAACTGCCGTCACTCAAGCCCTTTAGCTGACTCCCATGCGCACGTGTGTGACAATGGCTACAAAGGAAGTTAAAGAAAAAACACCCCTAGAGTCTGGGAGAATGGAGGCGAACAAAGACTCACAGCTAGATAACATGGTTTCAGACCTAGGAACAGAAATGACTACAAGGAAGACAAGCACCTTACAACAGTTCCATTTTACTGTAGCATCTGATTGAAGACTTCAGGTCTGTCCCTGTGGCTAAGGGAAAGTAATATCATTAAAGGGCCTGAAAATACATCATGGGAAGAAAAAGTGCTTGATGGGATGAACAACAGGGACCTCATATTAATTCAGTTGAGTGAAGCTGAGCAATGGGAGTTACACCACAGTACACAGAGCATCAGTACCACTGAGAAAGAAGGCTCAAGCACAGTTACAGTAGTAACTTGTATCAAGCCCAGCCAGCTTTAAACGTCAAGTGGGAACAAGCCATACATTAACCCTTACATTAAGTTCATATTTCATGCCTTCACAGTATGGTCCAGATCAATTTTGACCAGGGCCAATAATTCCCTCATAACAAGTGTCTACAGGTATACTGAATTTTGAACTACAGATTTAGAATGTATAAATAGCCTAACTGACATTAATAAATGTATGATAAATCCTTACTTAATGTTTTAGAGAGCAAGAAGACTGTATCATTTTTGGAGAAAAACATCTGCTATCATACTATCTCATGTACTGTTTTACTTAAGACATGAAAACATAACTGCCATAATTATTTAAATATATTTTATTGAAAGTGAAAATGGCAAGAACATTTTGGTACTGCTGAGATTTATTATATAATCATGTATAACCATTAAAACCTTTAAACACTGTCCTTACTGATATATCATAAACAAATCCTCATAACTGCCGTCTATAATTATTAATACTAAATCAACATTAATTAACTCTTAGAACACAAACCATAAAAAATTTCTTATTATAAACTAGTCTGTGCATTCAAAGCAGTGGTAGGAATCCTTGCATGTGTAGGACTTGCATGTGTGTTTCCCACATTTGCAATAGTTTGTCTGTGTTTTGCAGTCCTTTTTTTCAGAGATGAAGTTGCATGTCCTTCTCTTCTGTAAGCTTCTGTTGGCTTCTTGTGTGACTTCTTGATCAAGGCCAGGTCCAGATCACTGCAATGCCTTTACCAGGGCATTCAAATGACATTTTCCACTGCCATCCTGCCTGCAAATTGAAGTGGAAGTGAGGACCAACTGATAGCATAATTTTTCAACATAAATATCTCCTTTGCTGCCTCAGAGTCATCTTCATCCTCTTCCTCAGAGTCATCTTCATCAGATGGACTGTAATCAGAGTCTTCCTCCATTTTGTCTTCCTGCTTTGAAACATCCTCCTACAAATCACTCTTTGTTTCCTCATCTTGGAAGATTGGATTAAGGCCTTCTTGCACAGTAAATCTTGCTGCCATAACCTCAGTCACTGAAATGGCAGTTAGGTGCTTTTACAATCTTATGACCTCCCCACCCCCTTTTTGATCTCTTTTTAAGTCTCAGTTATCACAGAATAAATGGTTTATAATTTGTTTTAGATTATTTTGTTACATTACAGGTGCTTGTGCTTGCAAGTGTAGATCTCGTGTCTGTGTCAAGGCACAAGATTCCCTCTTGACCCTTCAAAGACCAGCAGGTGCCTGTGTATGCGGGAACATAAAAAATTGTCCCATAAAAAATACACACAGACATGGCATGTACACTTTCACAGTTCAAGATTCCCTAAACCCACCATTTTCCTTGATTTGACCCACACTGGTGGATCTAAAATCCATCTCAATAGATATAGGTCAAATTTGACAGCCTCAATGTACAAAAATTTGTAGAAACTGTACAACAGTATAACATTTTTAAATATTTTCATTTTTGTGCATTTTGGGCCACTATAGCAAAAGCTCATCAAATTTCAGGCTAAATGAATTTAGGGTATTTTTTACTGCTGTCAAATGTTGAAATGGGTCAAATGTGACCCGAACATTATTTAAGGGCTAAATGGTCTGGAGCCTCAGAAAAGGCAGAATGTGGGACAATAAATACAGACCTAACTAGTGACCTGGAAGGGATAAGGGGCACAGTTGAAAGAAAGCTTGAACGGATGAATAATGTCATCTATAACTATGTGGCAGAATGATATAGATTAAGGGTTATAAAGGAAAAGGCATTTCCCAAAGTCTCAAAGGTGGAAAGCAAGTCCAGACGGTAGCAGGAGATTGAGCACCTGGTCCAGAAGGGAAAGCAACTTAAATAACAGTGGAGGAAAGCTTTTGATAGCTAGAAGGAGGGCAATAACGCACTCCAGGGAAACATCAAGGGCCGCTTAACTACTGTGAGATGAGTAAAGAATCTGCGGAAATTATGCAGAAGGAGAGTGAGAGAGAAATCACATTATTTTGATCCCTTTGATTCTGTGAAATTACTTTTCACTATATACAATGGGGGAAGCATTGAAATATCAAAACAGAAATTAGAGGACCATCTCGAAAGAACATACATGGATGATAAAGGGTGCAAGTATTCAGCTATTCCATCAGATCTTAGACCAATTGAATAGCCAGAGCACCCAGTTGATATCAGTCCTCCAAAGTGGAGGGAAGATGAGGTGGCAGTAATGTGGGTGAGGGTGGCAGCAGCCCCATGGGGTTCCATACAGAGTGTACAAAAGCACACCTGGTGTTCTATGTTTCATCTAGAAGATAATACATGTGGTCTAGGAGAACAGGAATTGTGACCAAAGCATGGTGTAGAGCAGGAGGAGTCTTGATTCTTAAGGAGTAGGCATCCACAGACATTAGCCAATTCTGTCCTGTCATACTTCTCAATGTGGAGGGCAATATTTTCTTCAACATTGTTGCTCAGAGGATGACCAAGTATCTAGACAGAAACAATCTTGTGGATACAACAGTCCAAAAAGCTTGGAAATTTAAGGAATCTCTGGATGTCTTGAGCTTACTATCATGATTTGGCGTCAAATTCAAACTACATAAAAAAAAGAGATTATCATTGTGCAAAGCAGAGCAAGAAGAGTTGCAAATATTCACTATAGGGAATCATTGAGGTGGCAAATTGGACTTAAAATCAAGTTCTGTGTATCTATAAACATAACTGTATGATAGACAAGCCCCATGAGCATTTGATGCTTGATATAGATCTTCAGGTATGACATGTTAAACAGAGAATTACTGAATGTATTCAAAAACAAACTTGTCTTAATCTGCTGTCTCCAAACTGACCCACAAGTGGCATGACTTAAGGAAACCTGGCAGGTCACATGGTACATCAGCCCTTTGATTAAAGTTAAGTAGACAATTTTAAATAAAGCTTTTACTTTAATCAATCTGCTAATAATATGAAATTTACTAATACCTTTAACTAAACACCATATTTAATTAGGGGGTGAAGTAGTTAATAAAACACAGCCTTGCTTTGCTACAGAAAATACAGATTCTCCTTTTATTTCTTTAATATTACTGTTATGTTTCAGCCAGGGGTCCTCCCCTAGTTGATGTTCAGATTTCTTTTTTATGTCTTTTTTGCTCATGTTTGATTAATTTGTTAGTGTTACTATTGCTATTTATGTTATTTATTTGCATCATTGTGTGTTTTTTTAGTTTTGTGTATTGTTTAAATTCTTTATTCTTTGTTTCCATGCTTTTACTATATTCTATGTATGTTGTGGGTGGTTCTCCAACAGGTGGGGTCTCCTGTTCTTCACTGCAAAGCGACAGCCCACAACTCTGTAAAGACTGAGGGAGCACAGAGTGCAATGTGTGTGATTGTAAGTGATTATTGCTTTGGTTTATTATTGATCCTCTTTGCTCTGTTTCTCGACTTCTCTTTGGATTTGCGTTTTTGGGACTTGTTTACCAGTGAATTACCTAGAGTGCAAGTCCTATTGGGAACTTTGTGCTGCTTCGAGCTTTTGTGCTACAGAGCATTTTTGATAATACATCTTTTATTTTATAAAGATTTTTCATTTGCCCTTTTGGCATACAATTGTAAGGTTACCAGACCCTTCCTCTTCTGGGAATTTTTGCAACAGTTTTTGGAACTTTGTATGAAAGAACTCCAAGCTTATGACAATTTCTTCTTTAGTTCATTCATCCTAAAAGAGGGAACCAATAGGACGAATTAAACCTTGAATATCAATTAACCACACCTTCTTTAGCATGGCTAGTGAGGTAACTTGTCTGGTCCATGGCTTGAGAGCACAGATTCATTCCGTGGTAGGGAATGAGATGTGGAATTCACGAAAGGATAACCTGATTTCATACACAATAGTGTCTTGAAGAAGAGATTATGTTTACCTCTTTTGTAAGTCGCTTTAGATAAAAGCATCTGCCAAGTAAATTAATGTAAATGTAAATAAGATGCCCTGCATCAAAGACCAAAAACATAATTTCTACACTACCTCTCTACTATACACTACTATACATGTGTATAGTCTGGGGCTGAGGTTAAATCTACTATATATATATATATATATATATATATATATATATATATATATATATATATATATATATATATATATATATATATATATAAAAATCCTAAGCCTAAAAGTGCAATGATTTTGTGCAATGATTTTATGTGACGTTTTCATGTCACGTTTTTTGTCACGCTTTAAATATGGCTTATTTTAAAACCTACATATATATGTTTGGTATCATTCTTTTCAGAATTTGTCGAACTTTAATGAGATGTTGTTAGATTTTCAGATTCTTATTCTGTTTTTAAATTATAAACTAAAATATCAAGAAAGTCGTGATTTTTATTTTTGAACGTGTAAACTTTCTTTCACAGGAACAAACTATTAAAAAAATATCTATTCATAACACAATGTTTGTATTTAGGTGATTTAGTTAGTAGAAGGTCGAGTTACAATGACCCATTGCATATCACTTTAGTTTTCACGTGATTTTTCCTGTTATTTAAATGAGTCATTTTTAAAAAAAAGTTTTTTTATCTATAAGAATATAAGAATTTAGTCTCTTATAAATACTCATCGAGCATAGTGGACCTCAAGTTTAACAGGAATACTCCAATCAGTAAGAGAGTAAATATTTTATTCTCATTTCATGATTTTTACTCTGTTAAATAATAATTAATTTTTCTTTTACATATTTGTAGAATTTGGTAATTTTCACTACAATAAATAATAATTTTTCTTTTGTACATTTACAGATTTTACTAATATTCTGGCCACAACGGGGGGTTGGGTGCCGAAGGCTTGCCCCCCTAGTATATGCATAATCTGGGAAGCCTAAAAGCTGTCATTTGATCCTAGGGGATGGAGGAGGCATCACACGTTCACTGGATGAACATGTTAGAGTGGTGTCAGAAGTGGAGATAGCTTTTGCCTACATGATAAATTTCAGCAGGACAGAGTGCAACATTATTGCATCCCAATAGTGCTTGCTTGGAAAGTTACACAGCTTCTACTTTAGTTCAAATGGTAAGGTTAACTGTGAGTCTAAATTGGCTCCTATTTAGTAACTGAAGTGTATGCCCTGCGTAGGACTGGTGCCCTGTTCAGAGTTGTTTCCCACAATGCACCCTGTGCTGTCTGGACAGGATCTGGCTGCCATAACCCTGAACTGAACAGAATTAAGGGCGTTTCCCTATGTTTATATGTATGAATTTCATTTATGCAGTCTGTCACAAATTAGCGCACCATCCAATACATTAGTTCTCAGTGCATAAATTTGCAGGTTTTGTTTTAACAAACAATGACTACATTCTTTTCCCCATCATTTTTTCCATTCATTTACTGGAGTAACATCTTTTCTTTTATAAGTTTTTCTAGAAAGCCAGAGTCTGTTGCACTGGGTGTAAGTCAAAAAGAAACTGGCCATACTCACACATGCACTTCCATTGGGCCATATTTGATTTATCAATTAACCTAACAAGTGTACCAAGAACAAGCAAGTGCAACTATGAAGACATTGGGGATATTCCACATAGATAGAGACATGTACTAGAAATAAATCTGGAGTGGTGAAACAGCATCTCTATGGCACTGTTCCTCCTGAGCATTATACCCTAGAGTGGAATCATCAAGAGGCCTTATAGCAAATCACTGACGTTGAAGTTTACATTTGTGAAGTAATCCTAATCAGCATTCACATTACTTAACAAAGCATTGTTCAGAAAGCACAGTATTCAAATCCTAATTAAAAGAATAAATTAGAGCTGTTTTTTTCAAACACTAAATTACATTTGTATTTTATTTTGGCAACATGTTTCAAATATATTTGAACTACTTCATGGACATACTGTAGCCTTTTATTTGGTAATTTCACACTTGGTGAGGCCCTGAAAATACTATGACCTCATGAGAATGCTTTTGGGATGAGTTGCAGCAGAGCAGCAAAACCTTTGCAAACTTCTCAATGTACCCTTGAGACCACGGGGACGGTGCAAAGGCTAAAGACAGAGGCAGAGTCAACAGACTGTGAATTTTAAACACCAGGGAGGCCCAAATCACATCCCATTACTGTCGATTTGGGGCCTACAAATGTGAAGCTGAGAAGTGCGCAGAGACTCACTTCAGCAGCAAAAAGGAGGAAATCTCTCAACGACGGTCAATGCCATTAAAGATCTGCAACTTCATTCCTTTAAAATGGTCTTTCATTTGAAACTACAGGGATATGTAAACTTGAAGCCGCATGGGTTTTGAATGAAAATGATGAAAAAGCACAGAATATAAAAATCCCAGGTGCAGGAAAGGTTAAGTAGGACACACATTTTTATATTCAACTGCTGTAATTGATTTAAGAGTTTTGCTTTTGCACAGTTTAGTTGTATACCGTACGCCTCTTACACTGTCTGCTACATAACCTACATCCACCTTAAAATGCTATTATTATTCACTCATCAAATATTTGTACTGTTTCTAATTGCTGACTGGTGTAAAGATCTACCAGAGATTATCCATTATAGAAAGTAATTTAAAACAAAATGACAGGCTGGCTTACTTAGCAGGACTCACTGCACATTCCAGAGCAGATTTAATGTCTCTTTTAAATGGAATTAGGTTAAAATAAAAGGCAGGAAACCCAAAGAGAAATGATTCTCAAACCTTGCCCTGGGGATTTTTCTGCGGCTGCTGGGTTTTGTGGTAATACATTAATAAATAGCCCATTCTTACTGTTAATTGAACATGTTGTTCATTTATAAATTGCCAGCAGTCTATGTTTTCCTTTATGGAGAAATTCAGCAAAGATGTTAATATGTGTTTTGTATAAAGGATCGAATATGTTCTTGATATATACTTTACTAAAGCAATTCCTTTATGATTAACAGACATACTTTCGGGCTACCAGTTTTATTTGCCCATGTGGCCACTGAAATGGTCTTTGATTGTAAAAGTGTGAGAAAGAGGAAAAAGTAATAGGCAACGGTCTAAAATAAAGTGATAAAGTATAGGGTTATTCAAGAAGAATGTCTCTTGGCATTACAATTTTCTTTCACTGGGCTGCTAGGTGTCAGAAAAAATAAACTCTTTTCCATCTGTATAACACAAGAAACTTGGACGATTTCCTTATCACTCAATGTAAAGCAGATATTAGTAAATTAAAAACTACCAGAATGAAATTCTGGGAATCCTTTTTGGATAATTCTTAGGACTTGATGGGGCAGATTAGAAAGTGGCACAGATGGAAGGGTTGAATGTGACAATAGAAGTATTGTGTCTCTCTGTTTCCTTGTCAACCATGAAGATCGTCCCATATAGTGACATTGATCCAGTCTCTCCCCCTCTGTCTGTCTCTTCCAGGACATGCCACTTTAAAAAAAGTTGACCAGTAGCTGTGGGCAGTCATGTTGAGATTTTGGAATAGAACACCTCTGCACTTAAGCTGATAAATTCTTGTGTGAATTCACAATATTTGGCAATAAGCAAGGATCAGGACAACCTCCTCTCTTTTGGTGTTGTTTTGGTGTTGTCCTTCCTCTTTAGGTATTGACAACCTGTATATCCACTATGATTGTGTCATGGACAGCAGGACTACTTGATTTCTATTTATTTTTTATTGTTATCAGTGCTAAAAAAAGTCATCATCACTTTTTCTCAGTCCCCCGTTGTAAGTTGGGAGTTACTAAGCCTACTAATTTAGGAGGTTCTTTTGGTAATATAATGATTGATAACAGTGCTTAGATTAGAGTAGATTAAATTATCCATCTATCCATTTTCCAACCCACTGAATCCAAACACAGGGTCACGGGGGTCTGCTGGAGCCAATCCCAGGCAACACAGGGCACAAGGCAGGAACCAATCCCGGGCAGGGTGCCAACCCACCGCAGGACACACACAAACACACCCACACACCAAGCACACACTAGGGCCAATTTAGAATCGCCAATCCACCTAACCTGCATGTCTTTGGACTGTGGGAGGAAACCGGAGCACCCGGAGGAAACCCACGCAGACACGGGGAGAACATGCAAACTCCACACAGGGAGGACCTGGGAAGCGAACCCAGGTCCCCAGATCTCCCAACTGCGAGGCAGCAGCACTACCCACTGCGCCACCATGCCACCCTTAGATTAAATTAATTTAAATAAATTTTATTTAAACCAAGTGGAAAGTTAGATGCATACAGCTGCAGAAAGTAAGTATTTGGACAGCGACACAATTTTCGTAATTTTGGCTCTGTACACCACCACTACAGATTTGAAATAAAACATTAATTATGTGATGAAAGTGTATACTTTTGGCTTTAATTTAAGGGGTTTACCAAAAATATTGTATGAGCCAATAGCCATTTTTATGCATAGTCCCCCTATTTTCAGGGGCTCCAAAGTATTTGGACATTTGACTTACAAACTGTTCCATAGCCAGGTGGGAGAAGTTCCCATTATTTCATTAACTGTTAAGCAGATAAAAGCTCTGGAATTGATTCCAATATAGAGGTTCTACCACAAAATGCAAACCACTGGCAAACTTCAAGCATAGGAAGGGCAGATTAGACTTTGCCAGAAAACATTTTCTAAAAGTCTGACCAGTTCTGGAACAATTTTCTTTGGACAAAAGAAAATTAAGATCAATATGTACCAGAATGATGGAAATAGAAGAGTGTGGAGAAGAAAACAAATGGCTCATGATCCGATACATACCACAACATCTGTGGTGGAGGCAGAGTTACGGCATGATCATGCATGGCTGTGAATGGAAGTCAGTTATTGGTGTTTATTGATGATATGACTGCTGACAGAAGTAGCAGGATGAATTCTATACTGTCTTCTTCGATTCAGCCAAAGTACAGAGGTACAACCAGCCAAAAACATACTCTGAAAGCAAACCAAGTGCTTTTCAATGCAAAGTAATGGAATATTCTTCAAAGGCCAAGTCAATTAACTGACCTCAACCCTACTGAACATGCATTTCACTTGTTGAAGACAAAAGTGATGTCAGAAAGTTCAACGAACAAGCAGAAACTGAAGACAGCTACAGCAAAGGCCTGGCAAAGCATCACTAACCTGGAAACCCAGCATTTGGAGATGGCCACGGGTTCCGGCCTTCAGGCAGTCATTGACTGTAAAGGATTTTCAATCAAATATTAAAAATGATCATTATAATTATGATTAGGTTAGTTTGTCCAAATACTTTCAAGTCCCAGAATATAGGGGGAACCATGTATAGAAATGTCTGTCATTAATGAATTGCTCATACAATATTTTTGGTACACCCCTTAAATTAAAAATGCAAGTCTACATTTCAGTCATATCTTGTTTGCTCTATTTCAAATCCATTGTCGTGGAGTACAGAGCGAAAATTATGAAAATTGTGTCACTGTCCAAATACTTATGGATCTGACTGTACCTGACACACATACACTGGTCAAATTTAAAGTCACTAATGTATCTACCACACACATCTTTAGGATGTATGAGAAAACCCCAAGTACCAGGAAGAAATCCCAAAGTGATACAGATGTAATGTACTGACTCAGATGGACAAAAACTGGGCAGGGGATTTGAATCTGGGATTCTGAATCAGGTAGCAGCTGTGCTAATCACTTTGTCACCATTTTTAGAAGTACAGTATATTTCAGGAAAAGTATGTTTTCAAGCAATAGAAAAAACTGCATGTTATATTTTTCATTTAAACGTGTCAAGATTCCTGGTTTTTAATTGTTAGGAACTTAATTATTCAGTTTTATACAAGAAAGTTTTATATCCCCTCCTTTAACCGCCACCTTATCGTGGTGGAGGGGTTTGCGTGTCCCAATGATCCTAGGAGCTCTGTTGTCCGGGGCTTTATGCTCCTGGTAGGGCCACCCAAGGCAAACTGGTCCTAGATGAGGGATGAGACAAAGAGTGGTTAAACAAACCTTCTATGATGAATGAAAACTTTGGACAGCGTTTTCCCTTGCCCAGACGCGGGTCACCGGGGCCCCCTTCTGGAGCCAGGTCTGGAGGTGGGGCTCGATGGCGAGTGCCTGGTGGCCGGGCCTGCACCCATGGGGCTCGGCCAGGCACAGCCCGAAGAGGCAACGTGGGTCCCCCTTCCCATGGGCTCACCACCTATGGGAGGGGCCAAGGAGGTCGGGTGCAGTGTGAGCTGGGTGGTGGCCGAAGGCGGGGACCTTGACGGTCCAATCCTCGGCTACAGAAGCTGGCTCTTGGGACGTGGAATGTCACCTCTCTGAAGGGGAAGGAGTCTGAGCTAGTGCACGAGGTAGAGAGGTTCCGGCTAGATATAGTCGGACTCACCTCGACGCACAGCTTGGACTCTGGAACCAATCTCCTTGAGAGGAGCTGGACTCTCTACCACTCTGGAGTTGCCCCCGGTGAGAGGCGCCGAGTGGGTGTGGGCATGCTTATTGCCCCCCGACTTGGAGCCTGTTCATTGGGGTTTACCCCAGTAGACAAGAGGGTAGCCTCCCTCCACCTTCGGGTGGGGGGACGGGTCCTAGCTGTTGTTTGCGCATATGCGCCGAACAGCAGTTTGGAATACCCACCCTTTTTGGAGTCCCTGGAGGGGGTGCTAGAGGGCATACCTTCTGGGGACTCCCTCGTTCTGCTGGGAGACTTCAATGCTCACGTGGGCAATGACAGTGAGACCTGGAAGGGCGTGGTTGAGAGAAATGGCCCCCACGATCTGAACCCGAGCGGTGTTTTGTTATTGGACTTCTGTGCTCGTCACGGATTGTCCATAACGAACACCATGTTCAAGCATAGGGGTGTTCATATGTGCACAGGACACCCTAGGCCTCAGTTCGATGATCGACTTTGTGGTCGTGTCGTCGAACTTGCGGCCACATGTCTTGGACACTCGGGTGAAGAGAGGGGCGGAGCTATCAACTGATCACCACCTGGTGGTGAGTTGGCTTCGATGGTGGGGGAGGATGCCGGTCAGGCCTGGTAGGCCCAAACGTGTTGTGAGGGTCTGCTGGGAACGTCTGGCAGAGCCCCCTGTCAGAAGTAGCTTCAACTCCCACCTCCGGCAGAACTTCGACCACATCTCGAGGGAGGTGGGGGACATTGAGTCCGAATGGGCCATGTTCCGTGCATCTATTGTTGAGGCAGCTGACAGAGCTGTGGCCGTAAGGTGGTCGGTGCCTGTCGTGGCGGCAATCCTCGAACCCGTTGGTGGACACCGGCGGTGAGGGATGCTGTCAAGCTGAAGAAGGAGTCCTACAGGACCCTTTTGTCCTGTGGGACTCTGGAGGCAGCTGATAGGTACTGGCAGGCCAAGCGGAATGCGGCTTTGGTGGTTGCTAAGGCAAAAACTTGGGCGTGGGAGGAGTTTGGGGAGGCCATGGAGAACGACTTTCGGACGGCTTCGAGGAGATTCTGGTCCACCATCCAGCGTCTCAGGAAGGGGAAGCAGTGCAGTGTCAACACTGTATATGGTGGGGATGGTGCGCTTCTGACCTCGACTCGGGATGTTGTGGGTCGGTGGGGGGAGTACTTCAAAGACCTCCTCAATCCCACTAACATGCCTTACAATGAGGAAGCAGAGCCTGGGGACTTAGAGGTGGGCTCCTCTATCTCTGGGACTGAGGTCACCGAGGTGGTCAAAAAACTCCTTGGTGGCAGGGCCCTGGGGGTGGATGAGATATGCCTGGAGTTCCTCAAGGCTCTGGATGTTGTAGGACTGTCTTGGTTGTCACGCCTCTGCAACATCGCATGAACATCAGGGACAGTGCCTCTGAATTGGCAGACCGGGGTGGTGGTCCCCCTCTTTAAGAAAGGGGACTGGAGGGTGTGTTCCAACTACAGAGGGATCACACTCCTCAACCTCCCTGGAAAAGTCTATTCGGGAGTCCTGGAGAGGAGGGTCCATCGGATAGTCGAGCCTCGGATTCAGGAGGAACAGTGTGGTTTTCGTCCTGGTCGCAGAACAGTGGACCAGCTCTACACCTTTAGCAGGGTCCTGGAGGGTGCATGGGAGTTTGCCCAACCAGTCTACATGTGTTTTGTGGACTTGGAAAAGGCATTCGACCATGTCCCTCGGGGAATCCTGTGGGGGGTACTCTGAGAGTATGGGGTACTGGACCCCCTGATAAGGGCTGTTCGGTCCCTGTACGATCGGTGCCAGAGCTTGGTCCTCATTGCCGGCAGTAAGTCAAACCCATTTTCAGTGAGAGTTGGACTCCGACAGGGCTGCCCTTTGTCACCGATTCTGTTCATAACTTTTATGGACAGAATTTATAGGCACAGCCAGGGCGTTGAGGGGGTCCAGTTTGGTGGACTCAGGATTGGGTCACTGCTTTTTGCAGATGATGTTGTCCTGTTTGCTTCATCAGGCTGTGATCTTCAGCTCTCTCTGGATCAGTTCGCAGCCGAGTGTGAAGCGGCTGGGATGGGAATCAGCACTTCCAAATCTGAGACCTTGGTCCTCAGCCATAAAAAGGTGGAGTACCCTCTCAGGGTTGGGAGCGAGATCCTGCCCCAAGTGGAGGAGTTCAAGTATCTCGGGATCTTGTTCACGAGTGAGGGAAGAATAGAGCGTGAGATCGACAGGCGGATCGGTGCGGCATTCGCAGTAATGCGGGCTCTGCATCGGTCTGTCGTGGTGAAAAAGGAGCTGAGCCGCAAGGTGAAGCTTTCAATTTACCAGTTGATCTATGTTCCTACCCTCACCTATGGTCATGAGCTATGGGTAGTAACCGAAAGAATGAGATTGCGAATACAAGCGGCTGAAATGAGTTTCCTCCGTAGGGTGTCTGGGCTTTCCCTTAAAGATAGGGTGAGAAGCTCAGTCATCCAGGAGGGGCTCAGAGTAGAGCCGCTGCTCCTCCACATCGAGAGGAGTCAGATGAGGTGGCTCGGGCATCTGATCAGGATGCCTCCTGGACACCTCCCTGGTGAGGTGTTCCGGGCACGTCCAACTGGGAGGAGGCCCCGGGGAAGACCCAGGACACGCTGGAGGGACTACGCTTCCCGGCTGGCCTGGGAATGTCTAGGGATTCTCCCGGAAGAGCTAGAAGAAGTGGCAGGGGAGAGGGAAGTCTGGGTATCTCTGTTCAAGCTGCTGCCCCCGCGACCCAACCTCGGATAAGCGGAAGAGGATGGATGGATGGATGGAAGTTTTTTATTTTTGGGGGCTGAATATTTGTATCATTATTTTGATCGCATCATTGAGCCACTACTATTGTCTTATGTTTTTTACTGTTGCCACACACCACCAGTCTTGTGTTCAGTGTCAGTTATGTTTAATGTCAGCACACAGTGTATATAAAACATGATGATGTGCATGGTCCAGCACCTGAGTTTTCATCCAAAAAGCCTTTTTTCAAATCAGTGACATTTTTTTTGATAATGAGACATGTAGTGTGTCTTAGCATATATTGTGAGTAGCCAATGAAAAAAATCAAACAAATGATTTGTTAACCAGAGATCTGGTTAGGTAAAACAAAGGGTCAAAATCAGGTGATCAGGCTTATACATAGCAACCACAATAAAAAAGCAAGACATTACTCAGGATTCTAATGCAAAATGAAAGGCCTCCTTGAAAATAAGCTAACTGTACTAGAGAAACAAGACATTGTATATCCATTGAGGGATAATGTATAGTAAATGCACCATGTTTTTATAACGTCATCATGACAATCAATGTCACGTGATGCATCCTGGAAGTGTTGTGTAAACAAGATGATAAATAATAGAAATGTTTCTGAATAAGGTCAACATGCAAACCTCATAACAAAAGAAGAATTTTTGGATTAAAAAAAAATAAGTGCGAACTTGTATGGATAACAAATGATTAAAACTACAAGCAAGAGCTAAAAAATAGTACCTAGTATTTTGACTTTTGCTTTGCCCTGTTTGACCATGAGTTTTTTCCTGCAATGGGTTTTGAAAACATCTTTTGTTAATATTTATTGTTTTATTTTATATGTTTTGTTATATGTTAATGTGTTTTGAACATGCCCCTGTTCGTGATATTTTATTAGCTTGACCGTGAACAATTATCATCTGCCAGTAACAAACTTTTAATCTTTAAAAACGCAAGCACTTGCGGTCAGCAGGATCACAAGAGTAGAATGCAACAGAGCAGTTAAAGCCCTTGATGTTAATGCACATGAACATTGTCATTATTCATTAAACAGCTCTAAACCTTCCAGCGGGCACATTACATGTCTACTGGTTGATTGATTTAAGCCTTGTACACAAAGAAACTGGTTCGACTTTTTACACATCTCCTTTTTCTGTAAAAGATATGGGGCCTCATCTATACATCTTTGTTATGTGGTAGGAAAGCACAATAATCGGAGACCATATTAACACAGGGAGAACATTCAAATACAACACACAGTCACCAGACCTGCTCTGAATCATTGTCCCTGAAGGTGTGAGGCAGTATTATTAGTCACAGCCACTATAACCACCATTTTTTTTCCTCGTAGTGTTAAATATTACATTCCCTGAAGTGTATTGAGCTGTAGCATTTGAATACAGGGGATTCAGTATACAAGGGGTTACCAAACTAATCTGATTTATTTCATTCTGAGCAACGTCAGATTTTAACTGGACAAAAACATTCATTAAGAACGTGGTTATTTCCCAATTCCTTCTTTTTTGTGTCAGTCTAGAAATTATAGTAATACAATATGCATTAGTGCAATTTACAGTGATGAATTAGTCTGCCTGACTTTCCTTTTTTAGTATTTTGCATTCATTTAAATGTTTGCTTATTAAAGTGAAGGAGCCGTTACTAATGAGCCCACGTGTGGCTATGACACTGAAGTAGCTTAACTTTGTTTTCAATGTCATTTGCAGCTCGGTCTCTTCCACTCTTTCTTTGTGGTCAGTATTTGGATACAAATAAGGAAGCAAGCTCCACAGAAAAAAAAATGTACCTAAAAGAAGAAACTGACCAAAAAGAATTTTTAAGTATTTAAATCTTTAGCAAATTTTTCTTCTGTATGTTGTTTTTTAAAGCAGAATAAAAGCAGACAAATGAGCTAATTATAAAATTTAAGTAAAAATCTTTCTCTGATTATAAAACTATTTGAAATGAAAATCAGCAGTAGGGTCAATTAGGACTGAACTTGAAACCATATCTACAAAACCATTGCCTGACAAATGACACTTGAAATAGTATAGTCACTACCATCAAGAAAATAAACCTGCATACAACATTGTAATTGGTGTCTTTTACATGGAAAACAAATCTTTTAGCTATTTAATTATAACTGATAATGGCAGAAAATGTTGATAACACCCTTATTATCTTTAACTAGACACTGTGCACAGTGAAATCTAAGTACTCTCTATTGTTCAATCAGCCTATTCCTGAATTAACTCAGTCCTATCATTCTACATAAATTTTTCCTTCCTCACTACCTTTGCCACTCAACATCTTCTTATTCTCTCTCTCTCTCTCTAAATTGGACTATGGCAACTCTCTGCTGCCTAGGAATTGCCATTGGACCTCTAAACTTCAAAATGCTGAGGGCTAAGTAGTGCATGCTCTGCCTCACTGCACACTGTTTTGTTCACTTCACTGGCTCCTGTTTGCTGCTTTCAATACTGCACTCTTCTCCAAGATTATAGGTTCCCATGCATTTGTGATCTCACTAACTCTATTCTCTAGTGTTGCTACTGTATATGTTTCTCTGCTTCTGTTTGACAGTTATTGATTTATATTAATAACTTTGATTCTGATTTAGTTAGTAAACATTAAAAATGAATCTCAGAGGTCTGTAAGCCTGTACTGGCTCATGAGGTGCTGTGAATCTCCGTGTTAGCACCACACTCCCTGGTTGCTTCTGGGAGCCTTTTCAACCTATAACCGTGGACAGTCATAGACTGAAATGAGCCGGACAAATGAGGACACATACATTCAGCAAAGGGTTGGTGTAAAAAGTAGTATACTCCAACAAACAATGTGCAAATAGTGCAGTGATTTCAAAGAATCAATCAATAAATAAATAAATAATCCAATAAAAACAGTGACAGTGCATGAGTCAAAACTCAGAGTTAAAAGTAGAGTAAGACAAACACAGTCATCGGTCCTTAATGTTCCTTCTCTGATCCCAGCTCAACTTCCTTTCTATCTCCCCCACTCTCCCATAACTCGCTCAGCTGGCAGAGATACCAGCGGCCGCGGTCCTCTCCACTGACCTCCATCTTGGCTGCCCCATTTGGGGCTGGTTGTCCTTGCTCCCTTGGAATACCTTGGAGACAAGGTGTGAATGAGATACCTGACTGATCTGCTTAATTTGACTCGCTCACACAAATATAGTTTGGTGAAAGAGACAATATAGTCCATAAATTACTATGTACAGTATCTGCTGCACCTCCAGTTTCCTTGGGACTGTCTAAAATTCTCCAATGTCACTCACAGCACTGCTTGATGTTCAGGCAGTTAATTTACAGGTGACTGTGGTCCATCTGAGCAAAACTTGCAAAAGCTGCAGATTGCAGCTTGCTATTAATATAGTGCCTGCAGTCATAAAATGATGATTGTCCACTCCATAACAATACAGTCATGCTTTATCTGGGATGATCCCTGGCTTATGTTTATTTAAATGTCTTCTTTTTACATTGTTATGTATTACTTTTCTATATTTATTATATGATTTTTTTTTATTTTTATTGTTCAGATTTGTCATAATTTTTGTATCTATGTAATAGATTGTGTTTTCGTACTTGTGTATCTTGGAATTCCTTTTTAGCATCTCCCTTTTGCTGTTTTAAGCATTTTCTTGTACTTATCTACATTTGTCAAAAAATATTAATTTCTTTAAAGATTCTTGTGGAATTTTTGGGGATATCAGAGACTCTCTTATTATTTTTGAATTTTAAAAGTCTATTGCCATTTTGTGGCCTGGACATTCCTGAAACCTCTCATTTGCCTAGGGTCAGGCTTACCTGGGTGAGACCTGGACTGTTTTTGTGAGGCTTTTTGAAGGCCTTACCCATTTTGCTATTTTGTAATGCCAGAATCGCAACAAATATCTTAATATCTGGATGAACCAAAATGTTGTTAAATAGATTCTTTTGTCACATTTACAGCATTGTCTCCAATTAGGGTGGGACTCAAGGGCGAATGGCAACTGCTCCAACTGGGTCTGCCACTACATCCAGTTTTTCAAATTTTTTCTCAGACAAACCACTGACGAATAGCCAGAATGAAAACTCAACAGCAAACAAGAAATTAGTCCACATTTCTGTTATACAAGAAACTTGTTCTGATGATGGCAATGATGAAGACACGCTCCCTGTTCCTACAGCTGCTGGAATGTTTCTTGTTATATCGGCATTTAAAGCTGTGTGCTTTTAGTGCTTCACAAATTGTTTATTTTGTTCTCTATCACCTGTTTTGAAGTGTTTGTAGGTGCTTTTGGGCTAGTATTATGTTCAAGAGAGATAATCCATTCTTCAGGGAACATGTGTCTACTGAAAGAGACGCACACAAAATAAAAATTAATTACTTTTGGCAAAATTAGGCTATGAAATGAAACTAACAGTGTGTCCTTGAAGACAACCAAAGTGAGCATGGAGAGAACATTCAAGCTTCTTTAAAAAGGTTTCATAAACTCGAATACAATTGGTGCCTAACAGTAATAGGACAGCTTCACCATTACACCCAGGATTTGATAAATAATAGGATAATTTCACACAAACACTGCATATAATAAACCAATTATTTGTTATTCTAACAGAAATACACTTTCAAATACACCTAAGCAGCTTGGAGTAATATTTTTGACGACCATGGTTCAATAAAACAAATGTAGCCAATATTATAATTAAGAATTTGTTCATTCAACAAATCAAATTGCAAAACCACAAAACTTCATTGCAAATAATATTTATTGTCTAGACACAAATTAATTAATTTCCACTTTCAAACAACCCACATACAGTACATAACTGTCTAGAATTTTCGAGTCTGCTTCTATTTTATTTAAAGTATGGCACAAACCTTAAAAAAAGTACATTTCTTTGGGCACAGCAATCTTTATTACTTACATGGACACCTGTACATATTCAAAAACAGCATACACACACAAAAACAAAATGGGTAATAAAGGAATAAACCAGTTTTTTCTAGCAAGTTTTTCATTTATATCACTGACAAAAATGCAGATATAATTATTAATTTTACGCCATTAGAAAAGCAGTACACTCTGGAAACCTGTAGTTGGCACTCATGTTTTTTAATTTAAACAAATATTGTGTATTCTCTACAAAACTATGAAAACTCTAAAAAATTAAAATATCTGTAAGACTGTGAATGACTTTTTTTATGAGGTATTACAATATTAATTTATTTATATTGTATTAATGTTATTTATATTGTACATTATTATGTTGTATTTATTGAGTTACAGTGGTAATTCATATTTTAAAACTCAATTAATGTTTACTAGATTATTGATTTTAACTCTTTACTAGTATTTTTTGGTTTAATTTTTCTTTATTAATTACAGGTACTAGCCCAATGCATGTAATACCTTTGTTATTCTCTTAATCAAACATGTATCTCTTTAGATAAAATGGAATATCTCATGTTATGAGAAACATCCTTGTCTGTAACATCCACTTTATCTGTAATACAGTTTTAGCTGTTTAGCAAAGTTTAGGCCAAACTTCGAGCTGCCAACAGTCTTTTGATTATTTATTTATTTTTTATGTTTCTGAGTGTTTTAAATTTGCTTTCTTTAGAAAAACTTCTATTCAATGTGACAAAAGTGCTGTACAACTCAAAACATGTATACAAGCAAGCCCAACTTGAAATCGCGTTGAATGTGTGGACATTACATATCTTTATAAACAAATTATAACACTGTTAAGGTTCATAATGGTCCTTCTGAAGGTATGTTATGCAAATGCCAATGTGAAGTGCAGTAATAAAGATTTTAGCCAAATACATTAAACTATGATTAATTAGAAAACAAAACTTTCGTTTGAACAGACTTTGAAGGAAATGAAAATCTAAACTAACCCAGTCCTTATGCAAATGTGAAACAGTCCAAGGCACAGTATACTGTATTATATTCTTTTGTGCAGTATATGACTTTTGAACAGAGGAAAGTCTGATGCTTGGCTTAGTAACATTGTCTCTATCCCCAAAGAGGTCCCATTCCTAGACCAGGAGAGGTAACTTGATCAATACAACAGTAACATCAAAAACAGAAGCAAAATGGGAAACACTTTGTAGCAGCCATTCACAATAATAGCTAAAATGTAGTAAAAATTGACAATAATAAAATATGAACAGCCACTCCAGTAGCTCTTAAAACAGCATGCTATTCATCTTTACAAGTAGAAGAGACACAGGGGCAATATCCAGATATATACATAATTGCCTTAAGCGATGAAAACAAATGCTCCAAGGATGTTTTTCTGAGAATTGAGATACTAAAAGTGGCATCCTGCAGGAATAAGTACAGAGGTGGCAGCTTATTTTAAATTATATATGGCTTTGATAAACATGTAACACCAATTTAGTTAAATTATGTAGTATAGTACACGCTTTGTAGACAACAAAATTCATGTACTGTAGAAGAATGAGGCCAAAATTTAGAATCCGTGAGATGAACAAATTTATTCAAATGCCCATGTTTAAATGTAGAAAAGAAAAATTCTATCTGTTTGTACAAAATAGGGTGTTATAATGTATATCAACAAGAGGATAAGAAATCAAGAGATTTTTTTAATAATAAATGGGAATACATACAATTTAAAAAATAATATACAAGTATAAGAAGTTTTTGTACATAAATATATTAATTTGAATTCATTTTGTATGCACTAAATAGACTATGTGATAAAGGAATAAGTAATACTATATCACCCTTTAGGAATATTAAATGATATGCTTTGGTTTAAAAAAGTGCAATGCAAGATCAATTAAATTAAATCTCAAACTCTGTAAGTTTTTTCAAAAGAATCCCTTACCCGCTCTATCAAGAGCTTTTAAATGATTTATGTTATGCTTTTTGGTAATGAGATAAAAAAACATATATAATGTAGAAGTTGTTAACCCTAACTTGATGTTTATTTTGAAAACCAATTTATTGGTAGACCCTGTAGTTTATTATTATTCTGTTTTGTTCAGAGAATGACTTTAGAAAAAGAAAGGTATTACCTGCTAATGTTTTTTTGCTGACAGTCAAAACAGAATCTATTGTTGCTTAATTGCCTAAGATCATCCAATTGCTAGTATCACCAATTGTATTTTTAAAAGAAGACACAAACAACATTGTGCACTACACATATCTGGTTTGTGCATGCTGTATGTAATTTAGCATTGTACACATTTCTTAAAGGGCAGCACGGTGGAGCAGTGGGTTCGCTTCCCGGGTCCTCCCTGCGTGGAGTTTGCATGTTCTCCACGTGTCTGCGTGGGTTTCCTCCAGGTGCTCCAGTTTCCTCCCACAAGGGGGGACATCTGTCCCCGGGTGCAGCATCCAGGGGGTGCCGAATTGATGTTCCCCATTGCATTTTGGCAAACAGGAGGGGGCGCAAAATCTTCAGTTGTCCCCGGGCGCTGAAAACCCTAGCTACGCCTCTGCTCATAATGCAGGTAATGTGCCTCATTCGGGACTCCATGAGCAACCGCTCATTCGACACAAAGTTAAACCAACGGTACCCAAGGATTTTCCGGAGAGACACAGTACCAAAGGAGTCCAGTCTTATGCTCCCTTATACAGTTGTGAGTGAAAAATGCCTTCTCCTAATGCAATTCTACAAGAAAGAATTAATTAGTTTCTGCCTTTTCATATTTCTTTCAAAGAGCCTGTACACAGAAATTACCTACCAGGTTATAATAGATAAAACTGTTACAGAATATCTGTTAGGCAAGAAAAAAACAATATCCTTTGGCTGTTCACCACACATTAAAAGCCAACCATAGTAGTTAACAATATCACAGATTTTAGTGTGATGTCTTATTTTGTGAAGAACTTCAGTGGTTTAATGGTTAAAGTGTTAACATATGAACATAAGAAATTTGACGAGTGAGAGGAGACAATTCAATCCATGAACCTCGTTTGTTTAGTTAATAGCTAAGCTGTCCCAATATAGTTCTTAAAGGTTGTCTAGGTTTCTGATTCAACTACATGTCTTAGTAGTTTGTTCCAGATTTCCACAACTCAGCATGTAATGAAATGCTTCCTTGCTTCAGCCCTAAATGCACCTCTCTTTAATTTCTACTGGCATCCTTGTGTACGTGATTGTCCCTTAAACTGAAAGAATTCTGCTGGATGTACTTTATCAATGTCTTTGTAGATTTTGAAGACCTGGATTAAGTCCCACGCAGACTCCTTTCACCTGAGACTAAAAGGTTTAATTTTCTGAATTCTGTCAGAGTAGAGCTTGGTTTCTCTCCTCTGCACAACTTCAACTGCTGCTATGTCTTTTTTGTATGGTGGTGACCAGAACTGTACATAATACGCCAGATGTGGACTCACTATTGTATAATTATACTATTACTGTTCTGTTATATAGTCTGAGCATAATGTGCCTTTGTTTTCAAAAGTCTTTATAAAGTAACCTAACATTTTATTTGCCTTTTTAATTGCTTCTACACATTGCTTATATTATGAAAACACTCTGTCAACATAAACCTCTAAATCCTTTTTGGAGCCACTCCTTAATCCTTCTTTTAAGTCAGCATCTCCCATCTTGTATTTATAACTGATATTCCTTTTGCTCATGTGTAGAACTTTTCTATATAAAACTGCATTTTGTTTAGTGTTCACCTAGTTCTGAAGCATGTCTAATTCATTTAGATTTATTTGCTTCCTCTTTAGTAATAAAGTAATAGTCCAAGGAAAGTCCTCTGAGGGACTCCACTGATGACCTCACTACCTGTGGAGCATTCTCCTCTTGTCTGTACTTTTTGTCTCCTGCTGGTTAACTAACTTGAGAGGTTATCTATAATGCCTGCAGCATGCTAGTTTTTAAACTTTGGTATGCTACCACATAGAATGCTTTTCAATAGTCTAAGTAAATTATGTCATACGGTATGTGTGTACTCATATCTGAATACAGACATTTACTTGAGAGTAGTGTTTTCTGTTTAAATTACTCAACTTGCTTTGTGTTTGATTCTTAAGCTTACTAGAGGAAAAGGTGAATCATTCTGTAGTTTCTGTTTTTCATATAACAGCATTGGTTCACGACATACACTTCTTGAAACAAAACTTTACTTTATCCTCCTGACAGGCTGTGTAGTTGGCAGTAAACCAGATTTTGAGTGCAAATCAAACATACAGTGTACACACACAATTGGCCATGGGCTCATTACCTTCCAGACATCTGTTGAAGCCAGTTTGCTTGATGTTAACACTGAGAGCGGCCATCAAGCCTGGCAAGGGCTTAGCTTATGCTAAGAATTACTAAACTCATAAATATACCTCAGGCTGGCTCTAGTTCATAGCATCTCTTGTCCCAGAAAAGGAAATATAAGTATCACTTCATTTGTTAGATAAAAATTAGAATGCTATGTTCACGCTTGCCTTAAAATGTTAGCCAAATGTACAATGATAAATGATAATTCCTCCCTGCCATGCTGCTTTTCCTTCCTCTTCATCTTTTCCCACTTCTACATGGGGTTGATGTGCTTCATCAACCTTCACCAAACAGCTCAGTCCTGCACATCCTCGCCAGTCAAGCCCTTATCCTTCAGATCTTCTTTTACTTTATCCATCCACTTCTGCTTCAGCCTCCCTCAGTTTCCGTGTTCTTCAATTCCAGTCACACTTTTGCCCAAATATCTCCTTATCATATGTTCATACCATTTCAATCTACTTACCTGTACATTTGGAGATATCTCTTCCACTTGTGGTGTATTTGTCTACCCATACATCATTGCTGGTGTTACCACTGTCTTAAAAACCTTACCTTTACCCTTCACCAATTCTACAGTCACACAATATTCCTCATACCTTCTTCCAACTGTTCCACCCACACTGCACTCTATGGATTATTTCATCTAGTTTTCCATCTCGGGTTACCACTGATTCTAGATATTTAAATTTATCCATTCTTTTCAATAGCTCTCTCTGCAGGCTAACTTCTGAATCTGGATCATCATTAAAACTCATACATTCTGTCTTCTTCTTAGTTATCTTCAGCCCTTTGTCTTCCAAAGCCCTCCTCTATTCTTCCAACTTCCTGTTTTCGGGTGCTACACAACACAATGTTATCGGCAAAAAATATGCACCAACGGGATATATCATGACTCAGCACATCCATAACTCATAATTCATAATTCCACCCTGCCATGCAATGAACTGATATCCTGTCCAGGATTAACACTGCTATAATTCGGTCCCTTTTTAAACTTTTCATGATGCTTTTATGCACCTACAAACCATAAAGGTTTTGATTGATTCCGTACTCTGAAAAAATATTTTAAATTTCCTTTAGGTCCATTGTATATCTTCACTTTTTTATTTTCATTTTATATTGAACTTCACCATTTAGTGGTTCTTGCTTCTTTTACTACCATTGTTACTACCCAGGAGCACACAGGTTTTGGTCATCTTTGTGTGAAAGCATATAAGGCCACCAACGTGTATTCCTGTGTCATTTGAGATTGAATTTAAGTACTTTAGTTTAGTTTGCTTCATTTCAGGTACAAAAAAAACACTTTGATTTTTTTTTTCGACTATGAAATTTGGTTTCCAGTCTAGGCTTTGGCAAAAGATAAGATTCATTCTTGGTTATGAATTTTTATTCGACTTACTATTATGTTTTATCTCCCGATGTGCCTTATCACTTTAAAGACTCAAACACTTGTCTTATATCTGTTGAAGCTGCGATGGTGAAAGGGATTGGAAAATTATATTTGCTTCAGAAAAACAAAGTGGTGGGTGGATTATTGTCGTCTTAGTGATAAAAAAAACTCTACTTTATTCTTTTCAATTCTGTCTCTAAAGTTCAAATAACACATTAAAAACCACCCCTTGGATTTCCCATCTGTTCTTATTATTTCATCCTTTTGTAAATGAATCTTCTGTACGTACCACATCGCTGTGTTATCAGACTTTATAAAGTGATTTGATGTGGTACTTGTTTTGAAAAATGCTACATGAAGGAAAGAATGGGTGAATAGAATGATACTTTAGTAGAACTGAACAAATTAGTGTTACTTAAACATAGCATAGTATGATAATGCTAAGAATATGTGAAGAATTTTATTCAAAACACAAAATTATACAAGATCAGTTAGTGACTCCTGATAAGTTTTCATATAATACTTTTTTATAAATGTGTCCAGATTCCTTTTGCCTTTTGTAGATGTATCATTTTCATTAAAATAAGTTATCTTGGTGTATTTTGTCATATTCTTTCCAAGCTCTGAGCACTATTACTGCCATCTGCTTGCCAGTCGTATTCTACCCACCTACTTTTGCTATGAACAAGACACCAACATACTTTAACAGCCCAGCTGAGAAGAACTGTTTTCTGCTCACCCAGAGGGAGCAATGTTCTTATTCCCCCAAAAGCTTAAAGTTTGAAGTTGGTGATTCTGATCCCATCTGTTTCATACTATGCAGCAAATCGCTCAAATCCATTCTGATTTTCCATTTGTTGCAGCAGAAACAATAGGAGCAGAAATGCGCATATGATATTAATACCCTTTTCGTTTTAATCAGAACCCATGACAAAATATATTTTTCATATATGGCAAGCAACAAAAGCATTTGGGAAGCTTGGCTCGATTATAAAGAACTTTTAAAAAGACATAGATTTTATAGGACATGTGCAGACTTTCCAGGAACTGAATGTGACCACCCCATACTACAGAATTATGCAAGAAACAAAATAATAGGAAAATTACTCTATTTAATGTATTAAACATATTCTTTTTAAGAAATTCTATTAAATATTCTTAAAGAAAACATTTTAAATCTATTTTACAATCAATAAAAATATGACTGTCAAGTGCTGTACTTCAAGTGTTGTAAACACCAGCCAACATAAATTAAAATTACTGCATTAAATTACCTTCACATATTTGTATTAAAAGTATAAGAATGAATCAAACTGTACATTGTCACCACCACAAGTGACGAACTGCAACTCAATCCAAAGGAAGAAACCTATATAAAGGTAATAAAACAAAAAACAGGAAAATCCTAATGTATCTGCAAAGCCCTGAAAAATACTTTGATAGTGCATGCAGTTTTAAACAGTGCATCTGCATTCTCCTCATACTGAACAAGTTTTCTAAGCATCCACAAGGAAAAGTCACAGCATTCTGTTCATCTATCCATCCATTTTCTGAATGTGCAGTTGCCATCCTTGCACAGGATGTCAGTTTGTTCAATAACATTCGCTGCACACATGCATTTGGAGACCATTTTAAGCAATCATCTAGTTTAACATGAGACCAGATTTACAGCTTATTTTATTACATTTGTTTACAATACAAAAACCAGAGACACACAGTATTGCAGAAGTGTAAAGTAAACTGCTATCATTAAGGTTTTTCAGGGTCTTAGCCAAGTACCACACTACTGACAGAAGATAAAAAGCTAAGTGGGTTAAGCTAATCTTGTTTAATAAATAGAACGATAAATAATTAAATAATGCAAAATAAATTCTCATTAAATTGTGCAAAAATGTTTGGAATGGTAAAGAAGCAATGAATTAATTCCTTAATGGAAAATTCTGAGATGCAACTTGTCACTGACAAAGGACCAGTTTCTTGAATGCCTCTAATCAGTGAGAAGGGACTTATACCGGTGAGAAGAGCATACTAGACTCTCACTGGCTTTCTTGACAAGAGTGATGCATGCAAATGTGCATGAGAATCAGTGCAAGCTCCACTCAAGAGGTGGAAAGAACCTTTTGAAAGGTTGATTCAAAATGGGTCTCACTGTGCTGGCAGAAGGAAAATGTCTGCTTTACTGAATGCTGTATATTTGGCAGAAAAGGAGAAGGCACAAAACAGACCTGAACATACGCATGCACTATTCTCATCCCTATCACCTTCACCGTCACTTCCCCTACCTCTTCATATCTCAAGTCATTCTTGATTGCTGATTGAAGACTTATGTGCCAGCTTAAGTGAAAAATTAAAGACAAAGTACTAAGTAATTGCAAGACAAACATTGACTTAACGCAAAAAGATGCAGACGAAAGAAGAGAAGAAGCAGGCCGCTAGGATGGAGAAAAGAACAGCTGCTCAGGAAGCAGCACGCGCATCACCCTCTGAGCAAACAAATGCTAAATGTACAGAGAAAAGAGGATGAAAACTATGAATGCTCAAGTCAAGTGTATTCACTGCACGATATTACCGTGCATTGTGCCATTACTAGTAATGAATAAATACTGTTTAAAAAAGCAGGATATTGTATATCTCTTCAAAACACTGCAAACATCCATGAAAATGTGAATGAGATGGCAGTGTGTTCTGTCCACCAAACTGAAAGTCCTGGTTATCTTGAGATGTATCACTAGTGGTACTTTCCAGAATGTTCTAGGGGATAATCTAGGACTGAGTACTCCCTCGATAAGTTGTTCAGTAACCTCTGTATTTAGTGCCATAGCAGCAATGGCACCATGAAATAAAACATGAAAAGCAGAAAATGAAAAAAGGATTTCATGGAGTCTGTGGATTTCCCTATTTTAATGGTGGCATTGATTAAACTTACTGTATATAACAATTATTATCAATGAGTTTCTAAAGTTTCCTTGTAGAAAACAATATTCTTCCCTAAATGTAATCTTATTATTAGAAAAGTTGTGGCCACGTGTCCTGGAGGTACACATGACACAGTAATATGGGAAAACTGCAATCTAATGCACATTGCTGAAGACGGTGGGTTCAGTGGTGCATGGCTTTTGGGAGACAGTGGGTATCTCCTGTCTCCAGAGCAGTTAACACCTGTAAAACACTCCTCATCCATAGCAGAAAAGAGGTACAACATGGATCATATACACACAAGACAAGTTTTTGAGAGGTGTATTGGATTGATGTAAGGTCATTTTAGACCATTGCATCAGTCAGGTGGTGCCATACAATATTTGTCTGAAAAATGTATAAAGATGATTGTTGCAGCTTGTACACTACACAATCACCCAGTGCAGCAGGAAGTGAAATACAGGAACTTGAGCATGGCCAGCCAGACAATACTGAAGTGAACAACAAAGTAGCATTATGTGTAATTGGAAACACACTAATACAAAATAAATATGATTCAGTGTAAGTACCCTCCTCCATGAACATACACATGTTGTTTAGGAGAAATAGTATATTTATTTACAAAAGAAAAAAATGTCAGGGTACTTGGTTTTCCTCAACTTTTGGAAAGACAACTGTGAAAAGATAAGTCAATATATTATTTACATTTAACATATACGTAAAACCAGAGGTGGTGCAAGTGCACTGTTTTTTTGTTCATTTATTATTTTATAATTAAACCCTGTTTACCCAATAATTTAAAATGCCTAGATGTCAGGTACATTTTACACAAAAGGGACATATGGAAATGGGTTAATCACATAAAATAAAGTAGTTTGTCATTAACAATTATCAAATTCATTTACTCCATTGTAGACTTTCACAGTTGGTACTTACCAGAAAGGTCAATAGGCACTAGTGGCACTCCCATGGCTACAGGTCATTGAAGTGAAGTACTGAAAGTGCCAAGGTTTGAGTGGCCACCATATGATTTTCTGAAAAAGCTGCTAAAATCTTAATGGATTTCAATATTTCTTTCAGTGATTTTAATACTTCTCTATGTACCCCAACCTCATTCTCATTCAACCCCCACTTGTCTTTACCTCAGGAGCAACTTCTCCTTTTAAATTTGAAGAGACTCAGTGCCATTTTTTATTATTTCTTCTCATCCCATGCAAACAGCAAGATTCTGCTGTGACCTTATTTAAGTGCTGTTCTCCTGGCTGTCTACCTTAAACGCGTCCATGCCACCTACTACACCCTTAACCTAGAGTTTGCCTAGTATCTGCAGCACCCTTTCCTCATGATTTGAGATTGGGCACTCAGGGTGTGGTCAACCACCACTTTTCTCAAACTCTTCCACATTGGAATATTTTATATACTTTTGGCAATCAATTGCATGTGTCAACAATTTAATGTGTGCAGTGTTTCAAACTCATTGTTTAGTGTTTATAGAGTTTTTATTTTTTTAAGCCATTCATGTGTCTGATGATTTGCCATTATTTTGTTCTGCTTTTCATGCATACTTAATTTACTAGGATTTTCCTTAAACTGATGTTTCAAATGTCCTCATTATTTTGTGATTAAATTTTCATTTCTTCACATCGACTAACTGTTTTGAGCTGATGGTTCCAGCTAAGCTGGGAGCAGTCACACCTCATAAAGTGATATGTTTGTTCGGGCATGATGTTGCTTTACCAGTAAGAGCTTTTCACTTCTCACCAGTCTTCTCTTCTACCAAGCCTTTGAGAAATGGATGAAAGAACTTTGTGAGAGACTAGTGAGAGAAGCACAGTGAAGCTATTGCCATTTGTTATCAAGAAACCAGCCCTCAGTCTCAGAGCGCAACAGTGCTGTCAATATGCTTGCCAAGAGTTGGATGTAAGTTAATAGACAATACAATGAGAGAAACAGAAGAGAATTGTTATATGATCAAGCTTGGAACCTTAGTGAAGAAGTTCACCTTTTTGGCACATTCTTTCATTATAACATGATCTGTGTTAATAACCAAAAAGAGCTTTTACAACTAATGTGTCCAGGTAAAGATACTCCTTAAGAGCTTACGCTTTCCCTCCATTCCCCTTTGTCACCAATTCAATGGCAGACCTCATTTCATATACCATATAAACCCATCCTTCATTTTTCCTGTAGCTGCAATAGTTCTCACTGATCAATTTTTCATTAAGTGTCGCAGCAGTGTTAGATTTTTTCATGTTTTGAGCTATTTACATATTTACAACAATGATGTAAAATACCTTTAAATGAAGGCAGGTTATCTAGGTCGCTGTCACTGTCCTGCTCCACTGACAGATTGAGGAGATCGTTCCTCCCCCAAACTATGCGACTCTTTAATTCCACCCGGGGGGGTAAACGTTAACATTTAACATTATACATAGTTATTGTCTATTTTTCACCTGCATTATTATCATTCTTTAATTTAATATTATTTATTGTATCAGTATGCTGCTGCTGAAGAATGTGAATTTCCCATTGGGATTAATAAAGTATCTATCTATCTATCTATCTATCTATCTATCTATCTATCTATCTATCTATCTATCTATCTATCTATCTATCTATCTATCTATCTATCTAGAAATGGCTATGCAAAGGACACTGCTTTACTCTTCCTTCTGAAAGTAAGGAAGGAGATTTGAGATAGAAAGAAGTAGGTCATCATAATTGTCTTAAAATCTTGGGATTTTAAGAACATGAATATAAAAACATTTTGAAAACCATTTCAAAGTAAACAGTTTGAGTTAGCTATAGTACATGTACTCTGGTAAGTGTTACAATAATAAAATATTTTGAAAAGGGTTAATGTCCCCATGAAGATCATAATTTCAAAACAAATTGTGTTAGCCTATGCAACAACTTTCATAACACAGATTATAATATTTTCTGATTTTCAACTGTTCCTAACAGTTTTTTTTGATACTTTAATTTCCTCTATGTCCCAAACACATGAATATTAGTTTAATGCAATTTCTATATTATCCTAGTGAGTGTGGGTTTATAAGTGGGTATTCCCTATGATATATTGGCATCACTGTATGAGAGCAAGTGGGTGAAGTACATTAATTAACAAACTGCCATGTTTCATGCAATATAGGACAATGTGGTAGAAAGTAGATAAATGTCTGGTGAAATTTTATTTGGTCAGATACCAAATTGATGTAATATGAATTTTTAATTGAAAAAATTGTAGACTATGAAGGGCTGGAGCCTGTCCATGCTACATAAAGCATCGATAAACCATACATCATCTTCTTTATTTGCTGGGCACACCACTCACATTGTCCTCACTTTATAGTTATCAGTTCAACTTACAGAATGTGATTGGACTGTGTGAGAAACCTGGAGTACCAAGACAAAACCTACATAAACTCTGTACACAAGGCACCCCAGTCAGTAACCAAACTGGGTCTGAGCTCCCAGAGAGAATATTGTTACACAATGTAGTAGAAAATACAACAAACATGAATGCAAATGATACAATTAATTCACAGAGAGTAAAGGATTATCCAGTATTTCTCCATGGTACAGTTAAATGTGGTCAGTGTCAGAATATAACTTGACATGGTGTCCCTGGATAAAAGAGTGACTGTAAAGTATAATGATAGAGAGTAACAAATAATGGAAGGACCCCTAATGTAACCATTGCAAGGATGACAATATAATGAAAGGACACAGGTAAATAAAGAAATAAATTAAACAATCAATAAAGTAAAAAAAGTAAGCAAATCAGAGGTGAGATTGCGTTGGTTTGGACATGTGCAGAGGAGAGATGGTGGGTATATTGGGAAAAGGATGTTAAAGATAGAACTGCCAGGCAAGAGGAGAAGAGGAAGGCCTAAGAGAAGGTTTATGGATGTAGTGAGAGAGGACATGCAGGTGATGGGTGTAACAGAACAAGATGCAGAGGACAGGAAGAGATGGAAGAAGATGATCCGCTGTGGCGACCCCTAATGGGAGCAGTAGAAAGAAGAAGAAGAAGATATTTATTTATAAAGTTCATTTCACAGGCAAAGGCTACAAAGCACTGTAGAGTTATATGAACGATTAAAAACATCAATTGATAAAACAGTAGTAGAAACAAATGGACAGTAAATATACACAGAATGAACAAACAATAGAAGAATATGACTCACAGAAATGTTACACAAAGGCTTGTCTTAACAAGCGTGTCTTAAACTGAGCATTAAACTAACTGAATGAGCCTGATGCATGCAGTCTGGTACATGGTACAGAAAGGAGATCCTGCTTCCAGATATTGATCAGCAATGTAATGATGTACAAGATCATTAATGGAGGGACTGGCCATGTACAGAACTATAAGTAAGAATCAGAATTTTAAATGGAATTTTAAATACTGCTGACAACCAAGTGAGGGATGATGAAATCGGTGGAATATGAAATGTCCAGATCTACTAAATAGCCTGGCAGCTGCATTTTGTACAGTTTGCAAATGGTTCAAGGCAGATTTACTCAGACATGTAAACAATGAATTTTAACGGTCAAGACGAGACAAGATAAAAGCATAGACAAGTATTTCAGTCCCTGTGCCTAGAAAGTTTTTTCAAATGGAAGAAACAACAATGATTGGGAGACCTGACATGGGAATGAAAGCTGAAAGACTTATCAAAAATGATAACCAAGTTAAGAAGACATGTTTGAGTGGAAGCAGACGTGGATAAAAATCAGATGGGTCAAAGATCAAGACCTCAGTTTTCTGTAGATTTAATTGTAAATAAATGGCAGAACCAAATGTTCACCTCTAGCAGACCATAATTAACAAATAGATAAAACAATGTTAGACCCTTTAGACAAGAAGCTGGCAGCACAGACTCCTACATTATGCATAGACTCTTGCAGTTAATGGCCTCTCCAGGGCTGTTTGGCCCTTTTGTAATAGACTGGGAATTAAAACTGCTGGGAGCACTGGGAGATTGGCCCAGGAGTCGTACAAGGCATTCTGATGTCAGAAGCAAAGGTAAGCTCCAGGTCTTGCCAGACAGGAGGAACTTATGGAGGAGCAGAGGCCAGTGTAGTTTGTGTGAGAAGAATGATTAGTGGATAGGAGTGCTGCTGTGGTCCTTGGTGTGGGAAAGTGGACAAGCCAAACCATGGGTTTGTCAGGAACACTTTCTTGTATTAAGTAAACAGAGAAAGGCTCTAGTTATTTTTGTGTCTCTGTTTTCTGTCACTCCAGCCACCCCATCTTTACAGTTTAAGGCAGGACAACACAAAAAAAGATATAATCAGTCATTTTCCAACCCTCTGTCACAGGGGTCTGCTGGAGCCAATCCCAAATAGCACAGGGCGCAAGGCAGGAACAAATCCCGGGCTGGGCACACACACACACACACACACTAGGGACAATTTAGGATCGCCAATGCACCTAACCTGCATGTCTTTGGATGGTTGGAGGAACCCCACGCAGACACAGGGAGAACATGCAAACTCCACACAGGGAGCACCCGGGAAGCGAACCAAGTTCTCCTTATTGCGAGGCAGCAGTGCTACCACTGTGCCACTGTGCTGCCGAAAAAGATATATATTTATTTATTTATTATTTAGAGAGAGAGAGGTTGGAAGCATGTACCGGTACAGCACATTGTCGCATCCACCACACAACGAACCACAGAGGTCACAAATATTAATAGAAACAAATTTCTATCTGGGTCTGACTTGGTGTATAGTAGATGGTTAAGTTTTGATTTAATTTCTAGGCAGAGCACATAATTTTATTCTCTTTGAAAAAACTGTCATTTGTAAAGCATTTAGGATCGCTATTTAAAACAAAGCACTGTCTTTTAGCAAAGTGAACATTTTAAAATTATAATTTTATGTTTCAGCATAATAATAATAATTAACATGTAAAAAAAGGCAACTTCTCTGTTTAAAATACTCAGGAATTATGTTGCGCAAGTTGATTGTCATCATTAAATTTCACCTTGTCTTTGTCATTTAAAGTAGCACTCACTCAAGAATTGAAAAAGAAAACTGTTAAGAAAATGTTGTTACTTCATTTTTTTTTTTTTTTTACTGGCAGCTGTTTTTCATATCTCTGTCCAACTATTATTTAAAGCTGGTAATTCAGAGCTTGTTCCATCAAACACTGAACATGAAGTGTTTTTTCTTACATTTTTTATGTTAAATACCAAAGGAGTTAGAATTTTTGTTATTACATACTTCAAATTTAACTTCATTGTCATGTGTCCATAGTATACCATGTACATAGTACAGTGAAATCCTTGCTTGCATGTCTCCTCCAAATAGTGACAAAAATACAGTACCAACAATGACACACACAAAAAATTATGAATATTATGCAATATGCAGTGTCCATTAAAAGTATTTACCCCAAACAAGTTTCCACATTTTATTGTTATAAAACATTAAATCACAGTGGATTTAATTAGTTTTTTTTTGGTGCTATTCAACAGATATACATATACATTAAAAAATACTATTTATACAACATATTAGCTATATATATATATATATATATATATATATATATATATATATATATATATATATATATGTACATATATACTGTGGCGGATGGCTGGGGCCCTTACCTGGCCGGAACGCCCTGATTACGGATGGACTGGGAGAGATAGTATTTTCAAACCTGTGTCCCCCCTTGACCGACAGAGAGCAGCCCCTTTGAGCATGGGAGTTCAACCCTGCTGGGCCCTTGGGCACCGCCAGGGGGCAAATGAATGTTTTAAGGGCCCAATTTGGCAGCACTTCCACCAGAAGAAGCTCGTTGGGCACCTGGAGTCCTTCCGGGTGCCCTATAAAAAGGGGCCAGTACCCACCATTCCATGGCCAGAGTTGGGAGGAAGAGGACATAGCCTGAGGAGGAGTGGAGGTGGAAGGACTGGCATCAAAGTAAGGACTGTGTTGGTGCTTTACTGTGTGTGCTGGATTATTGTAAATAAACCATGTGCTGTGTGGCAAAGTTGTTTCCTGCTTGTCTGTGTTGGTAATAGGGTGACCCTGGGCTTCACAATATATATATATATTCACAGCATTCGAAGTCTGTGTCACAATCTGATTGTATGGGTGGTTACCTACCAGGTAACGCTTGTGGTTGGCCAGCAATCTGCTAACATCCGCCACGGTGCCCTCAGTTTGTGAGGAGCAGATCATAGAATGGTTGAAATAGTTTACTGTCAAATAAATGCAAATGCCGTGAATGTAATTACCCCGATCTACATGCTGTCAAATAACGAACCACACGCCGTGGCACAACGTTAGGGGCATCGCCTCTAGCGCTGACGTCCGAGGTTCGATTCCCGAGAGGGAGTGCAGTGGAGTGTGTACACCTGATGAGCCCAGAATGAGGGCGAAACACGTGTCGTGTACTCTTTGCATTTATTTGACAGTAAACTATTTCAACCATTCTATGATCTGCTCCTCACAAACTGAGGACACCGTGGCGGATGTTAGCAGATTGCTGGCCAACCACAAGCGTTACCTGGTAGGTAACCACCCATACAATCAGATTGTGACACAGACTTCGAATGCCGTGAATGTAATTACCCCGATCTACATGCTGTCAAATAACGAACCACACGCCGTGGCGCAGCGTTAGGGGCATCGCCTCTAGCGCTGACGTCTGAGGTTCGATTCCCGAGAGGGAGTGCAGTGGAGTGTGTACACCTGATGAGCCCAGAATGAGGGCGAAACATGTGTCGTGTATTCTTTGCATTTATTTGACAGTAAACTATTTCAACCATATATATATATATATATATATATATATATATATATATATATATATATATAAATATATATATATATATATATATATATATATATATATAGTAGAATATTCTTCAATAGCAAAGTCAATCAACTCAACTCAACTCAATTTGACATGGATTTCACTAGCTGAAGACAACACTGAAGGCACTGAATAAACAATACCTAAAGGCAGCTGCAGTAAAACCCTGGCAAAGTAACAGTATGGTAGAAACCTGGCACTTGGAGATGGCCATGGTCAGAGTTCAGGCAGTCATTGACTATAAAGGGTTTTCAACCAAGTATTAAAAATGATCATTATATTCATGATTATGTTAGTTTGTCCAAATACTTTTGAGGCCCTGAAAATGGGGGGACCATGTATAAAAATAACTGTCTTATCTAAATGTCTCATACAATGTTTTTATTAAATGCCTTTAGTAACATCTTGATTGCTTCATTTAAATCCATTGTGGAGATGTACAGAGACAAAATTATGAAAACTGTATCACTATGCATTACTTATGGACCTAACTATATGTACACATACTGGTCATTAAGACTGTAACTTCCACACTTACCAAGCCGCTATTTCTAAACTCTTTCATAGATTATCAATAGTGCTGATAATGTTCATATGTTACTCTAACAATATATGTCCTAAAGCAGCTGACTTAAAACTGGACACATATGACATCTCCAGACATTTTTCACTAGTCCTTCATTAGTGGCCATGCAATTAAGTTTTTCCATCCATCCAGTTTCCAACCCGCTGAATCCGAACACAGGGTTACGGGGGTAGGCTGCAGCCAATCCCAGCCAACACAGGGCGCAAGGCAGGAACCAATCCTGGGCAGGTTGCCAGCCCACCACAGGGCACACACACATACACCAGGCACACACTAGCGATAGTTTCACCAATCCACCTAACCTGCATGTTTTTGGACTGTGGGAGGAAACCGGAGTACCCGGAGGAAAATCACACAGACACAGGGAGAACATGCAAGCTCCATGCAGGGAGGACCCAGGGAGCGAACCCGGGTCTCCTTACTGCGAGGCAGCAGCGCTACAACTGCGCCACCGTGCCGCCATTAAGTTTTTCATTTCATTATTTAAATATCTTTGCTTGTCTGTCACATAGCACACTCACTCATTCCTGGTTAATCTGGAGTTAACTTGTCTTTCAGCTTTGGGTTATGGGGGAAAGAAAGATTATCTATAGAAGCTAAGTAGACAGCGAGAGTTATTATGTAAATCCACATTGACAATACCAAGGGCAGCCATTGAATTGCAATCCTTGGAGCTGTTAGGCAGCATAGCTAGCTGCACTACCATAGTGCAGTCCAATGCTGAGAATATTTATTATTTTGTTACCATGAATTAAACTGATTTGAACTTTATACAGAGAGTGGTGGAAACTGAGACAAATTGCCCAGTCATATTGTTGATGTAGTACCTTAATGTCTTTCAGCAACTCACTGGATAAGATAATTGAATTAATTGATTTCTAGCCAATTAGGCAAAGCAGAGGAACTGAATCAAAGAACTCCTGGTACAGGGTCATACTGGGCTGTCCGCTTCAGGCCCTGGGTTACAAAATTATCAGCTAGCAATTAAACTTTTCCCTCAATAATAAGGTTTTATTCACTATTTGTCTAAACCAATCTCCCTATCCCTATTTAGCACTCAATACTTTGTTTTAATTGCAGAATGCTTATGCAACAGAAATACTAAACTGAAACAAGTTGATTTAGGGGAAATTTTTGCTATAAAAAAAAAAGAAAAACTCAACCAATTAACACTTTTTCATTACTGTGCTCTATTTACTCTCACAGACACCATTATAGCAAAGGTGAAAACTAAAGCCATTAAATTGCTATTATATATCAAATGATAGAAGGGATCCTACTCCTTTGGGGCATTGAGCAAAGCCCTTAACCTGAAAATTGCTTTAAGGGCACTGTATAATGGTTGATTCTACGCTCTGACCCTCAAAAGTCATGGTATAAGACAATTTCCTCTTGGAGATTATAAAAGTATATCAAAAAAATGAATTATCATTGATATTACAAAAATGTAGCACTGTTGTGAGTTATTATAACATAACATAGGCAGCAGGTTACTTTTTGGTTCACATGGCATTGTTCTGGTTGGGGGCAGATTAGTAGTAGGCTGCCTGTCCTGTATAAAGGGACTAAAAGAAAACAAATCCTACTTTACGTTAATATCAGAACAAAAACTTTTTTGCCCTACTGTTAGTTATGGTTCCTGGCCATTAGGAGCTTAGTGTTTTGTTATACTGAATAAATACTTTCTTTTTACCCTTAATTTGATGAAAAAAGAATGCAACTCAATCAAACAAGTCAGATAAGAAATACAAGAGTATGCTTCAGACTAATCCAAAGAAAAACTGAGCATTCAGCCCCACCCAAATTTTTTTTTACTGTTTGATAACTCTTATGTTTTTATTTTCCTATAAATGAAAGTCTGGTGATGGGGTCAAAAGTTTGCTATCAAGTTAAGTTCAGATTCTGATGATACGATGTTCAAAATGTTGAAAAAAGTTGATTGTAGCATAGTGTCTGTATGTGCCTGTGGAAAATCAAAACTGATTTTCATATCTTAAACTTATGATTTTCATCAGAAAATTATGCACTCTGTAAAGCCCATGGATGACTACATCCCAGCAAAGATAGAACATTTTAGAACAAGCAGTTTCTGAGATATCCGCCTTGATTGTGGGCAATAAATGCCATGGAAATTGTAAAATTTAACTGTCTATTCCATTTAGTGATGATCTGCAAAATTTTCTGACAGCTTTTGTACTGCCAGAGCATATGCTTGATGATGAAGAGCAAGAAATAATCCCACACAAACACACACACCTATATTTGTAAAGGTCGACGTAAGCCAGCCCTCTAACATTATCTATCTATGCAGCTTGTTTACTTCATTTGACCCAGTGTGTTTAGTTTCAAGTTAAACTTTATTAAAGTTGTGCGCTTTATTCAATTTCCTGTATGTTTTTCATGTATTTGTGTACATATTAAGTATGATATATGTTAATTTTTATGATTGAGTCTTATTGCACATTTCAGTTAGTTGTATGGACCATTCCATATCAATATTTTTAATAATGGTCCTGTGTTATTTTATTCTAGTTTAGCGGAGACCAAAGAGTTACTACCTTAACTATCTGGCTCCTAATTCTAAGAAATAAAACAATAAATACATGTACATAAATGTGCATCTTTAAAACTCACTAAAATATTTCATACAGTCCACTAAAAACATGATAAGTTAAATACAGCAAATAAAAGCACCACCCACCCTTATTCATTGATGTACATTACATTGGCATGCAAATAAATAAACACATATCCAAAGCCGACATCTGCCACAGTGTGAATAAAGCAGAAATGAAGGCAAGTCATTTCCAGAACAAATCCCTTCTTAAAAGCTCACAGTTTTGCTTTCTCCCTGCATTTTAAGTGTTCCTAACATGCATCCAGTTTAAATTACTGGTATACTTCTATTTAGGCAGTTTAATAAGATACGAGATGCATAGATGTAGTTAGAAACAAGTATCACCAGTTCCATTAATAGTTCCAAGAAACATAATTTGAAAAGATTGTTAATAAGTATTGATCACATATGCATTTTGCCTGCTAAAACTGATTTTGACAAGATGCACACTCTGCCACACAGCACAAAAGGTAGCCATCTTCTTAAATGGCTGCCATAACATATATGTTGTAATCTTTAGTATTGCAGAAGGATAGACATTAATTAAATGTCAATAATTGTTAACAAGCTTTGAATTCATTGAGTGAATGTAGAGCAATATAAACCTTAAACAAATTATACTTCAAGTACTGGAGTCATTAATCAAAGTAAGCACTTGGGAAAGAAAAGAACAGAAAAAGTGACACTTCATGCTCCAACACATTTTATTACAAAATCTAAATATATTTGCTTTGCAAGTTGTAATTAAACTTGCTGTAATGACTACTAGTGTGATTTTTCTTACTGACATTCATTAAAAAAATTCTAATTAACATTCAAATTCAACTCTAATAAATGCTGAAAGTCTGAAAGAATAGGATTGGCTGGAGCAGGTCAAGTGTAAGTGAGAATAACAGATGGACAGCCTTTTGAGTTTTAAAGCAAGTTGCAGTCTGGATAGGGGCTGTTATGGTGTACTTGTTAAATGAAATTTAATGAAGTAAGTGTACAGTAAGTGCCCCGCATGGGACTTGAAAGGCAGGATTTATACATAAAATGAATCACAGTGAAATAAGAGAAACTGCTTCTAAAAAGGGTCTTGGGCTGGCAGTGGATCAATCTCTGTCTTCAAGGCAAGGTGGAAAAGCAATCAGAAAGGTGAACAGAGCACCAGGTTATGTTACAAACACAACAGACTATAAATCAAAGTATGTCATATTAATAAAAAACAATGCAGTAGAGAGACTGCTGTGGAGTATTTAGATCGTAAGTCGCTCCGAAAAAAGGAAAAGTAAACCTTTGAGATGTCTAAGGAATTTCAAGAGGGCTACCTTTTACTACAGTTTTGAGACATGCCTGCAAAGAATTAAAATCATACAGCTGTGTAAGGCAGAAATGTTGGTTTAAACCCAAAAAGTTCATATTGTTAAGATGAAGAAAATGTTAAGAAATGTATCACCATGGAACACCACAAAAGCAAATTAGCAGTTTTATATTTAATAATGTTCTGACACGGGATTAAGCAGGTCTGATAATGGATGGATGAATAGTTGCATGTATGAATGTATGGATATTCTGAGTAAATTAAAAAAGATGGATGGTAGGAGCACTTTCTGGAAATATTCAAGGTTAAGCTTATCAGTGGTCTCTTTGGTACAAAAACACCACAGCATTCAGCAAAAATAACGTTCTTTGTCATCTGCATTAAGAAATCATTTCAGAGTCCTAAAAACATCTGGAATTTACCTAATTTTCATTCATACTCTTTACATACAAGAAGTCACCTTTTTCCATTAAGGCCAAACATTTCCAGTATCTGCTTCAAAAATTAGGAGATTCGTTTCTGAATTATTGCTTAGTTGTTACAAACATTTTAAAAAAGTCATGATACAAAGCAGTAATGGAAAATTCCAACCAATGTCACACCCAACCAACCACAGTGAAGAACAGAGTAATTTAAAGAAATGGGATATGTTTCATTTGGTCTCTCACTAAATTTTGCAATTGTGCTTGGAAAAGCAAACCACGTTTTTGTGCAGCATGAAAGGTGTGTGGGCTATAGACCACATTACAGTATATTGGTGTATGAGTATCAAGCAATGTTGGTGTCAGTGGCAGTGGCTCAGAAGTGCAATATCACAATGTTTTCAAAACTACTTAATTCCATTAAATGTCACAAAGAACTGAAACTTATTCCAGGAGCATCAGGTTTAAGACAGGTACCATCCATCACAAACATCCACTCTCACACTCACCCTTTAAGATGTGGGAGGAAATTACAGATACCCAGAAAATAATGCTCACAATACACAAAGGAGCAATGTGCAACCTCCATACAAACAACACTCAGGTGCAGAAGTAAAACCCAAGACATGGGTACTGTGAGGCAGCTGTGGTAACTGCTATGCAAAAAGCCATCTGCCACAGTGGCTGGGTTAAAGGAAAGTGTTATCTAATTAAAAAATGCTTAGCTTAAAAAGAATTTTTCCTTAATACATGAAGAAAAAGTGGGCACTTGGTTTCGTCTGAGTTAATAAAATGCCATTTTGATGCTTTGTTTCTTTATCAAGTTATGACAAAGTACAATGTCCATGTAATAGGGAAAAGCAGAAACTAGCAGGCTAATCAATTCATGCTGTATGTCTTGTCCTACTGCATTCACTATACCATTTTGTAATGCCACTGAACCATACTGTTTGTCTATTGTGACAGATTGTGGTCCTCTCGACCCCTTGAACCCTCTGACCACTCTTCAGACACCAGGTAAAAGTCCAATAATTATTTATTTGGACACTAATAAAGTGCACAAAGCACCTACACTCCACAATACTCATATAATAAACACAATAAACAATCAATAATCAATCCCCCACACACCCAGACACGTTGCCACCCTTCCACCCAGCTGAGCTTGACGTCTGGGTTTTCCCAGTCTTTTTATAGTCCTTGACCCGGAAGTGTTTCACCCTCTCTGTCCACGTGACTAGGAACACTTCCAGGTCAGATAAAAATCCTTTCTTCTTCACCCCGGAAGCACGTCATTCCTCCTGTCCATGTGACTTAGATGTACTTCCGGGGCGTAGGGCAAATAATCCTTGTTCCTCCCTGCAGCATCCCCTAGCGCCCCCCACAGCATCGAGCACGGTTGGGGATAAAAACTGCATTGTTCAGAATTCCCTGCTGGCATTCGGGGCACCTCCATGCTGCAGGGAGGGCTCCACCTGGCGGCCTGGGGGTATTGGCCAGGATGAACGGCCGGCCACATATCACACTATGTATATACTGTTTGAATCACAAAATATCAAATGTAGCTTCCTGGATATATAAAAATTACTTTGTAAAGATATGTACAAAGTATTAATTTATGGCATATTAACCTCAATTAAAAATTCAGTTCTGTCTGTATGTCTTTCAGTACCACTGCACATCCTATATTTACCACCAGAGGGCATGCTGCATATGTGATAAACTATCACAAATGTTCCAGAACAACTCTGAGCAGATCAAAGCTGAAATCACATTAAACAGTGAATACAACACATGACAATCTTCAGCACCATTCCATCTTCTGATTTGTTGGTCTCTGAAAGATGTGGTTTTGTTTTTTATTTGTTTTTATTTTTGTTAAATTTGTGACATTTATAATTTCACATCAAACAAATGTATTGCAGTGTTCAACTTTTTAAAGACAGACATGTTTATATAGACCAGAGTATAAAAGTAAAAAAGTATTTAGGTAACCATTCACATTTGATGATGTTGATGGAGCCAGCCAATGTCAGGTATATATTTGACAAGGTAATAATTTTTGATAAATCACTTTCAGCAGATTTTAACATTTAGGTGTAAAGAGATCTTTAAGCTGATACATAACAGTGACCCCATGATATGTAAACTGATGAAAGACAGCCAAAGGAAAGTACTTCTAACATTGTGAATGTGCTGAATCAGTAACCAGAATTACTATATGTTTGATTAAATTAATTTTAGAAGCACACGATTTTCTGTAATTCCTCATATACATTTAGCACATCTGGAAATGATAAATATGGATCATTTAGACAGAGCACTATTCTGTCAGTATAAAGTGAAACTTTTTTGGTATTTGGTACACTGTATTAATCCCTGAGGGGAAATTGTCTTTTTGCATGACCTTTAGGGGTCAGAGTGCAGGGTCAGCCATTGTACAGCACCTCTGGAATAATTTTCAGGTTAAGGACAGAGTTGGATCCCTTCTGGCAATAACATGATTTGAACCGGCAACCCTCCAGATACCTGCACATACCCTCAGTCTCAGAGCCATTTTTATTCCAATTCATTCTGTAAAACACTCTGAATCTCTGGTTGATTGTGCAAATAAAACAGGTAGCAAGCAGACTAGTTGAATAGGGAAATTAGGCATCATTTTAATATACCGTATTTACCCGTGTACCACATGCACACTTTTTCCCGGAAATTAGCATTAGAAAATCAGGTGCAAGTCATACACGAGTAATATGGTAGGGTAGGGTTTTCTTTGTTTTTGAATCAATTTGTTTTTGAATCAGTTTGGCGTTGTCATTCAGCATGGATAGTAGCAAGCGTTTACGCTCCTTCACGGCAGAAGAGAAATTAAAGTGATTTTGGAAGCAGAGAAGATAGGAAATCGGGCAGCAGGTTGCAAGTACGGTGTTCCAGAGTCATGTGTTCGAGATTGGTGACAGAAGAAAGAAAAACTTTCGTCATGCAACATAAACAGACGGGCATTTCGTGGAAAACGTGCCCAGTTCCCACAAGTTGAAGTTGCACTCGCTGATTACATTCAAGACAGGCGTCAGCTTGGATATGCAGTGTCCACGGAAATGATTCAGATGAAAGCTCGTGATATAGTGAAAGAACATGGAATACCCATCACTCAGTTCAAAGCAAGGCGCGGATGGATTACGCGCTTCATGAAAAGGAATGGCTTATCAATAAGACGCCGCACGACCATTTCACAGTGTCTACCAGGCAAATATGAAGAAAAGTTGCTAGTTTTCCAAAAATAAATTATTCAGTTGAGGCAGCAGAAAACGTATTTAATCAGGCAAATTGGTAATGCTGATAAAATGCCAGTTTATTTTGAGAACCCCTCAAACACTACTGTTAATGCAGTCGGAGACAAGAGTGTCCCGGTACGCACGGGAGGCAGAGAGAAGCAGCGGTGTACCGTGATGTTGACGATTCTTGCGGATGGAAAGAAAAGACTACCACCGTACGTAATATTTAAAAGGAAGACCTTGCCGAAAAATGAGAAGTTTCCTCCTGGGATCATCATCAGAGCTCAAAAAAAGGGTTGGATGGACAATGATTTCATAATCGATTGGTTGAAATGTGTGTGACAACGTCGGCCGGGCAGTCTCCTGAAAATGCCAAACATGTTGGTCATGGACAGCTTTTGTGGCCATTTACTGTAACTGAAGGTGTTAAAAAAAGACTGAAAGATGGGAAAACAGTTCAAGTGATAATTCCTGGAGGCATGACTTCGCTCCTCCAACCTCTAGATGTCTGCATTCATCGACCGTTTAAGGCTCATGTATTAAGAATGTACACCGAATGGGCTGCAACAGCGGTACACGACACAACACCAACTGGCAAAATGAAAGCCCCAACATTGGCGCAGATGTGTGCCTGGATCATCGCTGCTTGGAAGCTTATCCCAGAGGATTTGGTTGTGAAAAGCATCAAAAAGTGCAGCATATCCAACAGCATTGATGGAAGCGAAGACGACACCTTATGGGGAAGTGACGACGTCAGTAGCAGTGGCGAATCCAAATCCAGCAGTGAATCGGAAGATGATGATTAAACTGGAATAGTCTGGTGAGCACAATAATTTTCCACTTGCCGTTATAGTCCTTTACCGATTGTCTCTATACAGTTCTTTCTTTTCTCGTTTCACAGGGCTATTTGTCATTCCCACCTTTCGCAGTATGGTGCGACAAACACTGAACATTCTGTAGTAGGGGTACTGCTTACAGTTAGTACTCCAATACAATATACTGTATCATGTGTGGAAAGAATTAAACGAGACATAATTATTCTCCATTACAGTTATTCACGTCTGTGTCTTACTCCAACCTCACTTGCTTCCTATACAATCACAACGCGCATTGTACACGGGGTAAAAAATGTTTTCGTGATTTTCTTTGTAAAAATTAGGGTGCGCATCTTACACGAGGGTGCGTGGTACATGAGTAAATACGGTATATTTTTTTCGCTCACCAATCCTGAAAACCTGTGCTTCACACCAGCCACTTCACATCTCTGCCACTTGTGGTGTGAAGAGCGGGGCTGAACGCACCGCAAGGAGATGCGGTCACTCCTCCGAAAACCCCCTCTTAAACGGTGAGACAATGGGAAACAAATGCAGTTTTTTTGTACCTCCTCTTTGCTCGATCAGCTGCTGGCTTGCTGCTGCTGCCATGCCGCATGATCTGCATCTCGTGCAGCCCTTCGAACATTTAAAAGCCGTACAGCAGCTGTCCTTTTGTCTCACTGCCTTGTCTCTCTTCTCCCCAAGACATCCTCTGTTCCTGTTAGGGGTCCTGCTCCCGAGGCGTGCCCCTATGAAGAGGAAGATTTTCTATTCTTTTAATTGAGAGATGGAACTGTCTCATCCGACTACACGGAGTTTAATTCACTCCTGAAAGAGACTTATATTTGTTTGAAGTGTTTGAATAATGTTTCTGTCTCTAAAATCTCCTGTGTATCTGTGCAACTCTGTAACCCAAGCATAACAGCGTATGTGGATTTCACTTTCACCAAACAACAAATCTTTTAATTCTCGCGGATACGCCTCTTCATTGGGAAGAAACACTACTTTTCCCTGATGGCAACATGAATTAGACAATCTACAAGTCAAACTTTAAATCCGAACAATACATTCGATTTCTTTTTGTTGTAACAATACATTCGATTTCTTTTTGTTGTTCCGTTATTTCACTGAGTAATAATTTCAGTTTGTTTGCGCTAAAGCAATGTTTACTATCATTTTTTTTGAGACTTACGAATTTTTGTACTTCCATTATCTCTAACCTGCTCTGTATGCATATCATGCCAAAGTTTTTGAATTCTTTACGACGTTCTACTTTGTCATCTACTCTTTGTCTTTTAATTCTGGCCCCGGGTGTGGTTAAATCTCTTGGCACAAAGGACGTGAAAGTGTCTCTCTTCAAAAGATCACGTCTCATCGCAGGATAAAAAGTCTCGTCTCCCAAGATTGTTTTATTATAATAGAGAGATATATACTGTATATTACATATGACAGTAGCACATTGCATCTTTTTGTTGCCCTATCTATCTATCTATCTATCTATCTATCTATCTATCTATCTATCTATCTATCTATCTATCTATCTATCTATCTATCTATCTATCTATCTATCTATCTATCTATCTATCAGTTTCAATATCGACATGTGTATATTGATTTTTATTACATGGGCATCCTTACATCTATGGAAGAAGCACAATGTTTACTGCACATAAAGTATATTATCAACTGCTAATATGTAACAACTACAGACTCACATTTCTAAAGACTCGCTTAAGATTTTTTTTTTAAGTGTTGGGCGGTCATTGCTCATTTAAATTTTAAAACTACCTGCTTTGACATCTAATCCAAGCCGTAGTGATAGGAGTCCTGTGACTGATTTCAGGCAAGTTTGCTATCTTCACCTGAGTGGAACTGTCACTTTGATTAAATAGGCAACTTGCATCCTGCTGACATTTTCCAGCTGAAATGATTTTGCTGTAGCTGCACGGTTGATAAGCCTCCTGTCCCTTTCCAGTATCTGTTGCACTTCTGAGTACTTTACTGGTTGATTTACCTAACCATATTTAAGATGAGTTTGAACTGCAAATTGACACTAAAGATTGGAACATGTGTTACTAATAGGATAATGATAATTATTTTGTATAACTGGTGTCAAGTTGTCTTGTGTGCGACCCTGAATGGAATAGACATTTTTTATTAGATGCATTTTTCAAAAAAGGACACCTCTGATTTGAAACTGGAAATGGAGAGGTGCATCTCAAAGACCAAAAAATGCAGGAATTCTGTTAAATTCCTAGGCACAACAGTACAAGATAAATAACAGTTATGACTTACTGCTTTGTATTAATCATCTGCAATAGCAAGGTTTTTGCAGCTCAGTATTTTTTTGGGTCCTAGATTCACATTTAGGAACAGGATGTCTTTAAAATTAAATTGTCTGTTCTGTTCATGTTCTTGGCAGTCTCTTTGCTGTTTTTATCATTACTAAATATACAATGCCTACTGATGTTGTATCAGTATTTATCTGTCTACTGTCTTGGCACAGAAAAGGCTTGCTTTATATGTACTGCATAAAGATGGAAATAAATACTGATATGTAATGAATACAGTTCTGTTAAGCACCTTACATACACTCTGCACATTTGGCAATGATACTCAGCCTTCTCACAATGAATTTACTATATCTATGCCCATCAATACACATATCTATATCTGTACAGTGTGTGTACATCTACCTGTCTACATCAGAGGCGGCCTTAGGGGTGTGAGGGGCCTAGGGCTGACCAACCCCACGCGGGGCTGGTTACTGCAAATGCTGTTATCAGTATGTGTGGACTGTATAAACACAAATTTAATAAAAATAATGTTAACATACACCGGATTTTCTCATTACAGTATTCAGCTAAATTTTTGCAATATAAAATGTGGACTTTATATCAAAATCTAACGATATAATCTATTAAAAAAGTGTAATTCATAATTCATGACAATACCACAACAGTGCAAAATGCGATGCTGTTCATGCAGAAATTAGCAGGGCCTCTTCTAGAAAAATACCCAAATTGCAAGTATACTCTGAGTCTCGATATGCAGGATGTCATAGTCATAACTCACACTGATGCCATGTCAGCCGGTTATCATTAGCGATACATGTTTTTGTGCATTAATATTCTGACATGTTTATGGCCTACAAATAAAATGTGAGTTTCAGTGTTTCGACAGGAAGTGTGAAATTAATGTAGAGGTATCATCATGATATCTCTTACCGGTTTCCAGGTTCAGAGACGAAAATCCACTTTTCTTGCCTTCCGATTGGAAACGTTGTTCATGACATCTTTGTAATCTTATCTGGATGTAATGTCTTTTTCTATAGATAGGAGAAGCCAACCCAGCGACTAAAGGGTTATACCTATTTTAGGAAGGGATTATACTGGCGACCCTTTTCAGGTGATGGAGGTGGACTATGGAATGTTTTCAAAGATGTACATGTATGGAATTTGACCTTGAAGAGGGATTTTAAAAGGGTCCCTCTTAGAAGCATCTCAAATATATATATATATATACTGGAGAATATAACTTGACAAATCTGCTCGAACGGGACATGCAGACCTCAAAAGCAAGGCCCCCTTAGGTGCAGAACCTGGGGCAGTTGCCCCACTTGCCACCCCCAAACGCCGCTCTTGGTCTACATACATTATATATACACACACATCGATGACCCAAAACATTATGACCAACAACTTATGAAGCAAATGATGTCAGCTATCTTGCAACAATGAAGAATGTAGAGGTCAGGGATATTTTAGATGGTAAGCTGATATTTAGGTACTTATTGTCAATTTGTTGAATCCAGAAGATATGGACAAGTGTAAAGACCTGAATGACTTTTATATTGGGCAAATCAATATGGCTAGATGACTGGGTCTGAGCATTTCCAAAATGGAAATTCTAATGGGGTCCTCACAGTCAGCCATTTTGAATTCCTACTAACAGTGGTCCAAGGAGGAAATAAAACACAAACTGACAATAGGGTTTTGGGCGGTCAGGATTCATCGATGTGAGGAATCAACAAGGGCTGTTCTGGTACGAACCAACAGAAGGGCCACTGTGGCACAAATCACAAAATTTGAATGATGGTTACGGGAGTAATGTGTCATGACACACAGTGCATCAAACCCTGCTGTGTGTTGCTGCAGGCCAGTCAAGCCAGTCCCATGCTGACTGCTGCTCACCATTGAAAGCAATTACAATGGGCATACAAGTTTTGGAACTGGACATTGGATCGACAGTAGAAAGCTGCCTGGTCTGATGAATCCTGTTTTCTGTTGCGTCCTGTGGATGCCAGGTAGGGTTGCATCCTTTATCTGGGAAAGAAATGGCACTGGGATGCACTGTGGGAAGAAGACAAACCAGTGGAAAGAGTACTTAGGTAATGTTCTGCTGGGACAGCCTGGGACCAGACATTAATTGAATACGTCTCACCAACTGAAACATCATTGTAGACCAGGTACACCTGTTCATGGCAAGGATGGCATGTGCTCTGTCATACTGTATGAATTCTCCAGGAATGCTTTGAGGAACATAATGAAGAGTTCAATGTGTTTCTCTGGCCTTCACATTCCCCACATTTCAATCCAACTGAGCAATTGTGGGATGTGTTGGAACAATGAGTCAGATCCACCTTCCAAACACACAGTTAGACGATTTGCTGCTAATGTCCTGGTGCCAAATGCCACAGGACGCCTTCAGAGGTCTTGCAGAGCCCATGCCTCATAGGGTCAGAGCTATTTTGTTGGCTTGTAGAGATGCAGCAGCATATTAGGCAGATGGTCGCAATGTTTTAGGTCATAAGTGAATATATATATATGTGTGTGTGTGTTGTGTATATATATAGTGAGGTTTCTGAACTCTTTTGGGAACCCCTCCCAACAGGACAACATATATATATTTATTTTAGATATAGAAATGATCTTTGACTCAGGACATGGAACATATACAACCAACAATAACTGAGCTACTTAGTGGCTCTGTTCATTTATATATTTATCTGGTCACAGATTTTAGAGACTGCAAAAATTGTATTTTTTTATTATTTTTCTTTTTATTTTACCATTTTTGTTGGATAATACATCATACGAAAAGTATAGGAATGTTACAAAAAAATAAATAATATATGGAATATTTGACATTCCAAATGAATGCATATGGACAAAAAAATTTGAACAATACATTTTTATTTCTGCTGTTTTTATAAAGCAGTCCAGACAATGCAATTGAGATGTAGAATGGAATATAAAAAAGCCCAGCAGGCAGAAACGACGTTAGATTTTTGGGTTCAGTTATCATTGCACAAGCTCTCACTGTGCAAGAATTCTAAAAACACTTCAATCTAGAAAGTTTTGCATTCTTATTGACTGATTTCAGTTAGACGTCTCCAAAATTTCTTTCTGAATCGTGTAAGAAAGAGAGTCTTAAGTTGAACAAAAGTTTTTTTCTTATATTTTTC